>NC_135787.1:96040000-97240000 GCF_051106095.1 Pogona vitticeps | reverse complement strand
CCCACCACTCCACCCTTCTAAAAGAGGAAGGAAAGGAGGGGAAAGGAAAAAATGGTGAGGTGCCGGGAAGCAGCAGACTGGAAGAAGCCTGGTTGCAACCGCTAGCTTTTAAGCTGAGCAGGCAGGCCAGTGAAAGCCCTCCTTTCCCCGGTCACTGGCAGGAGAACCCCACTCCTTGTTGGCCAGTCAGGACTGGCAGGGGGCTCTTTGGCAGCCACTTTTCCTCTTTCTGCTGGACCGCATGGCTTACAGGCACGCCTGCCCTGGCACCCTGAGCCCAAATGAGTCCCTGGCTCAGCAGCAACAGCAGCAACGAGGGGTGCCCAAGTAAGTCTGGGCCCCTGTTTCACCAGGAGAACACAGGGTGTGAAAGAAAGGGGGCTGAACTGCTGTGAAGAGGGGAAAGAGAATAAAATTTGGGGAGAAGACTACTCTTTCGCAGAATACATCTGAACCTTTGGGGAACAGCTACAAATTCCTAGCGCACATGTGCGTCTTCTCTGTTTTCGGCTTCCAGGCTGGTTGGCTGGCAAAGGCAGTGCAACATTCTTTAATATGCATCTTCACATTTGTCAGAATTTGTGTCTCTGTGTATGCATTTTCATATGAGCTTTGATGATTATCATTGTTTTCAACAGATGTTACTTTATTTTATCTTATCCTTTCCTATATTTATCTCAGTATTTTTTGAAAGCCATTCAAAAAATAAAACAGGTAAAATTAACACAAATTATTGCTTTGTATGGAGATGCTGTTGACTGAAAAAGTAGCAGAGATGCTTAAAAGGCATGGGATTTTTTTTTTACTTTTTGGACTACAAATCCCATTATTCTCCATTCTGGGAGTTCCGTGTGACAAACCCACACCTAACTGTGCCTCACCTGGAGAAAAGGCCTGGCTCTGCTCTAATTTCCTGTTCAGAAAGGAAAATGACAGCTAGCAGTGGGGCAACTTCCTTTTTTGCATAGAAAGTGGGCAGAGTTAGGCCTCTGCTAGACCCTGAAGCCTTCCCAGCTAATTTGAAGAATGGAGAGTTAAGGGATTTGTAGTATAAAAAATCTGGAAACCCCATGCTTGATGCTTAATACCTTTCCCTGCTCATGTAGTGCAGCTCTGAGTGGTACAAAGTTAGCTACTCTGACTTGGGAGTGGTCTTGGTCAGGCAGGAAAGCATTATCCCATTATCCATGTGATAGTCATTCTATGGGAGGCACTAGGATACCCTGTCAGCTTGGACTTGCATCAGTACATTCTAAAGTTTCACTTGCAACTCAGGAAAACTAGAAAATTACTTTAAAAAGTGAAATCTAGAGTCTTAGGAGCCGTAAGCCTCATGATCATATCCTATGCAAAAAGTAAGAAACCAGTCATTGAATCACCTTTCCTCACCTTTTGGAGTATTAAATTTGATTTTTCTCCGGGTTTCAGTATAACAGGAAGAGCACTTGATCTCCCTTTTCTTATTTTTTCAGACTTGGTGGCAGTCTTTTTCCTAGAGAATGGCCAAAGAGAAAAACGACAGGGCAAATGCTAGAGAAATACACTGCTCTTCAATATTTAGGAATGGAAGCTGAATAAATTTGCCAGAAAATATTTCCGCACTCCTCAGAACTTCAAAAGTGTAGACTCCCACTCCCATAATGAGAATCAGAAAGAAACGTAACTTCATTTATACAACAGGCCAAAAGGGAGAAGAGGTCTCAGAAAAAGTATGGGACTGGAATTGTATGCCAGTGATTGCCAGAAGTCAACTTATTTTTGGAAGAGAACACCACTGAGACCTGATCAAGAAGTTTGTTTGTTTGTTTATTTGTTTGACTTCTAGCCTGTCCATTTAGACTAAAGGTCTACTCTGGGCAGCAATACATACATCAGACTTTTGACTGACCTGATGGAGAGGAGGATTTTAACACTTGCTGGAGTGTCAGGTGCTCCTTTAAAGCTGTCCAGGAGACAAAAAGCACAAGTACAGTGGTGCCTCGCTTGACAAAATCGCTGTAGAACGAAATCGTTGTCAAGCGAAAGTAAAAAACCCATTGAAATGCATTGAAAACCGGTTCAGTGAGTTCCAATGGGCGAAATACCTCAGCATCCAGCGAAGATCCTCCATAGGGCGGCCTTTTTCTGGTGCCTGTAAAGCGAAAAAGCCTTCCTAAACAATGCGGGGAGCCGTTTTGAAACCCGATGAACAGCTGTTTTCTGATCGTCACAAAGTGAAAAATCGGTTCCCAAAGCAGGGAACCGATCATCATCAAGTGATTTTTTCCTATTAAAACATTGTTTAGCGATCGCTATAGCGATCGCAAAATACTCATCGTTAAGCGATTTCCTCGTCTAATAAGGTCATCGTCAAGCAGGGCACCACTGTACTGTGTCTAATATTTCCAAAAAAGTGAAAACTCACTCTAACTACAGGGCTGGTGTTATTGTACCAAGAGAGAGATAGTGGCTGAAATTCAGTAGTAAGTCATAACTATGATAGGCTACATAAAAAGTAATACAATTTTGTTTTAAAAATTTGAAAAGTACTGACAATGTGACATCATAATTCACAAAAAAGAGTGTAGTTTTACAATTGGAAATTCTTAGCTGCACTTCTTAAAGCCCAGTTGTACAGATCCAGTAAATGGGAGGAAGGGGGTTGAAATGGTTCCACAAGCTATGGGTAGCCACCAGAAAGACCCTCCTGTTTGTGGACAGTTTTGCCTTTGAAAGTGATCATATCTGAAATATGGTTACCAACCTTCACTATAATTTAGAAAAGAAAATACAGTATATATTCTTTCTTATGTTAATATGCTTTTGCATATTAACATAAGATTATGTTAATAAATAGTATAGTTTCCTTACCTTGACAGAATTGGCTGAGATGTTACTAGCTGTGGAACCAAGGCATTCATCTTATTCTCTGAACATTCCTCCATTGATCTTAATACAGATAGAAATGTCTTCCATGAGATTTCTAGTGAATCTCCAGTTTCCACAGCAGGAGCCCCAGAGAGACTTATCCTGCAAGGAGTAGGACAGCCTACTGTTTTTGGAGCACCCGAACACTCAGTTGTATCCTGATAATCACCAGTCTCCAGTTTATGTTTAACAGCAGATCTCTGCTGATTTTGTTCAAAGATTGGCAGCCTCTTTTTCTGTGGCATTCCCACTATTCATCACATGAACAGAACACCAGATTCCACAGAAGCCCCAAAATACCAGCTACTGTTTAAACTCAGTGTATAGACCAGTCAGAGCAGTGGCATTCCATTGTAACCTTTCTGTTCTGCTGATTTTATTATCATTTTCAATATTTAAAGTTTCCAGAGACAATGATGAGATATAATGGGTACATGATGGGCCAATAGAACTTTACAGATGATGGCGTCTGTGATGTAACACTGTCATGCATGAAAGGTTAGAATTTTTGAGGATATGATGATCAAGTTCCATGGAATTGCTGTTATCGTCAGTAAGCAGAAAACATTGCTTTATTGTTATTTAGTCACAATGGCACCACCTTACTCTGGCTGAGCTACTGTATATGTACAAATGTACAACCAGATTTTTCTGTAATGGGTACTGTGTTCCTACATGCATGATTAATAAATCACTTTGATCAAAGATCAGCTGGGATCAATGAAAGGTTATATGGATGTAAAAGGGAGATACAGATTAAAGGCCATGGTGATAGTCCAGAAGCTCACATAGCTTCACATTTTAATACAAATGAGTTGTTCAGTGAAATAATGAAAGTATTGATATCCCTGGAGACTTGTGCTCTCTGGAGTTGATTGGGCAGTTGGTAGTGTCAACCAGACAATGAACAGTCTTTTACATACCCAGGAGCCCATATCACAGAGAGAAGAAACATAGGCTCATAAAATCTTGGAATTGTAAAGCTGGAAGAGACCCCATGTATCACTGAGTCCAAACCCGTGATGTAGGAAATCTACAAACAAAATATTCTGGACAGATGGCTATCCTTTACCTCCCAAGGTTGTCTATCCATTGTCAAACAATTTTTACTGTCTACAGGTTCTTCCTAATGCTTGAAATCTAATTTCTTGTTTGCATTCATTTGGGCCTACTCTTTGGAACTGCAGAAGACAAGCTTGCTCCATCTTCCATGTGACACTCTATTAAATATTTGAAGATGACTTTTATATCACCTATTAATACTGTCTTCTGCAGGCCTAACATGTCCAACTCCTTCAACCTTTCCTAATAAGATTTTGTTCCCAGACCCTTCACTATCTCTGTTGCCCTTCCTTGGACATGTTCCAACTTCTTAACAGGCTTCTTAGACTGGGGTGCCCAGAAGTAGGCACATTACTTCAAATGAGGTCTGACTAAGCACAAAAGCTTTAAGGTCATGCATAATACTTGAAGCTGTGAATGGGTTAAGAGAACAGAAGAACTTTTATATTATCATAATCGAACCATAGAGAAAATTAGTCTACAGCAACCTCTGGGAACTTTCTCAATCCATACTTGTGCATGTTCACATCAAAGCATTCCCTAAATCAACCTTCCCCATGTCTTCTCAGATAAGAAACACAGTATGTACAATAGTCTATCTCCTGTATACCTACTCCAAAGTAAGATGAACTACATCACTGAGGAATAACCATGAGCAGTAGTTTCTGGGCATTCAAAATATATTTCCTTCTATACAAATACACCATGTCTTGTGTAGCCAGATACATAGTGAAAAGCAGCACGGTGCACAAATCATGGCTACACATAGCTGCTCAATAAAGAAGTCACGTTTACCTATGAATCAGCATGGGTAAAAAACTGGAGCATCCAAATCCAACTCTTTGAATGGCCACAGAAACAGACCCCATTTGTTTACCCATCTATCTAGAATTTCTCTCACACACACCCCTCTATCATTTTGCTCTGTAATGTGCACTCTCACACACCATCTTTCCCCATTTACAGATACTATATCCCTTCCCATCACTTAAAGCACATATAAACCTCATTCTTCTTTCCACAACACTTCTGTCCCTATCTATACACAGACACCCTCAATTATATACTATCAATCCACACTCCCACCCATTCTCTAATGTTGTCACATACCTTCCAATAGACCCAGCCAATCACTTTATGTACATGTCACATTTGTATCTGTATGTATATCCATATTCAAGCTTTCCTCCATTTCCTCAGGAAGTTTTGTCTAGGAAGGAAGCAGAGGTACTGGCTTCATGGGCTTTTCTGGCTTATTCTCTCTGTCTCCCCCCCCCCCACACTGCATGGTTAAATTGGGACTTCCCAGGAGAGCTTTCCTCCATTTCCTCAGGAAGTTTTGTCTAGGAAGGAAGCAGAGGTACTGGCTTTATGGGCTTTTCTGGCTTATTCTCTCTGTCTCCCCCCCCCCCACCGCATGGTTAAATTGGGACTTCCCAGGAGAGCTTTCCTCCATTTCCTCAGGAAGTTTTGTCTAGGAAGGAAGCAGAGGTACTGGCTTTATGGGCTTTTCTGGCTTATTCTCTCTGTCTCCCCCCCCCACCGCATGGTTAAATTGGGACTTCCCAGGAGAGCTTTCCTCCATTTCCTCAGGAAGTTTTGTCTAGGAAGGAAGCAGAGGTACTGGCTTTATGGGCTTTTCTGGCTTATTCTCTCTGTCTCCCCCCCCCACCGCATGGTTAAATTGGGACTTCCCAGGAGAGCTTTCCTCCATTTCCTCAGGAAGTTTTGTCTAGGAAGGAAGCAGAGGTACTGGCTTTATGGGCTTTTCTGGCTTATTCTCTCTGTCTCCCCCCCCCCACCGCATGGTTAAATTGGGACTTCCCAGGAGAGCTTTCCTCCATTTCCTCAGGAAGTTTTGTCTAGGAAGGAAGCAGAGGTACTGGCTTTATGGGCTTTTCTGGCTTATTCTCTCTGTCTCCCCCCCCCACCGCATGGTTAAATTGGGACTTCCCAGGAGAGCTTTCCTCCATTTCCTCAGGAAGTTTTGTCTAGGAAGGAAGCAGAGGTACTGGCTTTATGGGCTTTTCTGGCTTATTCTCTCTGTCTCCCCCCCCACCGCATGGTTAAATTGGGACTTCCCAGGAGAGCTTTCCTCCATTTCCTCAGGAAGTTTTGTCTAGGAAGGAAGCAGAGGTACTGGCTTTATGGGCTTTTCTGGCTTATTCTCTCTGTCTCCCCCCCCCACCGCATGGTTAAATTGGGACTTCCCAGGAGAGCTTTCCTCCATTTCCTCAGGAAGTTTTGTCTAAGAAGGAAGCAGAGGTACTGGCTTTATGGGCTTTTCTGGCTTATTCTCTCTGTCTCCCCCCCCCCACCGCATGGTTAAATTGGGACTTCCCAGGAGAGCTTTCCTCCATTTCCTCAGGAAGTTTTGTCTAGGAAGGAAGCAGAGGTACTGGCTTTATGGGCTTTTCTGGCTTATTCTCTCTGTCTCCCCCCCCCACCGCATGGTTAAATTGGGACTTCCCAGGAGAGCTTTCCTCCATTTCCTCAGGAAGTTTTGTCTAGGAAGGAAGCAGAGGTACTGGCTTTATGGGCTTTTCTGGCTTATTCTCTCTGTCTCCCCCCCCCCACCGCATGGTTAAATTGGGACTTCCCAGGAGAGCTTTCCTCCATTTCCTCAGGAAGTTTTGTCTAGGAAGGAAGCAGAGGTACTGGCTTTATGGGCTTTTCTGGCTTATTCTCTCTGTCTCCCCCCCCCCCACCGCATGGTTAAATTGGGACTTCCCAGGAGAGCTTTCCTCCATTTCCTCAGGAAGTTTTGTCTAGGAAGGAAGCAGAGGTACTGGCTTTATGGGCTTTTCTGGCTTATTCTCTCTGTCTCCCCCCCCCCCACCGCATGGTTAAATTGGGACTTCCCAGGAGAGCTTTCCTCCATTTCCTCAGGAAGTTTTGTCTAGGAAGGAAGCAGAGGTACTGGCTTTATGGGCTTTTCTGGCTTATTCTCTCTGTCTCCCCCCCCCACCGCATGGTTAAATTGGGACTTCCCAGGAGAGCTTTCCTCCATTTCCTCAGGAAGTTTTGTCTAGGAAGGAAGCAGAGGTACTGGCTTTATGGGCTTTTCTGGCTTATTCTCTCTGTCTACCCCCCCCCACTGCATGGTTAAATTGGGACTTCCCAGGAGAGCTTTCCTCCATTTCCTCAGGAAGTTTTGTCTAGGAAGGAAGCAGAGGTACTGGCTTCATGGGCTTTTCTGGCTTATTCTCTCTGTCTCCCCCCCCACACTGCATGGTTAAATTGGGACTTCCCAGGAGAGCTTTCCTCCATTTCCTCAGGAAGTTTTGTCTAGGAAGGAAGCAGAGGTACTGGCTTTATGGGCTTTTCTGGCTTATTCTCTCTGTCTCCCCCCCCCCACCGCATGGTTAAATTGGGACTTCCCAGGAGAGCTTTCCTCCATTTCCTCAGGAAGTTTTGTCTAGGAAGGAAGCAGAGGTACTGGCTTTATGGGCTTTTCTGGCTTATTCTCTCTGTCTCCCCCCCCCCACCGCATGGTTAAATTGGGACTTCCCAGGAGAGCTTTCCTCCATTTCCTCAGGAAGTTTTGTCTAGGAAGGAAGCAGAGGTACTGGCTTTATGGGCTTTTCTGGCTTATTCTCTCTGTCTCCCCCCCCCCCACCGCATGGTTAAATTGGGACTTCCCAGGAGAGCTTTCCTCCATTTCCTCAGGAAGTTTTGTCTAGGAAGGAAGCAGAGGTACTGGCTTTATGGGCTTTTCTGGCTTATTCTCTCTGTCTCCCCCCCCCACCGCATGGTTAAATTGGGACTTCCCAGGAGAGCTTTCCTCCATTTCCTCAGGAAGTTTTGTCTAGGAAGGAAGCAGAGGTACTGGCTTTATGGGCTTTTCTGGCTTATTCTCTCTGTCTCCCCCCCCCACCGCATGGTTAAATTGGGACTTCCCAGGAGAGCTTTCCTCCATTTCCTCAGGAAGTTTTGTCTAGGAAGGAAGCAGAGGTACTGGCTTTATGGGCTTTTCTGGCTTATTCTCTCTGTCTCCCCCCCCCACCGCATGGTTAAATTGGGACTTCCCAGGAGAGCTTTCCTCCATTTCCTCAGGAAGTTTTGTCTAGGAAGGAAGCAGAGGTACTGGCTTTATGGGCTTTTCTGGCTTATTCTCTCTGTCTCCCCCCCCCACCGCATGGTTAAATTGGGACTTCCCAGGAGAGCTTTCCTCCATTTCCTCAGGAAGTTTTGTCTAGGAAGGAAGCAGAGGTACTGGCTTTATGGGCTTTTCTGGCTTATTCTCTCTGTCTCCCCCCCCCCACCGCATGGTTAAATTGGGACTTCCCAGGAGAGCTTTCCTCCATTTCCTCAGGAAGTTTTGTCTAGGAAGGAAGCAGAGGTACTGGCTTTATGGGCTTTTCTGGCTTATTCTCTCTGTCTCCCCCCCCCACCGCATGGTTAAATTGGGACTTCCCAGGAGAGCTTTCCTCCATTTCCTCAGGAAGTTTTGTCTAGGAAGGAAGCAGAGGTACTGGCTTTATGGGCTTTTCTGGCTTATTCTCTCTGTCTCCCCCCCCCCACCGCATGGTTAAATTGGGACTTCCCAGGAGAGCTTTCCTCCATTTCCTCAGGAAGTTTTGTCTAGGAAGGAAGCAGAGGTACTGGCTTTATGGGCTTTTCTGGCTTATTCTCTCTGTCTCCCCCCCCCACCGCATGGTTAAATTGGGACTTCCCAGGAGAGCTTTCCTCCATTTCCTCAGGAAGTTTTGTCTAGGAAGGAAGCAGAGGTACTGGCTTTATGGGCTTTTCTGGCTTATTCTCTCTGTCTCCCCCCCCCACCGCATGGTTAAATTGGGACTTCCCAGGAGAGCTTTCCTCCATTTCCTCAGGAAGTTTTGTCTAGGAAGGAAGCAGAGGTACTGGCTTTATGGGCTTTTCTGGCTTATTCTCTCTGTCTACCCCCCCACCGCATGGTTAAATTGGGACTTCCCAGGAGAGCTTTCCTCCATTTCCTCAGGAAGTTTTGTCTAGGAAGGAAACAGAGGTACTGGCTTTATGGGCTTTTCTGGCTTATTCTCTCTGTCTCCCCCCCCCACCGCATGGTTAAATTGGGACTTCCCAGGAGAGCTTTCCTCCATTTCCTCAGGAAGTTTTGTCTAGGAAGGAAACAGAGGTACTGGCTTTATGGGCTTTTCTGGCTTATTCTCTCTGTCTCCCCCCCCCCACCGCATGGTTAAATTGGGACTTCCCAGGAGAGCTTTCCTCCATTTCCTCAGGAAGTTTTGTCTAGGAAGGAAGCAGAGGTACTGGCTTTATGGGCTTTTCTGGCTTATTCTCTCTGTCTCCCCCCCCCACTGCATGGTTAAATTGGGACTTCCCAGGAGAGCTTTCCTCCATTTCCTCAGGAAGTTTTGTCTAGGAAGGAAGCAGAGGTACTGGCTTTATGGGCTTTTCTGGCTTATTCTCTCTGTCTCCCCCCCCACTGCATGGTTAAATTGGGACTTCCCAGGAGAGCTTTCCTCCATTTCCTCAGGAAGTTTTGTCTAGGAAGGAAGCAGAGGTACTGGCTTTATGGGCTTTTCTGGCTTATTCTCTCTGTCTCCCCCCCCCACCGCATGGTTAAATTGGGACTTCCCAGGAGAGCTTTCCTCCATTTCCTCAGGAAGTTTTGTCTAGGAAGGAAGCAGAGGTACTGGCTTTATGGGCTTTTCTGGCTTATTCTCTCTGTCTCCCCCCCCCCACCGCATGGTTAAATTGGGACTTCCCAGGAGAGCTTTCCTCCATTTCCTCAGGAAGTTTTGTCTAGGAAGGAAGCAGAGGTACTGGCTTTATGGGCTTTTCTGGCTTATTCTCTCTGTCTCCCCCCCCCACCGCATGGTTAAATTGGGACTTCCCAGGAGAGCTTTCCTCCATTTCCTCAGGAAGTTTTGTCTAGGAAGGAAGCAGAGGTACTGGCTTTATGGGCTTTTCTGGCTTATTCTCTCTGTCTCCCCCCCCCACCGCATGGTTAAATTGGGACTTCCCAGGAGAGCTTTCCTCCATTTCCTCAGGAAGTTTTGTCTAGGAAGGAAGCAGAGGTACTGGCTTTATGGGCTTTTCTGGCTTATTCTCCCGGCCCCCCCCACCGCATGGTTAAATTGGGACTTCCCAGGAGAGCTTTCCTCCATTTCCTCAGGAAGTTTTGTCTAGGAAGGAAGCAGAGGTACTGGCTTTATGGGCTTTTCTGGCTTACTCTCTCTGTCTCCCCCCCCCACCGCATGGTTAAATTGGGACTTCCCAGGAGAGCTTTCCTCCATTTCCTCAGGAAGTTTTGTCTAGGAAGGAAGCAGAGGTACTGGCTTTATGGGCTTTTCTGGCTTATTCTCTCTGTCTCCCCCCCCCACCGCATGGTTAAATTGGGACTTCCCAGGAGAGCTTTCCTCCATTTCCTCAGGAAGTTTTGTCTAGGAAGGAAGCAGAGGTACTGGCTTTATGGGCTTTTCTGGCTTATTCTCTCTGTCTCCCCCCCCACCGCATGGTTAAATTGGGACTTCCCAGGAGAGCTTTCCTCCATTTCCTCAGGAAGTTTTGTCTAGGAAGGAAGCAGAGGTACTGGCTTTATGGGCTTTTCTGGCTTATTCTCTCTGTCTCCCCCCCCCAACCGCATGGTTAAATTGGGACTTCCCAGGAGAGCTTTCCTCCATTTCCTCAGGAAGTTTTGTCTAGGAAGGAAGCAGAGGTACTGGCTTTATGGGCTTTTCTGGCTTATTCTCTCTGTCTCCCCCCCCCCACCGCATGGTTAAATTGGGACTTCCCAGGAGAGCTTTCCTCCATTTCCTCAGGAAGTTTTGTCTAGGAAGGAAGCAGAGGTACTGGCTTTATGGGCTTTTCTGGCTTATTCTCTCTGTCTCCCCCCCCCACCGCATGGTTAAATTGGGACTTCCCAGGAGAGCTTTCCTCCATTTCCTCAGGAAGTTTTGTCTAGGAAGGAAGCACAGGTACTGGCTTTATGGGCTTTTCTGGCTTATTCTCTCTGTCTCCCCCCCCCACCGCATGGTTAAATTGGGACTTCCCAGGAGAGCTTTCCTCCATTTCCTCAGGAAGTTTTGTCTAGGAAGGAAGCAGAGGTACTGGCTTTATGGGCTTTTCTGGCTTATTCTCTCTGTCTCCCCCCCCCCACCGCATGGTTAAATTGGGACTTCCCAGGAGAGCTTTCCTCCATTTCCTCAGGAAGTTTTGTCTAGGAAGGAAGCAGAGGTACTGGCTTTATGGGCTTTTCTGGCTGATTCTCTCTGTCTCCCCCCCCCCACCGCATGGTTAAATTGGGACTTCCCAGGAGAGCTTTCCTCCATTTCCTCAGGAAGATTTGTCTAGGAAGGAAGCAGAGGTACTGGCTTTATGGGCTTTTCTGGCTTATTCTCTCTGTCTCCCCCCCCCACCGCATGGTTAAATTGGGACTTCCCAGGAGAGCTTTCCTCCATTTCCTCAGGAAGTTTTGTCTAGGAAGGAAGCAGAGGTACTGGCTTTATGGGCTTTTCTGGCTTATTCTCTCTGTCTCCCCCCCCCCACCGCATGGTTAAATTGGGACTTCCCAGGAGAGCTTTCCTCCATTTCCTCAGGAAGTTTTGTCTAGGAAGGAAGCAGAGGTACTGGCTTTATGGGCTTTTCTGGCTTATTCTCTCTGTCTCCCCCCCCCCACCGCATGGTTAAATTGGGACTTCCCAGGAGAGCTTTCCTCCATTTCCTCAGGAAGTTTTGTCTAGGAAGGAAGCAGAGGTACTGGCTTTATGGGCTTTTCTGGCTTATTCTCTCTGTCTCCCCCCCCCCACCGCATGGTTAAATTGGGACTTCCCAGGAGAGCTTTCCTCCATTTCCTCAGGAGGTTTTGTCTAGGAAGGAAGCAGAGGTACTGGCTTTATGGGCTTTTCTGGCTTATTCTCTCTGTCTCCCCCCCCCACCGCATGGTTAAATTGGGACTTCCCAGGAGAGCTTTCCTCCATTTCCTCAGGAAGTTTTGTCTAGGAAGGAAGCAGAGGTACTGGCTTTATGGGCTTTTCTGGCTTATTCTCTCTGTCTCCCCCCCCCCCACCGCATGGTTAAATTGGGACTTCCCAGGAGAGCTTTCCTCCATTTCCTCAGGAAGTTTTGTCTAGGAAGGAAGCAGAGGTACTGGCTTTATGGGCTTTTCTGGCTTATTCTCTCTGTCTCCCCCCCCACCGCATGGTTAAATTGGGACTTCCCAGGAGAGCTTTCCTCCATTTCCTCAGGAAGTTTTGTCTAGGAAGGAAGCAGAGGTACTGGCTTTATGGGCTTTTCTGGCTTATTCTCTCTGTCTCCCCCCCCCCACCGCATGGTTAAATTGGGACTTCCCAGGAGAGCTTTCCTCCATTTCCTCAGGAAGTTTTGTCTAGGAAGGAAGCAGAGGTACTGGCTTTATGGGCTTTTCTGGCTTATTCTCTCTGTCTCCCCCCCCCACCGCATGGTTAAATTGGGACTTCCCAGGACCGCGCGCCTAACGGTGCGCGAAACTGTCAAATACTCCTATTCTATCTATGATCCCATCTCCGTCCTTAACATGGTAGATATGCATGGCCTGTGGGAAGGTGGAGTTTTAGCTTTGAAGGAGGCTGAGCAGGAGAGCGTGTCAAATGGCGTGCTAAATCTTCAAATCCTATCTTTACCGAAATTTGATACATTGGAATGACAACAAACATAGAACACTTCCACACTATTAGAGAGGAGGCCGGGTAGGTGGGGCTCGTCAGCCCTGGAAGGCAGCCCATCTAGGAGAAGGAAAACTCCGACTTCAAACCTCCACTGCCTTGTGGCTATATCCACTTATGGAAAGGGCTTCAGGAGATAACCTCGAGGCAAAATCCGGAGCCGGAGTCCCGGAGGCAGTTTATATCATTCCGCCAACTCCTGCGACGTCACTGGAACCAATTGTACTGGCTCTTGCCTTTCCACTGGACAATTTCAGTGACGTGGAGAGGGGGGATTTGCTGCTTGGGTAACAGCCTATCCTCCATACTATTTTACCCAGGCTTCGTGCTCTGGAGAGGACACTCCAGCTTCGCATACAGCGTCGAAACAACACGAGAAGTAGCAGTTACCGGTTATAAGTCCTTGCTCAATTGGCGTAGAGCATGACGCCAGGGGCTACTTCTGACGGTGGGAGAGGTCATTACACCTCACCAGGTAGATACCGCCTGCCTTAAGCTGGGCAGCCCCCAGCCAGTAAGGTGCTACCTCGCCACGGTCTGTTAACTTCACGGGGTGCGTGGGGTTTAGGGTCAAACCCGACAAGCAGATCGATAACTGTGCACCATGCAACAATCGTAAGAAAACGCCTGCCCTAAAGCTGGGCACCTGGAATGTACGGACAATGACCCCTGGCTTTCCTGACTACGGCTTTCCTAACGACCTGCAAGAAATAGACGATGTGCGCAAGACAGCTGTCATTGACATGGAACTGAGTAGACTGCAGATGGACATTGTTGCCCTGCAAGAGACAAGATTGCCAGACTCGTGATCTGTCAAGGAAAAAAAACTTCTCATTCTTCTGGCAGGGAAAACCATCGAATGAGACCAGGGAATATGGTGTTGGCTTTGCAGTCAGAAATACTCTCCTGAGATGCATTGTTCCACCTACTGTGGGGAGTGAAAGAATCCTGTCTCTGCAGCTCCACTCATCAGCAGGACCAGTAACCCTCATTAGTGCATATGCACCAACACTGTCATCCACTCCAGAAGTGAAAGACAAATTCTATGACGATCTGGCAGCTGCTATCAAAAAAGTCCCTGAAAGAGAGGCACTGTTCATTCTTGGAGACTTTAACGCTAGAGTTGGTGCTGATCATAATTCTTGGCCCACTTGTCTAGGCCGTTTTGGCATTGGAAAGATGAATGAAAATGGCCAGCGCTTGCTGGAGCTTTGCTGCCATTATGGTCTTTGCGTCAGCAACACATTCTTTAACACGAAGCTGCAACACAGAGTTTCCTGGAGACATCCAAGATCCAAGCATTGGCATCAGCTCGATCTAATCCTCACTAGACGTTCCAGCCTTCCTAGTATTACGATCACACGCAGTTACCAGAGTGCTGATTGTGATACTGATCACTCCCTGGTGTGTAGTAGAGTAAAACTGCGAACAAAGAGAGTATATCACACGAAAAAGGAAGGAAGACCACGTATTGACATCAGCAAGACTCGCGATCAAAGAAAAGTGAAAGAATTTGCCCAAGCACTTGAGGAAGCCCTTCCTGGTCCTGCTACTGCAAATGCACCTGAACGATGGGAACACTTCAAGAACACTGTCTATAACACCGCCTTGTCCACCTTTGGCAAGAAGACCCAAAAGGTGGCTGACTGGTTCGAAGCCCATTCAGAGGAGTTAATGCCAGCCATCGAGGTTAAGAGAAGAGCACTAGCAGCATACAAAGCCTGTCCTAGCGAGTACAACTTGC
Source organism: Pogona vitticeps (assembly GCF_051106095.1). Classification (NCBI taxonomy): domain Eukaryota; kingdom Metazoa; phylum Chordata; class Lepidosauria; order Squamata; family Agamidae; genus Pogona; species Pogona vitticeps. The sequence goes on along the minus strand of NC_135787.1, from coordinate 97,225,642 downwards.
AAGCTCTTCGAGCTGCTCGCAGCCAAGTCCAACAGGCTGCCAGGAGATGCTCCAACGACTATTGGCTCCAGCTCAGCTCTCATATACAGTTAGCAGCGGACACAGGTAACATCAAAGGAATGTATGACGGTATCAAGCAGGCCTTAGGTCCAATACAGAAGAAATCTGCTCCCTTGAAGTCTGCTACAGGTGTGCTCATCCAGGACCGAGCACAGCAGATGGAACGCTGGGTACAGCACTACTCTGAGCTATATTCCAGAGAGAATGTAGTAACCGAAGAAGCATTAAATAACATTGAGTGCCTACCTGTCTTGGAAGAGCTGGACAGCGAACCAACCCTAGCAGAAATAAAAGCGGCCTTGGACTCCCTCGCCTCCGGCAAGGCACCTGGAAAGGATAACATCCCTGCTGAAGTGCTGAAATGCTGTAAGGAGATCATCACCACTGAACTGTACGAAATCTTTTGTCTCTGCTGGAGGGAAGGTGGAGTACCACAGGACATGAAGGATGCAAACATTGTCACATTGTACAAGAACAAAGGAGACAGGGGTGACTGCAATAACTACCGTGGCATCTCTCTTCTTAGCGTTGTAGGGAAGCTGCTTGCCCGTGTTGTTCTGAAGAGGCTCCAGGTGCTTGCAGACAGAGTCTATCCAGAATCACAGTGCGGATTTCAAGCAAATAGATCCACCACTGACATGGTATTCTCCCTCCGACAGCTGCAGGAGAAATGCAGGGAACAACAACAGCCGCTCTTAGTGGCCTTCATAGACCTTACAAAAGCATTTGATCTGGTTAGCAGGGATGGCCTTTTTAAAATACTTCCCAAGATTGGATGTCCACCTCGTCTCCTTAACATCATCAGATCTTTCCATGAGGGAATGAAAGGCACTGTAGTTTTTGACGGCTCAACATCAGACCCCTTTGACATCCGAAGCGGAGTGAAACAGGGCTGTGTCCTCGCACCAACACTTTTTGGGATCTTTTTTGCTGTCATGCTGAAGCATGCCTTTGGAACTGCAACCGAGGGTGTCTATCTCCGGACTAGATCAGACGGAAAGCTCTTTAATCTCTCCAGATTGAGAGCGAAGACCAAAGTCCAACTGAAATGCATGCGGGACTTCCTCTTCGCAGATGATGCAGCCATCGTTGCCCACTCTGCTGAAGACCTCCAACAACTCATGAATCGTTTCAGCAAGGCCTGCCAAGACTTTGGACTAACAATCAGCCTGAAGAAAACACAAGTCATGGGCCAGGGCGTGGACTCACCTCCTTCCATTACCATCTCTACACAAGAATTGGAGGTTGTTCATGACTTTGTGTACCTTGGCTCAACCATCTCTGACACCCTCTCTCTGGATGTCGAGCTGGATAAACGCATTGGCAAAGCAGCCACCATGTTCTCCAGACTCACAAAGAGAGTATGGCTCAATAAGAAGCTGACGACACATACAAAGATCCAAGTCTATAGAGCCTGTGTCCTAAGCACACTCCTGTACTGCAGCGAGTCCTGGACCCTTTGTGCACGGCAGGAGAGGAAGCTGAACACGTTCCATATGCGTTGCCTCCGACGGATTTTTGGCATCACCTGGCAGGACAAAGTCCCAAACAGAGTAGTCCTAGAACGAGCTGGAATTTTCAGCATGAATACATTGCTGAAACAGCGACGTCTACGTTGGCTTGGGCACGTCGTGAGAATGGCTGATGGTCGGATTCCAAAGGACCTCCTGTATGGAGAATTAGTGCAGGGAAATCGCCCCAGAGGGAGACCACAGCTGCGATACAAGGACGTCTGCAAGCGAGATCTGAACGCCTTAGGAATAGACCTCAACAGATGGGAAACCCTGACATCTGAGCGTTCAGCCTGGAGGCAGGCACTGCATCGTGGCCTCTCCCAATTTGAAGCGACCCTTGCCCAGCAGGCCGAGGCAAAGAGGAAATCACAAAAGCAGCAAAACCAGGGAGCTGGACAGGGGACAGATTGGATTTGTCTTCAGTGTGGAAGGGATTGTCACTCTCGAATTGGCCTCCTCAGCCACACTAGACGCTGTTCCAAGTCCTCCATACAGAGCACGCTACCATAGTCTTTCGAGACTGAAGGATGCCTAACAACAACAATATCTCTTACACACAGCCCATCTATCTCCTTTCCTCCATACATTACCCACTCTCACGTGTGCACACACATCATTATTTTATTCTCATACACACCTTCCATCCATATTCATTCACACATTATTTTTTCTTACTTTCAGATTCTCTTTTACAGTTACACCAGAAAAATCTAAACATTCAGATACCACCCACTCCCATCTATGCCAGTTTGTCATAGGTGTGTTATGTGCTGTCAAAAATGATTTGATTTTTAAAAAGGATAGAGATAGCCATTGCAGAAAAGAAGTGCTTAGATATCAAGGCTTGGGTAGATATCAAAACTGTTGGAACTAAGGAATTGTACATATTGAGGTTTGACTTGCTACAGAGAGTTTCAGTACTAAGGAACTCCAGGTATTAAGGTTATGGATTACCTCAGGTAGCTGCAAAGCAGCATATAGAGCATATGTGGCTTTGAACACATGACAGCAGTCTGTTTCAGCTTCTTTGCTCCTTGTGCTCCCACAGTACTGGCTTTCGCTGATATAGTCAGAGGAATCGGTCATTTGTTGTTAACCAAGAACAGGATCCCCAGCCCTGCATAGATTAGGTCAGTGGTTCCCAACCTTGAGTAATCAAGGTGTCCTTGGACTGCAAATCTCAGAAGCCCCGGCCAGCATGACTGGTGGTGAAGGCTTCTGGGAACTGCAAAACATCTGGGTTACCCAAGGTTGGGAACAACTAGTCTAGCTAATTAAATTGCACCAGTAGTTTTTTAGTCCAAATGGTCATTGCATCACATATTTAAGACCAAAGCAGATGGAAGAAAAAAAACATGTCTAGTGGACCAGAACTATATCCTAAGACATTTCTCACCAACAACTGGTTTGGACAACCAACATTCTGGGGGTGGAATCTTCATAGTAACAATAGCAGACAATTCAGACTCATAAACAGAGGTTAAAATCCTATTGACTAGGACAAGTTACAATTAGAGTAGATGCAATTAGAATTCCACCATAATTGTAAGAATTTATAACCGATTTGTTTTCACAAACTGTAGAAATTTCACACGAGCTTTTATGTGCTGCAACTATGGATGTCAGGTGAAAACCTTTGACAGGCCAGAGGTCAGTTTTCTCCCCATGGACATCTGTGGCTATACAGACAGGGAAAAATAATACAGTAGTACCTTGGTTTGTGAAACAGATCCATTGTACACGACGTTACATAGTACGGAAATTTTGCAAACCAAAATGCCAATTGCGCTACGAAAGTGGCGGCACTATGGGTTCAATGCACCCTGGGAAATCCCTTTTGTAGTGTGAAAAAAGGAGAAGAAAACGTAAACTGAGGCTTTATTTCTTATGGATTTTGGTTCGTAAACCGAAAATTATGTAAGCTGATGTGTTCACAAACCAAGGTACTACTGTAATAAGAAATCCCTCCAAAAGCAAACAAGACTGGAAATCAACTATCACTTTTTCAGAGTGTATCTTTTTTGGATGTTAATCAATGTTCATGGGGCAGTACAATCTATTAAAAGGAGAAATCCCTACTCCTAGGATCACCAATTCACCTTTCATTGTGGAGAAAACTTTTACGAGTGAACATTTGGTGGAGTCTGGGATCCACAAAAACAGCCTCTGGGGGCTGCCCTTTCTCTTGTGTCCCAACTTCCCCAACCCAATATCTATTTCCATTGAGCCACCATTTTTGTCTTAGGCAAAATTGCAACTGAACCAGTTGTTTTGTGTTTTCAGCTTGTCAGTACTAAGAACTAAGGAGGACTTACAATGAAAACAAATTGCTAAATCAAAGTAATTTTTTATATTTCTAAAAATATTTTATTTAATTTTCCTTAAAAGTTATGATACATAATATACATATACCATTAAAACTCACATCTATGTACCAACAACAAGTAACGGTTCTTACAAAGATCTGAGGGATAAAGTTGAATCAGAGAAACAACAGAATAAATTTCTGAAAACAACAGTTGTTTCTATCAAAGAAAGAAGATACTAAGGTGGAAGTATTAAGATTGCTAGCAACTAGATAGCCAGATTTGTACACACACACACACACACACACACACACACACACACACACACACACACACACACACACACACACACACACACACACACACACACACACACACACACACACACACACACACACACACACACACACACACACACACACACACACACAAGCTGTGCCAGGTACATTACAACTTTGTAAGGTTTAAAAACATAGTTTCTGGATGAGCATTACAGGATCTGAGATAACTGACAAAGACCATACACAAATGATACACTCAGGGGCTTCCACTGTGGCAGAAGTATGTGAAATGTCAAGCTACTTCAGGCCCATACAATTGGAAGGAATTTGCTGATGATCAGAAATTTTAAGTGTCTAGGGAAGAGGTAATAGCATCAACATAATTACTGGAGATTATTTTAAGTGCCAGTAGCTCTAAATGCATTTCATTAAAAATTGAAAATCTTCTAATTTGGATTGTTTATTGCCTAGAATAAATGTCTTGCTTTACAAAAATGATGATGCTTCCTCCAGCCAACCTCAGTTCCTTTAATTTTAACCGGCAAATCTCCAAAACCATCACAGGCATTTTCAGCTGTTGACAAAACTTTGATGCAGCGGTTTCACTTTTGCCAACCTGGAAAGACCAAGTCTGAGACCTTGAGTGGGTGATTTCACTGGGACTCTTCTCAGTTGGTTGGAACCACTTCCAGAGGCACCTAAAAAGATTATCAGAAAGATGTGTTAAGACTGAATACTTTAGTCTGATCCGCAATCTCTCATTTATACATCATTACATATTTTTATATATTTCTCTCTCTTTTCATTTTGCCTTTTGTTTGCACTGGGATGCAGTAATGCTCTTTGGGATTATTATTGCCCTGTCTCCCTACTCTTTTCAGAAGCCTTCCATAACTTGATCATAATTATGTACGTATATAGTTGATACGATTTAACAAAAAAACAAAACAAAACAAAACCATTTTCGGTGTCAATTTTCCAAAGTCTCCCCTCTTTCTGATATAACTTTTATGGAGATTTCATGATTCAAACCAAAGAACCAAAATCCCCAATGCCACATTCTTGTTAATTTGGCAAATGTGCTATTTTCCTGGTCACAGACAGCAATAAGTCTTCCAGCAGGAACTGCTACATTTGTGGGTAATGGAGGCTGTGTCAAGCCAGTCTAATTCCATCCAAAAGAGCAATCATCAGTGCCCTTGGGTCAAGCCAAGCATTTCAAGGCAAATACTCTGTCACCTTAAATTGTAGGCAGTGGACAAACAGGTTGTCAGACAGTCCAGGATTACATTCTGAGCAATCCTGGCAAGACAGAGATGGCAACCTCTGAGAGAATGTTAATAAATAATCTCTCATAAATTAAATGAGTTGTATCCCAGAAATTAATTGATGTAGCTCACAAAATGAATAGCTGTCAGCATACCTCTCCAATTCAGCTGTTTCTACTGTGTTTCCCCCACAATAAGACAGGGTCTTATATTAATTTTTGCTCCAAAAAACGCATTAGCGCTTATTTTCAGTGGATGTTTTATGTTATAGTCATGTCATCTTCTTCTGGTTGCTGCACAATGCCGCACAATGGTGGAGGGCAGGGTTTCACTTAACTAGGGCTTATTTTAGGGGTGAGGCTTATATTACGAGCATCCTGAAAAATCATACTAGGTCTTATTTTCAGGTTAGGTCTTATTTTTGGGAAAACAGGGTAACTAATTAGCAATAGATCTTTAGACACTGCCACTCCTTTTACTCAGATATTTTAAGCCCTCCTCTCTCTTTGGTAAATGGGTCTCAAATCTACCAGGCTCTCCCCATATTCTGACTTCTCATTGGCTGAACTGGTCTAAGTCCTTCTCCCCAAGGTTTTCATGAGAGTGCTGTCAGCTGGACCAATGAGCTTTTTCTGTTCATTGGCCCCTCTCGAACTGCAAGAGGTCTGCTGCACATTCCAAAGATGGTCAAGGTGAGGCATGACAGGAAGAGAACCATATTATACCTCCACCTCACCTCACCCAGACATTCTGGTGTGTACAGAGATGTATGATGAACGAATGTGATAGGAGTTATAAATATACCTGGGGGTGTCCAGCTGGGCTTCTTAGTTGTTGAAGGGCTGGATGTTTTTAATGGTTTTCCAATTAGCTCTGGAGAACTACATGCATTCTGCAAAGTTGTCTTAGATTCTGCTTGAACTAGTCACACAATGGAAAAACAGGGAAAGATAAATGAGAGAAAATCTTCAATAACCAAATCTGAAGGATGGATAATATAGAATGCATTCTATATTTAAGAAAACCTGGAAGCTTTTAAATAGTAACAGATAACAATAGAATCAAAACTTTCTCAGATACCTTCAATGAACAAATTAAAGAAGTTTTATTCTAACAAGTTTTCAACCTTTAAAAATGCAGTAATCATTTGAATCCCAAGCCCAGGTGGAACAAGAGATTTAAATGACTCATTCAGGAATGGATTTGGGAGCACAACTAACTTCTTGAATATTGCTCTTCAGTGTAACTGACATAGGAAGCACATGTATTATGTCTGCCAACATCTGTATTGCAGAAATTAAATTACTGAATCAAACCCATTTGCATTCCACCCCTTAGGGACAAACCCAGATTTATAATTGTTGCTGTTTCAACTTATACACTGCACAATAGTGCTAGAGCACTCTCTGGGCAATTTACAACATAATTAAGCAAACAACAACCCTGGGTGCTCATTTTACCAACCCTGGAAAAATGGAATGCTAAGTAAACCTAGAGCCAGCTACCTGAACCTATCAGGATTGAACTCACGATGGGAGCAGAGGCCTGAATGCAGTACTGCAGTTTCACGACTGTGCCACAGGGCTTACTGATTGATAGCTATTCTTTAAGTCAGTGGTCCCCAACATTGGGCCTCCAGATGTTCTTGGACTACAACTCCCAGAAGCCTTCACCACTACCTCTGCTGGCCAGGATTTCTGGGAGCTGAAGTCTAAGAACATCTGGAGGCCCAAGGTTGGGGACCACTGCTTTAAGTAACTCTAGAAATAACATATTTTTATTCAGAAGTCTTACTGAGACCAATGGCTCTTATATCTATGTATTGGATTGCAGGTGTTGCTATTCAGAATCAAGTTTCACTTTCCTCAAACTGCTACAGAATGCACAGTGCTCAGCAGAAGGACATGAAGGACACTTGCCTCCCTTTTGCTGGCCCTAATTACAGAGAAGTAAGCAGTTAAGATACAATTCTGGTGACAAATACGGATCGTTTTTTCCTCTCTGCATCAGATGCATTTTGGACTGGACCCAAAACTGTTTAGGAGATTCATTACATGATCTCTATTCTTTTCATCAGTTTTTCTGAAATATGTCCCATCAGATGAACCATTTTTTGCAGAGAAATTAAACACATTTACAGTATAGTGGCAAAAATCCTCCTGGTGTTCATATACGTTTACTATAACTTCCTGCAGCTAATTTTGGCTAATAAATGTGCCAGGGCACATATCAGATGCATGATTCAATGCATGGTAAGGCACGTTTGCACCTTGTCAATTAGCCACCACAGGTTATGCAGATTTTACAGGAACACCAATAGGATTCTGGCCAATGTGCATAAACTATATCCATTATGCTTTATAGTAGGGATGAAATTACTGCATCCAGCAAATGTACAACATTTTGTATCATGAATGTTTGTCAAATGCTTCCTTCATAAGAAACAAGAACGGTCAAATTTGTACATATGTTCTGCAACTACAATGCTGTTCTGCTTATTCACAACAAAATCAATACAACATGGAAAGGGGGCACAATCTACAGGAAATAACTTGCAAAAGGAATTTCAAATGATTCAAGAGGTTAACAGAATCTTAATGGAGTTGCAAAACTTCTGCATTGTATTCTGTCTCTCTTCCCATGGTCTAGTTTTATTATTTGTTTTTAATATAAAATAACCTGGTTTCACGAACAAATCCCAGGGAGAAAAATGCAGTGGAATGATATATGAATAAAAAGTCATAACACTATTTTTACTGTAATTTTGATACATAGTAGACCATATTAGGATGCTGTAATCAAGTAGTGATGTAGAAATGAGAAAAAAATTAATGAGATTGAGTTGTTTTTATGTCAAATGAAGAAAAAATTGTTAGGTGGCAAAAGTTGTTACTTATAAAGCTGCTTATAAAATGAAATTAAAATATGTTAATATTCAAACTAAAAACAAGCAATCTGAATTAGGCTTTCTTTATTTGCCCCCATTTCACGATCTGTTGCCATCTTTTAAATAAACAAGCTGAATTTGTGAAAAACATGAAATGGAAAATTAATTATTCTTCCACATAACATCATTCATTCATTCATCATAAGGATAAGAATGCAAGTGAAAGTATGTTTCAAACAAGCAACACTGTGTATGCTCCTAACTATATGAAAACCAAATACAGTGGTGCCTCACTTAACGGGCGCTTCATTTAGCGATGAAACCGCATAGCGACGAACTTTGCAATGTTTCCTATGCGTTTTTTTCGCTTTGCGATGATTGGTTCCCTGTTTCGCTTACCAATCACTGCAAAGCGATGATTTTTAAACACCTGATCGGTGGTTCCAAAATGGCCACCAGGTAACAAAAATGGCCGCCCGCTGTGTTTAGGGACAGATTCCTCGCATAAGAGGCAGCGAAAATGGCTGCCATATGGAGGATCTTCACTTTAAGGTGAGTTTTAAGCCCATAGGAACGCATTAAACAGGTTTTAATGTGTTTGTATGGTCTTTTTAAAATCGCATAGCGACGAAATCGCCTAGCAGCGATTTTCGCTGCACGGATTAATGTCGCTATGCAAGGCACCACTGTACAAGAAAGCTGAACATTACACTGGCATGGATTCATGAAAGAATTCAAACTGCTTACCCATTAAATTCCGTGTTGATTTGGAAGACTTCTTTATTTTCTTTTCACTTCTGATATTTAACTTCGTTCCTCCTTTCTTGTTTTCTTTAATTTTTTTCTTCACAACAAATTCATCATTATCATCATCTTCACTGAGGCTAGAATTATTCTCTGACTCTTCAGCTGAAACCAGAAACAATATAAAGATGGTGAAATACCATGAAATGGTGAAAATTGGCAGCAACAGTTAGGTATAAAGTAATGGGATGCATTTGCTAAATAATAAGTTTTGAAAAATGTTTTCCTTCTTAAAAACAAAAAACAACCCCTGAACTCCCAAGTAATCTAAGAATGCTGTCAAAAGAAATGGAACTAGAGCTGACAGGCCTGCAGCTAAACATTTATTTTCCATTTCCTTAACTTTTCCCAGACCAACTTTTGTCAATTTTCCTGAACATTCAAATATTATCCCAAATTTAAAAAATTGATAGGTTTCACTGGATTAAAAATCTTATAAACTGCTCTAAACATTGCTATCTGCACAAACATGTTTTTAAAATTACATGAAGATAAAAGCTTCAGTTCAGTGAATCCCTGAACAATAACAAATGACGTATTTTTGTTTTTAAAAAATATTATATAAACAAATCCAAATCGCTGAAATCCTACTGCTTAACACAGTAAGTTTCATTAGAGTAGGACTATTTTAATAAATGGAATTTACAGGAGTGGACTTACTAAATCCCCACTGATTCAATTCATCTACTAACTTTTTTTAGAAGAGATAGCCAATTTAGTCTACGCTAATATACCAGGCCAAAACAAAATAAAAATAAAAAATAAAGAAGACAAAACATTGTGACATCTTAAAGATTAAGTGCTGTATTTTAATGTGAGCTTTCATGGACAAGTCCACTTGCTCAGAGCAGGCTACAATATGAAGACTATAAGTCCCAAAGTTAATATGTTCTTCTTCTTCTGCTGCTTTCTAGTCTGTAAGATGCCCCCACATTGCCTTCCATTGAGAAGGTCAGTTGTGGTCAAACAAACTCTTTTATTTTTGTTGTTGTTGTTTAGTTGTTAAGTCATGTCTGACTCTTTGTGACCCCATGGACCAGAGAAATGCCAGGCCCCGCTGTCTTCCACTGCCTCCCGGAGCTTGGTCAAATTCATGTTGGTAGCTTTGATGACACTCTCCATCCATCTCGTCCTCTGTCGTCCCCTTCACCTCTTGCCTTCACACTTTCCCAACATCAGGGTCTTTTCCAGGGAGTCTTCTTCTTCTTCTTCATTATTATTATGTATAAAATCCATCTATGCTTATTTAACATTGTGTCACCTGGGTTCAGCTTATAATCATTTGTTAATACAGTGGTGCCTTGCAAGACAATTGCCTCGTGGGGCAAAAAACCCGCAAGACGATTGGTTTTCGCGATCCCTATGGTGCTTCTCAAGATGGTTTTTTCTATGACCATGCTTCGCAAGATGAATAAATGTCATTCGTCTTGTGAGGTTCCCTATGGAAACATCGCAAGACGATTTTTTCACTAGACGATTTTTACGGAACAAATTAAAATCGTCTTGCGAGGCACCACTGTACAATATATATTAAGCTCTTAATCTATACAACATACTTCTAACCATTGATAAAACAAGTTCCATGTTTGATAATATTCTGCATCTTCCTTTCCTTTGATTTTCAGTGTCAGTCTATCCATTTCGGCGCAGTCCAATATCTTTTTAATTATTTCTTGATCTGTAGGTGTTTCATTTTTCCAGTGTTGTGCAAATATAATCCTTGCAGCTGTTAAAATATGCAGTATTAAATATACATTTTGTTTATCAACACTTTCTGGTATTATACCTAATAAAAAGAGTTCTGGCTTAAAATCTGCATTTTTTTATTATTTTAACAAGCCATATATGTATTTTTTTTCCAAAACTTTTTTTGCTTTATCACAGGTCCACCAAAGATGATAGTAAGTTCCAGTTTTTTAATGACATTTCCAGCATTTACTTGACCTATTAGAGTACATGTAAGCTAATCCATCGGATGGTAAATGCTATCTATAAAACATTTTATATAAGTTCTCTTTATAAGATGTTGCTATTGTCATTTTATAGGTTCAAGACCACAGTTTTTGCCATTTTTCAAAGTCAATATTATATCCAATTTTTAGGAGACTTTTAATGTTTTCTGGTACTTTAGGGAGGTTTGCTTTTTTGATATGTTGTATTGTTTTTTTCAAGGGAAAATTATTGGGTATCATACAGATTAGCATAATATTCTTTAGTTTTTTATTTTCTCTTTTTGATATTGTAAGTTTCCATTTTCATCTTGTAGCTTCCTTATTAATCTTTTTTGTTTTTCTTTTTTCAATCTATAGGATAGCCATCTTCCAGGTTTGTTGGCATTCTCAAAGAAATTTTGTTTAGCCCTTTTAACTTGTTGAGCTAATTCTTCTGATTCTATTAAGTTTAATTTATGTTTCACTATCTTCCAGGGAGTCTTCTCATGAAACGGCCAAAGTATTGGAGCATCAGCTTCAGGATCTATCCTTCCAATGAGAACTCAGGGTTGATTTCCTTTAGAATGGATAGGTTTGTTCTCCTTGCAGTCCATGGGACTCTCAAGCGTCTCCTCCAGCACCATAATTCAAAAGCATCAATTCTTCGGCAGTCAGCCTTCTTCATGGTCCAGCTCTTGCTTCCATACATCGCTACTGGAAAAACCATAGTTTTGACTATGCGGACCTTTGTCGGTATTGTCTCTGCTTTTTAAGATGCTGTCTAGGCTTGTCGTTGCTTTCCTCCCAAGAAGCAGGCGTCTTTTAATTTTGTGGCTGCTGTCACCATCTGCAGTGATCATGGAGCCCAAGAAAGTAAAATCTGTCACTGCCTCCATATCGTCCCCTTCTATTTGCCAGGAGGTGATAATATTTTATTTTATTTTACATGAACTCAAATAGTACTTGCTTGGCATATAATAGAATGTGTCTCTTTAAGGGTGCCGGGGAGTTTTGACATTCTCCCAAACGAGCTAATCTAGTCTTCAGAGCTATGGAGGGCGAAACCCCACTTCCTCCATCAAGTCCAAGACACCCCTCAAGCGCACTAGGAACAGGGTATTACACCAGGGATGGTGAATGCAAGCTTGTAGCCTTCCCTGCACTCAGGTAGTTTCAGTGCACAGCCCGCCAGGTCCTGGATACTCCTCTGAGAGTGTGGGTGTCCCCACAACCTGGTATGCCTCCCCTAAGTCCACCCAGGTGCAGGAAATCACACTGTGCCTATGTGAAATTCATGGCAGCAGTGGAGTAGTGGGTCAAGCCCTTGCATGCCCCTGCTTGGCATCTGGCTCTGGGAATGGCCATCCCTGCGAATGCAGTGTGCCCAGCACTAATTTCTCCAACACCTCGCCTCTCATTGCCTCGCCTTGGCCCAGCACACCCTGGCCACTTCCTCTGAGGGAACACAAAACTCCACCCAGCGACTGGAGTGTGGGACTTGAGGGTAGATGATCACCTAGCCTTTCTTGGAAAGTCCAAAGGTGAGCTGATTGTGTGTCGGTATTCACTGGCTCATGTGGAGTTTGAAAGTTTACACTGCCCAGCAGAGACAGAGCTATTGGGCTCACATAGTCAATGTTGGTTTCCATCTCTTTGAGGTTTTTTTTTAAAAAAAAGAAAAAGGAAATCTACATTTGACCCATTCATTGATACTTGTAATAATTTTGCAAGGAATAACTAAAACATGCCTTTTTGAAACTTCAGAAGGTCTTTAACATTAGCAGTTTGAAGAAAAACAGTGCTCAGCTAGCTTGTGGAAACTTTGATATTCATCCCAAAAATGAACCAGTAAATTCATCTGTTCCTTTGAAGCAGCTTGTTCAGAGCTTTGTTAAAGTGGATTACAAATATTTCTCACTGTTCAGGTAAAAAAAATAATAATAAAGCTTTCTTTTTCCAAGATGAAATTGTTGTGTTCTTTAGCTATCTGAGAAGATTCTATAGAATATCTCACAGACACAGTTACAAGAGTTAAATGTCATTTTCTTCACTGCAGTTGCAAAGCTTACAGAAACTCAGCCGTTATAACAGTCTTTGATTGCATAAACAACCACACTAATTTGCATGGCACATAGTTTTTTGCCATTTTTTATTCTCTGAACAATTTTTCTAGTTTTTGTAGAGGCTGTCACTTCATATTCTCTGATTTTACTGTCTGAACTTGAACTTGGCTTTTAACCTAGATACAAAGCAATGGACTGTTGCCTTGATTCAATTTTCAGGTTCTTCTGATGTTGTAGTACTTTTGCGTGAGACTCCGCATCTCTAATTCCCATATTAATTAGTTCAAAAATTCTGCAGCACACATTACAATAACCTTTGCCTTTGTTTCCAGCAACTGGTGATAGCCATGGAACAAAGTCAGCATGAAGTTTGATATCCAGTCATTGCATTATTAAAAACTGTCCTCTTAAATGCCATTTTCAAAATAAAATTTCAGATATAACTGCACAGAAACACCTGCCTGACACCGCCATTTAGACTTTTTTATTTGGCAAGTAGGAACTTTCCAAAACTGGGATGGATAAGCATATCAGCAGCAGGAAGAAGGTGGAGCTTAAATGTCTGCAGATCATTGCTATGTGAACAGATCATTGCTATGTGAACATATCTAAGCCACAGTTTCCTTGATTTTCCTTGATGTCTCACCCATTTCTTTGACCTTCCAGAGTTTTTAGAAGGGATGTAACTGAGCTTATGCTAGTGTTAGGACCATTGTAAGCACCTCGGAAGGATATCCTGCTCTCTCATTTTGAATGTGCACTATCAGTCTGCTGTTCACCAGCAATTTTAAATGTTTCCATATATGTGTTTATGAGGCTGGGACTACCTCTAAAGGCACTCCACAGAGTGTACCGTACATCTCTACAAGCGGAAAGACTGAGGAAGATTTGACTACCATTGTTGGGGATTTACAGGAGCTACATTTAGAGTCAGAAAGACCAAAGGGCGCCATTTTGGCAGGAAAGCATTTGAGAGCATATAAAGCATGTTCTCAAATACTTTATACCTTGGGGAAGGTATAAAAGAGGAAAGAGAAAAAGGAGAGAAACAGTTCAAAGGTAGAGAAGGAAAAAATTCATTGGGTACAGAAGGAAAGAGTAGAAAAGAAAGGGGATTTAGTGGAAATAATACAAGAAGACCTCTGGACAGGGGAACGGGTAGAATTTAAAATTCCTAGAGAATATGCTGAAAAGGAATGAAAAAGACAGATATATAGGAAGCCCCCTTACTGGGGGGAGACTGAAGAAAGATGAAAAGGAAGAGAAGTTCAGCGAAGAGAACAGCAGAGATGTACGGAGAACCCTGAGAGTTCCTGTGGAGTCAGTCCCTTCCAACCAAGATTGAGGCAGAACCTGGGCAAGAAGGTTTGGGAGCCACAGGTGGGCTGGTTTTCCATCCCCAGCAATGATGTTTATTTATTTATTTATTTCATTTATACCCCGCCTATTTAGTCAATTGTGACTGTTACATACAGCACTGATGTTACCTGTCTGTCATGGGTTTGGAGGGAAAGTTCCATCCTATGGGGAGTGGAAGGCGGGACATCAGGAGGAGGGGCTGTACTGTATATATATGTGGAGCGTGTGTGGGAGAAGCTGGAGAGCTGAGAGAAGAAGCTTGAGTGGGAGTCTGTGTGTCAGACAGGGTACTACTGTGTGTCAGTCAGTACCACCCTGATAGGTTCAGGTGTCTGTATGGTTAGCCAGAACTGATAGGTTCAGGGTCTGTGCTTCAAGTTAAGTGTTCTGTGTGAACCAAACTGTGTGTATGCATGATTGAGACTAAGCCACGTTACTGTATCTTATTCACCTGATCATTTTATTTTTCCCTTTGTGTTGTTTAAATAAACCTTATTCTTTTATTTGTTGAAAATCCATCCCTGGTCTGTGTGACTTCTTATAGGGAATGGTTGGTGGCAGCTTAGTGAAACTGTGGCATATCCCAGTAGGTCTGGGTTTGTCACATTGATTGGTGTCCAGCGTGTGGGATACGACTGGTCCAGTGGTACAGCAAAGCCTTGGCAAGTGTGCCCAGAGCAAGGGGGGTCTAGTCAGGGACAATCTGAGAGCACGTAGGTAATCTTCTAGGTGTACCTCACGGGGAGGTGCGCTAGTAGAAGAACGTGTAACCTCAGATTGGGGACTAGATTAGGGAGCTCTGAGGCAACCTCTTTTGGCGGGAAAAAAAGCTGAGGCAAAACTGTGTAGTAGCAGTGATCTAACCTGCCTGCTGAGAGGCCTAGCAGAGGGGGGTAGACTCTGGCTCGCAACTGTTGCAAGTTAGTGCTGAAGAACAGCAGCAATCTACAGAAAGCTGGTTCTGAGGCAAAAGAAAAAAAAAGTGGTCGCTTTATTCTGAGGCTTGACTTTTGAAAGCAGCCTGTTCTGGGGGGGGGGATTATGCCCTTGACTCGAAGCCAAATGGCAGAAATGGGTGAAGTGAAAGACCCCCAGGTTGACCAAGGTTCTGAGGATGAATTTGGCTCAGTGCAAGGTGACAGCACGGGAGAGCAGAACCCAGAGCTCAGAAAATTGCTCATAGCCCAACAGCATGAACTGAGGGTGAGGGAAATGGAGGAAAGGGAAAGAGAGAGGCAAAGACAATTTGAAATGGAATTGCAGAGAGAGAAAATGGCGTTTGAGTTAAGAAAATTGGAACTGATGAATCAGAATAATAATAACAATAGGGATTCTGAGGGAGGCCAATTGTCTAAAGCTGACCTGAAGAAATTCCCTGTGTACCACAAGGGAGATTGTCCTGAGGTGTTCTTTTCCCTAGTGGAAAGAGCGTTTGTGGACTTCTCAGTAAGGGAAACTGAGAAGATGACCATCATGCGATCTTTAATCAGTGGCAGCCTTGCTGAAGTTTATTCAGAGATGCCAGAGGAACTGATGAAAGATTTTGCAGAGTTTAAAAAACTGGTGTTTGCCAGACATGGGATAAATGCGGAACAGCTGAGGCAAAGATTCAGGTCAATCACCAAGAAACCAGAGCAGACTTTTACCCAAGTGGGGGCCCAATTGGTGAGGCTGCTAGAGAAATGGCTATCTCAGGAGGGGACAGAGACCTTTCAGCAGCTCAAAGACTTGATAGCGCTGGAACAGTTCTATTCAGTCCTGCATGGGGAACTGAAATTCCAGGTGAGGGAAAGGAAACCAAAATCTGTGGCAGAAGCAGCCGAGATCGCAGATTTTATTTATCAAATAAGAAAACCCTTAGGTGCTGAGTGGAAATCTGTAGATAAACCTAAAGAAACCTACAGCAAGTACTCTCAGGGACCAGGGAAAAGCCAGCAAGGGGGAGGGGCCCATGGTGAAGGGAAGCCCTCAGACATGAAACCAAGACCTCAGATTTTGGAGGGAAAACCAAAACAAAATGAGAAAGACTCAAAATATAGCAGAAAATGTTATTTCTGTCAGGGAAAGGGCCATCTAATCTCAGAGTGTGAGAAATTAAAGCAGCTAAAAGGAATTGTGCCTCAGGATTCGAGTGGAACCAAGCCAAAAGCTGTGTTCTGTGTCCAGAAAGAGCAAAGCTCCTTGTCACTGAGGGAGCCTGTTGCCATGGCTACTCAATCTGGAACAGTTACATCTGCTGATCAGGCTGAGGAAAATGGTCCTCTTGTGGAGGTCAAGCGCTGCTTGCTCGTGAGAACAGATTCTCAGTTGTTTGAAACAGCAGGGGTGGACGTAGGAATACTTGACCATCAGTATCGGGGGTTGAGGGACACTTGTTCCCAGGTGACCCTGTGCCATCCAGATATTATTCCTAGGGAATATATAATCCCAAATGAGAGCATGAAGGTGGCAGGGATTGAGGGGCAGGTGATCTCACTGCCAGTAGCGGAGGTACCTGTGAACTTTCAAGGCTGGAGGGGAGTTTGGCGGCTAGCGATTTCATCGACTCTGCCAGCAGCCGTGCTCGTGGGAAATGACCTGGCTGAACATGTGAAACGGGTGCTAGTGATTACACGTTCACAAGCCACCACGGGGACAGTTCAGGGGGGTACTGATGAGCCAGAGACGGAAGCAGAGGGGAGTTCAGAAGCTGTGGTGGAAACCTTAACCACAGACAGCCGATTTGGCCAAGAGCAAAAGGCAGACGCCACTCTCCAAAAGTGTTTTGAACAGGTGACTGACGCCCAGCTAACACCTGAAACCCCAGTGAGATTTCTAGAGAAAAAGGGGATTTTGTATAGAGAGACCCTGAGGAATATCTCAAAAGGGGGAGATGGGATCAGAAGTCAGCTAGTGGTACCTGAAAAGTATCGCCCCATGATCTTACAAAGGGGGCACTCTGACATGTTTGCTGCGCACTTAGGGGTGAACAAAACACAGCAGAGAATCACACAGAATTTTTACTGGCCTGAAATAGGGTAGCAGATCAGGGAGTTTTGTAAACAATGTGATGTGTGTCAAAGGCAGGGGAATAGCCGCGACAGGACCAAAGCAAAGTTGTGCCCTTTGCCTGTGATTGACACTCCGTTCAAATGCATAGGGGTGGATATTGTGGGACCTTTGCCCAAGGCCACAAGGATGGGGAACAGGTTCATTCTCACCATTGTGGACCATGCCACGAGGTACCCTGAAGCCATACCCTTGACTAACATTGAAACTAACACAGTGGCAGATGCCTTGGTGGGGTATATGTCCAGGATGGGATTTGCCTCAGAAATAATCACAGATTTGGGCGCATCGTTCACATCGAAGCTCATGAAACGGTTATGGCAAATCTGTGGAATTAAGCACAAGGAAACCACTGCCTATCACCCTGAAAGTAATGGGTTAACTGAGAAGTTCAATGGGACTCTAATGCGCATGATTAGGGCTTACTTGGCAGAGAATCCAAACAATTGGGACCAGAAGCTGCAATCCCTTTTGTTTGCTTATCAATCAGTGCCACAAGCCAGTACCGGGTTCAGTCCGTTTGAACTTTTATTTGGGAGAAGGGTGAAAGGGCCCCTTGATTTGATCAAACAAAATTGGGAGCAGATCACCCAGGATGACCCACAAGACGTTGTGACATATATAGGCACTTTAAGGAATGACTTAAAGAGAAACCTAGAGCTAGCAGCAGAGACCCTGCAAGCTCAAAAGGTCAGAAAGAAAGCTTGGGATGACCAGCAAGCCAGGGAGAGGCACTTTGACCCAGGGGAGGAAGTGCTTTGGCCTAGGCCCTGCAAAGAGAGCAAACTGCAGCTGGGTAGCCCAGAAATAAAATACTTGGGTCACATAGTAGGGGGAGGAGTGATAAAACCCCTAGAGGCCAAGATAGAAGCAGTTCGTGATTGGCCCAGACCCAACACCAAGAAAAAAGTCAAATCATTTCTTGGGTTGGTGGGCTGCTGCAGAGAGTTCATCCCGAGGTTTGGCGAGATTGCGGCTCCGCTGACCGATCTGACGCGGAAGAAGACTGATGACCGCATCCCGTGGACCAGCGACTGTGAGGAGGCGTTCCAGAGGTTGAAGCAGGTGCTCATCAACTATCCAGTGCTGCGTGCTCCAGACTTCGACCAGGAGTTCATCATCTACACCGATGCGTCTAACAGCGGGGTAGGAGCAGTTCTGTGCCAGGAGGATGAAGATGGTGACCAGCATCCAGTGTCCTACCTGAGTAGGAAACTCCAGAAAGGTGAGAGACATTTGGCAACCGTGGAAAAGGAGTGCCTGGCCATAGTCTACGCGATCCAGAAGGCCAAGCCTTACATCTGGGGAAGACATTTTACTCTGTGCACTGACCATTCACCACTGCAATGGTTAAAGACAATGAAAACCCACAATAGTAAACTTATGAGGTGAGCTTTAAATCTGCAAGACTATGACTTTGAAGTGAAGGTGGTCAGAGGGTCAGTGAACTGTGTTGCTGACGCCTTGTCAAGAAGACCTGAAGAATGAAGACGGCGAAAGAAACATGGACTATGTATATATTTTGATGACAAAAAGTCAAATGTGTCTGTTTATTAAACATGTTGGTTTGTATGAATAAAGGTAACTTGATGTATTGTTAATGGTAAATGTTTAAATGCCTAATAGAGTGTAAGTATAAGTAAGTATGGTATTGTATGTTATTATATGACTGTTTTTGTTTGTTTTGGGATCCAGGTTGTTTTTTGGTGAAAAGCACCTTAGCTTTCCCCCTACAAAACAACTTATAAAGAGGGGAGGTGTTACATACAGCACTGATGTTACCTGTCTGTCATGGGTTTGGAGGGAAAGTTCCATCCTATGGGGAGTGGAAGGCGGGACATCAGGAGGAGGGGCTGTACTGTATATATATGTGGAGCGTGTGTGGGAGAAGCTGGAGAGCTGAGAGAAGAAGCTTGAGTGGGAGTCTGTGTGTCAGACAGGGTACTACTGTGTGTCAGTCAGTACCACCCTGATAGGTTCAGGTGTCTGTATGGTTAGCCAGAACTGATAGGTTCAGGGTCTGTGCTTCAAGTTAAGTGTTCTGTGTGAACCAAACTGTGTGTATGCATGATTGAGACTAAGCCACGTTACTGTATCTTATTCACCTGATCATTTTATTTTTCCCTGTGTGTTGTTTAAATAAACCTTATTCTTTTATTTGTTGAAAATCCATCCCTGGTCTGTGTGACTTCTTATAGGGAATGGTTGGTGGCAGCTTAGTGAAACTGTGGCATATCCCAGTAGGTCTGGGTTTGTCACAGTGACCACTCTAGGCGGCTTACAACACACAATTAAACATATGACATATCACATAACATAATTTGCATAAAGAAATTTTCCCCAAAGATGGCGAGAAACAGGGTATATTGTAGTGGAAAAGAAAAAAAGAAAAAGTAGGAATTAGCTGGAAAGGGGGAAGGCCTAATGTTAACTGACCACGCATCTGATGGACTGGGCCCCGCATCTAAATGGAATCATGGAGTTATGAGTTCTTCTCCCTTACCGTTAAAAAGGGATATGGTATGTTTTGAAAAGGTTAAAAGTTATGACTTGCTATTGAAACTGGAGACAGAAAGTGTTGGCATTAATGAAGCAGAAAAATTGTTAACAAATAAACCAGTTTTATTAGAAGATTTTAGCTTATAGCATTCTTCATTAAGGTGGAAGGCATCAGAGGAGGTAAGAGGCATGGGACAAGACCAGTGTTTAAAGATAAAATGTAAAAGAACAACTGTTGAGCCAACAAGCTGAAACTGTCATCTACTTCATGCATTCATGATCTAGTTGAAAAGACTAAAGATGTCAGGAAGGAAATCCTCCACTGATTTCAGGAAGGTTCATTCAAATGTTATTAAAATTTCTACTCCTTATTAAACTATGTAACATCAATTACTGTAGTACTTCGGTTTACGAAATGAATGTGTTCTAAGACATTATGTAAAGTGACAAATTTGTAAACCGAAACGCAGATTGCCACAGGAACGGAGGCAGCGCTATAAACCTTCAGGTACAATGCATCCTGGGGAAACTTTCTTTGTAAATCGAAACAAACAAAAATAATGTAAACTGAGGCATTATTTTCAATAGATTTCCGTTTGTAAACTGAAAATTATGTTAACCGAGGCATTTGTAAACCGAGGTACTACTGTACTAAAAAGTTACAGTATGTTGTACGTGCTCTGTTTCATTTTGAAATAAGAATGTTACCAATACTCTAATAATCGTTAGATGATTTCCTCCTCCTCCTAATATTGGAGATCACTGTAGCATTTAAAAAACCCAACAATACAAGAACAGGCACTCTCAGAATAGAATTTCATTATATCAGAGGCAAGCAAATGCCACACGTCTGTACGTGCTGACCAGTAGACCTTGAAGGGCCACAGCCTTCCTGTACAGCACCCACCCACCCTCAAATGCTCTCTTAAAATGGGCTCAAGATAATTGAAAAAAAAAAAACAACCACCTATATTCTTTAGTGGCCAATTAAAAGCATCTACAGTTTTTTGTAGTATGTGGAGGATAATGGTGGAAAATGGCAAAATCACCATAAGGGTACAAGGGGATTTCTTGAGCAATTAATTTTTTCCTAAAATGGAGGTATGGGTGGCTGGGAGTCACAATATTTGGATATGCCCTCCATAGAGCCTAACAGACAATGAGAATATGAGTCCCAGCATCCTCTGCATCTGGGAGGACCTGGTCCCTGGTCGGTCAAGTACTATCAGGGGTAACTGGCAGACCAGGTGCGGAGTGCACTGGGGGTTAGAGTCCCACTCCCTATTAGGCTGTAAAGAGGGCACCTCTTGAAGAACAACTTGCATGAATCACCGTAGCAGGAAGGGGTAAGTGAGAGGAAAAGTGTCGGAAGTAAGTAACAAAAGGCCTTCTCACAAGGGCAAAACATATACCGTATTTTCCCATGTATAAGACAATACTTTTGTCAAAAATCTTTAGACTAAAAATTGAGGGTCGCCTTATACACGGAAGTACTGTAAGCTTAGGAGAGAACAAAAACAAGTGGAGGGGGGAAGGAATCAAAGTGATCCTGCCACACTTTGATCGATGCTTTCCTCCTCCACTTGCTAAGCTCCATGGGGCTTAGGAAGTGTTGAAAAAACCAGCGATCCAAGTGATCCTGCAGCCCTTTGACTGCTGCTTTCCCCCTCCTTTTGCTAGGCTCCAGGCTTAGGAAGTGGCAGGGAAAGCAGCGATTAAATTTTCTAATTTGGGGTTAGAAAAGTGGGAGTTGTCTTATACATTGGGGTGTCTTATAAAAAGAAAAATACGGTAGGTCTGCAAATCCGTATTAATACAGTTCCCACAATTCTGCTTGAGAATTTTTAGAGAATTTTGGGAGATGCAGTCCAAAAACATGGAAGAGTACACTCCTATTCTCTATAATGCCTCTAAGGGGATTTAGTTTCCCCTTATTTTGAAGTTCCAAATCTAAAATAAAAAACATGAACTCTGATAAAATTCAGTCAAATTGTAACGCAGTATCATGATGGTGAAGAGTACTAGAAGGCTCTCTGACACTGTCAGACCCATCCTGTTTACTGATGTAAGCACTGAATAGGCCCAAGACCAGTAACAGGGACCCTCTTCAATATAAAGGATCAAACACTTCCTAGGGCAAAAGACAAGGACAACATGGAGATCTTTGCTGTTCCCAGATAGTCTCTCCTCATCATCTGCATATGGTCCTGAAAAGCCTTTGAGGCTTTTTCCCAGCTTGACCCAAAATGAGATAGCCTTAACACTGATCTTTAGAACTTGGGCCTTAAATCGGCATGTTTCCCACCCCCAGCCAACATCACTGATATCTTCTTGCATCAGTGATGGTTATCAATACAAATTCTCTAACATGCAAGAGAAAGCCAATTTAAAATTCAAAGCTGAGTCAGCAGGGCAAAATTGTAATTTTTTTGCTGTAGTGTTAACAATAGTTTTCTAACTAGAATTATTCTGAATTCTAACATTTTCATAAGATGCTATAGTTATTTTCATATGATTTCACATGACCATGACAACATAGTACGATTTCTTGAGTATACATCTGTTCATTTTGCCAGCAGCACAGATACAGCACAGATTTATGGACGATCCTGACTTGGAAAAATTCTATCAAACTATGCCAAGGATAAAATTAACATTTATCTCAGAAGGTCCTTAAATGAGATGAACAAATATTATTGGTAAGAAATAAAATGTGGTGGCAGGAGCAATAAACCAGATACCACAGTTTATTTAAAGGGAGTTAAAAGATATACACTTCAACAGCTGCTGTCTTAAAGCACTTACCATATTTTTCGCACCATAAGACACACTTTTTCCCCATAAAACAGGGGGGTGGAAAGTCTGTGCATCTTATGGAGCGAAGAAAACAGATTATATTTTCCTGTTTTCTTCTCCTAAAAAATTGGTGCGTTTTATGGAAAGGTGCGTCTTATGGAGCGAAAAATACGGTAGCTTACAAGATGTGCTGTGTTTATATTTATTTGTACTTAAAAAATTATAGTTTAATATTTTAAAGCTTAGATTAGAACATGCAATGTTTAGAACATGTATTAGGGAAAGAATGAAATATGAAACATTTACCTGAATCAAGCTCCAGCTCATAATTATTGGTTCCATTAACTTTATCTTTTGTTTGTAATTTCTGTTTGGATATTTCTACTTGTTTTCCAAAGGTCTCTTCAGTTATATTATAGTCTTTTGTACTATCATCCAGAGCTGTAATTGAAAAATGAGCTTAGTACAACTTAATTCTTAGAGAAATACATCAGAAACAAATGACTGAGTCTTCTTGCTCCTAAGAAATTATGTTTACTCAGGAAATCAGCAACTTTGAATCCTGAGAGACAACCATTAAGAAATATCACGAAGGAAAAATGGAAAATCTAATAAAAACTTGAGGTGGGGAGGAAAAGGCTACATCCATACAGCAAAATGTAACAGACGGTTAAAAGGGCTTAAAAGCCAAAGCAGCCAATGTACACACAAGAAATATCTAGAGAAGGATACCATGCTACATGTTTCAATGCTAACACCAGAAATCTGCCAAAAAGGGACAGCTGAAGTGCTTGTTTTTAAGGGATAACATAGACATAGTCCACATAATAGAACTGAAGGAATCAGATCAGATCAGCTTCAGGCAAAATGTCTGTTGGAAGAAAGGGGATTATAGGGTAATCCATGAGGACACTGTATCAATGAAGAAGAAATCTACCGTAGTTGCTGATTCCTCCTCACAATCAGCGTTAGGAACAATTGTCACCACTCCTCACAGTAAATTAGTATTGGTGACACGACATAATCCTCCTAATCTAAATGCTCCGAGGATTCGTGAGATGAGAATAAAATCAGGGAGGCATAAAAAACATGCTGTATTTATCATGACTCACTTTGACTTAATAAATGTGACTCAATCACGAAAGAGGAAAAATTGTTAGACAGCCTGAACAATTGTGCCATACAAATGCTGGTGATAAAGAATGTTAGAAGGAAGCACCAAGAGATTTTTCTGAAACTTGAAGGTCGCCTTGAATTACAATAACAGAGACTCAGCTAGAAAGAATCTGAAAAGGTTGCAGAAATTTGAAAAAGTTAACAAGCACCAATTGCACACAAAGTAAAGGAAGCAGATAAAAAGGGATACACAAATGGATTATAAGGGGAGTACCACTGACTGCATCATTAATACATTAAAAACTCCCAACCAGCTATGAAAATGGACTCTGGATGAAGTTAAGGGAGTACTAAAGGAGAATCAGAAAATTGTCAGAAAATCCTTAAATACCTTCCATCTAACTTCATTGCAGTTTGTAAGCAAATACCCATGCTTGAACTAAGAATCTGAGGATCCGAGGCAAATGGCAATGACCAAAAAAACTGTATTTTGAACCTCTAGATTTCTTAAAGAACTCAATTGTGAAATTGCTGATCTTCTAACAAAAACATGTAGAATCTCATGGGATCAGCCACTCCTAAAAGAGTGATCAATGTAACATGGGCTTGTTCAAAGAAAGGGATCAAAGCAAATTATAGGCAAGTTATTCCAGATAAACTGGTAGAAAGAATGTTTAAAGATAGAATTGTCTATCTTTAAAGGGAAACACTGTTTTTAAAAAAGGATCAACATGACTTTTGCAAGAAGGTAATTCCTTTCTTATGAACATTTTAGAGTTCTTTCAAAGAATCAAGAAATATGAGAAAAGGGTGTGATCTGGTGGACTTTGTTTACCTGAGCTTCCAAAGTTTTTGGCAAAGGCTCCTGAAATGACTTATTAGTCAGTGGAAATAACTATGAATTAAGTTACTTTAATGCACCCTACTTCCTAAGTAAGTGTTTTTAGGCGTACAACTTAAGACAGAATGTTTTTAAAATAAGTGCATCATATTTTTCCATGTATAATAATTTTGTCTAAAATCTTTAGACTAAAAATTGAAGGTCGTCTTATACAGGGAAGTAAGCTAAGAGAACAAAATGGCCCATACCTTGCCTCTGCAAACAAACTGTCTCCAGTCACGACGCTTAACTTCCTAGTCAAGAGTTTCCTCCAGTCATGAGCCTTATGTAACTGACATCAGCTAATGCTGAACAGACCAATTGGAACACACCTCATTGGAGATGGAGCATGTAGGCAGTGTTCAGATGCAACAGGGACTCATAATGTCTGAGCACTGTGAACCCAGAGGCTGAATAAAGTTAAAGTGTGATATGACAGTACTGGTATGTAAATGTTACTTAATTACTAAATAAAAATGTGTTCTGTTTTATGCCTGAAATATTGATTTCATAATTTTGGGTTAGAAAGGGGGATGTCTTATACATGGAAAAATATGGCAACTTCGAAGTTTCACATTCTAGCTAAAATGGCTAGGGTTCCAGAATTCCTACTCCCGTATTGTGCCATATAAATCAATACATTCTATATGTTGAGATTTTCATCCAACATCAGCATCTCTCAGTTATATGGCACACTGCTGACAGATGGTTTGGAGCCTAAATATCTTATAAATCTTTTATTTCAGGTACTAAAGACATGAAGGATTGCAGCCTAAATCCAGACAATGTAATTGCTAATACAAGAATAGAAAGAAGCACAAGTGAGAGGATTTTTCTATCATGAGCCTTAAGCATCACCTTGTTCCTCTAAGTCTTGTATTTTATTGTTGCTTACGGATGATTGATTCACCGACAACGCTAAGGCAACTTCTAAGTCTCTCTGGTAGAGTTTATCATCCAAGGCTACCCTGCAATAATTTGAAAAGTTAGTTAGGAAACAAATTCTTAATATATCTATTCATTAATAAACACCAGCACCAGGAAAAAACTATTTTATGTATTCATTGAAAGTACAGTTTATTGTTACGGTCTTAAGACCAATCACACAGGGGGAAAAAAACAGACATTTACAGTTTCCAAAATTCCAAATACCTTGTAAAAACATTTGACATTAAAAGACCATTTAAAATCTAGTATCTAGCTACCATAACATTTCAAAATTTCAGCTACTTCGTAAAAAAAAATTGGCATTTAAAACACAATTTAAAATATAGTATCTAGTCACCATGAAACTTCAGAGACCTGAATATCACCATACAAAATCTGGCTATTTGATAAGTGATCTTGGAGCCTCTATCAAGAAACTCAAGTCTATTTTTTTCTTTGATCTGTGGGGTGATGATCTCCTTACAA
The DNA here is from genome assembly GCF_051106095.1 of Pogona vitticeps. Lineage (NCBI taxonomy): Eukaryota > Metazoa > Chordata > Lepidosauria > Squamata > Agamidae > Pogona > Pogona vitticeps. Next base: position 97,199,417 of record NC_135787.1, on the reverse strand, counting down.
GCCACCTCATAATCAATTCTTAATTTACAGTCCTTAGATCTATCATAGAGTGCAGCCCAGATCCACACAATCTCTGCAGTAAGTAAAACCATCAAAAACAAGTATACAACAAGTATAAAACAAACAAGTATACAAGCAATTCACAACCCTCCATACCAACATATATTCATAAATGCAGAACTTTAAAAAAAAGTTAGCCAGGCCTAAGATCAGTGCCAACCAATCAGTTAACAATGGTTAAAGCAGGCATGGGTTATATAGTACAAAAAATCTGCATTCTAAAAAATGATTTATTTTCATTTTCTCTTGCCTTGCCTTTTAATTTGTGATGTCTTCTGTAACTGGCTCCCCTCTTTATGGGCCTGCTTTTGCTGTTCTGTTTTCTTCTTTGCTGACTCACAGCGTATTCTCTTAGATTTTTTGTTTGAAGGTGCACTAATGTTTGCAAAATCTTCATCTTTGAATAAAAATGCATGAGACAAATTACGTCTATTCAGTAAGAGAATGACAAATTTTCAAATAGGCAGGTTTCATAATGTACTGTAAAATGTTGTTATAGTTCTTCTAATATAATCAAACAAATAAACAGAAAACAGAAAAGTACAGTCACAGTTATGGCAGAATGAAGACAAGTGAATGTGAATGGGCAATCCTCACTTCTCAAAACTGCATGCCTTCCAAGAAAAATCTATTATGAGATATGAGTGGAAGACACTGTAAAGCAATGGTCCCCAACCTTTTCCTAACCGTGGACCAGTTGGGGGGTGGGGTCCATGAGCGCAGGGTCGTGGCCTGTTTGCATGCACGGGGCATGCTCGCAGCAGGACACTTGCAGAGGGGCAGAAGATCTGTGTCCGCAACCCAATCCTGCCTACGCCACAGACCAGTGCCAGGTTGCGGACCAGGGGTTGGGGACCCGATGTAAAGGATTAGTACTCCTGCCCCTCCCACAAATGTTTCCCAACCTTTCTTTACAACAGTTCAGCTTCAATGTGAGTATGTAGATGTTTGCTGAACCCAGAGTGTAAAAATCCCCAAAATTGGTGTACAGTTTGAATTTAAAAGAAACACAACATTAATTTTAATTCTTAAGCAATGGAACACGCTTTTGACGCTAGACCAACATAAAACACAGTTGCAAACATGCGTAGTCAAAATGGAAAATTGATTACCTTGCATGCCTCCTACCCATTAAACCTACCCTTTAAAAATAATTAACTATAAGGTGCTACTATGCTGTCAAACCAAGAGATTTATTTATTTATTTATTTATTTTTATTTATTTATTGTATTTATACCCCGCCTATCTAGTCATTTCGACCACTCTAGGCGGCTATATATAACAAGCATAACAGGCCATCTCCCACTAAAGGACATGCACTGATATGATGATGTAATGGAAGATTATTGCTCTCCCCCACAAGAATTATGTTATGGTATGCTATAGAACTCTTCTGTCAGCCCTGCTCTTTAACATTTATACGTACAATAAAAGCTGAACTAGAGTTTGGAATCACTGACAGACAAGATCAAGCCTAATAATTGGAGCTCAGTTAAGAAAAGCCAGAAGAACTGCTGTATATTTTATTTATTCATTTATTCATTTATTCATTTATTTATTTATTTATTGCATTTATATCCCGCCTATCTAGTCGAACAAACACTCTAGGCGGCTTACAACACATAAAACAACAATCTAACAAAATTACAACATAACAAAATTTTTAAACATCCATATAAACCAATTATCCAAGAAGAAAAAAGGGAAAAAAGAAAAACGGACAAAAATCAGGTATTAAATGGAGGGAAGGCCTGTGTAAACATCCAAGTTTTCAGTTGTTTTTTAAAGATGCCCAGTGAAGGAGCCGCACGAATCTCCGGAGGAAGATTATTCCAGAGGCGAGGATCCACCGCTGAGAAGGCCCGGTTTCTAGTTTTTTCCTTCTGGGCTTCCCTCGGCATCAGGCTTCTCAGCCTCACCTCCTGGCTCGATTGGGTGATACGGGTAGATCTTGGTGAGAGTAGGCATTCCGCCAGGTATTGAGGCCCTAAACCGTTTAGGGCTTTATATGTAAGCATTAAAATTTTGAAGTCAATGCGGAATATCAGTAAGGTAGTTTAGGACTGCACCCCCCCCAGCCAGTAATATCATAGTAGTAATAATTATGTGGCATCCATTCAGTTCTGATTTATGATTACCCTTTCAAGGGTTTTTAGGTATAGAATACCAGATGTGGTTAATACACAGAGTTACCATAATTCAAAAACAACTTTACAGCACCTAACAAGTGAAGAAAGGCTATTGATTCTACATCTCTACTTGACATACTCTTAGGCTGATTTTTAAAGCTTCGGTCTCCATCTTTAGACTTCCCTTTAATTTCAGATCCTATAGCTTTAACATTTCGCCAGGATAATATTTGGGCATTTCTATTTCTACAGGCAACTCAAGTTCTATGCCATCCAGCCTAGAAGAAGAGGTCTAGAAAAAATGTATTTTGGGGGGATGGCGGTGACGCTTTTATGCTCAAATGACAGCTGTATTTCTTATTTATTTTTGTTGCTTTATTTGGTTATGTTAGTTTTTCAATTTTTAAAACTTTGTCAGTAGAAAAACTGACAAGTGAAGAAGGAAGTGGCTTGTTTTCACAAGTACAGAGAAAATGCTTCTGTCAAACAAATAGTGAATTCCACAAATACTAGAGCTTGCTCAAAGGAATTACATAATATGGCTTGAGGAAAGCTCATACTGTTTTGGCAATTGGGGGCTCCTATTTAGGTATGTACAGCCACATCAGAAATTGCTGTTATATGCTTCTGTATAAACATTTCTATCAAGGATCTTTGTATTTTTTAAAAAGGTGCCTGAACACAAGAACCACATCTTGAATCTTAGAATATAACACTAAACTTTAACTTTAACTATTTCAATTTTACTTTCCTCTGAGTTACACATTATACCACAATAAAAGAGGATAATTTAAAATGAGATCTGAGCCCTTCCGGTATAGATGACTTACCATCATCATCTGCATCACCAAACTGGGAATAGTCTATGGCTTTCTTATTCCTGAAAGAACAAAACCGTGCAAAAGAAGCATCATTTATTATTTACAGACTAATGTAATTTGTATACTCAGACAGCAAGTAAATAAACATATTTCAATCATTCTTTAATTAAAAGATTAGTATTCCTAAAAGTATTACTGTTAGTATAAAATACCATATTTTTCGCTCCATAAGACGCACCTTTCCATAAGACGCACCAATTTTTTAGAAGAAAACAGGAAAATATAATCTGTTTTCTTCCCTCCATAAGACGCACAGACTTTCCACCCCCCTGTTTTGTGGGAAAAAAGTGTGTTTTATGGTGCGAAAAATACGGTATTTATGTGCATCATGGGAGGGAGTCTCGTAATACACACAGAGAGACTCAGACACACACGAACATACTAATACACAGATTCCCAAATTAGGAAAAAAACATTTAAGGAAAAAAGTGAAGGCTAAACTATAATCCCCCATCAAAAAAATACAGCCCACAAATCAACCTGTCTTCTTCACTGATAACGTGGGCACTCTGATGAATCTTTCTTGAACCTAACCTCCACCCCAAATAAACACAAGGAATGACCTTCCCACTTTCCCTGAACAGGGAAAAAAACTCTACTTTGCCATTAAAGACAGAGACATACCTTCCACAAATACAGATGTTGAACCAGACTAGTAACATTTATGGCCTGAATCCAATTGGAAATTCCAAACTCAGTATACTCAGTAAAACAATGAGATTTATGTAAGTATTCAATTAAATTCACTATCCTGCCACATTCTCCTTCAAGTCATGAGAAATGGACAAAAATAGTTTAATTTCTCACACTCGAATTTTGGATAGAATTTGGTATTATTTTGTCACCTTGTGTTTGAGCATTATACATTTCCAGCTATTTAAAAAAACACCATGAAGGCCACTTTTAAACTACAGGCATGAATCATGACTTACAAGTCTTACTCAGGACAGGGGATCTTTGGCTCCTCAGACATTTCAGACTATAAATCCCATAATCCCTCACTACTGGTGATGCTGGCATAAGCATCTGGGTGTGCTGAACATTTGGAAGACCAAAGGTTGCCAATCCCTACATTATAGAAAGGGATTCAGTTCTGATGCAACTCAGCATCTCTCCTTTGGATTTTTTGCCTGTACTGGTTGGTACAAGAGGCTTCATTCCAAATCCACTCCAGAGAGTGTATCTGAGTGTTCAGTCTACACTGCCTGTTTAATCCCTCAAAATGGCACCAACCACACTCCTTTTGGTAGCACCTGTTTGTGAGGAATTGTGCCAATAAAGCAGATGGGGGAAGTATTGTTTTACACCAATAATGTTAGTCATGACGAAGCCTTGATCACTGACAGTCTGATAGTGGGTTAAATGAAGACAGCATTGGTGTACAAACAGAACTGATTTCTATGATTTCTATGAAATGTTTTAAATCAAAAACAGACTTAAGACGAATTGCAGTTTTTATCACTGCCTTTCTGCATCTTTTAAACGCATAAAATCTCTTCTTATCAACTTGAACCTACATTGGGTAAAATCATATAGCTCCAAACTAGAATGATGTATTTGGAGAACTCACACAGGCATTTTAATAAAATTGACTTCCCCTCCTGGAAAGTGACTTATTATCAATGACCATCATGGCTGTCAATTTTAGTACTGAAATTCAGTGCAATCCTAAATCAAAGATGTACCAACTGTAGTTGGTATGGAACAGGCTAAAGTGTTTTCTGACATCACAACTGCCCTGGTGCTAGCAGAATTTCTAGACCCAAACCTCATCCATCTCAGGAACACAACCACTGTGCTACCATAAAATGAGGCCAAAGTAGCCCTAAATAATTTCCAACATCTGTAAAATGGAAAAATTTTGGATTGAGCACATCAGCTGACCCAATGTCAGTTTACTTGGACCTCAGTTGGAACTGCACCCCCAGCTTTGAGAAAGGACTGACCCATTTGTTCAATCCAGATCCTAATGATAATCCACTTTAAGATCCAATTGCTGTTTAAAAACACTTCTCTCTCAATTGAATGTTCAAAGACAACCATCAGCTATACAAAACCCAGTAAAAAATTCTGCAACCATATTTTAATATGGGCTAAACCGCAGAAGCCTCTGTGTGCTGCAGGGTCAGAAGAACCAGCAGTCGTAAGATCAAATCCACGTGACGGAGTGAGCTCCCGTTGCTTTGTCCCAGCTCCTCGCCCACCTAGTAGTTCGAAAGCATGTAAATGCGAGTAGATAAATAGGTACCACCTCGGTGGGAAGGTAAAACGGTGTTCCGTAGTCACGCTGGCCACGTGACAACGGAAACTGTCTTCGGACAAGCGCTGGCTCTACGGCTTGAAAACGGGATGAGTACCACCCCCTAGGGTCGGACACGATTGGACTAAAAAATGTCAAGGGGAACCTTTACCTTTACAGTACTTTAACGGGATAAAACAGGGAACCAGCAACAGCATAACTGCATCCTACCTTGGCCCTCCAGAAGTTCTTGGACTTCAACTCCCAGAAATCCTGGTCTGCATAGGTGGTGATGAAGTCTTCTGGGAGTTGTAGTCCAAGCACACCTGGTTGAGGACCACGGCTATACTGCATCTCCCTATGTCCAGAAAGCCACTAGCCAGCACGAGAATAGAGACGAACCGCCGCGATTCCCAACAGGCAGGCCATTCCCTCCCTCACACGCGCTGAACCCCATCCGCCTCGAAAGAGGCGGGTTGTCTCCACAAGATCCCATATCAGATCTCAGCCGTTTCCACAATAAGACTGTAGGGTTCAGGCGAGCAGGCAAACCCTTCAAGCACCCCGAGTCCCGGTTGTTTATGGCTCTGGACGTCAAACCGAAACCAGTACTTCACAGCTTCCATCGGAAAGCAGCCAGTCCCACAGGAGCCCAGGGCGGGCGGGGCGCCGGCCTAATTCCTCCCCGTCAGGGTTGCTGGGGGGGGAAAGGGAACTCTGCGTCGCCAAGACAAATACAGGCACCGGCGGGAACAGGTCGCTTTGGTTTCTTCTTTAAACACTAACTGTGCTTATCGGAGAGAAAGAACGGCGGCCTTTGTCCAGAGGCGAGCCCCGTCTCCGTCTCTAGGCAAGAGACCCTCCAAAGAAAGGAAGAGGGGGGGGAAATAAGGGGAAAAAACAACAACAACTACACACACCCGCGCGCCGGTCGCGCCATTTCCCTTTTGTAATTCGCGCGCAGGACTTCCCGAGCGAGCAAGTCACGTGGGGCGGAAGGCCCAGCCGGGCGCCGCGACCAGAGAGAGAGCCTGCGCACAACGCACGGCCAGCCCCAACGGGCTGAGACCAAGGAGGAAGTTCGCAGAGATAAGGTCCGTGCAGAGTAACGCTTCGGTCGATCCGCATGGGGCACTTAGGAGCGTGTCGCTGGGAGCGGTGTTTTAATCTCTGTGAGGTAGAAAGGGATAAAGACACGCGGGGTTTTAGCGGAGCTGCTTTAGGGGCGGGATGGTGTTCTAGCCACTGACGAGAAGTCGCGGGTCTTCCTGAACGGGAGAAAAGCCTGGCTTGTCATCCGAAAGCCCTTGTGGAACCTGAACTGAAGAGCCCCGCCATCGAAAGAGCCCGCCGGCCAAGCCTCTTCGGAGTAAAGCGCGTTCACTCAGAGACGCCTGCGGATATAAATTAAATAAAATAAACCCTGAATGCCTTCCTTGCAAGCGCCTGTCTCTCAGTACCGCCTCAGAAAAGGGAAAACGAGTCTTTCAAGCGGATGTTGTGCTCTGTGTTTCGGTGTTACCCGGAAGGCCAGCGGCCTTCCTTCTCCTGTCTCTTGGTGGCAGAAAGAGGGCGGAGGTTTTCCCAGCCGTCATTGCTGCCGCCCCGGAGCCCCGGGGTGGTAAAACACCCAGGAAGCCGGTTTCGGGGCAGCGGCCGCCGGCGGAGTGACCGAGCGAGCGAGCGAGTGAGTCCGCCTGTGATATATGGCCGTGTGGGAATGCCCATTGTGACTATGAATGAGACACGGTCCCTGCGACTGTGGCTGTAGGTGCACGAATGAATCCGCAAGAGTGAAGGGAGAGGCTGGATGTCATTCTCTCAGAGAATGTTGCGACTTGAGCAGCGTTTTGTCCAGCCTGTAAGTCGGCATGCAATCGGAATTGCTAGCATATGAACGACTGTAGTGGGGCTTACTCTCCCGTGCTCAGAGGTGGTGCTCCCGAGCTTTTTCTCCGCTCCTTCCCTGCACTTTTTGTGTTTGTCTCGTAAGCTTTCTGCTGTCCGTAAGCTTGCAAGATTTACTTGCGCGTCTTATGCAGTGGTGAGGAGAGGAGATAGACCATTGGTTTACTAGTGGACAGGTTCTAGTGGTCCAATTTGCAACCGTAGACAACTGACTTCAGAAAACCTGGCAATGTGGATTATTCGTTAACCAGTGTTTACTTGGAATTCATTAATTTAAAAACTGTTCCTGAAGTTTAACACTCTAGCCGCCTAGAGTGGTCTTATAGACCAGACAGGCGGGGTATAAATCAGATAAATTAATAAATAAATAACACGTACCATTTTAAAATCAATTGCACAAAACTGAACTGGGCATCACACAAATAAACACCTTGCTGGTGAGTTTGCATGGCAGAATGGCATTTTCTACATCTTAGCCCTTCATCTTAGCCCATCCATTGTGATGCCAAAGCTTGGAAGGATGGCTGTGGAAACAACAGCATTTCGGAAGCAAAATCCCTGCCCCAGAAGTCATTCAGAACAATCTTTGTTAAAAAAAAAGCAAAGATGAAGAATAATGGGTTGGTCTGTGCTTTGGTTTGTTGCAAGGCACAAGCAGATACACTTTTGTCTTTTTCTGATCCTTTTGTTGTGTGCTGGAAGGGGTTTTTCAGTGAACAAGTGGGCATCATAACACTTATTTATTTATTTATTTATTTGATTTATATACTGCCCATATTTAGATTTTAGATGCTTTGGGCTCTATTATGGAGGGTTTTAAACACAATATATACATTAATAAACTGATCCCCCCCAACAGTTGTTTTAAGCAAACTTTATCACACTACAAACTACTCTTTTTGAAAATGCATATCCTGAAAATAAGGCTGTGTAAACTCACATTGTTTACTTCCATTTATTGCCAGAATAGCCAGATGTCAACAATGGTTGGTCCCGTTCCCATGCCAGGTACACATATATAAACTTTTGGTCCAGATGTTATCTGAAGAAGCAGATTATAATACATGCTAAAATTGGCTAGTCTTAAAAGTGCTGCCATACTTAAATTTTATTTTTATTGTGCCATAAATGAGGACAGTACCTAGCCTGTTAAAATACCTAGCTTGTTAAAACTAAAAGCCAATATGGATTTATCAAGACCAAACTCTAACATACTAATCTTATCTCATTTTTTAATCTGGTGACTTAATGACTTGGATGAGAGAATCCAGGGAATACTTAATACTGAAAGCAGCAGAATAAAATTTTTACAGGGATTAAGTGCAAAGTTCTACACCTAGGATAAAGAAACCAAATGCACAGTTACAAGATGGGGGATACTTGGTTCAATAATACTGCAATCTTGGAATTGTAGATTACAATGTGAACATGTGCCAACAGCGTGATGTGGCTGCAAAAAAGGCCAGTGCTATTTTAGGTTGCATTAGCAGAAGTATAGTCTCCACATCCCAGGAGTCCCCCTCTAGTCAGCACTGGTTAGGCCTCATCTAGAGTACTGTGTCCTGTTCTGGACACCACACTTTAAAAAGGATGCCAACAAACTGCAACAAGTTCAGAGGACAGGTACAGTGGTACCTTGCTTAACGATGATAATTGGTTCCCAAAAAATCGCTATTAAGCGATTTCATCGCTAGGCATGGTTTCCCATAGAAATGCATTGAAAGCCGGATAATCCGTTCCAATGGGAACGGATTGCCGTCCTTAAGCGAAAATCGCCATAGGAAACATTGCTAAGCGAAACACGGTTCCCCAATTGAAATGCATTGAAACCTATTCAATGCATCTCAATGGGGGGAAAATTACAAATTTAAAAAGAGTCGGAACAAAGTCAAATTAGTTTAACAAAGGGTTTATTAAGTGCACTTATGATTTCAAGCATTATAAACATCTTAAAACATTTTTAAACATTTAAAAAACAGCCAACATGAGGCTGTCATAACCATTGTTAAGCGAAACAGGGGGACCCAAACTGTCATTCCTATGCGAAGCATGGTCCCAAACATCGCTATGCGAAAATTGCCCATAGGAACCATCGTTAAACGGAGCGCAAGATCGCTTCGAAAAGTCATCGCTAAGCGATTTCATCATTAAACGAAGCAATTGCTAAGCGAGGCACCACTGTATTCAATGGACTGGAAACCAAGCCCTATGAGGAAAGACTGAAAGAACTGGGCATGTTTAACCTTGAGAAAAAAAGACAGGGGAGATATGATAGCACTTCTCAAATATTTGAAAGATAGTTGTACAGAGGAGAGGTAGGATCTATTTTCAATCATCCCAGAGTGCAGAAAACATGGTAATTGGCGCAAGCTACAGGAAGCCAGAATTAATTAATGATCTTGGGTTCTAATTCACCTGGAGAGGCCCCACAGACAGGAGAGGTTATCCTTCTTTAGGCTTATTGCTCTTTATGTATTTGGCATGATGGAATTAATGGCATGGTGTATGCATCCCCATGCCCTTCACAGGCGAGAGAATGTTGAAGGGGAACCATGAGGTTGATCGTCATTATGCAGCAGAGAGGTCTCTGCAGTACACCCAAAGTTTATTTCTGAACTATGTACAAAAGACCAGTTGACCTCACTGATGTTTTCACTTTCAAAGCCCACAGTGTCCCTCAAATCCAAGTCTTATACAGCAGAGCGGTTAATAGTCACCACCTGCCTGCTTAGTCCAGTGGTCGTCTCCACCCCTTCTCCTTGTTGTTTCTTGTCTTCCTCCTTAGCATGGAGGTCTCTTTCAAGCTACCACCGTCTTTTGAATTGACACTCTCTCCTCCAGTACCCCCTGGGGACTGAGGCAGCCATCTACCTGTGGCCCTTGCCCGTCTACGTGAGTCCCTGAGGGGAAATGGGGGGGCTCAGGGGGAGAACCATGGGGTGGGTGTATAAGGAGAGTGGGGGGAAGGGAAAGGGGATGTATTGAGGGGGCAGGTTGGGGGCAGGAAGGGGGTAGCCCCCAGGGGGGGAGAGGGGGAGGGTGGGTGACTTCTGGGTCCGCCACTCCCTGGTCTTCTACTGCCGCTGCCACTTCGGGGGCTGCCGCTGCCGCAGCGGTGGCACACCACCTGCTGGTTTTTTTCCCCCAGTTTGGGCATGCAAGCCCAAAAAGATTCGCCACCACTGATCTAGGCAAACAGTTCTTCAGACTACAGTAGTGTCCTCCAGATATGTTGAGCTCCCAATTACAGTACTCAAGGCCACTCTGTGAGGGAAGATTGTCTTCCCTGGAAACTAGCATTTTGTGCTTAGAGATAAGTACCTGTGGTAAATGTAGGAATCTATTTAACACACATCAGTTTTTAACAGGAGATCAGAGTTCTCATTTTAGAATGGGAAATATCACTTGAAATTTTCTGTATTGGATTGTACAAATTTATTTTAAAAGAAAATGAAAAATCATTTTAAAAAGAACTAGTATTGAACAATTCTTACTGCTTAAATATATTTATTTTATTCGTATATTTTCTGAATTGTTGATTTACTGTGTAATTGTCTTTTTTGTGTATTCATGTAATGATATAGTAACTGTAACATTCTCACTTGCTAGAATGCAGAAAAACTTTTAAATGAAGGATAACCAAGTGAAAACGTGCAGTATGGAAAGAGAATTTTTGTATGAATTCTGCGCTGGAAATGAACATTTTGTGCTTACAGTTCCACTGAAATTTCCAGTGCAAGAAAAAGCTAGCCATTTGCATGGACGCCTAATGCTTCTTCACAACTTGCCATGTTTCATAGAAAATGGTAAGAATTTGTTGCAAGTAAATTGAATAATATGAGTTTACTCTGAGGTACATGACTTTTCAGCATCAAGTGTCAAAATGAAAGGGCTGTCATTAAACTGCCATCAGAAAAATAAGTTAATTTGCCATCTTTGTTTTGATGGTACATTGCCACATCATTGTGTTGTCCACTTTTTTAGTATACCTATTTCGGACAAACATTGGCCCTACGGCTTGGAGACAGGGATAAGCACCGTGTCCTAGAGTCGGACACGACTGAACTAAATGTCAAGGGGAACCTTTACCTTACCTACCATGTTTTAAATATTTTTTCTATAGCCACAGACTTTATATATGTTTTACAAGTGTATACTGATATTGTGAAAATTTAACAAGATTGTATTTGTCATTTGTTGGCCTGCTCCTTTAAAGCTCTGTATATCTAAATTGCTTGCCAAAATGTTTTAATACTTAGATATTTTATAGAATTGAATTTCTGATGAATTAATGAGTTTTGAGGAAACTCTGATCTAAAGAAAATTATACATCCTGCCTTATTCTCTGTATGGTTTTCTGGTAGCAAAAAAAAAGAGAAAAATTATTTTTATTTTTGACCAATTTTCAATAAAAGAAATGTTGCTAATGTAAATTACAAGAATACCAATACAAGAGCATCTATTATGCATTGTATCTTTTAATCATTCTAGGCAATAGGAACTACAATTTATTTTTCTGTTTGCTTTGTTGAATATCGATTATTGTTACCTTATGGTTGGGCCTCTTTGTCACTACAAATTGCTTTTCCAGAATTGCATGTGCTGTTTTAGTAGTCTCAAGGTTTGTGATATTTCATGAATAAATGATAAAAATGGGTTTCTGATCGTGTGCAGTGCATCTGGATTTGCTGCGCCATATATGTCTGTGTTAATTTTTTGACAAAAGTTATATTCCTTAATTGTTTTAACCGATTTTATGTGGATGAACCATCATGTGTCTATTCTTTTTTGTAATGTTTCTAGGCCATAGCTAATAATAGCAGAACTGATGGTTAGTGTATTTGGTGTTCATTTGATCTAGTAAATATTGATAATATAAGTAGTGCCCCCTAAAGCTGCATGGATTGATATGTAGTTTTTTGAATGACTAGTTGATGTGTCTCCAGAAACTTGGCTATTTGGAGCATTCCCACCATAAGTGAATAAACAATCCTGAAGCCTTGCCCGAACATCTTTGAAACCTAAGGAAAGAATTTAGACAATGTGGCTGAACTTAAGTGTCATCTTTATATTGTTGTTTTTAGGCCATGATCACTTTATATGGATGTGAGATCCAGAGTTTCTCCATTGATGTTGCAGGATGTCAAGAAATGGATAATTTCACATGAAACTGTTGAACCTGTTAAAATACACTAGTCTTTATTATCTGTTCATATAACATAGATATCTGTTCCTTTGCTGTATTATTCTGCCCCATACAAATGACTTTGAATTTGGATAAAGAACATCATAGCCCGTCATTGCATGTTTATTTTTTCAGAAAACATATTCGTTGTAGCAAAATTAAAGTATATGTATACATGAAATGTAAAAGACTAGTGTAATGCATAATTCAGCTGATGATTTTCTCCTTCAATGTGACAGATTTAAAAGAATCTCTTAATAGATTCATTGAAGAGGAGTCCATAAAAGATTATGATAGAGAAGCAGAAGTTGCTCTGGAAGCTGTAAAATCTGACAAAGTAGATTTAAATCATCTGGCAAATGCTTGGGCCAAAGCCTATAGTGAGGTAAGACATGTCAGTAGGCATTTTAGAATTCTGAACTGGAAATCAGTCTGGAACTTCTTTCTGACTCCCCCACATTGCATGCCAACTCTTAGGTGGGTATTTTGCTTTGTGGGTAGAAATGTATGGGTGCTTTTGTCTTGGCAGAGTGTAAAATTTTGGCTAAAACATGTAGCGATGCAACAGCTACTGCAAAGACCTACAGAGCAGAATTTCAGATCTCCCCTGAGTAAACAACCCCTTTTTGGTTTTCATCAACTGGCACTTAGATTTTAAATAACTCACTCTGAGAGTTGGTAAGAGAGAAAAAAATTAAAATTCCATTTACTTACAGTTCTGAACAGATAAAAACAGCATATTGTAGAAAAATTAATTGGTCACATGAACAGACTATTCATAACTACACACTGACTTAGTGACTGACACAAACTGAGTACTGAGTGAATACTACATAGCTAACTGACTGAAAAAAGAGTAGGAAAAAGACTCTTAAGTAGAGAGGCAGGACTGTTTTCAAAATCTGAGGCAGAGAGGGAACAATTGGTTATTGTTGGATTGATTGAAAGTCACCCCAGCCCAGAATGGTTCCTCCCAGCCAAACTTCTTAAAGATAGCATATGAAGGTTGCTAAAACACCAACACATTGTGGATTGCTCCGGAACAGTACGGAAGTTTTTAACAGATTCAGAATTGTCACATTTGAACTGAATTCAAATGAACTCAAGAAAATGAGTTCCCAAACAATGATTTTGGAGATGTGATTTTATTTTCTTTCTCGTTCTTTGATCAAACTTCATGTTCCCTTTTATATACAGTCTAAAATGCAGGCTGAGCGATAAAGTCACTCACTACGTAGCTGTAGATTCACCAGTTTAAGTTATTTAACGGGGCTTTTGTGATTACCCTGCCCCCAATGCAATCTCCATTGCATTATATATACATTGGCGGAACTTCACTGAGCTGTCATGGAGGAACAAAATATTCAGCTTCTTAGGGAACAAAACTGTTTGGAATCCATCTTCTGTGACAAAAGCAAAATGTTGCTTCTGAAGTAGAGCCCTTTAGCACTGCTGATGCATTTCTCTTTTGCAGTCATCTGAAAGCCAAAAGAAGAGAGAGAGATAAATCTCTTCATTAGTAAAAAACATTGAATTAATGGGGCTTTGTTAATGCAGTGTTTGTACAAGTCCCATTCATTTAATAGATCTGCTCTGGTTGAGCATAACAGTTGAATTCAGCCTAGAAGTTCCACACAGAATTTGAGACTGTTACGTTTTTTCATCATGTTCCTCTCTGTGACCAAGGACATTCTGTGGTTTCTTCTTAAACTGGGAGGAGGTAACAAGTGGGGTACCACATGGCTCAGTCCTTGGCAAGGTGCTTTTCAAAATTTTTACTAATTACTTGGATGAGGGAATTTAGGGCATACTTATCAAATCTGCCTATGACACAGAATTAGATGGAATAGCTAATGCCTTGTAAGACAGGAACAAAATTCAAAAAGATCTTGATAGGCTTGAGCACTTGACTGAGAAAACAGAACAAAATTTAACAGGGGTGAGTGTGAAGTACTGCACCTTTACACAAAATGCACAGTTATAAGATGGGGGATATTTGGTTCAGTAATACTTTGAGTGAGAAGGATCTTAAAATTGTAGTAGGTCACAAGCTGAGTATGAGCTAACAGTACAATGCGGCTGCAAAAAAGGCTGATGCTATTTTAGGCTGCATTAGCAGAAGTATAGTCTCCAAATCCCATGTAGTATCAGTCCCTATCTATTTGGCACTGGTTAGGCTTCATCTAGAATACTGTTTCCAGTTCTGGACCACCCTTTAAAAAGGATGCCAACAAACTGGAGCAAGTTCAGAGGAGGGCAACAAGGATGATCAGGGGACTGGAAACCAAGCCCTATGAGGAAAGACTGAAAGAACTGGGCATATTTAGCTTTGAAAAAAGAAGACTAAGTGGTGACATTTATTGATCGATTTATTGATTTGATTTGATTTTTATCCCACCCTTCTAGACTATGTCTACTCAGGGCGGCTCACAATAAAATTATTCATAAAACAATTAAAGCCATGAACTAAATCAACAATGTTAGTATTGATCAAGATGGAAAATAGAACAAAGACTAAGTAAAAGTAAGAGTCAAGTACTAACCGGAGGGAAGGCCTGCCTAAAGAGCCAAGTCTTTAACTGGCTCTTAAAAACGCCCAGCGAGGGTGCCAGGCAGATCTCTCGCAGCAAGCTGTTCCAAAGTCGAAGGGCCACTGCCGAGAAGGCCCGGTTTCTTGTTCTTTCTTTCTGGGCCTCTCTCGACGTTAGGTAACACATGGTAACACTTTTCAAATACTTGAAAGGCTGTCATACAGAGGAGGGGCAGGTTCTGTTCTCTGTCAACCCAGAGTGCAGGACATGTAATAATGGGCTTAAGTTATAGGAAGCCAGATTTCAGCTGACTATCAGGACAAACATGCTAACTTTGAATCAGTAGAGCAGTGGAACCAGTTTCCTCTGAAGGTGGTGAGTGCTTCAGTGCTGGAGGTATTCAAGAGAAGATTGTACAACCATTTGTCAGATCTATTTTGATTTGGATTCCTGCATTGACAGGGGGTGGTTGAACTCCATGGGAAGAGTAGAGCTATGTATACCACCTTTAACTTATCAGTGGAAGATTGTGATAGAGATAGAAAAATAGAAGAATGTACTGATATCGCAGACTACATCTACAGTCACAGACCATGTTATCATGAAGGTTGTTAGTATTGATCCTATACTTGCTTTTCTATTTGTGGCATGTAAAATAAATATACTACCGTATTTTTCCATTTATAACACACCTCCATTTATAAGACACACACCCCCAAACTTTCTAACCCCAAAATTAAGAAAACCTAGCTTTGAGGATTCAGCCACTGGTCTCTGAACATTGGACATTTCGTCTCTGTTGAATCTTGAACCTACAGGCTCCACCTCCAAGGAGGTGTGTTCCAGTTGGTTTGTTCAGGATCAGCTGACGTCAGTTCCATAAGGCTTGTGATTGGAGGAAGCTTATTTATTTATTTATTCATATTTATTTATTTATTTGATTTATATCCCGCCCATCTGGTCTGGTCGACCACTCTGGGCAGCTTCCAATAAGTCTCCTGTGGGACTTGGTGGCGCTGTGGGTTACACCGCAGAAGCCTCTGTGCTACAAGGTCTGAAGACCAACAGTTGTAAGATCAAATCCATGTAACGGAATGAGCTCCCATCGCTTGTCCCAGCTCCTGCCAACCTAGCAGTTCGAAAGCATATAAAAATGCAGGTAGATAAATAGGTACCACCACGGTGGGAAGGTAACGGCGTTCCGTGTCTAGTTGCACTGGCCACGTGACCATGGAAACTGTCTTCAGACAAATGCTAGCTTTAGCTTTAATTCTCCTGACTGTAGGAAATTAAGCCTTGTGGCTGAAGGAAGCCTGTTTACAGAGGCAAGGTATGTGCCGTTTTGTTCTCTCCTCAGCTATCTCAGCTTACTTCTGTGTAAAAGACACCCCTCAATTTTTAGGGTAATGATTTTAGAAAAAAGTAACATCTTACAAACGGAAAAATACTGTATCTAAGCTTAAGCAACCCATAAAGAAAGAAATTCCAATGACCAACATTGGTGGTGCATTAAAATATGTAGTTATTCCATGAAGCATGTGTCCATTCCCAGTCAAGTGAGAGAAAGAATTGTGTTCTTCCAGAGTTAGCTTGTATTTAATGTTTTTTGACTAGCACTGATGTTCAAGGATGTTTCAGGCACCCTGATTAGCTGCTGTAGGTCTCTTCAAGTATGGTTTACTGTGTTCTCACTTTGTCACTGGAGTTAATGTGTTTCAGCAGCTTTTGAAATCACAAAAAAGCCAAAAGTGCCTCATTTCTGTGCAGCCTTTTTTGTGCACCTTCTCTTTTGCCTGCAGCATTCCCTCCTTGGACCAGGAGTGACCCACCTCTGTAGTCAGCTGCAGGAAGGGCTTTGGCTGACAGAGTTGACTGCTTTTGCGTCAATCACTGCTAACCATTCCCCTGGCAAGAATACTCCCAGTGCTGTCGAACTACTCATTAGTACAGAAGATCTTTTGTGGTTACTACTTGCCCACGTGAAGTGAATGGGCATAATAAAATGACAAACTAGAATATGGTCTACCACATTTTATTAAACAGCTAACTATAACAAGAAACAATTCAAAATGGGTTTTCGGGTGAAATAAGACTGTATCTTCACATGTGCATATTATTTTTTCAGGCAGTATTGGAACATGCAAGGCCAGAGGATCCTAGCTGGGATGAAGATTTTGCAGATGTCTATCATGATCTGATCCATTCTCCTGCTTCTGAAACTCTGTTAAACTTGGAACACAATTATTTTGTTAGCATCTCAGAATTAATAAGTGAAAGAGATGTAGAACTGAAAAAATTGCGGGAAAGGTATTCTGAAAATACATGTGTTTTTAAATCTGAAATTTTCTGTTCTCCTGAAAATGATTTATATAATAATCTAGTACTTTTTTAAAAAAAAAGTAATCATCTAAGATTTAAGATTTCCTTGAACCAAAGAGCAGAGTATGCTTATGTAATGGTTTTGTGTTAGCCAAGGTATATGGTTGCAGTGATTGCTATTAAAAGGTAGATGATACTTCCAAGTAAACATACCTAGGATTATGTTGTAAGCCTCCTTCCGCTCATGATACTTATTCTAGGAGCCTTGCTACTAATTATGTACTATGGTGTTTGCTGTTAGGAGCTATGTTAAGAGGAATGACAGTTATATCAAAAATATGGTTATTACTGACTAAATGACATATGTTTGATTCTAGGCAGGGTGCTGAAATGGATAAGGTGATGCAGGAACTGGGGAAATCATTAACAGATCAAGATGTAAATATGTTGGCAGCTCAACACTTTGAATCCCAACAGGTAAATTAAATAAACTTAATTTTATTAGGGGAGAAAGTGCAAATAATTAGCTGCAAGTGCAAGTTAATCAGCTGAATTTGTGTCTTATTTTAGGCACTGGAAAACAAATGGAATAATGAACTGAAACAAACATCAGGTATCCAGAAACAAGAATATCAAGAATGGGTGATAAAACTTCACAAGGACCTTAAAAATCCAAACAGCACTATTGGGTACCCAATTTCCTTCCTTCCTTCCTTTCTTTTCAATTTCTGCAATTATTCCACCAATGGAGCATAGAACCCACACTTCACCTTTAAAGACATATGTGAAATGAAAGAGACACCGATAAGATGCCTGTTGTAGTTCAGGATTCTGCTTACATAACAGCAGTAGCATCAGGGATAGAATCTGTTTTTCTCTTGTCTATGTCTGAATTCTAGATTGTTGAAAAGGTTGAAAAATTAAGCCAACCAGATATAAGCATGCACCATGCTAGGTCTGTCATGGTGGAGCTCTGATGTTAGCCTGAGAGAGAAAGTAAAGATGCACTGAGAAATCCAAGGATAGCTGACAGGTATAGGTGGAATCCAGAATACACAATTCTTTCCCCATGCTTTAACTAAAAAGGCAGTGTGGAAGTGGGTTCATGACAGTTCCCTGCAGCAGCTGTGAGTTCAAGACTCAAAAACAGAGATATCTTCGGTTTCACATCAGCTTCTTTATTCAAAACGGCAACTGGCTTGTCCACAATAGCTTAAACTACCCCAAGGCTAATCATACATCAAAACCTTTTTTGAACTCATTCTCCACCTGGGGTTTGACAGTTCCGTATTGGTCTGCACTGAGAGGGAAAAGTGGGAAAGGGAGAATACACAAATTTGGGTATGGACAGCCAGGGCATAGCACTCAGTTCAGCTTGCCCTCTTGCCAGGTGGTCACTCCTATTTCCTCAAGCCATTACCCGGAGGGGCGCTGATATTGTCTTTTTTCTCGTAACCTCTCTTGTCATCTATATCCCTCTCTTGCTATTGTCTTTTTCACCCTTGCCTTGGTTTCTCCCCAAAATGGAGCCTTAGCTTGTAGTTGTGTTCTCCTGTGCCTCTCAGCTTCCTCGGGTGGAATCATCAGATGCTCCCACTCCTCCACCCAAGGATTTGAGAGAATTGCCCATCCCATGGGTAATTTTTGCTGTTCTGTTCTTGTCTTCCGATCTCCCTTATCTGCCCCTTCTCCTCCTCCTGTCTTTTTCAGTTCCTCTGAGACCTCCTCCTTTCTTCCGGTTCTTTTCTCCACTCCTTTTCAAACTGTCCCGCCAAGGTTTCTTTGCTCATCCCCTTTTCCCCTCTCGGATTGTCAGCCTCACTTTCCGTCTCTATATACTGTACATTTCCCTCCATTCAATGTCCACCAGAGGGCTATTTGTTTCCACTTCTGTTTTTGAGGGAGGAAAATGGCATGATATCTCCAGATTGATCACTTTCTTTTCCACTCTCACAGGAAAGAATGCCAGATGTTAGTATTAACCAGGCTATCCCACACATTTAGGAAGGATACATGCTCATCAGTTCCAGAACTGGTTGGGAATAACTGCTTTCTTGGAATATAAAAAGAGAGTGAGGTTTGCCTCCAGTTACATTTGGAGAGATGAAATTGTGATCTATGCTTCAAAAATCTGGAAGACATTGAAAACACTGTTCTACATAGAACAGGGATGGAGAACAAGTTTCAGATAGGAGACCATCAGTTCTATCTGGGCTGGTTGTTAGTGGGTGCAGTCATATCCCTGACATTGTTGGGTTCCTAGGCAAAGTACCAACTAGAACGCTTCCACCTAGTGATTGGCCAGGAACCCAGGTTTGTTCTTGCTCACTTTTCTCCACATGGGAATGAAGTGTAT
Organism: Pogona vitticeps; assembly: GCF_051106095.1. Lineage (NCBI taxonomy): Eukaryota > Metazoa > Chordata > Lepidosauria > Squamata > Agamidae > Pogona > Pogona vitticeps. Next base: position 97,179,808 of record NC_135787.1, on the reverse strand, counting down.
GTATATGTGAGAGAAGTGCAGTGTTCTCAGCTGATGCTTTCAGTCCTTGCTGACAGTGTAACCATTTTGCTTCTCCATCTTTCTTTTAGTGAATATTGGCAAACACCAGGTGAATCTGAATCTTAGGACTTAGCAGCTAGCTCATAGAAATGTCAGCTGAGCTTGCAGCTAACAACACATGATGATTGGGAGGGGGAGCAGCACACACTATGAAAATGACTGGTTGGTGTTCGGTTAGTGAATTTTTTTGGAAATGGAGCTCTTAAATCAAGACAAATCTGAAATGTGCTGTTTCTTTTTATTATTATTATTATTATTATTTATTTATTTAATTTATATGCCGCCCACACTACCCAAAGGTCTCTGGACGGCTTACAGCATTTGAAATACAATAAAGATATGTAACAATTAAAATACAATTAAAATATATATAAAATTGCCTTCGGACCCACAGCTAATATTATTTCAGTTAAAAGCCTTCTGGAACAGGAAGGTTTTGACCTGGCGCCGAAATGTCATCAGTGTCAGCGCCAGACGAATCTCAGTTGGGAGGGCATTCCATAGTCTGGGGGCAGCTGCCGAAAAGGCCCTTTGTCTACAAGCCTGTGACAACCCCAGACCTACTGGGACATGCCATAGTTTCACTAAGCTGCCACCAACCATTCCCTGTAAGGAGTCACACAGACCAGGAATGGATTTTTAACAAATAAAGGAATAAGGTTTATTTAAATCACACACAGGGAAAATAAAATGATCAAGTGAATAAGATACAGTAACGTGGCTTAGTCTCAATCATACATACACCAGTTTGGTTCACACAGAACACCTTTAAATAAAGCACAGACCCTGAACCTATCAGTTCTGGCTACCCATACAGACACCTGAACCTATCAGGTTGGTACTGACTGACACACAGTAGTACCCTGTCTGACACACAGACTCCCACTCCAGCTTCTTCTCTTCAGCTTCTCCAAACTCTCCTTAACTTCTCCACACACGCTCCACATATATATACAGTACAGCCCCTCCTCCTGATGTCCCGCCTTCCACTCCCCATAGGATGGAACTTTCCCTCCAAACCCATGACAGACAGGTAACATCAGTGCTGTATGTAACACCTCCCCTCTTTATAAGTTGTTTTGTAGGGGGAAAGCTAAGGTGCTTTTCTCCAAAAAACAACCTGGATCCAAAACATACAAACACAGTTATACAATGACATACAATACCATACTTACTCTAAGGTAAACATATCAATTAGGCATTTAAACATTTACCATTTACAATACATCAAGTTACCTTTATTGATACAAACCAAACATGTTTAATAAACAAGTACATTTAACCTTTGGTCACCAAAATATATACATAGTCCATGTTTCTTTCGCCGTCTTCATTCTTCGGGTCTTCTTGACAAGGCGTCAGCAACACAGTTCACTGACCCTCTGACCACCTTCACTTCAAAGTCATAGTCTTGCAGGTTTAAAGCCCACCTCATAAGTTTGCTATTGTGGGATTTCATTGTCTTTAACCATTGCAGTGGTGAATGGTCAGTGCACAGAATAAAATGTCTTCCCCAGATGTAAGGCTTGGCCTTCTGGATCGCGTAGACTATGGCCAGGCACTCCTTTTCCACGGTTGCCAAATGTCTCTCACCTTTCTGGAGTTTCCTACTCAGGTAGGACACTGGATGCTGGTCACCATTTTCATCCTCCTGGCAAAGAACTGCTCCTACCCCGCTGTTAGACGCATCGGTGTAGATGATGAACTCCCGGTCGAAGTCTGGAGCACGCAGCACTGGATAGTTGATGAGGGCCTCCTTCAACCTCTGGAACGCCTCCTCACAGTCGCTGGTCCACGGGATGCGGTCATCAGTCTTCTTCCTCGTCAGATCGGTCAGCGGAGCCGCAATCTCGCTAAACCTCGGGATGAACTTTCTGTAGTAGCCCACCAACCCAAGAAATGATTTGACTTTTTTCTTGGTGTTGGGTCTAGGCCAATCACGAACTGCTTCTATCTTGGCCTCTAGGGGTTTTATCACTCCTCCCCCTACTATGTGACCCAAATATTTTATTTCTGGGCTACCCAGCTGCAGTTTGTTCTCTTTGCAGGGCCTAGGCCAAAGCACTTCCTCCCCTGGGTTAAAGTGCCTCTCCCTGCCTTCCTGGTCATCCCAAGCTTTCTTTCTGACCTTTTGAGCTTGCAGGGTCTCTGCTGCTAGCTCTAGGTTTCTCTTTAGGTCATTCCTTAAAGAGTCTATGTATGTCACAACATCTTGTGGGTCATCCTGGGTGATCTGCTCCCAATCTTGCTTGATTAAATCAAGTGGCCCTTTCACCCTTCTCCCAAACAAAAGTTCAAACGGACTGAACCCGGTACTGGCTTGTGGCACTGTTCGATAAGCAAACAAAAGGGATTGCAGCTTCTGGTCCCAATTGTTTGGATTCTCTGCCAAATAAGCCCTAATCATGCGCATTAGAGTCCCATTGAACTTCTCCGTTAACCCATTACTTTCAGGGTGATAGGCAGTGGTTTCCTTGTGTTTAATTCCACAGATTTGCCATAACCGTTTCATGAGCTTCGATGTAAACGATGTGCCCAAATCTGTGATTATTTCTGAGGCAAATCCCATCCTGGACATATACCCCACCAAGGCATCTGCCACTGTGTTAGTTTCGATGTTAGTCAAGGGAATGGCTTCGGGGTACCTCGTGGCATGGTCCACAATGGTGAGAATGAACCTGTTCCCCCTCTTTGTGGCCTTGGGCAAAGGTCCCACAATATCCACCCCTATACATTTGAACGGAGTGTCAATCACAGGCAAAGGGCACAACTTTGCTTTGGTCCTGTCACGGTTATTCCCCTGCCTCTGACACACATCACATTGTTTACAGAACTCCTTGATCTGCTTCCCTATTTCAGGCCAGTAAAAATTCTGTGTGATTCTCTGTTGTGTTTTGTTCACCCCTAAGTGCGCAGCAAACATGTCAGAGTGCCCCCTTTGTAAGATCATGGGGCGATACTTTTCAGGTACCACCAGCTGACTTCTGATCCCATCTCCCCCTTTTGAGATATTCCTCAGGGTCTCCCTATATAAAATTCCCTTTTTCTCTCGAAATCTCACTGGGGTTTCAGGTGTTAGCTGGGCGTCTGTCACCTGTTCAAAACACTTTTGGAGAGTGGCGTCTGCCTTTTGCTCTTGGCCAAATCGGCTGTCTGTGGTTAAGGTTTCCACCACAGCTTCTGAACTTCCCCCACCTGCTTCCATCTCGGGCTCATCAGTACCCCCCTGAACTGTCCCCGTGGTGGCTTGTGAGCGTGTAATCACTAGCACCCGTTTCACATGTTCAGCCAGGTCATTTCCCACGAGCACGGCTGCTGGCAGAGTCGCTGAAATCGCTAGCCGCCAAACTCCCCTCCAGCCTTGAAAGTTCACAGGTACCTCAGCTACTGGCAGCGAGATCACCTGTCCCTCAATCCCTGCCACCTTCATGCTCTCATTCGGGAGTATATACTCCCTAGGAATAATATCTGGATGGCAAAGGGTCACCTGGGAACACGTATCCCTCAGCCCCCTATACTGATGGTCAAGTATTCCTACGTCCACCTCTGCGGTTTCAAACAACTGCGAATCTGTTCTCACTAGCAAGCAGCGCTTGACCTCCACAAGAGGACCATTTTCCTCAGCCTGACCAGCAGATGTATCTGTTCCAGATTGAGTAGCCATGGCAACAGGCTCCCTCAGTGACAAGGAGCTTTGCTCTTTCTGGACACAGAACACAGCTTTTGGCTTGGTTCCACTCAAATCATGAGGCACATTTCCTTTTAGCTGCTTTAATTTCTCACACTCTGAGATTAGATGGCCCTTTCCTTGACAGAAATAACATTTTCTGCTGTATTTTGAGTCTTTCTCATCTTGTTTTGGTTTTCCCTCCAAAATCTGAGGTCTTTGTTTCATGTCTGAGGGCTTCCCTTCACCATGGGCCCCTCCCACTTGCTGGTTTTTTCCTGGTCCCTGAGAGTACTTGCTGTAGGTTTCTTTAGGTTTACCTATAGATTTCCCCTCACCTAAGGGCTTTCTTATTTGGGAAATAAAATCTGCGATCTCGGCCGCCTCTGCCACAGATTTCGGTTTCCTTTCCCTCACCTGGAACTTCAGTTCCCCATGCAGGACTGAATAAAACTGTTCCAGCGCTATCAGGTCTTTGAGCTGCTGGAAGGTCTCTGTCCCCTCCTGAGATAGCCATTTCTCTAGCAGCCTCACCAGTTGGGCCCCCACTTGGGTAAAAGTCTGCTCTGGTTTCTTGGTGAGTGACCTGAATCTCTGCCTCAGCTGTTCCGCATTTATCCCATGTCTGGCAAACACCAGTTTTTTAAACTCTGCGAAATCTTTCATCAGTTCCTCTGGCATCTCTGCATAGACTTCTGCCAGGCTGCCACTGATTAAAGATCGCATGATGGTCATCTTCTCAGTTTCCCTTACTGAGAAGTCCACAAACGCTCTTTCCACTAGGGAAAAGAACACCTCAGGGCAATCCCCCTTGTGGTACACAGGGAATTTCTTCAGGTCAGTTTTAGACAATTGGCCCCCCTCAGAATCTCTATTGTTATTATTGTTCTGATTCATCAGTTCCAATTTTCTTAACTCAAACGCCATTTTCTCTCTCTCCAATCTTTCTTCTCTTTCCATTCTCTCTCTCTCTAATCTTTCTTCTCTTTCCATTCTCTCTATTTCGAATTGTCTTTGCCTTTCCCTTTCCTCCCTTCTTTCTCTCTCTAATCTTTCCTCCATTTCCCTCACCCTCAGTTCATGCTGTTGGGCTATGAGCATTTTCCTGAGTTCTGGGTTCTGTTCTCCCGTGCTGTCATCCTGCACTGAGCCAAATTCATCCTCAGAACCTTGGTCCACCTGGGGTTCCCTCACTTCACCCATTTCTGCCATTTGGCTTCGAGTCAAGGGCATAATCCCCCCCCCAGAACAGGCTGCTTTCAAAAGTCAAGCCTCAAAATAAAGCGACCACTTTTTTTTTTCTCTTTTGCCTCAGAACCAGCCTTCTATAGATTGCTGCTGTTCTTCAGCACTAACTTGCAACTGTTGCCAGCCAGAGTCCACCCCCCTCTGCTAGGCCTCTCAGCAGACAGGCTAGATCACTGCTACTTCACTCAGCTTTGCCTCAGCTTTTTTCCCGCCAAAACAGGTTGCCTCAGAGCTCCCTAATCTAGTCCCACCAATCTGAGGTCACACGTTCTTCCACTAGCCTACCTCCCCGTGAGGTAAGCCTAGAAGATTACCTACGCGCTCTCAGATTGTCCCTGACTAGACCCCCCTTGCTCTGGGCACACTTGCCAAGGCTTTGCTGGACCACTGGACAACTGGACCAGTCGTATCCCACACGCTGGACACCAATCAATGTGACAACCCCAGACCTACTGGGACATGCCACAGTTTCACTAAGCTGCCACCAACCATTCCCTGTAAGGAGTCACACAGACCAGGAATGGATTTTTAACAAATAAAGGAATAAGGTTTATTTAAATCACACACAGGGAAAATAAAATGATCAAGTGAATAAGATACAGTAACGTGGCTTAGTCTCAATCATACATACACCAGTTTGGTTCACACAGAACACCTTTAAATAAAGCACAGACCCTGAACCTATCAGTTCTGGCTACCCATACAGACACCTGAACCTATCAGGTTGGTACTGACTGACACACAGTAGTACCCTGTCTGACACACAGACTCCCACTCCAGCTTCTTCTCTTCAGCTTCTGAGTAGAAGTTGAGGAGTCAGCTGGTGGTACCTGAAAAGTATCGCCCCATGATCTTACAAAGGGGGCACTCTGACATGTTTGCTGCGCACTTAGGGGTGAACAAAACACAGCAGAGAATCACACAGAATTTTTACTGGCCTGAAATAGGGAAGCAGATCAAGGAGTTCTGTAAACAATGTGATGTGTGTCAGAGGCAGGGGAATAACCGTGACAGGACCAAAGCAAAGTTGTGCCCTTTGCCTGTGATTGACACTCCGTTCAAATGTATAGGGGTGGATATTGTGGGACCTTTGCCCAAGGCCACAAAGAGGGGGAACAGGTTCATTCTCACCATTGTGGACCATGCCACGAGGTACCCTGAAGCCATTCCCTTGACTAACATTGAAACTAACACAGTGGCAGATGCCTTGGTGGGGTATATGTCCAGGATGGGATTTGCCTCAGAAATAATCACAGATTTGGGCGCATCGTTTACATCAAAGCTCATGAAACGGTTATGGCAAATCTGTGGGATTAAACACAAGGAAGGTTTTGACCTGGCGCCGAAATGTCATCAGTGTCAGCGCCAGACGAATCTCAGTCGGGAGGGCATTCCATAGTCTGGGGGCAGCTGCCGAAAAGGCCCTTTGTCTACAAGCCGTCCCTCTTACCTCCTTGAGGGACGGCTCTTTCAAAAGGGCCCCCTGGCTAGATCTTAACTGCCGGGTAGGCTCATATGGAAGGAGGCGGTCCTTCAGGTATCCAGGGCCCAAGCATCAGAATACAATACCAGGAGGCAGCAAGTAGCCTATGGTGGATCTGAACTACTATTACTCTGTGGACTAGTTGAATCTCATTTTGTGCTACCTGGGTGGCATGCTATAGTAGCCATAATAGACAGCTAAACCCTTAGACCTTGGTCTTATATTGCTATATTTGCTGTCATATACTTTACCTTTTTGTTTGTCTGGTATGGCTCTTTGTAGTGCATGCTGGTTTCTGAAGTTTTGCATTCAATTTTGTGTTATACAGTATATGACTCAATGCCATAACAGTAAAGTATGTATGTATGTACCTGGGTGGAGCTGCTTTAAGGAAAAGTCATTTAAAAGGAATTTCAGCTCTGAGTATAATTCACTTAAGGAGTAAGTAAATTCAGCTAGGGAGAATTTGAGCTCTGAGCTGTCAGGCCTCCCTTCCCCTGTCTCCATTGGGTAAGACTATAAGCTCCTTTTTTGGCTTTGGCTATTATATGAGAGAGCAGCTCAAAAGTGTAGGACAGTTTGCTGAGCTTGAAAATGGATTAGTGAAAAGTTAATGGCCAGTGTATTTTTTTTATTCTGTGCAGTATAGAAGAAAACACAAAGTAATAGGTTATCAAGTAACATTTTTTAAAAGTTACATCAAGCCAGATTTTTTGGAGAAAACCTATATATTTTTAGCTAATACATTTCAACAGGAAAGTGTCTTAAAGTATATACTCACAAACATGGAGATGAAGAAAATCATAATGGCATTCAGAAATGAAGAAGTTTGCAAAAAGAAAGAGAAGGCAGACTGAAAATTGTGAGATAGTAGTTAACCTATCTGTGCATGAGGTCTATATACAAATGCCAGCAGTATGGGAACCAAACAAGAAGAGGTAAACTACTAAGTTCAGAAGGGTAAATATGACTTGATAGGAATAACAAACTTGGTGGGATGACTCCTGTACAGTGGTACCTCGCTAAACAACAACCCTACTAAACGACAAATCCACACAACGATGACTTTTTGCGATCGCTATAGCGATTTGCAAAACAGTCATTCCTATGGGGGATTTTCACTGGATGTCGATTAGGTCTGTGCTTCGCAAACCGTTTGCTCTCAAGACGACGATTTTTCCGGCTTTGCAAAATGGCTACCCTGTGTTTTCCGGACCCATGCATCGCAGGGCAGCCATTTTTACAGCTGATCGGTGCTCGCAAAATGGTTTCCCTATGGGCAATCTTCGCTGGACGATGAGGTATTTTCCCCATTGGGATGCATTAAACCGGTTTTCAATGCATTCCAATGGGGAAAGGGTTTTTGCATGATGACAATTTCGCTAAACAGTGATTTTCACAGGATGGATTATTGTCGTCATGCGAGGCACCACTGTAACTGGAATACAGCAACTGAAGGCTATACATTGTTCAAAAAGAACAGAAAAAAATAGAAAGGGAGGTGGAGTTGCAGTTTATGTCAATAATAAACATTCCTGCAGAGAAAAACAGGAGTAGGAAATTGGTTGTCTCAATGAGAGCATCTAGTTCAATGTATCTGGGATGAAAAACAAAAGGAACATGGCAGTTGGAGTCTACTACTGACTGCCCAATCAAAAAGAGGATGTGGATGAAATTTTTGAAAAGCAAATTGGAAGGATTTCAGAGAGACATATAGTAGTGAGGGGAGATTTCAGTTGATACATGTTGGGAGGAAAATCTGCCAACTATGGCCCTTCCAAGAAATTCCCAGGCTGTGTGGCTAATAATTTTCTCTTACAAAAAGTGGAGAAAGAAACTAGAGGGCTAGCTATCCTTTTATTGATTCTAACCGATAGAGATGATTTGGTGAAGGAAGTGGTAGGAAGAAATTGCAGTAAAGCTTCTGCCATGAAAAGCTGCTGAAGTGGCCAGACGGGCACACCAAAGTTTAGGGGACTTCCACATCCAACTGTGCATAAGGTTATATATCAAAAAGGAGTTTTTTATTAAAAAAAAAAGTCTGTAAGATCCAAAAGAAAAACCAAAAGGGTCAAGTACCTGAATATATTGTTCCCATTTTGACATGTCCCTATCAAGGCAAATTCTTCACTGGATTCTAAAATCTTTGTAAGAAATACTGTTACATATTTTCATTATTAGTCCTTACATCATAGATTCAGAGGAGATATGTAGCTCTCCAGATATGTGTGGACTGAAACTACCATAATACCCATCATGGTCAATGTGGGTTTGGGCAGATGGGAGTCTGCTTTTTCTATGTGCATTTATTTTGTCTTTTGTGCATTTTTCCCCTCTGTGTTTTTGTTTTCTCTTTCTCATCTTATGCGCACACCCAGGTGCACTCTTACAACGTCTCTTCCTTTATATGCGTTTTTCTTCTGTCCTTCTCCATTTGTTCTGTGTTTCATTGCATTTGTGTTTTCTGTGGGGAACCGTATAGGTATGGGAGAGAGAGTGACACACAGAGAAATGCATACTGTACTTTCAGGAAGGGGATGGCACATCCAACATTTTTAATCTGCGATGCTACAGCCATCTTGTGGTTGCACCCATAATGATTTTTTAAATTCCATTGTGTCTGTGCACATGAATTAGACTTTTCACTTGGCTGTAAAAAAATACATGACCTTATCAGTTTAAAAACTAAGTAGACAGAAGCAGCTTCCTGCCTTCTTCTTTTTTTCTTATTGGTTTTAGTGATGAAATAAAAGTTCAGCCAAATCAGTGGAGGGAATCTGTAGAAGGAAATGGGAGACTTTTTGAAGACCAGAGACAATTGGAAGAAAGTTTCACTATCCACTTAGGTAAGAACAAAGATGATCTTTACAGTGAATGTTCACAGCTTTAATGTGCTTGTGTGCAGATATGTTTTCCAAAATGTTGTAATTTGTGTTGTCCATGTGTGTGTGAAGCCATACACAGTGTAAATCTTGATCATTCTAGTCTATTCAGGAGACCAAGTTCAGTGAGTGTAGATTCATTGAAATAACCCAGGAAATACAGTTAATTCTAGAAGTTATAGCAAAGACATTAATTAAAGGAGATATGGAAGCATTACTATGTGCTGCTCTCAGTCACCCCAATGGATGATTTTCCGAGCATGTGTATACCTTTTTCTGTAATTCCATACCTTGGATTTGATTTTGCTATGGTTACAGCTAGCTTTCTGCTTATCCCATAAATTTCTCTGGGTTAGCACACTCTTGCTTTACTTAATGCACCTGCATTCACTATTTCTATATTTGGACATTATATTCAAGGCATTGAGACCTTGAGATGACTTGTAGTGTGGTACAAGTACAATAGAATAAGCAAAAGTTGTTAGGGGAGAGAAAGACATTAATTTAAGCCCCTTTCCCCCAGTTCTTAAATGTCCAGCTGCCTTTAGCTTCTAAAACTTTGCAACATACCAAGTCTCAAGGAAGTACCCCAACCCACAAATGGCTACCAGATCTCAGAGCATAATGCTTCCTTTTACACATGCTACTGCTGCTTATGCCTCTTCATCAGTTTCCAGGATGGATGGCAGACACAAGAGACATTTGAGGGCAGTAGAGAGGATTATAAGCCTTTCCCCCATACTCTGATGAGCACTTCAATTGAGAAGATGTATTAGGACAGCAGTAAATTAATGTTTATGCCATTTCAGAAGCTTCTGGTCACCAACATCCTTAAAATATGCTATGTATTATCCCTCATTTCTGTGCTTGTGGCCCTATAGACACACTGTAACATTATCAGTTCATGTGCAATAAGTAGCTCTTCACACTGAAGTTGTCACCTCACAGTTGCCTTTTGGAAGTGATATATTAACCAAAAAGGACAGACCCACCAATTCTTCTTGGGATTCCTTTTATTCTCATATATTGCCCTACACCCAAGTCTGTTACTTTTACTATTGTAGAATTCATGGCAATGTTTCCACCAGTTTCCACTCTATGTCTTCTGCCAAGGCAGATTTGGATTTCTAAATGTTTCTTGTGGATCATCCTAACTAACTAAGCCATGATCATCTGATTGTGTTATTTAGTGCTCATAATGTGTTAGAAGCAGTATTTTTTTGTTTATATGTCTTTTTTGTATGTTGAATAATAAATTTACATCTTGAATAAATCTCTTCTGATCTGGGGGCATTCTGTTAGGCTTATCTCACTACAGTGGACCCTCTACTTACGGAATTAATCCGTATTGGAATGGTGGCTGCAGGTCGAAAAGTCTGCAGGTCGAGTCTCCATTGACCAACAATGCATTGAAAACCTATTAATCCCGTAACCAGCCGTTTCTGTTCCATTTTTGTTCCATTTTGGGTTTTTTCTGGTCTGTAAGTCGATTCTCAGGCTGCAAGTAGAACCTAGATTTTGGGGCCAGAAAAGTCTGTAACTCGAAAAGTCTGTAAGTCGAGCCGTCTGTAAGTCGAGGGTCCACTGTATATTTTAACGCTTTTTTTAAACTTTCAACCAATTTTCTAAGGTGTGTGTGGTTTTTTGGTTTTGTTTTTTTGAGAAGAGGAGATTTTTGCTTAGAGATGAGAAGCTGGCAGAGTTATGATGATTAATCCAAGTAGATTTCTAAACAGAACCATCTATTCTTAATACTAAAACCCTTGCTGGTTTTTCAGTGTCAGCTACTGAGCAATTTAGAGTAGAGGTAATCCTAGCAGAAAAGTCAGAGATATTAGATAGTACAGTTCAGTTTACTGTCATATTGTTGATATGCTTTCACCGTCTCCTCCCACCTCTTTTTTGTCTTTTTCTTCTTTATCTTACCTAGGAGCACAACTGAAAACCATGCATAACCTCAGGTTATTGAGGGCAGATATGCTAGATTTCTGCAAACATAAACGCAATCATCGGAGTGGAATTAAACTGCACAGGCTTCAAACTGCCCTGTCACTTTATTCAGCTTCTCTTTGTGGCCTTGTCTTATTGGTGGATAATCGCATCAGTTCATACAGTGGGATCAAAAGGGGTAAGTTATTCTTAGGATCTAAATGTATACTAAAAATATTTTCTCCTTTGCTCAGTCTGAAAAATAACCAACAAAGTAATTTTACAGTACCATAAGATCCTTCGGTATATATACAGAGTGCTACTCCTGTCCTCTAAAGATGCTGGCCACAGAGACTGGTGAAACGTTAGGAAGAACAACCTTTAGAACATGGCCAAAGAGCCCGAAAAACCCACAACAACCAGTTGTGCTTCTCTTTATAATAAATAGGTAAAATATTGGTGGAACAGTATTACTTGCTTTTTTTCAATAGCACTCAGTTTTGATTACTTTCCACCTGACCTCTATTTTACTTTATTTATTTTATTTGTTTACAAGATTTTTTAGGCACACCATTACCAGTGGTCTCTGAGCGGTGTGGTTATCAAGTGATTAATGTGGTTATCAAGTGAGTATATGGTGCCACATTCATATAAACTCTGTAAATCACTCCTGAGCCAGGTCTAGATCTCAGCATAAAGGCAATTACATGCATGGTCCTGGCTCAACACTGCAGTGAAAGAGACTACTGTTTACTGTATAGAGGGCACATAGGTTGTTTCTGAGCCGTGATTGTTTATGACGATTGGTAAAGGCACTTTCTATTATAGTGCTATTCTCTGATAAATAACCCCTATTTGGGTCTTTGGTGTTGGAGAAGGAAACAGGCACCAACCACCGATGCTGAGGAGGCTGAAATTGACCAATTCTATGAAGACTTACAACACCTTCTGGAAATTACACCAAAGAAGGATGTCCTTGTCATTCTAGGGGACTGGAATGCTAAAGTAGGGAGTCAAGAGATAAAAGAAACAATCGGTAAGTTTGGCCTTGGAGTTCAGAACGAAGCAGGACAAAGGCTAATAGAGTTTTGTCAAGAGAACAAGCTGGTCATCACAAACACTCTTTTCCAACAACAAAAGAGGCGACTCTACACATGAAAATCACCAGATGGCAATACCGAAATCAGATTGATTATATTCTCTGCAGCCAAAGATGGAGAAGCTCTATACAATCAGCAAAAACAAGACCTAGAGCTGATTGTAGCTCTGATCATCAGCTTCTTATAGCAAAACTCAAGCTTAAGCTGAAGAAAGTAGGAAAACCCACTGGGCCAGTCAAGTATAATCTAAACCAAATCCCTTATGAATACACAGCGGAAGTGAAGAACAGATTTAAGGAACTAGATTTGGTGGACAGAGTGCCTGGAGAACTATGGATGGATACTCATAACAATGTACAGGAGGCAGCAAAAATTACCAACCCAAAGAAAAGGAAATGCAAGAAAGCAAAGTGGCTATCCATTAAGGCCTTACAAATAGCAGAGAAGAGAAGGAAAACAAAATGAAAGGGAGATAGGAAAAGTTGCAGAAAACTGAATGCAGACTTCCAAAGAATAGCAAGGAGAGACAAGAGGGCCTCCTTAAATGAACAGTGCAAAGAAATAGAGGAAAAGAATAGAAAGGGAGAAACCAGATATCTGTTAAAGAAAATTGGAGATATTAAAGGAACATTTTGTGCAAAGATGGACATGATAAAGGACAAAAATGGCAGGGACCTCAGAGAAGCGGAAGACATCAAGAAGAGGTGGCAAGAATACAGAGAGGAATTATACCAGAAAGATCTGGACAAGCTAGATAGTGTGGCTGCTGACCTTAATTAAACCAGACATCCTGGAGAGTGAAGTCTAGTGGGCCTTAGAAAGCATGGCTAGTGGAGGTGATGGCATTCCAGTTGAACTATTTAAAATCTTAAAAGATGAGATTATTAAGGTGCTACACTCACTATGCCATCAAGTTTGGAAAACTTAGCAGTGGCCAGAGGATTGGAAAAGCTCAGTCTACATCCCAATCCCAAAGAAGGGCAGTGCTAAATAATGCTCCAACTACTGTACAGTTTCATTTCACATGCTAGGAAGGTTATGATCAAAATCCTACAAGGTAGGCTTCATAAGTATATGGACCAAGAACTCCCAGAAGTACAAGCTGGATTTCGAAGGGACAGAGGAACCAGAGACCAAATTGCTAACATGCACTGGATTATGGAGAAAGCCAGAGAGTTCCAGAAAAACATCTACTTTTGCTTCATTGACTATGCAATAGTCTTGGACTGTGTGGACCACAGCAAACTATGGCAAGTCCTTAAAGAAATGAGTGTGCCTGACCACCTTATCTATCTCCTGAGAAGAGAGAGAGAGCTGGACCATAAAGAAGGCTGACCACCAAAGAATTGATGCTTTTGAATTGTGGTGCTGGAGGAGACTCTTCAGAGTCCCCTGGACTGCAAAGAGAACAAACCTATCCATTTTGAAGGAAATCAACCTTGTGTGCTCACTGGAAGGACAGATCCTGAAGCTGAGGCTTCAAGACTTTGGCCATCTCATGAGAAGAGAAGACTCCCTGGAAAAGAGAAGACTCCCTGATGTTGGGGAAGTGTGATGGCAAGAGGAGAAGGGGACGACAGAGGACAAGATGGTTGGACAGTGTCATCGAATCTACCAACATGAATTTGAGCAAACTCCAGGAGGCAGTGGAAGACAGGAGGTTCTGACATGCTCTGGTCCATGGGGTCACAAAGAGTCGGACATGACTTAACAATTAAGGAAAATACTAAGTAACACTTTCTGACCTTCTGTCCCAACTTTCTTGGTCTATTTCTCATTGAGATGGTTATAAAACTAACATGTAAGCAAAAAAGTGAAGCTCTCCCTCTGATATGTAGTTTTCATTTGGAGAAACAGTCAATCTCAGTGTTGATCAGTATAGTTTCAAAAGAAGTTTAACACATCTGGTGGGTTCTTAATGTCTTTCAGATTTTGCAACAGTCTGCCAGGAGTGTACAGATTTCCACTTTCCTGGGATTCAGGAGCAGCTTGAAATTGTTCAACAGGTTGTTCTTTATGCTCGAGCACAACATAGCAGTAAATCTAAAAGGCTAAATGGTCAGTACTAATTAGACTCACTCTGGTTGAAGTAAAATAATCATGTGTGCATGTGATCAAGTGGCAGATGTTTGCAGTTTCCTTCCCTGTAAAATAAGAGTAAAGTATACTCTCTTGGAACAGAAGTGCATTTTAAAAAGTGATACATAATTGCAGTCTCCATTTATGTTGGTGGGTTGTTCCAGAATGCTAAAAACGCATAGCCTGTTTCCCCGAAAATAAGACTCAACCTGAAAATAAGCCCTAGTATGATTTTTCAGATGCTCGTAATATAATCTTTACCCCAAAAATAAGCCTCAGTTAAGTGAAAACCTGCCCTTCACCATTGTGCAGCAACCAGAAGAAGGTGGCATGACTGTATTTGAATGTAGATTGTTGTACATGAAAACAATAAAATATCCCCTGAAAATAAGCCCTAATGTGTTTTTGGAGCAAAAATTAATATAAGATCTTGTCTTATTTTCAGGGGTGGGGGTGGGGGACAGTGGTTTGCATTAATTTCATAGGTGGCTCTAGCTGCATTTCTAACATAAAAGTTTTGCAACAATTGTGTCATTGTGTTATAATTAACATGAAGCAGAATTCAGTACAAAGCTTACAGATATTCATAAATTGGTCAAATAGTGTTATGGTTTTTGTTCTGTTTGGCAATGCATGGCACACATAGCAAAGGAAGAGTCTGGTGAAATAGAGGTTGATATTGTCACATGTGAACTTGTTTTTCTGCTGAAACACAAGCATATAGTTCATTGATAGATTTTGTTCACTTACTCCCTCTTCCTCTGCTGGATGCACCCCTTAACATGTTGTGGGGATTTGACCGTGTCAAAGACTATACTTTTATTAGGAAGTTCTAGGACTCCTAGTACAGTGGAAGAGTCAAGTCTGAGACATTAGACTATAAGGCATCCACCTACTTCAGGATTAATGGTCACATAAACAGAAGAGAATGGATAATTCCAGTGGTGATGGGGGGGGCAGAAAAATTATTGGATTGCAGCTACTGGACAGCAGTAATAGTGAAGATGACACTGGTGGAGAATCTTTTAAGACAGCAGTGACACTCAAACTAACTTGTGTTAGTACTGCATAAAAGAATGTTGATTGCTATTTTGGTCTAAGAGTCGGACACAAAACAGGAAAACAACTCAGAATTCTGTTTATTGCATATACATGCTACAGGCAGCCAACCAGACAAATGGCCAGTATAGTAATTAAATAGACAACTTAATTGGATGTATGAAATGGAGAAGTTGTATTGTCTCTGCTAAAACAAGACAAGGAGAACTGGTACTGACCATCAATTGTTAATATAAAAAATTAGAGCAAAGCTGAAAAAGAACATGGAAAGAATCACTGTCCCTAATTATAATTTCAGTAATATTTCTGTCAATATAAAGAACAGATCTGCATTACTAAACTCAAATTACTGTGAACCAGAAGAGCTATGGATTGAAACTAGAGATATTAAGTTAAAAAAAGAATTAAAGTAAAATTGGTAGTCCTATTTAGTAGTTGGAGGTGACGGAGTGCAGTCACATGGAAGGGCTTCTTCCTGTAGAATTTGTTGCAGTTAGTTATTCTGTTCTTTCTAATAGCAAAGAAAATGTATTTAATTTATTTTGTTTAACTTCATGCTTGCCTTGTTTGTAAGTTTTTAGTAATCTGAGAAAGATATGACTCAACCCAGACTTTGCTCAATTAGGTTGCAGTACGTGTTGGATGTTTACTCAGTGGATTATTGCCAGTGGCTCTGGCATCCTACAGCCAATGTAACCTGCCTTTATCTTGATGAGATGAATTTCACTTGTCAGGGAACCTTCTGTCATCAATGATGGAATGCAGTTTTTATTTTTAATTAGAGAGAACCTGTTGTTTCCTTTTTTCATTCATTGTACAATTGGTTCTGTCACATTGGTACATTGTGCCCCAAAGGTTGCGTGTTGAAAATCAGCAGAGTCAAAAATGTCCACAGAATTAAAATCTTTTCATTTGGATTTTCCCTTGTATGCATGTACAAGGGAAAATCATTTACGTCATGTTATTTTATTTCGATTTTCACCCCACCCATTTAGTGACCAGGCCACTATTCTAGTATTGTCAGTACTGGAGTTATAAATACCGTATTTTTCATTTCTCAAGAAATCATTCTAGGATGTCAGAGAAATAGGTTCCATTTCTTCCTTAAGCAAGCAGAAACCTAGTCGTTTGCTTTCTAGTCTATAAAAGCAAACAGGACTCGGAATATTAGGAATTGTTATTACAGATATTTGGAACAATCAAATTCAGATTTGGATGTATCCAGAACTATCCGAACATGGCATTACTCAGTAAATTCTGATTATTTCTGAATCCGAATGCACATCCCTTACACATAACAAGAAAGTAAAGGTCGGGGTACCCTTTAAATCCTTACAAACCCATTGATTTTGATGGGTAAGATTTAAGCATGCACTTTGTGTGTTTTGTTTGGAAGTAGAGGTATTTTCTGTATGCATTATTTTTGCCCATGTGATTTTTCCATGTATAAGATGCCCCCATGTATAAGATGCCCCCCACCTTTCTAACCTAAAATTTAAGAAATCTAAGTGGGGCTTAGCAAGTATAGGGAAAAAGGGATCAAAGCACTGCAGGATCGCTTTGATCCCTGCTTTCTCCCTTCATGCTAAGCCCCACAGGTCTTAGCAAAAGGAGAGGGAAAGGGATCAAAGCAATCCTGTGACTGCATGATCGTTTTGATTCCTTTCCCCCTTATATAGCCATGGGATTGCTTTGATCCTTTCCATGGGACTTAGTAAGCAGAGGGGAAAGCAAGGACCAAAGCCATCCTGCAGCGCTATGATCCCTGCTTTCCTTTTGCTAAGGCTTAGCAAGTGGAGGGGAAAGCAGGAATCAAAGCCCTGCAGGATCACTTTGATCCTTGCTTTCCCCTCCACTTGTTTTTTCTCTCCTCAGCTTACTTCCATGTATAAGACGGCCCTCAATTTTTAGTCTAAAAATTTTAGACAAAAGTATAGTCTTATACATGGAGAAATACGGTAACACATAACATATTTTCTTGAATGTTGTTATATATCATGGAGCAGCATCTAGTTCTACATGACACCAAGTTTTATTTTTCCTATAGAAGCAGGAAGCAAAAATAGTGCAAGTGATGATAAATCTAAGACTGTTGATCAAAACCCTGCAAATATCTTGCCAGGTATGTTCTGCGCATTTTATTCAGTTGAATGTTTGCCTTGTCAGAATTTAGACTGTAATCTTTCCAGTGTAGTTGCACTTGCTGGTTTTTTGAGGCAAGATTTTGCTTTTATTCTTTTTGTTACAAAGTATAGAATGGAAATTTAGGAAACATCTGACTTTTTTTTTATTAAAGGCACTAAATTGTGCTATGTAGAATGAAAATTCATGAATCTCTAACGCTTCTTGCATCAGTTGTGGACTCTGTCTACAAATGCTAATTTCACAATACACTTGCTTGTCCTTAAGATGTCATAGGACAATCTGTTTTTCCCCCCTCTTGTTGAACGTGTCTCATCTGACTACTGTGCTGAACAACTACATCCATCTATGGTCGTGTTAGGAACAGGACAGTTATCTACTTTAGACTTTCTGAAGATTTGGAGGCAGAAAATAATATATTTTGGCTGTGCTGCCATCCTTCTCTGCTTTCCTCCTCTAATACTGTATTGTCTCCACACCTTCGTAAGGTCTGGTTTTGTTAAAGACTGATGGCAGAACACTCCCCTGGGTTCATATTATGAAACAGAAGAGAACACTGTGGTGGCAGGCTCTGTTTTTATTGAGCATTCTGCAGGAGCAAAAAATACTAATTATTCCAGGCATTGTCTCCTTCACACAGCAGTTAAACATGAGCAAAAAAAATTGTATAAGAATAGTCCTATGAAATATCCTTTTATGGATTGATTTTGCTGAATTGAAATGGAATCCTTTTTGGTCCATACCACCAAATGTTCCCCTTCTCTTGCAGACTTAAAATTTATGGTTACAAAGCCTGTGTCCATGATATGTGAATGGCCAACTAGAGATTAAATCTACTCAGAAAGGTAGTTGACTCAGATGGACAGTGCAGTGATAAGGCAGAGAGATTTGTCCTTTTCTTTCACAAGAAGAAAATATCCATTTTTTCATAGAAGTGCTGCAACCTCCCATTAAGTTTTGAATCCACTGTTACATGTTTCACTCTGTTTAGGTTTAAGAATTGTAACAGCTAAGGAGTTCTATCTCTCTCTCTCTCTCTCTCTCTCAGTACTGTTGTATTGCTGGAGTGAAGTGCTTTTCTTTTGCACCACTTGTTTTGGGATATCTTAACTGAGATGCATAATAAAATGTAACAGAAATTATTTGAGTAAGAGGAGGGGCATTGGGTGAAGATTTAGTCACAACTTAATCCTTTCTTGTTTAATTTAAGTTCACAAAACTGTAAATTAAACTGTTGTTTATGATATGATTCCTTTAGGAGAATTTTACATAAGTCGCCATTCAAACCTCTCTGAAATTCATGTTACTTTTCATCTCTGTGTGGATGATAATGTGAGGTCAGGTAATATTACTGCCCGGGATCCTGCAATCATGGGCCTCCGAAATATCCTCAAAGTATGCTGTACACATGACATTACAACCGTCAGTATTCCTCTTCTGCTGGTACATGATATGTCTGAGGTAAGTGGTCAGTCACCAGTGATTGCATTTTCTGGTTAAAATGTTAACGCTGGGCCTCTTCTACTAAAAACTCTTTAAAAAACACACACCACTTTCCCTTTTTAGAAGTGCAGTTTCAAACAGACTTTAAAACTTATAACTTTCAGAGTGAAATTTAGCATCCTTCATCCTCATCTGGATCTATTAAACCTGTAGGTGTTATCTCGTTCTTTCAAACAAGACAAAAGCTGTAATTTGTAGATTTCCTATGATAGCTGGATCGATTGCTTTCAGAATTTCATTTCACTGTCTGCATTTGAGTCAAACTGGGGTATTTCCAAATAAGTTCAAATTGATTTGGGCCATTTCTTGAATTGCCAAGTCAGGGTCCCAACTGTTGTAAAAACTCAGGTCTGTGAAACTCTGGCAGGTTCAATTTGATACCTGTTAGAGAGAGAGAAGAAAGCGCTAACCCAAACGCAATTTTTTTTTAAAATTTATGGGGAAATGTTTATTGAGAAATAGGAATTCTGAAGAATTGAAGATGAACAGAGTATGCTGGCTCAGATACATTCATCTTGATAGGAAAAAATAGAAGTACAGTGGTGCCTCGCTTGACGAGGATAATCCATTCCAGCAAAATCGCTGTAGAACGAAATCCTCGTCAAGCGAAAATAAAAAACCCATTGAAATGCATTGAAAACCAAATGCATTCAATGTGTTCTAATGGGCTAAATACCTAATCATCCAGCAAATCGTCCACAGGGCAGCCATTTTCCAGTGCCTGTAAAGTGAAAAATGCCTCCTAAAAACAGCGGGGAGCCATTTTGGACAGCGGGTGGCCATTTTGAAACCCAACGATCAGCTTTTTTGAGATCATTGTAATGTGAAGAATCGGTTCCCAAAGCAGGGAACCGATCGTCATAAAGCAATTTTTGGCCATTAAAACATCGTTTTGCGATTGCAAAAGCAATCGCAAAAAACTCACCGTCAAGTGGATTCATCGTTTAATGAGGTAATCGTTAAGCGAAGCACCACTGTATGCCTTTATAAGGTTTAATTCATAACAAGCTGAGATAATAAAATCAGGAAATCCTGTTCCACATAGAACAATTTGACCCCAGATGTATGGTGGTTTATTTATTTGTTTGTTTGTTTATTTGTTTGTTCGATTTATATCCCGCCCATCTGGTATATTCTACCACTCTGGGCGGCTTCTTGTCTACATTGTGTTGTGGCTCTGATAGACAGCATCAGACAGTGATAGACTGCAGTAATCTCATACAAACTCACTTGTTTAGGTGGTTACATAGTTCTGTAGATACAGTCAACCCTCGATTTACGAACTTAATCCGTTCCGGAAGTCAGTTCATAAATTGGAAAGTTAGTAAATCGAGCCAGCAATTCCCATAGGAGTGCATTGGAAACCAATTAATCCATTCCGGCCAAAGTCCTCCCATCGTGCTGGGGAAGCAAGGCTTTTCACCCGATGTTGCCACAGCTGCTGAGTCCCCTTCACGCCAGGCCAGGGACTGAGCTCAGCCCGGTGCAAAGGGGACTCAGCATGGGGTGAAAGGAGGGAGCCAATTTCTCCCCAGCTGCCCAGCTTGCTTCTTGTTTGGAGAAGCAAGCCGGGCAGCCGAGGAGAAATCAGCTCCCTCCTTTAACCCAATGCTGCCGGGGCTGCCTCCTTTTTGGCTTCAGAGGTTTCAAAGGGCTTCCTCCGATTTCGGAGGAAGCCTTTTGAAAGCTCCAAAGGCAGGGAGGAAGGGCAGGAAATTCGAACTTCCCGCCCTTTCTCCCTGCCTTTTGGGTTCGTAACTCGATTTGCGTTCGCAAGTAGGGAACCCGAAACCTTCGCAACTAGGGTCGTTTGTAAGTTGAGGGCCCACTGTACAAAAGTAAAGAGGGATATTTTTAAATTACAGGAATCAGATTTTGTTAGCACTCTCTGCATGTTACTTTGACATGCAAAAATGTCAAGCCACTAACAGAAAGTTGCATTTCCTCTGTTCCTTTATCTTGTGTCCCTCCAGACTTTGTGTTTGCTGTTACCTATTCTGTCCTTGGAGTTAATATAGAACAGAAAAGTTAGTTGTGGTCTTATCTATTAGAATGAAAGAAATACTCAACACAGTAGTTTTACTGAATGAGCCCAATTATTATACTGGCTCTTTTTAGCTTTAAAGCTTAGAGAAGAAATGTATAAATTTGGTGGAACGCCTTCTCCCACCTAGATCTACCCGTGTCACCCGTGCGAGCCAGGAGGTGAGGCTGAGGAGCCTGACGCCGAGAGAGGCCCGGAAGGAAAAGACCAGAAATCGGGCCTTCTCAGCGGTGGCTCCTCGCCTCTGGAACAACTTACCTCCTGAGATTCGCGCGGCTCCCTCGCTGGGCATTTTTAAGAATCAATTGAAAACACTGATGTATAGGCAGGCTTTCCCAACAGATAATCCCTGACGATTTTTCTTTTATATTCTTTGATTTCCATTTTTGTCTATTTGTAATGTTTTTAATAATTTTATTGTTGCTCCAATTGTAAGCCGCCTAGAGTGGTCTAGTATGACCAGATAGGCGGGATAGAAATAAAATAAAATAAATAAATAAATAAATAAATAAATAAATAAATAAATAAATAAATAAATAAATAAATAAATAAATAAATAAATAAATAAATAAATAAATAAATAAATAAATAAATAAAATATATTTATAAAGGGGAAACCAGATTTTTCTAACACAACTGAATCTTGTGGTTGGTGCATTCCAGTAATTATTAACCATTACAGTTGTCAGCCAATTAAATTCTGTGTTATAGCAGATAGTATAAATATGTCAAATGTTTATAAGAGGGAGATACCATGTATGAAGTAACCATGAGTATCTCCCTATATGTCAAATGTTTATAAGAGGGAGATGCCATGTGTGAAGTAACCATGAGTCCCTGTTAAATTAAGCCTTTCCAATACTTTTTATATATTTCAATTTTTTCTATATGTGGATAGTCCATAGTTTAAAGATGATGCTATATAGAATGATAACCATTGGATCTTAACTTTTAAATGAGAATTATTCATATGTGTATGCATATGTATACTTCAGTTTCATTCTGTTGGTAAATAAAAGGTTATCAATTGGTATCTCATCCTATTCTGAGATTTAACTGAATGAAAATGAACTTGCAGATTTATAGCAATGTTTGTCAGTATTTCCTCACCCCATTGTGAAAACGTTTGCTCACTATGGCAACAGAAGTGTGAATGAAAACAGCATTGATGTATGATGCAATAAAAAGGAAAATAAGAGAGGGGTTGAAATGTACAATCTATTGTTTCTATTCCATTGTTCAGAGTATGAGAAACAGAATGAACTTGAAATCTTGATACAGGGCTATAAATATTATTTAATACACATCCATCTTGTGGGGTGAGACTCATGATGAAGGGACGAGTGGAAAGAAAGGGGCCATATATGTAGAAACACAGCATTATAGGTAAAGGATATATGTGGAGCAAATAAATGAAGTTGAACATTGAAAATTTCCTGATAGCATTTGGGTAATAGCAAGAGGGATAATTTTATCATTAAAAACATAAGCTGGATAGCCACTTGTCTACATTGTAAGTAGTATTAGATTTTCCAAGTGAATAGTTTTTGAAGGCTTTTCCAACTTAGTGATCGTAAGAGTAAATATCAATAAAATATTGGAGTAGCCAATGTTGTATATTTAGGATACACTGTATTCTTAGATTTTAAGATTGGCGCTGTTTGTAATGTATATTTTTTAAAAATTATGATCATCTGACCTGACATTAAAGCATTGAAATGCTATGATACCTAACAGGCATCTTTGGAAATATTCTTAAGGCACATCCTTATTATTCACTTTGCATTTGCATTTATCACCCATATAATTGACGCTTCTGTAGCGTGGTGGTGCTGTGGTTAAACCGCAGAAGCCTCTGTGCTGCGAGATCAGAAGACCAGCAGTCGTAAGATCGAATCCACACAACGGAGTGAGCTCCTGTTACTTGTCCCAGCTCCTGCCGACCTATCGGTTCGAAAGCATGCAAATACAAGTAGATAAATAGGTACCTTTGGCCTAAAGGTGTACACATCCCCCTGGGCTACTTGGTGGCGCCATGCAGCGCTGGACCCAGGCAGTCATGTCCTTGTGACTGGGAATGGCACCCATAAGCATTCCAGTCAGGTTCTACAAGACCTGGTGCTCTGGTAATTGCTTCGGAAGATTTCCATACCAGTCTCAGTTTCAGTTAGTCGCTGAACACCTCCTTAAGCTCAGACACAGAAACCTGGTCCAGCTCCTCATATAGACACAGTATAACTTTCAATTTCATCATCCATGATGGTGATTGTTAACTGAATATGTTATTTTAGGTTACAGATGATGCTACTTTATATAAAATAAAACTTTTTTCTCTAATATTAGATCTATGGATTGCCTCTTGATTCTCCATCAGCCACATGACGCGTCATCCTATTCAAAAGAAAATTCACTTCAAATTCTGACTAATATAAGCATATTAAAATACAGTCATGACATTGTGGAGCAGGTTAATTTTGTGCATTCATATTTGGTGCTGTCCTTTGTTCAGAAACCTATTTTTAATTCTTCATGTGCTCAAAGTGAGTAGGACATAAGTTTACCTCCAAAATGGACATTGTCCAGGTGTTGTTTCCTGTTTCTTTCAAAAAGTCCTTTTATGGTATCAGCTGTTGACCTCATTCAGTGCCAAATGTGCTACAAGTTTGCCTTTCAAACAACAGGACCTTCCTTTTTAGTGTCTGGTTTTTATCTTCAACAAAGCACGAATCAAAACCACCAGAGAACGCCCACCTTGCATGTGAGCAAGACTGTGTGTGGGCAGATAAATTACAATGGAGATCCAACATTTCCGCTACGTCTGAGGGAGAGGTGAAAAAAACTGTATCCGTTTTCTGTTACCCAGTACTGTTCTTTCTGATTCATATATTACATAATCCCAAGGGCAAAGTAAACATACACTTAGGATTTGCATCATAAGAAAATTGATTTTAAATGTTTCCAGCTTAGACAATGTTCTGTGGTTTCAGCTTTTGCCTGGGTTTCGTACTGATTCTTTTAATTTACAATGAGTAGGCATTGTAGTTACTGCTGTGGTTCTGTAGCCATATAGTGGGACAAAAGTAACTGTTCTCAATCAGTTCCTGAAATGTAGCATGAAATTAGTGTGTATTTTATCAAATGTATACCTTGCCTCTTTATACTGGGTATACAACTTGACTAACATGTTAATTTTGCAAATGCAATGGAAAGCAGTTGTCAGAAGCCAGTGGCCAAAATCCTGTTGCTTAGTGTAGTAAATCATGCTAGAGTAGGCCCAGTGAATCATTGGGAATTTGACGAATCAACTCCTCTGTAAGTTCCCTTGATTCAAATAGGCCTTAAAGAAGGTCCAATTGAACTAGTGGAACTTGCAGAACAATTGACTCCCAATGGGCCTACTCTAGTGCAGTTTACTACACTAAGTAACAGAGTTTGGCCAGTAAGAATACAAAACAGTAGACTGAACAGAACAAGTAAAATAATAGGGCATAAGAGCATAAGCTGGTAAAAAAAAAAAGACCACAGTAACTGTACAATCATCTCATAGGGCAGAAGTCTTGTTTAAATAGCATATACACAGACACTGAAAAGTCTTTTGTGATCAGATACTTCAAATATTGGTGATGGTTCCCTCATTTTGGTGGGAATAAGAGACGGAGACAGCTTTGAAAATCCAACAGGCTCAACTTTATTAACATCAACTTCTGGGTCAACCAAATTAAACGGATAAAACAGCTCAGTTCTGGAATTGTCTTATAACTTAAAATCTTAGCTCCCGGCGTAAATATGTCACTCCTGACATTGGGGCTGGACCAAAGAGCTCGCGATGGGTTATCACCCTCAAGGGGGTACTCTTTACTGCACACACCGTCCCACAACATGGGTGTCTTGCCCAGTCCCCTTTGGGTGGTAGATTGTTGTAAGAGGGACTGGGACGGATAACTTTCCTCCCTCCACCTTGGTTGTGGGGGTAAACTACAACCGCCCATTCTCGTGGTCTCGCCCCTCTTCCTTCGTTTCTAGGCAAGCCTGGGTCCGGGAGCAAACTTCCACTGGTCTTAAGGTTGGGGAACTCCTTCAACAAGTCACAGACCTTGTCAGGTGTCTCTTCGTTTCTTTCTGTTTGCACCGTGCAATATTTGGTACTTTTCTGTGTCTGATCTGTTTCCACCCTAAATTTCCGTGTGTCACCACACTCTTTATAACCTCCTCCCACACTATGAGATCCTGCTCCTCCCCTTTGTCCCCTTTGTCCTCCTCCTTGTCTTCTGCCACACACTCTTCTATCACCTTCCTTTCCTTTATTCCTCCCTCCTCCATTTCTATGAGCACACCCTCTGTACATCCATACGCTTTTCAGTCCCATGCATATTGACCTGTGGGGCATTACAGAGCTCTGTTCTGCCCCCTATGCTCTTTAAATCTACATAAAGCTTTCAGAGGACGTTGTTGTTGTTTAGTCGTTAAGTTGTGTCCGACTCTTCGTAACCCCATGGACCAGAGCACGCCAGGCCCTCCTGTCTTCCACTGCCTCCCGGAGTTTGGTCAAATTCATGTTGGTAGCTTCAGTGACACTTTCCATCCATCTCATCCACTGTCGTCCCCTTCTCCTCTTGCCATCACACTTTCCTAACATAACCTTTTTTTCCAGGGAGTCTTCTCTTCTCATGAGATGGCCAAAGTATTGGAGCCTCAGCTTCAGGATCTGTCCCTCCAAGTGAGCACTCAGGGTTGATTTCCCTTAGAATGGATAGGTTTGTTCTCTTTGCAGTCCAGGGAACTCACAAGAATCTCCTCCAGCACCACAGTTCAAAATCATCAATTCTGTGACGTCAGCATTCTTTATCATCCAGCTCTCACTTCCATACAGCTTTCACTATGCGGACCTTTGTTGGCAAGGTGATGTCTCTGCTTTTAAGATGCTGTCTACGTTTGTCATCGCTTTCCTCCCAAGAAGCAGGCGTCTGTGAATTTCATGGCTGCTGTCACCATCTGCAGTGATCATGGAGCCCAAGAAAGCAAAATCTGTCACTGCCTCTATATCTGCCCCTTCTATTTGCCAGGAGGTGATGGGACCAGTGGCCATGATCTTAGTTTTTTCGATGTTGAGCTTCAGACAATTTTTTGCGCTTTCCTCTTTCACCCTCATTAAGAGGTTCTTTAATTCCTCCTCACTTTCTGCCATCAGAGTGGTATCTGCATATCTGAGGTTGTTGATATTTCTTCCAGCAATCTTAATTCCGGCTTGGGATTCATTCAGTTCAGCTTTTCTCATGATGTATTCTGCGTATAAGTTAAATAAGCAGGGGGATAATATACTCCTTTCCCAAGTTTGAACCAATCAGTTGTTCCATATCCAGTTCTGTTGCTTCCTGTCGCACATATAGATTTCTCAGGAGATAGATAAGTCCATTTCTTTAAGGTCTTGCCATAGTTTGTTGTTGCCCACACAATCAAAGGCTTTTGCGTAGTCAGTGAAGCAGAAGTAGATGTTTTTCTGGAACACTCTGGCTTTCTCCATAATCCAGCGCATGTTAGCAATTTGGTCTCTAGTTCCTTGGCCCCTTCTAAATCCATCTTGTACTTCTGGGAGTTCTCGGTCCACATAGTGATGAAGCCTACCTTGTAGGATTTTGAGCATAACCTTCCAAGCGTGTGAAATGAGTGCAATTGTAAGGTAGTTGGAGCATTCTTTGGCATTGCCCTTCTTTGGGATTGGGATGTAGACCGAGCTTTTCCAATCCTCTGGCCACTGCTGAGTTTTCCAAACTTGCTGGCATATTGAGTGTAGCACCTTAACAGCATCATCTTTTAAGATTTCAAATAGTTCAACTGTAATGCCATCACCTCCACTGGCCTTGTTGTTAGCCATGCTTTCTAAGGCCCACTTGACTTCACTCTCCAGGAGGTCTGACTCAATCAAGGTCAGCAGCCACACCATCTGGGTTGGCCGGGACATCCAGATCTTTCTGGTATAATTCCTCTGTGTATTCCTGCCACCTCTTCTTGATGTTTTCTCCTTCTGTGAGGTCCCTGCCATTTTTGCCCTTTATCATGTCCATCTTTGCACAAAAGTTTCCTTTAATATCTCCAATTCTCTCTGGTTTTTCCCTTTCTATTCTTTTCCTCTATTTCTTTGCACTGTTCATTTAAGAAGGCCCTCTTGTCTCTCCTTGCTAGTCTTTGGAAGTCTGCATTCAGTTTTCTGTAACTTTCCCTATCTCCCCTGCATTTTGTTTCGCTAATCCTCTCTGCTATTTGTAAGGCCTCGTTGGACAGCCACTTTGCTTTCTTGCATTTCTTTTTCTTTAGGATGCTTTTTGTTGCTACTTCCTCTACAATGTTACGAGCCTCCATCCATAGTTCTTCAGGCAATCTGTCAACCAAATATAGTTCCTTAAATCTGTTCTTCACTTCCACTGTGTATTCATAAGGGATTTGGTTTAGATTATACCTGACTAGCCCAGTGGTTTTTCCTACTTTCTTCAGTTTAAGCTTGAATTTTGCTATAAGAAGCTGGTGATCAGAGCCACAATCAGCTCCACGTCTTGTTTTTGCTGACTGTACAGAGCTTCTCCATCTTTGGCTGCAGAGAACATAATCAATCTGATTTCGGTATTGCCCATCTGGTAATGTCCATGTGTAGAGTCCCCTCCTATGTTGTTGGAAAAGAGTGTTTGTGATGACCAGCTTGTTCTCTTGACAAAACTCTATTAGTATTTGCCCTGCTTCATTTTGAACTCCAAGGCCAAACTTACCTGATGTTCCTTTTATCTCTTGACTCCCTACTTTAGCATTCCGGTCCCCTATAATGAGAAGAACATCTTTCTTTGGTGTCAGTTCTAGAAGGTGTTGTAAGTCTTCATAGAATTAGTCAATTTCAGCCTCTTCATCGGTGGTTGGTGCATAAACTTGGATTACTGTGATGTTGAAAGGTTTGCCTTGGATTCGTATTGAAATCATTCTATCATTTTTGAGACTGTATCTCAGTACAGCTTTTCCCACTCTTTTGTTGACTGTGAGGGCTACTCCATTTCTTCTACGGGATTCTTGCCCACACTAGTAAATATGATAATCATCTGAATTGAATTCGCCCATTCCCGTCCATTTTAGTTCACTGACGCCCAGGATGTCAATGTTTATTCTTACCATCTCCTGTTTGACCACATCCAGCTTACCAGGGTTCATAGATCTTACATTCCAGGTTCCTATGGGGTATTCTTCTTCACAGCATCAGACTTCCCTTTTACTTCCAGGCACGTCCCCAGCTGAGCATCCTTTCGGCTTTGGCCCAACCACTTCATTAGCTCTGGAGCTACTTGTCCTTGTCCTCCGCTCTTCCTCAGTAGCATGTTGGACGCCTTCCGACCTGAGGGGCTCATCTTCCAGCATCATATCTTTTAGCCTTTTGTTTCTGTTCATGGGGTTTTCTTGGCAAATATACTGGAGTGGCTTGCCAGTTCTTGCTCCAGGTGGATTGCGTTTAGTCAGAACTCTCCACTATGACCTGTCCGTCTTGGGTGTCCCTGCATGGCATAGCCCATAGCTTCTCTGAGTTACTCAAGCCCCTTCGCCACGACAAGGCAGCAATCTGTGAAGGGGTCAGAGGACATTACAAGCCATCAATATTTATTTTTCCATATCACTGAAGTTAAGCGAGGCTGTGGAAGTGCTGGACCAGGGTTTGGACAAATGTATGGGCTCGATGAGGGCCAGTAAACTGTGGCTTGGGATGAATTGTTCTGGATGGGACTGCACTCCCCCTAGAAGAGTGTGTAGCTTGAGGTACTGTTAGATCTATCTTTCTCACTGAAAGTCCAGGTAGATTTTGTTACTGGAAGTTGCTGGAGATACTGTCAATTGGCCGGCCAACTACAACCATTCCTGGATAGAGATCGCCTGGCCCCATAAGTACATCTACCAAGAGCTTTCAGTTTAGATTATTGCAGTATGTTCTGTGTGGGATCGTGCTTGAAAAGGACATGAATGCTATAGTGAGTGCAATATGTGGCACATACATTGATTGCAGAAGCGCCTTATAGAAGCTGGATGGCTTTAGTCCTAAGGAGTACCGGTGGCTGTTAGCACACTTCTATTCAGAGTTTAAAGTGTTGATAATAAATTTCAAAGTCCTAAATGTCTTGGAACCTAGTTGTTTCACAGAGTAGCCAGGACTAACTAACTGAGATAATTTACAACTTGATAGTCCCATCCCCATGGTAATGAACTATTGTCACTTTCCTTATTTTCTGCATTCCCACCTGGTTATGGGGTTACATAGAAATATACTGGTCGGGTATTTGTATGCCAGTGTCTGGGGAAGTGGAGTTTGATCCATGAAACCTCACATTGAAATAAAATTATTAATCTTTAAAGTGCTACAATATTCTGGGCTTTTCTTTTTCCCTTTTTTCATTTGACAGCATCATCATAACAAGTTTCTCATTCATTAAGATCTGGTGGGGGCCCTCTCCCACTTTGCTCCATTGAGAGCAGTCCATTACAGGGAGACACAGGAGACAGCTTTTTATTGGATACCTCTGTTTATTTTGGTGTCAGGTTAAAACCTTGTTCCTCGTTCAAGTATTTGGCATCTAAGATCACGGAGCAGTTTCTGTTCTTTCAGTATGCTGTCTGTTTTTGTTTTCCGTTGTTTTAAATTTTTCGATAATGTTTTATATGTGGGGTGCAGGGAAGACAGATTTCATTGGGTCCTTGAATTGTTTGAATAAGGGGGGAGTGTTGATTATTTGGGAAGGGACAAGAAGTACAGCAAATGCATGGGTTTTGGGACACAGCAGAAGATGATGTTCTAAAAGGGGAAATTAAAACAAGGATCTCTCATAGGTACTTGAGAATTGCACATTTGAGGGAAAGAGAGAGGAGGGGAGCAACTTACCTATTCGGGATGTATTTAGACATATTTGGATGTTTGTTATGGGATGGAAAATTGGGGAAAGTACAAATTAAGAAATCTTGTCTTTGAAAAAGGGGCACCAGGCAGTTGGCCAGAGCACTGACTAGGCATAGCAACTTTGTACTTTCATGTAATGCAAGATTAGCATAATATATTAAAGTACAGTAAACAAATTATAACTGAAAGTAAAGCCAGTTATTCATTGCAATAGTTTATTAATATGAGTTACTTCCTTCATCTGTTGTTCTGCTTTTCAATGTTGTTTTGCGGTATTTAATCAGTTACCATTTTCTTTTAAGGAAATGACTATATCTTGGTGTCTAAAGAGAGCGGAGCTTGTATTTAAGTGTGTTAAAGGTAAGTGCACATTACATTTTTCTTCTATTAACTGCTGGGAATGACAGTTTTGTGTCACTTCATGGGAACAGCCATAACTTAGTGTTTGAACACATGCATTGAAAACAAAAGGTCCCAGGCTGAACCGCTTAAAGTTTTCCACCTGAGACCTTGTGTAGCTGCTGTCAGTGGGAATAAATAGCACTGAACTAGTTAAGCCAATGATCTCAGTAACTATGAAGTAGATTCACATATTTAATGCCAACATGATTTGCTTTATTTCTTTACTATCTGACAACCAGACGTTAAAGTGAGTTACTATTTCTGGAGTGCTGTTGGATTTAGATCACAAAGATGTAGGCTCAAATCTCGGCTTAGCCCTGAAGTTTACTGGGCAACTATTGACAGTTGCCAGGATTGTTATGAGACTAAAACTGAAAAGATTTGTGTGCACTATCCTGAGCTGCTTGAAGGAAGAGCAAGATGAACCTCTCAAAGCAAAACAATAAACCTTTTCCCCAGACATCTTATATACCCCACATTTGTGCTGTGCTTTCCTGCAGCAACATTCTTTTCACTTTGAATTTTCTTTCCCAGATCACTGTATTCCATCAACATAGAAGCATTTCCTTTAAACGTCCATATCTTTTGTAGAGCTATTTCAATTCAGAGGATGAATGGTAATTCATGTGCTTGCCTTCTGATTAAGCCATATACACTGGTGCCTCACATAGCGAGGTTAATCCGTTCCGGATTAACCCTCGCTATGTGAAAACATCGCTGAACGGGACGGGGAAGCCCATTGGAATGCATTAAACATCGTTTAATGTGTTCCAAATCGGCCGAAAACTCACCGTTCAGCGATGCTTCCAGGGTCCGGCAGCCATTTTTGTGCCCTTGGAAGCGAGGGCATGGCGCGAAAACGCTGCGCGCCGCCATTTTGGGGCTTCCAGTGGCCATTTTGAACCCGCCGAACAGCTGATCGTCAGGCTTCGTTTTGCGAAGATCGGTAAGCGATCGATGGCCCATAGGGGCCATTGGTATGCGATTGCATTTGCGATCGCTGAAACCCCATCGCTATGCGGATTCGTCGTTCTATGGTGCGCTCATTAAGCGAGGCACCACTGTATAGCAAAGAAATGGTCCTTCCCAAACAGCTGTTAACAATTATAACGGAGTCATTATTGAGATAGTGTCTAGATTTGTGCCTTTTTTGTTGTTTATTTCTTACATTATTACACAGTAAAAAGGTGATGCTTCTCAAGTTAGTTCATTGTGTATTGTTCCAGTTAACACAAACTACAGGTGTGAGCTACTTGAGAACTGTCTGAAAACAATCAGCATTTTTCATTTATTTCATATAGTTGTCTTGCAAAGCAATCTGAAACATATTTATTCAGAAGCAGGTCTTGTTCTGTTTTTGAGGGGCTCACTCTTAGGAATATCTGTAAAGGATTGCAGCGTGAACTGTACTGCATATCATATATGGAGTTGCATTGCATTTATTTTCGTCTTTTAAGTTCAGTTGTTTGCTGGCAGGTTTACTTGGTGTGCTTGATAGCTTTATTTATTTCATAGTTTTGCTTTAATGTTTTATATTTTATATTGTACATAATTCTGTACTTATTACAATGTTTTTGTTGTCTTCTATTAAAACAATATGGTGGATGGTAATGCAGGAAACTCTGTGTGTAGTATAGGATGAGGAGGATCGAAAATTCTGTTTCCTTCAATGATATTCCTCTGGATTCCCTGTTCCAATGAGAATTGAAACTCTGTGGGATGACAATCAAAATAGTGCAGCCTTGGCACAATTTATGTTTTTGTTTCAAGCCAGTCATTTCATGTTTTGTCATGAAGAATAAGCAAGTTCATAGTGGCTTTGCTCAGTACCAATATCTACGAGGTAGTCAAAGCATGGTAGTTAGGCACAATATATGCAGCCATAATCAAAGGCATGAACTTGATTCTTGAGTAAATTTTCAGTTAAATCAGTGAACATTATTTTTTAGGATTCATGATGGAAATGGCTTCCTGGGATGGCGGGATTTCTCGAACTGTGCAATTCCTAGTACCTCAGGTTGGTTTTCTTTTTCTTTTAAATTAACCTTTCACACATGCTACATGAGAAATTGCCCATACATTTTTCTGTTTTATTTGTCAAGATTGTAATTTAAAAATAATCTTAATTTACTGTATTTATTTTATTTAATTAAAAATATTTTTATCACACCTTTCTCATTAAAAAGAACCCAAGATGGCTAAAACTGGTCTGAAAGTCCTGCATGATCCCATGTTTATATATATATTACTTAGTAGGATTTATTCTTACTTTGTCCTAATAAGTGAACAGAGGTTTGTGTATTGAATGAAATGTCCAATCTGGATTCAGTCTCCATTCTCTGGCTGATTCTTAGCAGGGACAATTAATTTTGCACTATGATTTGCAACAGGGCCACCTTGTAAAGTCATGAGATGTTGGGACTGTAGAGTCATGTGAAAAAGAAACTACACTGTCCTTGAGTTCTGTGGGTTTTTTTGTATCAGGACATAATAAAAATCATCTGGTCCTTAGCAGGTATGAAAATTAGGTAAATGGAACCTCAGATGAACAACAACACATGACATATTACACCGTGTCCTGATTTATTTAACAAAAATAAAGCCAAAATGGAGAAGCCATGTGTGAAAAACTAAGTACACCTTTGCTGCTTCCATATAAATTAAGAAGCTAAGTAGCAGCCAGATGCTGCTAAACAAATGCGCTTAAGTAATCGATCATCAAGTGTGACCACCTCTATAAAAGCCGATGTTTTGGCAGTTTGCTGACCTGGAGCATTCAGGTGTGTGTTAATAAAGTACCAAGAAGGAAACACATCTACTGTGATCATAGAGAAACAACCGTTGCTGCCCTTCAATCTGGGAAGGGTTATAAGACCATTTCCAAAGAATTTAAACTCCATCACTCTACACTGAGGAAGATGATTCACAAGTGGAAAATATTCAAGACAGTTGCCAATATTCCTAGGAGTGGACGTCCAAGCAAATTCATCCCAAGGTTAGATCATGCAATGCTCAGAAAAATTGCATAAAACCCAAGAGCTGCATCTCAGACTCTACGTGCCTCAGCTAGCATGAAAGTTCATGACAATGCAGTTACAAAAAGACTGAACAAGTATAGTTTGTTCGGGAGGGTTGCCAGGAGAAAGCTTCTTCTCTCTAAAAAGAACATGGCAGCACAGCTTAGCAAATTTTCATCTGGAAAACCACAAGATGTTTGGATCAATGTCTTTTGAACAGACAAAACCAAAGTGGAGATGTTTGGCCATAATGCACAGCACCAGGTTTGGTGAAAACCAAACACAGCATATTAGCACAAATATCTCATACCAACTATTGAGTATGGTGACAGAGGGGTGATATTTTGCAGCCCCAAGACCTGGGTGCTTTGCAGTCATTGTGTGGACCATAAACTCCTTTGTATACCAAAGTATTCTAGAGTCAAGTGAGAGGCCATCTGTCCAACAGCTAAAGCTTGGCCAAAATTGAGTCATGCAACAGGACGATGATCCTAAGCACACCAGCAAATCTACAACAGAATGGCTGAAAAAGAAAAGAATCAAGGTGTTGCAATAGCCTAGTCAAAGTCCAGACCTCAATCTGATTGAAATGCGGTGGTGGACTTTAAGAGAGCTGTGAATAAACAAATGCCCAAAAAAACTCAATGAACTGAAGCAGAGGAAAGAAGAATAGGCAAAAATTCCTCCACAAGAATGTGAAAAACTGATAAAGTCATACAGAAAATGTTTGCTTCAAGTTATTGCTGCTAAAGGTGGTTTTATAAGCTATTGAATCATAAGGGTTACTTATTTTTTCACACATGGCTTCTCCATTTTGACTTTGTGTAATATGCTATGTGCTGTTGTTCAACTGAGGTTTTATTTATCTAATTTTCAGACCTACTAACTGTGACAAACCCAGACCTACTGGGATATGTCACACAGTTACACTAAGCTGCCACCAACCATTCCCTGTAAGAAGTCACACAGACCAGGGATGGATTTTCAACAAATAAAAGAATAAGGTTTATTTAAATACAACACACAGGGAAAATAAAATGATCAGGTGAATAAGATAAAGTAACGTGGCTTATTCTCATTCATACATGCATACAATTTGGTTCACACAGAACCCTTAACTTGAAGCACAGACCCTGAACCTATCAG
Organism: Pogona vitticeps; assembly: GCF_051106095.1. Taxonomy (NCBI): domain Eukaryota; kingdom Metazoa; phylum Chordata; class Lepidosauria; order Squamata; family Agamidae; genus Pogona; species Pogona vitticeps. The sequence goes on along the minus strand of NC_135787.1, from coordinate 97,145,133 downwards.
TTCTGGCTAACCCTACAGACACCTGAACCTATCAGGTTGGTACTCTGACACACAGTAGTACCCTGTCTGACACACAGACTCCCACAACAGCTTCTTCTTCCCAGCTGCTGCTTCGTCACAACCCAGTGTCTCTCAGTGTCTCTTAGTGTGTCTCAGTATCTCTCTTCACCACACACGCATCACATTTATATACAGTACAGCCCCTCCTCCTGATGTCCCGCCTTCCACTCCCCATAGGATGGAACTTTCCCTCCAAACCCATGACAGACAGGTAACATCAGTGCTGTATGTAACACCTCCCCTCTTTATAAGTTGTTTTGTAGGGGGAAAGCTAACGTGCTTTTCACCAAAAAACAACCTGAATAAAATACACAACAACAGTTATACATACCATATAATACTCACTTATACTTACATTCTAAGTTAAACCATAGCAAATAGGCATTTAAACATTTACCATATACATTACATCCATTTACCTTTATTCATACAAACCAATTTCAAAACCAGGTACATTTACTTTTTATCATCAATATATATACATATAGTCCATGTTCTTTCGCCGTCTTCATTCTTCAGGTCTTCTTGATAAGGCGTCAGCAACGCAGTTCACTGACCCTCTGACCACCTTCACTTCAAAGTCATAGTCCTGTAGGTTTAAAGCCCACCTCATAAGTTTGCTATTGTGGGTTTTCATTGTCTTTAACCATTGCAATGGTGAATGGTCAGTACACAGAATAAAATGTCTTCCCCAGATGTAAGGCTTGGCCTTCTGGATCGCGTAGACTATGGCCAAACACTCCTTCTCCACGGTTGCCAAATGTCTCTCACCTTTTTGAAGTTTCCTACTCAGGTAGGACACTGGATGCTGGTCACCATTCTCATCCTCCTGGCACAGAACTGCTCCTACCCCGCTGTTAGACGCATCGGTGTAGATGATGAACTCCCGGTCGAAGTCTGGAGCACGCAGGACAGGATAGTTGATTAACACCTCCTTCAACCTCTGGAACGCCGCGCTCACAGTCGCTGGTCCACGGGATGCGGTCATCAGCCTTCTTCCTCGTCAGATCGGTCAGTGGAGCCGCAATCTCGCTAAACCTCGGGATGAACTTTCTGTAGTAGCCCACCAACCCAAGAAATGATTTGACCTTTTTCTTGGTGTTGGGTCTAGGCCAATCACGAACAGCTTCTATTTTGGCCTCCAGGGGTTTTATCACTCCTCCCCCTACCATGTGACCCAAGTATTTTATTTCTGGGCTACCCAGCTGACACTTGCTGGCCTTTACTGTTAGCCCTGCTGCACTTAACCTCTGCAGCACTAACTCCAGGTGTATCAGGTGATCTTCCCAGGTATTACTGAAGATCCCTATGTCGTCAATGTAGGCCACTGTAAAGTCACTGAGCCCTGCCAAGGTCTGGTCCATCAGCCTTTGGAATGTGGCTGGTGCATTTCTGAGACCAAAGCTCAGGACTCGAAACTCATAGAGACCAAAAGGGCTGCAAAAGGCAGTCTTTTCTTGATCCCTGGGATCAATTCTTAATTGCCAATATCCCTTTACCAGGTCCAATGATGAGATGAACCGACAACCCCCTATGGTTTCAATCAGGTTGTCTAGCCTGGGCATTGGGTAGGCATCAGGAGTGGTTACACGGTTTAATTTCCTGTAATCGACACAAAACCTAATGCTCCCATCAGGCTTGTCCACAAGGACTATCGGAGAGGACCAAGGACTAGAAGATGGGACGATTATGTTCTCCCTAAGCATCTCGTCCAGCTCCTTCCGCACCTTGTCCCTATAGGGTCCCGTTACTCGGTATGGGGATACTGCCTGCGGGGGTGCATCTCCTGTGTGGATCCGATGCATCACTCCCTTCACTATCCCCGGCTTGTTGGAAAACACCTGTTGATATTTACTAAGCAGCATTTTTAGTTCTTGCTGCTGGTCTTGGGTGAGTGCAGGACTGATCTTTACCTCCTCTGGGTTGTATTTTACTTCCCCTCTACCCTCCCAGAAGGGTAATTCCGCTTCCTCACTCTCAGCTGCTTTTATCGCGAATAAAACCCTCTGTTCCCCTCTGTAGTAGGGTTTTAGGGCATTCACATGAACCACCCTCCTTGCTTGGTTCTCCTCCTGCTCTATTAGGTAGTTCAGGTCTGACATCTTGGAAATGACCCTATATGGTCCTGCCCATTTGAGCTGCAGTTTATTCTCTCTGCAGGGCCTAAGCCAAAGCACTTCCTCCCCTGGGTCAAAGTGCCTCTCTCTAGCTTTGTGGTCATACCATGTTTTCTGTCTGACCTTCTGAGCTTGCAGGTTTTCTGCTGCCAGCTCTAGATTTCTCCTTAGGTCATTCATCAAGGTGTCTATGTATGTCACAACGTCTTGTGGGTCATCCTGGGTGATCTGCTCCCAATTTTGTTTGATCAAATCAAGGGGCCCTTTCACCCCTAAGTGTGCAGCAAACATGTCAGAGTGACCCCTTTGTAAGATCATGGGGCGATACTTTTCAGGTACCACCAGCTGACTTCTGATCCCATCTCCCCCTTTTGAGATATTCCTCAGGGTTTCTCTATATAAAATCCCCTTTTCCTCCAGAAATCTCACTGGGGTTTCAGGTGTTAGCTGGGCGTCAGTCACCTGTTCAAAACACTTTTGGAGAGTGGCGTCTGCCTTTTGCTCCTGTCCAAATCTGCTGTCTGTGGTTAAGGTTTCCACCACAGCTTCTGAACTCCCCTCTGCTTCCGTCTCTGGCTCATCATTACCCCCCTGAACTGTCCCTGTGGTGGCTTGTGAGCGTGTAATCACTAGCACCCGTTTCACATGTTCAGCCAGGTCATTTCCCACGAGCACGGCTGCTGGCAGAGTCGATGAAATCGCTAGCCGCCAAGCTCCCCTCCAGCCTTGAAAGTTGACAGGTACCTCTGCTACTGGCAGAGAGATTACCTGCCCCTCAATCCCTGCCACCTTTATGCTCTCATTTGGGATTATAAACTCCCTAGGAATAATATCTGGATGGCACAGGGTTACCTGGGAACAAGTGTCCCGCAGCCCCCTATACTGACGGTCAAGTATTCCCACGTCCACCCCGGCTGTCTCAAACAACTGAGAATCTGTTTTCACCAGCAAGCAGCGCTTTACCTCTATAAGAGGACCATTTTCCTCAGCCTGATCAGCAGAGGTAGCTGTTCCAGACTGAGTAGTCATGGCAACCGGCTCCCTCTGTGACACTGAGCCTTGCTCTTTCTGGACACAGAACACAGCTTTTGGCTTGGTCCCACTAGAATTCTGAGGCACCATTCCTTTTAGCTGTTTTAATTTCTCACACTCTGAGATTAGATGACCCTTTCCCTGACAGAAATAACATTTTCTGGTGTATTTTGATTCTCTCTCATCTTGTTTTGGTTTTCCCTCCAAAATCTGAGGTCTTAGTTTCATGTCTGAGGGCTTCCCTTCACCATGGGCCCCTCCCCCTTGCTGGCTTTTCCCTGGTCCCTGAGAGTACTTGCTGTAGGTTTCTTTGGGTTTACCTACAGATTTCCCCTCACCCAAGGGCTTTCTTATTTGGGAAATAAAATCTGCGATCTCTGCGGCTGCTGCCACAGATTTCGGTTTCCTTTCCCTCACCTGGAATTTCAATTCCCCATGCAGGACTGAATAGAACTGTTCCAGTGCTATCAAGTCCTTAAGCTGCTCATAGGTCTCTGTTCCCTCCTGCGATAGCCATTTCTCAAGCAGCCTCACCAATTGGGCCCCCACTTGGGTAAAAGTCTGTTCTGGCTTCTTTGTGAGGGACCTGAATCTTTGTCTCAGCTGCTCTGCATTTATCCCATGTCTGGCAAACACCAGTTTTTTAAACTCTGCAAAATCTTTCATCAGTTCCTCAGGCATCTCGGCATAAACCTCAGCCAGGCTACCACTGATTAAAGACCGCATGATGGTCATCTTCTCAGTTTCCCTCACTGAGAAGTCCACAAACGCTCTTTCCACTAAGGAAAAGAACACCTCAGGACAATCTCCCTTGTGGTACACAGGGAATTTCTTCAGGTCAGCTTTAGACAGTTGGCCTCCCTCAGAATCCCTATTGTTATTATTGTTCTGGTTCATCAGTTCCAGTTTTCTCAATTCAAACGCCATTCTCTCTCTCTCCAATCTTTCCTCCCTCTCCATTCTCTCTAATTCAAATTGCCTTTGTTTCTCTCTCTCCCTTTCCTCCCTTTCAAATTGCCTTTCCCTTTCCTTTTCCTCCACTTCAAATTGCCTCATCCTCAGTTCATGCTGTTGGGCTATGAGCAATTTTCTGAGTTCTGGGTTCTGCTCTCCTGTGCTGTCACCCTGCACTGAGCCAAATTCATCCTCAGAACCTTGGTCAATCTGGGGGTCTTTCACTTCACTCATGTCTGCTATCTGGCTTCGAGTCAAGGGCATAATCCCCCCTCAGAACAGGCTGCTTTAAAAAGTCAAGCCTCAAAATAAAACGACCGCTTTTTTCCTTTTTGCCTCAGAACCAGCTCTCCCTAGAGATTGCTGCTGTTCTTCAGCACTAAATTGCAACAGTATCGAGTCAGAGGCTACCCCCCTCTGCTGGGCCTCTCAGCTGGCAAGCTAGATCACTGTTACTACGCAGTTTTGCCTCAGCTTTTTCCCGCCAAAACTAGGCTGCCTCAGAGCACCTTAATCTAAGTCTCCCCAGTTGGCACGTTCTTCTACTAGCGCACCTCCCCGTGAGGTACACCTAGAAGATTACCTACGCGCCTCAGACTGTCCCTGACTAGACCCCCCTTGCTCTGGGCACACTTGCCAAGGCTTTGCTGGACCACTGGACAACTGGACCAGTCGTATCCCACACGCTGGACACCAATCAATGTGACAAACCCAGACCTACTGGGATCTGCCACACTTTACTTAAGCTGCCACCAACCATTCCCTGTAAGAAGTCACACAGACCAGGGATGGATTTTTAAACAATAAAAAGAATAAGGTTTATTTAAATACACACAGGGAAAAATAAACAATCAGGTGAATAGGATAAAATAACGTGGCTTATTCTCACTCATACAAGCATACAGTTTGGTTCACCCAGAACCCTTAACTTAAAGCACAGACCCTGAACCTATCAGTTCTGGCTAACCAACAGACACCTGAACCTATCAGGTTGGTACTCTGACACACAGAAGTACCCTGTCTGACACACAGACTCCCACAACAGCTTCTTCTTCCCAGCTGCTGCTTCGTCACAACCCAGTGTCTCACAGTCTGTCTCTCAGCATCACCTCTCACACCACACAGGTTTCACATTTATACAGTACAGCCCCTCCTCCTGATGTCCCGCCTTCCACTCCCCATAGGATGGAACTTTCCCTCCAAACCCATGACAGACAGGTAACATCAGTGCTGTATGTAACACTAACGACCAGATGATTTATATTATGTCCTGATTCATAAAACCATAGAATTCAAAGAGGGTGTACTTTCTTTTTCACATGATTGTAAATCTCTTATTAAGTTAGAACAAAACTGAGATTTTTAAATTACCAATGTTCACAGTTTTCAGCCTGAGGTTTCACAGATTATACTTATAATCATACAAAAGATTATTTAAAAGCAGGTCATGTCTATTTATTTATAAGGAGCTAATATAAACTCAGCATATCTGCCTGAGTACATGAATAAGCTGGGAAGTTCGAAACCTTCCCTCTCCTTGTCCTTCTTCATGACAAACAGATTAGAATACTTAAAGAGACTCTTGAGGATGGACATGTTATAGTGTAAAAATGAAAGAAAAAATTAAAGAGAGTTATGATTTCAGACAGCTATAGTGAAGAATCAAGTAGTGATTCATCTTTCTATTGATTCTTCATGTTTCTTTTCATTTTCACAGAGTATTTCAGAAGAGATGTTCTACCAGCTGAGTAATATGTTGCCACAGATTTTCCGTGTTTCATCTACACTTACTCTTACATCCAAACATTGAGTTCCCTCAAATATACTGGAAAAAAACTGTAGGAGGACAACATAGGATTCATTTTGTTCCATGAAGCACTTGTTCATCAGTGAATGTGATTATTGTGGACATTCATGACAAAACTGGAATCTAAAGACACCTGCAGTGTGCAAAATAAATCTATGTTTGCATCAGAAAGAATGAAATATTTTGTGTATCCCCCACCCCCTGTTTCTGGCTTGAGCATTCCCACCATATTGAATGGTTTTCTGAGAGCACCCTGGGGTTCAGAAGCAAGTTGTGGAAGACTATAGGAACTGTGGTAGGAAAAAATGTTGTGTATCATCTTGTAACCCTGTATCCTGGCCTAGTAATTCGTAGTAGAATTTTCAAACAAAAGGAGGGGGAAATCTTTTGGTTTGTTTCAGATTTGGATTCCTTGACACAGCCTTTGTCTGATGAGGTTCTGAATATGATATTAGTTTTTCTTGCCTTGACATCACTTTACGTAAAATAACATATTTGGATTTGTGAAACAAAGCATACTAGGGGGAGAAGGACTGAAGAATTCTGCTCTCGGGATTAAAGCTCTGGCCTAGAATCAGTAGGCTAGCCCCAACTAGATAGATCCATTGAATCAATTGGCTTTACGTAAGTTTTGATTTATTGTTCAATGGATATATTCTTAGTGGCCAAGCAATTGGATTTATACTTTGGCTTACAAAAGTATTCCAAGCCAGATATCACTGGGAAGCTCACAAGCAGAAGGTATAGCTTGCATCTGTCAGTTGTCATTATTCAAAGAGAGTTACTAGCTCTGAATACAGAGCTTCCAAATATTAGCAGTGGCTGATCTGTTCACACATAGACTGGTCCTCTGTGATTTAGTCCCACACATTATGGTTTTTTCCTTTGTTTTCCCTTACAGAAGTCATCCAAGTAAATGAGCAGTTAATGTCATGTTAATTATTTCTTTGATAGAGTACTCTCTGAAACTCCTGTATGAGTGTAATTGGGGCACCCTGAATTAAATTATCAATTTCTTTTTTGATTTATTATGAATAATTATTTTTGTTCCTAGCAGTGAATAAGGGGAAAGGATGAGATGGAGGGGACAGCTGAAGGTTGCCTCTGGGTATGCTTGTTTTCTTCTGAGCAACCATTTTACAGCTGCTGTGAGAATGCTGCTAAAGGTCAGTATGGAGACTCGGCAGAAGCAAGTTCCATGTGCATTCCAGCTGTGAACATATGGTTGCTGCTTGTCTGTTTTAAGGGGGAATTTTCAGTGCTCCCTTGCATGCTTGCCTTGACCTCCCTTCGTGCCACCGTCTCCCTTCGAAGCTTCTCTAATCCCATGTGCAATAGGCATTCTGTACAGGAGATGTTTGGAATATCTTCCTCTCACCATTAGTACAGCAGCTACGAATCAGTTTCTTTTATTTAGAGGTCTTTAGTCAAGCCATACTTTGTATCTACATGCAAAGGTCTTCATGAATCAATAGGCCTGTGATCAAATTATAAACCTCAGAACATCTAAGATATTTAAAAATAAGGGTTGAGCCAAAAATGTAACAAGCAACTCTTAGCAATTTTCTGTACATGTTGCAAGCATTTTAGTGCTTTTCTATCTGGGACCATTTTGTCAACTGATCCTGTAGAGGTATACTTTAAATAGTACCTGACAAATTTCATTTCTATCATTAAGGAGAATTTGATTATATATAGTGATTATTGAATTGGAATGAGGGCACTGGAATAAATTTATGTTCGAAAAGCATTATTCCATTCCTCAGCTGTCATTCAATGAAAAGTACAGTGGTGCCTCGCTAGACAATGATAATCCGTTCCACTGAAATTGCTGTTTAGCGAAATCATTGTCTAGCGAAAAGCATTTCCCCATTGGAATGCATTGAAACCTGTTTAATGCGTTCCAATGGGGAAGAATCGTCGTTGTCTAGCGAAGATCGGCCATAGGAAAGCCGCTTTGTGAATCGCCGATCAGCTGTTTAAATCGCTATCTTGCGAACCTTAGGTCCCCAAAACACCTGTTTTGCGAGCACGGAGGGAACTGTCAGAATCGTCGTCCAGCAAAAATCGGTTTGTGACGCAGGGACCAAACATTGTCCAGCGAAATCCCCCCATAGGAATCACTGTTTTGCGAATCGCTATAACGATCACAAAAAGTCAATGTCTAGCGAAAAACTGTCATGTGGGGTAACTGTCTAGCAAGGCACCACTGTATATTTTACATGGCCATTTACATGGATTGCAATGCTGAAGCTATTAATTGCTATAGGAAGTCTATGTATAATTCTTGTGTACCTATATGCCTCATTCTTGGGACTTGGTCCACAATTTTTTAGGCGCAGGGACATGTGTATAGTAGAAGACAAGGTGCAAATTTATGATGCAAATCTTTATGCATTGTACTGTCATTTGCTTTAAAGCTGTATGATATATACCGTATGTTTTCATTTTTCAAAGTAAAAATTGTTTAAAATATTACACTATTTAAAGCAAAGAAAAAATACAGACTGGTAGTAAAACCATAAAAGAGTACTATAAATTGTAACATCACTAGAAGTAGTTCTGAAAGTAGTAGCCATGTTATTCTGTGCAAGCACATCAGACAAAAAAAATGAGAGAGAAAGAGAAAAAGTTGCGACAATTTTCCGATTAGCTGCTATATTTTAATGTGAGTTTTTGTGGATCAAGTTCACTTCCTCAGACATAAGGGTGAGACTATATGACTGTCATATTTATACACAATGTGTCAACTGTGCTGTTGTTACCTTATAATTGACATTATTCACAACCTGATAGACAATTCAATTACTAATGAACCATAGTCACACTGCTATGTCTGAGGAAGAGGATTTGATCCACAGAAGCTCTCATTAAAATATAGCAGTTAATCTTTAAAGTGCCACAACATTTTTGTCTCTTGTTTTTGTTTTGTTTTGTTTTTGTCTGATAAAATTACTATAAGTAACTTGCTGTATATTAATCAGAGACTACTAGAATAAATTGATTCAGTCTTCAGTTGGCAGCAGATATGCCCTACTCTGGAAAGTCTACCTGATCCACATCAAGAAAGGCCCTCCACTCCAACACAGTCAAATAAACACTGTTTCAGAAGAGTATATTATTTAACTATAATTTATTTAATTATAATGAAGCTCATTTAATGACAGAAGTAGATCTTCCTCATCTACCAGATTTAGAACATGCTTTCATAGTATCATTTGACAAAAATAAAACTTTGCTTTTGATGGAACAAACTATTTACATTTTATATTTAACACTGTCAGTGGTGAGGCTATTATTTCAGAACACTTTCGAAATCTGATCTTCATCTTGCATATGTTGAGCAGCGTCAGATGCCTTTGCTCTATGGCTTGGAGAGAAGAGGACCATGAGCTAGCTTTAGGGTATGGTATTCACAGTTATGTTTTTTTGCATCTGTTGAAACAAAATCAGGACGACATACTAATTTCAGCACCAAGTACAAGTCAAGGCAATAGCAATTTTTATCATCATATACAAAATTCAAACGTGTATTCGATTTTGGCAAAAATTATCTTACTGTGGCCAGGAAAATATGAAATGGAGCATTCAAACAGGATGCACTGACCTTTCATAGTACAGTTGTTAACCAAATGTGATTCCTTAGGTCTCAATCCCAGTTATGTTAGTGGCATTTCCATAAATCAGGTGGAAAACCCTTATGTCTTGGTTCACAGACTGTCTGTAGGCTAACGGTTATTTGTTCCTTAAACTAATTCTAAACAGTTCTCTAACAATCTAGTGTCTGGCAGTAGCCTGCTTAGGAGTAAAGGAAGAAAGTGAGAAAAAGAAAAAACAGGGCTTGCTTCTTGCAAGTGTTTATGCCCCCGTGAGAGAATGTGGCTGCCAAAGGAATAAAGGTTCCACAGCCATTCTATGGAATTTTCCTGTTATCCTTCTTAGCATTTGCCTCCTCTACTATAAACTTTAATAGTCTGAGGAAGTGGACTTGTCCACAGAAGCTCACATTAAAATATAGCCGTTAGTTTTTAAGGTGCCACAACGGGGTAGGGAAACAGCATAATACCCTGAAATACATGGTATAGGTTGTGAAGCTAAAATAGCTAACAGTAGGAGTTAGAGCCAAATCACCGATCATGAAAATACTGGGGAAATTAGAGAACTCTTGGCCTGGCACCAAAAAGCAGTTACCGGTAAATGCCAGGTGGTGGTTCCTTTGTGAGAGCATTTAAAAACTAAAGAGCCAAAACCATCTTTAAGCTGAACCCAGAAAAGAATTAGAACCAGAGCTTGGAATGTTAGGTTTAAGAATTTTTTTAGTTATGTGTTAGAAACTGTGACATTAACTCAGAGATGTTAACATTTAAAAGTGAAAATAGTATTTACCTTGATAAACTGGTGTCATTAATATGTTAGTTTAAATGTCATTTAGGTCTTCAGCAGTAGGTTAAGCCTACTGAAACCATTAGTTTTGCCTTCTGTAGAGACAGTTTGTAGTTTTGCTATTTTGTGGTTTTGCTGTAATAACATTATTTGTAAAACATCATCCATGCGAGACTGAAGGTAGGGTTTTGTTTCTTTGTTTTTTTAAATGTGGCACAAAGCAGATGACCTGATTTGGGTGCAATAGCAATAGGGTTATTATGACGCCAGTAGCAGGCCTGCAGCTTGCTGAGGTGCCTTTTAAGAAATGTACTTGAAATGCATTTTATTAAGTTTGTGATTGCCAATGATGAGGTGCTTGCTGGTAATGGATTTTGTAACAAAAGTAATATGTAAATGTTAACATGTTAATTACAAGTTCGGATTAGAATTTATCACAATTTCGTATGCATGCTTCTTGAGTCTTTTTTGTGTGTAATTGGCTTATTAACAGAATTTTACAGCGGTCCCAATTTTTATCTTCTGTTTGTAGAACTTCCATGCTCTCCACTAATCTTTTTCCTTGCAAAATAAAAATACATTAAGAAGAAAAAGGTAGAATAGTTGCCTGCTCCCTTATGTCTTGCAGCAGAACTTTCTGAAGGTAGCCTTAGCAGATAAATAGGAACTTGTGAACTGGGAGAAGGAATACCGTGCTAAAATTCCGAACAGCCTATAGCTGAGACAGTGGTTTTTCTGGTCAACCACAGATATTAACATGGCAATGATAACATGATTAAGTTACCATCCGTTACTCCATCAATGAATGGATACTGTTGTTTATTTTGTACATATTTACACTGCACATAGAATAGACACACACCATGCTTTTTGTATTTTGTAGCCATTTGGAACCATTTTTAAATTTTGTCTGTATCTAAGGAACAAGGGAATCAACAAAGAACTAGCCAATGACGTGAAAATAATGGAAGCTTGGGTATCATTACATCTTGTTATAGAGAAGAAATGGGAAGCCAAACATAGCTGGATGTGTGCTTTGGGCTTTAAGAAAGCTAATTTCAGTAAGTTTAAGGACAATTGTATGAGAGCTCATGGTCAGAAATACTGTGAGAGAACAGTGTCCATTGTGGATATGAGTTTTAAGTAGTGAAATTTTGAAGGCATATTTACAAACATTTCCAATAATGTTCTTGTTTCAATAGCACCTAAAGAAAAAAAATGGGCTACATGAGGATTGTATGGTTGAACAGAGGTTTAAAAGGAACATTTGTAAGAAATGGAAGAATAATCAGATTTTGAAGGAATAGTATAATAAAGTATCCAATATTCGTGCAAAGGATTTCAGGAGGGTTAAATTTCTAAATGAGCTCAGACCTGCAAGAGAGGTTAAAAGAAGTAGAAAGAAGATTTTTGGCTTTATTTGGATCAAGAAGAAAAACAAGAAAGCAGCAAATCTGCCACACGTGGAAGATAGAGAAATGCAAATAGCTGACAGAGAGAAGATGGAATTCCTTAATTCCTACTCTGCCCCCATCTTCCCCCAAAATGAAAACAGTTCTCCATACAGAAAAATAGAGTAAATAGTGCAGTGAAAGAGAATGAAACCCAAGATAAGTAAAGAGATAGTATATAGAACACATAGCTACTTGACTTTAAGTCTTTAAAAGCTAGATCAACTGCTTTTTAAAATACTAAGAGAACTTACATATGTTATCTCAACCTCTATCTGTGTCAGAGTACTTGGAGAACAGGTGAGGTTCTACAGACTGGAAGTGGACAAATGTCTCAGTCTTCAGAAAAGGGAGTAAGGCAACTACTGCTTGGTCCATGTGACATCAATACTAGAAAATGTTCTAGAACAGATCGCTAATAGTTGATCTGTAAACACCAGGAAAGGAATACTATGATGATTGTGACAATCGCCCACATCACTCATGCCATTCATATTCATGAGCTGATTTGTATGAACCTATGAGAGGACTGGAAAGGCGGAGTCAGCAGCTACATGAGGTTTAGCGGGAGAAGGAGGAGTCAGATAAGGGCTGATTAGTCAGAGAGAGGGAATAGATACTGTGAGAGAAAAAGCTGGTTAAGAAAATAGAGAAGGTGGTAATGATATAGCAAGAAAAAGAATTATGTACAGTAGTGAGAGAACTGTGTTCAGACAAACGTCATTTATATTGTGGATTGAGGTAATCCACTGGTGGCAGCGAGAGGAAAACGCGACGTGAGCCTTTGTGAGGGAAAGACCAGCAGGGGCCACAAGGGCAAACGCCACAATGATTAACATGGGCTTCTCAAAAAAAAAAGTTACTCCTCACTAATCTTCTCATTCTTTCTTTTGGTAGATGAAAAGAATGCTATGGATGTAGTGTCTGTTAATAGGGGTTAAATCAGCAACCCCCATGATATGCTTGTGGGCATATCTGTGAAGATTCTCAGTCATCCAGGTGAGGTTATCTGGAACCTGAGTCATGACAACTGGACTTCTTTCTTGTTAGGCTGAAACGTTTCGCTACTCATCCAAGTAGCTTCTTCAGTCTGAGGAGAGTTGGTAGGAAATCCCTGATATATTCTCCACATTGGTCCTTCTAACGAGCCTATTCAGACCAGGGGGAAGGACCAGGGGGGAAGGAAAACCAACATGAAGGATATATCAGGGGTCTCCTATCAACTCTCCTCAGACTGAAGAAGCTAAATGTTTCAACCTAACAAGAAGGAAGTCCAGTTGCCATGACTCAACTTCCAAATAAGCTGGTAAAATGTGGCCTACTTGATCCTATTGTTAGGTAGAAATGTTCCAAAAGGCTTTTAATTGAAATAACATCAACTGTGGGTCCTGATGGCAATTTTTAGAGTATTTATTTCAATTGTACAGTGGGGTCTTGACTTGAGAACTTAATCCGTATTGGAAGGCGGTTCTCAAGTCAAAAAGTCTGTAGGTCAAGTCTCCATTGACCTACAGTGCATTGAAAACCGATTAATCCCGTAACAGGCCGTTTTTGTTCCATTTTGGTTTTTTTCTGGTCTGTAAGTCAATTCTCAGGCTTCAAGTCAAACCTAAATTTTGCGGCCAGAGAAGTCTGTAACTCAAAAAGTCTGTAAGTCAAGCCGTGTGTAAGTCAAGGGTCCACTGTATTTTAATCATTTTCTCTTTTATTGTATTTTAATTGAATTTGAATTGTTGTAAGCCGCCCAGAGACCTTTGGGTAGAGTGGGCGGCATATAAGTCAAATAAATAAATAAATAAACCACCAATGGTTCCTTGTCATCTTGAGGAAAATGACAAATGGGGTACCACAAAGTTCTGTCCTGGGCTCAGTTTTGTTTAATGTTTCATAGATTACTTGGATGAAGGAGTAGTGGGGTTGGTTTATCAAACTTGCAGGTGACACAAACTGGAAGCAGTAGCTAAGGATTCAGGATGACCTTTACACATGAGAGAGCTAGACCAGAAACTAAATACAACAGTGTAAGGTACTGACATAAAAATAGCTAATGCAAATACAACAATGCTTGGGTTAAGGGCACCAGACCCTCATGCAGTTCAAAATCTGTATATAACTCTTTTGCCCCCAAAACTTACCTACCAAACAGAAACAGTTGATTCACATGTACACATGCACATGTGTACACACAGAGAACAGTTCTCTCTATCGAGATTCTCTTTCATAGCATTGACAATTCTTTCCATATAGCACTGTGTGTAATGCGTTCTTACAATCCCCTGATCTAGAGGCTGAATTAGAGATACTGTGTATGGGGGCAAGTAGACCACTTTGACACCTTCAGTGTTGATCTTATGGAGTTTTGGTTGGCCAGGGGCACAGTACTTATTGAATATTTATTTATTTATTGAAATATTTATTTACTGGGGGAAAATCTGCAAAACCAAAACTGCTGCTCAGACCCATACAGTTCAAGGGAGACGTGTGTAGTGTCTAGATCTAAGGAAATAATAGTATTATCTTCTGCTTTGATTAGACATAATCTTGACACATCTGACTCTGAGTATCATAGTTTAAGATGTAATGATACCCAGAGAAGAGTGTTCGGGATGGTAAAGGGCTTGGGAACCAAGTACTGTGGGACAATTGAGGGAGCTGGATACATTTATCTTGGAGAAGATAAAACAGTGAAGTTATATTATCGCCATCTTCAAATAATATGCAAGGCTATCATATCAAAGATAGTTCAGACTTGTTTTCTACAGAAAGTATTATCACAAGGAATGGATTTAAATTACAAGAAAAGAGATTCTGATTAAACATTAGGAAGACCCTCATGATGTTAACAGCTGTTCAACAGGGCAACTGACTGCCCTGGGAAGTATTCAGCTGTCATTTGCTGCTGCTTATTAAACACAGGTTAAATGGCCATCTGTTAGGGATGCAGAGGGTTGGACTACATGATCTTTGGTGTCCATGCCAACTCTACATACTATTTATTTATTTATTTTATTTTATTTTATTTATATCCCGCCTATCTGGTCGGTTAAGACAACTATAGGCAGCTAACAGCATAAAATAGTATAAAAAATTTTAAATAGAAGAAACCTTAGGAGAGGGAGGAAACAATAGGAGAGGGAGAGGAGAGGGCATCAGGAATTGTCTGGAGGGAACGCCTGCCGAAACATCCATGTTTTTAGTTGATTTTTAAAGATAACCAGGATACTAGGATTTTATATATGCATGTGCATGCCAGCTGAGGATAAAGTGGGCTCTAAAGTGCATCTGTTGAAGCAGAATCTATTGGAAAAAATACACATGCCATAATAAATCTATTAGCCTTTTTGACTTCAGAAGGAATATGAAAACAATTGTATATAATAACGTACAATGCAATGAAATCATAAAGCAACAGTTTTCACATGACGATGAGTCCTCTAATGGGAGAGGGTGGAACATCTGAAGGGGGTATGAAATTCTGGGAAAGAAAGGATCCTGGTGCATATTGATCCTGTTTTAATCCCAGTTAAGATGTGAAGTGGCAGAACACCTCTTAGTACTTAGCAGAAAATTCATATTGCTCAACATGGGAATTCTGACACTCTTCCCATCATCTCAACCTGAAAAAGGAAGAGTTGCTGCACTGTTCAAGCAATACTTCTTTATGCATGAATTTTCCAAAGTTTCAAGCAGTTGAAGAACCTCCACAGATACAGAAGCCTCTTTAGTTCATAATTTAATTCTGCACACATAAAGGAAACAGACTGCCTTGGAAAGAGAAGGACTCTCCTTCCAGCTCTACTGCAGAAAGGAGCAGTCACATTCTTGTTATTCCTTTCAGAGATTGTGAGATGAGCTGCAGCTACAATGCCACTGTGGTTTTTCATATCAAGAGAGGTGGTTTAAAACAATGAATAAAGAGGTTCTAAGGTACCCCTTCAAGAATTGCTGCCTTGTCGTGGCAAAGGGGCTTGAGTAACTCAGAGAAGCTATGGGCTATGCCGTGCAGGGACACCCAGGACAGACAGGTAATAGTGGAGAGTTCAGACTAAACGGGATCCACCTGGAGCAGGAACTGGCAAGCCACTCCATATCTTTGCCAAGAAAACTCCATAGACAGAAACAAAAGGCAAAAAGATATGACGCTGGAAGATGAGCCCCTCAGGTTGGAAGGCGTCCAACATGCTACTGAGGAAGAGTGGAGGACAAGGACAAGTAGCTCCAGAGCTAATGAAGTGGTTGGGCCAAAGCCAAAAGGACACTCAGCTGCGGATACGCCTGGAAGTGAAAGGAAAGTCCGGTGCTGCAAAGAAGAATATTCCATAGGAACCTGGAATGTAAGATCTATGAACCTTGGTAAGCTGGATGTGGAGATGGTAAGAATCAACATTGGCATCCAAGGCGTCAGTAAACTAAAATAGATGAAAATAGGCGAATTCAATTCAGACAATTATTGTATCTACTATTGTGGGCAAGAATCCCAACAAAAGAGTGGGAAAAGATGTACTGAGATATAATCTCAAAAATGATAGAATGATTTCAATATGAATCCAAGACAGACCTTTCAATATCACAAGAATCCAAGTTCATGCACCAACCACCAATGCTGAAGAGGCTGAAATTGATCAATTCTATGAAGACTTACAACACCTTCTAGAACTGACACCAAAGAAAGATGTTCTTCTCATTCTAGGGGATTGAAATGCTAAAGTAGGGATTCAGGAGATAAAAGGAACAACAGATAAGTTTGGCCTTAGAGGTCGAAACGAAGCATGGCAAAGGCTAATAGAGTTTTGTCAAGAGAACAAGCTGGTCATCACAAACACTCTTTTCCAACAACACAAGATGTGACTCTACACATGGACATCACCAGATGGGCAATACCGAAATCAGATTGATCATGTTCTCTGCAGTCAAAGATGGAGAAGCTCTATACAGTCAGCAAAAACAAGACCTGGAGCTGATTGTGGCTCTCATCATCAGCTTCTTATAGCAAAATTCAAGCTTAAACAGAAGAAAAAAGGAAAAACCACTGGGCTAGTCAGGTATAATCTAGACTAAATCCCTTATGAGTACAGTGGTGCCTTGCATAACGAGCGCACCGTTTAACGATGAATGTGCATAGCGATGCAGATTTTGCGATCGCTAATGCGGTCACATACCGATGTTTTAATAGGGTGAAAATTGCTTTGCGACAATCGGTAAGCATTTCGCTCACCGATCTTCGCATTGCGATGGGGGAACAGCTGTTTGGTGGTTCCAAAATGGCTGCCGGAACACCCAAAATGGCCACTGGAACACCCAAAATGGCTGCCGGAACACCCAAAATGGCCGCTGGAACACCCAAAATGGCCACGCGCAGCTTTTTCACGCCCTGCGTGAAAATGGCGGCCGGATGGGGAAACATCGCAGAACGGTGAGTTTGGGGCCCAGTGGGCTTTTCCGTTCCGTTTAGCGATGTTTCTCCATAGCGAAGGTTAATCCGGAATGGATTAACCTCGCTATGCGGGGCACCACTGTACACAGTGGAAGTGAAGAACAGATTTAAGGAAATCAACTTGGTGGACAGAGTAGCTGAAGATCTATGGATGGAGGCTCGTATTATTGTAGAGGAAGTAGCAACAAAAAGCATCCCAAAGAAAAGAAATAAAAGAAAGCAAAGTGGCTGTCCAGTGAGGCCTTACAAATAACAGAGAAGAGAAGGGAAACAAAGTGCAAGAGAGATAGGAAAAGCTACAGAAAATTGAATCCAGATTTCCAAAGAATAGCAAGGAGAGACAAGAGGGCCTTTTTAAATGAGCAGTGCAAAGAAATAGAGGAAAAGAATAGAAAGGGGAAAACCAGAGATCTGTTCAGGAAAATTGGAGATATTAAAGGAACCTTTTGTGCAAAGATGGACATGATAAAGAACAAAAATGGCAGGGACCTCACAGAAGCACAAGACATCAAGAAAAGGTGGCAAGAATACACAGAGGAATTATACCAGAAAGATCTGGATTTCCCAGACAACCCAGATAGTGTGGTTGCTGACCTTGAGCCAGACATCCTGGAGAATGAAGTCAAGTGGACCTTAGAAAGCATGGCAAGCAACAAGGCCAGTGGAGGTGACGGCATTCCAGTTGAACTATTTAAAATCTTAAAAGATGATGCTGTTAAGGTGCTACACTCAACATGCCAGCAAGTCTGGAAAACTCCGCAGTGGCCAGAGGATTGGAAAAGATCAGTCTACATCCCAATCCCAAAGAAGGGCAGTGCCAAAGAATGCTCCAACTACCATACAATTGAACTCATTTCACACACTAGAAAGGTTATGCTCAAAATCCTACAAGGTAGCTTCATCAGTATGTGGACCGAGAACTCCCAGAAGTACAGGCTGGATTTCGAAGGGGCCAAGGAACTAGAGACCAAATTGCTAACATGACCTGGATTATGGAGAAAGCCAGAGAATTCCAGAAAAACATCTGCTTCATTGACTACGCAAAAGCCTTTGACTGTGTGGACGACAACAAACTATGGCAAGTCTTTAAAAAAAATAGGAGTGCCTGACTACCTTATACAGTGATGCCTCGCATAACGATGTTAATTGGTTCCATTAAAAACATCGTTATGTGAAAACATCGTTAAGCGAAACACCATTTCCCATAGGAATGCACTGAAAACTGGTTAATCCGTTCCAATAGGAGCCTATTCAATACATTTCAATGGTGAAAAAAAATCACCAAAAATTCAAAAAGACTCAGAACGAAGCCAAATTACTTTAACGAAGGTTTTATTAGGTGCACTAACGATTCCAAACATTTAAAACATTTTTTAAACATTTTAGAATATTTTTAAAATAGCGAAAACAGGGCTGTCAAAAAAAACGTTAAGTGAAACAGGGGACCTAAAACTGTCATCGTTAAATGAAGCAAGATCCCAAACATGGTTATGCAAAAATCCCCCATAGGAAACATCGTTAGGTGAGGCGGCAAAATTTCCAGCAAAGGCCTGGACTGCAAGGAGAACAAACCTATCCCTTTTGAAGGAAATCAACCCTGGGTGCTCATTGGAAGGACAGATCCTGAAGCTGAGGCTCCAATACTTTGGCCATCTCATGAGAAGAGAAGACTCCCTGGAAAAGACCCTGATGTTAGGAAAGCATGAAGGCAGGAGGAGAAGGGGACGACAGAGGACGAGATGGTTGGACAGTGTCATCGAAGCTACCAACACGAATTTGACTAAACTCTGGGAGGCGGTGGAGTACAGGAAGGCCTGGCGTGCTCTGGTCCATTAGGTCATGAAGAGTCAGGCACGACTGAATGACAAAACAACAACAACAAAAGGTCTGCAAAAGCTGCTTTCACTAGCACCAAAAGGACAATTCTGTCCTTTGCTTCCGTATTGCATATGAATCTATAACACCTCTGTAATAATTGGTGATTAGGGATCTAATCCCAACCTTAAATGTTGGCTAAGAGTTGATTGCTTCTAGGTGAACATCAGATATGTTCATCTCCTCCAAATAAAGCAGATCTCTGAAGTACCTTGTTTCGCAACTGCCTCAGTCGTTTGCATTGAATTGTCGTGAACTATCCAGAGCTTACAAAAATTACATACAGTATTTGGACTATTAGAATCACCCAGGAAGCATAATGCTGGCCAGCGGATTTTGGAAGCTGTACTCCAAAAACAAATAACATTTCCAAGCCTTTCATCAACCCAGTGAAAGCTTATTCCTACTTCGGTAGCTTGGGTCCACTCCCCGAGACAAGGGAGGTATGTCGCCTAGGGTTACAGCTGTAGTAAATTTACCTTGTGCAGCGTGTTGATGTCAGAGTGATGCTGCAGGGTGGATCAGCCTCTGAGATATAAAGATAGGTCAATCAAATATAGAAGGCTGCTCACTGGAGAGCAGAAGGCATTCAAAACATGGTCCCCAACAGTTCAAGCAGAGCCTCTCTGCCTTCCTTCCTGACCCAACTGCTCTCGGGCTTTAGTTTCATGTCCAAAATCTTTCTCTGCTTTCCAAAAATAAGCCACTGCCGCCATGCTGAAGGGAGAAAAACAAGAAGGGTGGTATTTTTAGGGCGGTATTTTATTAATTCTGACCACGTGCCTAGGAGGTGAACCGGATGGCCACTGCACAAAGACTTCTCATCACTATGTCCTGCGAAGCTACTGTTCACTTGACATTCCCTGCTTTTGTTCTCCTGGGTTTTCTGGCTGAGATTGTGTTACTGTACCCAGTGGTGAACAGAACAAATGGCACCCTCCTGGACAGAGGATGGGAGTCCCTCTTATCCAGGTCCCTTGCTGGAATGTCAGGGGAGAAGTCTGAAGTCAACTGGGAGGCTGACTATTTGCTAGGAATCAGGAGACAACGGAGGCTTTACTGCAACGTGGGCATTGGGTTTCATCTCCAGATATTTCCAGATGGACAGATAAGTGGTGTTCATGCTGAAAACCAATACAGTGAGTTGCATCACAATATGGAATGGTGGAATTGATGTCATATAATTGGTATTATTAGTAGAAGTGCATCTGTTGCCTTTTAGTTACGTTGTAGGATCAATCAGCACCTGAAAGCTCCAGACAGAAACATGTCCTGAATGCTTGGACAAAATTAGATACAACTTTTTTTTTACTTGGTATAACTTTACAGTTTTAGAAAAGCAAATGAGGGTTTTTTAATGCTTTTTCAAGTCTTCCTCTGCTTTGCAAGTAAATTAATTTTGCTGGAGTTAGAAGAAACATGACTCTTATATATACATAGGGCTAAATTCAATTTTAATTCTAACTAAGGCAGAGCTGCTGAAATGAATGGGAAATGTTAATGCAAAACTCATTGATTTCAATAGATGCATTCTCATTGAGAGTAACATTAAATTTAACCTGAGACTTGGAATCACTGTTTGTAAAACTTTGAGAATGCAGAGAAATCTTAGTGCATGAGTTAAACCCTGTATTGTTTGTTGATTTTAATTATTAGAATTAAAGAGATTACTTCATACACTTATACAAGATTACACCTTATCAGCACATCTTGTGTTCATTCATTTTTTTGGTCCACACTCAGGGAGGGACTTTTAGAGGGATAATTACAAATGGGCTTGAGTTTACGGGTTTGCCTTAAACACATTACAAGCTGCCCTGAGTCTGCTGCACATGCAATGTTCCTAGGAGGGGCTTGCTGGCTTCTGAAGCAGCACAGACTCTATTACAACATTACAAGAGCATTTCAGCAATAGTATGTTGGCTCTCAATGCTGCTGAATACCTTCCAACACTTCACAGATGAAAACAGAGACATATATGCATTTGTTACATTTGTATGCTATACTCATACTAAGAATCCGTATATGTACATAGTTTTAATGGGGTTTTTTTAAGAATATGTATGGGCTGTCTTTTAGGGCCAAGCCTCTTTAGTCCTTTCTTCTTTCTTTCCTACTAGATATTGTACCCAGCAAGAATCTTCCCAGTAATCACTAAAAACTATGCTATTGAAGTGAGAACATTTTCCCTTTAAGAATGCTGCATAGTCCCTTTCATTACAGAAAAAAAATTGATTGTAGTTAGCACAGATTGTAGTGGCAGCATAGCTGCGACTTAGATATGCAGGAAGTTTTGGAGGAAGGGAAACAATACATCAAATGCATACGTGCACATGTGCGTAATGAACAACAGAAACAGAAGAAACTCCCATAAATGGCAAGCCAGAAGAAGGGACTGATAAACCACTTCCCCATAAATCAGAATCAACTTGACAGCACGTAACTATTAAATATTGTTATTAGAATGGTAGAACTAATCAGTAATCTGGATAGCAGACTAAGGGTATGGTTGGGCTGTGATATAGGAATGCATTTGATCATGCTGGAAAGGGTCACTGCTGGGAATGAGCTGCATTATACAGACTCTTCCATGTACACAGGAATCTCTCCAGCCCAGCTCCAAAAAAGTGGTGGACCAAAAAAAAAGTCTGGATTGGGCACAGAGCAGGCTTGGGCTGGCTTGCAATTTCCTGAACTTCGGTTGATCCTGGACAACAGCTCATACTCTACTGTGCCACAAGCACTCTGAAACATAAACTCTATCTGTTTGACCACACCCTTTCTGTGCACCAGCAAGACAAACATGCAAAATTAAAAGACAATTATATTATGAATTCTGAAGTATAGCGGTCCTAAAGTCAAGATTGCCCTCCTCCACATCAAGTACAGTTCTTCATTTGAGCAGAAACTATTGTAAAAACCTATAAGCTATTCATTCTGTTTTCTTTTGAAAATGCCTTTTAAAAGCTTCTAAGTACTGCCACTCTTTTTAAAATATATTTTTATTCAAGGGTAAGTCCCATTCAGTCCCATTTGGAGGCTCTTTTCTCAGACAAGAATAGATGATGAAACTCATCCCAAACTAGCTTTGCTGATTGATAAATCAAGTATTTGACTATACAGCTAGATTGGAGCAGGCTGGATTGGGCTAAATAAGGTTGCTAGGAGGTCCAGTATGCCATTTGATGTGATCCTTGCATCCAAATGTCAAATAGATCTCAAGTGACCTTATTTGGTCCACTTTTTTAAAATGCATATGTATTAGGTATGCACTGTTAATTTAAAAGAGTTATCTTTAAAAGCAGTGTATTAAGTAATGCACTTTTCATAACTGTCCAGTTGAAAACCAGCCAGCCTGCTTGCTGCAGCCTAATACACATACTTAATACATAAATACATTTATTTCCCTTGTCTTAGGAGGCTGGTCATGCAACTGCCATGGCAACAGATTTGGCTGTGGGATATTTCTCAATTGGCCCTTTAAGACAAGGGAAA
Source organism: Pogona vitticeps (assembly GCF_051106095.1). Classification (NCBI taxonomy): domain Eukaryota; kingdom Metazoa; phylum Chordata; class Lepidosauria; order Squamata; family Agamidae; genus Pogona; species Pogona vitticeps. The sequence goes on along the minus strand of NC_135787.1, from coordinate 97,122,525 downwards.
TAAAATACTTTTTAAAAAATTGTATCTGATGAAATACATTTTTGCTGCTCTAATTGAAGTTTAAAAGAAATCATGTCCTCTACCTCTCCAATTAGGAGCAGAGGAATTTTTTAATTAGCCAATATCCTGAAGTGGTTCTCTTATTAAGCCACTTCATTTTACTGGCAAGTCAAAAGAGAAAGGCTTTTGGTTCATTCCCAGTGATTGCACTTGCTGGAAATGGACCAAAGGAGAGCAATATTACCCACAGCTGGTTCATACTAGCAAAGACATCTGATTGCCATCTTTAGTAGCCAGCTAGCCCATCTCTGTAAGAAACCAAACAATTGGTTAAGTGTTCATGTAATCAACCTCCAAGTCAATATTTCATTGATAAGCAAATAGGCCTAATACCTTAGGGAAAAGCAAGACTGAATTATTTATCACAGGGACTTTTTGTTCTGGTATATTACTGTGATAACAAAAGAAGACAAAAATCTTAAGGACGGCTCTTTCATCTAATAACAAGGATTAGCATTGTTTTTTAACTATAAGTTACCTGACATTTTCTTCAACATCTCTTTCAATACATCCGGACCAAAGCACAGACATGGAGGCAGCCATGCTTGCTTAAGCACATGTCTGGCTCATTCATATGCAAACACCAGGTGGAAGTCTGATTTTGATAACAAAAGAGGTGCAATTTGTGGGGAGGTGATCCCTCTCTTATCTGAACCTGCTGCTGCAAGTACTTTCGTTTTGCAAGGTGGGAGGGAAAACACAACAGAGGAGAGAGGAGAGCAGCCATCTCTTCTCCTCCATGCTTCCTTTTAATACAAAAATTATACTCCCGCTATACCTTACATGTAAGTAGGGCAGACACAAGAACAAGCACAATTGCTGTGTCATGCGTGATTTGGCCCTCTAAAAAGTATCTGTACTAAGGTTTGGGCAATATTCCAAGTTATTTATGGAATTAGGGCACAACAAAGTCAAAAATAAACATTTGTGAGTAAAAATAAAATTTAAATCTCTGCTGAAAGCAAATGTCCTTCACTTTGAGCAAATTGTACACACTGACAATGCAATTTCATGCATGTCAAAAAAAAGTCTATTATATCCCCTAAATCCACTGCTGAGCTAGTGGATATTGACTAGCATAAGACGTTCTCCCTCCGCCTACCACCCCATAGTTCTCCACACCAACTGAAAACTTGCTCCAGTGCAGGTTTTGAAAGCACATAGACAAGATTCCCCCTTCTGATCCTGCTATGTGTCCATTGGACCCTGCCCATTGAGTTTAACAGGTTTACTCTCCTGTAAGTTGCTATAAGATTGCAGCTATAATGGATTAATTCCCCAGTGGGTTTCTTGGGTTTTAGCTAAATGGTAGGTAATTAATAAATTAAAACACATGAATTGGTTGTATTATTGAGCTTTAACTTTTCAGCAGTTTCTTGGGGAAAATCTGTGTTGCACAAAAATATAGCCTTATATTTAATTCCACAGTATATTTAAATGTTTCTACATTTATTTTATTAATATTTCTTGGGAGCTATAAAAAGACTGTACGCAGCCTTCATTGTATTTGTCTGCTTCTTTAGGTCTCTTGGAAATATCAACAGTAGAGCGAGGTGTGGTTAATCTGTTTGGTATAAGAAGCTCCCTCTTTATTGCAATGAACAACAAGGGGAGATTATATGGCACAGTGAGTATGGATGAAGTCTGTCAATTAACCACTAAAATAGTAATATGTGAACTTGGTATTTTACTTGGAAACTTTGTGTACTTCCAATTGTAACTGGTATCAAAGTCACTTGCAAGTGTGCATATTGCAAAAGAAATCATTATGTTGAACTTAAAACTGAATCCCATAGTATTTGCAGTGGCATTCTGTACATGCATGTATAGCTGTTAAGCATTCTGCATTAGATCATCATCATACATTATGAGCTGAATGTGTGAACTGACTTCACTGAAAAACACTTGTCTGGATCCAGTCACAGCTCATATCTAGGGCCGGGGGTGCCTTCCACCCTAGTCTATCACACACTTACATCAGGATCCAAAGAACTTTGTGGCCACTCACATCTGGATGGAAAGAACTCTGTGGCTTGACCTAAGAAATTTTTGAACTTTTTTTTTTAAATCTCCAACAGCAGCCTCCATGCCACATGCAAATCCTCTTTCAAAATGGTGGTAGAGACAGGGGTATTCACATCCATATACGAATACACCCACACAGCTGGATGTAATGAGGGTCCAGCTCCCTAGGACCAGACTGTCCACTCATGGATCTGCCGCCACCACCAGCTCCATTCTCCTTTCCAATCGCTCCAGAGCTCGTGGCCAACTATTGGCTCCTGGCAGAAGGAGGGAAGACGAGTCTCCCTGCCAGGCTGACGAGTGGATAGCCAACAGGGAGCTCCAGAGCGATTAGAAGGGAGAGCAGAGTCAGCACTGGCAGCGGATGCATGAGTGGATAATCTGGTCAGACTCTCGTTACATCCAGCTGTGCAGGGGTATTCATATATGAATACGAATATCTATAGAAGTTAAACATATATTATAGAATGGAAATAAAAGATGCAGAGTAAAAAAGAAGGCTAACACTAATCTGATAGTTTTACCTGTATAATTGTGACCACCCCTTCACACATGAAATTTGTCATTTGTTGACTGTTTAAGCCATTCATATGTTTTTTGCATTCACAAGAATTGTTTGTTTACATAAGAAATGCAGCATGGGGTGCCACAAGCTGCTGATGCTCACAGAGACTATGGCATCTTTCTTGATCTTTATTGCTCACAGATATTGTGGGGATCTCAGGGGCTTAATCTACATGTTTATTAACTCTTAGATCTTATTCATGGTCTCTGTGAATCTCACACATGGGTGTTTCTGTGACTATGCAAAATTCTTCAGAAGATTCTAGACCTTAAAAAGAGAACTTTTGGAATAACCCCACTTACTGTGCATGTCCCTGCACTTAACAGCCATCCCTCAGTTCCCTTTAGCTGCCACTGAGGAAACTCCTAAGAACATAGACTAAGAATGGCTTTGTGATGTTCACGTCTATGAAGCACCTACTTTTTGTGCCCTCACAAAGGTTCTGGTCTTTGTTTCCCTCACTGCCACCAGTGGATTACCTCTGTCCACAATATAAAAGATGTTTGTCCAAACACTTGTCTGGTAAATGCAAACAGAACTTATTTATTGAAGTGTAGCAAGGTTAATAATAATCACAGATGTTCTTCAGTTGTTCATTGTACACAAGTAATTCACAGGTCTCTTTATACATACTTTCTTCATGCCATATAATTAATTACCACCTTCTCTATCCATTTATCTTAACCAGCTTAGCTCTATTAATATCTGTTCCTTCTCTCTCTGACTCTCTGACTCTGACTGACTCTCACTGACTCTCTCCTGACTGACTCTTGACTGACTAACTCCTCCTCTCAGGCTCCGCCTTTTAATCTCTCTCTCTTGGCTCCACCTCTCCACCATATTTGCATAATGCATGAATAATACATGACTTATTTTGCACGACAAAGGGTGAACGCTACAGGTTTCTTTATTTCTTTAAGGAAATTTACTTATCATTGTCTTCATCTTCGTCATCTTAGTCCTGTCTGTGAGTTCCCATAAAAATGATTGATTTTTTTCATCATTCTAACTTTTCTAGTTCTGCGGCCTTTCCACCTTCACTGTCGTGAGGCTTTCCTGACTTTTATGGCCCTGATGGGTCCATTCCAAAAGTGTGTTTCATGCAGCAATTAAATCCTCTTCCCCTGTGGGCATTTGAAGTGTTTATACTGTCTCAGTCAGGGGCACTAGACGCAATCTTGTCAGTGTTGTGCATGTTTAGGAAGGCTGCAATTAAGAACCCATCTTGGTTAAAATTCCACCTGTGAGAAAAATCCCCTCAGGGGAGTTGGTTCATTATCCCAGCAATCTCTCTCAGCTCCAGCAGTGTCCATTTCAGAGACACCTTCCAAACAATCCATCTCCCATGACTGCCTGAGCTGACCAGGCACCAACACAGGCTGAGGTGCGCAATAAACATCTCTCAGTTCTGAGGACGTACTGTCGACCTCAAGAGCACTTTCAGCCCTGAAGTCCAATTCTTCAAAGGCGTTGGTGACTTCAAAGTCAAAAAGGAGCCTACTAATGCAGATCAGGCCACTTGTTAAGACACCAAAACAGAAGCACAAGGCTAAAACAAATAAAGTCAAAAGCTTCAAAGATGCCTCAGGAACCCCAGACAGCCAACATCCAGATCTCAGAAAAGGAACGAAATGACCTTATTTGCTTTGGATCAGTTTTTCAGAAGACCAAGCTCACACTTCCTCCTCTAGTTTTAGTCTCCAGATTGGAGCTATGCATTCTTTTCATGAGCTTTCTCCACTATAACCAAACCCACAGTGAGAACTTCTCACATGCCAGAAATGTTCACATGAATGGTCACACAAGTCATCACTGCAGTCTCTTTCAGCACTATGAGAGAGAATCCCTCCTCATTGTAAGAGTTCGTGCAAAACCCGTCACCAACAGGAAGACACTCTGTCAGAGTCAGGAGGTCCTCACCTTTGTACTATATTGCAGTGCCCCAATTTTATCAAGGGCTATACCTGGGTCCTGAATGGCATTTCTCCCCACTATTCTTTGCTTTCGCTGAAACGCACAGGAGAAATCAGGCAGGTTCCGCTCTTTCTTTCTCACAGTAGCCTTTTTCTGAAACTGATGTTTTTTGCACCAGCCTGGTTTAAACTAATGCAAATCTGCATGAAACCTCTTCTCCTCTATCTTACATCTCTTTTTTCACTTTTTTACCAGAATAGTTTTGAGAAATTTGGATAACACATTGAAAACATAGCCTGTCATTGATTAGAACTGCTTAACGTATGGATGACATAATCACAGCTATTTCTTAGCACGTACAGTCATGTGAAGAAGAAAGTACACCATCTTTGAATTTTATGGTTTTATATATTAGGATGTGCTAAAAATCATCTGGTCCTTAGCAGGTCTGAAAATTAGGTACATAAAACCTCAGATGAAAAACAACATATATCATATTACACCATGTCATGATTTATTTGACAAAAATAAAACCAAAATGGAGAAGATATGTGTGAAAAACTAAGTACACGTTACGATTCAGTAGCTTGTAAAACCACCTTTAGGAGCAATAACTTGAAGCAATCGTTTTCTGTATGACTTTATCAGTCTCTCACATCATTGTGGAGGAATGTCCACTCACTCTTCTTTCAAACATTGCTTCAGTTCATTGAATTTTGCAAACATTTGTTTCTGCTCAGCTCTCTTAAGTTCCCACAACAGCATTTCAACCAGGTTGACTTTGACTGAGCAATTGCAACACTTTGATTCTTTTCTTTTTCAGCCATTCTCTTGTAGATTTGCTGGTGTGCTTAGAATCATTGTCCTGTTGCACAACCCAACTTTGGCCAAGCTTTAGCTGTTGGACAGATGGCCTCCCACTTAACTCTATAATACTTTGGTATCTAGTTTATGGTCAACACACTGACTGCAAGGTCCCCAGATCCTGGGGCTGCACAACATCACCCCTCTTGTAGTCTGTCCAGATGCAACTTTGCAAAACTAAGCTGTGCTGCCATGTTCTTTTTCAAAAAGAAGAGGTGTACTTCTGGCAACCCTTCCAAACAACCACACTTGTTCATCTTTTTCTAATTGTACTGTTATGAACTTTAGCATTTCACATGCTAACTGAGGCCTTGAGAATCTGAGATGTAACTCTTGGGTTTATTTTATTTTATATTATTTTCCGAACAAAAACAAATACAAAAATATAAATATACAAATAATAGTGTTTGCTATACACTAAATTCTACTGTGCACCCCATACCCACAGGGCCCTTTAGATTAGAACAATACTTTTATTCCAAGCTTCCTTTCCAGAATTGTATAGATTGTTGTTTAGAGGCTTTCCCCTTTCCTTTCACTAATAGAAATTCAACAAATCTACCCCAAATAGCATTAAAAATATTTGAACTTACTTCCCCTCTTTTCATCTTAAGTTCATTAGTCACTTTATTATTTAATGCAATGTCCCATACTTCATTATACCAATCTTCTAATTTAATATCATTTTTATCTTTCCAGAATCTAGCTATTAGTACTCTAGCACTTGTCATAACATTGGAAATCAATTCCTTTGAACAATAATCAAGTTCTATCTTATCAAAAATTGACAACAAAGCAATTTTAGAATTAACTTTGATATTTTTTCCAAATATATCACATATTTCCTTAAAAATCAGTTTCCAAAATTTCTGAACCCCTTTACACTCCCACCACATATGATAATATGTGCCAATTTCTTCATCACATTTCCAACAAGTCTTAGAATAGTCTGAAATTATTATATTCAATTTCACTGGAGTCATATACCACCTTAAACTAATTTTTTTAAATTTTTCCTTTATTCTTACCGACATTAATCTTAAAGCTGTCATCCTCCAAATTTTTATCCAATCCTCTGTTTTAATTTTGGTCTTTAAATCATTTTCCCAAATTGATTTCAAACCTTCCGTTTCTGTCTCATTTTTGCCTTGTTCCAAAATTAGGTTATAAATTCTACTTACTACTCCCTTCATCAAAGCATCTTAATGCATGTGATGATAGAAATTGTTCTTACTTAATACATTCTCTACATTTGCCATTAGTTTTCAACCATTCATTTGTCAAATTATCTAACTGGATATAACTATACAGTGATAATTTATTAGTTTGAAGTTTAACTATAATCTGATCCTTCGATCTCATTTTAATCATCCAATCCTTCAATCTGGCAACATTTTTGTCCTTAAACATATTAGTTAAACCCTTCAAGTTTGCTGGGAAATTTTCTATTTCGGTCACTAATTTTACTGGTTAATTTCAGTATTAACTATCTTAGAAATTAAATCTTGAGATGTGAATATAAAATCTATTCAAGATTAATTATTATATACTGCTGAAAAATAAGTATATCTTCTTTCATTACCCTCCAAATATCCTTCAATTGATTATTTTTTACCTTCTTGCTCAATATTGTGTTTCTTTGAAGAACATCATTCCGATCATAAAAAGTTTTATCCTTTATCTTATCCATAATCATATTAAAATCCCCCACCATAATAACATAACCCTTCTTTACCTTCTCCATTGTTTTAAATAAGCATATTGTAAAAATCTCCTTGTTTATTATTAGGTGCATACACATTAAATAAAATATATTCTTCCAAACCCATTTTACCCTGTATTATTATAAATCTACCATTATAATCTTTTACTGCCTGTTTCACTATAAATTCACAATTTTTAAAAATTATAATTGCCACACCTCTAGATTTAGATGTTCCAAAGTTTTTTTCATAAATGTCTATATTATTCATCTTTAGTTAATTGACACAATCTTCTGACTTATGTGTCTCTTGCAGAAAGGCAATGTCCAGCTTATTTTGTTATTATTTGTCAAAGAGCCTTGTGGCGCAGTGGTTAAACTGCTGTACTGCAGCCAAAACTGTGCTCACGACCTGGGGTTCAATCCCAGGTAGCCGGCTCAAGGTTGACTCAGCCTTCTATCCTTCCGAGGTCGGTAAAATGAGCACCCAGCTTGCTGGGGGGGGGCAATGTGTAGCCTGCATAATTAACTTGTAAACCGCCCAGAGAGTGCTTGAAGCACTATGGGGTGGTATATAAGCAGCACGCTTTTTTTGCTTTTTATTTTTCATCAGTAGAGATTCTATTCTTCTTCTTTTCACTGTTGATCTCAGGCCTTTCACGTTTAAAGTAGCTAGTCTTATTCTTTTACCCATTTGAGTTCAAGATTTCTCCTCCTAACAGGCCCTGTGTGCATCCCCTACCCCTACCAAACTAACAAAAATAGACTAAAACTTAAACTCAACATAACCCAAACATACAATACTTTACCCCTAATGATCCAGTGAACATATATCTTTTTCCCCCACCCCACCATATTCCCCCACCATAACTACTAGCAAGGGCACAAGGTGGAGGGGGACTGCCACCACCATCCGGCAGAACTACAACCAGAACCTCGCCTCTGCTCTTTTTATAAAATTTTTGCATTTCTTCTTAATACTTGACAACACTGAAGCCCCCTTTTCCACCCCTCTCCCCCGTGTAATTATAAGTTAAAACCAATTAAAATCCAGAGTTCTTAATAATTTTAGTTTTGTTATTATTGCTTGTTATGGGTTTTTCAGGCTCTTTGGCCGTGTTCTGAAGGTTGTTCTTCCTAATGTTTCGCCAGTCTCTGTGGCCGGCATCTTCAGAGGACAGGAGTAAAACAAACTGCACCAGAGCACAGAGTTCCTACTCCAGAAAAACCCACAACAACCATTCGATCCCAGCCGTGAAAGCCTTCGCGAATACATTTGTTATTATTGTTGCTATCTAATATTAATATAATTAGTATAGTTATTACTAAAAAGTAGAAAAAAGAAAATCCATATGAATGAATTTGGAAAAGAGAGTCCTTCTAGTCCTTCAGGAATCTATTCCTTTCTGCTTCAACCTTCTATTTTTTGCCTGAAGTCAGGGTTAACTCCTGACTTTCCGCTTCTTCCTGCCAGGGTTTTTGGTTTTTTTGGGATGGTTTTTGTTTGTTTGTTTTGTTCTTGGAATTTCTCTGAGCATTGAATGGTCTGACCTTGGGATGAATTTGCTTGGACATCCACTCCTGGGAAGATTGGTAACTGTCTTGAATGTTTCCCACTTGTGAATCATCTTCCCCACTGTAGAATGATGGATTTTAAATTGTTCGAAATGGAGTTATAACACTTCCCAGATTGAGGGGCAGCAACAATTGCTTCTCTACAATCATTACTGATGTGTTTCCTCCTTGGCATTGTGTTAACACAGGCCTGAATGCTCTGGACCAGCAAACTGCTGAAATATCAGCTTTTGTAGAGGTGGTCACACTTGCTGATGATCAGTTACTCAGTGGCATCTGGTTAGTAGCACGTGGCTGCTATTTAGCCTCTTAATTCCTATGGAAGCAGTTAGGGTATGCGTAATTTTTCATACATGGCTTCTCCATTTTGGCTTTATTTTTGTTAATTAAATCATGACATGGTGTAATATGTTATGTGTTGTTGTTCATCTGAATTTACCGAATTTTCAGACCTGCTAAGGGCCAGAAGCTTTTTATTATGTCCTAATATGTAAAACCATAGAATTAAAAGAGAATGTACTTTCTTTTTCACATCTGTATATTTTAAGTGTAAATAATTTTAATATTTATGTTATTGCCATTGAATAATTAATTGATTGATAGAATTATAACAAAGTTGTGTAAATAATAATAACAGCAGAGGTGTGGACCTCAGCAATTAGCTCTTTGCCTGCAACTACTGCACAAGAAAACTGCAAATTTGTTGGATATGTTATTTTCTCTCCAATCAGAATATTTATTTATTAATTTATACACTTACAGTGTTATGCACTACAGGTATATTTATTGAAGTTATATATGTCTGGTATTTTGATGAACATGCAGTCAGAAGTATGGGAATAAAAAGAGGAGGATTCAAATAGCAAATCAGCCCAGGATGAATGAGTGAGAGGAAATGCAAGTAACTTGTTCCAGTCACACCCTATTTCTTTCTTTTGTCTGTTCAGGCAACTTTTCAAGAGGAATGCAAATTCAAAGAAACTCTGCTTCCCAACAACTACAATGCCTATGAATCATTTATGTACAAAGGTTTCTACATAGCACTCAGCAAATATGGACGCATGAAGAGAGGAAGCAAAGTTTCTCTGGCTCAGACTGTCACACATTTTTTACCCAGATTGTGAAGACTACAGTACAATGTACTAAACTGTTCTATCTCATTTGCACATGTGAATAATCTCCCAGGTAAAGAATTTATCTTAACTTTTTGTGATATATATAAATATTTATGTATGTATATTTGGATGAAATAATTTATACAGGACCCATTATACAAACTCTGCAACAAGATCCCATTTCTTCATACTTATGAGAAATGTGTCAAGAAGATAAAAAACTACTGAAAAAAAAGTCCCAAAATCTAACACTCTGTCTAATTCTCTTGATAGCTGGATTTTTACATTTAAGGATTTGCAGAACTGGTGGCTAGTTCAACATGGACACTTTTCACAACCACTACTGTTTTCGTGAAATCTTGACAAAATCAACAACACATATTTGACATTGTCCGTAATACTATGAATAACTTTTCACTTGTGTCATTCATACAAGAAGCTTTTGCTTACTGTGCTCATTATATTAGAGCATTATATTAGGGTTTTCAAATGGTATCCCTAAGAATGCTGAGGGATCTTTTCTTTATTTTGAAAGTTTATGAGGAGTTGGCAGTGTCCCTGAACCTGCCCATTTTTTTCTTTCCTTTGGCTTAACATTTCCTCTTAAAGTTATTTTGTGTTTTATTTCAGTCTTAGTGTTAAAGATCAATAATATTGGTGTTAAAGATCAATAATGTAGATTTCCCACCAGTAACAAATCTCCCATGCAATATACAGATAGGGCTCACAATTCGTTCAAACAACACAAGATACAAAAGGCCTCACTCGTATTCTGAAAGGAGTGAGGACTGGGAGGCTCTTAAGAACATGCAGAGGTTTCGTGGCAGACAAGCCAGAAAGGAAAAAGTGCCCCCCCCAACCTAGAACTAATTTAAAATAACATAACTAGATTAAATTCAGATTTTTTTTTTTAATGAGTTATGTCAGGGATTCCAAATCAAAACCTTAGGGGGAGGGACTGTGATAGCTATGTTACTCCCCAAAACGGGTCCTTTTATCCGGCGAAGAACACAGACTGAGATGCAAAGACCAGCTGTCTATTATGCCAATTTATTGAAATACACAGCTGGGGCCCAATCTCCTAAAATCAGAGATGAGCCCCGAACAACGAGAAGCATAATCATTATATAAGTTTCAATATACAGCGTTGGGGATAGGGTGTTGCAGAGGTCTTGACCTGATTGGTTCCTTAAACCCTTAACCTAAATTCCTCATGATTATTGGCCAGAGAGGCTCCGTGGGTTTTCCTAATTGGCCGGAATACGATGCCCATATTGTGCCCTCATGTCATTTTTATCTCCCTTCTCATGTTTATGTTACATTTCTATGTATATGTAAAAGGTTCAAAGTTGTTAGATTGGAGGTGTTTTCGTTTCCTCCCCATGCATATTAGGGTCACCCATCTGGGGCATTTGTCTCCATAAATGTCCTTGAGGGCTCCGTCTGCTTAGGATTGAATGACCCAGTTGTTATTCTGTTTAGAGAAGAAGGGAGCCAAATATCTATAGCTATGCAGGGATGTTGTTCTATATTACCCTGTAATGTTTCCTGTGGTCTGTCCTATCTCACATTCAGAGATGGAAACTAGCATCGTGTACCCTTTGAAATGTAAACTCATGGCTCCTCTCTGCTATTGCCCTTTGAAGTGTAAACTCATGGTTCCCTTCTGCTATTGCCCTTTGAAGTGTAAACTCATGGTTCCCCCCCTCCTATTGTCCGAGGGTGTTAGGTTTGTCCTGTCCTGTTCCCTTCTCTGGCCAACCTTCAGGATATGCATTTGACAGTCTTGTTCAAAGATACCTCTTATCAATAATGAGTTTCAGCAATCTGTGATGCATTGCCGACGGGATACATTTTGAAACATTTCAACAATCAGAATACTACTTTCTGTTAAGCACTGTCTTAGTTGCTAAATATAAAGCATATTGGTTCAATTTGTTACAGAGATCAATCTTCAAGGTATAAACATACAATGAATCTACAAGGTACGGGTATACAATGAAAGACATTATGTTAGCCTCTGAGCATGTTAAATGTATTATCTCTGACGGTCTACTATCAGCTATGGTGCTCAATACAAGCAGCATCTGATAAATTCTAAGGTACTCTTACATTCAAAAGATATTCTTAAAATATGGAGAATTCAGAATCCTACGTTCAGCATAAACATAGGCAAACAGAACCATACATATAAAACTATAGTCATAACACCAAATATACAACACTAATCTACATTGTTGTTTTGACTTATTTGCTTCCCCATAGTGCTAAAGCATTTTGGATGGTTTACAACAGAATTATGTGAACAACAATCTCCCCCCCCCCCCCCCGCGCACGTGCAAGGTAGATATTCATTTTACCAACCTAGGAAGGATGGAAGGCTGAGTCAAACATGATCTGGCTGGAATGAAGCCAGTTTAACTATTTTGCTATGAGGCTTGTATAATTTAATAGGAGATGGGCCAATGTAGTTAACTGTCAGAAAATTAGTTCCCATTGTTACCTAATATGGAAATAATTGATGAAGATGAATGGTTTTAGATTTTCTACCTAGAGAAATAAAACTTATCTCAGAGGAACTGTTGCTGATTGAAAGAACGATGGGATGTATTTTATATTATGCATTAAACACTGCTCAGGCCTCCTGGGCGCTGGTATGGCCCCATATGAAACCTCCTCTCTAAAATCCATCCCTGTGGATATGTTAAGAGTTACTCCAAACTCACGTGAAGCAGCATATTGTGTGGAAAACGTGTAGAGTTAAGTAAGCCTTTTAAAAGGGAATTGTGCCCCATATTTTCTTAATGTCAAGCCTCATGGCTCCCCATAACACAGTGTGAAAACCACCAGTAAGGATCCAAACCAGGATAGACGTCTGACAACATTTCAGTTTTGTGGTCCAATGATTTAATGCACACAGTAAGACTGATGAATTCCAGAAGCAATTATATTTTTGAAATAATTGGGTAAAATACTGTCTTAGATGTTATTCCCAACTAGAGTGGGCCATTTAGTGTTGGATTACCAAAGTCTCAATTTTAGTGGGAGGAGCAACTGGATGTAAGCTTTTATTTCTAAGTAAGTGCTTCTTTGAAAATCTTGCAGGTTCTCTGTCTGTCCACCCTATGCCTCAGCCTCCCACCTCAGAAAATTCTCTCCAAGAATACATGTGGAAGACACTCAACTTTGTTCATTTGTTTATATAACCTTTCCCCAGAATACCAGGCATGCCACATTCCCTGCCTTTAAAGCTTATTTTAAGAGGCCCTTAGTCAATAGGCACTATAAATGTCTGTGATCAGAAGCTTTGAGATGCCTGAATGGACAGGGGCTCTCCTAAATTTGAAACATCATTTAGTCTGATGTCAGAACATGGGAATTTTTAGGGCCGTCTTACAGCTGAGCCATATGTTCAAGAGAGAGAGGTATATCTTACAGAAATACTACCAGTATTAAATGAACCCATGCAGCAACTGCAGATTTTTCAGGAATACACTGATATTTTAGAAGATATATTTATTTCATTCCTATATCTCCCTGCATGGAATTCAGAAATGTATTTATTTTAGCTTTAGGGTTAGTCGGTCTTAAGGAATTGCCTGGGTATGCAGGCAGGGAAAGGACTCTCGGGGTGAGAGACACTGGGGGAGAAGAAAGGGCTCCCATGGGCTGGCTTTAAAACTTGGGCAGCTCTCTGTATCCATTCCAAATTACCACCAGCACTCATTCTCCTAGCATGGAAACGTGTGTGTGCCTTGCACAACTTCGCCAAAAAGCCAGGAGAGACAGGAGAAAAAGAGCTGCTGAAGGAACAAATGGGAGCCCTTTCACAACTTGGAAACAACAACTGTTTTTAGACTGAGGGCTCCTCCTGCCCATAATCAATAAGGATTGTGCAGCTAAACTGACCTTTTTTTCTTAACAAATTCTCTGGGATGGTGAAAATGAGAAAAGAAACCAAGGGAGAATATGGGTGGGCTGCAAACTGAAGTTTACTGTGCTTAAATCTCCTGCAAAATAGGGCATCCCCAGGCCACAATAAAAGTGCAACTTACAAGTGCCCTCGGACTCTATTAATGCATTCTAAAATTGCAACAGACTTTATTTCTGCTGCATCATAAGCAGTCACTTGTCCATTTTCACTTGCAGTCCTGGCACCTCATAGATCATGCTTCCTGAATGAGATTGTCATATTAGGAACTCAGTGGAAGCAATTTTCCATACATTTATAGGATTATTTAATGTAAGAGTATTTTTTTTGAAACAAATTAAAAAGCACTGATAACATAATGGAACACAGAATGGGGAGGGAAAGGAATCCTGATCACATCCTGGTGTAGCACCTGGCTGAATCTGATGAAGGGCCAGGTTAGGCTTTGATGACAAGTCAAAGCCCTTAAAATAATGGCAGGTAATCACTGCTAATTTTAATATCATTTTTTTATATCAGTGAGATTGGATCAGCATTATCTGGAGTAATTTCTTGATGACAGCAGTTAAACTATTAAAATCCTGATGCCTTGGGAATAACTGACATAAAAACCATACATTGGAAGAAAATTGTGGGAAACTCCAATGATAGTAGGGTAGGGCTATTCCACTTCAGCCCATGTGTGTCGGGAGCCAAGCCTCTTACATGAAGAGGAAAAATTTCCACTTCCAGCTTGTCATTTCAGATTCAGATTTGTATGGAGCTTTTCACATGCAAAACTTTTTAATATAAAAATAACATTTTTCATCAGAATGTTAACATGATCATGTTAATTCTGCTCCTTTGGGAGTTTCATACTGCTACATGTTTGGAGGAGGAAGGAAGAGTAGTTTAGAAGGGGAAAGTTGGTATCATGTAGAATTATAGGGTGCTTCCAGAGGGGCATTTGTATCTCTTCTTGTTCCCAGATCTCACAGAGCTTTTTCCTACCATCCAGATGCTATTCTCCTCATCCTGGTGCATACAGGCACAAAGAGAGTTTTGTTTATGAGTTCCCTCACCTTTATGTCCCTCCAACGTTGGGCTTGTTTTGTGTTGTTTTGTTGTACTTCCTGTTTCACTCCAAAGCCTGTCCCCCTCCCACTATGTCTTTTAAAAATGATGTGAATGCCTGCACTACATTCAGTCTTAGCTAAAAGGCTGAGAAGCAATTCTAATGTCCACATCCAAAAGTGATGGTGGTTCTGTGCTATGGGGCTTCCTAAATTAAAATATAATTTTTTAAAGAATAGGAAATGATAAACGGATGGGTAAGGAAGTTAGAGAAGGTGGCAGTGTGGCAGCAGTAGCAATAGCAGTGTTGAAGAACTGATGGCAGGACAATTTTTAGAATCTTTTTCTCTTTTTTAGAGTTGTGCCAAGAAGCACCAGGTGGAAGGAAATAGAAGGTGAGAGAAAGGCTGGTACTGTAGATATCTTCAGGGGAAACCCCCCCCCCGCCACTCTAAGGGTACCAGAGTGGAGAAGCAGCTTAGTACGAGGTCACCTATCAGCAGCACGTGACTCCAAATATATAAGTCATGTTCCTTATTCCCCAAATTTTTACTATGTTTATATCCATATTTTTCTAACTCAGGACATTTCTATATCCAGTACAAGAATCAGAAGGTTTCAAAGCTAGGACCTTAAGACCACCAACAGTCTATGTATCCAAACTGTGACACATTCAATTTTGCATGGAGTATGCAGGAAAGTTAAATACCATTGGACAGTTTTTGATCACATGCACTGTTCCCAAATTGAGGCACCCTAGTAAGAGTGCTTTGTCAAGGGCCCCATATCCTGGTGCTATGTAGATCTGTTTACATCAAGGATTTTAAAACAATAACCCTAAAGCCTGGGAGAAACCCAATTAAACTCAGTGGGACTTACTTCTGAATAAACATGTATATCCACTATAATCCATGTACTGTAATGGTCATTTCCCCTCCCTTGGCCTCTACTTACAATCTCCATTCTCTAAAGCTCTACTTAATGCTGTTATTAATCTTGCAGTTTCTCTGTTTTTTTCCTGAGATTGATGGATTTATGCATCATTTTTCTGTTTCCTATTTATTCCATTTCCCTGTGTACCCTTTCACTGTTATTGTCAGATGCAAAGAAAATTGTGAGTTAGAAGATGGACCATTATTCTAAATGGCCCCCCATGTCTTATGACTAGTCATAGGATTGTCTTCACTATCATGATAGCATTCAGTAGCAGATAATTGATCCTCCAAGGATCTGGGTGATCAAGCACCTTAGTGGTGGCAGTAATTTGTTGCTGTTTAGTCATTAAGTCACATCCGAATCTTCGCAACCCCATGGACCAGAGCACACCAGGCCCTCCTGTCTTCCACTGCCTCCCAGAGTTTGCTCAAATTCATATTGGGAGCTTCAATGACACTGTCCAACCATCTTGTCCTCTGTCGTCACCTTCTCCTCTTGCCTTCACACTTTTCCAATAGCAGGGTCTTTTCCAGGGAGTCTCCTCTTCTCATGAGATGGCCAAAGTATTGGAGTGTCAGCTTCAGGATCTATCCTTCCAGTGAGCACTCAGGGGTAATTTCCTTCAGGACTGATAGGTTTGTTCTCCTTGCAGTCCAGGGGACTCTCAAGAGTCTCCTCCAGCACCACAATTCAAAAGCATCAATTCTTCAGTGGTCAGCCTTCTTTATGGTCCACCTCTCACTTCCATACATCGCTACTGGAAAAACCATTGCTTTGACTATGTGCACCTTTGTTGGCAAGGTCATGTCTCTGCTTTTGAAAATGCTGTCTAGGCTTGTCGTTGCTTTCCTCCCAAGAAGCAGGCGTCTTTGAATTTCTTGGCTGCTGTCACCATCTGCAGTGATCATGGAGCCCAAGAAAGTAAAATCTGTCACTGCCTCCATATCTTCCCCTTCTATTTGCCAGAAGGTGATGGGGCCAGTGGCCATGATCTTAGTTTTTTTTTATGCTGAGCTTCAGACCATTTTTGTGCTCTCCTCTTTCACCCTCATTAAGAGGTTCTTTAATTCCTCCTCACTTTCTGCCATCAGTGTGGTATCATCTGCGTATCTGAAGTTGTTGATATTTCATCCGGCAATCTCAATTCCGGTTTGGGATTCATCCACTCCAGCCTTTTGCATGATGTATTCTGCATAAAAATTAAATAAGCAGGGAGACAATATACAGCCTTGTCGTACTCCTTTCCCACTTTTGAACCAATCAGCTGCTCCATATCCAGTTCTCACTGTTGCATCCTGTCCCACATATAGGTTTCTCAGGAGACAGATAAGGTGGTCAGGCACGCCCATTTCTTTAAGAACTTGCGATAGTTTGCTGTGGTCCACACAGTCAAAGGCTTTTGCACAGTCAATGAAGCAGAAGTAGATGTTTTTCTGGAATCCTCTGGCTTTCTCCATAATCCAGTACATGTTAGGAATTTGGTCTCTAGTTCCTCTGCCCCTTCAAAATCCAGCTTATACTTCTGGGAGTTCTTGGTCCACATACTGCTGAAGCCTACCTTGGAGGATTTTGAGCATAACCTTGCTAGTGTGTGAAATGAGTGCAATTGTATGGTAGTTGGAGCATTCTTTGGCACTGCCCTTCTTTGGGATTGGCTGTAATATTCTGCCACAACTCTAAAATCCTGTACTTGTGTTGCAAAAAGCCTTAGAAATAAACTGTTTAATGTCTTACCTATGTGCCTGCTTTAACCCATGTCTTCCTCTACATCATCTTGGTAATAAGTGGTTAAAGAAAGTATATGATACAGTATCATGCTTAGGATTTACTCTCTTTAGTGAGAGGGCAGTGAAACATTGAATTCAATGAAACGATGCCATTTTGTCTTCACGTTAGTGGGGAAATATAGGAGTGATGTGAGCTGTGGCCCTGTGTTTAAACTTTATGACAGTTGCTGAAACCTAGTTGGCTGAGTAAGCCAACTAGATTTCAGCCATGGCTGTTTTTGGAAAATTAAAGGTTTCTGATTCCCACCCCACCCCCAGTATCTGAGGCTCCCTTAGCATATCCTTCATCCCGGGGAAGCCTTTGAGGCCCACAGGGTTGCATGGGAAGTCTCAGAGCTGACAAGAGCAATTTGGGGGAATTAAAGACTCCCCCCCCCCAACATCCTGCAACCCTCAAAGGCTTCTCCAGGGTAAAACCTATCCTAAGGGAACCTGGAGGTAGGAGGAGAACTAGAAAGTTTATATTTCTCTCAAAAACACAGCAGCTGATGACATCATCAGCCTTGTACATTGTAACTTTATGCAACTGGATTTCAACCAATGTGTTTGACTCTCAGGCTTCCATTCCACAATTTGAAGTTATCCAAAGTAGGTCTTAGCCAGAGATGCACATAGACACATGTCTGCTGTCGATCAGAGGTGTGAGCCTGCAAATCATGATCTAATTTGTACTCCTCAAGCTTACGGGTATGGTGGCTGAAGAGGGGGCAGCAAATCTACTGCCTTTCTTGCCTGCCTGCCTTTGGGATTGCAGGTATATGAGAGCTGTCATGGGCTTCTTTGGCCTACAATACATAGATGGGGAGATGTGTTCAGCTTAGCGGTACACAGCAGGTAACATGCTGTGCAAGCTTTCTCTAACAATTCCAGAGCTGACCATTACCTTGCTAAAGATTATTCTGTCTTGATGGGCTGTGGACCCATGTCTGTCCCTCACTGTTAAGAAAACCAGAGTGTACTGTTTTGTATACCTCATTGTTAAATCAGTTCCAGTGCTTTTTCTTGGATATTGACATGGTGCTTTCTTTTTATCAACACTTTCTACTACTAAAATATACCTCGTATTCTGATTCAATAAGAACTTAATTATGGAAAGTGTATATTTGTAGAAAATAGATGTATGTGTTTAATCATGTGACTGTAAAGTGTAAGTGCTTTTACTTTTCATATGTATGTGCTGTGCACAATAATGTTCTTGAAATAAATTTTTATATGTTTCTTGCAGCAGACTAAATCCAGTTGCCTGTTAAAGTTCATTTCATACATACTACAGAATATCTGTGTTCTGCGAAACATGCCTCTCCATGGTTTTTATTATCGCTTACAGCAACCATACTTTTTTGTTTGGCAAAACGCATTACCATATTCAGACAGCCAAACATTATGGAAAGCACATGGAAATATATTCTTTCTTGAACACATGCACAGCAATAAAATACAGAGTCAGAACCCAACAGGGAAATGATTTACACAATCTGCTATCATGCAATAACAATTCCTTATGTTTGTATAATCTGTGATTTAGGAGTAAAGGTTCCAACATAACACAATTATCTCCTTTCTTGGTTCATTTCAGAAGTACTGCAGTACAATTAATAAACAGATCAGATACTTTTTGCACAGGAAAGGGAACATCAAGAGCATTTGAGGCATTCACATCAAGTCCTCCATTGTACATGTTGAGGGGCACAGACTACACTACCATTACCTGTTCTTCTCTGCACTCATAAAAAAAATAGTATCTTTCACTACTTAATTCATCCAATTTACACAGGTGCTGTTTAGTATTTCTTCATAAAGGAAAGGTAACCATCATATACAAAACCAGTACGTCTAGCTAAAAACTAGGATAAAAGGCTTCATATTGGTACCTAGTGGCTGGAATAATATTGATACTCATGTATTTGCAGCTAATTGATGAGGAGCATTTCTCTCCTTGTTGTGGATAAGTACTGCAATTTTCATAAAGCCTGATTCTAGCTTGTTTGCAGGCTGTTAACAAAGAGAGGAAGCACTGAAGTCCTAAGGAAAAATGGGAGGGGGGGGCAGATGTGCAACAAAACAAAAACAAAGCAGAATGAAAACTGGTATTTTTATTTAGAAGAAACCATGTTTATCTCAGAATTAAAATGGAGGGAGAGAGAAAACAAAATATTGCAACACTTTAAAGACTAACTGATGTATTTCAGTGTGAGCTTTCATGGATCAAAATTCACTTCTGAAGACCCTTTTTGCTCTCTCTTTTTCCCCCTTTCATTTTGCCAGTCTATTTTCCTTTATGATTAACAATTTGCCTCGTGGCGCAGTGGTTAAACTGCTGTACTGCAGCCAAAACTGTGTTCACAACCTGGGGTTCAATCCCAGGTAGCCGGCTCAAGGCTGATTCAGCCTTCTATCCTTCTGAGGTCGGTAAAATGAGTACCCAGCTTGCTGGGGGGGGGGGCAATGTGTAGCCCTCATAACTAATTTGTAAATCGCCCAGAGAGTGCTTGAAGCACTATGGGGTGGTATATAAGCAGCACACTTTGCTTTTACTTTCTCCTACATTTCCCCTTGCAAAACAGATGGTAATAGTATATACAGTATCACTTCTAGGGGAATCCACTGGTGTTCTAAGGGGCTTTTTTTTGCCTGCCATCATTGGTTTACTTAGTTTGTAGTAAGGGTATAATCACACCTGCCAAAAGAAACCCAGCTATACCAATTCTTTCCATATCTCTTTTGTACGGATACATTTATTATGTATCCTGCGGTATATACACTGGCAAGAGTGTTCACATTGTTTTGAACTGTATCAATTCATTTCTTTCTATTTGAACTGTTATACCAGGCTACATTGCTCTTAATTTTGTAATGATTCATTTTCTTTACTGTGTCTTGGGGTAATCAGCCACCCCGTCCTCTTTTTAAAACAACAAAAGTGATGCATCGTCAGTGCAATAGAGAGGTCCGAGCTCTCTCTCCTCCTCCCCTTTTTTCTTCCTCTTGTACCCAACCCCTTTGCAAAGGAAATAAATCAACAGCACAAGAATTTTGCACAGCATCAGGAGGAGGAAGTGGGTTTTGAAAGACTTGCAAAGTGTCGTGAAGAGCAGGGTTAAAAAAAGGAAAGAGAGGAGACGCAACACTGCAGTCTTTACAATTCAAAGCAGGAAACACTCCTTTCTGCTCAAGCCCTCTTTCACCCACAATAAATGGTGGCAAGGCTGTATCCTTTGAGCTCTCTCTTCCTGAGCAATGTATTCATGTTGTTTTTGATAGCAGCAGCAGCTAAAAAAGTGGCCATATCAGTATAACTGTGGTTCTTTTGCCAGGTGTGCTCATGACCTAAGCCAAACTGCAGCCTATTCATTTTGTCCCATAGCACTTACTGGTAGGAACCGAGAATTAAGCCAGTCCCTTTGTCAAACACATAGTAAGCAACAAGTTCCTGACTTGTTCTTAAACTTTTCAGGATCCATAAATTAAACAAGATCTTTTTTCCTTTGCACCTGCTGGTTAACCATTTGTGACATTCAAAGAAAAGTTTGATAATAATAAGGAAACTTGCCTTATGCAAGTTTAAAATGTTTGCTCTTTCCCAATCTCTGCTTGGACCCCCTTACTATCTATCTGCTGTGGTTGCCCATCCCCCATCTTAAAAGGTACAACAAAGCCTTCTAGGATTTTTACTAAAATGATATTCCTATAGAGGTAGAGTAGAATGCAAGAAAGCTAGGGATACAGATGCTGACCAGAATCCTCATCAGGATTTATGTCTGCCTAATTGAGTCATCAGCTAATTGAGTCATCATACTTTAGGATTTTCTCCACTTTTATATTGGTGAATTTGAAGTATATTTTTGCTGCTCACATGACACAAATGCTGATTCAGATCCACTCAACATTTTTTTCTTCACAAAGTGGCTTTTTTCTCTCCTGGCGGTGGCGGTGGTGGGGTTCTACTATTTTTCTTGCTGGAAGGATTCAAAAGGGATTTTTTTCTGTGTGGATATATGCATAAGGGAAGAAAGGGGGTGAAAAGGGGGGAGTGAAAAGAAGCCAGCACTTGCTGCTTTTGCCATCTTTAAGGTGAGGGGAGGGACCTAGCCAACCTCTCGCTTGACATCCCCCTTCTATGTGTGGATGTGGGTAGCATACACATGTGTTTTTTCTGTCTGAGAGAGTGTATGTGAAAGGGCGTAGGGCAGGGTTCATTAAGTACAGGAATGGATTTGCAGGAGGAGGAGGAGGAGGAAGAGAGTGGGGGGGGGGAAACACTGGTATAAAGGGGAGGGGTGCCAGTATGGAGGCCAACTGAGGTTGGAGGGGGGAGGTGCAGAAAGAGAGCAGCAGGGGGCAGTTTGGGTCGAAAAATGCTTTGAGTTTGTGATTTGTTTCACAGTTGGTGTGGAAGATGAGCTCCCAATTTAATCTGCAAACTCTGTGTGAGCACGGATTACAATTTCAGATGTAATAAAGGCTGCAAATAAAAAGTAACCATGCTCTAAATTACTGTGGTGGCCCCATTCATGAATTGTTTGCATTAGCCCCATATTTTATACCATCTTTGCCAGATTAAAAGTTCTGAAGAACTCAGGAGCTTCTTTTATTTGTAACTTTGAGTGATCCAACGAACACACTGTTCAACACCAGACTTTGTTGCAAAGAATAGCTCCTACACAGGCTTTCTTTCTTTTTGACTGGCAGTGAAGCCAGCCAAAGCTGTTATCTCAGCTTGCAGTACGTAGGTAAGCTGAACCAGGATGTTTGCTGTGTGTGGGTTGTATGACAAAGACTGGCCATCCCAAATGCAGTCACTGCAGGATGTGAGATTTAACAACACTTTGGCCAAGGTCTGTGGTGAGAAGCACACGCTTACAAAGAATTCATGGTACATGATGTTGACTTGGTCTGTAATTATTCCTAGAATATAACTGCTATAGAAGCAGCCCACCTTCATATTCCCACTAACAACTGAGCTTCCTAGAGCCTGTGATTATAACAATAGTAAACAGGAAGAGTAGAATTCTTTTCTTTTCTTTAATGCATACTCTTAAAAAAAGTTTGGAGCATCAATTCATACTTTTTGTTCTGACATTTATTCATCCTAGTGCTTATATTAATCCATTTTCCTAACACTGCTTTCTTTTGTTTTTGATTGAATTAAGATTTTGTGTACAACCTTTAATTTTATAAGCCAGGAGGTCCCATTCAGGAAGTGAGCAATTTCCAGGGTCTCCTTATGGTATAATGACTAGAGCCAAGTTCAAACCACGGATGGCAGATTGTGTGGAGGAAATAGAAACAAAATTATTAACAGAACAAGCAGCTTCAAGTAGCAACTTAGGTTAACTCGTGGATTCACCTTTTCAAATATCAATGGTTAGCAGGATACACTTCCTCTTTTTGAAAGAAATCACACGAACACTTTTTAAAAAGTTAATATTTATTGGAGAAATATATTGTG
This sequence comes from Pogona vitticeps, assembly GCF_051106095.1. NCBI lineage: Eukaryota > Metazoa > Chordata > Lepidosauria > Squamata > Agamidae > Pogona > Pogona vitticeps. Next base: position 97,099,549 of record NC_135787.1, on the reverse strand, counting down.
ATAGAAAATATAATAAATCTAATTCTAGCTAACTTGGAGATGCAGGAAGCCAGAGCTGCCCCGTCTTCCCTAGAGAACAAATGTATGACGCCTTTCTCTGTTTCCCAGTGAGGCTCAAGAAGGGGACGTGAGAAGGAAGGCAGGGGCACCAGCAACCCTAAGAACATTATTTGTAGGTTGCAGTCAGATAGGGAGAAAGTTCACCTTTTGGACCACTTGTGGCATAGTTCATGTGAGCTATTATTACCTGGCAATCACACAACATATGGGCAATAGTGATCCATTCTGACCCAGTCCGTGCCCAGACTGGAGCCTTTTGGTCCAGCAGCAAAACTACTTTTTTTTTTGGGGGGGGGGAAGCAGGCTGCCTCAATTCCCACACAGACCGAAGGCTCACTTTTAAGGGAGATTGCTCCCAGTGAAGTAGATTGCAATCCTTGTCTGATTGCATCCTAAGATGAAGGAAGATCAGCATGGATCTGAACAGGTAAGGGCAACTTTGGAAACTTGAAGAGGTCCCCCATCTAGGCTCCTCAGTGCAAAGATGTGCATCTTGTCCAGTGTAGGCCACATTGCTCCCAGTCACTTCAAACAGAATCAAGGAAGAGGGTGCTTCTAACTTCATGGTTCAGTCAGATCACAGTGCAGTTTACAGTATCAACAGTTGCTGTCCTCACAGTCCCTCTGGGGAGAAAACACCTTGGTTCCATCAACTGAGGGTTGATGGATTTCTTTATTCCAGATTTCTTTATTATAGCAGTCCAATTTACAGGAGGGGAGCCTTTTAACTGTTGCTCTTGTTGGGAGTCAGAAACACAGATATATTACAAAACACCCAGCAGTAGATACTGACCTTACATATATACATTGCTGCACTTCTTTACGCTGTCCTTGCCAATTCCTTCCCTCCCTCTTTTTGAAACATTTCCCAGATTGGCAGGAGTCTGATAATGTAGTCCAATAAACTGTTGGCCAGACATGTCAGGAAAGTAGCTACATACCATGTCTCAGTAGGATAGCAGATGGTCTCCATGCAGACCGTCATAGCTTTAATCTCTAGTTTTACTTGTGATAAAGGGTCAAATCACATGGAAGATCTCTACCAGAGGCCCAAGAAAGCCTCTAACAGTCAGAGCAAATACTGTAGTACTGATGTATATGGACGAAAAATATGACTGGGGCACTGTGTAGACAGAGCATATTGTGCTGTCTTAGGCCACCTTCTTTTTCTTATTCTCAAGAGATACTGAAAGATCACAGGAGTTGTGAGGACTCACATCCTTTTAGCAACAATAGCTGCAGGCTGCACACAGCTGCCCAGCTTCTGCCCTCCAGGAAAAAAATGTAGATATTGCTGACATACTGTAGGACAGTGATACCACCAAACTGTTGCAGATGAATGTAGAGGGGAAGGCAATTTCCAACAGCCAAGATGTCCTCCTGCTACACATGTTCCTGAGAAGGCCAGGCCGTGTGCAGGTTGCTAAGCAATATGGAACCTGACACACCTGACACTTTTCTTCTGTTGTTAAAATTAAAACTAGAATTAACCATAAGTGATAAAGCCCTCAAGGCAGATGGTAATGGAATGCAGTTGTTGTCAAGGTTCTCCAGGAGCAGCTACTACTTCCAGCCAGCCCTACTTGGCAGCCACCCTCCAAACTCATTAGTCAAGACACCAGAAAAGTTGAGATTGTAGAGAAGTTTGAGCTTGTCTCCTCTACTGTACTAGTGAGAAATCCTGAGGCCACTGTATCCCTCTGCCCAAGCTAGTACAAAACAGAACAAAAAATGAACAATTGTTTTAGAAGGAATGGAAAAGAGCAGGAAGTCATGGGGGAAAGCACTGAAGAATGTGAAATAGAGGAACATCATGTGGATGTTGAGGAAATCCAGATAACATCAGTGAAGAAGCCAGTATTTAAAGGAAAACAACTGTTCCACATAGAAGAACCCTATGTACTGTATAAGGAGGCTTTGTACATTACCTCTAATGTCTTTCCTGTGTTGATTTAATTTTATATACACATTATGCATGGTCATAATAAATTTCTGTTATTCTCTCTTAGCTACCCATCAACTACCTATCACCTCTATCAACCTTGGAAAAAGTTAATAAACAATGATGACTAGTATTCTGTTCCTGGTTTCAACTGAGAGTAGACCTGTTAGACCAATTGCTGAATGGTAAGTCAACACTTATGCAAATCACATTGAGTCAATGGTCTACTCTAACTGGAACAGCAACTGGCCAGTTTTTTCCAGTTAGCGGACACTGACCCAGTACAGTACAGAAGTGCAGCAACCAGCAATTACGAAGATGAGTCAGTAAATTAAACACAGAGATTCTTAATCAGATATAGCTTACCTCTGAGCACAGACAGAATATTTTTCTATACTACTGAAGAGTTGTTTCCTCTACCTCCCAATTCACTCAGAATTAAGAAGCCTGGAATTAAATGTGGAAAACCAATGCCTTTGTACCAAAATACGTTAAAAAAAGCCAAAGGAAGAGGAGGGGAATGGAATGGAGTGGCTTCAGCATTTCTCCCCAGTGAATTGGGGGAGACAAGCCCAAACTTCATTACAGTCTTAGCTTTCCTGCTTTTACCACGTGAGTGTGAAATACTCTTACATCCTGTACATTAGTGTAACTGGTAATCCCTCTCCTATCTCAGTTGTTCTGATTGAAACTCTTGAATCTCTCTGGTTTCTCCTTCTCTCCATCATCATCTCTTGAAAGACAGCTGTAACATCCTTTTTCACATTCTGTGCTCTGCATTCTACTTCTGGCTGCTCAAGTGCTACAGTATTAAATTATTTTGCAGCCAGGAGGTTAAAGTAGTAATAGGAGACTAAGATGGCATCCAAAATGGCATATATGTATGATATATGGATCACTGATGGCACAGTTTGGATTTTAGAAGAAGACCACATGTGCACATATTTTTACTTAGATTGGGCCATCCCTTAAGAGCTGTCACACACCTTTCTGGCCCAGCAGTAGGGAATGCATTCTCTTTGGCATCTTTTATTAGCTTCTTGTTTAACTGGGAGATAGCAGCCTGCTATCTGCAGTCAAGAGGGAAACTGCCATCTTGGCTGCAGATTTAGAAGGAGAACAAGAGAAGGGAAGTGATGAGAGGAATGAAATGGTATGGCAAAGACAGCAGGGGCAGGAGGGGACAACATTTTTAAAAAAGAAGACTTCTCCTGACCCAACACAGATGATCGGGAAAGCACTTGATTGGCAGCTGATTGGGCTACAAGGGAGTTCAAATCGGAGGAGCATACCAAATGCCATATCATTCTTCCCCCCCACACACACACACACACCTCAGCAAGCCCTTTGTAGCCTGATCCAGACCACACCAAAATGGCCAGTCTGGACAGGACCTGAGAACTCTGTTTTAGCAGCCAAAAGATTTCAACCATTGCCACCTAAATAGTGTATCTGGGGATGTTAGCAGGTGGGTTGTTTTCTGCAATGTTCCTCTCTTTGCACAGTGCTGTGCAAATACAAATTTTATGATTACATAACATAAAACAATTGGTTCCATCAAAAGTTAACTGTTGCTGGGGTAAAGAAGTTAGTCAAGTGGACTTTCTATCATCTTTTCATTTGGAAAGTTTTAAAATATTGGTAAAAATCCTGCTGGGATCTTATGCTAGCATAGCATGAATTGTATAACTTTTGGAGATGAATTGTGTAATGTTAAGAATTAAGCATAGAATTATCTGTTGCATGCTGAGCCACATGACTCAATGTGGAACACATAATATCTACAGTGATTTCTTAACAAGGCTGTTGGCTCTGAATGTGTCCCATTGCCTATGTGCAGCTCATCCCTTTACTACAGGAGTCTCATGGTCGGCTATATGTAATAAGGTCATTGATTTGAGGTTAACGTGTAGCTCTTTCTCTGGGATTTTATAAAAATGTTTGTTCTTTTTCTTTCATGAAATGCTAACGTTTGATCCAGCACGTCCCAGAAATAATGCACTGGAGTCAAGGGAGTTCTTATCTTTTTATGCCAGTGTAAATAAGACCACACAATTTGCTCGGATGTTTTGCGTTATACCAATTATTTACATCTGCCCTACAGTGCCAGGTTTTGCTCCCAGTACCACCTGTGTCCATAACTGTCTGGTCTTCTGACAGCCATGGCTGTCTTCCAAAATTTGCACCTGTGTAAATTGCCCCAGCTCCTCTTGCCCTTGAGGGTAAGAACATGAGGGTAAAAACCTCAACATCACAACATGCAACTCACATTTTTAAATGCTGTTTCCCTTTCCTCCACCCCAAGGGAGATGTTCTGTAAGTGTTGTTTTCTATCCCGAGGAAAAGCAATGTTGTCAGACAACTGGACCAAGTCCTTTTTTGTTTGGCACTCAGCTTTCCAAAGCACGAGGCAACTTTGAGAAAAAGACCACCACTGAAAAGAGGAAGGCGATGCACTGAATGTGCTTCCGCATGCGGCTTGTGTTGTTCAAATCACCTGGTCTCACCCCTAAACTTTCACAAGGCATTCAGAGGGGTGTTTCATATCTGCACTGCTCCCATATTTTCCAACCATTTCTTCTGCCTTACTTCTTACTGTGAAAAATCCACTGAAGAGAAAGATGTGGGCTGGGGGGGGGGGTGGGCTTGTGTTCTGAGCAGCCAGGAGGTTGCCCCATCATCATTTTGGGGTGAAGCACCCATCCCTGCTCAAACAGTTGGTCCACTCCAAGGAAGGTACAATGGCTATCTTTTGCTCAGTAGTCCTAGGAAGCACCCTTTTGTGCCAGGCAGCTCAGTTTCCTGGGAGCCTGCTCTATGTCTACCAATGTATGTGGAGGATAGGGCATCCTGATAGATCATCCCCATGAAACCACAGTTTCCCAGCATTATTTTCAGGTAAATAATTATGATTCTATGATCTCAGAGCACTCTATTCTACCAGGAACATATCACCAAATTTGCATCTTCCACCCAAGTGTTCTTTTGATTTAGGGTACCACAGGAATGACTCTTTGTTGTCCTCTTCTTATTTGCCTCCTGGGGTGCAGGGAGGGGAGTCATGCAACAACACCCGGAGAAGCACAAGACTACGTGCACAAATCTCTTCCTTCCTGAAAATGGGCTTCCTACAGTTGAAGGCCAATCCAGATTGATCCTGGTGAGTGAAGCAGAATCAAGTGCTTAATAATCCCACTAAAACAAAGTGGGACTTGATTGGCAATTTCAACTTGGTTGTGTTCAGCATTTTGAGAGTTGGGATTGAAGTGTAAAGAAACATTATGAAGAACCCAAAGGCCCACTTTGTTCAGTTTTCTTGGTAGTGTCCCATCAACTTAGAGCAAGTAATTTCCATCCATGGGAAAAGCACCTCTAGAACTGTGAAATGTGAAAATTGGTAAATGACGAGTTGTGACATGTCTTGAGGATGTGTGGTGATGGTCGGGCACAAATCCTATACAGAGGCAACCCCAACATATGACATGTTGTTACAACTAAATAACTGGCAAAATCACAAACACACTTTTATGTCCTTTGGCGTGAAAAGTACAGCTTTAATTCACAAAGAAGTGAAACCTGACTGAGCTCCATTTCCTACCTATCTTAGCAGATACCACTACCAGTCACCCAAACCTTCTGGAAGCACCTCATCCTCACAATAGGCCGTTTATGAGTCATTGTGGAATTGAGTCCTGAAGGGTCAGTGCCGCTTGTCCCAGTTGTGCTGATCTGTGTTTGTTCAAGTTGCAAGGTCAAAGTAAATTTATTTAAAGCTGCCACTTTCAAATGTTGGTTATAAATGTTGCCTTTAAAGGTTTTTGTTTCCATGCTTCCTCCTCACTCATTAAAAGTTATGGTTTGTGTTGTGTAAACTCTTCTAATAAATGAAAAAATAAACAACAACAAAATAATTCCAGGTTTCCCCTGCTAACTGCACAGGGGATGACAGGAGAGGATGTGGAAGGCAACCTTCCCCCACCCCTTTTTCTTTACAAACCACCACTGTAAAACTTTGGTGACAAACCAATGAAATGATATGTCATTTACCAATAAATGAAAAAAAATTAAATACACCTTTCTTCTGCTCCTGCAATGTGTATGTGGGGGGGGGGGAGGGAAGGAGACAGATGGACATATCTTCTCTTCAATTCTCTTCTTCCTTTACAGCATGGAGGCTGAGAGGGAGGAACAGGCTAAACAGGGTCACTCTGAGGTGCAGTGGGGCTTCCTGTCCCACAACCACTCAATCTTTGTGTGCGGATGAAAAGACTGTTCCAAATTTCAGACAGCACTCTCAAGCACTGCTGTTTAGCCCAATCCAGCCTGGAATAACTTCACTGTCCAGACACACCCTCAGTTGATTAATAAAGAGGTCTAATAGGATCTGGAGGAGAGCAGGTTGTCACAGACCAAGAAACATTATGGTCTTCCAGGATGTGTAGAAGCTAATCCAAAGAGATTTATTTACTTGCACCAGCAATGGCAGGATTGGTCCAAGATGATTGTGCTGCTAGAGGCATGCCAGCAAATGGCACCCTTTCCCATATGTCAAACGCACTGTATATGGTACCAAAGCTTAGTAATTCAGCACATGAGGTGGATCTCACAAACACCACTCCTACAGGAATAGTACAGTTAAAAAAGGGAAGGATTTGTTTTTGTTTTTTTTCAGGACATCCCAAAATCTACTGCTTGAAGCAGATGCCTCACTCTGCCTAATGGTAGTGCCAGCCCTGGGCAATTACTAGTTCTTCATCGAGTTTGAATATAATCAGATTCCAAACTCCCATCTACCCAAATGCAGACTGTGGAAGCTGCCCACACTTCATCTAGTCACTCATATTGTTACCTTTAGAAATATGGGGAGAAGAGGCCATTAGCAAGTCAAGCCAGTTATGGAGATTTGCTTCTGAGTATTGCCGCAATTATTTATGCGACTGATAAGAGTAGCTCAGACTGTATCACAGAGTCAAAAAGACACACTTACAAGACACACTTGGGCCTTATGCTTTGGCTTGGCATCCCAGATTCACAGAACCAGCTGTGTAGAAAGGGGAAGGATGTCATTTCATTGCAAAGAAATGGTTTGATGCTGATCCAATCAGTGGGAAGCATTCTGATGTCAGAGGTTTTTTTTCAGATAAGAGTTGAACATGTTATTAGCGTCCAAAAACTTACTTTGGAAACCACATACACCTCCTTGGAAAACCTACATGCGTCTTCCTTTTTTTTCCCCCTCGCAAAGTCCTTGAGGTCTCAGGGCACTCCTAAAATATTCCCACTAACCCACCCACTCTGTCACTCAGCTGCCCTTTATAAAGCTGCTGCAAAAATTGTAGGGAATCTATCCAAGGATTCACAGTCCAGCAGAAAGGGAGGCACAACAGAGGAAGAGCAGAGAAAGGATCAAATTTCAGGCCCTGCTGTAGCCACTAAGAAAGGCTCACCATGTTCCAGGAGACACATGGCAACGTCCTGAGGTTTGTGCTCTTTGCAGTGTGTGGCTGGAAGGCAGCTTCTGCTTTTCCCAATGCCTCACCCCTGCTCAACCCCGACTGGGGAAACACAGATAGCCTGCTGCACTTGTACACCTCCACAGCAAGAAATAGTTTCCACCTGCAAATTAACTCCAATGGACATGTGGATGGAAGCCCTTATCAAACCGTTTACAGTAAGTACCTTGGGATGGGGTTGGGGCAGAACATGGTAAAGCTGTATGAGCTGAAGATCACACAGAGGAGGCCTCTCCTGTAACATCAAGGAACCAGAGTATTCATGCAGGACTCACAGGCATTTCCAAGTAGTTATTTCCGCAAGTGTGCATTTAACTTGTGGAATTTGTTGCCAATACAGTGATTTCTGGGGGGCAGGTAGCCTGTGTTAGTCCATTGCAGTAAAAGGAGCAAACCCTGTGGCACCTTAAAGACTGCCACATTTATTGTGACTTAATCTTAGTACTGCAGAGCTGGAAGGGACCCTATGGATCATCCTGTCAGGAAGGCACAATGGGGAATTGAACTTCCAATCTCTGGCTCCGCAGCCAGAGACCTAAATCACTAAGCTATCCAGCAATTATACATTCTGGGATTAGAGTCTACTTCATCAGATGGCATGAAATTTTTATCCCGAGTTCACAGGTATACATGCATGGCTGGAAAGAGAAGATGCAGGGTTACTGAGAAATGAAATACAAGCAGCAGTGAGAGCTCTGAATACTAAATACGTGGAACAGACAGGACGTTTGTAGTCTTCATTTCCTGCTTGAGTTCTATTAGAAATATTTTTTTTATAATAATTGCATTATCAGCTCCTTATAACTTGCATTTTATAGAGTCTGTCTGGAAGGCATTCTAATATTGTCATCTATTCATTGTTTTATGGATTGTTAATACTTTAGAATCATACTTCTAAGGGCAGGCAGATCTATTATGGAGAGATCTTGTCTATATTTTGCTGTTGATGCATAATTTTGAACATTTTGCATCATAGCATTGAGAATGATTCTTATGATTTCCCAACTAAGATGTGATCTCGATGGTCTCTTGCGTCATGTCACTTTGATTCCATAGGAGGAAGATCACCCAGAATTAATATTCTCCTGTGGAATAAAAGAGTGTGAGGAATGTTTTCTGGCCACTATCACACACAGGGAAACTAGAATCTTTCTTTCATACTTGGCAATCATGCATTTATATGGGCCTAAGGGCAGTGTTGGATACCCAGTGTGGTGCAGTATCTAGATTGATGGATCAGGAGTCACGAGGCCTGGGTTTGAAGCACTGCTCAGACATGGAAACCCATTGAGGGTGAGGAACTGGTAAAACCACTCCGTAAATATCTCACCTTAAAAGCCCAATTAGGATTATTATAAGTCTGTTCCAACTTAACAGCACATAACAAGGGTAGTGCTTACCTTGGGCCAAACTTTACATTATAGTTAACCTGTCATTTTATGTCTGAAAAATTGAACCTAGAAAGGCAGAGTGTGAAGATCAATTACAAAACAAAACTCAGAAAATTGTGGGAGGTGAGAGAGAAACTGTTCCTGTAACAATCATGCACAATCAACTGTAAAGGGATTCCTTATTCTTCTGCTGACTTGCCTGTGATGGGCCCCCACAAACTCAAAGGGACTGAATGCTAAACTTTCACCTGTGTAATGGCCCAATAATTACAAACCAACCCCTGCTCCTTTGCACAATGCTGTCTTGGTCATTCCTGTGTGTTGGAAAATAGGGTTTCAAAGAATGGTGTAGAGATTGTTAGAATGCCAATGCTGATTAAAACAATTGGATGTGGTGAGAAAATTAAAGATGATTTCACATCAGAAGTTTAATTTCGGCATGTGGCGTGCAATGTTCCAATAATATTCACACAAATGTTTGCTGGAGGGAAATTCACATGAGAGATGCAATCAGAATTAACTAGAAAATGTCCTCATCTCAAATCTAAATAAAGTGTCATCCAAAAAGTTTTGACAGGATGGAATTTAGGTAAATCAGAAAGCTATTTGCATGTAGTTCTACTTTTATTTGACACACTGATCATTGTGCATTGTATAATTAAATTAGGAAGAATGATTCAGATATTCAGCTAAATTGGCTCAAACAACACATTTCATGAGGCATACCCTGTTTCCCCCAAAATAAGACCTAACTTGAAAATAAGCCCTAGTAGGATTTTTCAGGATGCTCTTAATATAAGCCCTACCCTAGAAATAATCCCCAGTTAAGTGAAACCCCGCCCTCCACCATTGTGCAGCAAAAGAAGATGACGTGACAATATTTGAATAAATGTAGATTGTTGTGCATGAGAAAATAACACATCCCCTGAAAATAAGCCCTAATGCTTTTTTGGAGCATACATTAATATAAGACCTGGTCTTATTTTTGGGGAAACATGGGTATATCTCATTGCTCCCTCACAACTGCAAACTAAGCACTCCATGAAGACACCTAGGGCCTGAAGAGCCTTAGTATTGCATTTTTATATCTAAAAATATCAATTAAAAACATGAATAGAGAATTTGTACCTTTAAAGACCATACATTTAGTCCTATTTGTGATTATTTGCACAATTATTTGCACTATTTGGAAATGGTCTGAAGTTTGCAAGCATAGTTAATTTTGAACATCCACTGTGGATACAAATATATATTACTGGATGTATTCTTGAAGTTGTGAGAATGGCAGCTTGATGAAAATGTATAGCACAGTTATAAAACTAATGCATTTGCAATGTAAATATAATTAATGTTTCTTCCAGAGAAGGAATAATGTGTATACCATGCATAACAGAGCTTCTTCCTATCTGCTTTTGATTTTAGAGATTCAATGAAGACTTTTCCCCCATAGAAAGCTGAAGGGAGCTTAAATGGGGAATTGTCTGGTGTACATACTTTCGGGGTTAGCCTCAGTTACTCATATTTTGATAATGCATTTAAACTTATAAAAGCAATTTGATGGATAGCAACTGTGAAACCAGAAGTGTGTGTGCATATTATAGCTGCAGGGTAGTGCAGCTATGTGATGGTGCAGGAGAGCAAATCAACATTCCACAAGGCAATACTAAAAATGGGGGGCAGCATAGACTAAAATTACAACTTTGAAATGACTTCAGATCAGCATCAAATTTGGCACAAATATTGCAGAGAACTGCTCTTGCTCTGTGTCAGATTTGGAAAAGTTCTCTCCCTACTCCACTCCCTCCACCATTTTCCTCACCAATATTGTATTTTCTGGTCAGTTCTGTATTGTCATTACATGAGTATGGTAGGATAGAGTCGGTTTGTCCATTTTTGCTCTAATGAGAATTCAGGCTTTATTTGATTGAGCACTTTTCTGCCTTTCTTTGGCAGTAAGGCTTTCCTCCAACACCACATTCACAAAATGATACCAAGCAAGAGAAAATCCCAGAGGCTGATTCCTTTTTTCATTGGTTAACCATTTCTCACCTAAATGCAAAGCAACTGTCATGGCAGTTTTTTGACAAATAGGAATGGTATTGAGCACAAGAGGATATCCTGCAGACCATCTTGACGCTGCCATTGGTATTGTCAACATTCAAGTTGCCCTTTTCTGTATCAAGTTTGGCATCCTTTTTCCTGCTTGAAATGTGGACATGATATTGTGAAACGTATCGGCCATTTCCTGGCATTTTGAATCATGGATACAGAAGCACATTCATAAACTGGACGTTTTTAAAAGAATTGAACTGTATACCAAATGACCTCAAAATAATTTTAAGTTTCTTAAAAACATCATTTTAATTATTTCCCTAGAGTTCTCTGGCCTCTTCCCTGGTCAGCACAGAAAGTATATAACTATTATCTTTTGTGATCTACGACTTGTTCATATAGCTTAAGATTGCAACTAGTATGTTATCCACCACAATGTATAGCTTGTGATCCACAAAAACCTTTCCCTACATAATGCAGGCATACAAGCTGATCTTATACAGTTTGGGTTTTTGATTCTTTCTACCGAAATGCAAGACTTCACATTATTTCTTTTGGATTCATCTTTAACAGTGCTTCTATTTTTGACTGAATGGACAGCTTCAACCTTTTTCTAAATTTTTGGGACATTCTGTTCTTCAGATAGCACCTTGGGGGGACTAGAGGTTTGTTTGGGGACATAAACCAACTCCCTAATTAGTAATGAAACTACTTAGTAGCATTTAGCATTATGAATTTCACTTTTTGGAACCATGAATATTCAGGTATAGTATTACATATAAATATTAGCACATGTGTCATTCAAATTTCAAAATAGCTTTTAAAAATGCTACCGTGTCTATTTCTTATGTACTAAAAAGTCTTCATAATGGAACAGGGAAAAGTATTTTGCCATAACTTGACTAATATTTGATAAGGCTGTTGGGTGGACAGATTGTGTCTGGATCTGGCTTAACTGCCACCAATGTATCATCTATGGCTGAAAATGTTAAAGCATCTCTTAATATTCAATAACTTCATTTCTAGGTGCCTTAATGATCAAGTCTGAAGGTGCTGGTTATGTGGTGATAAACGGTGTGAAGAGTGGACGCTACCTTTGCATGGACATGAATGGGAATATATTTGGATCAGTAAGTCTTTATATATATAGACAACTACTTGGCATCTTTTTCTCATGTAGCAAAACAATTAAATCACTTCTACCATGAGGTGTGATTGTATAGCCTAGGAGGTGCAGTAAACAGGTTTTACTATTTTCCAAGAAGTCACTATTCACAACCCTTTAATGTAGTTGTTGGTGTCCCTTTTTTCATGCCCCTGTGGCTCTTACAAGACGATAAGATTGATGTAGGATATTCCACACACTAACACCTTCTTTCTGACTGTTCATCATGCTAAGAACATAAGATGGATGTAGAACTTACTCCTTTAAGTTGTTTAATATATATTCAAAATCATAATAGTACATGTTTTGTTAGATGTTCAAGCTGTCAGCTTGGATTTGCCTTAAAAGGATTTCAGCAATAAGATGAATACTACCTGAATAGTATTTATACATCCCACCACTATAAAACACAAAGGTTACTACTGTGCAAAAGGTCTAACTTTCCAGAGTATACATGTAACCACTAAATACACCACACATCTGTATTGATCTCCAAACAGTGAGCAGAATTTAATGACTTTCCTGCTTCTGTATTCCTAGTTTCAATCCCAATTAGTTTGTTTTGGTGATTGTCTTTCTGTGGAGAATGTGGAATTTTGTAGATAATTACTCCTTGCCAAAAAAAACAAACAAACCTAAACCAAACCTATGAAGGTCTGGAATACTTCTAAGAATGAAGAGATCCTGAGTAAGAATAGGAATGAGACCTAATAATTAAGTGCTTTAAAGTAATTGGGGTCTGTTATTGTGGCAGGCATCACATACCTCACAAGCTGTCATCTCTCTCAAAAACAAACATTCTAGTCAACAAAGCAGTTACACAAACTGAGTAACTTTGCATGGTAAACTGCTGTAAATTAAGGAATCTCTATATACTTTATCTGTGTGCAACAGGTAATGTCTATGGTGATTTCTTAACAGGTGATGTCTGCAGATAATGTAATTTCTTAACTGTTATACTTTCATAAGTTATGCCATTCATGTAACTTCACAACAGGTTTTCAGCTGCTGTATGATACCCACTTGGTGTTGTGAAATATACATAAGCTACTACTGCGAAGGATTCAGTATTATAAAATAAAATAAAATAATTGTAGCAGGCATTTGATAAATGTCTGAGAAAGATTTATCACCAAAGTTGGCAGTTGAGAATCTTGACAAATAATTTTAGTATTCAAACTTGTCTTGTTTGTGTTTGTTTTCTTCAGCATCACTTCAGTTATGACGACTGCACATTCAGACACTGGACCCTTGAAAATGGCTATGATGTTTACCAATCTCCCAAATACAACTATCTTGTTAGCCTTGGAAAAGCTAAACAACCGCTGTTTCCCAGTATGAATCCCCCACCTTACTCCCAGTTCTTGGCCAGAAGGAATGAAATCCCTTTATTTCAATTCAACACACCCAAACCTCGCAGGCATACCAGAGATGTTAATGCTGATCCCTGTGGTAGTATCATATCATCAGGAAGTGTCTCTAAAGAACACCTTAATTCTCAACTGTACATATATCGTAGTTTGGGAAGTTCCAACACAGAAGACAGAGACCCAAACAGTGTGATTCTCCATGGAAGATTTCCAAGTCCTAGGACAAATAAGTGAACCTGAAACAAAATTCTAAAAACCATGTGGTTTCTGACCTAGCCAGGACATAACCTGAACCTTAAGACATAACCGTAAACCTAAAGTGTAATAGAACTTTAAATAATTTTTACAGTTCAGAACCAGGGGTTAACAAAAAATATTTATTTTAAAACTGTGTACACTCAACCAGAAAGAACGATGAGCACATTTGATCAGCTATATGTAAGGATTTCATATATTGTCATCTACCCAAGCATTCAGTCGTGGGCCTATTTTAAAATTCTAATTCATAGGAACCTGCTGGGAGACAGTAGACGTCTATGTCGTGGAGAGTGCTTTTCCCATGTTACAATACTCACTGCCTCTCTGGCTGGTAAAGTTGATGGAAATTTCTCTTTTTAACTTTTGATTTCACTGTGCCTCCAGTCTAACAAAGTGCTCTCGGAACTCTTCAAAATCAGATAAAATCCAACAGGCTAGCTGTTTGGGAAAAGGAGAGTGGAGATCTAAGTCAGTCTCCTCTTCCTTCAGTAATGAACTGGCATGGCAAGTGTGTTTTTTGAAGAGTAGCTATGTGCATAGACCCTTGGCATCTGGACTGGGCTAAAGAATCCAATTCCCAGCACCTGTTTGCACATATAGTTCTGCATCTAGCTAGGGGTGCTATATGGCTGCTGCTGGATCAGAACATTGTTTCTTAAATGAGTTCCATTTCAATTAGACAGCATGCTCCCAACATTGGAGGGGGGGGCATTACCGTCTCTCAGTGCCTACCTGAGAAAGTGAGTTCCAGAAAGTAGAAAGACTGAATTTGGCGGCATAGATATGTATTATGTATTAACATGGGAATGACCTAGTATTCATTTTTTTATGTGCTTCATAAACAATTACATTTTTCATTATCAAATAGTAATCCATTCTCCTTTTACTCTAAGTATTTTGAAACGGCAAGTGGAAAAACAAGTCTAGAATATAATAGGAGTCTTGAGAGGTTTCTCTAGCCTGTGTTAGTAACAGGGTCATTCACTTTGGCTTTTTCTTGCACTGAAATTTTGAACAGGTTAGATTTCATTAGGAGAGAGCATCAGCTGATGAGAAAATGTACTTTTCTTAGGACTGGAGTGTTGTTCACTTCAATCATCTTTTATGTGATGGGGAGGGGATTAGAGATATGCAGAGAAATGCTATGCATATTTACTTAGAAATCAGTTCCACTGCGTTCAATGGAGGTTACTGCCTGTTAAGTGTATGTAAAAGGCTCAGTTTTATGGATAGATTTTAGTTTCCCTCAACGGAACTAGTTTCTAAGTAAAATGTGGGGGAGATTATAGTGTCAATTAAATAAATTACAAGGTTTTCTTTCTCACTACTGCTATCAGGTTTTATGACAGAATTGTTGAAATATCCCTGTCATGAACTCATATTTCATCCAATAATAAGTTTACAGGTTCCTTCAACTGCTAGAAAACCCACCCAAGACACCTCTGAAAGAGGTCCAATGAGAATGATATGTGTTCAGTAGCCATGGAACGCTGATGTTTTGTGGGAACTTAAAAATGGCTTTACTACTCAATTGTTCAAAAGGGGGCACTCAGCGGTGGCAGCTAACAGGAATGTGGTTTAATGTATTTTATTAAATTTTGTATTTATTTATTTATTTCAATTATGTACACATTTCAGAAGTATTTATGGCTATTTATAATAATTATGTATCTTTCTCCCCTTCCCATGACTTTTCACAACAAAGACAAAAATAAACTTTTTATTTTTCTCAGGAATTTTTTTTACTGTGATTCAAATCTTTATCCAACACACAAGAAAATACAATATTTGAAAGTAGCCATTTATTGTCTAAGTCTTAGACAGACTTTTTCTTCCTCAAGAGGGGAGATACCACAGCCTCTCTCAAAGAGTTGGAATGACGCCCTCTCTCAGTGAAGCATTATTCACCTCTGCCAATACTCAACCAGTGCCTTTTTCTGACCAACAGAAATACCATGTATTATTGCCTTGTTTCCATGATCTCAGGTTGAACATCACCCATGATCTAATGTTGTGCAAATGGAAATACCTCTAGAAATATCCACTCCAGACCCCATTCTAGAAGACTTCCAGTCAAAACACATACAACATACATGTTTTCAGTGGTACAAGTTGAAGAAGTATCTGAAATTAAAAAAGGAAACAAACTATTTTCTGTCCTAAAAGTAGCTTCTTGCCCACAACACAAGTTACACATAAGGACAATCAAGTGCTGAGGCATACCCATTTCTTTCAGAACAACCCATAGTTTCTCATGATCAAGAGAAACAGTCAAGAGCTTTGCTGTAGTCAATGAAACATAGACTTATCTTTTTCTAAAACTTTTTGGTGCACCCCAGTAGCAGGTGGATATTTTCAATATGATCTCAAGTGCCTCTTCCTTTTTTAAATCCAGCTTGAACATATCTAGCAGGAGTAGCATGCTCCCCTTAATGCCTGTGGCCTCTGTACAGTGAACATATCTATCATCTCAATCTTTGCTCGTAAATGAAAAGCTAACTAAACTTGGGTTTAGTCTAAATACTTGGTTAACATTTTCTTCAATCACCAGAGTTCTCTGCCAGATGAGATCTGCTAGAACTGTGAATAGCAGTGACATTTTCTGACCTTGGATTTAATTTCTATCTGTGGATTTCTAAAGCATCAGATGTCTGGGATTTAGGCCACTTTGCCATGTCAGCACCTCCACTAGTATATGGTTTTGCCTCACTGGACTGAAACCTCGTTTTGGTTCTGATCCAAAACAGAGCCTCATTTTGGGAAAACCAGCACTCTTGATGTCTCCCATTAACTGCAATGGGAATATGAACGAATGAGTAAAATCTTTTCAATGATAATTTGAACTGGATGAAATTTACCAGCATGGTTACCCATTTTGAGGGGATGAAGGTTAACCAATTTGCAGAACAGGCAAAAACCTCTGTACAAGGTACATTTAAAGTTTCCACTTGTTTTTGCTTCTAAAGGATCTCTTATTTTCTCTGTGGTTCTTAGAATAATTTGTATAAACACAACACACACTGTATATGGACATGCAGCAACATTTCAAAGGACTAGTTTAGATATTAGGGAGCTTTGTAGAATATGAGCATTTTTGAGTGGAAGTAGTATTAAAAGGAGCACCTCTGCTGCTGATTCTTTTGTATGTTCCTCTCCAAACCACTGTTGTTTTTTTTTAATCTTTAAGTCGTGTCCGACTCTTCGTGACCCCATGGACCAGAGCACGCCAGGCCCTCCTGTGTTCCAGTGCCTCCAAACCACTGTAATTGGAGGTAAAAACTGGAGAGCCTTGATAAAGTCATTTCATCGTTGGAAGCAGAGCTGTCAATCACAAAGCTTCAATTCTGTAGAATGAACAATTTTATTTTAAAAATGCTCATTTCATTAAATAAATACAATTATGTCATTGTGTATACATACTTATGGACACAAAGAATGGAGTGAAAATCATAAATACACACACAGCGCAGGTCCAAAAGAATTTGGACTCTGGACATTTAGCAAGTCCTCTAAATGTGATTGAAATCAGAACAAATGTTTGTATTTGCACAGAGTCTTCAGAGAAAAACTTTGTTCTTGGTACATTCAGATTCAAATTATGTCATACATGGAGAGGAAAGTCTGCTCAATACTAGAATAGCATTAAAGTGCTTCAGTAAATTCCTTATCCCACTCCAACAAAAAACATGCTTCAAATAAGTAATTATGTAAAATATGGCATAACTGATTTATAACTATAATCTCTAAGCTTTCACTTGGAGGAATAATGTTTTCTGATTTGCTTTACTAGGCAGGTGCTTTAATATTTGCATCATTTGTTTGACACCAAGGTCTGATTCACAACAGAAACCACATTATAAGCATATTGAACTGTATGTATATGATAGCTGGAATACTGTTCATGTGCATAAGGCTGATAATGTCATCATTTATTGTCTACAATTTCTAATTAAAAGCTTCCCCTGACAGGTTCTGAGGCACTTTCAACCTGGGAAAAACCTTTGGAGCCTTGGGATTTGTGGGAGGCGGGGGAGGATGAGCCATTTATGTCCAAAAATTGCCTCAGCACATACCCTGTCCTGAAGCTCCCAAAGTCTTCCCCAGGCTAAAAGAAATCTCTATGGACCTCAGAACCTGGGGGACTAGGGAAAAATAAACTGTGTCTGACATCATCAAGCTTATACTGTATGCTTAGTGTCGCATGAATGGGAGAAACGTAAAGGCTTGTAGTTTTATACTGAAGAAATTGACAACTTTAAACATCATTTTTAATATTTTATTTTAACCTTTTCCCTGGACTTTTTTATTTCTTTGGTTTTGTTTGTAAACTCTACTTATTATGTTATAGATAGCAGCCATAAGTTGATCAGTGCTATGACACATGGTTTATGTTGTCCATGGCTATGAAAAATTATAGCAGCTATGTAAAAGAGAGTACAGTATTGACTGTTTGCTTGGTTTGGTGATGAGCATAATCAAAGAGAAGGAGTCCCTGCTCACAAGGTTAAATGACAACCCTACACTTTGTGCAGGATTGTTATCTGGGCAATGGCACACACAGCTACAGAATTTGTATGAGCACTGCAGCATCACTGGGCATTTATACATTTTAATGTGCTCCAGATGTCTATCAACACTAAAACATAGACATAAAAATATAACTGGATCATAAAAGGCAAGTTAAAAAAATGACAAACAAAACATTCATTTACATTGCTGAGAGCACTGACCTGAAGAGGCAGAAGCTGTGCTTCTCCACTAGCTATATGACCTTCTAAAACTGTTTTGAGTCAGGAAAGAACTAGTGTCCTATAAAAAGTTTCAGAGTTCTAGAGGTTCTCAAAAAATAACAACAACAACAACAAAAAACACCAGCATATAATCATGTACTACATCATAAAATCATTGACTATGAAAGCAAATGAGAATATCATGCATGCTGAGGTGTTTCAGAAGGGTCAAGTCATCTGTAGAATGTGGCCTAAAAACTTGATTACAACAACATACAAACAAAGCTTTTCCTCCCAGCAAGGAAAGTGAATTGCAATGAGGAAAGGATTGTGTTTTTGTCCACACGCACATGTGCTTTCTCATACACAGCCTCAAGGTACTCTCTAATTTTCAGCCCCGCTGGGCAGGGTTCCGCCTCTCTCTCATGATGTCACACCTGCATGTATGCACAACTCCACCTCCCCCATGCACTGGGTTCTGTCGTGATTGGAACCTAACACAATCACTGCGTGGAGGAGGAAAACAGCCGCACGCAGGGGAGCAGAGACGTGTGCACACGCGTCCAGCTTAGTGAGAACCTTGCACAGCCTCCAACCCCAAACCAGAACTACATAGGGCCCTCGGGGCCAAAAAGGCCATGCCCCGCTTCATAATCTCCTGTGAGACTGTACAGGCTGATTTCCTAGCAGACTGTGGCCTATGAGTTGGTTCTATCTCATTCTGTTGTCCTTACAGATATTCCAAATCCAATGCCTTCTCTGGTGGTAGCCTAACTTATTTTATTTAAATACATTTCATCATCTGCTTATCTACATTAACGAATACTCAAAAACACCCCACAGGTTCTGCAGTAAACAATGTAACATTAAAAGCAAATTACTATATGAAGAGAAGATCTTAGATGGCTAATCCAGAGATCAACACATTTTTACTACCATAACTTCATCCAGTAACATCTTTCACTCAAGACTATTGTTCTCCCTGCATATATCTGAGGCTATTCAAATGCTACTCACCACTCACAACCAGTGCCAGATTTCTGCATCCTCAAAAATGAAAACAGATTATGGTTGTGTTCTTGGTGTTAACCTGTGCTGGTTTTTTGGTTCCTCAAACCTTCTTAACAGAGGAGTGTCAATAAGAAATTATTGGAATGAGGGACAATCCTAATAGAAAATAAGTTCATAGTGTGACCTTCAGTGGAAAGCTGAGACTTGTTTTGCAGCTGAAAAAGAAACAAACTTACCACTGAATAACACAAAAATCACTTATTTTCTCCCACATATTTCAGATAGACAGTCTTACTTTTGTCATTTTTAAGAGTGCTATATAAGTGTTAATGCTTTTATCTTATCTTTGATTTTCCTATTAATTTAAATGAATTAAATATCCATATACACAGTGTGATTTCAAACTCTAACAATGCTTTCAAACTAGCATACATGCTCAGGAGGGCCAAAATAGTGAAGATATCTAGGGAACCTGGGCTTAGATTCTGAGAGCTATGACAGACAAGTTGCTGTGAACTACACTTGTTCTTATTCACCTATTTTAAATTTCCATCCTGTCAAAATAAGAGGGAAGGCAAGCGAGAGAGGTGAAAGGGAAAGGAGGCCTACTTTTAGGTAAACTCAAGTTTTTTCACACATGTTAAAACAAGAGGATACATCTAAATATGGGCAAATTGACTCCACAATATATAACTTTGGGCACATCTACACTAGCTCTTTTGGAGCAGGCTAATGTGGGCTAGATTACTTGGGAGTCAGGTGGAGCTGCAATATGCCATTTGGTACAATCCTTGGATCCATATGGCATATCAGAGCTCAAGCAACCCTATTTGGTCCAGCTCTTTCTGATATTGTGAAGTGGCTTAAGAATGAAGACACTTTATGATATTATAAATTCAAACCAGAAGGAGGCTTGGCAGTCAGGAAATGCTCACTTTTGGTCCATTCCCAGTGAACACACATACTGGAAATGGACCAAAATAGAGCAAATGTACCCTCAAAAAGATGCAGGTAGGACTGCTCTAGGGACGGTTTGGTTTGCTCCAGTGACTACATAGTGCGATCACCAGAAAAAAGGAGCAACAACAAACTGTCCCCGCAGTAGACCAAACAGTGGGACAATTGCCCATCTGATCAAGCTTTGTCTTGCAGAAGGGTCACCTTTGGTAAAGTGCTAAGGTACAGAAATAATACACAAGGCGATATATATAAAAATGTCTCTGTACATCAATGTAATACTACAATTAATACCATAGTACTGATTGCACAGCCAGGATAATTTTAGTTGTCTATAGATGTAAGCAACTCATTTTTATTTCTACTATATTGTATGACATTTACCAACAATGAACTGCTGAAAGATCAACTTTCCAAACAAATTGTTATTTCAGTCCATTTTTTCTCTCTGAGCAAATCAGGTCATAAGACTTCAATAATTAAAAATAAAATATACTTCTTTACACTGCATAAACACCCTTGGCACTTTTAATGTTTTAATGACACACTTTCAGCTGTTATGCCACCCAAATGATTGTCTCTATTAAGACAAATGCAGTGAATTTTAGGCTTAATTTTATTTTTCATGTCTAATGTTATAATAAACTGACTAATTCCAGTATTGGGACTAACAGAAGACAGTTCAGTCTTTGTCAAACTGGCTGGCAGAGGGCAGTCTAAGTCTGAGACCAAATAGCCAATCCAGGTTTTCATATATGCCCCATGACTTACAACCAATACATCGGCATCCAGTACTTCAGGAGCACCATTAGAATCAGAATGAAATAGTAATCCACCACCATCTTTTGCTAACAACGTGGTAGAATGTCCTTTTGCCACATCCGGGCCTTTTCTTTCTTTGCTTGCAGAAATTTGCTTTTCTGAACATACTTCACAGGCAATGAGGTTGCAAAGGTGTTCAAAAAAATCATGAGCACGTGCTTTCACCTAAGGCAAGAGGGAAAGAAAAACTAAAATAATTGCAAATATTTTTTCTCATTAATTCTTATACATTTAAACTCCTTTCTGTGCACATAAAAAATGTATTCAAATCCTCCCTTCTTCCCCAAACCTCTCTCATTTGTGTAACCTTTGATATAACCCTTCTCTCCTTCAGAGAGAAAGAAATAAAGAAACCAATGCCAGAATTCAAATTATAGCAGTGTAATACCCTGAAAATGAAGGGCCCACACAAGCTAGCTCCTGGTAAGATACGGTAACTTTCACCCACAGAAAGCACTTAACAAAGCATGGAAAATACAATACTCCCTTTTCCTTCACAGAAAGAAAGGATACTTCTATGGTATTCCAGAAGTAAAACTGATCACCTGTATAGATAATCTCCAAGTGGTCAAGTATTAGGAATAACTTCCTTAATGTAGCAGGAAGAACAGGAAGCTAGACTGTAATTATGATTCTTCAAGTAGTTGTCTGTGAACCCACATAAATAAGTCTTGGATTTGCGCAAAGCCACATACGGAACCCCTAGAGCTAAGCAGTTTAAGCAGGAACCCAGCTGTACCCTCCATCATGTATTTCATGTTTAAGCATGTCCCGGGTCAAGCCTCTTAGCTCCAGTCCACCATCAAAGAAAAAGCTTTCGGGAAGGAAAGTGGCACACAGTGGTGCCTCAATTTACGACCATAATCCATTCCAGAAGATGGACGTAACTCGAAATGGTAATAAGTCAAAGCACCATTTCCCATAGGAATGCACTGAAATGCAATTAATCTGTTCTGGCCAAAGGAAAAAAAAATCACACATAAAAAAAATCACTGCAAGACTAATTCGTAACGCGATTAATCCCTTCCGGCTGGGGGGGGGGAAGCAATCAAGCGTGCAAGACCCATTGGAAAGGCACAGAAAACAAACGGAGCAGATCGGAAATGCACAGAAAGGGGGCAAGTTGGAAATGCAAAGAAAACAAAGGAAAAAGCAAGGGAAGCATGCAGGACCCATCGGAAATGGGGGGAAAACCCCAAAAAGCAACCAAACCCCCCAAGACCCATTGGAAATGGGGGGGAAGCCAAAAAACAAACAAACCCCCCAAGACCCATCAAAAATGGGGACCCCCCCCAAAAAAGCAAGCAACAGCCCCCAAGACCAATCGGAAATGGAGGAAACCCAGAAAAACAAACAAACCCCCAAGACCCATTGGAAATGGGGAAAAAACACTCCAAAAAGCAACAACCCCTCCAAGACCCATCAGAAATGAGGGGAAAAAAACAAAAAAAACCCACAAAAAACTCCCCCCAAGACCCATTGGAAATCAGGGGGAAGCCAAAAAACAAACCAACCCCCAAGACCCATCAGAAATGGGGAAACCCCCCCCAAAAAAGCAACCAACAGACCCCAAGACCTATCGGAAATGGGGGAAAAAACCCAAAAAACAAACTCCCCCAAGACCCATTGGAAATGGGGAAAAACATTCCAAAATCAACAAAACCCCCAAGACCCATTGGAAATACGGGGGGACCGACCAAGAAAACAAATAACCCCCCCAAGACCCATCACAGCACAGAAACATAAACCCCCAGCTCAAAACCACACTGCAAAAATACCCAGAACAGTTTTTAAAAAGCAGAAAACAGCACCTGACCTTACTAGGCAGCCCGAAGCCTCCCTGCAAACACACATGCACATGCTCACTTAGAAGCAGAAGGAGGCAGTCCAAAGCCTCCTCTGACCCACACTCTAACTGCTGGGGTGAAAGAGCTACAAAGAAGCAGCCTCATCGCCACCTACAGTTAGAAATTTGAATTTCCTGCCTTTTTTCCCTGCCTTTTTCTGTTCGTAAGTGGAAGCTCCAGTCACAAGTAGAAGGAAAATTTTGCGGCCGGAGCTGGTTGTAACTCGAAATGGTCCTAAGTAGGGACGTTCATAAGTCAAGGCACCATTGTATTTGAGTTTGCAGACAACTACTCCAGTTACAGGTAAGGAACCTATAATAATTTATATTAATAATTTTTGTTGAGGCTCTTAACAACCCCAGTATGAACAAATGGAACCAGCACATCTACTATCACACCTTTGTTGGCACTACAGTAGTTTATACTGTCCTCAGAGCAGGCATACAGAGGGCCTCCTCTGAAACCAGATATTAACAACCTCCAAACACATGATTTTTCTTGAATGCACCTGCATGTGTCTTGTGTACACAGCCCATTCTCCTTTAGCTACCACACACACAGCTACAGGATTCAAGGCATGACTTACTTCAATAAAGGTGGAAAAGCCAAATGATAAGTGTGGTTGGCAGCATATTCACTTACTTCATCTAGTGTTTCTCCCCCAGGAGGTGTAAAGGATGGACACTGTTCCCCAGCAGCTTTTGCCAAGGCCTTGAGATCACTCAGAGGCCTTCCTTCTGCAATTCCATATTTCTGTCAAAAAGAGTAATATATTAAATGATGGTGATGGAATTCAAATGCAGAGCATTTGGGAGGCATTTTGGTTACATCTCTGATAGAAAGGCAGAACATTTCTTAAATGCTACATCATTCTCAACATAAAAAAAAATCCAAAATGGTATACCATAACCAATCTTCAGTCTAGTACTGGCTATTAAAAACTGATCTGCTAAGTAATCACTAGGGGGAGTCTGAAAAGCCACTAAATGTCATGGGTATAAAACAGACTCCAGATATATTTCACCAGGTTTTGCCCCGGCCCTCCCAGTAATTACTGAACTGAAAGTACTGAGACATAGCCTAAAAATGCAGACTTTTAAATACTGTAGCTAGTACCCTCTATACCAAGTACCAGCTGGGACATCTGGCAACCGAACCAGGGATCAGGGGTTCAATCCCCTTTACCTGGTAGAACAACAGCCACATGTACGATCTTGAGCAAGCTACATGGTGCCCCCAAATGAACGGAATGGTAAACCACCTTTGAGTATGCTATATCTAGAAAATCTCAGAAAGAGACGCCATCAGAATCAAAATAATTGCACATAATTTTACAGTACTACCCACCAACAGTAAATGTTGGGTTCTCCTAAGTTCTGAATTCCAGTGACTTCTGACTACTCTGTTCAAAGCAGAGAGATTATATCTACTTTATGGTGGGCAATTCAAGAGAATCTGGTCTTCATTTACCCCCCTGGGAACTTGCACCCCAATCCCTCTCTATGGTCCTATTGATACCCAAACTGATTTTAAAAACTATAGGGCCAAGATGGTCAATTGTACCCTTAGTTTTGAAAAAAAGGCCTCCAAGGGCCTAACTAACAAGTTAAGGGAAGAATGGTCAGAAATGGCCAGTGGTGCCCACAAGTGGTCACTATTGTCAATTTCGGGTCAAATTTTCTTCAGTTTTGGGGGTGAGGTGCTGTGGGCCACAGGGAGCCAGGAGAAAGCATCTGCCTTGTGACTCATACTTTGTCCATCTTTTATTTAGATAATGTAGC
Organism: Pogona vitticeps; assembly: GCF_051106095.1. NCBI lineage: Eukaryota > Metazoa > Chordata > Lepidosauria > Squamata > Agamidae > Pogona > Pogona vitticeps. The sequence continues at coordinate 97,074,650 of NC_135787.1, read as the reverse complement.
AATTATCTCGCTAAATAACTAAAAGCAGTCCACAGAACCATAGAATCATGAAATTAGAAGGGGCCTATAAAGCCATCAAGTCCAACCCCCTGCGCAGTGCAGGAATATAAATCAAAGGATATCTGCCAAGTGGTTATCTAAATTTCTCTTGAATGCCTCTAGTGTTGGAGCACTCACCACCTCTCGAGGTAATTGGTTCCATTGCTGTATTGCTCAAAGTGCTTCATCAAGCTACATGGTTTGTAACTGATGTTGTAATCCTGTGCAACAGAAAGGAGGAACCTGTGGTCCTCTGGATGTTGTTATTCACCTTCAGTTCTCATATCTGAATGGAGAAAGGCTGTCCATCCCCGCTATATACACCTCCCTGGGTGTATGACTAGTTGAACTCAGTGCAATATAAATTTTGGTAGATGTGTGTAGGACACAAGCCCAACGAATTGAAGGAATGACAATCATGTTAAAAAGAGAATTTGTCATTATGAATTCCTTCTCCAAAGCAGCATTTGTGAAGAACCTTGGCCTTCAGTCAATAAGGAAACAAAAAGAGTTCAGAGTCAGAAATTGTGTTAAATCTGGCTATAATCTTCTCAGTCTATAATTCTGGTAATGGGATTCCAAATTTTTCTAGTGGCTTCTTCTTAAAGCAAATTCTTTAAAAGTTATCATTTCTGCATCCTCATGTAAAGGCAGGAATCATTCACACATGATTTCTGATAAAGCCACAGAGGAGGGCAGGGGGAGCCCAGGATTTATTGGAAATCCATATGTGGATTTATTTTAGCTAATATATTTGTATACAACTGTTCTGCTGAGGCAATCAGAGGACTGTGCATTTAAAAACACTAACATTAAAAAAATTACAAAAAGAACAAAGTCTTAGAATGATTAAATCTCTCCTCTGAGGCCAAAGGCATGAGCTGCTTTGCCTTAGTTTCCTCATTATTATTTTTGCTCAGGACACAAAGGTCTTAAGCAACCCTGGGGAAAGTTAAGGCAGGCAGCAGCATAGGCTTAAGTTCATGGTCCTTCAGCAAGTGATGGGATGAAATCTTACACTGTAATAGATACATTTGTCTTGAGAATTGCACAAGACAGGTTTTTCATGATTCTCATGATTCTATAGAGAAAATGGAAATAATTTTTATAACTTACTCGTTCCCGAAGTCTTTCATCATATTTAACAGCAATCTCTTTGCAGAATTGACTGTTTCTAAGAATTGAGTCAGTTGTCTGAAACAATAAGCATGCAATTCATGCAATTCATGTTTTTAAAAATATAGGTATTATTTAGGCTACTTATTTCTGGAAATAAATTCAACATTCAAAGATTTTTAAAAATTCAGTGCCTGCATATACTTTGCATACTTTTGGGAATATATAAAACAAAAAAGAATACTTTGACATTAGGGGATTTTTTTTTGTTATGAGGAGGAGAAGGAAGAGGTGGTGGAGGAGAAATGTACAGTGGAGTCTCGACTTACGTAAGGCTCCACTTACGTACTTTTCGACCTGTGTACTTCTCCAGCTGCAAAGTTTCACTTTGACTTGTGGCCGGAGAATCGACCTACGGACCAGACGAGAGAGGCGGGAAAAGTACCAAATTCAAATTTGGCACTTTCCCCGCCTCCCCCTTCCAGTCCGTAGGCCGCGGATTTGCCTCCGGACGCTTTCCAGGGCTTCTCCCCCACCATGGGAGGCCTCTTGGAGGTCCCCCCTGCCACCAATAGTGCCTCCAAAGCACAATTGGCAGCGGGACCTCCGAGAGGCCTCCCATGGTGGCGGAGAAGCCCTGGAAGACATCCGAAGGTCCGCCGCTGCCGCAGCTGGGAGCCGTGCCATGCCAGGTGATCCCAGCCATGCTCGGACTCCTGGACATCCCCCCCCCCGCTGCCATGGAGGAAGTCCAGGAGTCCGAGCATGGCCGGGATCACCCAACGCGGCGCAGCTCCCAGCAGCGGCAGTGGCAGCGGGGGAACTCCGGAGGCTTCCCTGCCGCCATGGGAGGCCCCTCGGAGGTCCTCCCCACCACAGATAGTGCCTCCGAAGCATGATCAGCAGCAGGGGGGGCTCCCAGCAGTGGCAGGGACGGGGGAAGTCCAGGAGTCAGAGCATGGCCGGGATCACCTGGCGTGGCTCGGCTCCCAGCAGCAGTGGAGGCAGGGGACCTCCGGAGGCCTTCCCCACCGCCATGGGAGGCCTCTCGGAGGTCCCCCCCCACCGCTGATCATCCTCGGAGGCACTATCGGCGGTGGGGAGGACCTCCGAGAGGCCTCCCATGGCGGTGGGGAAGGCCTCCAGAGTCCGCCGCTACTGGCAGCCGCGCCGCATTGGGTGATCCCGGCCATGCTCTTTTTCGTTACTAACCTAAACAAAACTGTTCAGATGCTCTTGGACTACAGTTCCCATAACTCATATTCATTGGATAGAGACAGATGGAAGCTGTAGTCTGCAGTGGCCCTGGAGAAGCATGCGGATATGTACAGATTTGTGTCTTCAGTCAGGACAGTAACAGTAACATAGCATGCTTCAGAAGTAATTAACAGGCAGGCTATTACAAAGTACAGTGGTGCCTCGCTTAACGAGCGCACCGTATAACGATGAAATTGCATAGCGATCCTTTTTTCGGATCGCTAATGCGATCGCTCAACGTTTTTCCAATAGGGGAAAATTCACTTTGCGAAGACCGGTAAGCGTTTCGCTTACCGATCTTCGCAAAACGAACCCCTACGATCAGCTGTTCGGCAGCCAAAATGGCCACCGGAAGCCTGGAAATGGCCCAAAATGGCCACGCGCAGCATTTTCGCGCCCTCGTTAAGCGAGGCGAGGACGCGAAAATGGCTGCCGGCCATCCTGAAGCATCGCTGAACGGTGAGTATTTGGCCCATTTGGAACACATTAAGCCATGTTTAATGCGTTCCAATGGAAATCCCTGCCCCGTTCAGCGATGCTTCAGCATAGCGAAGGTTAATCCGGAACGGATTAACCTCGCTATGCGAGGCACCACTGTAAATGAAATACTGTATAGTAAATTACAGTAAAAAGGTAATATGGATGAATTACATTCCACCATTACAAGGAGCAATAGAAAGGAGCACAACAGCATTTATGGTATATATGAAAAAAAAATCGACAACCAGAATCCTGCTGGTGTTCATGTACAGTTGGCATGAGCTGCTGTACTAATTTCAGCTACTTGACAATGTGTCAAAGCACATCTGTCACATGTCGCACATACAACTGAACAAGTGAGATGTGCTCCAGCAACTTATCAATTAGCCACAGTTAGCAGTAAAAACAAACCTTAGGTGAACTCCATTAAAAGATTTCAGTCAAGGGACAGATTTAACACTCATTTGAGGATGGGCCACACTGATTTTGAAGTACAAAAAGATTTCAGCAGTTTAACAGGTATTTTAGTGGTTATATTTCTACAATTTCTGTATGCTGTGGTACACCTTTTTGGCCTTTCTACTTGTACTCTATCTTTCCAGAAATTATTTGTCACTAGCTTAAGGAAAACACCTATTGCACAATTTGCTCTGATAGCAATGAAACGTGTTAGTAGTTGTTAAAACTCAGAGTAAATCTGACTGAACATGGGCAAGAGATTCTTCAACAGAAGGGTAATTCCATGGCAGTGGTAACAGCAAAGAAAGCCTTCTCTGCCACCGTTGCATCTGTGCAGTATCATCGAGCAGAATTGTTTCAAGTAGTCATGGACATATGTGTTGCACCACTAGCAGGGATCATGGACTACTTGACAGCCCACTGTGAAGAATTAGCGCGATACTTTGCAGACAAAATCACCTGGATCCACTCTGACCTATCTGCTATGGTTGACACAGATCCTGTGGATGTCACTTTGTTTGCTCTATATTAATAGATTTGTTCCAATTTGTCACACTTGAGGATGAGAATAAAGTCACTGAAGAGATGAGACCAACCATATGTGTGCTGGATCCCTGCCCTTCTAAGATCTTAAACCAACCAAGGGAGAACAGGTTGAGTAGGTAAGGGGGTGCTAAACATCTCTCTGTCTCAAGGCACAACATTCTACCTAAAAGAGGCATTTGTAAGACCTTTGACAAAATCCTCCCTGGACCTCATGAAACTGGACTACTATCAGCCATCTCCAATGTTCCATTTCTGGGCAAGGTGCTAGAATATTTGGTGCCCTCTCAGTTCCAGGAACTGCTGGATCAAAGAAATTATTTTAGTCTAATTTCAGATTTGGTTAGGGGACAAAGGCAGCTTTGGTCAGTGTGACGTCCCCCTCGTGCCCCTTGCTTGACCGTTAAGCCCCAGAGCACACGAAGGCAAACAATTCTCTCCTTTAACTGCTGCCACCAGGCGATCTCTATATCACCATTACTTCAGAAAGATTCAGGTCCACACTTCAAGTTCTTTTAAATAAAACTTTGGTTTATTGATTACAGAGATTGATTCATAAATATCTTCAGTAGCTAATCACACCTCAGAATTTCCCAAACTAAACACTCTATTACTGTGTCCGACTTTTTTCTCCTGCCTGACTTTTACATGTTTCTTACTCTCCTCTAGACTGACTCAGGCTCCACCTCTTATAGCATCTCCCTTGGCTCCGCCTCCCAACATTAATATGCATAAACCATTCATTACATAACAAACATGAACCATTACATAATACAACCTGAACCATAGACCTAATAAATAGAGAACGATACAGTCAGTTTCTTGGATGCTCAACACCGGGAAGTGGACAAGGGTGAGCATGTCCCTGTTGGTTCTGCTGAACCTTACAGTGATTTTCGATATCATCAACTAAGGAATCCTCTGAACAGAAACAGGTACAGACCAAAAAAATTATCATTTGTGGTTCCCCAGGCACTGGTTCTTTTTTGAAAGAAAGGTTTGTGCCTGGAGGGAGGGGAAACTAACCTCCTTACCCCGCACCCCTGTTGCCTTCCTACCTGGTCCTGCCATCTCCTCCTCTGCTGCCACCACTATCCTGAGATACATCAACCCGGCTTTCCTCCCAGGTGTCGGGCCGGCTGTTTCTCCACATGCAACCACCTATCAGCTGATCAGTGGGCACATGCACAGAGTCAGCTGGCCCGGCTCCTGGAAGGAAAGCTGAGTTGATGTCTCTCAAGACAGTGGCAGAAGAAGAGGAAGCAACAGGATCAGGTGGGGGGGGGCGACAGGAGCAGTAGGAAGCCGGTGGATGGCAGGCTGTGGAGGCAGGGGGAATGAACCAGGAAGTTCATGAAATCAAAAACAAGTTCAGTTGGGGTTGGGTTCATCAGTTTTGATGAATCTGAACTGACCTGAACCAATGAACCAGGAATTTTAACCCAAACTTTCTGGTTCATTTTTAAGTTCACGTCAATCTCTATTTTTGAACCATCTCTCTGGGACTGGTTCTAGAGGCACTGTTTTGCAATGGTTCTAGTCCTTTCTGGTGTTGGGAGACTCCTGTCAGACACCTTGGCTATTGGCATTTCTCAGTGTTCTGGTCTGTCCCCCATGCTATTTAACATCTAGATGAAACTGTTGGAAGAGGCTGTCTGTAGTTTTAAGGTTTAGTGTCACCAGTATGCTAAGGACATCCACCTCTCTCTCTCCATCTAATTCAAATGAAGCTTTTCTTGGCTCTCAATCAGTGCTTGACATCTGTGATGGACTGGATGATAGCAAATTGAAGCATAATCCTGGCAAGACAGAGGGGCTCCTGGTCAGTTTTAACTCAGATCAGATAAGAGGGATCCTTCCCATGCTACATGGGGTTATGGTCCTCCTGAAAACTCAGGTTTGTACCTTGAATGTACTCCTGGATTGACTGCTGAGTCTGGATACCCAGGCCTAAGCAGTAACTAGGAGAGTATTTGCACCATTAAAGCTGCTGGGTCTCTTCCTTCAAATGCCTGACTTGCTAAAGTGGCACATACCTTAGTTATATACTGTTTTGTTTTATTACTGTAACATGCTGTATATGGGGATGCGACTTGGAAACTTCAGCTGGTTCAAAATGCCGCAGCCAGTCTTGTGACTGAGCCAGTTACAGGGATCATAATTCCTTTGTTACAACTTCACAGGTTACCAGTTCATCTCTAGGTCCAGTTCAATGTACTGACTTAAAAAGCCCCATACCTATAAAGCTCCATATATCTTGGGTGCAGGCTATCCAAAGGACCATGTCCCAATATACTCCCCTCCCACATCTATGAGATTGGGAGGACACTTTTTCTTAGTCTCATCACAATCCCTGGCATGTTTGGTGAGTACTCTTGAGTGCTTTTCCTGTGACTGCTCTCAGTCTATGGAATCCCCTCCCTCAGAAGGCTAGGTTGGCCCTCTACATTTCTAGCCTTCTGCCAGCAGGTAAAAATCCACCTGTTTAAATTTGCTTTTGATCTGTGAACATCCTGGTAGTACTGACATTTTTAGTGGCGGAGGGGGATGTAGCATTGTGACAACCCCAGACCTACTGGAGTATGCCACACTATAAATATGCTGCCACCAACCATTCCCTATAAGGAGTCACACAGACCAGGAATGGATTTTAACAAACAAAAGAACAAGGTTTATTTAAATAACAAACAGGGTAAACAAAATGATCAGGTAAATAAGATACTGTAACGTGGCGTAGTCTCAATCATATACATACAACAGTTTGGTTCCCCTAGAACCCTTTAAAGTACAGCACAGACCCTGAACCTATCAGTTCTGGCTACCTATATAGAAACCTGAACCTATCAGGTATGTACTAACTGACACACAGTTGTACCCAGTCTGACACACAGACTCCAACTCTTCACTCTCCACACAAGCTCCAAATATATATACAGTACAGCTCCTCCCCCTGATGTCCCGCCTTCCACTCCCCATAGGATGGAACTTTCCCTCCAAACCCATGACAGACAGGTACCATCAGTGCTGTATGTAACACCTCCCCTCTTTATAAGTTGTTTTGCAGGGGAAAAGCTAAAGTGCTTTTCTCCAAAAAAAACAACCAGGATCAAAACACAAAACAATTATACATTTTAACACAATCCCATAACCCATACTTACACTCTAGGTTAAACATATCAATTAGGCATTTAACCATTAACATTTACAATACATTAAGTTACCTTTATTAATACAAACCAAGCCTGTTCAAAAAAAACAGGTACATTTAACTTTTGGTCACCAAAATATACATAGTCCATATTTCTTCGCCGTCTTCACTCATCGGGTCTTCTTGACAAGGCGTCAGCAACACAGTTCATTGACCCTCTGACCACCTTCACTTCAAAGTCATAATCTTGCAGGTTTAAAGCCCACCTCATAAGTTTACTATTGTGGGTTTTCATTGTCTTTAACCACTGCAGTGGTGAGTGGTCAGTGCACAGAACAAAATGTCTTCCCCAGATGTAAGGTTTGGCCTTCTGAATCGCGTATACTATGGCCAGGCACTCCTTTTCCACGGTTGCCAAATGTCTCTCACCTTTCTGGAGTTTCCTACTCAGGTAGGACACTGGATGCTGGTCACCATTTCCATCCTCCTGGCAAAGAACTGCTCCTACCCCGCTGTTAGACGCATCGGTGTAGATGATGAACTCCCGGTCGAAGTCTGGAGCACGCAGCACTGGATAATTGATGAGCGCCTCCTTCAACCTCCGGAACGCCTCCTCACAGTCGCTGGTCCACGGGATGCGGTCATCAGTCTTCTTCCGCGTCAGATCGGTCAGCGGAGTCGCCATCTCGCTAAACCTCGGGATGAACTTTCTGTAGTAGCCCACCAACCCAAGAAATGATTTGACTTTTTTCTTGGTGTTGGGTCTGGGCCAATCACGAACGGCTTCTATCTTGGCCTCTAGGGGTTTGATCACTCCTCCCCCTACTATGTGACCCAAGTATTTTATTTCTGGGCTACCCAGCTGCAGTTTGTTCTCTTTGCAGGGCCTAGGCCAAAGCACTTCCTCCCCTGGGTTAAAGTGCCTCTCCCTGGCTTTCTGGTCATACCAGGTTTTCTTTTTGACCTTCTGAGCTTGCAGGTTTTCTGCTGCTAGCTCTAGGTTTCTCTTCAGGTCAATCATTAAAGTGTCTATATTCGTCACAACATCTTGTGGGTCATCCTGGGTGATCTGTTCCCAATTTTGTTTGATTAAATCAAGTGGACCTTTCACCCTTCTCCCAAACAAAAGTTCAAACGGACTGAACCCGGTACTGGCTTGTGGCACTGATCGATAAGCAAACAAAAGGGATTGCAGCTTCTGGTCCCAATTGTTTGGATTCTCTGCCAAGTAAGCCCTAATCATGCGCATCAGAGTCCCATTAAACTTCTCCGTTAACCCATTACTTTCGGGGTGATAGGCAGTGGTTTCCTTGTGTTTAATTCCACAGATTTGCCATAACCGTTTCATAAGCTTTGATGTAAACGATGTGCCCAAATCTGTGATTATTTCTGAGGCAAATCCCATCCTGGACATATACCCCACCAAGGCATCTGCCACTGTGTTAGTTTCAATGTTAGTCAAGGGAATGGCTTCGGGGTACCTCGTGGCATGGTCCACAATGGTGAGAATGAACCGGTTCCCCCTCTTTGTGGCCTTGGGCAAAGGTCCCACAATATCCACTCCTATACATTTAAACGGGGTGTCAATCACAGGCAAAGGGCACAACTTCGCTTTGGTCCTGTCACGGTTATTCCCCTGCCTCTGACACACATCACATTGTTTACAGAACTCCTTGATCTGCTTCCCTATTTCCGGTCAGTAAAAATTTTGTGTGATTCTCTGCTGTGTTTTGTTCACCCCTAAGTGCGCAGCAAACATGTCAGAGTGCCCCCTTTGTAAGATCATGGGGCGATACTTTTCAGGTACCACTAGCTGACTTCTGATCCCATCTCCCCCTTTTGAGATATTCATTAGGGTCTCTCTATATAAAATTCCCTTTTCCTCACGAAATCTCACTGGGGTTTCAGGCGTTAGCTGGGTGTCTGTCACCTTTTCAAAACACTTTCGGAGAGTGGCGTCTGCCTTTTGCTCTTGGCCAAATTTGCTGTCTGTGGTTAAGGTTTCTACCACAGCTTCGGAACTATCCTCATCTGCTTTAGCCTCGGGCTCTTCAGTACCCCCCTGAACTGTCCCCGTGGTAGCTTGTGAGCGTGTAATCACTAGCACCCATTTCACATGTTCAGCCATGTCATTTCCCACGAGCATGGCTGCTGGCAGAGTCGATGAAATCGCTAGACGCCAAACTCCCCTCCAGCCTTGAAAGCTCACAGGTACCTCAGCTACTGGCAGTGAGATCACCTGCCCCTCAATCCCTGCCACCTTCAAGCTCTCATTTGGGATTATATACTTCATAGGAATAATGTCTGGATGGCACAGGGTCACCTGGGAACAAGTATCCCTTAGCCCCCTATACTGATGGTCAAGTATTCCTACGTCCACCCCTGCGGTCTCAAACAACTGCGAATCTGTCCTCACTAGTAAGCAGCGCTTGACCTCCACAAGAGGACCATTTTCCCCAGCCTGATCAGCAGATGTAACTGTTTCAGATTGAGTAGCCATGGTAACAGGCTCCCTCAATGGCAAAGAGCTTTGCTCTGTCTGGACACAGAACACAGATTTTGGCTTGGTTCCACTCAAATCATGAGGCAAATTTCCCTTTAGCTGCTTTAATTTCTCACACTCTGAGATTAGATGGCCCTTTCCTTGACAGAAATAACATTTTCTGCTGTATTTGGAGTCTTTCTCATCTGGTTTTGGTTTTCCCTCCAAACTCTGAGGTCTTTGTGGTTTCATGTCTGAGGGCTTCCCTTCAACATGGGCCCCTCCCCCTTGCTGGTTTTTCCCTGGTCCCTGAGAGTACTTGCTGTAGGTTTCTTTGGGTTTACCTACAGATTTCCCCTCAGCACCTAAGGGCTTTCTTATTTGGTAAATAAAATCTGCGATCTCTGCCGCCTCTGTCACAGATTTCGGTTTCCTCTCCCTCACCTGGAACTTCAGTTCCCCATGCAGGACTGAATAAAACTGTTCCAGCGCTATCAGGTCTTTGAGCTGCTGGAAGGTCTCTGTCCCCTCCTGAGACAGCCATTTCTCTAGCAGCCTCACCAGTTGGGCCCCCACTTGGGTAAAAGTCTGCTCTGGTTTCTTTGTGAGTGACCTGAATCTTTGCCTCAGCTGTTCAGCATTTATCCCATGTCTGGCAAACACCAGTTTTTTAAACTCAGCGAAGTCTTTCATCAGTTCCACTGGCATCTCTGCATAGACTTCTGCCAGGCTGCCACTGATTAAAGATCGCATAATGGTCATCTTCTCAGTTTCCCTTACTGAGAAGTCCACAAACGCTCTTTCCACGAGGGAAAAGAACACCTCAGGGCAATCTCCCTTGTGGTACACAGGGAATTTCTTCAGGTCAGTTTTAGACAATTGGCCCACCTCAGAATCCCTATTGTTATTATTGTTCTGGTTCATCATTTCCAATTTTCTTAACTCAAACGCCATCCTTTCTTTTTCCAGAGCAATTTTCTCTCTCTCTAATCTTTCTTCTTTTTCCATTCTCTCTCTCTCTAATTCGAATTGTCTCTGTTTCTCCCTTTCCCTTTCCTCCATTTCCCTCACCCTCAGTTCATGCTGTTGGGCTAGGAGCATTATTCTGAGTTCTGAGGTCTGTTCTCCCGTGTTCTCCTCCTGCACTGAGCCAAATTCCTCCTCAGAACCTTGGTCTACCTGTGGATCTCTCACTTCCCCCATTTCCGCCATTTGACTTCGAGTCAAGGGCATAATCCCCCCAGAACAGGCTGCCTTCAAAAGTCAAGCCTCAAAATAAAATGACAACTTTTTTTCTTTTGCCTCAGAAACAGCCTTCTATAGATTGCTGCTGTTCCTTCAGCACTAACTTGCAACTGTTGCCAGGCAGAATCCACCCCCTCTGCTAGGCCTCTCAGCAGACAGGCTAGATCACTGTTACTTCACGCAGCTTTGCCTCAGCCCTTTCCCGCCAAAACGGGTTGCCTCAGAGCTCCCTAATCTAGTCTCCCCAATCTGAGTTGGCACGTTCTTCCACTAGCGTACCTCCCCGTGAGGTAAGCCTAGAAGATTACCTACGCGCCCTCAGATTGTCCCTGACTAGACCCCCCTTGCTCTGGGCACACTTGCCAAGGCTTTGCTGGACCACTGGACAACTGGACCAGTCGTATCCCACACGCTGGACACCAATCAATGTGACAACCCCAGACCTACTGGAGTATGCCACACTATAAATATGCTGCCACCAACCATTCCCTATAAGGAGTCACACAGACCAGGAATGGATTTTAACAAACAAAAGAACAAGGTTTATTTAAATAACAAACAGGGTAAACAAAATGATCAGGTAAATAAGATACTGTAACGTGGCGTAGTCTCAATCATATACATACAACAGTTTGGTTCCCCTAGAACCCTTTAAAGTACAGCACAGACCCTGAACCTATCAGTTCTGGCTACCTATATAGAAACCTGAACCTATCAGGTATGTACTAACTGACACACAGTTGTACCCAGTCTGACACACAGACTCCAACTCTTCACTCTCCACACAAGCTCCAAATATATATACAGTACAGCTCCTCCCCCTGATGTCCCGCCTTCCACTCCCCATAGGATGGAACTTTCCCTCCAAACCCATGACAGACAGGTACCATCAGTGCTTTTGATCTGTGAACATCCTGGTAGTACTGACATTTTTAGTGGCGGAGGGGGATGTAGCATATTATATTTTTATCATCTGTTTTCAATTTAATTTGCTTTGGACTTGAGATGTTTTCAATATTGTTACAGCTTCAATTGTACAGTGGTGCCCCGCATAGTGACGATAATCCGTTCTGAAAAAATCGTCGCTATACGGATTTGTTGCTATGCAGGGCAAAAAAGCCCATAGGAATGCATTAAAACACGTGTAATGCGTTCCTATGGGCAAAAAAATCACCATTATGCGGAAATCCTCCATGCGGCCACCATTTTCGCTGTCCGGTAAGCGAGGAAAGGGCGCAAAAACACAGTGGGCGGCCATTTTCTTTACCTGGCGGCCATTTTGGAACCGCCGATCAGCTGTTTTTAAAACATTGTTATGTGATAATCGGTAAGCAAAACGCTTACCAATCATCACAAAGCGATGTTTTCCCATTTAAAACATCGTTATGCGATCGCAAAAGCTCAATCGTTATGTGGATTCGTCATTAAACGAATCACTTGTTATGCGGGGCACCACTGTATTTTAATAGTAATACTCTAATTTATTGTGATTTTGAATATATGTATACATTTTAGCTGCTGTACATCACCTTGAGTCCTTTCATTGAGAGAAAGGCATGGTATAAATGAAGTACAGTGGTGCCCCACATGACGATAATAATCTGTTCTGGGAAAATCGCTGTTTAGTGAAATCGTCGTCATGCGGAATCAGTTTCCCCATTGGAATGCATTGAAACCCGTTTAATGCGTTCCAGTGGGGAAAATACTTCATCGTTTAGCGAAGATCGCCCATAGGGAAGCCATTTTGCGAGCGCCGATCAGCTGTAAAATGGCTGCCATGCGAAGCATGGGTCCGGAAAACAGAGGGCAGCCATTTTGTGGAGCCGGAAAAATCATTGTCTTGTGAACAAATGGTTTGCAAAGCATGGACCTAATCGACGTCCAGCGAAAATCCCCCATAGGAATGACTGTTTTGCGAATCGCTATAGCGATCGCAAAAAGTCATTGTAATGCGGATTCGTTGTTCAGCGGGGTCGTTGTCTTGAGAGGTACCACTGTAAATAAACATTCCATTTCAGGAGCCATTTTAGCCTATGGTAGTGATAAGGTATCATGTTGTACATGCCTAGCAACAGTTTATAAACTATACAGAGACATAGAAGAAATATGTGCTATAGCTTATATACTTCCAATTTAACATTGGAAACAGCTGAAGAGGGCTTCTGCCTGAGTGATAAAATATGAAACTGACTTCAAGGAAGAAGAAATGCCTTGAAAATAAAGGTGCTTAGAACTCAGCCTGCAAAACAGCTGAGAATAGCACTGTCAGGGCTTGTGAAATCTGACCCAACACTGACACAAGGAAAGAGAAAAGTGCTGAAAACAAAGAACAAGTGTTGCATTTCAACAGTTTAACTTGCTCCAACATATGGTCTGTCTTCCTAAAAAGAAGTTAGTAGCAATCTCACTCCTACTTTTTTTTTGTCTCTAAGCTCCTAAACCTTAGTGCTGCTTTTGGGCTTTTATGCTCTGCATCTCTACATCTTATTAACAAAAGGGGCTACCAACTTCCTTGTGAAGAGCAAAAGGCTTAATATTCTCACCAGAGTTTAGTGTTCTCAAATGTGTTTAGAATGTTAATCACCTAAAAAAACAGAATGTTGCTAACTCTGGGCCCGTGATACAAAACACATTATTCTCACATTAATTTATTGTTGTGTCAGAATTCACAGTACAAGAAGACACAGGAGCAAATCAGGACCCGTGGCTTTTCTGTCTGTACTTCAGCTGCATGTTTAGCAAGGAGAGATAACAAATCTGGTTTTATTTAGTAGTTCCAATTGGTTTACAGAAACATTTCTCAAACTGTGGACAAGCTACCACTGCCTTGGAATCTTTGGAAAAGAAATGAGAAATGTTTAATTTGAAAAAAGAAAATCACTGCTGCAACCAACATTATCATCCTTCCATGGCATATGTTGCCGCCATTATCAATCAAAACGTTTTTCACTTAAGAGTTTCTAGGTCAGTAAATCCAGCCTAAATGGAGATGAAGAATTTTGTATTTTCCAAAATGGGATTAATGGACAGGATCTAATTGCTAGATTTTCCCCCAACAGAACACTGGAAGTCAGTAAAAGGGGAAGTCTCCTTTCAACAGCACACCATCTTGCACCCCAACCCTGCTCCAAAAGGCCAGGAAGATCTCTAGAGTTGATTTTTGAGGCAGCTCTGAGGACTGCAGGGGAAAAAAAGCAAAGCAAAGCAAAGCGTGCTGCTTATATACCACCCCATAGTGCTTCAAGCACTCACTAGGCGGTTTACAAGTTAGTTATGCAGGCTACACATTGCCCCCCCCCCGTAAGCTGGGTACTCATTTTAGCCGGCTACCTGGGATTGAACCCCAGATCGTGAGCACAGTTTTGGCTGCAGTACAGCGGTTTCCAACTGTTATTATTTTTATTAGTTTTCACCTATTTCGCAGATGATACAATTCCTACATACGAATTATGTAGAAATGTCTACAATTTCATATTTGACAGTTAGGTCTGAGAGGTAGGATATTATTCTCTACATATTCATATGAGAAATTATGATTATACCGATATGTTGCAAATCAATTCTTCATCAGAATTCATTTGATGTTCATTAGATAAAGGGTTTTATATTTATTTACTCTAGAGATGCATCAAACTGCTTATGTTTTAATTTTTGTGACTAGAAAATGTGATGAATTTATAAGAGGAAGTGGTCTGAAAATATCTGTACACCTCTCTTGACACAGTAGTAGGCAAGAGCATCAAAGGCAACATCCTCCTTAGCCCCATCCTCCTTCCTTTTAAAGCAGCCACAATAAAATATGCATATTCTCAGAATCTGCATAGCTTCTCATCAGATACAAAGCCTAGGAAAGCATATGTCCCACCCCTATTAGCATAGATATATGGCAGGCACCAAAACCAACCACCATCCTATTCCCACTTGCAGCTTTACTTTTGGCTGCCTCCTGACTGATTTCACAGCAGCTTTCTGGAGCTGGTCCTTTCTTTCTCTTTAGGATGTCACAGATAACAGATAAATTTTCATAAGCAATGATAATCTCAGCAGGATGCTTTCCTAGTAGTAACTTACATCCATAAAAAAATGTAATGGCTGCCTCTGGCATACATATTAGTTCAACAGTGACTAAAATCCTGTTGACATAAATTAGTCCACATAAGGCTGATGATGTCATCAACAGCAGCCTTTTTTTTAAAAAATCCCAGAACATCTGATATTGTGGAATTTAACATACACTGTACAATATACTTACCTGCTTTGCACGAAGCAGATCACTTGAGAACACATGAGTAAATTTTACATTACTGAGATATACACCAGCAGCATTGGCTTGTCTGAAGCCTGTCTCGGAGAGGGGCATATCAATACCCTGTCCTGCAACAACCAAAATTGTTAGTTCAACATCTTATGGCAAGTCTGATTTATTCATCAATGGCTATTAATACTCATAGACACAAGGGAGGTCCCTGAACTTACTGTATCATTATAGGTATATATCGGTGCTTTTGATGGGAGGGGCCCTAATCTTTAGTTGAAACCAAGAAATGAAAAGCTAGATTCAAATCCATTGTCCATGTACTTGTCCTTCCTCCACATGATCATCTCCAATGTCCAAATTCTGATGGCAAATATCTTAGAGGAGAGACTTGTCGTTGTTTTCACTAGGGTGGACAGCATGGCCCTCCAGATGTTGTTACTGAAAGTCCTCTATCACTCACCATTGGCTACTGCTGGGAGTGGCAATCCAACATCTGGAGGACCACAGCTATCCACCCTTGCTACGCATAGATGGAGCAAAACAAAAAACAAAAACTGAACAATTAAGACCAGCCAGACAGCTATACTTACTTTGTAGATTTGTAGGTTTTTGATAGAGGAACACATTTGCTGCCTCGCATTATACAATTCTTGCCCATCTACCAAGTAAGTGCCTTTGTGTATCTACTACCCTCAGTAAGAACAGCCAGGCATTTTGTATTTCTATATGGACTTTTGCTGAAAATCTCCTTTCTTTAGTAACCTACTGTCATCTTGAAGCTGTGCTGTTCATGTATCTCATAAGCAATTTGTACAACACGAAGATTGCAATTAAAGAAGTATTTCAGACCACATGTCATTATTTGGCAATCAAAGTGATATAATGTAGTGTTTTTTTTTTTGGGAATGGAGGCAGAAATATGTGGTGCAAATGAGCAGAATAGAAGTTCCCGTATACATGCATAGCTTTCAAAAATAATTGTGAGAAAGGACCCTAGTCGCAAGAAGGTCTATAAAAACTTGTGTTAAGAGAGAGAGAGAGCCAATTTCTCTCCTCTGCTACCTCTGAAGCTTCTTGTTTTTCCATGGCTAATTTACATTTTCTCTTGTAGAAAATTTGTAAAATGAAGGGAAAAGAGCAAGAACTCTTGAAAATATTTTTCCTTTTAAATTATCAAAATTGAGTTGGGTAAGATTTGTGTTACCTACATTTTATTCCCTCTAGATGATTTTTAACAATTGTTAGTAATGATGATAGTACATTAATGAAAACATTATCAGAAAAGTACAATTATTACTACAATATTGTGAACATATGGGACTTGCGTGTTAGATGGAAAAATATTTTTTAAAAGCATTGGAAACTATCTGGAAGAGGAATACTTATGGATAGTACTATCTCCCCAGTGCTGATTCACAGGCATTTTTCTTATATTGCTTCTTCTGCTTCTTGATAATGCTGACTACAGAGACAGTTTCTAAGCCCAAACAATGAATCCCCTTACTATGATGCTGATGATTTATGTTTTAAACGCTATTTCCTTATGCTACCAATCTAAAAAAGAAGCTCCTTGAGATTTAGGAGCTTGCTTCCCATTTCTAATCCTTGATATGCTTGTAACTAAAACATATCAATAAAACTCAAATATTTTTAATTGAACCTTAAGTTTTTGATTGTAATAAACACAAAATCACAATTTAGATACAGAATATTTTATAAATATTCTTAAAGTATGATAACCTTAATACTGTTAAAATAAAGCAATATACTGTATTCACTCCCTTCCAAATTCCCTTTTATTTTTGAACACTTTGAAAATACATCTCTATGTCCACAGAAGCTTGCCTCCACAACTGTATATTAGTCAATTAAGAAATTGCCTACAAATAGCTGCTAGTGTGTGAGCTTCTTCACGGTGCAAATACTACATGGAAGCCAGTTTGCAGGAATGCTGCTGTTTACTTTCCAGTCATTGTGACTTTCTTTGATCAGACTTAGCTCCTTGATCAGATTTTTCAGGCCAGAAAAATAAGTATGCACCAGCAGTTCACTGCTATGCATGTGTATCCCAGACTTGAAGTCTAGGTCTTGAGACAACAGACTCAACTTAATAATTTTTCAAAATAAGCCCAATAATCCTTCAGTATCTAAATAATAACAGTGGAAATATATAGAACAGCAGCCATGGCGTACGAGTATTAACACTCAATAAGAGTTACTATAAATTCACAAACCTTGTAGTATCTTCTCTTTGTTGTATCTTGTTTCGCCACTGAAACAAACAAAAGACAATGTAAAAAATTAATAATAAAATAGTGTGGGGACTATTTTATTTTTGTGCTTGAAAGGACAAGAGGAGTTAAGGAAAGTACCAAGGATTTCAATCAAGATTGGCCATTAGAACACCAGGTTTACATGTCAGAAATTATTTACTTGCAATTTACATTTATATCCTGTTTCTCCTTTAATGAGTCCAAAAAGTGCATATGGTGCTCCTCTTTCTATCATCCTTATAGCATTCTTGTGAGGGACTTAGTGGTTCATAATTTCTCAGACAATTTCTTTGCTCAGTGAGGACTAGGTTTTGGATTTCCAAGGTTCAAGTAAAAAACATTACATCTACTATTCTCTCATTGTACCACCCAAAACGCTGCTCAACAGTCTCCCTTTCTAGACCACACAGACTGGTCTCTAGGACAGTGTTGGAATACTTTTTGTTTATTGCATGATGAGACGTCAGCATCCACACCCAGGCTACTCTGCTGTGGCTCAAAATTTAAAAGTCTCTATGGGCATTCAATGTATTTGCGAATGTATTCAGAGTTCCTACTCCAGTCCTCTGAAGATGCTGGCCACAGAAACTGGCAAAACATCAGGAAGAACAATCTTCAGAACATGGCCAAAGAGCCCGAAAAACCCACAACAACCATCTCTATGGGCATGCTCCAATGGCTGTCTGGCACCGTTCATTCTGCAACTTATTCAAGTAACAAAAGCCTTATGATAATAAATTTAATTAAACAGCTCGTGTGCTTTAGAAAATAGAAAATAAGAGAAAGAAATAACAGGTTTGAAAATAAATCAGACTACCACCTAAACCCACTGAAAATGTATGTTGACCAGAACAAGGGTCCTGTTCCTTTGGAAGCTTTAAAAGAAGGAATTATGTTAAGGATATCTTGGCATGTTAGGATTAGGCAAAATCTACTGAAAATACATAACTTTACATAAACACTAAAGGTACACATGTTTTTGCCTGGATTCACTCTACAGGGATAAACCAGACAAAAGAGTATTACGATCCACTAGCCAAAACCCTTTTACCTAAATTTGTGCAGAGGCTGGATGATGTCATCATTTGGGCCAGCAAAATTAAATTAAGTTTAACAGAAAGCTTCTGATCCCCCCCATTCCAAGGCTCTCTAGGCCTCCCTTTTGCCCTGGCAGGGGAGGAGACTTTAACAATAAAAATTTGTCTCCTGATCACCACAGCCAGGATTGCTGGCAGTAATCTGAGGCGATTTCTGGCTATTAAAGATTCCCCTCCACAATCCCTGAGGCTCCCCAAGGCAAAAGGGAGCCATAGGGAGCCTTGGAACCTGAAAAAGGAGGGGGAGATAAACAAATTTCAATTAATTAAATTTTACTGGTCCAGATGGCAATATGATCTAACTTCTATGATGATCTAACTTCTATTCTGTATCCAATAAGCCCCAGGTGATTCAAGATCTTATCCTGGAGGAGGATGCAGACCTGGCATGCATAACCGAGACATGGCTTAATGGGGAGGGTGGCCCTCCCCTGGCTCTCATCTGCCTGCCCGGTTATGATGACCAGCACAGGGTAGACTGGAGGGACGGCGGGGGGGGGGAGTAGCCATTCTCTATAAATCTAACTTGGAGGTTACCAGGCGCTCCTCGGTGGTAAGGCCGGGTCTAGAGGCACTCCACGTGTCGATAGGGGCCAGGGATGGAATTGGGATTTTGCTGGGCTACCATGCCCCCTGCAGCCCAGCCACTTCCCTTCCGGAGCTGGCTGACTTTGTCTCCGCGGCACTGTTGGGATCCCTGACGCTTCTGGTCTTGGGTGATTTCAACGTGCATGCGGAGGCAGAGGTTACTGGGCCAGCTCTTGAGTTCCTGGAAACCATGGCTTCCTTGAACATGTCCAGCATGTCAACGGCCCCACCCACGTGGGAGGTCACACGCTAGACCTGTTTTTTTCCTCCAGTTGGGGCGAGAGTGGTCTGATGGTGACGGACCTTGTGTCTGTCCCCTTGTCATAGTCAGATCACCACCTGATAAAATGTAACCTCACAGTGGCTCCCCCCCCCCACAGGGAGCAGGGGCCTATTCCTATGGTCCACCCTCGAAGACTTCTGGATCCGATCGGTTTCCAGGATGCCATGAGAGGGATTACGGCTGACTTGGCTAGCGCTCCTGTCGACGTTCTGGTTGACAGCTGGTCCACCACTGCCACCAGGGCCATAGACATGATCACGCCCAAACGCCCTCTCCGTCGCAGAACTCGCCCGGCGCCTTGGTTTAACCAGGAGCTCCGGGCGATGAAGCGTATAAGGAGAAGGCTAGAGCGTAGATGGAGGAAGAACCCGACAGATCATAATTGGATAGCTGTTAAGGTCTCAACTAACGTTTATCTGAATAAGGTGAAGGCTGCATGTAGATCATTCTTCACTAACCGGATAAGCGAAGCGTCCAACCAGCAGGTGGAGCTTTTCCGCATAGTGCGCAACCTATCCGGAATTGGTCTGGGAGATGGGCCTCCCCTTAGTCTCTCACCGGACCAATTTGCAGCATTTTTTAAATCTAAAGTGGAGGCCATCCGCCGGGAGCTCTCTCCTTTTTTGAATGCAGTGAGATGTCCAGCGCTCTGTCTTGTCCGGTTATTTTTGACTCCTTTCAGCCGTTAACGCCTGATTCTGTGGCCAGGGTGCTTGATCGCTGTCGGACCACCACCTCCTCCTTGGACCCTTGCCCGGCCTGGCTAATCAAAGCAGCCAGGCCGAAAACAACTGAGTGGGCCACAGGAATAATAAATGGGTCTTTCCTTGAGGGCAGGTTCTTCAAGGAGACACTCATTAGGCCCATAAGAAAGAAACCTAATTTGGCGGTGGACAAAATTGGCAATTATAGGCCCATCGCCAATGTTTCTTTCATGAGCAAAGTAGTGGAGAGGGTGGTGGCAGATCAGCTTCAGGCACTCCTGGATGAAACAGATGCCCTAGATCTGTTCCAGTCGGGTTTCAGGCCGCATCACGGTACAGAGACAGCATTGGTTGCCCTGTATGATGACTTCTTGAGGGAGGCTGACAGGGGCAAAACGTCTCTGTTAGTCCTCCTCGACATCATGGTGGCCTCTGATACCGTCGACCACGGTATCCTCCTGGGGAGGCTCTCCGAGCTGGGAATTGGTGGCTTGGCGTTAGCCTGGCTCCGTTCCTTCTTGGAGGACCGTCCCCAGAGAGTACAGCTTGGGGAGAGTGTCTCGGCCCCGTGGAGCTCCAATTGTGGTGTTCCGCAGGGGTCAATTATCTCTCCAATGCTGTTCAACATCTATATGAGGCCGCTTGCTGGGGTCATCAGGGAGTGTGGAGCGTCATGTCACCAGTATGCTGATGACACCCAGCTCTACATCTCCTTTTTACCAACTGCAGGTGATGCTGTCCTGTCCCTTCAGCGCTGCCTGGGGACTGTACTGGAGTGGATGCAGGAGAACGGCCTGAGGCTGAACCCGGACAAGACGGAAGTTCTGAGGGTGGGGGCCCCTGTGGCAGGGGGCTTGGGTAGCTCTCTCTCGTTTGGGGGGGCGGCCCTGGCTCCAGCGAGTGGGGTCCGCAGCTTGGGCGTACATTTGGACCCGACGCTCACCATGGAACCGCAGGTGGCGTCGGTCGTCCATTGCGCCTTTTTCCATCTTTGTCGGATCGCCTGGCTGCGGCCCTATCTCGACACGGGGGCACTTACTACCTTAGTGCACGCGCTCATAATCTCAAGATTAGACCACTGCATCGCGCTCTATGTGGGGCTGCCTTTGAGGTTGACGCGGAAACTTCAGATGGTGCAGAATGCAGTGGCCAGGCTCCTTATTGGAGTGAGAAAATACCACCACATTTCTCCTACCCTGGCCAGACTGCACTGGCTGCCCATTTGTTTCCACATCGACTTCAAAGTTCTAATGCTCACTTATAAGGCCCTAAACGGTTTGGGACCTCGATACTTGGCGGAACGCATGCTCCCACCAAGATCTACCCGGACCACCCGCGCGAGCCAGGAGGTGAGGCTGAGGAGCCTGACGCCGAGGGAGACCAGTGGGAAAAGACACGAAACCGGGCCTTCTCGGTGGTGGAGCCTCGCCTTTGGAACAATCTCCCTCCTGAGATTCGTGCGGCCCCTACACTGGGCACATTTAAAACGCAAGTAAAAACATGGCTCTACATCCAGGCCTTCCCTCCTGCCAGCATGTAATCTGATTAGACCTAAATTTCTTCCTTTTTTCTATCTATCATTTATTATCTTTGGTGTATTGTCAGTTTTGCCAGTATGTGATGTTTATGGACTTTATTTTAATTGTATATGCTTTGCTGTTAGCCGCCCAGAGTCGTATGATATACCAGATGGGCGGGATATAAATAAATAAATAAATAAATAAATAAATAAATAAATAAATAAATAAATAAATAAATAAATAAATAAATAAATTTATGCCAATAGGATTTTGGCCACTGGATTCAAAAAGAAAGACTCATAAACATGCTCAATTACCTCAACAGAACTTTAGAGGACTTTGCTGGGACCAATGTGTGAAACAGAACAGAATTCTATTTATGTCCTAACACAGGGCCAGGAAACTGAGGTCTAGGACATCACATCCTTCTGTGAGCCTTACTACGGTGGTGGCTCGACTTACGAAATTAATGCATATTGGAACAGTGGCCGCAACTCAAAACTTTTGTAAGTCGAAGCAAAATTTCCCATAGGTATGCACTGAAAACCGATTAATTCATTCCAGCTGTTTTTGGTTCTTATGTAGAGGCGCCGTTCTTAAGTCAAAGCATTAGTTCCTATAGGAACTAATGCAAAGCTGATTAATCTGTACTCTACCACTAGGGGGAGAATTTTTCTTCTTTCGACCTAAAATGAACTTAGGTTAAAAAAAGGGGGGGGCAGGAAAGGAAGGAGGGGGGAGGGAACACCTTCGAAACAGAACATTTTTTTAACCCAAGCACATTTTAAACGAATCCAAGCACCTTTTAGATTACAAAAAGGGCAGGAAAAGAGGGGGGGGAAGGAACAATAGGGAAAAGAGGAAAGAAAGAAGGTCATCACTGGAACACACAAAGGTTTGTGCTCTTAAGCACAAAAAGGGAGAAGAGAGAGAGAGAAGACAAGGGGAGGAAGAGAGTCTAAAACATATGCTAAACCAACACATTTTACAACACATTTTAAACCAAGGAACTTTTAAACAAAACACATTTTAAAACAAAGCAAGCAACTTTAGAACCCACACACCAACACCTTTTAAAACAAAAGAGATGTCACAGTACACAAACCCTAGAAGTCACAGAGTCCAGCAAGCAGGCAGGCTTTAAACTCCATTTTAAAGCCTGCCTGCATCAACAAGCAACACAGACCCTCACAGAATATTTTCTGATTTTAAAAGAGACAGACCTTGGAGCCACATTTTAAACACACTCATTTAAAACAAAAGAGAGGTCACAGTACACAAACCCTAGGAGCCACAGAATGCAAAAATAAATAAATAAAATATACATTTTAAAATTACAGTGGTGCCCCGTATAGCGAGGTTAATCCGTTCCGGATTAACCCTCGCTATACGGAATCATCGCTAAACGGGTAGGGGAAATGTATTGGAACGCATTAAACTTCGTTTAATGCGTTCCAATACCTTTGTTACTTACCCGTTCAGCGAGGATTCCAGGTGCCGGCAGCCATTTTCGCGCCTTCGCTAAGCGAGGGCAGGGTGCGAAAACGGCTGCCGGCAGCCATTTCCGGGCTTCCGGCGGCCATTTTGGAACCGCCGATCAGCTGTTCGGCGGCTCCAAAATGGCCGCCGCAATACCCGATCTTCGCAATGCGGGTTTTCCCCATTGCGAAGATCGGGTATGTTTCCGTATAGCGATCCCGAAAAAGGGATCGCTATACGGAAACATCGCTATACGGTGCACTCGTTAAGCGAGGCACCACTGTACATTCTAATTTTCACATTAGGCAGTTTGAAGTCTCTTTCCATATCCACACTCTCTAACCGCTGGGGAGAGCGAGGTGGCAGACAAGCAGCCTCTTCGCTGGCCAACGGTTAACAGAAAGTTCAAATTTCATGCTTTCCCAGCCTCCCCCGCATTTTTTCATCCATAACTTGAAGCTCCGGATGCAAGTCGAAGCAATATTTTGTGGCCGGAGCTTTTCGTAACTCAAAAATTTCATAAGTAGGGATGTTCATAAGTGGAGGCACCACTGTATTTGTGTTGATGGGCAGCCCCCCCCCCCAATGCAATAGATGCTGCTGCCTCTTGTTCACCCACTTTGGGCATCACAGCAAGGTGAAATAATCTGATAATGATATCCAGAGAGAAAGTGCAAACAACTGCAACTGCCTATTTGTTCAATATCTCTCACTGAACAGTGGAGTATTAAAAAATATAGTAACAGAAGAAACAACAATCACTAATCTCATCAAGTCACTCACCTGCATTCCCCCCTCCAACTGGCATAATGATAAAAACTTGGCCAAATTAATCTAATATATCACACTAATATATGTGAAACAGAGTATGAGCAGGGAGAAGTAGCAACTGATCTTCAAATCTTTTGATTGCATGCTTCCTCCCACCCTGCAGCACTCACAGTGGCAGAAATAGAATGAGTTGCACTACCCCTGCCCCCGAAAGGCCTTGCTAAGCCAAAGTCTGCAATGTTCATAGAAAGGATGAGCAAACAGGTGAACAATCGAAGACAGCAGCAACTATCACTTTGCCCATTCCTTCCTGCAACTAAATAACCATGCAAGCAGTAAGTGCCATACTGTCTTCCTCATATTCTCCTACCCTCAGAAGATTTAGTTCACTGGGCAGAGTCTCGTTACCATACTGCCGTGATGGAAAACATTCTTTTTTCTGGGCAATAGCAGAGGAACAGCTCTTACATACAACACACAGAGAGTGCCTAGAAATGGCAATGAAATAAGAAGAGGAGATGCCAATGTCATCTTCTGACTCAAGGGTCCCCATTTCTGCTCCCACAGCAGCATGCCATTGACCGTGAGACACAGCAAGCAAGAGAAAGCAGTTACTAGCTTGGCAGAAGCCACTGGCTCCTTTTCTTTTCTTGACAATAAGGACTGGACAGTGATTATTTCTGCTCCATACCACTCATCCACCTCCTCCTTGCATCTCACTATATCCTGTGGTTTTGGGTGATGCAGAGAAGAAAGCAGGGATTAGCCATGCAAGAATGAGCAAGCAAATGGTGACCGACCAGAGGAGCAGCCACCAGTTCCACCATCTTGCCTTCTCTCTCACTGGATGATGCAGAAGATTGGGCTAACTGGGCCTCACAACTCAGAGGAAGCAGAGAGATGACTGAGAAACAGGTGAGATGGCTGCTCTCTTGGTGACAAACCATCTATGCTACACACAGAAAGAGAAGGCATGCCATCAGATTAAGGCAGCTTCCTATACTCTGTGCAACATAATGTTTGATCCTCATAGGCTCAAACCCTTGATGAGCTCAAACGACTCCTCCCTGCCAAGCACCCAAAGAGCTGAATGCTAGATGTAGGACAGTGGACAAACTGGTGAGTCTCTTTCTCATTTTATGTTCCAACCACTCATGTAAGGCAACAAAGTAAACAAGATTCTCTTTTTATAACTTTTTTACCTTGCCAACAGGCTTCTTCGTGGTGCAGTGGTTAAACCACAGTACTGCAGTAAAAGACTCAGCTCATGATCTGTGTTTGATCCCAGCAGATTCAGGTAGCCAGCTCAGGGTAGACTCAGCCTGCCATCCTTTCAAGGTCAGCAAACTAAATACCCAGCTTGCCAAGGGTGACGGGCAGCAATATGTAACACACATAGCTGAACTGAGTTTTAAATTGCCTAGCAAATGCTTTAACCATTATGGGGCGGTATATACACTTTAAAAAAAAACTTTATTTCAAAACAGAAGTGGCAGGTAAACATCCCTTTCTCTAACTCTTAATGAGAGGGGAAAACTGCTAGAGTCACTGCTACTCTTTATAAAGTAGAAAGGGAACCAACAAGCTTTTTGTCTGAGAGGGTTTCACTTCAGACAGTCCTTTTGCTTTCATCTGCTGCTCCCTCTTAGCAACAGTTTCTGTTCTCAGAAAAACTGGAGAAAAGCGCAATTCTCTCAGAAACAATAACCCAGAACGTCAATGCAGTCCTTGCTTGTTTGCTCGCAAGTAAGTAAACCTAAAATGCCGGGTTAAAGTCGTTACCCTTACAGGACTGACAGAGTGGCTCTTCATATGTGCACAAAGCCGCTTCCACTGGCGAGAAAACCTTCCAGGCACAGAATACAGTAACAGGTCATGACACGTCAGGTGCCATTTTATGCCACCTCCCCTTTGGCACTCGCGCCTGCCGCTGCCCGACACGCAAGAGAGCCGCGCAGACGTATCCCACGCTCCCTCCCCGCACGGAAGAGGGGGGGAAGAGACTCCCGCAAGGCTCTCTCGCCCTGCGTTATTTTGCCGAGGGAAGCTAGTAAGGGAAGGCGGGGGGGGGGAGAGAGAATTAGGGAGAGAGAACCGCGGTACTCACTGCCGAACGACGGTTAATCTAAACACAACCATGTGGCCGGCTTCGCTCCTGCCACTCACTTGGCCGCTTCCCGGCAGTGCAAGGCTCAGCGATCCTCCGCTCTCCTTTCGAGGCCTCCCCCAAAGCCCCGCCCACCGGGCCGGTTCCGGTTACGGACGGTTGCGGGGGAGATGACGTCATGCGACGCGCGCGCGCCTCTCGGTCGGAATTACAAGCGGTCCCCCCCCTCCCGACTCTCTTTTGAGGGTCCTAGAATTAAGTTTAAGAAGGGCTGCTAGCTCAATACCCGGAACTTTCTGGTTGCTTCTGACCTTGTTGTCGTGAGTTACCGACAGCTGATAACAGTCGCCCTTACAGAACAAATTTAGGATTTCGGCTTTGCTGTAGTGGGACGAAAGACAAACGATAGCAGGGAAGCTGCTCTTTGCTCATCAAATGTATTTATTTATTTATTTATAAAAAGTTGCTTTTTTTTAAGTTACTGAATTTTGTAATATTGAAAAGTATGTGAAATAATTTGGAGCCGTGCAAACTAATAGAGTATTTGGCTTCCGCAAGCAGTTCAGAGATAAATTGGGTTGGGAATCTGGGCTCCGTGGGGTTAACTCCAGCAGATCACTGCTGCAAGCGGGAACAAAATTTTACTTCGCTGTTGTTGGTTGGAAAGTTCTCCTGCGGGCATGAAAGTGAAGCGCATCGTACAGTATAAACAGACAGTAATAAGCATGAGACTAATTGTGTGTGCGTCTGCATGTTTCTTTGTATCCACAATTTTTTCATTGTTTCTTGTGGGCGGCTGTTATAAATTGCGAGAGACCAAAACGAGGATCAAAATCAAGCCAGAATTGCCAGTGTTCTTGGGAGTAAATAATGGATTACTGTATATGAGACCCAATACATTGAAGCCCAAACAAGATGGAATTTCTATGTACTTTGTCACCCAAAAGGTGCAGCATTCACAGTGAACAGACAGCAAAAGTCTGAAGGTTTCTTGAAACAGAAAACCTGTTTATTTGGGCTCAGGACATATGTGCACATATGGGTGCCCTCGGAGGGAACACTTAACAAAGGCATGTAGCAGCTTTTTATACCTTTGGCTTGTCATGTTACTTTATGTTGGCAGGCTCTGCAAAGCCTACTCCTATTTTGTTATTCCCTAAAAGAAAAGAAAAGGCCTAAAAGAGGATATACATACAATACATATAGCAGACATATAGCATTAACAAAACTAGAGTAGCCCTTATCAGTAGACATTCCTCAGCACAGTTTTTTATTTCTCTCTCCTCTCAGGAGAAGCTGGAGATAGGTACAGCCAATGTAAACTAGGGGCCCAAGAATGCAAAGTGTCAGGAAGTTAGAGACCAACCTAAACGTCTGCTTCACTGCAACTTAATGGCTGTTTTTCTCTATTTTATTGTATCTGTACCTTATTCACATCACAACTTCACTTGTCCAGGGAGATGATATTCTGAGGAGGTTTGCTTTTTTGTGACAGGATTACCTTTGTTGTGTAAGGGCATGCATAAATCCAGCTTTGAAACAGTAGTCTGGATTCCTCTTGGTTCTGGTTATCCACTTTCTGATAACCTCCAGATTAGGCTACTGTGATGCAATTAACTGGAACCATTTTCAGGAATCTATCTTGCTAGTACTTAAGTGAGTGTGAGAGTTCATGTTGAATCTCTAGTAGTTTCTCTTCCTCTCTCGATCCCCAGTCCCTAAACACGGACACCGATGGTTGTTGTAACAGTTGAAGGTTTATTTTGGAACGATCAAATAAACAATCTATTCCTACTGGAACACCATCTTTCCTCTTTCCCTCCAACTGGGCTGGAAATGGTTTCCACTCTTCATGAACAAAAGGATTTCCAAAATTCGAATTCCAGGGGCCCAGTTGTTCAGCTGGTAACCAGTCCTTTATTGTCATCCCCATCAATACAGGCAACAGCCACTTCTCTCAAGAATTCCTCCTGCTTAGTTCTCTCCCCGGGTTCCACGATTTCCCAGGTTCTGTCGACTCTGCTCCTCATCTCCCACACTCGCCATTCACTCCTTTTCCTTATTTCCTGCTCTGCTGTCTATCTCTCTTCCCTTAGTCTCCTTCTCTACTCATTTGCCTTGGCCTCTCCCCAGTATGAAGGTTTCGGGGGAATCAGTGCCCTTCTTCTATGATATGCTTTGTCCCTGGGTACCTTTCAGTCTTTCCCACCTGTGAGTCCAAGGGTCTTCTAATCAGATCCACTCCCAACCTGGTGGTAATGTCCCTTCCTTCTTTATCTCCTTCTTCTGCTTCTGCCTCCTCCCCCATCTTTTTTCCCTTTCCTCCTCCTCAGTCTTTCTAATTTTTGTTTTAACTCTCCTATCCCTCTTAGGCCCTGGGATGGTTCGTCCCCCTTCGGGGAATCCTCCATAGTGTTCTTTAAGGGAGCTGCCAGTCCATAGTCCCCTTCACTCTCTTTCCTTTGTGGGCATGGGCAGAGTTCCAGCAAGAGGTGCTCCATCTCGCCTCCTGACTCACATTGAGTTAACTGGCTTTTGTTCCAGCTTTGGTCATGATGCCACACCTATCTGCTAAGGGAAAAAACACACACATTTAAAAACCCCAAAACCAAATACAGTATACAATTATTTCGTCCATTACATATTTTGAAACCTTAGAGTAAAAGAGAAAATATATAAAATTAATCATGTATAAGAATAAGGAGCCAGTGTGGTATAGAGGCTGTAATGCTGGACTAGGAATTAGGTGTTGTTATGTACACCAAGTATCATTCAACTGATTTGTTTATTATTTATTTAGGACCCAAGGTGGCTTACATCATGAAAGGACAGGATTTAATGCTAACAGTGATGAGCATACAAATACAAAGGGCTCAAATGTGGCAAACCCAATATGATCTTCAAAGTATGTGAAGTATTTATAGAGTAGTTTTACCATTGCCAATCCCCAGTAAGTTTCCATTCTGAGCAGGGGTCTGTCCTAAGTCATAGTTATGAGATCTGGCTTCAAATTTTTGCCTCATTTCCCCAAGACCTTGACTGTAGGGTAGGATTTCATTGCAATATATGTGAGGAAAAGTACAGTACTTAATCATACCACTGGGGAAGTAGATAATGTTGCTCCTTGCCTTTAGTAACCTGAATCAATGACCATCAAATCTACTCCTTGATTTTCTTTCCCTTCATCAGGGAAAGAAATGTGCTTTAGCACATTGAACTGTGGTACCCATTACCTGAGAATGCTCGGCAAGTTAAATTTATCTCAGCATTTACTTTTGTCATACTATTGTAGCACCATTGAGAGTGTCCTAACCTATGGCATTCTGGCATGGTTTGGGAGTAGCTCTGTAGCGGACAAAAAAGCTCTACAGAGAACCATTAAAATTGCCCAGAATATCATCGGGCTCCGGCTACCAACCCTGGATGACATCTTCACATCCCGCTGTCTGAGGAAGTCACACAGCATCCTGAGAGACTCTTCCCATCCTGCTTATAACTGTTTTGAACTGTTACTGTCTGGCAGAAGATATAGAACAATTAAGACTTGGACCACACGTTTTCTGAATAGTTTTTATCCCAGAGCTATAATTGCAATTAATAATGGGCTTAAAGACCACCAGTAGTGAATAATTAGTTGGACTGTGTTACTTGGCCTGTGGTGTAGATGTTTGTATTTTTAGTGGGGGACTTTTAGTGGGTGGGGAGTGTTTGGGGAATGTTATGTGTGTGCATGTGTCTGGTCTCTGGGTGTCTGTGAATTTCATTGTATGTGTATACTGTGTATATACTTACAATGACAATAAATTATTATTATTATTACCCAGTGTGGCGGATAAAGTGACAGACTGGCACTCAGGAGAAGTGGGTTTTATCCCTGGTCTATGGAAACTCACCTGGGGGAGTAGTACTGCTAAAACCACTCCTTAAACTGCTCATTTAGTTTGAAAGTTCTGTAAGCTGGTTCCAGCTTGATGACGCATAACACACATAGAAGTAGGAAGAAATAAGTGCATTTGATACATGCCTTTGTTTTGTTTTGTTATGTTTAATGTCTGGTAAAATAGGAAGAGGGGATTGAAGATCACTTGCCACTTCACTCGATTGGCTGATCAAGGTTAATAGCTCCAATTTTATTAAAGCTGGAAGGGAGGTCAGATCTGGATAAAGTTCGCTATATGCTGAGATGACTTGCAACATTCAGAGTAAGCTACGAAGCAATTGTAAGCTATTGGTTTCAAGACATGGCCCCATCTGCTCTGATATTGAGTGAGAATGCCATTTATTTGCATTGGCAGGAATGAGTTCAAGCTGCCACCACTACCCTGCCCCTTTAAGACTCTCACACAACATGAGAGCACTAGTGTGTCTGCTGCCAAAGAAATTCCTGTGGCCATTTATTCAGGGGCAGACATGCCAGTATTCAATCATGCACAAATGAAGATTTTGGGTTTCTCTTTTTCAAAATAAAACTTTAAATTTTACTGTAAACAGAACAACGGGTAGGTGGAAGCCTTGGAAGGCAGCCCATCTGGAGAAGGAAAACTCCAATTTCAAAGCTCCACTGCCTTGTGACTATATCCACTGATGGAAAAGGCTTCAGGAGTTAACCTCAAGGCAGAATCCGGAGCCAGAGTCCCAGAGGCAGTTTGTGACTCCACACAGTCATGCTCTGGCAAGTCCTACTATATCGCTGGAACCAGTTGTATTGGCTCTTGCCTTTCCATTGAATTACTTCAGTGATGTGGAGAGGGGGGATTTACTGCTTGGGTAACAAGTCTGTCCTCTATATTATTTTACCAGCTTTGCAAACAGAACAATATTGTCATAAACAATCTTATCATAAGTGATATGTGTCTAGGGCAGTGATGGTGAACTTATGGCACATGTGCCACAGCTGGCACTCAGAGCCCTCTCTGTGGGCATGTGAGCCATAAGTCGCCATTGAGAAATGCTTGTCCGCCAATCTCGGATTGTAGCTGGTGCAGTGGTCCAGAGGAGGGTGCAATGGCGGCCATTACCAGTCTAACCCGATGGGGGATTGGAGAACTGGTAAGTATTTCTCTGTTAATACCACCACCGGGGGGGGGGGGAATAAGCATTTAAATGTTGCAGTGCAGGAGCACTTTTTTCTAAACTAAAAACTCAGTATTCAGGTTTAATTGCAGTGTTGGCATTCTGAAAGAAGTCGGTTTTGTGTTGTAATTTGGACACTTGGGCTCATAAAGGTTCACCATCACTGGTCTAGGGAATGCTCTATTTTTAAAATTCAGATATTTTAAAATGTTTTTTTTAAATGTTTTCAAAATTGTTTTTAATGTCTTTGGGCACAGTGAAACGGGCAGCTGATAGGATTGCTTAAGGTTCAATAGAGATGCCATATGGTATGTGGTGTGAACTTTGCATCAACATGGCATGGTGACCCTATTTGTACCTTTTAGAGAAAATAAAAAATGTAAAAGCTTCATCCAATAAGGCGGGGGCGGGGGAGGGGGAGGGTGGAGACAGAAGGAGGCAAGATGGGAGGTTTTTCTCTTTTCCTTTTCTTTATAGCCAAGGAAGGCAACTGCCCGGGACAAAATAACATGTAGTCTTCCCCTTTGTTTACTAGTGACCATGGAGGAGAGTTGTAGGCGCAGTTGTAACTCTGAAATTCTGAATTTGGGGGTGTAAAGAAAGAAGACAACCAGATTTATCTGTGCAGCAACTTCAGTTGCATTTTGTATATTTTGTTTGCTACATTTTGTATATTTCGAAAGGGAGAAAGTACAATATCGTGCAACATTCAACGATCTTGACTGAACTAGGAAAAAGTTGCAACACTTACGTTACTGAGGTGTTCCAAAGTAACAGAATTCGCTGTGTTGCCGTAAGGTTCTCTTGTCTTGTATCAGATACGGGGCTCGTAACACTGAACGACATAGCCGGATTGTTGTAAGTCACTGTCGGTCTGTATGTCACGTCCAACGTTTGATAATAGAAGGGTTTTTGTGACAAACCACCTAGATTATGATGCGGTGATATGAACAGTGGGCTGCACTGCAAAGCTGTTCGAAGTCTTCCTCTCTATCTTCCCTCTATGAGAAGAGTGAGTGGGCACTCTATCTGCAGGACTAGAGTAGTTTACAAATGAAGAAAATATTTTCAGATTTTCCACACGAAATACATGACGGCGATCGTGAGAGTGATCGTTTGCTTTTTCTGTATACCCGAAGGGGGCGTTTGCTTCCCCAAATCGCAAGTCATATTGGAGTCCTCGATTTTCCCCATCATAGATGGAAAGCAGCGGTCATTTTTGCAGAACTCATTGTGCCAAAATTGACCAAGAAATTTTGCTTCCCAAGTGCAGAATTATCAGTCTACACTAGTTTAAGTCTATGGTACATCATCCAGGAAGACTCCATTTTAACGGTTGCTCTAGGAACCAGGCAGTGGGCGGTGTCGAGAGGCGGGGCTAATCAACGGCTCCCCCTCACTCACCTGAAGACGAGCCCGCGGAAGAGTTGAGGATGTTGGGAGCGGCTCATTCCGCCGTTTCGGCGGCAGAGGATGCGGTGAGGGGTCTCGCGGTTATGGGCGGAGCCTTGTCATGGGAGGGGCAGCTGTTATTGGCTGTGACCAGCTCTTCTCCCACCTCCCCAGTCTGAAACGGGGGGGGGGGAGGTTTAAATTGGAGGCTCCTCAATGCTAACGGCCCTGCGAGAAACCTTCATCCCGAGTACATTAACGAGATGGGGCGGAGGGCGGGGAGGGGAGAGATAGGATAGGGCAGAAAAAGAAATGGGGGCGAAATGACGTGTTGAGCAATCACACTTCTTGTTTCGGTTGTTGAAAGTGAAATTGTCCAGCGGTTTTGGATAGGAAAAAAACATTGTTTCCCTTCTCTCTCTTCCTCATCAACAAGGGAAAAAGCTCTGTCACAGTTGTTCTCCCCCTGCCCAGCAACCGCCCCCTTCCACTTTTATATTTTTAATAAAGGTCATGATCCACTGTATAGTATTTTGTACCAAAGGGGCCAAAAAGGATGCAGGGCCAGCTGGATAGTTTAAGCTCTGATGTGTCAGTATTTGATGATGTGGGGGTGTCCTTTGTTACATACTGGGAGATGTTTGAAATGTACAGTACAGTACTGAGCTTCTGCAGATGGTTGTATCTCAGCCAATGGAGAAGACTGCTGGCACTTAATTTTATGTTGATTGCGAACCACTTTGAAGCAAGACATCAGAGAGGGACGCTGCAAGAAATGAAAAATTCCTAGTAAGGGACAATTCATTCCCAGGATTGAATGGTTCTATGTTATTTCTATAGAGATCAAGTGCAATATGGCGCACAGCATAAGCAAGCTGTTTAAAGAGAACAAAAATACATTTGGGGTGTGGGAAGCCTTGGGAATGCTTGACTCTAAGTCAGAATGTTTGTCTAGTTGTCTTACTTGAAAACATGGTGAAACAGAATGCTTGGATTATGGTAACTCTTAGATGCCCACTGTATGGGAATGGCAAGGAAGAGTGTATTGAGGTGAGTGTTGCTGTATATACTATGAGGAACATACTCCAGTAGATTTAACATTGTAGTAGTTAGAAATAGTAGATCAGAAAATACAGTTTATATATATTAAGGATAACACAAGTGACCCCTTTAATCAAAATACTGTACATGGCCATGGGATGGAGAATGAATCAAGAGATCCTCTAAAGAAAAAAAATGGTTATAATGGGTAAGCAGTTGCCCTTGCTGGCTTGGTAAATGGACATCTACTTCCTGGTGAAGATACAACTTTGCTTCTAGAAATATTGGACATGGGTGGTAAGGGTGGAGTTCCATTATACCAAATAAAAATGATTCCAACCCTGAGTCCTCCACCTTAACATTCCATTCAATTCATCTTCCGTCCTACTGTCTTATAATTTCTTTTCTCTCTCTCCTCCACGTTATCGGCTGCCACTGATGTGAGAAACACATACTGTATTTATGTTTTTCAGCAAAGTACATTTGAGAAGTAATTAGAAGGAAAGGATTATTGACCATATTTGGAGGTAACCTTATGTTATTTAGAACAAGAAGCTCTTTGTTAAAATATTAGGCTACAGATAGGTGCCTCATACCTATTTGTATTGCAGTAGTAATAAAACACTGTTTTGAATGGTACAACAAAAATAATTTTGCATTTATATTATGGTCTTCAAAGATTTATATTTGCCATTTCCTTACAACACAAACCGTACTCATTTATTTGTTTCTTTCTTACTCCACCTTTCCTCCAGTGAGTTCAACATAGTATAAATGGCTCTCCTACTTCACAACAACAGTATGAGATAGGAAATGTCCTGACCCAAGGTCATACAGTAGATTCCGTGGCTCAACTGTGGCTTCAGTCTGAGCTCTCAAGTTTCATTCCAACACTAACCACTAGACAACACTAAGCTATACATCATTACATCTGTGTAATAACTTCAAAAGTCACAAGGGCTGTTTAATATATCTTTAAAACATTCTAGATCATTGGGTTAAAATTTCAAACCACTTATGGTTTTGTTCTTACTGTTTCAGGAAATGCTTCAAGAATCTCATGAACTGTTTCAAAATGTGGCGCATCATCTTGAGGAAATGGATACCTCAGACACCCAGTGGGGATGGTTTTATTTGGCTGAATGTGGCAAATGGCATATGTTTGAGGTAGTCATTTAACCTATAGTACCTCCATTCTTCTCATTCTCTCATGGCAAATGTTTGCCTCAAATGGACAATATTTCTGGTTTGACTCTTGGCTTCCAAAATTAAATGAGATGTGATGCTACATTCATGTGGTATCTTCTTTGATAATATAGACACTGTTATTATATTTGATGTAGATGTAACAAATCTGGAATCTAGTAATTCAAGACTTCACTTTCTTGAAGTTGTGTCTTAGACTTTTTGGTTTTGCTTCTCATCACAGTTTTTTTGCACATGTGAACATAGCAGTAACAGTAATCATGATGATGGATCAATGACCTTCTGTTTTTGCTGCACTAGGCAAAGAAGGAGGGTTTATCTGTGGGCCACTCTGCATGGCTGATAGGCTGTATGCAACCTTATAATTCAAAGAGGTTGTATAGGTCTATTTAGTGCAGAAAAGTTGCAGAGAGGTGTCTGACATAGTACTGGTGTGAGGACTGCCCAACCCAGGGCCAAACCATCATTGGCAAGGGTTTCCATGACCTTTAGGCTGTCTAAGCTGTTCAAATTAGATTTTGTTACAACAGGAGCATGAGGAAGAAAATCCTTATTGCCACCAGCTACACCCAGTTCTACCAAACCTTCTGAGGGCTGAGCTCCTGTCACGTGCCTGCTGAACAGTTTTCCCTTCCCAGCTCTTAGTTTCCATTTCTGAGGTTGTTGTGGGAGGTGTTCAATCAATGTGGAGTGTCAGGACTTCAAGACAGGCCCTAACCACCCTACTCCCTACATCAGAGAGGGCTTGTAGTGTTTGCTAGTCAGAAATGAGGATGGGTCTCCAGCCTGTCTTGCTGCCACCATTCATGCTTCCGCTGGCACTTGTACCTCCAGTGCCTCCTCCACTGTATGGGGGCTGGTTGCTGAGGTCTCCATGAGGATAGCATTGGCAATGGTGGTAGATAAAAGATGGCAGTCTTCTATCTGCCACCATTAAAGCATGGAATACACTTAATTTGTACAACTCTGTGCAATGTTTGTGATTCCTTCTTATACAAAATTTGTGTGGTAAATTGGTAGATGTACTAGACCAGTGGTTCTCAACCTTTGGTAACCCAGGTGTTCTTGACTCCAACTTCCAAAAACCACAGTCAGCACAGCTAGTGGTGAGGGCTTCAGAGAGTTGCAGTCCAGGAACATCTGTGTTACCGAAGAGTGGGAACCACTGTTCTAGAACAGTGAGCTCCTCTGTCATGAATTCACTAGGACATTTTTGACAAGGAGCAATCTTTCAGCCTTAATTCCCTATCTACAATATGGGAATGACAATACTGGCTTCTGATACAGTCTTCTGTTATTTTTAAAAAAGGAAGAGCTTTTTTTTGTTTGCCCCTGTATGTGACCTTTCAAAATGTGTTTTCTGTTTTTTTTAAAGACTGATTCTAATACCCAGTGTTCATTAAGCAGTGAAGAGATTGAAAGAAGGTTCAAAATGAATCCACAAGGTTCCATTTCTTTCACAACTTCAAAATTTAACTACATTTTAGACTTTTTAGGTATGTTTTATATCTTTATATGCATGCTATTGTTGGTGTTTTTGTGAAACAATATGTAGAGACCAGTTGTCCAATGTTGGTAGCAAGTAGTTTTATAATGGGTACAATTGGGTACAGACATTCACTTTATATTTGGATATCATTGGTAGGTGCGAATCTCCTCTACATCTGAAATAGTATTTCATGTGATACATGTGATACATTATATATATATATATATCATTATTTTTTATTCTGTCTTTCTCCAAATATAGGAACCCAAAACGATTTCCTAAGTGGTTAAAAATGATTCTCACTAAAAATAAATTAATACGATTAATATTCAAAAATAACTAATGAATTAAACCAGTTTAAAAACTCATCACAGAAACATAGAAATAAAAAAATACAGCAACCTCCATGAAATCCCCTTCCTAAATGGGCCATTCAGTTGCCAAAAGGTTGCCTGAAGAGAAAAAGCCTTTGCTGGCTGTCATAAGGACAGCTGGGGCAGCCAACTGCCCTCTTTTGGAAAGTGTCTTGGCTAATAAAGCAGTACAAATGTACATTCATATATGCATGCAAGAGCTGGACAAGGGGAGAGGAGGAGAAGATAGATTAGTATAAACAGTAGTGAGAACAGGGTCATCACACACTGTCACACACACCCAGTTCCCCTGTTTGTTTTTCTACACACCCAGGTTCCCTTTCGGGCATGACATGTACTTTTAACCCTTTTTCGCTGCCACCAGAGGATCTGTTCCTCTCTATACCAAATATAACTATCAGATCAGGGTTGTCCAATATAACAATGTTTATTGATGTGTTTCTATGTAAGTCATATACAGA
The DNA here is from genome assembly GCF_051106095.1 of Pogona vitticeps. Lineage (NCBI taxonomy): Eukaryota > Metazoa > Chordata > Lepidosauria > Squamata > Agamidae > Pogona > Pogona vitticeps. The sequence continues at coordinate 97,037,765 of NC_135787.1, read as the reverse complement.
AAATCATGGATGGTCTTTTACTCTTCATTCAATAAATGTTGCTTTTATTACATTTAAGTTTGCTTATGTAGATTCACTTTAATCAAGGTATTTATATATTCAAATATTTATTTCTTAGCACGTTTAACTTTGTCCAGTCTTAACTACATAAACAATCTAAGACTTTTCCTATTCTTTATCTCTATCTCTCTATTACTCTCCTCTCTAACACAGCCATGGCCCTAACTGCCTAAACTGTCTCCTCACTAGTTCTGACTGATTATAACTGCCTTTCTGTCCCCTTTTATTATCCTGGTTCCGCCCTCCTGTACTGTCATTGGTTATCACATCGGTGTTCTACTGTGATGGACAGTCTAGGTATTTGGACTGTCCATCAACACACTGACAATAAGGATTTTTTAAAAAGTTTTATAGAAATAGTTTGGGTTCCTTTTTAGAACTTATTATTGGAACCGTTAAAGAAAACTGTTCTTATGATAAGTATAAAGAAGAGTACTTGAAGGAATACTATCTGTCCACTTTCTCAAAACTTCGCTAACATTAGTTTTGTCCACAGGAATGAAACAAATTAACCAAACAACTAGAAAAGAACGTCCCATAAAACGAGCTCCATTTTCTATCAATGCTTTCAGGTATGAAATAATGATTACTTGTGTTTTCTTTGTTACATATTAATATCCTCTGTTATTATGCTGGTATAGAGACGATCTGTGCTAAATATAGTCTTTTCTCTAATTCAGTGAGCCTATTGTAGTGCAATTTACTATGCTAGTAACAGAATTTCAGCCACTTTTGTAGGAAAGCTGAAGGAGGATTAATATGCTAGATATTTTTTAAAATTGGAATCCTTAGGTCTCAATTCAGCAAAGCATGAAAGCACCTAAATGGTTCTTTGTATTTTCATTTTTCTTGTATTCTGGAGCCTCCATTGAGCTTACAATTAAAAAATGAAATAAAAGGAAACTAAAACTATTCTAGTTAGAGATATAAAATTTCCAGAAATTTTGAAGCCATATAAAAATGCTTTGGAAAAAAATGGAGAAAAAATGTTTTTCTGGGTTTTTTTCCAGACCTTCCCATCTCTAGGCAAGATGCAGTCCCAGCTAGAGATATAAAATTTCTGGAAATTTTGAAGCCTAATAGATGGCTTTTGAAAAAAAATGGGGGAAAAACCCTGCTTTTCCCCAATTTTTCTGGGTTTTGTCATTCTTCGTTACTCTTAGTACTAACTTGAGGCTTATGTCATTTGGATGGCAGAAAAAATGGCAAAATCAACAGAGCATAAACATGTATATATAGGGGACTACGGTGGATAAAAATCAGTGTTTTTTTAAAAAAATTGATTTAAATCACAATTTAAGTCATGATTTAGATTTTAATTTTTTTAATTATTTAAATTTTTGTAATTTTTTCAGAACAAAAACAAATACAAAAGTGCAAAAAAGTTACTACACAATCTAAACCACTGTGCACCTCATACCCACAGGAACCCTTAGAACAATACTTTTAATACGATCTTCCTTCCAATTGATAGTTGTTTAGAGTCTTGCCCCTTTCCTTTCACTAGTACAAATTCAACAAATCTACCCCAAATAGCATAAAAAATTGAACTTATTTCCCCTCTTTTCATCTTAAGTTCAGTAGTTATTTTATCATTTAATGCAATGTCCCATACTTCATTATACCAATCTTCTAATTTAATGTCATTTTTGTCTTTCCATAATCTAGCTATTAATATTCTAGCACTTGTCTTAAAATTGGAAATCAATTCCGTCAAACAATAATCAAGTGCTATGTTATCAAAAATTGACAACAAACCAATTTTAGAATTGAATTCAGCATCTTTTCCAAATATATCACATATTTCCTTAAAAATCGGTTTCCTAAATTCCTGAATCTGTATACACAGGTATATATATAGGGGACTAGGGTGGATAAAAATCAGTGATTTAAAAAAAAATTGATTTAAATCACAATTTAAGTCATTATTTAAATTTTAAATTTTTACTTTTTATTTTAGTTGCCCAAAAATCAGGTTTTTGAAATTTATTTAAATCAAATCCACTCTGAGGGTAACAAATGCTTTGTCTGAATAAGACCATAGAGAGCCTTCTCTCCTCTTTCAGATGAGTCCTAGCCTTTAAACCCAATGGATATAGTGAAAAAAAGTTTTTTTAATTCCTTAATTTTAGCAGGGATGACTATTGCCTAGTATTGGGGATGGAAATGTAGAAATAAGGTGCAACAGTTTGCTTACTTCATCTTTTACTTTTCAAGTTATATCTGTGAAAACCAGTCAATCCCTGTGCCAGCACACTGGGAGAATGTAAATTCAGAAGAACCATACCAGGTAAGAGCTTAATAGAAAACTTTGAGCATGTTGGAAGCAAAGGAAATTGCAACTGGGTAAATCTGTATGGCATCTTTCTTACAGCTCATTCCTCTGCAAAAGCAGACAAATGAATATCTCCAAGTTGCTGGCTACTTTGGAAGAACAATGGACACTCATCGGATTAAGCGAATCCAGAGAATTCAAAACTTGGACTTGTGGGAATTTTACTGCAGGTGAGAGAATTTTTTAAGGGATTTTTCTGATAAATTTTCTGTACAGAATATCTCCCCTTTAAAGACACAAAACAGGACCATGTACCCGAATCTAATTTTCAGACTTAAAAAGGGATATATGTGGATCCTAGTTCTCAAGAGAAGATTATCTGAAAAAACAGTAATGTTGAGAAAGGTTGGAGGCAACAGAAAGAGAGGAAGACCAAATATGAAATGGATTTACTCCCCAAAGAAAGCCACAGGCATGAGTTTGCAAGAGTCGAGCCAGGGCTGTTGAGGACAGGAGATTTTGGAGCTCACTTGTTCATACTGCAAGAATGGAATAGGAATTTTTACAAGAATGTATTTTCTGAAGTTAGAAAAAGAATGAGAGAGGCTTGGGAAAACATGAAAAATTACAAATTAAAAATATTGTTTCCCCCACCTTCTTGCCCCCAATAAAATCACATCATTAAGACAGTATGATTACACAACAAGTTCCTTATACTGCTGCTATTACATTTTCATCTTGTTTGGTATCTGTTTGGGGAGAAAAATTGAAAGTGACAGAAATTAAATGCTACAGAGAATAAAGACAACATTTCAAAAGATAGGATCAGTATACAGATCTCCATTACCACATAAGTGCAGCTTGAAGTGATTTCTATATAGTATCCTTCATTTTTATTTTTAATACGCATATGTGGCGTTCACCGTTGTGCCCCCTTGCTTGACCATCAAGACTCTGAGCACACAAAGGCAAACAATCCTCTCTTTTACACGGCTGCCACCAGGTGATCACTAAATCACCATTGCTTCAGGAAGATTCAGGTCCACACTTCAAGGTCTTTTAAATATAATTTTTGTTTATTGATTACAGTTATTGATAATGATTCATGGATGTCTTCTTTGAATCAATTTATTATTATGAACAACAGTCTTCTATCTGATAATACACTCCTAACTCTAATCATACCTCAGAATTCCCCAAAATGCACACTCTGTCCCCTTCTCTCACATTCCACTCTTATTCTGTTACTCTTGCTGACTCGTTGACTATCTCTCTGACTCCACCTCTTATAGCATCTCTCTCGGCTCCGCCTCTCAGCAACATGAATATGCATGAACCCTTTACCTAATAAATGGGGAACGCTACAGCATAGCACTTCTGTGCCAGCATATGCCAATGCCAGGAACATGCTAGAAAATTTGTGAAGTCATCTACCAGTGGAGCCCTATTTAAAGCAACATTGTTCACACAGCATTTCAAATAGGCCCGTATCATTCTACTTCCCAACTTATATTTCTATTAGGATAATTGGGAAAAAACAACTTTATAAAACAACCCCAAGTGGTCACCTGGAAACATTTCCTACTCACCATAGGCAATTGGAGCAGTTTGTAAGGTTGGTTGTATGTTTGGAAAACCTTTTTTTAAGTCACTGTATTTAGCTTGGGCATGTGAAAGCAGACTCGTTCAAGAGAGGTGTTCTGGTCTTGGCTATTTTCTTGGATGACAGTCACACTGTGAGCAGTTTGTTCAAACTGCTCACAGCTCAAACTGGACCTGGCTTACTATACGCTTACATATATGTACAAAAATATTTATTTCTAATAAAATACTTATTGTATTCTCGAAGGCTTTCATGGCCGGTTGTTGTAGGTTTTTCGGGTTGTTTGGCCGTGTTCTGGAGGTTCTCCTTTCTAACTTTTCGCCAGTCTCTGTGGCCGCATCTTCAGAGGACAGGACCTAGAACTTTGTCCAGAACACAGAGTTCTAACTCCTGTTCTCTGAAGATGCTGGCCATAGAGACTGGCAAAAAGTTAGAAAGAAAAACCTCCAGAACACAGCCAAACAGCCCCAAAAACCCACAACAACCACAAAATATTTACAAACTTGTAATTCAGGATTTCTCACTGAGATACAAAGAAAACACTGTATACATGTGGACGAATGAGATGTTAGACAGGGCTGTGCTACATAGACAGGAGGTCCTATTTTTGAAATGCTCTTCTCTGTATAATTTGGAGGAAATCCTTTCACATAGAAAACTAGTATATAAGGTCTAGCTCAGCACTCTCTCTGCATTCAAAAAGTATAATCTTCTCCCTGCAAGCTGAAGCAGTACAGACTGTTGAATGATTTCATAATTTGCACTTCATGCTGATGTCTGTGAGAGGACAACCACTGAACATGCAGTAGATTTGCTGGGCTTTTATTGGAAAGTGTAGAAACATTATCATCAACAGTTTTTTGACCTTTGCTCTTGTTTTGTGCAAATACTTGATTTCTATCATGAACTCTTTGCAATCCTGCCTTTCTATAGGAAGAAAGCTCAGCTGAAGAAGAAAAGAGGTATTCCCTTCATTAATGAACATATGTTGTTTCATGGCACCAGCAGTGAATTTGTGGAAGCCATCTGCATTCATAACTTTGACTGGAGAATCAATGGCATGCACGCTGCTGTATATGGAAAAGGCAAGGGACTGATTGAGTTCTTTCCTATAATTTATATACATAGTGTATGTTGAAATCATTTTGCTAATGAATGCTTTGCTACCTTTGTGGAGGATCCCTGAAACAATCTAAAATGTTCTAGCTTTGCTAGGTGTCAGGAGCAGAGCTGTAAACCAGAACTGAAACAAGGAACAAAGCCTAAAGCAAAGAATTCTTGAAGGAATGATAAGGAACATCAAGGAAAACAAACAAGGATTGGAATTGCATTTAGTCTGGTGATCACAATTCTGACTTTGCAGGACAGAGAAACAGAGAAAATGTGGAGCATGTGAATCAAACATGGGAATCCGCCATATTAGAGATGGAGAACCAAATAAATGATTATTGATTTATCTAAATCAGGAATTGATCATTCTGGCTATCCAGCTTTTCTGGGCTGAAACTCCTGTAATTCCACATATTTGGCTATGCTGGCTAAGGCTGTTGGCAGTTATAGGTGAAGAAATCTGGAGGACCATAGTTACCGACCTTCATCTAAATAAATCGCACCTACTTAACTGCAGAGGCAGCCTGGATGATATAAAGGAAGTCAGCCTTACTTAGCCTGTAACCAGTTTGACTTCAGTTTGTTGACTTCCTGTGACAACTACGTACAGTGGGTGTACTATGTTTGTGATTATCATAGTACAACATTATCATAGTACAATTATCATAGTACAACAGCCAGCAACAAGAGTGGATGTCATATCTGCAGGACTGCTGGGTGGTTCCTGGTTTAGTTAAGTATAGGCTATTAAGATGAAATTAAAATAAAATGAATACAGTGGTGCACCGCATAGCGATGATAATCTGTTCCAGGAAAATCGTCGCTATCCAAAATGTTGCTATACGGAATGAAAAACCCCATAGGAACGCATTAAAACCTGTTTAATGCATTCCTGTGGGGAAAAAGCTCACTGCTGTGCAGAAGTCCTCCATCCGGCCGCCATTTTCGCTGCCTGGTAAGCGAGGAAAGTGCGCGAAAACGCTGCGGGTGGCCATTTTTTTCCAGTGGCTATTTTGGAACCATCGATTAGCTGTTTTCTAAACATCACAATGCGAAGATCGGTAAGCAAAACACTTACCGATCATCGCAATGCGATATTTAGCCATATAAAACATCGCAATGTGATCGCTTTTGCAATCGCAAAATCCGCATCGCTATGCGGATTCGTCGTTAAACGGGGTGCTCGCTACGCGGGGCACCACTGTATTAGAACCTTTCTAAGAGTAGGTTTTTAATACTCTGTGTGGAAGACAGAATTTGGGACATATGAATCTGGCATACCTCAGAGTTCCTGATGTTTTAAGAGTTGGAGTGGGGAGGAGAGGAATTCTTTGATGTTCATTAGTACCACGTCTGAGCACCCCACCAATCTGGCACACAAGAAGATATCTGGGAGAGGACAGAGAGACGAGTGGCCCCTCTTGGCAACTGCACACACTTCATCAAAAAAGCCCATCTCAGTTTGAAAACTTGCAGAAGTGTACAGTTGTTCAGAAGAAAAGGCAGCAGTTAACTTCTTGGTAGAGCAAATGAATTAATTAACCTAATTGAAAGTTCCTACATTCCCTTAATCCAAGAGCCACTTAAAAAGCTTACTGTTACTCAGTACACAGAACAGTACGCAAAGAGTGTTGCCTTACATTTGGAGAAATCTGAAGTCTTGTTCAAGTGTTTGAGGTGTATGTACTCCATGTGTAAGGAAGAGAAGTGTGCTCTCCCTGCTGTTCCATTCTTGATTTCCTCTTATGAATGTGACATGTAAGTAGGAGACAGCCTGTTCTATCCATGGAAGCTTCGTATCCAAGGCAGAAGCCCAATTTTCCTATGTCCTAGCAATGTGAACTAGGGGTGTAAATCCTCACTTGTCTTATTCTTGTGTGCAAGAATGAAGAACTACAAATACTTTTTCTTTGCCTTCAAGAAGGTGAAATATTTTCTGCCAATATTGACAAGTTGTCTACTGTCGGAACAATTTCAGTGCAAATTGTGCAATGGCAACATTGTGTGTAACTACAATATCTGCTGCCTTGTTGCAGGAGCTTCTAAAAATGAAAAGCACCACATGGTTTTTTTTGTATCTAGATGCTGGTGTTGCACTGGTATATTTTGCACAAATTACAGAAACTTCAATGGGAGAAAAAAGTGCTGTTTGTCTTATTCTTCCACAAGAGGTGAGAAATTTCATGGAGGCCAGTGCTTTTCAATAGGGATCTCAGAAAGGACAAATAATTTTGTGACAATTCATTCCTAGTGTGGAGAACTCCCATGGCTATACTGTCCTCTCTTTGTCAGACATGTTTGGGAGTGAGGAAATAAAAGCAGAGAGTCAGAGACAGTGCAACCCCCCCCCCCAGCATGTAGAGTAGCTCACATACTTCAATAATACCTGAATTGAGTATTAGAAAGAGCTTCTGCATATGGTCAGCAGAATATATGTAGAAGTATGATTCTCCCAGGCATCCAAATTGTGCTATATGCTGCTATTCTGTCTATATAATAATGGCCTTCACTGTGGAATGAGCTCTGCATAGGGGTACCTGGTTCAGATATATGACATAAAAGTGTGACACACCAATAGAATTAATTTCCTCAAGCCCATGTGATCATCTAGTTGTCTTAGCAAATCCTGCAAAGACCGATGACTGTTAGAAACAGCTGAGTACCAGCTCTTCTGTCTTGCTGTGTTGCAATTAGATGAGATAAAGAACAGAGAACAACAACCCAATGCTGCCCTCAGTCATACAATATGCCATAATGTTATGTTGTACTTTTACCTTCTTCATATTCTGAGTAAGTTTTAATGTGTATCAGGAAACACATGACCTGATAGTGTCTTGTCATGTATTTCCATTAGTACATATTTTGGGAAAGAAGGGAGAATGTGACATTGGTTTGCAATTTTAAGGAATATGTTCCATGAAAATTCCCTCCACTCTGAGACTTGAATAACCAAGAAGAAATTATTTCTAGGCTTTGATCAAGCATATCTCTTTTTCTGTAGGGACATATTTTTCCAGGGATGCTTCATACTCCAGCCGTTTCTGCAAAGATGACCTGAAACATGGCAATACATTTCAAATCCACGCCGTTGATCTGCAACTTCATGTCCTTAGGAAGCACAAAATGATGTTTCTTGCCCGTGTATTGACTGGAGACTATATTGGTGGAGACTCCAAATATGTGAGACCACCTTCAAAAGATGGGAGCCTTGTAAATTTGTATGACAGCTGTGTGGACAATACTTGGAACCCAAAAATTTTTGTAATCTTTGATGCCAACCAGATTTATCCAGAATATTTAATAGAGTTCAGCTGAGACTTCTAGATTGCTGAGCAGAGTGGTGTGTGTTTTATTTTTTATTTTTTTTTTGGTTTGTGTATATTTTATAGGAGATCAGCACTGTCTGCTCTACCTGTCTGGCACAAAGATGCACTCAAGAAAACCAGCATGCAGATTAGATGTCATTGATGGAAGCCATGACAGTAATCATTTGCCCAGTGAAAGCCACTACTGAGGGTGACCAGCAGGTGGAAATAGCAGAAAATATAAGCCACTGTTGCAGTTGGCAAAGAAAGCCCACACATGCTTGGCCAGAGGCATGTGGGATTTTGACACTTGCTCTGAGAAAGTGTCCCACACTTTCCCAACAGCTGAGGAAGGAGAGAAGGCCCCTGGGCCTGAAGCACAGACATTCTTCAGATTAGCAACCTAAGAGGCATGGGTGGAGCACAACCCCTTCCTCTCCCAGAAAGAATGCAATACATGGAGTACTTGAAAAATGGGAGGACCTTCCTAACCCCACTGACCAAGTGCTGCTGATGGGTGAGGCACAGCCTTGACTCCCCAGCCTTCCTATTCCCCTGGAATACGTTTTTGGGGTTTGAGCCTGCGAGCCAGGCCAGAAAGTTTTCTGCCAGCCACCCAGCATGCCTGGACCCTGCTTTCATCTTTGGTGCTTTATATAGTGATCCTTCTGATATATGTCCTGGACAAACAAGGATCCTGCTTGATCCATCCTGATCCTTCCAGAGGCTTCTACCTAAGGTGGCAGTCTTGGAACATCTACTCTACCTTTGGTTGCCCCTGTGTCTAGTTTATCATGACTGTAGAATCACAGCCTGGAGACACAACCCTTTCAAAAGTAAATTAGTTTGTTTCACTCTCACTGTAAAGAACCAAAGTACTGATGGTTATGTGACAAAATGAGGAACCTTAACTAGGGCCAGTCCAGTGACAAATTATATTTAAAAAACTGCATATAAGAATGCCAAGAGCTTGATGGTGTTTGCTGATCAGGATGGAGGTGGGAGGATACAATGTGTTCCTCCTCATGGAATGGGCAGGGCTGCCCCCAGAGGTCCACTTGTTTCATTAAAGAAAATGACATTTAAATGTGAGCTTGTAAGAGTAACTCAGTATGAAAATGTGAAGCATGGACCAACTTCAAACATCAAATGATTTAAATTTAAAATCCTAGACATATTTACAAATTTGATTATAATTATATTGGATTATAGTTGATCTTGGAGAGGTTGTGCCAGATGGAAATCCCAGGATAACTATTGGTCTGGTTTGCTTGTTTCACATTGTTATCACCTATCAAATTCAACTATAGTATTAAAGTGTCCAGCATAATTTGGCAGTACTCCAAGCAAGACTATAACGTGTAACCTTGATTTAAAATTCATTAGCAGCTGTGGATTTTAATGTAAGTATGTAGTATCTAAACTATAAGTCTTGGACACTTGTGGAAAGGTCAGCTATGGATCTGTTAAATAATACCTAAGCTCCAGTTTCAAGATACCTTTGAGAGCATGGTAACTCTTATTTGCCTTTATGGGATAATATTTTTGATGATGTCACTGGGAGAAATCCAAAGAAATGTAAGTAACGTTGAGTCTCAGATTTGAATGTATTATGATATACTCCACTGCAGGCAGTGTGATCCCGTCACTTTCTCCCCCATAATATCCAGAGCTACTCAGATTTTAACATAGGAAGGAGGAGAATGTTTCTGCAGACCCTCCAGGTGGAGGGGTGGTGATGCTGGCCAGATGGTTCCCTGCAACACTGACCTGCCACTTGCGAGTTCCTGACTTGTGGAAAACTGACAGGAGGGTGGAACAGAGATCCATGTGCCGAATCTGTGACCCAGAGCTGCTGTCACGTCTCATTGGACTAAGAAGGACAGTCACAGGTCACCACTACTGCCTGCCTGGGATGATGGAAGAGCCATTTCTCTCTCTCCTTCACCCCTGAATTGTATTGCCTACTGTGCGGCTGTTTGCTGGTGATGACCCTGTTCACAATTTTAGCCCATTTCTGTTGTTAAGTTCTGGCTCCCGTCCTCCTTCCTGTGACTGTAAAATAAAATCTCATCTCCTCCTGTGTCCTGCCAAAGAGAGTATTTGGTTTTTAAAAAATAAATCCAAGTGTTACAGTGCTGAATTGGCTTGCCAAGCAACCAATTCAGCATTATTTTCAAAGGGTTAAAAACAACAACCCTTAAATCCTCTTCTGTTTGCCCCTCTGCAGGGAAGCAGGAGAGGGATTTCAATATCCCAGTCACTGGTATATGCACCAAAACTGTTAGGCAAAAAGAGATTATGGTCCCAGGATGTAAAAATTATTGTATGCACGTTATTTAAAATTAAAAGCCCAACAAACCCAATCAACTACCATTCCAGATATCCAGTGAAGTAGGTCTCTAGGAGAATAAGCTAGCAAGTTTCTCAGGCTGCCAAAACAACAACTCTTGGAGGGTAAATGAATGAGGTTCCCTGGCGAGAATGAGATTCTGAAGCCCTGTGAGTGATTTTTATCTCAAGATTGGGTTAAGCAAGTCATTTGCTCAGCTAGTGATTTCAACAAAAGAATTCAGTCAGAAGCTGGCTGTATCTCAAGATCATGGAGGTGCAAAAACTATCTCAAGAAACTCTGAAGTGCAAAAACATGAGCAAAACACAAACTCACTATGATGCAAGAACTATGTACTCAGAAGTCCAAAGCTTTGTGTAATGGATCTTGAGGGGCCCCTCTCCTGATACAATCTTTTTGTTCTGTGAACACGGCAAATCCAGAGAAGCCATACTTTGTCTCAGTGTGGTGACAACATTTGATCCATCCTTGTCAAAGTGTCACATGGCATGAACAGAAAGGACAATAGGATGTGGCTGAGAACCTGATCAGCCTTGTTAGATCAATTTCCTTATCAGTTCAGAGTACTCACGGTTGCCACCTGTTCAATACCTTGATGGGAAAGATGAAGTGGAGGTGCCAGGAAGTGCTGCTAAGTACTATTAGTACAGCAGAGCCTGGCATCTGGCAGCCTTGGTGCAGCGAATGAATCCTTCCTCCTTGTCATTGCCTCACTTTTAATATTGTTGCTAAAAGCAGTCCAAGCAGCATTGGTCAGTGGGGGAGAACTCCACTGGGGAGCGGGGGTCAAGTTACACAAACAGAATGTACATATGGAGTGCCGAATGTGTTAGAAGAGCTGAGGCAAACCACACAAAGTACTCCTGTTCTTTTCTGACCTAAGAGCAGGAGGGCTAGGACAGCTCTAAGGGCAGAGGAAATTAGACAAGATGAGCAACTCACTTAGGTGCGTGTATTCACATTCACACACCAATCAACTGCTTTAGAATCAGAATCAGAATAATTGAGTTGGGAGGGGCCTATAAAGCCATTGAGTCCAACTCCCCTGCTCAGTGCAAGAATCCAAATCAAAGCAGATCTGACAGATGGTTGTTCAGTTTTCACTTGAATGCCTCCAGTGTTGGAGCACTCACCAATTCCTGGCATAACTGGTTCCATTGTTGTACTGCTCTAACAGTAAGGAAATTTTCCCTGATATTCAATCGGAATCTAGCTTCCTATAACTTGAGTCCATTATTACACGTCCTGCACTCTCAGATGATTGGGAACAGATCCTGCCCCTACCTTCTATGGCAATATTTCAAGTATTTGAAAGGTACTATCCTATCTGCTCAGTCTTTTTTCAAGGCTAAACATATCCAGCACTTTCAGTCTTTCCTCATAAAGGCTTGGTCTCTAATGCCCAGATCATCCTTGTTGATCACCTCTGAACCTGAATTAATTTGTTGGCATCCTTCTTAAAGTGTGATGTCCAGAGCCAGACACAGTACTCTAGGTGAGGCTTAACCAGTGCCAGATAGAAGGGAAATCACACTATTGGCTCATATTTTGATCTACAATAATTCCAAGGTTCTTTTTACTTGCAGTATTACTGAGCCAAGTATCCCCCATCTTGTGACTGCACATTTGTTTTTTTCCCCCAGGTGTAGAACTTCACACTTACCCCTGTTAAATTTCAAGATCTTTTTGAATTTTGTTCCTGTCTTCCAAGGTATTAGCTATTCCACCCATGTTTGTGTCATCCACCAATTTTATAAGTATTTCCTGCACATCCTGCACTCTGCTTATCAGGAGAAAGGCAGGCTATAAATAAGACAAACAAATAAATACTATACTGTATAAGCAAAGCAAGTGCAGCCCAGTGAGATCAATTGCCATTCTTTTCCTTCTCTGTGAGACATTTGGGGTGGCTGAGCATGCAAGCTGCTTCCCCCCCCCCCCGCTTCCCCATGGATATGGAACTGCCTGCTACTAAAACACAGACTAGCCTAACATGATCAAGCAATTACAATATCAACAAGTCAAGGAAAGCTACGAACCAGGGCACACATGTGAATGAAAATTTAAGAATAGACTGGCTGGATTTAATGGACATTTTGGGTAGGATAAGGAAGAATATTTGAAGAATAAACCTTAAAGGATAAGGAAATAATAAATAAACACAAGCTACAGTGAGGACAACACCTTTCATCCAAAATTATTTAAAATGCTGCCAGTGTGATTGCTAATCAATTAAAAGCATGGAGATGTTCAGTTCGACTCAGCATCCTCTCCTCAAAGCCTTGTGATTAATTGCAGAGATGTGATAAAACATGTCTTGAGATTTGGGAGAAAACCTGAATGCCATTCAAGTCTTATACTTCCCTTCTCCCTCCCCTTTTCCCTAAATAGAAAACTACAATAGCTAATTGACAGACACTTTGTCTGCTTTGCACCCCTCCAAGCTATTGAGGTTTCATTAAGATCTAGTTTTTGTTCTGGAGGTGATGGAGACAAGCCCCACTTCATCTTATAGCAGCTTGGAAGTACTTTTGCTTGAAGCCAGGAGTTGACACTCCTAATTTAGACTTTTGAGCTCTGACTGTCCAACTGAATCTGCGTGAAGAAAGTATTGGAGAGATAACTTGCCTTTTGCTGTTTCCCATATTATATTACGCTGGTTCTAGTTACACTGTGATTATGATTAGTGACTATTTTCAATGTTCTCTCACCCACAAAAATGAAAGGTGAAGCTCCCCACTCTTTTGCAGCATCCTTTTTACTGTGTCCATTTTTCACTGATGTTGCAGTTCTACTTTTCACTCCTGTTACCTTCTGAAAGCTTCAGGTCTCTGCTTGTATCTTTTACTCAAATGGACAGTGTATAATGGTAGGTATAGGATGAAAATTGTAGTTTTTAAATCCCCCTTCCTTGTAGGATTAGCTGTTGGTGAAACACCTGTGATCCTGGAATATGTTTCGCAGGCAAAAAATGCTGAGCAGCACAGCACACCAACAGTAGTATGCATAACCTATTTAAGAGATAAGCTTGTTCTCCTCCTTTTTGAGAGGATGTGGTTTCCCTAGAAAGCCAAACAGAACTGGCCTGGAGAAATTGGTGTGTTTTCTATAATGAGTACAAGGTTTAATGCAGCTGTTGACTCTTTTCTGTGTTATTTATGCAATGGTTAAAATACTGTTGCTATTTTACACATGGAGAAGGCAAAAGGCATAAATAACTTTTAGTAATTCCTAGCTACCAAGTAACAAGTCAGCATTGGGATTCTCAGTGTGTGCTGAAAATCCCTCTGTGTGTGTGTGTGCGCGCGCGCACGCACACACGCGCACATGTGCTCACCTACTCACTGGCTTGGTGTATGCTCAAGATTACCAGCAGGGACTAGTTAATTACTGCCTGAGAATGACTGAATGTTCTAACTTTTGTTTAATAAAGCAACAGGATTTCAGGCACTGGCTTCTAATATTTTTATTCAATATTTATCCTGTAGTTTCTAATTGCTTTCTTTTATCCATATTAAAAAAAAAAGAGAAATTCTCTTCTCTTAGCATTGATGACTTTGCGCTTCTGTATTTCAAGTAGTAGGGAAATTCCAGAAGGGGAGAGGGAACCTTTAAATTAAAGTTTAAAGAAATGGTTGAAGCTGTATCCCTTAAAGCAAAGAAATTCAGATCACAGTTGAACCTCTCACTCTTAAAATTTAGACACACTTGTTTCACTCATTTTGGACTTCAACTTGCACCCCAAGTAATCACAAGAGGTGAGTTCCAATTTTTGATTCCCTAAAGAGAATAAATCTTTGTTGACCTAGAACTAAGTCCTTTAAACACAAGGACCTTCTATCCTCACAATGTACGTTGATGATTGGATTAGTGAGATTATATTAAGGTAGATGAGACTCTGCTGAAATTCTGTAGTGTTTAGCTGCTGACACTGTCAAAGCCTATATATCATCTCAGATGTTCCCCAACCTTAAAGATGTTCTATACTGTATGGGGACTGGGGTAGCTGTATATCAACATTATGCTGTAGTGTTTACTTGGACTGGAAGTTCATGTGTAAAAATGGTGCATCAATGTGCCCATGTTCTGAGTGAGATGAGTTTATAATCTGAATTTGTGGTCTGAATTTCTCTATTTTTTTTTTAAAATACTCTCAACCATAAGATTAGCTTTTAACTGTAGGTGTTCTCTCTTTGGGAACAGTTACTTTCAGTATGGAAGATATGGGAGCCTCTGCTTGGACACATCTAGTTTGGCAATATGGCATCCTGCCTTTCTCATGAAGAAACTGACATGAAATGTGGGTTTCTAGACATGTTTTTGTCCTTCATGCACTGTAGGTGCACAACCTAATCTAAAGAGCTGCAGCTAGATTATGTGTGTGAAATGGTTTTCAGACCACACATCCTGCTTTCACAACTAAACAGCTATTATCACTATAGCAGTATATCGCATGAAACCACTCTATAACAAAACTGCATATATATATATATATATACATAGGAAAAACTTGACAGGAAGAAAAAGAGGAGGTAAAACTGGTTAGACTTGCTCCTGTCCCGCCCACAGCTTCTTCAGTACCTGTTCCAATCACATGTTGACTGGGCAATGTTTGGGAAGTTCTCTGTCCCCTTCCTGTGCACTCTTCCTTCCTCCTCAGTGTCTGTGTGTGCAGAGAGCTAGCACAGGGTAATCACTTTAGAACTTGGTGCCAAAAACTGCTGTGCATGCCTTTGCCCAAGAGACTTCTGGAGACACATGTTTCATCTCCCAAGGAAGTGAGGGGTAAGTTGTTATTAAATTGCAATAGCTGAGCAAAACGTAGATAGGGTTATATTTAATAAAATGTATTTGGAAACATGCTGTTCAGGTTCATACTCCTGTGATAGAGGCTGAAGCATTTCAGCCGGTTTCCACTTCCTCTCTCCTGCATGTGTTGAAATGCAGCAGCTGCCTAACCGCTTTCCTGTGCCGAAGAGGCAGAGTGAGCCACCTTTTTCTGAGGTAGAGACAGTGTTAAAGTGGTATTGTTTAAATACAACTCAGTCAATAGACATGTCACTTCATACCACAGGTGCAATTGGTAGAAAGGGGGCTGTTTTTCTCAGGTGCTTGCATTTGTGGAGATTCACAGTAAATTCTGAGGGCTATATAGATGTACTTCGAATCTCTGTGTATTTTAAAACCATCTGTGGGCTTGTTTTTCTTTGTTTTCTTCCACAGTGATTATAAATGTATTGTGAATCTCAGCAACTCACCATTCTTTTTAAAAACCAAGGGAACTGTGCCTTTGGTTTGAACTTCCAGAATATCAACCAGCTTTAGCCCTTTATGGTGCAAACATATTCACAGTGGCCTGGAAGTAACTGAATAGGATTTATTTCCAAGTAAAGATGTATAATATTAATAATTATGTGCTGTCATGTTCAACTTAAGGCAACTGTCACAGAGTTTTCTGGGTGTAAAGTAGACATGCCAGTCCCTTCTTGTTGTGCTGCTCTGGGACTGTGCACCTTACACATGTCAGGGCACATAATTCTACCAGCCACAAATGCTTGAGGTGATCTCAGCTGCCCCCTCCCCAGAATGCACAGTGGGGTACAATCTCCCAGCAACTGGCTCCATAATTAGGTGCTTCAAAGCACTCTTTATTATTAAGGATGTATAGGGTCAACAAAATCTTGGGGATCTGTCAGATACGAAAGCAAGCTTGGTTAGTTTTAAAAATATTGGTTGGCAATCGATTGCAGTCATTTTGGTCTTCCCCTCAAGTCTTAAAACCAGAATTTTAGCACAAAGGTAATAGTGCTGTTGTATATGTCAGTGCATGTTTAAGAAGCTAGCTTTCTGTCACTGGTGAATATGTGTTTTTCTGCCTTGCTGTTTGACCCTCTCAGTCTGCCTTGTTTTAAGCTGTGGGTAGGTCAGACAAAGTTTCTATATTTTAAAGAACTCAGAGCATATATATGATTTTGCAGCCTGAGGAAAGGAATTTTTGACACTCAACTAATTCTTTATAACAGTTTATGGGCCATTGTTCTAGTACAGCACTGGGGAAACTTCTGTCCCAGGCATGCCCTTTCTAACTATGCCCCATTATCTTTCACCTTGTACAATGGATTCCACCCCCACCCCTACCCCTGCCCCAATCTGTACTATAGGTTTGTGGTTTGTGTTTCTCACAGTATCTGGCTTTCTCTATCTTCTGTGCTGATCTTTCGCTCAGTTAGTTCTGGACCTTTTCACAATCCCTTCACGATTCCTCAAAGACTTTGAGCCTCTTCAGACAGTTTCCCTCTTAATTGGCAATCTCTGAAATGGCTATAGGCTAAATTATTCTCTTTGTTGATTTGTCATTGCAGTTATATCCCACTCAATCATGATGAAGCATCATAATTGAAGTGTAAACTGAAAATAATGCTAGACTTCTACTTGTTTTTAAAGTGGTTGATAGGATGCTCATGCATGGAACTGAACTTAGTTGTGAGTAGGGATGGAAGGGGCTGGTTTTATAGTAATTTGAATCCTGCTTGGTTCTGAGCCATCAGTAAGAATAAGGCCACTACAGTACACCACTGGAAAGCTGCTCGTGAGGCATTTCCCAGGCTGGAAAATATGGATTGAAAAAAGTTCTCTGCCTCTGATCTAGTAGGATCACATTAGCTGGCCCTTCTCACAGCTCCCTTCAGCAGCACATTTCTTGGGCCTAATTAACAGCTGTCTGTGGAAAAAAAATAACCCATCTCATTCAGCACTGGGCTTTGTGTCCTTTTTTGTGCTCATTATGAAATGTTTGTTTTCCAAGCTTACCTATCTTATAGTTTCTACACATTCCCAGTTCAGATGATTATGGATAGAGGATGGCAGAATTACTTCCCCTGCAATGGCTGAAATATAGTATAACTGACCTCATTAAAAATATTCATATAACTGCAGAGCTGGAAGGGATCATTGAGTCCAGTCCCTGTCAGGGAGGCACAGCTGGGAACTGAATTCCCAGTCTCTGGTTTGACTGTCAGATATCTAAACCATTGAGCCATCCAGCAGTTCAATGACAATGAAATCAGCTCTAGTGGTTGTTGTTTTTTAAGTGAAACTTTACAGCTCTACCCATCCAAAAGCTCCCAAAGTTCCCTTGGGATCCATTTCATGCTGAGGAAATTTTTGGGAGGCCAGGAGACAGGAGAGGGGATCTTTAATTTCTAAAAATGGTGGCCACCAGTAAAACCATCAACAAAAATAAGTCATAAGCTTTCCCAAAAAATGAACCTGTTCATATAGCAGATGTATCAGCCACCCTTGAAAATTTGTGAGAAAGACCTATTGAAATCACTAGTAAAGTAGGTGTATAATTTCCTGGTGCCCAAAGAAACAATGATATCCTACTACTAATACAGAGTGGATTGCCGATAGTTGCATCAGTGTATCATGCAAAGTTTTATCTCAGTAACATCAAAACCATCATTAAAGTCAGTTGTAGCCTTTCCAGAGAGGTACCTTTGCCAGCATGGATAAAAATGAAATAAAAAGATAAATGCAAGCCCTGTAGCACCTTGAAGGCCAAGAGATTTATTTCAGTGTGAGCTTTTATTTACCCCAATCCACCTCGTCAGACACTCCAGACTGTTAGAGGAGTCTGTGGATGTGACTTTTAATGCATAAAACTTCACACTGAAATAAATCTCATTGTCTCCAAGGTGTCACAAGACTTGTGTTTTTCGTTATATTTCACTTTTGTTATATATCATTTTGGCACTGTGGTCCTTCATATGTAAGCAGTCTCATGCAACCTGTATAAATAATGGCTTGTTATGCTGAGCAAAGCATTATGTTAACCAAACTGATGAATGTCAAACCTTGGAAGAAATTTGCATAAATAACTGTATTATTATCCATCTTGCCATGAATCTTTGGACTTTTAAGTTCTTCACACTGGTACATACCTGATGAAGCGGGTTTTTTAACCCACAAAAACTTGTGTATTGTATGATGATTTTTTAGTAGTCTGTAAAGGTATTGCCTCTTTTTCCATTTGTATTTTGTTTTTTATCAGCCACATAACTACCCTTTATTTCAATGTATTATTATTGTCAATTTTAGTAGGAAGACATTGTGCCATCAAGAGAATTCCAACTGCTAATGGCCCTCATAGGGCTTTCTATATCTAAAGGACTCAGAAGTGGTTTAGCAGTCCCCACATCTGGTGTTGCTTTGGAACCATGCTGGTTGCCTGTGGCTGCACTAAAATAACTAATTAATAAAGATACAGCTTCCTTCCCTTGTGACTCTAACTTCATGAGGTAGAACTTCACTTCTTTTATGGAAGAACTGGGACTATTTCTTATTTTTAGAGTTATACAAAATGTTGCCTTACTGAAAGGTGGAGGAGGAATTTCACAAGGTTCCATTGCTGTGGCTTGTGCTCTGTTGGGGTTGCTAAAGTGACAGCAAGGTGTGGGCTGTTCATAGAATTCAGACTTTTAAAAAACTCAAATTAATGAATTTACTAAGTAAATTTACTCTAGCCGCCTAGAGTGGTCTTAACCGACCAGATAGGCGGGATATAAATAAAATAAATAAATAAATAAAATGAATAATTTTTTTAGTTCCAAAGCTCAAAAGTAGTTAGCTAATGTAAAACTGTAAAAGATACTACTTTTCTTTCAAAGCATCTACAATTAGTTTTTGCCTTTTGGAAAACTTCATCTGAATAAACCAGCATGAGACACAGTGGGAAGCAACCTTTGAAGCAGATAGTATTCCTTCTACCCTCATTTAGTGAGACAATACCCCAATAATTATACAAGTAATTTTAAAATTGCAGATACACTGAAAAAAGAGTAAAGTTATCCCTTGTAAATTTATGTGTGTAATATAACTTATTTGTACCTTTGTTACTGAAAAAAATAAATTATTTACATTCAACTTATTCAGCAATGTTAAACCCTTGCTGACGGACTTCCCTTACCATGAAACCCCTATGATGAGACAGTCCAAAATTAACAGAAGAGATAGTGCTGGAAGATGAGACTCCCCAGAAAGCACTCAATCAGATACTGAGGAAGAGCACAGGCAAGTACTAATAGCTCTGTCACCAGTAATGCAATTAGATTTGGTAAACAGTTTGGGTCCAAGCTATCTCAAGGAC
This sequence comes from Pogona vitticeps, assembly GCF_051106095.1. Classification (NCBI taxonomy): domain Eukaryota; kingdom Metazoa; phylum Chordata; class Lepidosauria; order Squamata; family Agamidae; genus Pogona; species Pogona vitticeps. Next base: position 97,017,911 of record NC_135787.1, on the reverse strand, counting down.
TGCATCTCCCTTCATGAGCCTGCTTGGGTGTTAAGATCATAAGATAGACCTTTGCCTCAGTCCCACCACCCTCACAGGTGCACTTGGTGGGGACACAAGAGAGGGCCTTCTCTTTTCCTGCTCCCAGACTTTGGGACTCCCTCCTATAGGAGGCCAGGCTGGCCCCATTTTTGTTGTCCTTCCACAAGCAGGCGAAGACCTTTTTCTTCAGGCAAGCTTTCCCTATGTAACTGGCTACCTGGATTGTTGTGCCTTGCTGCTTTGAATGTGTTGCTTTTGCTTTACATTTTTTTACTAAGGTATTCACTTGATCATTTTTTGATATTTTTATACTTACTATTTTTCGATTTAAATATTGTTGTTTAATGATGTAGGCCACTTTGGGTTCTTTTTAAGGAGAAAGGCAGAGTATAAATAAATAAATAAATACCAAAGGATGTCTAGTTGCTGATGTGCACAGAAGTGAAAGGAAAGTCTGAAGCTGTACAACACAAACAATTGGAACATGGAATGTGAGAAGTATGAATCAAGGTAAACTAGATGCCATAAAGCAAGAAATGGAATGTATAAGCATTGCAGTGCTTGATGTCAGTGAGTTAATGTGGACTGGAACATAATACAGTGGTGCCTCACATAGCGATCACTCCGTTTAGCGACGAAATCGCTTTGCGACACATTTTTTTCGATCGCAAAAGCGATAGCTTTGTGATGTTCCCTATGGGGGAATTTCACTTTGCGATGACCGATCATCACAAAGTGACCATTTTCGACCAGCTGATCGGCGGTTTCAGAATGGCTGCCGGGAAAAAACATGGTCACCCGCTGTTTTCTGGGATGGATTCCTCCCTTAAGAGGCACCAGAAATGGCCGTGCTATGGAGGATCTTCGCTGAACTGTGAGTTTTAAGCCCATAGGAATGCATTAATCGCGTTTTAATGTGTTTCTATGGGCTTTTTTATTTCGCATTGCGACGTTTTCATTCTGCAGCGATTTTTTGCGGAACGAATTAATGTCGCAGTGCGAGGCACCACTGTATTTCAGTTAGACTACTACAAAGTGTTGTACTGTGGAAATGACAAATTCAAATAATTGGAGTGTCTCTAGTACTGAGGAAAGATTTAGCACAAACAGGTAGGGGCTATAATGTGAGATCTGACTGGGCAATACCAATCAAACTTCATGGAAACTTATCAACATAATCATCATTCAAGTATGCTCCAACTACAGATGCTGAAGATGAAATTAAACATTTATATATAAGCATCCAAGACAAAATTGACCACATACCAAAATAAGACATTCTTATAATCATAGGTGACTGGAACATAGGCATAGGGAACAAAGCAGAACCAATTGTTGCTGGAAAATTTGGCATACAGAACAGAAATGAAGTAGGAGAACAATTCATAGAGTTCTGCAAAGCCAAAAATCTGTTTATTGCAAATACATACTTCAGACAATCAAACATACTGTATGTTTGTACATGTGGACATTGCCAGATGGTCAATACAGAAACCAAATAGATTATGTAATTTGAAGCAAGCGATGGAGAAGCTCTATTCTCTCAGGATGGATGGATCAGTTGCTATAAGCACTAGTTTATAAATAGTATCCCTTTTTCTTGCAAGTAACTGAAGTTATTTTCTAAAATGTTATTGCCATTTGAAGGTCTTATTAGTCTCTATTAATAGCTAATTGGCTGCTCCTATTTAATTCAAAACATTTTAATTTGTGCTAATAAACTGATTGATTAAAGTAGCAATTCAAAATTCAGTCACTAGGAAATAAACTCTTCCGAACATTTTCTGAAGCCAAAAAAGAATTTTAGAAACATCCCTAATTTAAGATGTGCAGATGACCCAATAATACTGCCATATTACTGGAGGCTGCAATGAATTGAAATGACTGTTGACGAAAGTGAAAGATGAAAGTGAAAAAGAAGGATTGCTGCTAAATGTTAAGACAAAAAAAAATCAAGAGTACAGAAGTACTATATAACCTTAATATTGAAAATAGCCCAGTGGGTGAGGTTTCTGGCTGTGAAGCCAGAGGTTTGGAGTTTGATTCCCCCTTGTGCCCCCCAAGAGAAGAACCAGCCTGCCTTTATGTTCTGCAGGCAAGTACTTTGGAAGACAATTTGACCATCATGACACATCTTCCTTGCAATATAAGGGGGTTGTGAGCACATTCTTTGTTTTGAGAGCACAGGTTGGGTTCCACATCACATGTACAGTATGCAAAATGCCTCTCATTGCAAGGGAAAAGATTATAGGAAGTTTCATTGAGAGAAAGCAGTTTGTAAATCAATGATATGCAACAGCAGTTTTCAAACTAATATTGGAAACGTTTTCATGCTGTTCATAAAGGACATCTGATTTTCGGCCCTCTCTCAACCCCTAGAAAGAGCATATTTATTATGTGAAGTTTCATAAAAATATGTGTGTGTTTCTTGACCTTGAGGGGCACCTTTTCATTGATAAATATAGCTTTTAGTAACATTTTAATATACTCACTACTGTCAGAGTTACATTGTTAGAGTTTGGGCAAAATAAATAGTAAGACTTTTTTTTACTACATATTCAGGTAATATGAATATACTTTACTTCATATTCAGGTAATAGGGATGTGGTGGCACTGTGGGCTAAACCGCAGAAGCCTCTGTGTGCTGCAGGGTCAGAAGACCAAGCAGTCATAAGATCAAATCCACGCGACGGAGTGAGCGCCCGTCGCTTTGTCCCAGCTTCTCGCCAACCCAGCAGTTCGAAAGCATGTAAATGCAAGTAGATAAATAGGTACCACCTCACTGGGAAGGTAAACAACGTTTTGTGTATAGCCGCGCTGGCCACGTGACAACGGAAACTGTCTTGGGACAAATGCTGACTCTACGGCTTGGAACAGGGATGAGCACCGCCCCCTAGAGTCGGACACGACTGGACTAAATGTCAAGGGGAACCTTTACCTTTACTTTTTAATTCAGGTAATACCAGTATAGGCAAATTAAAATGTACAGTATAAAAGGTACATGGAGGAACATTCTTTGACATTTGTTCAAAGGCAGAAATGCAAAAGTTCCATGTAAGGAACTGAAGTTGCGCTATGGAATGTTTCAATAGAGGTTTCCTTGTTTGATAGATTTTAGGTTGATGGCCATATCTGTCAGTGCCATATGTGAAGTGTGTGGTTGATAGAATGGGTTTGCTGAAGCTACATTAGTCTGCCAAACCTGACTTTGTTCACAAGGAGCTGTATGACCTGCCTGTACAGGACATATTCATCTCTGACTACAAGTAATAGACAGTAACCTTTGTAAGATCTCCAGTTTATTATAATACCTTTGAAATGAGGCTGATCTAAACATTCCCATTGTTATTTTTCAACCCACTCTCTTTTTGATGCAAGGCTGAGGTATTCTTGTGAAGATGGCTGCCAGGCTTCCTTCATTTTGTTTGCTTCTGCAGCATTGCACTTTTCTGACATTACAGGGTCTGTCTACAGGCTGAGGAGCCTAACCAAAGTATTTCATTTTCTATTGCATGGTTGCTGTCTGTGAGCAACTGGAAAACTTAATCTATAAGAGAAGTGAGTCTTTCATCTATATGGACATTCTTTTAACCATACACAAAGAAAGCTAGAGATGAAAAATATTTGAATAAAAATGAGAAAATAAATAAGTTTAAAGACAAAACAGATGTCCCTCATGGCTAGTCTCTGCTAAAAAACATGTCAGTTGAAAGACTTACAGTGGGGTCTCTACTTAAGAACTTAATCCGTATTGGAAGGTGGTTCTCAAGTTGAAAAGTTCTTATGTTGAATCTGCATTTCCCATAGGAATGCATTGAAAACCATTTAATCCGTATCTACTCTTTTCCGTCCATAGAAACTACAGTGGAACCTCTACTTAAGAACTTAATCCGTTTTGGAATGGTGTTCTTAAGTTGAAACGTTCTTAAGTTGAAGCAAAATTTTCCATAGGAATGGACTGAAAACCAATTAATCTGTTCTGGCTGTTTTTTTGTTATGTAGAGGTGCATTCGTACATTGAAGCATTAGTTCCCATAGGAACTAATGCAAAGCTGGTTAATACGTACTCTACCACTAGGGGGAGAATTTTTTTTTAACCTAAGATGACCTAAGGTTAAAAAAAGAGCAGGAAAGGTTTTTTTCCTGTTCTTATCTTGGATTTCTGTTCTCAAGTAGAAGCAAAATTTAGCAAATGGAGCTGTTCTTAAGTTGGATTGCTCTTAAGTAGAGACGTTCTTAAGTAGAGACACCACTGTACTTCTGAAGAGCTTTGCGGAGCAGTACTGCAGTCAAATCTCTGCTCCTGACTTGGGTTTGTTCCTGACATGTTCAGGTAGCTGGCTTGACTCAGCCTTCCATCCTTATGAGGTTGGTAAATTGAGTTCTCAGCTTGGGGGCCGACGGGAGGAATGTGAAGCCTGCTTAATTAAATTGTAAGCCACTCAAAGAGTGCTTTATATGCACCCTATAGCTTATATACAGCTATGGGGCTGTATATAAGCAGCACAGCTGTTCTTTGAATGTTTCGATACCTCTTGAATATTTGGGTAAAGGGCCCCATCACTGGAACCCTGAGTGTGAGGCTAAGAGCTACTTTATGCAAGTGGTAATTACATTAATCATGCTAAGCCACAGCAATTCCTTCTTCCTCCCACCCACAGAGTAAGCTCAAACTTGTGAGAAGCATATGTGAGTTTCTAACTTGATTTCTCTCTGCCGCAGCCAGCAAGGGAGGGGATTGCTACAGAGAAGAGTAGCTGTGGTGGAAACAATCGGTCCATGGAAACATTTAGGGAGGGAAAACTGCATGCCACTTCACAGTTCACATTCTCAACCATTATACAACACCTAGTACTTCCGCCAATATAAAGATTAGTGAGTTTGCACAGGAACATTTGGGAGGCGATGAATCTATCTTAAGCAATTATTTACAAGTTTGAGCACTGCGCTCTGTTCAACTTAGATGACGACTGTGACTCAGATCATGCCCAGCCCTATTTGTATAAAGTAAGAAGGAAAGGTAGTAAAAAGGGAGTTTCTTCTTTACTTATGTATGGCTTGTTCAAAGAAACCTATGAGAACTTCTGGATGTATTTTACATTGTTGTGCCATAGACGAAAATTTTCTGACATCTTAGAGGGGAAGAATATTTTAGGAGAATGACATAATCTGGACCAGTGGTTCCCAGCTTTGGGTCCCGAGAAGCTCTTGGACTACAACTCCCAGAAATCCTGGCCAGAACAACTAGTGGTAAAGGCTTCTGAGAGTTTTAGCCCAAGAACCTCTGGGGACTCAAGCTGGAGATCCACTGATGTAGGCAAATTTCAGTTTCAGATTCAGATCTGGTTTTGGAAATGACTGGCCTTGGTCACAGCAATGGACCTTCTTCCCAAGAGAGAGATGAGGTGAGGGTGCAACACTGTCTCATCAGCTTTTCACACCATTGATTGTGATATCATTCTGGATACAGATGGAGGGGAGCTCCTTGCTTGTGTGTTTCCGCTCCTGCCTGTGGAGTTGGTCCAGGAAAGTATCACATTATTTCCATTGCACTATTGTAGGCTATTGGACTGATCACCAGCAAAAGGAGAACAGTATACAGTGGTGCCTCGCAAGACAAATGCCTTGCAGGGGGGAAAAAAACTCGCAAGACAAATGGTTTTGGCAATGGGGCTGATGACTCGCAAGACAAATGTTCCTATGGCCATGCTTCGCAAGAAGAATGTTTTCCGTTTTTTGTTCCTTCCTCATGTTTGCTGATTTTTAAATGTTTTTCTATGATGTTTAAAAAATTAAAGTTTTTTGATTGAAATTTTTTAACTCATTTGCACAATATGTATGGCTTTAAAGAGCACTTAATAAACCCTTTGTAAACCAAATTTGACTTTGTTCTGACTTTTTTTGCCCATGGGAACGTATTAATTAGATTTCTATGGATTCCTATGGGAAAACGCATTTCGCAAGATGTATTTTTCGCAAGACAACATTAACCATGGAACAAATTAAATTCGTCTTGCGAGGCACCACTGTAATCTATATACAGATGTCATCCAGTCTCTAATTAGTACATATCTATCAAGTGTAGCAAGTAGGTCCTGGACCAGTGGCATTTTAGATACAAGTCAATAAATTAAGGTTGGATTTTTGCAAAACAGAGCACTTGTGAGTGAGTGATTCCTATATCCAAGAGATTGCCTGGCTACCTGTTCAGGAAGATGTCACATTTCTTTTGAAGGGTTGGCTTTCAACCAGGTAATATTCCTGGGTCAATCTTTGCCATCAGAGGCCAAGGTGGCCTCAGCGGTTCCAAGTACCCTTGGCCAATTTCAACCAATATGTTAGCTGCAGCCATTCTATTGCTTGTTCCTGTATGTGTTAGTTTTTGTTGTTAGTATTTAAGGGGCCTAGTTACCTGAGAGACCATAATCTCCAGTTATAGCCAACCTGACCCTAGAAGTCATTTCAGGCCCTCCTAGTGGTACCACATTCTTCTGAATTTTGCTTTGTATCTGTTTGAAATGGGCCTTTTTATTTTTAATTTAATGCTGGTGCTCACAATGTGGAACATTTGTATCTTTGATATTAGACATGCACCAACAATTTTAATTATTATGGGCATATTAAATACATAACCTATTTATGCAACCCTTCCTTGTATAGTTTGCCCTACTACAGTATGTATTTTTATAGACATGCTAGAGCAACCTCATGTTAAGTCTGGATTACATGGTTTTAATTTCATAATCATAAATGGAAATCTGGGGGCGGAGGAGTAAGTTTTATGGCTTATTTTGATAAAATGGCTTAGAACACAGATCTGAAACTTGGCAATATAGGAGAGGTTGGACTGAAGGTGGTTCTGATCCATGCTGTCTGTGAGGTGGAAAGGCTTATTCATAAGACCTGGAACTTTAATAGCTCTTCTATGGTTTTGACATACAGTGTTTGTTTTTCCATAGATACTGTAGAGGTCATCTTGCCGCCTGATTTCTGCAATTTTACAGCATGTATAAAGTAATTATTTCTTTTGTTTGGTCAGAGAGATGGTCTGGTGTATGTTGTTCCCCAGTGGCTGCATAAGGTGTTCTTAGGGTTTTCTCCTGCACTCGGATCTTAGAATCATAGAATACTGAAGTTAGAAGGGACCAGTAATGCAGAAATACAGATCAAAGAATATCTGCCAGGTGATTGTTTAAGTTTCTCTTGAATGCCTCCAGTTTGGGAGCACTCACCAACTCCTGAGGTAACTGCTTCCACTGTTGGACTGCTCCAACAGTTAGGAAGTTTTTCCTCATAGTCAATCAAAATCTAGCTTCCTGTAATTTGAACCCATTGTTCCATGTCCTGTACTTTGGGATGACTGAGAACAGATTCTGCCCCTCCTCTGTATGACAGCCTTTCAAGTATTTGAAAAGTGCTATCATATTACCCCTCTGTTTTCTTTTCTCAAGGCTAAACATACCCAGTTCTTTCAGCCATTCCTCATAAGGCTTGGTTTTCAGCCCCCTGATAATCCTTGTTGCCCTCCTCTGAACTTGTTCCAATTTGTTATTATCCTTCTTGAAGTGTGGTGTCCAGAACAGGACACAGTCCTCAAGGTGAGACCTAACCAGTGCTGAATAGAGGGGGACTAGCACCTCACTGGATTTGGAAACTATACTTCTATTAATGCAGCCTAAAATAGCACTTGCCTTTTTTGTAGCCACATCACACTATTGGCTCATATTCAGCTTGTGATCTATGACAATTCCAAGATCCTTCTTGCTTGTAGTTTTGCTGAGCCAGGTATCCCCCATCTTGTAACTGTGCAATTGGTTTCTTTTTCCGAGGTGCAGTACTTTGCACTTCTCCGTGTTGAATTCCATTTTGTTGCTTTTGGTCCAGTGCTCCATCCTATCATTTTATTATTATATATTTTACTGTTTGTGCACACACCACCTTGGAATCTTTAGGCATAAACAATTTATTAAAAATTATAAGTTGAATAGAGCTGTTATTGTTGTTGAGGATGAAGTGCCAAGCTCATGTACTCAAACCCTCACTGTTTATTGCTTCAGCGGGATTCATATCAAGTAAAATCTACCCCTACCTCCCCAAAAGAAGAAAAGAAGGAAGAAAGACAGTTATCTTGGTGCAGCTTCAGATCTGCAGGAAACTATTTCAAGCCTATTGCCCTCACATGGGTGACTGCACATTAAAGTACATTTGTGGGGATTCATCCATGGAGTGTAGAGGCTAGGACTGGGAATGACTGTCTAGGAGACATATTAAAACTGGATGGTTTATATTTTGTTGCTTCTAAATCTGCTTTTAGTAATGGTTTTACCTAACATTTTTAATATGTTATTAATCCTTTTTAAATATTTGAATAACTTACTATTTTTAGCTTTTAATATTGTGTTTTTAATTATCTAAGCCGCCTTGGGTTCATTTTTAGGAGAAAGGAGGGATAAACAATATTTTAAATAAATAAATAAATAAATAAATAAATAAATAAATAAATAAATAAATAAATAAATAAATAAATAAATAAATAAATATGCCTCATTTCCACTGCAAAGGGCCATTTTTAAATGCAAATACAGAAGTCCAGCTCACCACCAGTGGCCACACCACCCTGTCTTCTTGTGATACATATATTGCCATTTTGGAGATGCACAAGAGCATCTATTAAGAGATTCTGCTGCTATTTCCTCAACAATGTCTTTTGGCACTGCTGGCTATAACAACAACACAAGATCATAGCCACTGGAGTCAAGAGATGGCTCTTTCCAATGCCAAAACTGCAGCTACTCATGGCTTATACTGTAACCATTCCAATATGTGGTCTTCTCAATAGGGAGGGAATTTTGTTTGGATACCGATGAAAAGCTGCATGAAAGAGGCTTTTTCACTTTTGTGATTCTTCATTGGTTTCCAAAAAGGGACCTCTTGACTGTGAATGTTTCATGTGGTAAACAAAAAGAAGGGTGAACAGCAATTTTGTACTTTTTTCATTTCGCTCTTTCATTTGTCCTTTCTTTCACCCAATGTCTGTCAAATTGTGCAGGAAATGCAGTGTCATGAGAGCTCTTATCAGCAGCCAATCAGGAATTTCTTCAGGAATACCTTCTACAATTCTGTTAATTGTGTTGTGCTTCTGACATGAATCAAGGAAGTTAGTTCAAGATTTGGCCAAATGGTTTGCATAGCCTTAGTTTTCATGAAGCCTTTTCTCCATTTGTCCCCTCCAGAAAAAAGCAATGACTTTCATTTGAATTTCTCTCAGCTGCAATTCCTTTTCCACTTCTCTTTCATGCATCACTCTGTTTTACCTATTTCCTGCCCACATTATACGAAGGAACCAATTATAGTAGCCATTTATTAAAAGCTCCTTCTGGGGTATTTCACCTAATAAAAGAATGCTTGTTTAAAAATGACTCTGAAAATGGCTTGTATGTGTTTCTCTTCCTTTCATCATAAGGTTCAAGGCATCACAGCTTCCTGAAATGCTTCTGCAGTCACAGTTGTGAAGATGGACAGGCAGGCAATTTCTCCCTCTACGCCTCAAGGAGAGGTAGAAAGCAGTAACGTGAGGGATGAAAACTTGGGAACAACAGAGCTGGATATGCTGGCAAAAGCACACGAGTTCTTCCAAATCTGTGATATAGAAGGCAAAGGATTTGTGTTTCGTCATGAGATGCAGGTAAAGTGAACAACACTGCTTTACAAAAAGTTCTGAATCCTTCAAAACAAACCACTTGGGGCAGTTTAGCATGCTTTAGCTGGTATTAAAAGCGGTGTTCAGCAGGAATGTTGGCAAATGTTTGGTTCGGAGTCCCAAGTCCTAACCGGAGTCTTTGTTACCAAGTCCTGAGCCCCAAGTCCCAGTCCCTATTAAAAACAAACTTTTTCCCACAGAAAAAAAAGGAGGGGTGGGTGGGTTCTGAGTCGCAAGTCGAGTACGAGCCATTGAGAAAAAAAATCCCACGTCAACTCATTATTGTGACTTAAGTATGAATTGACAGCAAGTCCCGTGACTCAAGTTCCCGTCCCTGGTATTCAGGAACAAACAGGCTATGCAAATATTTTCTTGGAAAAAATTTCTGTTGTCTTACTTTTTATTTTATTGTTGGTTTTATTTTTGGTTCCCTCAAAATTCCCTCTTCAGATGAAGAGCCTTCAAATCTGCATTTGGTTTTCATTTTGAAGACAACATTATTGGCAACTCTGTTCTTATTGTTTGCTGCATGGAGACCTTTGTTCAGGACTTAGTGAATTGCTAGGTTGTTAAAACAAAGACACAAACAAGAAGCAAACTTGGGATCCATGCCTATAGGCCTGTAAGACCCAAAATTTCTAAGGCATCTATTTGAATAAAATTTATATATTCAAATTTATATGTCAACATGCAAATATGATCCCCCTCACCACACTTCTGGTGAAAAGAAAGCCAAACTCCCATTCCTGCTGTCAAACTTTATGCTGAGCTAGGCAGTGCCAGCACATAGCAAAACAGCTTCATATCCCTGGTAATACTTTTTAAAATTAAACATAAAAATGAACATCTCTAACCACATACATAGATCTCCCCATCAAAAGTAGGAGAGAGAGAGAGAGAGAGAGAGAGAGAGAGAGAGAGAGAGAGAGAATACTTATTTCTCTATGATACCGCTGTTTAATGGAGTACATGCTTTAGCAGTCAGACATGCAAAGCTGGATAATCAATTTTCCATCTCTGTCTTGATATACTAAGGATTTGCAACTGATTCTACATCCAGGGGCAACCTGGTAACACAGGCTGGTTCTCCAAGCTTTGGAGAGAAGTCACTATAGTTCCCATGCCTACAATGTTTGGCCAGGATGATTATTCAACTTCTCTGTTTTTCCTGCTCTGCTCTCTCACCTAGGATTTGCCATGCCCAGCCTTAAGGACTCAAAAGCTCACTTTTTCCTCTCTCCACTGACTGCTTAAAGCATTTAGATTGCCCAATAAAAGCATTAACCAGTTCTGTTTTTCATTTTACTTATAGTCCACGTGGTTAACTTTTAAAAAACCTCTTTTTAGCTACACACACATACAACTAAAAAGAGGTTGACTACAGACCAGTCAACTTTCCAGTCTAGAACTGTCTTGCTGTAAGAGGTAGGTGGCAGCATCTGTACATGTCCACATTATAGGTCTATGCTATGCGGTCTCTTCACCCTTCATCGTGCAACTGTTTCACCCAGCTAAGTAGGGATCATAGGGGTGGCTGATCAGAGGTTTGGGGGTCATAGCCTCCCTTCTGCCTTACGCAGAAGCACTATAAGCTACTGCCACAGAAGTTTAGTAAATCCATGGCCAAGCCATCAAGCACCCCAGTCCCAGAGCTAGACGGAGAACCTGCTACTACAGCCTTTTTGGTACCCTCTTCTTATGCTTCCAACAGAACACTCCGACAGTACAAAGCAGAAGGTGACCTTATTCCCAGCATGGTCTTTTCTGCCCAGACCAGAGCATGATTCTTTTTTATTCTGAGCAGCATGAAAGAGTTCATCTGACGTGAACCACAAGTTGAACAGCCAATATATCAAACAAGACTTCAAAGGAGCAGATCCTGATTAATACCCAGGCTGCTGGATTTGTCCCTCCCAAGGTGATAAAGCCATTCCTTTTCATGTGGAGTGTCTGGCACTCTGAGAAAAGACTTGGCTTCCAATGTCTCCCCAGGCCCCATTTCTATGTTGCCAGTATCTAAAATGGTGTGTATAACCATTCTGGAAAGATCACAAACACCATCTGTTCAACGTGCTCCCTCTAGTGAACCCTAATGCACTGGTTTGTGATTGCTGCCCCTAAAAGAGAAGAGCCAAGCAAGACTGTAATCTCTCAAGCAGTCTTCGGGGGCTTGGGTACTGAAGAGACTGCCTTGTTCATGCTTTCTCAGGTCAAGCAGAAGCGCAGCCCCAGGGTTGGCAATTTCCAGACATCTGGGGACCAATCCCTAGACCTTGGAGGGCTACAACCAGTACTGTGACCCCCAGTCCACTATTTTTTTCCCCTATTTGGAAAGCCCCCTTGCATCCCCTGGTGGCAATTTTTAAAATATAATATTTAAAATTTGATCTAGGCCTAAGGGGTGCCTGGGTCCTAAAACAAAGCCTTTGCCAGGACAAAAGAGAGCCTTAAGGGACTTCAGAACTTGAAAGGGTGGGAACAGGAAGCTTTCCTCCTTTAAACTGATTTATTTATTTATTTTAAACTGATTACCTAAGCAGGGATTTGCTGACTGTCAGCACCCGTCCTGTTTGTGATGTGTTCGTCCAAATTACAGAACTGTGTTACAGGACTGGCAAAGGAGCCCTGTGCTAAGTCTGTCTCAGAGGAAATGCATCCCTCTCTTCTAACTACCAATGGTGGGGGAGGGGGCAAGAGTAGGGTGAACAGACTGTATTGAGAAAATGGCTCAAGAGATTGATCCAAAGCATGGATGTATAGGAAAGGAGAGGCTGAAGGTGGTCCTTGCCAGTCATGAGATGTGAAGGGCATGAAATGCAGGGATGCTGGCAAATTCAGTCACGTATGCATTTATGGAGACATTTTTGTGGTTCATTGGGGCAAATTTTGTAACGAGAGGGAAAGGATGTCAATAATGCACAGCTATTACATATTTTTCAAAACCATACAATCAGAACAGGTTTTTTTCCTCTGCCATTGTGCTATTTGCGGATTTATTACTTTATTATTTTTGTGTTTGGTGACTCTCTTTCAGTCAGCCAGGAGGTGCAGTATAGACTAGAACATCATGTATATAAACGAATAGTGAGCTTTCAATGATAAATCATCTTATTCGTGCATCAAGTTCTTGTGGATTGTTCCAAATTTATAGGCTGTCATTAATGTCGCAAATTCACATGGCTGATGACGTTGAGGCCCAGTTCACTTCTTAGATGGAGATAGCTCCAGTATGCAAGTTGGTTTCAAGCTCTTCCTTAGCCTGATTGTCCTTTAATAGATGGATCATAAATTCCAAACTGCTAGCTGAGGAGGAGCTTAAAACCAACTTACATACTGCAGCTATCCCCATCTAAGAAGCTAACCTGGCGTCAGCGTCATCAGCCATGTGAATTTATAAGTTAAAAAAATCTCTGCAAGCATTATCTGTTGCATGCCAAGTTTGCACAAGTTAGTATGTAACAGATAATGCCTATGAGGATTTCTTAATTGGTGGTGATTCACTTCCAAAAGTTATGCTATTTGTGTAAATGAACAACAAGATTTTAGCTGTTGCCTAAATAACATATATCTTAAATCTGTAGTCATGAGACAGTAGGCAGTGATCTGACTTCCCACTGTGATATGGGAGTGTAGATACACCAATGTGCAACCAACTGTTTAATAAATATATTGATCCAAAACCTGACAGCGTAGGAGAGGTGGGTTTGAAGATAGGAAGCAGAAGGTGGGTGAAATAGCTTACTTCTTGTAATTTAAATTTTGATGAATAAACTTCATCAGTTTTGTGGCATCTTAAAGAATGAAAAGTTAATTTGATTCAGGCTTTTGCGGACTGTGTTACAAAAGTCAGTGAAAGTTTATATTAAATAAAAAATTTTAGTCTTTTAAATTGTAACAAGATTTTTCCTGCAGTGGACTAACACAACGATTCTCTCAAAACTTAAATCAAATTGACAGGTACTTTTTTCTTCCTAGATTTTGTGGTGTTAAACTTTATTGGCCAATTTCTCTCTGTATATAATATTTTCCAGAACTGTTCAGAAAGAAGGTCTAGTACACCCTTTATTCTAATGGAACCTTAACCTTAACTACAACAGCAACAATTTTTTAAATGTGGCATCCATCTTAATAGAGCTCAAAGGGTCTATTTTGGGATCATGCATAGTAATGTCTTTTAAGTGGCAGGAGAGAACGCAGAAGGAAGGACAGTAGTTATGTCTATCAAGGGTTAGACAGGAGGAAGGAAAGTGATGTTGACAGCCATTGTTTCATCAACTTTGACTTTTGGGTTTGGATTCTCCATTTATTCTGTAGCAGTGTGTGGATCATTATACAGTGGTGCCTCACTTAACGAGCGCACTGTTTAACGATGAATCCGCATAGCGAGGCTTTTTTTGCGATTGTTTTTACGATCGCATTGCAATGTTTTCTATGGGCAAACATCGCATTGTGATGATCGGTAAGCGTTTCACTTATCGATCTTCACATTGCGATGTTTGGGAAACAGCTGATCGGCGGTTCCAAAATGGCCACCAGAAGAAGAAAATGGCCGCCTGCAGTGTTTTTGCGCCCTGCCCTCGCTTACCAAGGCGGCGAAAATGGCGGCCCTATGGGGAATCTTCGCTTAACAGTGAGTTTATCTCCCATAGGAACACATTAAACGGAGTTTATCCCCCATAGGAACGCATTAAACGGAACTGAAAACCCCATAGGAATGCATTAAACTCCTTTAATGCATTCCTATGGGGTTTTCAGTTCCGTTTAGCGATGTTTCTGGATAGCGACGTTAATCCTGGAACGGATTAACGTCGCTATGCAGGGCACCACTGTATAAATATTGCATCAGGTCTCCCACAATTCCAATCACTGCCTTTCCTCTCTATTTTCTTTGTTTTAATATTTGCTTTGGAAAAATGCACAGTGAAAAGTCTGGGCCATTTGCTGATCATGAGGAATGCATTGTTTGTTTGTTTGTTTGTTTGTTTGTTTGTTTGTTTGTTTGTTTGTTTGTTTGTTTGATTGATTGATTGATTGATTGATTGATTGATTGATTGATTGATATACCACACATCTAGAATGGGTCTACTCAGGGCGGTTTACATATAATATAAAAAAATAAACTAAGATAAAATCTAGAATAATCCAAGATGGGAAAGGCAAAAGAAAAAAGGGAAAAAAGAAGAGGAAGAAGAAAAAGAAGGAGAGAAAAGAAAAAGAAGAAAAGGCTAGGTAGATAGGCTAGGTAATGACTGTATAACTAATCGAAGTATACATATAGTAAGGAATATTTTGCCCATGCAAGACTGTTGCTGAGGATAAGAGAGTTCTGTCTTGTATGGTTAAGATTCTAAAGAGAACCATGAAAGTCCTTCCTCCTTAATTTTATATTTTTGTTATATACAAAGACTAGTATTTTTGTCTTTGAAACTGGGGATATATACATACATACATATATAAGTGGTGTCTTTCAACACTATGTTCCTTCAGAGGGAAAAGCCTGGAAAATATCCCTTCTCAGCAATGAGAAAAGGACAAAGGGGAGCCCAATTGCCCCAATCTTACTTTGTGTTCTGCTCCTCATGGTGAGTGAGACTACCTGAGTGGCCAGGATGTTAACTGTTGGGAAGATGCTTCTCTCATGCTTCTGTTTCTGAGTTGAGGTCAGGGATTATTCTGAAAAAAGAGAACTCTGCAACCTTCTCATCTGGATTTGAACCTGAAAGACTACAGAAAAGTGTGGGTGCCGGGGCGATAAGTTGTGAGCAAGTACAATTTATTGATACTGCAGTATGTCATTATGGATCACAGGCAAATACTGTATGTTATTTAGAGATGGGCATGAATTGGGAAAATTGTGATTTCTTGCAATTTGTGATTCATGAAGGTTGACGAATCATGAATAATGAATTTTCTGATGTATCGACAAACTGATTTGTTGATTCATTTTGTCTTTAAAACCCTATAAACTCCCCTAGGCACCAAAATCACAGGAAAGCTTTCCCTGACTCTCCTCTAAAAGCTTACCAAGTTTAGTGAAGTTTGTGCTTTGGAAGTCAGAGTTGTACATCCACAAAAAGGGCTCCGCAGGAAAGCTCCATCCAGGTACCTAAAGACACCAAAATGGCAGATAAGCTTCCACTGACACTCCTCTAAAAGTAATCCAAGTTTGGTAAAGTTTGGGTTTTGAACACCTGAGTTATACACCCACAAAGTGGGTATCCCCCAGGAAAGTGACAGAGCTTGCAGAGACATAGTTGTCATCGTAAGAACCTGATCTAGGCATTTTCCTCAGAAGTGGCATAGTGGCATGCACTGGCGTTTTCCTCCAACTCACACAGGTGGCATAGTAGCAGGTGTAGCAGGGCATATAGCTGAATCTTATGAGCAAAACAGCAGAAATCAGCCACATGGAACAAATATGTGGCCTGGATGGTGTTTGAGGGGCTGGTGATTGGCTGATGGACAGGATTCTTTTTCTTCTTCCCCTGGGTTAGCCATGGGGCTAGCAGACAGTCTCCTCCTCCTCCTCCTCCTTCCCCCTGGGTTACTTGGGGGGGTGGCAGGCAGAAGTCTTCTTTTCCCTGGGTTATAGGAATGAATGGTGGGGAGTGGGACATTGATGCAGGCTTCTTTCTTCTATTGGAAGAGCTTGAGTTTCTCCACCCTCTGGGAGAGGGCCAGCCAATCCTTTGCACTGATGCCCATCTCCCTTCCCCCAGGCAGAATGTCCTTCAGAACTGCCCAACCAGGCGGGACATATGGTGTAAGTAGTATTCCACCTGGTTGGCATGTATCTCCTGCCCTAACTCCTCCTGCTTCTCACACAGCCAGTGGGCAGTTTTCAGGCTGTATGAGAAATGGCCCACCAGTTGGTGCCATTGTTCTAGAAGTGCCCGCATCTCCCAGGCGCCTGCATCCCACATGGGCTTGATGTAGCTCCCCAAGTCAATGGCATGACACACAAGGTGTAACTTGTGCACCATGCACACTATGCCCTCGAGGCCCACTATATTCAATGCCACCAACATGTTCCACCTAGCATCTGTGACCATGTGGCCACAGATGACCTCACCCTCCTGTGCCCCCCGTTGCAGTGCGGAACCCAGGAACTCATTGGCAATGTTCCTCCTGGCTGCCTGAGCCTCCATGTGCAGCATCTGCAGCAGAAATGGACCTGTAGCCTGATGGCAGGACAAAGGCCTCCGCGTTGGTTCTATCGCCAATGCCCTGACACTTCTCAGGTCCTCCAGCTACCCCCAGTGGGCCATGAGTGAGAGGTACCCATGATGACCTCCACTCCGCATGATAAATAGGAGACATAAAGAGGAGTGAATGTTTCTTTGGACACCCTGCCTCATTTTTGCAGCACTTCAAGTCAGTGTCATTTTCTCCAGTAGCAGGAAAGAAAAAAATAAATATGCATATAATTTTTTCACAACTCATCATTATTTGGGATGAAAAACAATGAAAGAAACTGACATTTTAAAGAAGCATGCCATGTGTTGGATTCACTTGGAATTCATAATGCTTCATGCATCACTCTGCATAAGGGACCTTCTTTCTTTTTTGCCTCATCAGAAAATATAAACATCAGTAAAGTTAAAGAAGATGTTTACATACTTGGGCAAACTATATTCACACTATAATCAGAGTTGCACCTTCTCCCACACCTTAAAATCAAATATGATCAAAGGTAATTTCTCTTAGCAGATTCCATTCTATATTAGAAGCAGACAATGGCAGCCTCGTCTTCAGCATTATTGACTCTAATATATTTTTAATATAGGGGAATTTTAATTTTGCTCTGTCTTCTTGCAAGCTTCTCCAGTCCCTCCCTGGATCACAGGTGGCCTCTCCTCCATCCCCAGATCCATGGAGTCTATACCAGCTTCTACAGACACAGTGGGGTTTATTGAAACTTGGGAGGGGGATCAACAATCAACAGTCCAGCCCCAAGGCTAGTTGACTCCACTAGCCCTGGCTCAGCCCTCCTCTTTGCTATCCCCCCCAGTTTACTGCACTAGTTCTTCTCAGTGGGGAGTCTCACTGGCCTCTGAAGCTTCAGGCACAGGGACACTGGAGTCGGTAGGACTTCAATGAAGACAGGGCACACAGGGGCCCTTCTCCTCAGCCTGCAGCTCCCTCTGACTCCTCTTACAGTTCCTCCTGTTGATGACGTAGGGGTCCCTTCAGGTACTGCCCTATCCAGCATTGGGATAGGCTCTCCTCCTGAGTTCTCCCTAGGGATTTAGAGTATCTAGACTGTTCCACTAGATGGAAGAATACCTTGGATCAGGTATATAGTAACATCATGCATGGATATAAGATAAAGCCATTGCCTACTTTGGGACAGTCAGATCATATATCTCTGTTTTTGATTCCATCATACAGACCTCTTGTTAATAGAATCAGACCACCAGCTAGAGAAATACAAGTGTGGCCAGTGGGTGCGGCTGAGCAACTTCAAGATTGCTTTAGGAGCACTGATTGGGCACTGTTTGAGGAGGACAATGTTGATACTTATACTTTGACAGTACTGTTTTATATCTAAAGCTGTATCGATGTTGTTACTACCACCAGACAAGTACTGTACGAGTATTTTCTAATAACAAGCCTTGGCTAAATAGAGAAGTGCGCCTTTTACTAAAAGCCAGAAATGCTGCTTTTCATTCTGGTGATGAACTACAGTATAGAAAGGCCAGAGCTAAGCTGAAAAAGGGCATTAGGGATACCAAAGCTATGTACAATTGGAGGATTGAGCAACATCTTGAGAGCTCTGATATTCATCGGGTATGGCATGGCCCACGAAAAATCACAGGGCAGAGTAACAAAAAGTCTGTGTAGCAGCAGTGATTTTTTGGCTGAGCAGTTAAATCAATTTTTCAGCTGTTTTGAGGTGGAAACAGGAACTACCATTATTTCAGTACCTACTATCTATAATACATGCTTGGGAAGTTAAATTTATCTCAGCATTTACTTCTGTCCTACTATCATAGCACCATTGAGAGTGTCCTAACTTATGGTATTTTGGTATGGTTTGGGAGTAGTTCTGTAGCAGACAAAAAAGCTCTACAGAGAACCATTAAAACTGCCCAGAATATCATCAGGCTCCAGCTATCAACCCTGGAAGACATCTTCACATCCCGCTGTCTGAAGAAGTCACACAACATCCTGAGAGACTCTTCCCATCCTGCTTACAACTTTTTTGAACTGTTGCTGTCTGGCAGAAGATATAGAACAATTAAGACTTGGACCCCACATTTTCTGAATAGTTTTTATCCCAGAGCTATGATTGCACTTAATAATGAGCTTAAAGACCACCAGTAGTGAATAGTTGGACAGTGTTACTTAGCCTGTGGTGTAGATGTTTGTATTCTTAGTGGGGGATTTTTAGTGGGTGGGGAGTGTTTGGGGATTTTTTATGTGTGTGCACGTGGGTCTGGTCTCTGGGTGTCTGTGTGACTTCCATTGTATGGGTGTACTATGTATATACTTACAATGACAATAAATTTATTTGATATTTGTGGCTGGGCACATCTTTTCCTCCAGTAATCAAAACAAGGGATTGAGCAATGATTTTGTGTTTGGTCCCCTCACCTTTTGGGACCCTCACCTCAGTAACAAGGATCCTCCTTGATTACATAGTCCTACTCCTGGGGAGGTGCTGAAGTCTCAGCATCCACGTCCTCAGCTTGATACACTCCCCTCCCGTTCTTCTGCAGCATTCACTAAGTCCCTTCCTCCTCCTCCTCTATTATTTCATTTAGCGATTCTGCTCTAGCTCCCTCTGGCTCAATCACAGT
This sequence comes from Pogona vitticeps, assembly GCF_051106095.1. NCBI lineage: Eukaryota > Metazoa > Chordata > Lepidosauria > Squamata > Agamidae > Pogona > Pogona vitticeps. The sequence goes on along the minus strand of NC_135787.1, from coordinate 96,998,387 downwards.
GATGTTGTATAGACCTAGTAGGCAATGTAGCCAGACAAACCACTCTGCTTATTTTTAGAGATGTGTGCCTTGCAGAACAGTCTTTCTGTGCTGGTGATGTGAGTGGTGATGGTAATATTTTCATAGTAGTTAAATTTCTAGGGCAAGGACAAGTAAGTTCTAGGAATCTGAGAGCCAATTCTGACCCTCTCTAAACACTCCATAGAACATGGCACCTTTTAAAAAGCGATTTTCCCAGTATTGTTTTTTTCAAAATCAGAAGTGACTGGAAGTTCAATTTTAAATTTTTGGATAAATAATAAAATAATAAATAATAAAACACCCCTCCCCCCCCCGGCCCATTATATCAAGTCTTGGTCACTTTCTCAATAGAGAAATTATGTCTCCCTGGAGGCTTGCGGGACTATGAGCAGTGATTAACCATTTGGGGCTGGTTTCTTTTCTATGGGTAGAGACTCTGGGTCATGTATGTAGACATGGGAGGCTGCAGAAACTGACTTAGGGATGACCTGTGAGGTGCCTGATTCCCACCTCTGTTATAGGATATTTAGGATATAAATGTCAGGCTAGTTCTTTGTTCTCAAAGGCACCAGAGCAGAATAGAGTGTGACAGTGTAAAATAAAGCAGTTTAAGAAAAGCCTAATCCCTTAAACGTGTGCAAAACCCATTGTTAAAGGAGCTGCAGAGATGTATGTATCTGGGAAGAACTTACAGGGTTGTTGTTTTTTTTTACACAGATCAGTTCATCAAGGCCATTTTTCGCACCAGATGTCATATTTACAGTGGACTAATTGAAATAAATGGGACTTTAGTTAGCCACTATTCATTTGTTCCCTTGAATTCAATCAGTCTCTACAGTTGTTATGTGCCATCAAATCACTTCCATCCAATGGTGACTGTGAGAGATGTTCAAGAGTGGTTCACCATTGCTCTTTTCTCAGTGACTTTGAATGCTGAGTGGGGATTTGAATCCAGGTCTCCTGTGTCCTTAGTCCTGAGTCCCTTAGGGGACATGGTGGTGCTGTGGGTTAAATAAACTGCAGAAGCCTCTGTGCTGCAGGGTCAGAAGACCAGCAATTGTAAGATTGAATCCACGTGATGGAGTGAGCATGTAAATGTGAGTAGATAAATAGGTACCACCTCAGTGGGAAGGTAATGGCGTTCCATGTCTAGTTGCGCTGGCCACGTGACCACGGAAACTATCTACGGACAAACACTGGCTCTATGGCTTGGAAACAGGGATGAACACCGCACACTAGACTTGGACATGACTGGACTAAATGTCAAGGGGAACCTTGACCTTGGCCTCCTGAGTCCTAGTCCAACACTCCACCCATTATATTACACTGCCTCTCCTAAATTCACTCTAACTATGACTAAATCAAGGATCAATTATCTGTACAGATATAAAAATATAGACTTCAGTCTTAGTAGATTCAGTTGGACTGAGCAGACGTTACAGGATTTGGACTGACAATTTTAGATCAATTGTAAGAACATCAGAGTGTGTTAAATCTATACTGTCTTCTCCCAATTTTTTTAATGTAACAGTTCAGTTATATATGACACTTAGATAACTGATGAATTCTTTGCTTTTCAGAGACTTCATGGTGAGTTACCACTTAGCCCTCAAGAGCTGGAGAACGTTTTTGATACTCTGGATGCAGACGGCAATGGTTCACTTACTCTAGAGGAATTCACCACTGGATTCAGTGAGTTCTAAAATGCAAATGGGGGTTCAGAAAACTTTCAGCTGAGTGATAATTCCTACTCTGTGGGGAGGTTTGCATCTTCACCTGGCTGACTTTGGTTACCATGCACCTTGATCGGAACTGGGAGACACAACTGCCACTAGCCTGGCACCTGAGTGGCCCTTGCTATTATATCTGTCTAGCCACTTTTAAAAGTCAGGAGACAAATTAACCCTTAGCTTGTACCTTTTTAATCTTTGCAAATGGAACTTTCCTAAAGTAAAGAAGCCTTGGAACAATGAGTCAGGGATCATCTTGCAATTGTTTGTATATATGCTTCCTTGGAGGTAACTCAGTAATACTTAAAACAACTGTTTAAAATTGTCTAAATGAATCTTGGTGACAGAGGAGACCATATGAATTTTACAGTAACAACATTAATATCTGTGGCTTACATAATTAAGCTGTGGCCATCACAAAATACAACATAAAACTTTCTTGATAAAACACACCTAATAATAATAGTAATAAATGGAAATCTAATTAAACGGTACCACTTTAATAAAGCAAAACATGCTACTTGAGAAGGTAAAAAGTGGTTCAGATATTAATTTTAAGATACTGTATTTCCAAATCCCCTTTCAAAGCAAACCACTGTATTCAGGTACCCTAGCAAATTTTTGCCTCACATCTTTTTAAAGATGTGAATGTGTATGAGTGTGTAGTCTTTTTATCTCATTTGCTTCAACAAAGGAAAGAATTCATTATATTCCTAAATCAATTTCTTAATGTTATGAAAATAATTGTTCTAGTTTCCATTTGTGGAAGAACCTGAACATTTAATGGACTTCCTTTCCTCTGTTGCATGGTCATGAATTTGCCACTTATATTAACTACTTGTATGAGTGAAAACAATTAGTTTGCCCTTTTATTTCCTTGATAAGTTTGTGGCTTTTCTTGTTCTATCAGCTGGTTAGCTTTAACTGGGCAGTGCAATAAAAGCTGAACATCAGTCATGACAAGACCAAAACAATGGTTTTTGTTATCTTGTTTCCAGCAAGATGAGTAATCATGTAAATCATTCCTATATAAAATAGTATCATCTATATATGTAAGGACTATGGTTTGTCTTGGATATCATATTTATCATTGGTCATTTATTAAAGAGTTAACATAAATATTGGACACTACTAGTGAGAAAGAGGAAAGCCAGATACACTGCCTTGTGCACTTTGACAGAAAGTAAGATAGAAATACCCTATAAGTAAAAAATTGTCTCACATATTTCAACAGCAGAAACAGATCCCTCACAAGTAAACATTGCTCTGCAGCTTCAAAAGAGACATCACAGCTCAGAAATGCTCTTAATAAATTACCCTGCATAATGATTCATTAAATAAATACTGTAATGGAAATAAGTTTCTTAAATCCTATTCAAGCATCCTCTATATGCCATAAGATGAATGTGTGCTAGCCCTACCTCCTCTATGGGCACTCTGTTCACATGAAAAATGATGCATCTGAAGCAATGATGTGAGGAAGCTCTCTAAAGGAGCTCTAATTCTAATTTTTTCAATAGTCAAGTCAACCTACAGTATTTCTAACATTATTGCCTTGTAGTAAGTGTGTCTTCAATGTTAACATAATTGATTTAAAGTTCAGTCTCTGAGATACTATGTTATGCTAGTTGTCTGGAGAATCTGATTATGGTTCTTCAGTATTCCTTTATATCTCACTGCTACCTATGCTTGATTAATTAGGAATTTTGAAAACATCTGACTATTTAGATACAAAGACACTGATTCTTCTTTGTGTCCTCTGTGAATTCACACAAATGGGCTGTTCTGCGCCTGCGCTGAATGTCTCGGAATATTTTAGAGCTTAAAAGTACAAAGTTAGTGGGACGTCCCCTGTGGAGCACATGCTCCACCCACCAAAGATTCGCCCAAGATTCTGCTTGGGCGAGCAACACCCAACCTATTCTTGTGCGGCATGGAAAAAATTGAACAAGCCGGCATTTAAGCAAAGGCTCCAAAGACTCCGATCTCACCTTTGGGAGACGGCCATGAACAAAAAAGGTTCAAGGCTCTGACCAAGAACTAGAATCCAAATCATCTGAAGAATCACCATCCGACCTCCCTACACCAACCTTAGATGCTATCGATAATCATCCTCCATCTCCTTCAGAGGATTTCACTTCTTATTCACATATGATATCCAGAATGGCTAAATCCCTACATGTCGAAGAACCTCCATCAGCTGAGGCAGATCTAATCTTCGACGACATCAATCAAGAAAGGACACCTCCACTTAGTCTTACTTTTATTCCATCAATGCTGAAACTAATCAAGGAAGCATGGGACAACCCACCATCTACCCTACAAATCTCAAGACAAACTGGAAAACCTGTACAAGACACATGGAACGGACACAGTTTTTAACCAAACATCCTACTCCCAATTCTATAATTGTTGAGTCCAACCAGTCCAGAGCCAGAAATAAGTCTTCAGTGGCCCCTACTATAAGAAGGGTCAGAAAATTGACATCATCGGTAGAAGAATTTATTCACTCCAATCCTTTTCACTTAGAGTCGCCAACTATCAAGTGGCAATGGGCGCTTATCAGCGCCAACTTTGGAAGAAAATTCTCCTGCTACTGGAATCCACACCGGAATCAATCAAAACTGAACTGATTAATGCCCATACCAAGGCCACCTTGCTGGCAAAACAACAAAGGATTGCTGCTAGACATGTGGCCAACGCGGCATCGAAAACCCTAGCATCCTCGATAGTGTTGCACTGACATGCCTGGCTTGGATCCACCAGACTGTCTGATGACTCCAAGTCAAGGATAGAAGACCTTCCCTTCAGCGGCACAGGTCTCTGTGATGTTCACCCTTTGTGGCACCTACATCTTGTGCCCTCACAAAGGCTCCAGTCGTGTTTTCCTCTCACTGCCACCAGTGGATTACCTCAATCCACAATATAAATGAAGTTTGTCAAAAACACTTGTCTTGTGAATGCAAACAGAACTTATTTATTGAAATGAAGCCAATTTAATAATCACAGAAGTTCTTCAGATGAACATGGTACACTAGCAAATCATTAACAGGTCTCTCAATACATACTTTTCTCTTGCCATATAATTACCACCTCCTCTATCTATTTATCTTAACCAGCTTTATCTCTATTGGTATCTGTTCCTTCTCTCTCTGATTAACCAGTCCCTTATCTCTCTCTCTATCTGTATATCTCTCTGACTATCTCCTTCTGCTGCCAAACCTTATGTAGCAGCTGACACCGCCTCTCCAGTTCTCTCATAGGCTCATGCAAATTAGCTCATCACTATGAATGGCATGAGTGACGTGGGGAGATTGTCACAGTCTCTTTAATCAGAAAACAGACGAGACTATGGAAAACATAAAATACAGAAAACGGCAAGATCATACACCAACCAGCAATCCCTTTGATACCAACGACCTCAATACAGACAGACGCAATTCTATCCACAATTTCAACAAAAATTGTATCAGAGATTCCAGCCATATCAATAATTCAGATCACAACCAGTTGACAGGTCCTTTCAAGGTCCACCACCATCAACATCATCCTTTCAGAATCAAAACCAGTCCCATCAATGCCAGCCTTTTCGAAAACCCCAGATAAAGGGGAGAATGGTTTGTTGTGATCAGTCTACAGGACACTTACTTCTATATTTTGATCCATCCACCTCATCACAAATTTCTCAGATTCCAGTTCGACAACATCATGTACTGATTTTGTTCCCTACCATTCAGACTTTCCACGATGCCAAGGACTTTCACGGAGTGCATGGCACCAGTCGCTGAGCATCTCCGCCTTCAGGATGTAAACATCTACCCATACATAGATGACTGGCTGATAGTTACGACGTCATACCAAAATGGCATGAGAGCTACAACCATCACACTCGACACACTTCAGAACCTCATACTCAAAGTAAACTATACAAAATCTCATCTTGAACCAGCACAGACAGTCACCTACATCGGAGCCCTCTTCAACTCTTTGCAAGCCAGGGCCTTCATCCCCCTGGAACAAGTTATAAGGTTAAAGAAGGACATTTGCCCCTTCCAATCTCAAACTTCCATTCCAGCCCATCATGTTCAACACCTCTTCAGGCTCATGGTGTCCACAACCTCGGCAATCCAGCATGCCTGACTCAAAATGAAGTTGCTCCAGTCATGGTACCTGCCACTATTCAACCCGGTGATAAACCACCCATCCATGAAATTGATTGTGACACCAGAGTTAGCCAATCAACTCACATCAATGTCAAACCTTCATCTCGGATGACCATTCCTGCTCATCTATCTGATGGTGCAGGTCACCACAGACTCCAGCCCATCCAGCTAGGGAGCACATTATCTTCATCATGGCCTATAGACGAGACAAGAACAATCACTTCATATCAACCATCTCGAGCTCTTAGTGATCACCAGAGCTTTCCATGTCTTTCTTCCAATCATCGAGGGTCGAGTGGTGCAACTGGCAACGGACAATACAACTACCCTATATTATGTAAACCAACAGGGAAGAACACATTCTTTATCCCTCTTGTACCTAGACATCGACCTGTGGGAATGGTGTTACCAACATCACATCTTCCCTATTGCAGTACATATTTCCTCAGACGACAATTACATAGCAGATCATCTCAGCCGTATGACATCAAGGACTTATGAGTGGTCCCTCAAGGATACCATTTTCAATCAACACTGTCACAGTTGAAGAGTACCTACTATCAATGTCTTCGCTTCAAGTGTGGATGACAAATGCGGTGTCTGTTGCTCTCGAGCCGGAGCAGACGAGAACTCCATCGGGGATGCGTTCATGACAGATTCGAACAGGGAATTACTTTATCTATTCCCACCAATACTACTCATACAACAGACAATTATCCACCTCTGACACTTTCAATTGAATGCAATCCTCTTTGCTCCCTGGTAGCTGAGGCAACCATGGTTTACTCACCTCAGGTTGATGTCAACGGACTTGTTTAGACTCTCTCCGGTTCCTGATCTCCTAACTCAGAACGACGGGATGGTCTACCATCCAGACCTTCCATCGTTAAACTTGACAGCTTGGAGGATACTCCCACCTTGAAACACATCTTGGATCAAGCGTGAATACCATCAACTCAGCTTCTATATGCAAATAAGTGGAAAGTCTTTCTTAATTATACAGAAATAAATAACTTACCTGCAATACCTGTTTCCTTGAAGACACTACTTACCTTCTTACTCCATCTCTTTGAATTTGGACTCTCTCATTCCACTTTAAAAGTCCATATATCAGCCATCATTGCCCATCAACCAGATAACTCCATGTCAGCAAAAGTTGTATCTCACCCTACGATTAAAAAATTCCTCAAAGGACTCAGTAACATCCGTCCATCACATCAATGTATTATTCCCCAATGGTCACTACAAATTGTCCTTAATACTCTCATGCGCCCACCATTCAAACCAATGGCCTCTTCAAATCTTAGATTGCTTTCTCTAAAGACATCTTTTCTGGTGGCTATAACATCTGCTAAAAGAGCCAGTGAGCTTGCTGCTCTTCGTTCTGATCCACCCTTTATCCAATTTCATCCAGACAAGGTGACTTTGTATTTTGATGTCTCTTTTCTGCCCAAGATTGTATCAGAATTTCATCTAAATCAACCAGTTATATCACCATTAATCTCTCTAGAGCAAATGCTCCACATGCTAGACGTAAGACACTCTCTTGCATGGACCTCACAAGGGAGGCCCAGCCTCATCACAATCCATTTCCAGATGGATAGTCCAAACTATTTCTCTGGGATATGAACTACCAGGCAAACCACCTCCTGATCATTTGCACATTCCACTAGAGCGCTGTCAACATCTACTGCCTTCCAGTGTGGAATCGAGATTCCTAACATCTCTTGTGCTGCAACATGGTCTACCCCATTGACCTTTGTCAGCCATTACCGCCTAGATATGAGAGCATGCAATGATGCTGGATTTGGCAGATTTGTATTGGCATCCTTCCTACTGTGACGTCCCACCATCCAGTAAGTGAAGCTTGCCAGTCACCCATTTGTGTGCATTCACACAGAGGCCACAAAGAAGAAAAAGAGGTTACCTACCTGTAATCATAGTTCTTCTAGTGGTCCTCTGTGAATTCACACATCCCACTCATCCTCTCCTCTGTCCATCACGGCTTATATTAAATGATTCTTCTGCCCGGTGGACAAATTCTAGGAACTGAGGGGAATCTTTGGTGGGTGGAGCAGGGGACGTCCCACTAACTTTGTACTTTTAATCTCTAAAATCTTCCGAGACCTTCAGCGCAGGCACAGAACAACCCATTTGTGTGAATTCACAAAGGACCACTATGGTTACAGGTAGGTAACCTCTTTATTCTTAACCTAGCACATGTCAGAGTTTGAATATGGTTCCTTGAACCTGAGCAACAAAGTTTTTTTCCCATTTTCTGAGAGAAAAGCTTACAGAGATAATAGTGATAATCAAATATAAGAATCAAAGTTGTATTGTCATTATAATTCATAGTAAATACACCCTGTTCTTCAATGTGCTGCTTTCCTTCTGAGATCAATAAAATATTAGTAAGGTTTGCCATAGCAACAACCTCATAACCAAATCTTTTCTTCAAAGACAGCAAGTTAGTTACCATACAGTTCTTGACTTAAAGAAGTGGTTTATAGAATATTCTCACCACTGACACCACTTTCTTTTCTGCTTTTCAATCTAGTGAGTTAAATAGTCAAGTAACTGTAATTTGGTGGTCTCATATACAATGCCCATTCATTTTGCAATCTATATAGTTCCCAAAATTGTTTAATGGAAGAGCAACTTCAGAATTATATAAGAATTTGAGCCGCAGCTTACATTTTCAACAGTAATCACCATCTTACATATATATTTGCTTACACTTATATGGCAAAGAGTAGCATTTTTACGAACACTGAAATAAATGTTCAGCTTGTACTAAAGAACGAATAGCTAGTGTACTAAATATATTGGTCATCCCGTCAACTCTCTTTTTATTTCTTGCTAGCTATTACAGCTTAATCTAGAGGGCTACTTTCTCCCTTAAGAAATGTTCTGCCAATTATATTTGTGTAAACCTCCCAAAGTTAGGTGTCTGGAGATGACACTGAAGTATGAAACATCCGTGGCAAATACAGGTATCTGATACCATTCTTGTTTTTAGAAATTAAGTAGACTCTGTGCAATACTGAGATTTTTGACTGCCTTTCACCTGCTGTACCAGTTTTAAGCAACTGTTTTATTGGATTTCTTGATTAAATTATGTCTTAAATTATTTTAACATAAATTATTTTTATGTTTCATTCTGAACCACCTTCTGCCTATTTTAGAAAAGCTGCAACTGAAGACATCTATAAGAAGTAAAACTAATAGTTGCCATTCATACGGCAACATATCTTTTCAATGTAGCATATGCAACAAAAAGCTAATAAGTCCAAACAAGTGTTGTTACAAAAATTAAATGGAGCAGATTTTTAAAAGCCCCTTCCTAGAGGTTTTCTGGGAAAGACAGGGCAGCCACATCTGGAGAACCAATGCTTTAGCTCACTTTCATTGACTGCATGGGGTTGAATCCATGGCCTAAAGGCCCCGCTAGCTATATTATTTGAATGCTTATGGCATCTGGGGTTCTGAGACCAGTCACCGGGCACTGTTATATGTGTACATGTTCTGAGATCCTCTTTCACTTCTCTGCAGAAAGGCAATTTTCTTGAAATTCTTTTGAGTTTTAAATATTTTATACTGAATCAGATATTTTGAAATCTGCAGGCCAGTTTTTGTTTGGGCAAAAGAAATCTATTTCTGAGCTTCAATGGTGTGAGACTGAAAATGTGCATCAGCCTAACTGGGAAGAAAGCAACTTGGAAGGTGACGAGGAAGATCAGTTTTCAAATCTTTTGGAAAGCCTTGGATCTAGCACAATATTAGAAGAGTAAGTAATGCCATCAGTATGCCAGAAAACCAAGAGAATGATATGAAAACTGTACTTTGTGGATTACACAGTTTCAGCCTGCTGGTGGAGCAGAGCCCTAAATAGGATAGGGGCTTTTTTGGTTTGTTTGTTTTTGGGGGTTTTCTTCATTCGTTTTGGTGGCTTTTTGAGCCACCCTTTACACATGCCTTCATTCCCAAAGCATATCCCCCCTTTAGAGTCAGTCATTTTTAAAGTAGCTGCACCAAAGGCAGTCATGCTAGAAAGATGTTGTGGGGCACCAAGGACCTTCCTGGGGCAATTTTTGCTCTGCCTCTTCTTCAGGACTAGCATGTGGGGATGCTAGTCCTGCCTTGGTGTTCACTTCATGGCCCACCTCCTTTCCTTCTCGGTGAAGCTTTGGAGTGGCAGTAGGTACCCCCAATTTGAAGAGGGGTGGGCTTTCTTTCTTCCCTTTAGACAGGGGAGAATTTGCACACACACTCTTGTTAAAAATGAAAAGGTTTTATCGAGTGTAAGCTTCCACAGCCTGCAGCTCCCACATGTAAGAGTCGAGTACACAAATCCACATGTGCAAGGCTCTGAACTAAGAGACAAACTTGAAGGGTCCCATTGCAGCCGTAATTCATCTGATTTGTTTCCTCAATTTTTTTTTGTCTCCCTCAACATTTCTCATAATTTGAATGTAAAATGAACTGGAGTGTCTCACCTCAGATATCATTAAACTCGGCAGTGCGTCTACTTTATAAAGTTGTGAATGCATAAAACTGTGAATGTAGAAAATCCAAATACAGGAGAAATTGTCTCCATATTGTTGATATGGGAAATTTCTAGTGCAGGCTAGCTTTCTAGTTTCACTCATAAACTGATAGGAATGGGCCTCAGGCAACCTAGGTTTCAGTGAGCTGGAATATGTTCTGCCTTTGCATTTTCAAAACCTGTGCCTTGTGAGGCTGCTTTTGACAGAATGAATTGTAAATTGCTTTTATGGTCTTTGAAATGGATCATGTACTTTTAACTTCCACTTGCATCTTCAGCGATTTTGTTTGTGTCAGTTCTGCCATTCATGTTGCCAGCTACTGTCACACAGGTGGATAGTAATTGACCTTCACTGCTCCTCAAATATAGCTCAGAATTCTGATTGCTGAGGCAAATAATCCTGAAGACATCTTCTTGTGGGAGGGAAAACAAAATGACCTAATTCCCCTTAATACCAGGTTTGACACTCAGAACTGGTATGACTTCATCAGAGGTGTAACTGTTGCTGTTTATTTTCAGTCAAGACTTTTCTGATTCTTGCTGAGGTGGGGGAGGTATCAATTGTGTTCTGATGTTTTTAAATGTGTTTTTTATTGACCACTTAAAATATAATACTTGTTTAATACTTTTAAAATATTTGTACATTCAATGTTTTAAGCTTTTAAATATTTTCTTTTAACTGTTGTAAACTTTCTTGGATCCTTTTAAGGAGAAAGGTGGGGTAAAAATATTCTAAATAAATAAATAATTTTTAGATTTCACCAGATCTGACAGAAATCGTTCTTAGCTGTTTCTAATGCACTCTTTCTGAAGCCAGTCTTATGAATAGAACAGAATAGGTCAGGACAGGAAAGAATCGGTGAGAGTTGGAATTTGCTTAAATCCCCAGTAAAATGCACAGCAGAAGACCAGCAGAGGTCAGCTACTGAAGTCCTCCTTTACAATTCTACTGATATTCCACCCTCTCCCAAGCCAGTACTTTATGAAATTAAAGACTCAGAAGGCTATCTTTAAGTATGAAAGATTTTTAAAAAAGGAATTTTACACCCTGAAATTCCAGGGATACAGGAGGCAAGCATAAGATCAAACTTAATAGAAGGAAAAACTACATAAAAGTACTAAAAAGAAGATTCTTTGCTATTTACAAGTCTTTCTCCTTTTTTGTTTCCTCAGTGAGAGTACTATAAAGAAACTTTGGTTGCACCTGAGGAAGGATGAACCTCATTTACTTTCCAGCTTTGAGGAATTCCTGGCAAAAGTTCTCTCTCAGCTCCAGGAAGCCAATTATGAAAAGGAGGCCCTGGAAAATGCCTTGCAGAAGTTAGTGCTTCTCTTCTAATAATCTTCCTAATCACAACCTTTGAAATAGATCAAGTGCTCTTTATTTGCAGTGATTTTTCTTGTCAAGTAGTATCCTTGGGTACATGGATTAATTTTAATAACAACAGGGGTTATAAGGTAAGAAACAAAATAAAAAAAAACACTTCACCTACAACAACCAGACTGCCTGGCTTTTCCCAGGCCAATGAAGCACTTCAAAGGAGTTGAAAGGTCACCTTTGCCATGATATTTCCACAGTCCAATAAATATATTATTTAGCTTTCCTTTTTCATTTTACTTATGGATCATATGGTTGGTTTGTGCTTTTTTTAAAATTCCAAATGCGGTAATAAGAAAATATTGTCTTAAACTAGGGATATATGCTGTCTTTGGATAAACATGTAAAACAGGCCAAATCAGGAGTATTTGTATGATTTGAGGACAACCATGGGGCAGAATAAGTGCTCTTTGGTTGTCCACAGGATGGAGCAGGCTCCATCCCCTATCCGTTGTGTTTAATCTGGCATCGAAGACATTTTTGTTTGTTTGTTTTTATTTTAAACAAACACCATGATTCCAGGCAAGGAAGGGGAAATAAAAAGTAATACATAATATATCCAGGAAGACTGAGCTGGCAGTATTGGGGTCATATGACTGTGATAACATGTACCAGTTGGCAGCCTAGGTTTCACTTATTGCACCAGTTGATGATTCTGGGACCTCTTCATGCAGAGGCTTCATACAGAGGCTTGCCTTGACTTGGCAAGGCATGATGCAAATCCAGCATAGATAACTGCTCCTAAATCAGGCAGTCCTCGTCACTGCTGCCACCGGGGAATTAAAAGAGAGTGAAGAATCAAGGAGTGCTTCCAGACTATGAATGTAACTTGGATGTGTATATGCAATCTTGTTTAGAACAAACTGAATCCCAGTTCCTGAATCTGACTTTCTACTGACCAGCAGTCTTGTCTGGTTTTAAATTCAACTTGTTCACTATCATCCTGTCCATTGTCAAGCTCAGATACTATTCAAGGGTCTTAACAGCTTCCTTGATGTTGGTGTACAGAGCTTGGGTGTCATCAGCATATTAGTGGTTCCTTCTCCCCCGCTCCAAATGACCCATGCACTCCCAGCTGCTTCATATGACTATTAAATAATACAGGCTATAAAGAGGAGCCCAAGAAAAAGTCATGGGCTAAAGGCCATGGTGTTGAACAGTGCTTCTCCAACACCACTTTTGAGAGCACCTTGACAGGAACTACTCCAATGCACACTGTCCGCATTCTCAAGCTCTACAAGGTGAAAAATGGTTGCCAATGTTACATCAATCAGATCACCACCAATATTGGAGTTCAAGGTAAATCTGATGGATCTTGTCTGAAAAACATAAAGCAAACTGTTCATAGCAAGCGACCAAACACTCTAGTTTCCTGCTTCAATACCCTGGTGAAGAGACCCTGCACAATTCAGAACAGTATCACTGGTCTGCTATGTATGGAAGAAAAGGTAACAGAGTCCTGGGCTTTCTTAGCTGCCTTTGCCACTGCAATGTACTTTTTCAGATGGATTACAGCAAGTTGGGGTTTGATTTGCCCTGAGGTGTCCTCTAATGATGACCTAGACACAGATTCTTCTGTTTCATTGCCTTCAGCTCCCTGTTGACTCAGAGAGCTAACCTGGTCTGCAAGTAGGAAGGGGGAGTGAGAGCATTAAGTCACCAGCTATTTCTACATTCCACAGGTCAGTCAGGGCTTCAATAATATCACTGACAAACAAAGTAGGAAGTCCCCAAGTGCATTCAGGAAACCATTGGGATCATTATGCACTTGGGTGAACCCTACAGAGGTTCACACAAATTGCCAGTCTAAAAAACTAATCAGCTGTCCTGCTCTAAGAGGCAACCAAGCTTATTCCAAACACTGGAGGGGCAGGAAGGGAAAAAATGGTCCTAAAGAGGAAGTGGGAGATGGTTCCTGATCTTTGTTTTTAATTTTTAAAAAAGCATGCCAGCTTTGGCATTCCCTGCTAATTAAATAGAAGGAGATGGTGGGAGGATGAGCTATTATTACTCCACAAGTGACAGAATTTTATGCGTAATAATGTTAATAAGAGAGTCTCTCCCTCTTGTACACTCACACACACAAGCCTTTTATCAAGAACAAAAATGTGGCTCCAGTCCCTGTATTAGATTCCTGCATTTTCTTTTTCTGACTAGGAAAATCACTGACTATGATGAAGAAATAAAAAACCTTTATGAGGAAATGGAACAGCAGATCAAAAATGAGAAACAATCATTTCTCTTGAAAGTAAGTATCTGATTTGTATGGATCATTCCAAAATGTGATATTTTACCATAGATTTCTTCAGAGCTGCTACCATGATGTAATAACAGTTTTAAAAGATTAAAAGATCAATTTTTAAAGAAAAGAGTTAAAAGTTGCAGATTCTTGCACTCAAGTACCAAAAAGCATCTTAGTTTTCCAGACAACTTTATATTTCAGGGATAAAATGCATATCTGAAGCTGGTTGTCTAATAAAATCACAGAAAGTACATGGCATTTTGTAATTTCTTTATTTACAAAATATATTTACAAAGAATCAGACATTTTGCTGAGGTTCTTTTTTTCCTCTTCTTTTTCTTCCATGAGCCTCATGCTTGCTAGGTACTGTGTTGGAGGGGAGGGGGTTGAACACAGAAATTCACATATATATTATGTGCACCTTCCTATATGTGCAGATTTTTCTTTCCATGTTTTAAAAATATGGAATATGGAACATGTATATCACAGTCTTCCTAGGGCTGTGGGAATGTTTACCTGCTTGCAGATTTATAGCAATTGTGTGCTGAATTTTCCATCTGGGCTGAAATACAAATAGTGAGCCATCTCCCAAGGATAGGCTATCCTTCAAGTAGTTCAAATCAAGTAGTTTTTACATTGTTTTGAAATTTAAAAAGTCACAATGTACCTGTGAATTGGGTGTGTTCTGTCTGAATTACTAAAAACAAAATTGTATAATGTCTCTAATGTTGTTTATAATGTAGTTCTAATGGACTAACTAGGCTTCTTAATTAATCATCTTCTGCTTCTTAAGGTCATCTGTTCTCATTTTTCAGGACACAGAGAGGTTTCAGTCCCGAAGTCAGGATCTGGAGCGTAAACTTACAGCAAAAGAACAGGAGCTAGAACAGCTTGCTCAGAAACAGAAAAGAGTATGTTAATCTTACCATTCAGAGCCAGAGATAGTTTTCTAGCAAAACGTGGGTAGGAGATTCTTTATCATAGAATGTAATATATTTTTGAAGGCTTTGTGTCCTTGAAAGAACACTGTGTGTATATGAGGGTTGCAGACAATATACTCAAAACCAAGTCTGATTAAATAATTTGCAGATACAAATTCCAGAGAGATGTGTGTAGTCTTGTCTCTTACGAATGTATTTTGTTTATATATTTTATTATTCTTAAGCTTTCTCAAAGGTTTTTCTCTAAAGTTATAAAATTCAAAATGTCCTTTGTGGCAACTTTATGTAATAGGCAACGTAGCACCACTTTGTGGATCTAAGCTAGTCGTTTTCTATCCCACCATTAATTTGATCAGAGCATGAAGTCATATCTTGGGTCTGATTTATTTGTGGCACATGCCACCAGAAAGCATTCATTAATATGTGTTCTGTGTGCTTTCCATCACATTTTGCAGTGTTTATCTACACAATCCAGGTGCTATACACAATAATGGCACATCTACCCAGGGTGTAAATGTTTGGCTGGCTGAATAAGAATGTACATGTATCGTCTGCCATGGGTGGTAGGTATATTTTCAGCTGAAAAGTGCACAGAACACGTATTGTGCACAGCCCCGGTCATATAAAAATTAGATATGACGATTCCTTTAATTAGGTAACTAGCAGAAAACAGAGATGTAAAACTGTCAGCAACAAAAACAAAAACAAAAAAAAAAACACTGAAAGCACATAATGAATGACAACAATATTTTGGGGATTTTTTACAGATCATGCATTTTTTAAAAAGATTGTATTTCTTTCCTTTTTCCTGTATAGTTGGAGGGACAGTGTAGAGAGCTGCACCATGACAAGATTGACACAAAAGTAGAAAACACCAAACTGAAACTCACAAACCAAGAGCTGCAGAATGAATTGGAAATAACATCCCAGGCATTAATTGTTGCCCAGCAGCAGCTGCAGATACTTCAAGAGGAGGCCAAAAAGCTTCAGGAGGAAAAAGAAGTGTGAGTGGTCTCTACAACTTGGATTTCTCAAGGCAGTGATGGGAATAACCCTCCATATCCATGTAATTTGTGGTTCTCAAATTCATTAATATTTAAGAGAGAATTATTGTTCAAATCAAATTTGGAGGCAGAAGAGTTTCCATGTGGAAATGAGTGTAGTGAATGGTGTGGTCTATATCTGAAATATATGCAACATTTTTGTAAGCTAAGCAATTGGCCAACTCATTGAATCGCATAGTGGGGAAATTGAACTCCCAACCACAGAGCCAGAGGTTGGGAATTCAATTCCGCACTATGTGGTTCAGGAGAAAAGTCAGCCTGTGTAGCCTTGGACAAGATGTACAGTCCCAGGGACAATGCCAGAAGAAGAAAATGGTAAACCACTTCTGAAGAGCCTCGTGGCGCAGTGGTTAAACTGCTGTACTGCAGCTAAAACTGCGCTCACGACCAGGGGTTCAATCCCAGGTAGTGACTCAAGGTTGACTCAGCCTTCTATCCTTCTGAGGTCAGTAAAATGAGTATCCAGCTCGCTGGGGGGGGGGGGACGACAATGTGTACCCTGCATAATGAACTTGTAAACTGCCCAGAGAGTGCTTGAAGCATTATGGGGCATTATATAAGCAGGACACTTTTTGCTTTGAATCCTGGAAAGGGCCACCATAAGTCCAAATTGACTTGACATATTGCCGTAGTTGTTACTATACAACAAGACATGTTTTTTTTTAAACAGCAGAGCATATTTTGGTGCTTATTACATTTCTCTTTCAGTGAGGTTTACAGAGTGACAGAAACATTACAGAGGGAAAAATCAGGGCTGCTTAAACAACTGGATTTCTTACGGTAAGAACACAGGGTTGTCTTGTGGAGGGAGCCCATGGGGGGGAGTAAAAAAAAGAATAGGGAGAAGTTAACTGTGCTCCACTCTAAGAATGGGGGGGTTCTGCAGAATAGAGAAGTGTCATTAAATAAGGTGGTGGGACTATAATATTTTTTCTGAGATATGGGACAAAAGAAATCCTCACATTGTGCTGTGAGACTGGAGGGAGTAGCAACTGTTCCCATCTCCAAGAAGAGGGAAGAACAATATTTCTAGATGCGCCTCTCACTCCTTTTGGAACACACATTGGACCTCATCCCTACCACAGAGCAGACAAAACTTTGGTCATCTCATTACGAGAGACCTTGTAGCACTTTCTGGTAACATTTCCTAGCCCTCTTGCCCTACCAGTGAGTTTATGCAATTATAGCTCTCCTAATAGCAGGTCACTGACGAGGAAGGTCTTCTAATTATGAGGGTGGTGTTCTATAAATCTGTGGATCACGGATTACTCTGAGAGGATAGTCACATACAATATATCTTGCTTTCCCACAGAGCAGATTTCTTTAAACAAGGGGTGACAGGGTTAAGAAAAATGTTATAATCCTTAGTATTTTATGGCAATATGATTAAATGTATCATTCACAAGTCTTTCCACAACCTTTATTTTGCTAATTATTTGAGTAATCGTGGAATTGTAAGAATGGTGGGAAGTCTCTCCTGGTCCTCTCAACAAATTCGCACACTGCTACAGCTCCATGCCAGGCATGAGGAACAGTTGTTCCACCCAATGTTATGGACAAATATTAGTAGCACTCAGGGCACTACAATTCTCAGTGCCTCGTGTACCTTGGTAGCAGTGGGGGAGTGGGGTGGGACAGAAGATCTCCCTCAATTTTCCACTGTTGGAACGGTAAGACCAGGTGGCACTGTGAGGGATGGAAGAAAGTGCTTGAATGCTGACTGAGAGAGAACCTGGGTGGGGGCAACTGCCTCCTCTTTCCCCTGATAATAGTATTTTTTAGGCAGACAGGAGGGTCTGAATTCGCTCAGAAGAACCAAAGGTATTTTTCTGAGTTTGTTTCATTTTTGTTTCATTAGTTCATCTCCCAGAGCCAAATTCCAAGTCATCTCTATTTATACACTTGCTCTTGCAGTACTCTGAAAGCTATCATCCTTGCTTAAGGATTTAGCTTCTAGAAGCCCAGAAAGTAAACCTGTGGAATTATATGGCATGCTCATACATGCAACAGTATTTTAAAATAGCATCCCAAAGTACAGAATGACTGCTACCAACTCAAAGCAGGATTGAATTGAGTAATGCAGATAGTTGAAAAATTTGGTGTAACTTCTTTCTTGTCCTTTGTTTTAATTTCCATTCCAGAGAAAGGAATAAGTACCTGAGAGATGAACGTGACATGTGTTTATACCAGGTGAGTGTGGCTTAAAGTCACAAATCTTTTTTTTCCTGTCTTTGGTATTCTTAGCAGGTGTCTAACAGTAGTACTATCATACACCTCCTGCCTTTCTGGAGACATGCCAGATTTTGGACTCTAAAAGCCTTTACTGTTAGTGTGCAAAACTGGTTTGTCTCACAGATACCCAATTTCTGCTCAGAGGGTTCAAAGGCTGATGTTTCAGATTCTTTCAGAGAGACTCTGCCCATGAGGGGTGGCTAGATGTTTTTGCCCCAAATCTAGTCCTAGTTAGTCACTGACTATCTTAAACATGAACCAAAGGATGGTATAGGGCATTTCAGAAAATGCCAATTGCCCTGAAATATACTGTTTTGAAATACTGGCATTGGATCTGCTGGGGTTTTTTAAATAAACAACCATGAAAGTTACTTTCAGACATTTTAAAAACAATATTTCCATAGAAATCTGAGCATGTTCCGCCTGCTGCTTTGAAACAGAGATCAGGCTCAATCATTGGCAACTATCTGGAAGGAAAAGGTTCATTGAAAAGGTAAGGCTTCCATTATGTTATTCGGGATCTCAGTTGTTATGCTGAAAGCAAAATAGCAAGCGAACTAGAAAATTGTGCAAGAAATAGTTACTAATTGAACTTCCCCCCCATACCTAAATGAATATTCAGCAAATATATTTTTACTTATATGCCATCAGCTGTGATTGAACGCTTAGCTATTTTGTTAAAATGTGTATTGAAATGATTGACAGTGTTATGAGGTTAAAAAATAGTAGCCTTCTCAGTTGGTGGGTTTTGTTGGCAATGCGCCTGTTTTGAAATGAATGGGAATATTAAAATAATTTGTACAGGGAATGTCCTGGTCGGTGGTTTCCTGCACAAGCTTTTAACTTTATTAAGAAATCAAATAAAAGTATGTTTTTAGATATCATTGGTAGCATTTTTCACAGAAGTTGTTATATGTATTAAAGACAATACTAATGTAGCTATCAGTGATTTATTCCCTAGAAACCAACAGCTGTAATATTGATGGTGAGAACTAAATTTGCTCAGTAAAATTACAAAGCAGACATTACCATTTTGCTGTCAAATGACTGAAAACTTGTTTTTTGTTTCCTGAAATCAGATGTTAAAACTGGTATTCTGGTAGAACTGAAATACTCTAATATTTTAATCAATATTCTTCAAATGGTTTCTAAATGCTTTAGGACTTGCTGAAGATTTGATCAAATATTTGATTCCAAGTTTACATGTTGAACCCACATTTGAAATGTAGCATTTTGCAGACTATACATACAATTCTACTGTGAAATTGAGACTTGAACCATGCTGTGTCTGGTAATAACTCTCCTAATGACTTTCTAGCCGGACTTCAGAAGATGATGACACATTTAGCACTTCAAGGAGAAGAGATTCCTATGGCTTGAATGAATGTCCCACAGTAGATTCTGAATCTACTGCTGCTGGCGGACTCATACGCAAAAAGTGTTTACAAAGAATAATATCAATTGAAGAAGATCATCTGCCTCAGCTTCTTGACAGGTCAGAGAAGCAGCTAACCAAATGGTCTGAAGAGGATGAAGATGCCTTGCCAGATATGGAAATAAATGGGACCCAGATAAAATCCCCATCAGAACAGACACCTTCCTCTCCCAGGGAGCAACCAGTAGGGAAAGAAACACTATCAAATGTAAGGAGCAAAATTATGTTGCTTTTTTTGGTTTCGTTTTGGAAGATATTGATTCTAACAGAGTAGATGAACAGATTGCCTATAACTAGGTCAGGGAAAGTGGGCTTTGATTCAGCATGCTGAAATTTAGACAGTGCAAAAATTTGCTGTTGAAAGACTGCAGATACCGTCTCTAGCCATGCCTCCTGAGGTGGAAAGAAACACAAAACAGGTAGACTCAGCATGGAACCAATATGGCTGCCATGCACCTGGTCTCAGGCATTCCTCCCCATTCTTCCATCCTCACCCTGCATTTGTCAGTCTCTCATGACCCAAGCTTAACTGAGCAGTGAAGCCCTGGGGGAAGAATTGTTTTACTCTCTATTCTCACCCCATCCCAGATCTGCTTTGTGTGACCAAATTTGTCTTGATACCTTGTATTTGAATGTAGTGAATGTTACTCTGTGAACTTTTAATGTAACTTTTAATGTAACATTTAGTGTGAAATTCCACTGAATATTTTGATATTTCATATGCCTTATATCCAACCAGGAGCTTTGGTGGTGGCTTGGAATACTACCAAAAGTCTGGCTGCTAAACTATAGGCTTAAACTGAATATGAGCAGCTTAATTATGCACAGGTTTGCAGCAAGCCGTTATTAATAAACCTTGTTCATTAAAATATGTGGGTAAATAAATAAAATATATTGAAAAGGTACACTTTAATTATATGGCTTTTTCCCTATGCAGACTAAATCAGTTTTTTCTTAAGTTTTATTGTTAGTTTGTAATCTTCTGAACTCTCTGAATTGATATTAGAAATCAGAAGGGACAATACCATGTCAGGAAGTCTTCTAGAATCTCACACTACTAATTGTGTAACTAAGATGCACCCTGGTATCTCATCAGTTAGTCACAATTACCCATGGCAAGGTATACAAGAGCAACAACGTGATTTTGGTCACTATCACTTGTTTTTATGAGTGAAAAGTAGAGATGGACATATTTGTTCTATTTTGTTTCCTTCTGCATTCAGGCTGCCTTTTTGGAATATTTTGATGTTAACATTTTTGCTAATGTGAGTTTCTAGAATCATCATTATACACAACAGATAAATACATAAACCCCTGATAATGATTTTAAAAGCAACATGGTGTGGTTCTATATCATGGGAAATTACTGTATTTTGATATGTAGTGGTATGTCTCTATGCCCACGTTTTCCTCTATGCCCAAGTTTGTTGGAATCTAAAGGTTTATGTGCCTAGGTTTCCATTTGTATAGGCCCATAGTGGTCCTTTTTAGCCTGAATAGAAGGTGGTTTTCTGTTTCACAGCTCGATTTTACAGGGGTTTTTTTTCCTCTTCTCATGACCTACCAAATACTTGTTTGGGAAGAATGAGTATTTACTAATTAATTGCCTGGGAAGGCAGGTATTTATCATGAAGATATGCGGTTACCATCTGGAAAAGAATATTGTTTATTACAGCTGTGCTGGTCAAGTCAGTGATTACAGACACCTGAACTTGAGAAACAATTGCCAAAATCCTGTTGCTTATCATAGTAAATGTCATTACAGCAGGCTTATTAAGTCAATGGTGAGCCAACACCTCCATTGTTTCAAATAGGCCTAATATAACTGCAACTTACTTTAGCTCAGTAAATTCTAGTTAGAGTAGACTCATTTGAATTGAATCAGTTTAATGTTCAGCTAAGTTCTTTAAAGACAAAAGTGTTATCATTTTTCCAATGGATCTGCGAAGGCTTTCACGGCCAGGATCTAATGGTTGTTGTGGGTTTTTCAGGCTCTTTGGCCGTGTTCTGAAGGTTGTTCTTCCTAATGTTTCACCAGTCTCTGTGGCCGGCATCTTCAGCGGACAGCACTCTGTGTTCTGGTGTAGTTGGCTTGGGAGTGCAGTATTTATGGCTGTGAGATAGGCTTTTGTCTTTCTCCTTATCAATGTTCCAGTTAGACAGTTACTCTTCAAACATTTTGCCAATTAAGAAGGAATGTGCTATGTTCTTAATCAGAGAGCAGGTATTAGGTGCCTTTAAAGGTATAAATTACTCCTTGAGGCCTTTATTCTGTAACCTTTCAGTACTACTTGTGTTTACCATTTCTTAGAGTGGCATTTGTTCCTTTTCAATATTTGTATACTCATTGTTCTTAGCTTTAAATATTGTCTTTTAATGATGTAAACCACCATTGTATACTTATTGTTTTCAGCTTTAAATATTGTGTTTCAGTGATGTAAGCCACTTCGGGTCCTTTTTAAGGAGAAAGGAGGGGGTAAAAATATTTTAGACAGACAAACAAACAAATCACAGGCCATTGCTGGCTAGCATTATGTACAAGATTCTTGGAAATGGGTACGTGGATCAAGGGAATAATCCACCAGGGTTCCAGAGGCTCCCAGGGCAGGATGGGTTCAGGCTTTGTCTTTGCTTCACTCTGTCTTTTTTGTATTAGAGTTAATATTTTATGCTTAGATTTATCATTTTCATACTATTGCTTTTTATTGTATACTCATTTCACTATTCTTTTCTCTTTATGGACGTGCCATTGTCTCTCGAATCATAAGAGCCTCTTGCTCCTGGCAAGACACATGGTTGAGAAGTACAGTACAACTAACTGAACAGCTATGTTTGTGTTTGTTTGAAGGATGAACAGGTGCTTGGCCCAGATCGTTTATTCAAGATTGTTTTTGTGGGTAATTCCAGTGTGGGAAAGACCTCCTTTTTAAGGCGGTTTTCTGAAGACCATTTTTACTCGGGCACTGCTGCTACTGTTGGTAAGTGAAACAGAGAACAGCACACATATAGGCATTCCTGTCACTGACCTATATGCATGTTACAATAAGGGTTTCATATTCACAAGCGTTTCATACTCACTGACTGTCAGCCTTCGCTTCAGAAGACTGACTGCTAAAAGCAAAAAGGGGGAATCATTGTCAATATTATCATCCTCATAGTCATTATTGTTCTTGGACTACAACTAATAGAATCTTTCTACCACTGTTGGAGTTGAAAAAAGTCAAGTTTTTCCCTCACTGACTCCATCAATTTATATTTGATTGTCAGCATCCAGTGCTGTTGACCCAGAAATGGAGAAATAACCTCAGTTTGGGGCCAAACCTGGAATTCATCTGGGTTTCTTAACAGTCACTGAATCATTGACCTTCACCTAATTACATGAGTGTCACCATGACTTCATATCCTTAACCTGCTGAATATTTTATACTGCTATTCACCTTTATATGATTCGAGATTAGAAAGTTTTACAGTATTACATTATAATTAGCTGCCCTGGTTTTTTAAATGGCAAATTGGAGCTGCCATCTTAAATTGCTTTAATTGGAAGATTAATAGATTAATAAACTAAAACTCTATAGAGGGAGAATTGCAATTGGTGAGGGAAAATTGCAATATTTTTTGCTGGAAGTTAATGGTACATTTGCTTAATGTTTTAGATTATTTTTATTGGGACTAACAATTTAAGTATGCCATAGCTTTCTAATTTTGTATGGTAGCTTTTATTAATTAAAAACTTTACCTGATTAATCATTGGGAGCCAATCTCAAGCATTGCGGATGAATTTTGATCCGTAAAAGGCAATTTTTATTTTTGATGTTATTTTGTTTTTGGTGTACTTCCATAATAAAATATTTATTTTTTACGGCATGAATATTGAAAAATACCTGGTTAACAAGGGGCTAGGAGTATGTTTAAATGTAACAGGGCTTGTTTCTGAACAGACATGTACAAGACTATTTTAGTTCAGTTCTATGTATGCTTAGTAGGGGGTAAACCTAATTGAATTCAGTGGAACTTCTGTGTGTATTGTATAGTAAAATTGGTTTAATTAATTTACAATAAATTCCTACTATTTAATTTAGGGATGAAACAAAGACGGAAATCTCCAACAAGCAATTCTGGCACATACATACATACATACATACATACATACATACATACATACATACATACATACATACATACATACATACATACATACATACATACATACATACATACATACATACATACATACATACATACATACATAATTTTTCTGTGTATAAGACGCCCCATGTATAAGACATTCCCCCACTTTTCTAACCCAAAATTAAGACCACTGGCAGTCACGGCAACAGAGAACCCCAGGAGGCCTCCCCCGGCGGTGGGGAAGCTAGGGAGGCCTCTGGCGGCAGCAATCACTGCGGCGGGGAACCCTAGGAGGCTGAGACCAGCCAGGATGGTCCGACAGCTTGCCTCCCGACAGCAGTGGCAGAAGCGGTGGAAGCCCAGAAGGCTGAGCCTCCCTTTTCCTAACCATTGGGGTGAAGAAGCAGCCCCTTCACCACCAACGGTTTGAATTTCCCGCCCTTTGCCCCTGCCTTTTTCCATTTGTAAGTGGAAGCTCCGGCCACAAGTTAAAGCAAAATTTTGCGGCCGGAGTTTTTTGTAAGTCGAAATTTTCATAAGTAAGGATGTCCATAAGTCAAGGCCCCACTGTATTTAGTAATTAGGTAACATTTACATACCAGTAAATTATGCATCACACTTTAACTTTATTCAGCTTCTGCACTTGGAACACCCAGACATTAGGAGTCCCTGTTGTATCTGAGCACTGTTGCAATTGGTTTGTTCAGCATCAGCTGATACCAGTTACATAAGTCTCCTGACTGGAGACAGCTAAGCCTTGTGATTGAAGAAAGCCTGTTTGCAGAGGCAAGGTATGGGCCATTTTGTTTTATCCTCGGCTTACTTCCATGTATAAGATGACCCTCAATTTTTAGTCTATCAATTTTTGGAAAAAGTAGCATCTTATACATGGAGAAATATGGTACATACATACATACTGCTATTAAAAATCACATTGCTCATTATGAAACCTGCTGAAAGAAATTGAATCAGCTAAACACAATTTAATCGGTTGACTCTAATGTCTGAAATGTTTTCAGTTGTTTGGTTTGTATGCTATTTTATATCAGTTGTAAATGAAACCCACATCCTGATTACAATTTAGTAATGTATATGTATGTGTACGATAATCCATCTTGCTGGTTGCAACTATGGAAGGTCCTGCAGACATTAGAGCACTGAAGAGAAAGGTCCTCCTTGCCTTACGCAGATGGATGGTACTTCATCTCATGTTTTGGGTTGCTTTTGGCAAGATCAGTTTTGATCTATTTTCTGGTGACTATACAATGTACTGGTAATTCTGAACTAACTGAATGTTTTTCCGTGGCTGCCTGCACTTTTTTGACTCGTGGACAAAGGCTACTTTTTAAAAGTGTGGATTGGATCACAATGTTTTAGTTTGGTTTCCAGCATGTGTGATCACCAGTACTGAATCAAAGCAGCGTTAGGCAGTGTTTACCCCAATAATTCAGGGCTATGTCACTTTCATGGGAAGCCAATAAAGTGGGATGTCACTGACCAATGCATGAACAATGTTTTTTACCAGCTTTTCCCTGCTACCTGCAGAGGGAGTGGCAAGAGAAGACATGGAGGGTGATTTTTTTCCCCTTTCTCTTTACAATCCAATGTTGTGTCTCTTGGGTGGCAAACTAATGAAAGGGGAACCGCCATTTGCCAATAAATGGAAAAATAAATAAATAATCATCTGCTTCCTGTATGTGGATGCAAAGATTGCTTTAAAGGTCACACCATACTTTCCAGTAACCCTGTTTAGCCAGATGAAGCCTGGGATAACTTCAATGTCTAGTCACACCTTGAATTTCTTAGGGCCTCCATTTGGCATGACATCAGATGCATAAATTCATTTCTTCATGTCTTTGTTTTTGCTAAAAACAAACAAGCAAACAAACAAACAACAGCCACATGGCATGAATGGCTATTGGATTAGGTAAAGGACATGCATGAAACATGAATGCCTCCCTCTCAAGACATTTTGATCATGGTCACTCAAACAACTGAAGATCTTAGCTGCCCAAGACAATGATTCTTGGTTAGCCAAGCCTTACACATCATGTCCTTGTCCATTCATAATATTTTATTTTATCTGAACTATGGCATTAATGTTTCCCTTACCTCTCCCCACCTCTATCTCCACACTTTCTCCTCATATAACACCAGTAGGATGCCAAACTGCGATGAAAAGGAAATTAAAGAGAATCACTCTTTCTGAGCACTTTCTCCACATCACAGTCCTCCTCCCTCAGTCTGCTCAGCAGCTGAGCATCAGACTTGTGGAGGGAATTTGGGATAGGAACATGGGTATCTACGGCTTATCTGCTCCCCTGTGTTGGACCCGGTCTGTTCTTTGCAGGAGTGTTTGTTTTGAGTTCTGAAATCACAAAGCATCTCAAGATTTCTTAGTATTCTCACTTTGTTTGCAGAGACACAAAGTTTTTCTGTTGACAATTTAAGGGATGTTGTTTGGTTTGATTTTTGCTAGCTTTTCTGTCAGTCTAATGTCTTAATGCCCTCCATGGTATCAAGTGAGAGAACGAAAGTATTTATGGCTCAAAGTCTGAAACTTGGAGATATAGGGCAACAGTGGGTAAGACTTAATAACAGTAATGTCTCAGTCTTCTGTATAGACCCTACCCTCACCTATCACTATTGTATTTGCATAACTGACCTAGGCTTCAGAATTTAGTTTCCTTGGTGCAGATGAAGAAAAACATTCAGCACATATCTGGAAGGAGAGTCGTGGCAAGTGGACTTCTTTCTTATTAGGTTGAAACATTTTGAAACTCATCGAAGCTGTGTCTCCAGACTGAGGAGAGTTGGTAGGAGATCCCTGATATATACTCCATGTTGGTTTTACTTCCCCTTGAAGAAGCTACTTGCATGAGTAGCAAAACGTTTCAACCTAATAAGAAAGAAGTCCAGTTGCCATGACTCAACTCCTAGACAACCTCACCTGGATGACTGAAAATCTTCACAGGTATTCAGCACATAATTATTCACTTAAGTCTCCTTTGGGCAGTTATCTCTTTACTCTTTTTATTTAATCATAGAATGATAGAATCATGAAGTTGGAAGGGGTCTATAAGGCCAATGAGTCCAACCCCCTTGCTCAATGTAGGAATACAAATCAAAGGATATCTTCCAGGTGGTTGTTTAAATTTCTCTGGAATGCCTCCAGTGTTAGAGCACTCACCACCCGTCAAGGTAATTGGGTCCATTGCTGTACTGCTCTAACAGTTAGGAAGTTTTGTACTCATTTATTTTTGTCTGACCAGCCAGAGACTGAAAGCATAGGATTGGCTAAGTGTAAACTGTTGTGTGAATGGTATCTGAGATAAGGTGCACATAGCTTGTGATGCAGCAACTTGAACAACCAGCATATGGTCCATGTTTGTAACTCAGTAGAGAGAGATTGATTACACATTGCCTGGTACTACAGAAATGGAGGAGGCCCAAACACTTGTTTGCTAGAACATCTGTCTTCAGCTTGGTGAGTTATGAGTTGTATCAAGCTAGTACAGAATCATTTATATTATTAATCAGGTGTCCACAGGCTAAAAGGAGTATACATTGATGAGACAGCCTGAGCTTTGTTTCCTTTACAGGTGTGGATTATAGCGTGAAAACAGTGATAGTGGATAATAGCCGCATAGTGCTGCAGCTCTGGGACACTGCTGGGCAAGAAAGGTAAGGAGATCTCCTTAGCCATGTTCAACTTTTAACAACAATGATTGAATCTCTGAATGCCTTCTTAGAGTTAAGATAGTTTTTAATGTTTATTTCCTTTTAATTATTTAATTGTATTTTAATTAGCATATAGTTTAATTTTTTTAAAAAAATGTTTAACTTATTTTTAATTCAATGCCTATTGTGTTCCGCCTTGGGTCTACCTATCAGGAGAAAGCTGGCCTATAAAACAAACGAACAAATGAACAAACAAACAAAGACATCTCATGTGGAAAGTGGCACCACTGTGATAGCCAGCCAAGGTTTTCTGAAGCCAGAATTCATATGGCATGTTCCATTCCTTTATAATATGAGTTTCACTTCAAGCCATTCGCATGATTTAAATGAAATCTGTTCTGTTCTTACTTGGGCAGCTTCCAGTTGCAAAGTCTGAAAAATCAATATATATATATATACCAGCCAGACAAGGAGAATTCAGAAGCAGAAACAGAGAACAATGCAATGTTCAACCAGATACAGTCCTATCAGCAGCTTAGATAAAGCAGTCAGGGAGGATTCAGGGCCACAATCAAGCAACAGTCCAAGGACTGTTTAGAAATAGCAACCAAGGAAATATATTCCAAAAGGTTCAGTCAAACACTTTCCGAGGTAAGGCAGCAGCATATCAAATCCCAACATGAGTCAGAGTGTGCAGGAAAATCTGTCATGGTTCTACTGAAGACACTGTACTCAATAGCCTGACTGAACTAGAACTGAGATCTTTATGGCTAGACTGTTAGAGCTCCATCAAGAACTCAAGTGCTGGCATTCCATTGTTCAATCTCTATGTGAGGAGGGCCCTTCACTTGAGAAAATCTCATGCTTTTGAGAAGCTTTCTGTTCTAAACCTGAACCATTGCCTTGACTAGGTGTTGCTCCCAGTATCCTTGTCTGACTCTAGGGCCACATCCCATCTCCTGTCCCCTGAGGGTCCTGAGTCTTTGCGCTTCTCAGGCTCTAGGCACTGCTACTAGAGGAGTCCTCTATTTGGAGCATAACAAAAGGTGGCTCATTGCAGTCAGAGAAGCAAAGGTATTTGAGATTCAAAGACCAATACATGAACGCCATGGTCTAGTTTGGACACAGACTTGGACAAAAGATTAGGATGGATAACTGTGGTTGTGAAGTCAAACAATAGGATGTGGAAGGGAACAGTACTTTGTCATGACAATAAACTGAACCTATCATAACTATGAGCAAAGAAGCCCTGAAGCCCCAGACAAAGATTAGGTTGGGCGGTGGTTATGAAGTTAGATAACAAGTTGTGGGAGCAATTAAAATATTACAGTAGTCATAGAGAAAACTTTGAAGCATATTCACAGTACTTAGCAGCAAAGAGAGGGAACTGCACAATGAATACACCAGATAAGCTTAGAAATGGAAAGAGTGAGAAGTTATTTGCTTCCTGGTGGATTTTGCCTGATGTACTGCCTGCTTTTGGATTTTGAAGTTTGTTTTGTTGCTGTCTTGTCTATGCTGCTATATGGATCTGATGCTACTGATCAAATATCTAAACAAAGATAATGGGTTTGTAGGTACCGCAGTATCACTAAGCAGTTCTTCCGAAAAGCTGATGGTGTTGTTGTAATGTATGATATCACAGCAAGAGACACATTCCAGGATGTGAAGCAGTGGTTAGTGAGCATTGAGGTAAGTCTAGCTATTTAAATACCATTATATGATCTCTACTTCCAGAGCAATAAGACGTTGTTCCAGAGACAGCACTTATCCAGTTTTCTTTCACTTGGGAAGGAGAGGTGCTTAAAGACTTGACAAGCTGCTACAATACTATAGTTTATTTACTAATATACAAAGTGGGGCATACAGTAGCTAGAAGTATACAGTAGAACATACACTGAAATCCTGTTGCTTAGTATAGTCATTTGCACCAGACTAATGAAATCTGGTGACTCAACTACTCTGTAAGTTCCATTGATTCAAATGGGCCTACTTTAGTTGTGATTTGCTTTAGCTTAGCAAGTTATAACTAAAATGGGCCCATTTGAATCAATGGAACTCACTCACCAATTCCTCACTGATTCAATGGGCCTTCTCTAGTGCAACTTATTACTCTAAGCAACAGTATTTCAGTGATATTGTCTAAGGATGTAAAAAGTATTCACAATTTTGTTCACTGTTGATGAAAAATGGTTGAGACACTCCATTGGAAAAAACAACAACTGTCAGCTGCTGGATTGTTTACTCTTGCACAAAAATAAAGAGACAAATGCTTGTTTGTATTGTTATGTAGTTTCAAGAATCCAGTTTAAATTGGAAGTAAACTCAGGACAATTTATGCAGTTTCATCGGTATGGGATTAACAAACCTTGTATATTGTCCATTTTGTGTGGGACACTAGGCTTCTTGCACAGAACATGAGGTTTCCTGTATTGAATACAAAGTTTTCTGAGCAGGGGACTATACTTTTGTGCAAAATGTAAAAGTTTTGCAAAAAAAGAAAAACCACCTAAAAAACAAACACCTTTCACAAAAAACAAAGCAAAAAAAAAAATCATCTCATCAAGAACTGAGAAAACCAGTCAGCTGATTGGCAGGCCAGTAGGCAGAATGGGAAAGACATAGGAAGCCTTCTCTCTCTTCCTATGGGGGACGAATAAAAATGGGAAAATATTCATCTCTTCATATTCATCACGGTCTCTGGAACCTACGAATATGAATCAGAAATCGCTGATTTAATGAATCAGCAATTTCTGATGAATATCACAATCCATTTTTTAATTCATCCCCATGTTTATATATGACAAAATCTAGAATACCAAAAAGGAAAAAATTAAGGCATGCTTTGGGTAAGGAATACTTTTTAAATAATCACTAACGAGAGTCTCTTAAATGGCAGTGAAACTTGTTTGAACTGCTCTTACTTGACCACATGTTATTAGATATGCATGTATGATAGATTTTCTGTGCCAGATTTAACAGGCCTGATGCGTTGGGCGTCATCTTGGAATTTTGGAGTGAGACTCCTAGCTCAAACTATGAACTGCCCCTGCTAAAATTTATATTAATAGGTCAAATGGTCTTGACTTGAAGATAAATAGAAATTTCAGCATTTGGAAAAACAAAAGGCTGAAAAAGTAGAATGCCTTAACTGTGCAGCATTTCCATAGCAGTATCACAGTTGCTTGATTCGAGAAGTTGCTTGATCCCAGTTAAAAGAACATGACATTTCTATTTATTTTTAAAGATTAAAAGAAATAATGTCCAAAATTTGTGTCAGAGAATGGCACAATCCTAATATAATAATATTCCCATCTACCCATATCCATTTATTGCACCATGCTTTATCTGTTTTGTAAGAAAATACATTAGGTGCTGATGTTCTGTTTATATGGCATTTTGTGGTCACCAGCTTTTCTTAATAGTTTCATTGGGGGAAATATTCCATATTTTAATTGCTGTTTTGTGATCCATAGGAGGCAGCAGGGGAGAACATACCTGTCCTTTTACTTGGCAATAAAATTGATAATGAAAAAGAACGGGAAGTCCCTCATGCATTAGGAGACCATCTAGCCAAGGTACAGTAAGAAGCAAGAGTCCAAAGAACACATTCTTTAGAAACGGAATATTTGAATAAAAATGTAGTGCATGGTATGCTCACTTACTAGGGAATAATAGTCTCAAATATATGGCTATATGTGCAATTAATCAAATCTGCTTGATTCTCATGCATTATCATGTTATGATTATCAGCTTTTTAAAAACTGCCAGGATCACAGGAGGAGGAGGAAGATCAGCATGGGTAGCATTCTTTTCCTGTTTTATTTAAAGTCCATTTGGACAGCAAATGTTCTTTCTAGCAGGTATAGCAAAGTGCTTCCAAAATAAACAATGTCCTTTTGTAAACATACTGAACAGTGGAAATGGGAGGAAGCTTCTATTCCTTAGGAACCTTGAAAGCTGCCTTACACAGAGACAGACCATTGGTCCATCTAGCACACTATTGTTGACTCTGGCTGGTAGCAGCTCTAGAGTGTTTCCTATCCCAGCCTTGAGATTTGTGGTAACCTCTGGTAGTCTCCCATCCAAATCCTAAGTGAGCATGATCATGCACTGTTTCCATAATCAGTTGAAGTTGATTTGTTCAAGATGGTATGGATGTGATACTCTTTTCTCTGGATGCACAAACCAAAGCAACGGAATCTAGTCCTGTAAACTCAGGAAGCCCCACCTTGTGCAGCATTTCACACCTTGCAATGATTTTTAAGACCACTGTTGGTGTTCAGTTTCCCTCCCAGGAAGCATTGTTCTATAAACAATGACAATAATGGTGGCTGACTTAATCCCAGGCTATAGATAGCAAACAAGAACAACATGGTATGAGTATCTTTAATTACCAGTGAGACTTGTGAGATGGCACTGGTTTGATATATTAAAGAAGTATAGCTGGGAATTTCAGTAAATGGAACACAATATTCTACATTTGTTAATGGTCCAAGATACTTTTGGCTTATATGGAATAAATAAATAAATAAATAAATAAATAAATAAATAAATAAATAAATAAATAAATAAATAAATAAATAAATAAATAAATAAATAAATAAATAAATAAATAGCAAGTCAATTGAGATGGTTTTTAAACATCTCAGCTGTCTCTCTTTGGATTCTTGTGTGTGAAATGCCACACTATCAACTATTTTGTACAGGCAAACTTACAGGAAACACTGCTCAATAGGAGATAGCATGTTTTATATTCAGAAGGCTTGTGCATCCTGCAAAGCATTGTTTTTGGAAGCTAACAAGGACTATTAATGAAAGAAATTTTAATCACAGATTTAACTAATTAACCAATTGATCATCATTAGATAAATTTACATGTGAAAATTGCTTGATTTATAATAAAATCACATCAGAATCCTAGTGCACTGTTAATATCCCCATAATGTGGATATGTGTCAAGCTGTGAGAGAATGGATTAGAATTATTATTTTACATCTGGTCTTAATATCCTATATTGCATATTTCCTTATTTTCAGTGGAAGCTGTATATCTAATAATGGCTTTTTGAGTGATTACTTAATCAATATTTATTGATGAGTTTTAATAAAACTTTCATAGCTATGAATTTTCACTGCATATTACCATATTTTATTTGGCATCTCTATCTCCCTGCACTTGTAAACAGAGAGGGATCTGCAATCAGATTGTCTGCAACTCTAGCTGAGATAAGATGCCAAATACTCCCCATCCAAAACTGGATGCTGATTCTTGCTTTGAAACAAGCAGATAGGACACTAGTTACCTAATCGCCACTAGGACTGGCCAGAGAAACCCTTTGATCTTATGATCTAACTCTAAGGGAAAAGGGAGAATGAGAGGTCACCCTGCCCATCAGGAGCTGCTGCTCTCTGCCAAGAGAGTTTACTCTCACTGAAACAGGAATGCAGCTAACGACCCTGAGCAGGGTTTCCCCACACCCCCTGTGATCAACAGGCTTCTCCCCCATTTCACCACCTCTTTGGGGTGGTTTTAACCCCCTGGTCGGTCCCCAAACAGGTCAGAATTCAGCCCAGTGGACGGAGCTCTGTCCTCCTCCTGCTGTCTCGTTGCAGCGTCAAGCCGGAAGTCCAGATCCCTTCCACATCCTTGACCACTATTTGTTTATCCTGGACCTTTCCAGGCTGATCTTCCCTTGCTCGGATTAGCCAAGCACTATTGACGTCTCAGTTTGTGACTGTAGATTTCTTTAAACACTTGGTGAAAACTGATATATGCAACTCTTTTCCCAATTTGTTTCAGGAGTACAAATTAATCTTTTATGAATGCAGTGCCTTGTCTGGTGACAACACTAACAAATCCCTACTTCACTTGACTAGGTAAGAAAAAATGTGTGTACTGTTAAGAAGACAGTGTGAACTATAACATGCCTATTAAGCCCGAGCCTCTGTGCACAATTTTGGGAGGAGCTGGGGGTGAAGTCATGCCATTTGGAGGGTGGAAGCTTTATCATGCCTTTGTCTCCATTTGCCTTTTCTTTAATGGACACTGGCTTTGATAACTGCTGTGACAGAAGCAGCAAGAAGTGTGTCAGTTGTAGTTTTGACTCCTGCTACTACCAACAGAGTCAGTGGCTTATACCACTTCTCTGGTAAGCAGATCTTGCTTAAAACTGGTTTAGAGCTTCAGAACTCATTACCCTTAAACATGCTGTTCCAGTGCTTTACCACCTCAAATGAAGGTGGAGAATTTGAGTGCCCTTTTGATTCCTAGAAGCACCTGACTGACTACCTTCAGGAACAGAATACTGGACGAGAAGACCCTTTGATCTATTTAAGAAAATCTATTACGTTTCTTTCTGTAGGGTCTTAAAAGAACAAGAAGACAAGGTGAAAGAACAAACTATTCAGCTGCATCAAAGCTCTAAGAAAAAGGCTTGTTGTTCCCGGTTGTAGGGGACATGCATACTCCTCTTCCACCCTTTCAGGAAGAAACAGTAATTTCCTTCTACACTAGTACATGTCTTTTGCACATACACTACAGTATAATTGATGATGTTAGAAGATTCTTGGTTAATGATAGAGATGGACACAAATCAGAAAAATAGTGATTTGTTTTGATCCATGCTTTATCAAGGTTGACAAATCTCAAATTATGAATTTATTATTTTTTCTAATTAAGTTATGAATTGATTCATCAGTTCATTTTTGACTTTAAAATCCCATAAAATGGTCCCCAAAGCACCTAGAAATACCAGATTAGTAGGGTAACTTCCCACTACTCTCCTCTACAAGCCCTGCATGTTTGGTGGAGTTTGGGGCATCTGAGTTATACACCCACAAGGAGGACCCCTCAGGAAAGCTCTCCTCAGACACCTAGAGACAACAAAATCACAGAGATGCTTCTACTGACTCTGCTTTACAATCCCTCCAGGTTTGGTGAAGGTTGGCTTTCAGACATTCAAGTTATACACTCACAAACTGAGTTCCTCAGGAAAATGTCCTTTAGCACCAAACTTGGGGGAAGCCAGCCTTCATCAAAGAGGAGAGTCAGAGGAAGCTTCCCTGAAATGTTGGTGTCTCTAGGTGCCTGGGGTACCGTTTATAACCAAACAAACTGATGAATCAAAACTTGCTAAAGATTTGCTGAATAGTATTTATCAGGGGCATTGATTTGTATGAATACAAATCAATAAATTAGAAATTTTTGAATGAATTTGGAGATTTACCTTTTAATTTGTGCCCATCTCTAGTTCATGGGGGACGTGGTGGCGCTACGGGTTAAACCGCAGAAGCCTCTGTGCTGCATGGTCAGAAGACCAGCAGTCGTAAGATCAAATCCACACAGCAGAGTGAGCTCCCACCGCTTGTCCCAGCTCCCGCCAACCTCGCAGTTTGAAAGCATGTAAATGCGAGCAGATAAATAAGTGCCACCACGATGGGAAGGTAACAGCGTTCCGGGTCTAGTCGTGCTGGCCACGTTACCATGGAAACTATCTACAGACAAGCTGGCTCTATGGCTTGGAAATGGGATGAGCACCACCCGGTAGAGTTGGACACGACTGGACTAAATGTCAAGGGGAGCCTTTCCCTTTTACCTAGTTCATGATTTATGCTGAATTTTAAGTGCTCAGTCAATTTTCCTTGTGGCTTTATCCTTGCAAAAATAAAAAGCTTAAGTGGAGAGGTAATGAAGATTACTGGCTACTAAAACTGGTATAATTATTGTTCCCACAGAGAAATATTTTTCAACATTTGTAAAGGAACTAGATGTTAAGCTAAAGAAATAAAGATGTTAAGATAAAGAAATACCTTTGTATTCCTTTTCCAAAACTGGTTTTCCTCAGAGATATCCACCTCAACAACGAGACCAGCAAAGTAAATGTATGGACATCTTCTAATGCCCGAACACAAATTAGAGCCTGGGAAGGCAAGGGAAGTGTTTGGTATGAGTAGTACTAAATGCTGATGGAGAGACAAGGAGATCTGGGACTGCTGGTCTTGGCTCTAGCTGCTCATCTGTTACAACACTGCAAGTTTAGACTTTCTGGAATAGTAATGTTAAAACATCCTACAAAGGCCTTAAGCTAATTTGTAGAATCAGTTAATCCTTTGTGGCTTTAACAAATCAGATGTTTCAGTACTTTGAAAATGACACTTACACGATTCAAATTTCAAGAGCACTTCTAGAAAGACTGTACTATTAAACTTTCTGACTTGAATCCAGCAGAATAAGAGACTAAAACTTGGAATCACTGTGCCAGAAATAGGTTTTGAGCAGTGTTTCCCCCCCCCCTCCCTTTCCTTTTCTTTACTGGGTTTTGCTCTTTTTCATTTACATTGCCAATAATTTCCCTGGAGATGACAGATCTTTTCACACTTTCTGGGATCTTGAAAGATTTTTCCATAGAAGAGTTCCAAAGCCTCCCCCAAGCCACTCTGGACATAGTAGAGGCTCATCTGTTATGGGCCATTGTTCTGTTTTAGAATCAGACTACCTGCAGCCATGCCATTCCTGCTGTTATCATAGGGAGGTGGCTTGTGTGTGTGTTTGTGTGTGCTTTCTCTGGATGTGTCTGTCCGTGAATATCCACTTTTGTCCCACTGTGTACTGCTAGTAGCAGTGCCTTGTGCCCACTAACCACAATGGGCACCAGCCTCCAATGCCTGGGCATGTTCCGAACACACACCTTTCTCTTCCATCCCCACCCCTGCAGGTGGAGCTGCTGTGGTGGGGCATTGATGCAGGTGAAGCTTTCAATTCCCATCCATAGAAAATCTTTGTAGATGGTCAGACCTTCCTCTGTGGGTGAAGGAAGCCTGCAAATGCAACCAATATAGCCAGAACAATCTCTCAAGGGGGTGTGGGATTGCTCCCATAGGCTTTATAATCAGCATTGAAATCAATCTTATTCTGTCTTTATTACTAAATGAGAGTCCAGTGATCATTTTTAAAAAATCAGCTCTACATAGCTAATATTCACGGTTATCATTAATAAGGGAAGAGACAGAAGAAATATGTGCCAGGTACTTTTCGATAGTGTAAGCAGATGGGAAATATGTCAGTTTGTTACTACTTTAATTTTAGGATACAAATGTATAAATTTTGGTTTGCATTGTAGACATTTTAAAAAGTCTTTATGACTTGAAATAATATTGTCAAAAGTGTTTTCAGCATCTGAAAAGTTTGACTAATACTATCAGTTAAATGTAGTAGTTCATATGTAAATGTAAAACTTAAAATGGTGGGCATTCTTCTGTTGAATAAAAACTGATTATAATGGAATATATTTATGTAATACTAATTTAAATGATTTGTCAATATTGTTTTTAAATGTGTTATGGCCATTATTTTAAAATGGTATTTATCTATAGAAGTAACTTGGGAGTATGCTAGCTTCTAAAAAAGAACCTCACGGTTTCTTATTTATCACACACACACACTTACTTTTTTTGCTAAACACACACACACACACACTTTTTTTTGCTAAAAATTAGTTGCCAAACCATCATACTGTTTCAGTGCTATAATAACCATATGTATTTCCTCTACTATAACTAATTAATCTTATTTTTAAATACCTGTCATTTTTTAAATTTTATTGAAAATATAAGCTTTCATATTAAGATTTATCAAGGTTATTTATTTTAATTAAAGATAATTATTTTAAAATTGTGATAACCCAGGAGGAATTTTTTAAAGCTGCCAACCATTCCAAAAGAGAGTATTTTGCTTTCTGCTCTGCTTTGCCCCTTTAACTAATGTGATACATTGATTTGATACATACATTTGATACATTAGATTTGATACATTGCTTTTTCAGAACATTGTTTTACAAAACACATGCATATATGTATCATTTGCACGTTGACAGTTCTGCAAATTCTAACAATAAAACTAATTCTATCTCTATTATTTGCATTTTCCTCATTTAAGTAATAATTTATGGACTTAATGTTTCACTTGTGTTTGCAACAGGTCCTGCTGTAATTCAAAACATACCTAATTTTGTGTAGGTAACCCTAGCAAAAATGTATAACCTTTAGGATTTTCTAAATTACTTTGCTTTGGAAATGTTATAGGTTAACATTCCCTTTTTCTCAAATTTACTTCTAAAATAATCTTAACTTTACGATGATAATGAACTCTTAGAAACATCTTAAACTTACTTGTTTGGGTTGAATGGTACTAGTAAGATGGTGTTACAGTACTTCGAAAATTGTCCTTTTTATTCCAAATGCTACCCATTGTTTTTACAGCAAGATACTAGCAAAAGAGGCAAACATTACTTGATCTAATGTAGTGCTTACAGCAGTAGTGGGGAATCTTCAGCTTGTGGAAGCTTCCACCAAGCCTCTCCTCTCCCCCAACCCGTCAAATTCCACACTCTGGAGGAGTTAGTAGAGAGATGATTCCCCACTCTTATGTGCATCAGTGATCAGAGAAGACTGTCAATTCCATTCATAGCAGTACATTATCCAGTCAAGATAAGGGACAGTGCAGAGCCATTTGGTGTCATGTAGTATGGTTTGGTTCTAGGGTCATAACTAAAATAGTTATACTGAAATAAATGAGTATGACTATTACTTGGTCTGTTGTGTTGTATGTTGTGTGGATACTGTGTGCTCTTAGGTGGGCTTCTGGGTTTTAGGATTGTTATGGGGCTGTGCGTGTTTTGTTCTGGTTTCTGAGTGTTCTTTGTGAAATTCATTGTATGTTTATACTGTTCAATGACAATAAATGATGATGATGATGATGATGATGATGATGATGATGATGATGATGATGATGATGATGATGATGATGATGATACACCATTCATAACTAACTCATTCCGTTTATCTCCTTAAATCTATTCAAAATATAAGTAAGGGCTCGATCACAGTATAACCCCAGTTATACTGATTTGACCATTTTTTAGATCTTTTCATCATTTTCCATTCACATGCTGCATGGCTAACATTGATTAATTTGCCCTGGCAATTTATTTATTTCCCCCTCGCCAAGAGGGTTGTTTTAAATTATACCAATGATATATCACTTCATTCCTTATTGTTTCAGTATGTGTGAACATTGCTGCCAATTTATTTCCTTTGTGAAGGGTTAAGGATTTTTGGTGCTGTGGCCAATGCACGGCCTCTGCACTTTTACCCTTTCTAAATATATATCTATATATTTAAAGGGATATTGGTAAATTGCTAGAACCTGCTGCTGCTACTAGCAAAAACAACATGAATACATTAATAAGAAGATGGTTCACTGTCTCCCCTCCCTTGCAAGTGAAAGAGGGCTTGAAAGAGAGACATTTCCTGCTTGAATTTTAAAGAAAGGGGTGTAGGATTAACATCTACTCTCTCTTTTTAAAAGCCTGCTCTTCATATTGTGCTTCTTCCTCCTGACACTATGCAAAACAGGGGAAAAAATGAAAGCCAAGAACTGAGATGGAGAGATATGCAGAGAAATAAGGGAAAGGGGATACAATGAGTAAAGGAGGGAAGGAAAAAGGGGAGGAGGAGAGAAGGCTCATACTGGTCTATTACTCTACTGATATACCACTTTTGTTCTTAAAAAAAAGGACAAGCGGGGGCCTGATTGCCCCAAGAAGTAGTACAAAAAATGAATCAATACAAAATTAAACAGCAATGTAGCCTGTTATTGCACTCATTTCACATGCTAGCAAGGTTATGCTCAAAATCCTACAAGGTAGGCTTCAGCAGTATGTGGACCAAGAACTCCCAGAAGTACAAGCTGGATGTCAAAGGGGCAGAGGAACTAGAGGCCAAATATGCACTGGATTATGGAGAAAGCTAGAGAGTTCCAGAAAAACATCTACTTCTGCTTCATTGACTATGCAAAAGCCTTTGACTGTGTGGACCACAGCAAACTATGGCAAGTCCTTAAAGAAATGGGAGTGCCTGACCACCTTATCTATCTCCTGAGAAATCTATATGCGGGACAGGAAGCAACAGTTAGAACTGGATATGGAACAACTGATTGGTTCAAAATTGGGAAAGGAGTACGACAAGGC
Organism: Pogona vitticeps; assembly: GCF_051106095.1. Taxonomy (NCBI): domain Eukaryota; kingdom Metazoa; phylum Chordata; class Lepidosauria; order Squamata; family Agamidae; genus Pogona; species Pogona vitticeps. Next base: position 96,958,795 of record NC_135787.1, on the reverse strand, counting down.
TGTATATGCAAAATACATCATGAGAAAGGCTGGACTGGATGAATCCCAAGCCAGAATTAAGATTGCCAGAAGAAATATCAACAACCTCAGATATACAGAGGATACCATTCTGATGGCAGAAAGTGAGGAGGAATGAAAGAACCTCTTAATGAGGGTGAAAGAGGAGAGTGCCAAAAATAGTCTGAAGCTGAACAACAAAACAACAACAACAACTACAACAACAACAAACACCTAAGATCATGGCCACTGATCCCATCACCTCCAGGCAAATAGAAGGGGTAGATATGGAGGCAGTTTTGCTTTCTTGGACTCCATGATCACTGCAGATGGCGACAGCAGCCACAAAATTCAAAGAGTCCTGCTTCTTGGGAGGAAAGCGATGACAAACATAGACAGCATCTTTAAAAACAAAGACATCACCTTGCCGACAAAGGTCTGCATAGTCAAAGCTATGGTTTTTCCAGTAGCAATGTATGGAACTGAGAGCTAGACCATAAAGAAGGCTGACCGCCGAAGAACTAATGCTTTTGAATTGTGGTGCTGGAGGAGACGCTTGAGAGTCCCCTGGACTGCAAGGAGAACAAACCATTCTGAAGGAAATCAACCCTGAATGCTCACTGGAAGGACAAATCCTGAAGCTGAGGCTCCAATACTTCGCCCATCTCATGAGAAGAGAAGACTCCTTGGAAAAGACCCTGACGTTGGTAAAGTGTGAAGGCAAGAGGAGAAGGGGATGAAAGAGGATGATATGGTTGGACAGTGTCATTGAAGGTATCAACATGAATCTGACCAAACTCTGGGAGGCAGTGGAAGACAGAAGGGCCTGACGTGCTCTGGTCCATGGGGTCACGAAGAGTCAGACATGACTTAACTGTGGCATTTCTATACACATTAAGAAGTTTGGAACACTCCCACCTTTTCTGGAACACTGTACAGCCCTTTCAAAACCATAATGATAGCAAACCATAAAAGACCAGCAGAGGTGGGACCAGAAGAAGGAAGAAATGAAGCGTGGGTGGGCTGTGGGCTGAAAGTGAATTGCATCACATCAAGTGTGAACAGTGAACTCCAGAATCAATCTACAGCCCCTGTGTGATCACTGTGAATTCAGTCATAATACAGACTGTGAATCGAACTGCAGCAAAGCTGAATCAGAGCAATTGAGCCTATCAGTGCAGCTGCAGCCACAGCTGCCTTCCTGCTTTCTCTGCATGTAGTCCTCCAGGCTTTATGTTCTCCACCATGCCGGAGGGAAAGTAGACACAAGCAAGATGTAAGTGAGGGGCAGGAGACAGCAGCAGGGCCTGTCTGACAGCAGCCAAGTCTTCTGGCCACCGGAGGCAAAAGTGCTCCTCCTGCCTCAATCTCTGCTTTAGACTCCTCTTCAACTTCTCCTCCTCCCCTCCCTGACAGCTGGCCATTGATGACTCCTTGCTGCACTTCATCTCCTTGCCAGTGTTGGCTACTGTTGTGGCTGGTGGGGCAAATAGTATAGCAGCCAATTGTAAGCACATCCAGCAAAACAGGCAGAGACAAAACTTTAGAGTCATGCACACCTATTCTCAGATACATATATGCAGAGGCAAGGAAGGTGAGTAAGCATTCACACATACACAAGGAAGCAGGCATTCACTAGTAACTGCCTCACCTCTTCATACACTCTACAATTCAGGAGAGGAACACGAAAACACCACATGCTGGAAATATTCCTCCTTGTTACTTCCCCCCCCACACACACACACGTGCACGCACACTCTACATGGCCGGGAGCTCAGCAAAAGGACAGCAAAGGTACACCGGCCTCAGGTGAGAAGTAGGCAATGGATGGAGTTTCACGCATTTGATGAAATCTCAGGGGTGAGCCGACCAGGAATGCAGCATCCCACTCGACTTAATGGGCCAGCCACTCCTGCCGCTTGCCTGCCTGCCTGCCCCTTTGCTTGCCACTCTGTGTGGGCAGCAGCCTTCTACCTAGATAAGCGAGTGAACAGCAATGATGGCAAAAGGAGCGAGGCGAGGTCGGCAGCAGGGCGTGTGTGAAGCAGGCGGTGCAGGGACGGGCAAAGAAGTGAGACTCTGCTAGTGCAGACCCTCCCAAGTTGGAGGGACGATCCGGTTCAAGCTCTGAGGCGGCCATTTCAGTCTGCCTAAGGGCACGGTTCCCTTTGCCCTCCTTGCAGAGGCCTCTGTTTAACTTCCCTGTCTCCTCCAGGGCCGGCCCTGCTATTAGGCATGTGGAGGTGACGACCTCAGGTGGCAAGGGACCAGAAGCGATGCATGGCGCGCTCCCCCATCCTCCCCTGCTTCACCTTTCCGAGGCCTCAGTTCCCGCCCCACAGCCTCCCGCTACTTTTGCTAATGCTCTCGCCGCTCCCAGCCTGCCTGCTGCTCTGGCTCAAGGCCGCGGCGCCTGGCTGCCCATTCCTGCCGCTTGCGCCACCCGCCTGAAGCAGCCGCCCGTCCTTACGCAGAACAGCGAGGCCCAGGTCAGCCCTCTGCAGACCGGACTGGCAGGCAGGCAGACAGGCAGGCAAGCGGCGGTGGGAAGACGAGGCCCGGCTGGACCGAGAGGAGGAAGAGGAGGCCGGGAGGAGGAGGAGGAGGAGGGAGGGAGGGAGGGGGAGACGATAGCCGAGGGGCAGCGGGGGCGCTGTTGGGGGAGCTTGGGCTCCCTTTCGCCCTCTTCTCAGGGTGTGCAGGTTGAGGGTTTTGCTGGGCCTGCCTTAAATCGGGAGACCGCGCTTGCACTCCGACCCCCTCCGGTACCTCCCTTCTCCGGTCTCAGCAGCAGGGACTGAACACTGACGCTCCCTCCCTCTCTTGGCCGCGGGAGATGGGAAGCCATGCCTTTCCCAATGTAACCGGGAGAGAGAGAGAGAGGGCCCCGCCGCAGCCCCGCAGCCCACCCGCCCGCCCCACCGGCTGAGCGAGCGAGCGAGCGAGCTGGAAGCAAGGAGCTCGCTTCCAGGAGGCCAGTGGCCGCGCTCGGCTTCCTCTCCTCGGGGGCGGCCCCCTGCTCCTCCCCGCCGGTCCCTCCCCTTGTTTCCGCTGGCAGCGGCGGCCGCGGCCGAGCGCAAGAAAGGCCGACGTGGAGAGGACGCCTTGCTCGCCGCGGCTCCGCCAGTTCTTCTGCTTCGGACCGGCCGGCCCTGGGAAGGCGGTGAGTCCGGTGTGCAACCTTGCGGGGGAAACTCGTCTGTCGAGGCTCTCTTGGAAGAGGGAAGAGTGTTTCGGAAGGATGGCTGGTCTTGAAAGTGGACTTTTGCTTTGGAGCCCGTTTGCGACCCCCGGGGCTCTGGAATGCGCCTGAAAAGCCCCCGCGCAGCGTGCTGGCTGTCCCGTTGCTCCTTTTCGCTTCTGCTTAACCGCATCACTGCCCTCCTTTGGCTTCTGGGGCAAAGTATAACTTGGAGGGGGGGGGGGAAGAGAGAAAGTCCTTTGGCTGGCTCTCGACTCCTCTTTTCAGAAGTGATGGAGGGGCTGCGTGTGTATTATGAGAAGTACTGGGGTACAGAACATGAGGGACTTGTTAACTCACAGGGAAAGTGGGTGATGATAGTTGAAGATTGAGGGGAAGATAAAGATGGTTCGGGGCGTGAGGGTGGGAGACTTTGCTTAAAGAGGATCCTGGTGGGCTTGTCTTGGATGAGGAGCAGAGAGTGATTCTTGAGACTGAGGCTTCAGGAGGAAGGGGCAGCAGAGTCAAAAGAAAGAAAAGGCAGTGGGGGGGGGTCCCCTCCTGCGAAGCAAAGCCAGCAAATGTTCATTCAGGCACACAGAAGAGAGCAGAGATTGAGGGAATGTTGGGAACATATCCAGGTGTGTACCCTGCTTTCCTGGCTCTGGGGCTGCAGCTGAAACGAATTGCTTTGCCTTGGCTGAAGGATGGTGGCAGGAGACAGGAGCTTATGTCACCACCACAGATGTGTGTGTGTGTGTGTGTGCGCATACATACATATATGGGCAAGGATGGCCTCCCCTCTCAATGTTTAAAATACAAACGAAGTAAAGTTAGAGCGAGGGAGAGAAAACCATGCTAGCCTATTGGGTGTTTTCCAGCCAATGCAAAGAGGATGTGAACGCTTCCCTGAAAGTGTGCTGCTGTTTCCTCCATTTTAATCCCAGTTTACTGCACTTCACAGGAAATGCATATTTAGAAGGGGAGGCCCAGAGTGCAGAGATTATTGGCCCCCTAAAGAAAGGGGCTTGATTTCTTTCTCCATCTCCTGTAGTTTGCTGAAGGGTGAGCGCAACATGTTTGTTATGAAAATGGCATGAAAGAGAGAGCATAATGATGCTGCAGTGGCTGTTTGATTCCTCAGCAGAAAGATGATAGAAACATTCAGGGGCAGTTGTTTTCCAGAGCTTGGCAACTGTTGCAGGGAATCTGTAGGGCAAAGAGCAGAGACAGTGGTTCAAATGGGGACTGACCGCACACTTATACAAGATTGTGTTTGCTTCATTATCATGAATGTAAAAGATAGCTCAAGAACATGTCCATGTGTTTAAATGAACCTGTGTTAAATATAGTGTACCACTGATTGATGAGAGGTTTCAGATAGGGGAGAGAGATGGGTAGGTGTTTAGGAAGAGAGGCTTGGGACAAATGTGTTTATTGTACCAAATTACTTGGAGAAACTTTCCCAAAACACAGCATGTCCACTGCTATTGCTCTCTCTGTGTCAAGTGCAGAATCAAGAGAGCATTGGGCATGGCCTGAAATGTGCTCTCATCTCACTGAAGTGATCCTACAGACCTGCCCAGTACTCTGCCTGCAGTGTGTGCACTCCAGAGCACTCTGCTTGGACATAGGTATGATTTTTTTTCATTATTAACAACATGGTGTAAGTCATTCTCTACATCAGGGGTGGGCAATTAATTTCTGTAGGGGGGCCACATGAAAAATCTGAACTGTGTTCAGGGGCTGAACCAACTTTACTTAAAAATAAAATGAAACATGATTGTTTTTATTTTAAACTTGTTAATCTTCACAAATACTGAAGAGGTTTTTTTGCGGTATGTTAAAGATAAGCAACTGATCAACTTTAGACAAAAAGCTATAAATGGTTTTGATGTCCAGCGGGCCGGACAGGAGCGGCTCGCAGGCTGTATGTGGCCCTCAGGCTGCACTTTGCCCAGGTCTGCTCTACATGGTATTACAACAAACAGTAAAAAAAAATACTTAAAATCAAGGACAACATCTACACATTTGCAAAAAGTAACTGACAAAAATAAAAGCATATTTCAGAAATTCAGAGTTCCTATGGCAGTCACGATTATTTATAAAAACTACCCAAAATGGAGTTTAAAAGCTATTCTTAATATAAACATACATAGAACTTGAGAAGATCACTTTTATAGACTATATCTCCCGGTGTCCTCCTGTGGCCATACTTCTTGGAGGATTCTGGAAGATATGGTCCAAAATTCACTTTAACAAGATCTGTACATGACAGCAGTATGTTTGGCAGGAATGAGTTTGGTTATTTTGGAATGACGTACAGTACTATATAGCTACCGTGATTGTGTTACCCTTGATGCTTCAGTATGTAATTGTAGAAACTGCAGATAAAAATCTGAATAATAAACCAGAATCATCTTCTGTCAATGAATGTTCCAAGACTGTAGCTGTTAACTCAGATATAAGTCTGCTTGGGTCTAGTTTAGGCTGGCTTCTGCTTAAGCATGAATAGGCTTATAGCTGCAATATTTTAGTGGAAGGTGGCATCTCTTAAAATAGAGGTTTTTCTTTTGATCAGAATGTTTGGTTCTTGAACATTTGTTTTAAACCTCCACCATAAAGCACAATCCTTTCTATGACAGGTTTAGTTTGCTAAAATCACTTTGCCTTCAATGAAAGGCAATTGGACAATATCCCTAATTCTCCATTCAATTTTTCTTTTTAGGAAAACTAGTCAGTGTGATATAGTACTAATGTGTGCACAGGTGTACTAGAGTAATGTTAAATCTCTAATGTTAAATCTCTGGTTGTTATGCAACAGCTACAAGTACAGTGGGGTCTTGACTTGAGAACTTAATCCGTATTGGAAGGCGGTTCTCAAATCAAAAAGTTCTCAGGTCAAATCTGCATTTCCCATAGGAATGCATTGAAAACCATTTGATCCATATCTGCTCTTTTCCGGCCATAGAAACTAATGGGAAGCTGCTATTCTGCCTTCGACCACTAGAGGGGGATATTTTGTTTCTTTTTTTCTTAGGTCAAGAAAGGTTCAGGGAAGGCAGGGAAAATACAGTCCAGGCAGTACCAGGCAGTCCGAAGACTGTCTCCCAATCCACTCTCTAAACCAGTGGTTCTTAACCTTTTTGAAAGAAACGCCCCCTTGAGCCATTGAGGAAGTTATCATCGCCCCCCTCCCTGAGGTGATGATATCTTACCTACCTACCTACCTACCTACCTACCTACCTACCTACCTACCTACCTACCTACCTACCTACCTACCTACCTACCTACCTACCTACCTACCTACCTAGTCTCCCTCCTCACCTGGGTGCGAGGCAGCGCTTCCCGGGGCGAGGACGAGAACCCAAGAGACCCTTTCCTTCCACCCAATACAAACTCAGTGCTCCCCTAAAGGAGAAAGGTGAGACGTGGCAGGTAGAAAGAGCTGGATCACATTTTGCACTTACCCTGCCTCCCACGTGGGTTTTTTTAGTTTGTAACTCAAATCTAAGTACTTAAGTCAAGTCAATATTTTCCTAGGAGAGCGGTTCTTAAGTCAAAATGTTCTTAGCTCGAGCCGTTCTTAAGTCAAGACCCCACTATATCTTGACTTTCAGGGTTTTTTAAATAACACTAACCAAGTAACTTTCTTCTCATCATAGATTTATGCTTTCAAAATAAGGAAAGCTTGAAGTAACCAGGAGTTGGTTTTCATATGGAAAAACTGGGAGCTCTGTTTGGTTTTGTTACTCATATTAAATTAACGGTTTCATAATTCTGTTTTTTATGCACCAGGTTCTAGCTGGTGGAACTTGGGATTTCAGTGAAAAACAAAGTAGGTCTGCAAGTGTGAACTATGGTAGAGTGAGGACTCATTCACACAATGGTGTTTTGGCAGTTGTTCTGAGTCATTCTGGTATTTTTTGTTGTAGATTGGCCTCAATCTCCCAGTATTTGCATTCACCCATTGGTAGGGTATGTGTTGCTGATTGTACTGTGAGGCATTGGGACACCCTGGTGCCATGTATCTCCACACAGCTGGTATTGCTTCCTTATGTTCCACTCCCAACTCAAATCAGCTTCCCCTTTGCCTGTTTTCTCTGTCCTCACCTTGCCAGCTTTGTCTCCTTATTTCCCCTTGTTGTCACACCCATCCTCCCCAATCTTTTACATTTTTCTTAACTACTTTTTTCAGTGTGTGTATTCACCAGTGCTTATCTTCCAGCATTTTGCTCTTGAGGTTTAGTACTGCACTGTTCAACTCATGCTTTTTCAAAAACATGAAATGACATTCCTGTAAAATGTGTATGAGAGTTGATAAAAGAAAACAGAAAAACAGTAAAGGGCATTGGCATGTTAAGAAGAAAAACAAAAAGATAAAAACAAAATAAATGGATTGGGCTTTGCTGATTCTCTGTCCTGCATTTTGGTGTTCTAGTGTTTTCTAAATAAACACATGTACCTGTGAGCTAATTTATGCTAATTTATATACAGTACTGAGGTTTTAAATCTTGATGGTTCTATCAAAACACAACAAGAGTTAGTAGATCAAGGCATCGAAATGGATTGGTGGGTGCGATCACAATTATTATCAAGGTTTGCTAAAGGTAATCAGCAGGGCTTTTACCTAGAAAATACCCCTTTTGACAGAATTCTTCTGGAATCAGAGGGAAAATGTATTATATAATTTTCTGTTAGATTTTGAAACACAAAATGAAGTGGTAAAGGCATGTATGATTAAATGGGCACGGAATGCAGGACATAATATTGAACTGGATCAATGGGAACGAATTTGGAAAACAAATATAAAATTAAATAAATCTGTTGTATTTAAAGAGAATATATACAAAATGTTTTACAGATAGTACATGACCCCCCACAACACTGGCTAAAATAAGCACCCAGATTTTAAATATATGTTGGAAATGTAAAGAGAAAGAAGGAACATTTTATCACATGTGGTGGATGTGCAAAGACACCCAAGGATACTGGAGTAAAGTGAATCAGATGCTACAAGAGATATTAGAAACTTCAATACAGATGGTACCAGAACCATTCCTGTTAAATACAGTATCTTGCCAGATATGCTGGACTCTGAAAAATCATATTTAATTATTCATATTGTAACAGCAGCAAGAATAGTTTTTGCGAAACACTGGAAGGAACCTAGAACACCGCAAATAGATGAAGTGATAGATAAAATACTTGAAACCGCAGAAATGGACATACTATCAGATTGGCTAGATGTAAAAAAGAAAAAAAACAGGAACATTTGGTCACATTTATGTACATACTTACAAGGTAGATAGAATAGTGGACTGATACATAGTTATCTGTATGGCTGCCGAAGAGACAGATAAATGATGGATAAAAACTATCAGCTACAATAATTAGAATAACAATATATCTGTCTGAATTTGATTTTTCCCTCTCGCTCACTGTCTATATTTCTTTATATGTGGAACTATTTCTAGAAGAGAATGTAAAGAATTACTATGAAAAATATTGATTTGTAATGTATCCGTTCAAATCCCCCCCTCTGAGGGTACCCCTCCCCCCCGAGGGCACTCCTATCCCAGCTTCCCCTTACCTTACCCTACCTTTATAAGGAAAAGAAAAAAGAAAAAGAGAAAAGAAAACTAATTTATGCTTAGCAAAAGAAAGAATTCTGAGGCAGGAACAGCTGATATGCTAAGAAAATTAAACAAGAATAATGGGAAAAACCCACCTCAAAACAAATAAGATTGGGTGTTGCTGATTTTCTGTACTGTGTTGCAGTTTTCCAGTATTTTAAATAAGCATTTCTGCACCTAGGTGCTACATATATGCTTTAAAGAAAAGCTAAATGTGGGATCGACCAATAACAGAAGAAAACTAAACAAAACAGACAGGCAGGAATGGTGATAAGGTGCAGAAGGGTAGAGGCATGTAAACATGCCTATAAGAAAATGTCATCCAGTGATACTCACCCATGCAATGTGGGATTAGTTCAGAACAGTATGTTGCTAATGTCCACATGAGCACATCATGCACAAGAGTTAATCAGACCAAAGCAGAAAAAAAATACAACACTCCCCCCCCCCCCGGTGGTGAGTTAAAATTACCCAGAAATTTAGGGGCTTTTTGTTCAGCTTTGACTGTGCTGACAACAGTTTCAATCATGTGGGCAATAGGAAAAGTACCAGTATCATGGGTGCAAGACAAATTGAAAAATGTGTAGTTTTGATAAACTCTTGGTGTAACACTGAAAACATAGAGAGACTTGTACAGTATTTAAATCCTACTTACTGATGATGCCTACAGAACTGTCTTTGCCCAGTTGCTGTCTCTTAGCCTTAACATACTTCACAGCATTCTTATGAGGATATATACAATATTTGTTTGTTTGTGCCTGAGAGAGCACAAGACCGAGAGCACACACTCTTGAGGGGGACCATGTTTATTGCTCTGAGCTCTCTGTGGAAGGTGTGGAGCAAATGTGATGAAATAAGTTAATTCCCATAGTGGTGTCCTTCTAGTACAAATCTGTTTAGTCCTGATATCCTCTGTATTCTATATTTCTGTTTTCTATTAAGACAGAAATGTGAAGACTGAAGCTATATGGCTGTTCCATGCTGTACTGATTTTGTCTTGCACTTGGGCAGAACCATCTGAGTAAGATATCTATTAAAAGATCCCTTGTCAAAGGAAAGTCTGAGTAAAGAGAAATGTTTCTATCTCATTGCAGAAGGACAGCAAAGATGGGACCAGCCTGGCATCCTATGGGAGGGAGTTCCAGAGTCTTGAGAGTAGCAACATAGCAGGTTTTCTCATCAGATGCACTTGTAAAGGTGATGGGGCCAAGAGAAAGGCTTCTCCTGATGATATTAACACTCAGGCAAGCTTTAGGGCTTTAAAGGTTAAAACCAGAACTTTGAATTGTGCCTGGAGATAGATCGGCAGCCAGTGGAGCTCCTATAACAGGGGAGGTATATGTTCCATGTGGTTATGTAACTATGTAACCAGCCATGTGGCTAAATATAATGTCCTTGGCAATACCTGGAGGGACTCAAGGATGAAGCAGCAGAAACAATGACTGAAGAAGATTCAGATGAAACTTTCGAAAAACAAATTGCAAGAATTTAAAAGAAACACAGTGTAGTAGTAATGGGAGACTTCAATTATCGTGATATCTGTTGGGAGAGAAATTTCAAGAAATTCCAGGCTTTTGTGGCTGATAATTTTCTCCTTCAAAAACTGGAGGAAGAAACCAAAGGATTAGCTATCCTGGACTTGATCCTAACTAGTAGAGATCACTTGATGGAAGAAGTGGAAGCAAGAAGAACTCTGGGGGAGAGTGACCATGTTCTGCTTGAGTTCACGATTTCAAAAGAAACAAAAGCAGGGTGTAGCCGCACGTATATGTTAACTCACTGTGCCCAACATTATATGTCAGGAATGGGCAGAAAGTAGATTTGCAATAGGTCCGGCTAGAGTCTTATCTTGGTGGGAGATACTCTTCAGCATTCATCCATTTGGCAAGATATATTGTTTTTGTTCTCCATATGTTTAGCCTATTCTAGTTTAATGTTTAGAAGTTGAGACATGCAAAAAATGTTTCCTGAATTTTAGCTGTCTGCTGGGGGTTCAATCCTGTATTACTTCATTTTGTTCATTATTTGCTAGCACTTCTTGATGTACTTCTGGAGGGGCAATGCCAGCCAAAAAATAGACCTTTTCAGAAGAGGTGGGTTTCAGGCAGCCAATAATAATCCTGCATGATTCACTAAAAACTACATCTACTTATTTGGCATGTGCTGATTTATGCCATACGACACTAGCCTATTCTGCGGTCAAGTAGCAGGGGGACAAAGCTGTTGTTCATATTGGTTATGGATGTGCATCCCGGTCTGACCCAGGCAGTTTTCTAAGTATGTTATTTCTGGTGGCAACTTTCTGCTTGGTGATTTTTGTACTTAAGGGTTTGACCCAGAGTGACACTCATATACTTTGGGGTAGGGCAGTGTCCCAAAGTTTGTCTTGCATTTGCAGATAACTCAGAGTTTCTTCTGTAGTTCTCTGCTCTTTCAGACGGAAGAGATCTGTGTTTTTAAACATTTAGCTTGTGCTCAATAGCATCTTCTTCATCACTTGGGATTATTTACTCTGTGGTGATGTTGAGTTTTCTGTTCCATATATTTTTCATCTGCAGCACTTTCCACGTCTTCCAGTATCTGTATCTGGAAAATATCCTCTTACCCTTGTCATCAACCATGTCATGTTCCTGTAGCTACAGAGTATGAAAGACACTGGTGGCAGATGGGTCATTAGTACCTGTCCCTGCAACATAATTGTTTCATTGTACTCTGCTGGAAGGGACTGCACCATGTGCTAAAGCTGCTTTCGTCTTTGATAGGAGCTCTGGAAAGATGTGGGTCATGGCATCAGAGGAAGATGTGTGTCATGGTATGTTCAGAGATAGGTGGCTGATAAGTGGAGCTAGATATTGTGAATGGTGCGGTCACAACAGCAAAATGTTTCCGAGTTACTCCTTGTGAATTTTGACCCCATTTTTTGGGTTCAGATGACGCACATCCATCACTGGTTCTTTTGTCCCTCCTCTGTGCTATACTATATTTGTTCCACATTTCATCACACAGTACAACCAAGATTCCATTGAGTGTGTACAACTGAACTGATTAATTTTCTTCACATCTGGTGTGTGGTCCCACTCCCCCCACCTGCTGTTGTTCAACTCCTTTAATTTGGTACGGCTTTTGTCAAATACGGCTTGAAGTACAGTGGACCCTCTACTTAAGGAATTAATCCGTATTGGAATGGTGGCTGCAAGTCGAAAAGTCTGTAAGTCGAATCTCCATTGACCTACAATGCATTGAAAACCGATTAATCCCATAACTGGCAGTTTTTATTCTATTTTTGTTCCATTTTGGTTTTTTTCTGGTCTGTAAGTCGATTCTCTGGCTGCAAGTCGAATCTAAATTTTGCAGCCAGAGAAGTCTGTAACTTGAAAAGTCTGTAAGTCGAGCTGTCTGTAAGTCGAGGGTCCACTGTACTTGAGGCAGTTTTCTTAGCCTGCCACCCACAGCATGCTTCCACCAGGTGGTGCTAAGAAGATACTGCATTTTTGAGGTATTCTCCTGACATTCCTGTAGTGGAGCTGCACCACAAGCTTCTGTGACAGCAATTCTCCAGAACCACATCTTTATGCCCAACTGGAATTTGTAGGCATCTGTTCTTCCACTCCTTTTCCCCAAAACATGGGTCATGGCCTGCAGCAGTGCTGTGCATGAATGGCTATAATAGAAGGAGTTTGCTTTTGAAATTACGGCAGCATGTCAGCATACTGAAACTTTAAATATTACATGTTGCTCCTTTTACATGCTATTTATGCATTCGTACATATCTGTACTGCCGTTAGCTAATGGTCACATTCTGCAACTTTGAATTTGTGCTGTATGTCGTCCTTAAAGAAATGTGGCTTTCCCCACCACCCTCAGCCTCTTTTATTGCCTGGGATTTACGTCACGGGCTCAAATGCTTACTGTATGTATCAGAAACCTGTGCTAATACTGAGCCAGTTATCTATTTTGATGTAAATTAGGCTTCAAACAAGGAATTACTGAAAAGTGCCATTTACAGTGTTGATGAATATTCCTCCCATTTCTTTAGTTGAGGTCCTAACATCACCAGTGTATGTCAAACTCTTAAATAAAGGGTCAAACTCATGCAACTCTAATTTTAGCTCAAACCTACTTTGGAATAATTATAAAAATCATTTCTGAGCCAGACATTTTATCAATGCTTATACAGTACTTAAGCTAACCTACAGATTTCTCTCAAGGCTTATCGTGAAAAATAAATACAGGGAATCGTAAGTCCAACAGGCACGTTTGTTCACGTAAGGCACATCAATGATAGATTCCCCCCTTCTGGAAACAATGTATTCCCCTTCCCCATGTCCAGTTCCCCCCACACCTCTTTCAGATGACTCCTTCATAGATTTCCTCTGTAAGGTCTCCCCGTGGAGTGACCCCTGACACAGTGGTGGGACCTGTTGTGTCCGTTGCTTCCTCCCCTTCCCGACTGGTTCCTGTTTATATGCATGGGGGAAAATGCATGTTGGACTGTTTTGCATTAATCATTCTGTACTTCATATCACTTCTTAATATAAATGCCTGAACATATATTAACCTTCCCCCAGAGAGAGTTGTGATTCCTCTTCTGCCTTCTCCTCAACTGCTTTAGCTGCCTTTTTCCACAAAACATGCTGCCTGTCCCCAGACCCCATTCCTGTAATGCAATGACCCCCCCAACCTTTACCCAACTGCAGACCGGTTGGGGGGGCAGAGTCGGTGCACAGAGGTTTGGGGCACCCCCGGGGTTACAGGTGGGTGGGTTGCACACTCTCATGTTCATGTGGGGGCATGCACATGGGTAGGTGGGGCATGCTCACGGGGGGACGCTCGTACACATGTGCAGGGGTGCACTCACGGGTGGAGGAGTGCATCCAGGGGGCGGTAGATCTGTCTCCGAGGCCCGGTCCTGCCAGGGCCACACCCCTCTACAGGGCCGTGGACTGAGGGTTGGGGACCCCTGCTGTAATATGATTGGAGATGGAAGCAGTGTTAGAAGTTATAGTTTAGTCTACTATAGCTTTATTTCTTACCCAAACCCTGCTGTGTTCACCTTGAAAATCAGGCAGTCCAAACTTACCTAGTGGGAAATTTTGTTCTGGATTTGGTCTTCCTCTGAGCATCCACATCTCATGTAGTTTTTTTAAAAAACGGGGGCTGGTGCTCCTGTGAGTAGGTGCCTCTACAAACAATCATTGCCTGATAAAACCGCTGTTGCATAAATTTTGACCTAATTTGTCCTGGGGTCCGTGGGCACCCGGAACTTGTCATTCTCCTTGACAGCTGAGAAAACGCTGTTTGGTTCTTCCTAGGTGTGTGGCTCCCATTAGAAGCCTGAGGTTACATACCTCTATCATGGTGTCCAGCAGTGTTTGGGGCTGGTGACTGCTCCAAAAAACCCATCTCTGTGAATTTGGGCCTGCTATTTCAAATAACCATCAAAGGAAATAAAAGCCTTGGGGGTAATGCCTTTTGACACATAAGTATATATAGGGTTTAGTACTCCTAAACCACCTAATAACAGCAAGGGATACAATGTTTCATTTTTTATTGCTTAGCAGTGAAAATGTAATACAGTGGACCCTCAACCTATGGAATTAATCCATATTGGAACGGTGGGCGCAGGTCGAAAAGTCCATAGATTGAGGGTCCATTTCCCATAGGAATGCATTGAAAACTCTGTAATCCGTAACTGGCCCACCACCCCCACAAAAAATTAAAATAAAGAACACCTTACCTATCCAAAGCCTTCCAGGGGTCCCCCGCCACTGCCATCGCCACTGCCTGAGGCCTCCGAGGGCTTCCCCACCACTGCCGGAGGCCTCTTCGAGGTCCCTCGCTGCTGCCAACACAGGCTTTCCCAGGGTGGACCGGGCCTACCAGGGGAGGGCTTCCCCCAGTAGGCCCGGTCTACTGCCTGGGAAAGCCTGGTAGACCGGGCTTTCCAGGGGAGGGCTTCCCTCAGTAGGCCTGGTCTACTCCCCTGGTAGGCCCGGTCCACCCTGGGAAAGCCTGTGAGGGCGGGGGACCTCTGAGAGGCATCCCATGGCAGCGGGGAAGGTCTGTGGAGGTCCCCCTCGTGGCTGATCATGCCTCCGGAGAAGCTCCGGGGGCACGATCGGTGGTCAGGCGGACCTCTGGACGCCTTCCAGGGCTTCTCCGCCACCATGAGAGGCATCTTGAAGGTCCCCCCTCCAAGATGCCTCCCATGGCAGCAGAGAAGCCCTGGAAGGCATCCAAAAGCACGATTGGCAACCTACGGACTGGAAGGGGGAGGCGGGGAAAGTGCCAAATTCAAATTTGGCGCTTTCCCTGCCTCCCCCTTCCGGTCCGTAGGTCGATTCTCCGGCCACAAATCGATTGGAAATCTTGCAGCTGGAGAAGTCCGTACCTCGAAAAATACGCATGTCGAGCTGTGCGTACGTGGAGGGTCCACTGTATAGAGAGGTTGACAGTCGAAGGCCGATGTGTTGCAGAAGGAGCCGATCATAACAATTCCTGAATAAAAGCATTTAAGACACCACGGTATTTGGGGTGTGGGCAACAAACTGGCAAATTTTGTGTATATCAGCTGGAAACAGGGGGTAACTGTTCAGGTCTGCAAGTGACCTTGATGTGTTACTAATGTAAAAAAAAAGTGTAATTTGGAGGACGAGACACCGCAAGACCAGCACCTACTAGCTTCTTATGCCATTCTCCAGCCATGTCCTTACCCAGAAACAATGTAGGTGACTGCCGTTTGTTTTTTTTAATTTTTGGCATCATGGAATTACTGTTTTAAAAACCACTAATTGCTGATCTTTTATAACAGCCATCAAATCCCAAACTTTGTGATAATAATAAAAAAAATAAGATTTGCAAATTTAAAAACCAGTCTTGTACTGGGAGCATGCATATGTCTCTTTGGTACACTGTCAGTGACAACTAATGCCAGCAGGAGGAAAGAAAAGGTGAAGTGCCATATCCCTTCTGACGAACTTGGAAGTTCCAAGAAGCTATGATTCCCAAAAAGAAAATGGTTTGGAAGAAAAAGTTAACAGAATGGTTGTCTGTAACTTTAACTCCTGCAGGAACTCTGCTCACCTTAAACTTAACACTTAACCATATAACTCTAATGATGTTCTGTATCTGTTCTTAAGGGCCATGCACTGATTTACCAGTTACCACTACAGGCACTGTCCCTGTAAAATTTCAAATGCAGATACAACTACAGTATTTAGAAGTCAATGGAAAATGCTGACTTTGCACCCGATGAGATTGGGTACAGTGCCCATCAGCACTGATGCTGTCTTTGGCTACACATATAACACTTTGAACTTCCCAACATTGCTATATGAGTGTATACTTGTGATAAGTATAAAATGCTAAAGTGTACATTTCATGTGCCGGTTAATTTCAGCCCCCCCCACCAAATGGTGAGAAACCCCAGCAGTGCATAGTGTGCAGATGACTTATGGCTTCCAACTGTGACGGACAGGTCAGGAACCACTCCTGTCCATCACAATAGAACCTTGACAGATCAACCAATGGGTGAACAGAAGAGGCGGAACGAAGGATATTTAAGAAGAAGGGATGACAGTTAATGGGCAATTGGAGATATGAGTTAGAGTTAGAGAGGACTTCAGTCAGGGATGAAGCAGGGACCTCAGTTAAAGAGAAGAAATTAGGCAGTTAGGACCAGTCTTGTGTTAGTGAAGAGTAATAGAGAGACAGGGAAAGAAATGACTAAAAAAAGAAATGAATAAATGTATTAACATGATTCTGCATAAGCAAATATAACTATTACTAAAGCACAATTGATTGATTAAATGAAATAAGACCATCCATGATTTACTTTATATGATTTACTTATGAACACTTTAATAAACTTTGTTTGATTGAATAACACTGATTTAATAATCATATTTGATGTAATGAGGAGTGACTCCTCTGGTGGCAGCGGAAAGAGTTGAAAATTAAATGTCACACCTTGAAGTGAACCTGGGTTGTGGAGAGAAACAAACAGGGGAACTGGGTTCGTGACACCAGCATTTCGATGTTGCCCTATCTATCTGTCCATGACTCTATCAGCAAGGTGGTGAGGGCTATAGGAAAGCCAGTACTGATTACTACATTTGCTTTGCTAATAGCATGTTCAAGAAAACAAAATTGGGCTGTCTAATGCTCAGGACAATGCTACTTAAAACCTGTACCTGGCGAGTAATAATTGAGATAACACATATTACACCAAACCAACATATAAAAATGATTACAAGTCATGCCTACATTGGATTTCTCATCAACTCTTCCCTGCTTAATTGGACCACTCACCAAGGGCAACTGTGCCCTTCTGTACCTTAAACCAGGCTCTCTTCATGAAAAATATTTTTGTATGGTACAGATTGCGATAAATTCTCCTATACGTAATATGATGGCAAAATAGAGCCCTCAGTTACTAAATACACAGTGATTGCTCTATGCGTGCTATTCTGAACTCCTAAATATTGGACTTTGATAAAGTGCGATGTATAAGGATTTCAATTAGCACTAATTAACGTTTAATAAAATACTTGAACAAAGTCTCTATCTTTTGCCTCAGATCCTGCACTGTAGAAAGGGGGGGGGAGGGAGGAGAAAGCATCTGGTTAGGCAATCAATTCAGTGTGAAAATGGACATTCGTTAAAGGCTTCTTATAATAAACGCCCGTGATGGATACCTTCCCATAAGAGTGCCTGCGGCATACTTAAGGGTGTTAGTTGGGACTTCCTAAGGATTGTTATGGGACCATTTCCAGCAACTTTGGGCTACTATCTGCAAAAGATGGAAAAGGGAAAGTTGGCATCATGAATTAATTAATTTCAATGTTCTGTTTAGTGCTAACACTGGCTTATTCTCCACTCTATTAACTGTACCGCTTGATGGTCGCTGCTCCCGGTTTAAAGGTGACACTTCCCCATCTGGATGTACTCGGCTGCTGGTTCCTCTGAGGAAAGAAACATTTGGCAGATGAGCATTTCATTCATCAGAGAGAATGAACCAATTTGGTAACCAGTTTTCAAAATGGTGCAGTACTTTCTCCTTCCAAATATGCATCTCCCACCATTTTTGCAACTGTATCCTGCACTTCTGCTTGCAGATTGGACTAGCAAATTCTGAGCCTCTGCTGTCCAGGACTGGGATTTCTCCTGTTTTTTTTTTAAAAAAGATTTGCCCTTTAGAATCTCTCTACTGCAGACCTAAAAAATTAAGGGAAATACTGCTTTAACATCAGCCACCGTTTACCATCAATAGCATCAACAGAACTCATCAGCAGGATAGGCATGCTGCTGGTCTGGTTGTCCAGCCTCCTCACAAATTTGGAGCAAAGTTTCGAAGCATGTTGGTCTTCATCCCGCTGGTGGATTTTCTCCCCAGAGGACCATAGCTCTGTTCAAATTTTGCCTCAAGCACTTCAATCTTCTGTTCCACTATTCATGTATAGCCTATTCTTCCCATCTTCCTTGACAGTCTAGACATAGCTGCCCTGGAGGCGAGTGACATTGAAAACAAGAGCAGTCTAAGATCAGGACTGCTCTGCACTTGGGACAGAAGCAAATCCAGCTCTGTCTTTAACCAAAAGAAATGTCATGGTGGGAAGATGACATTCGACAGGACTTGTAGTTGTAAAGGTGGAATAGAAGGATCAACGTGTTGTTTGTACTTGCAGACTGAGTTAATATTTTCTTACACTCATGCACAAAGCTGCCCCAATGAGAAAAAATCAGGTATTCAAATTAAATGACTTTTCCTTAACTGTTATTTTTAGAAGTGCTTCAATCTTAACTTCTTCAGATTTGTCCTTACCTGTATTTCTCAATTCTTACAACATGGTTAATTGGTTTGACATTGACAGGACGCCGCTCTGATATATCAATAAATAGAATACCTGGCAACCATAGGTTCAAACAATAGCTTACATTGGAATTGAGAGCAGAGGTTGTCCTTTCTCCCTTTCCCTCCAAAGATAATCAGCTACCCTTTCTGAATGCATCCAGAGTTTTAACAAATGAGTTTAACTTGCTATCTCTATGAAGTCATGGAGATTGGCTTTCTCGATCTTTTCTGTGGTGTACTGTGTAGGGGGGCTTTGTGGCACCCTAGAGTCTGGCTGGTGCTGACTCTCCTGATTAAGAACAATGTCAGGGTCTTCCTTTGTTTTGCTAACCACTCTTGCCTTCTTGTTCAGTCTCTGACCTCCCCTTAAGAAGCCACTCTTAGCACTTTCAAGAGAATTTTCTTCCTCTGAGCCCTTTCCAGTGACAACTGGAAAACCCCTTTTTTCCTCCCCTGAATTACTGACCAATGCTTGTATTAGGAATTTCTTCATGTCTGGCTCCGTTATCAGGAACAGTGCCTTTTAAATTTCCCTCAGAGGATTCATGGTTGCAATCACACATACCTTTAGCAACTTCAAATATTAGTTTATTGATCCTTTGTCCAACGGTATGCATAATGTTAAGGAACTCAGCTGCAATACTTTTCATGCTGTTCTGCCCTTCTAAAGCCAAATTAACCAGCCTGTCCTCTCGCTCTAATGCCTCTGCAGCAATCCTTTTCTACTGAAACACAGAATCCTTGCCCCCCCCTCCATGTATTCAATAACCCTCATCATCAGTACTTCCATCTTTATTGTTTTCTTCTTTCTGTGAATATTACCTAAATGAATTGCAGTGTCAAGTGTTACCTCTTGGTTGCAGATAGGTGGGTCTTAGAAACTGAAAGAAAAAATTGATTTAGTGAGGATTAATGCAATATAGAAAAAGTTAGAAAGGCAAAGCTTTTATGAATGGAAAGTACAGTACAGTGGTGCCTCGCTAGATGATGATAATCCGTTCCACTGAAATAGCTGTTTAGCGAAATCATTGTCTAGCGAAAAGCAGTTCCCTATTGGAATGCACTGAAACCTGTTTAATGCGCTCCAATGGGGAAGAATTGTTGTTGTCTAGCAAAGATCGGCCATAGGAAAGCCGCTTTGCGAACCGCTGATCAGCAGTTTAAATAACTGTCTTGCGAAGCTTAGGTCCCGAAAACACCCATTTTGCGAGCGTGGAGGGAGCTGTCAAAATCGTCGTCTATCGAAAATCGGTTTGCGAAGCAGGGACCAAACATTATCCAGTGAAATTCCCCCACGTGAATCACTGTCTTGCGAATTGCTATAGCGATCGCAAAAAGTCAATGTCTAGCGAAAAACCTGTCATGCGGGGTAACTGTCTAGCGAGGCACCATATGTTATGTAGGCATGCTCCTTGTTATGAATGGAAAGTACAGTATATGTTATGTAGGCATGCTCCTTTAGTTCTTTAAAAGCCAGACAGTCCAGAAATCATAAGCAGAGCAAAGTACTGAAGGAACAACTTATTGTTCCCATCCCCACACCAAAAGGCAGAAGGATTAAGACACTATAATAGTTAGTTTGGCAGGTAGGCATCTACATTCAGCTATCAAAGCAGTTATCTAGTTTTACAATCGAAAATTAACATAACATTCATCCATTATGATCCCTTCTTCCACAAAACTGTAACACAAATAGTGAGATGATGTACATTTAGTGAGGAAGCTTCAGCTTCTAACTCTTCACAGGGCTAGAAAACAGAAATAGTCAATTGCATTACAAAGGCCAGTATTGCTCACCAAACACCCACAAAGTAACACCTATTAGGATTACCTGCTGTACTCCCAATGATTCACAATGCAGAGTCAAAAGGGGTTCAAAGGAATCACCTATACTGATCACTTCAATCAGTAACTGAATACTTTGGCTGTATTTAGAGAATCAAGGAACCACACTCCCCCCCCTCATTTTAAAACACACACAAACCAATACCCTGCTACTAGCTGCAATGAATGGTGTCTAAGGAATGATTTCTCAAGCACTCAAGGTTGACTCCCGGGTAGGTGGGGCTTGTTAGCTTTGGAAGGCAGCCCATCTAGAAGAAGGAAAATTCCAATTTCAAACCTCCACTCCCTTGTGGCTGTATCCACTGATGGAAAAGGCTTCAGGAGTAAACCTCGAGGCAAAATCCAGAGCCGGTGTCCCGGAGGCAGTTTGTGTCGTTCTGGCAACTCCTGCGATGTCACTGCAACCAGTTGTATTGGCTCTTGCCTTTCCATTGGACTACTTCAGCGATGTGGAGAGGGAGGATTTGTTGCTTGGCTAACACCCTGTCCTCCATATTATTTTACCCAGGCTTCATGCTCTGGAGAGGACACTCCAGCTTCACATACAGCATTGAAATAACACGGGAAGTAGCAGTTATTGGTTATAAGTCTTTGCTCGATTGGCATAGAGCATGATGCCAGGGGCTGCTTCCGGTGGTGGGAGAGGTCATTGCACCTCACTAGGTAGCTACCACCTGCCTAAAGCTGGGCAATCCCCAGCCAGTAAGGTGCTAACTCACCATGGTTTGTTAACCTCACGGGGTGCGTGTGGTTTAGGGTGAAAGCCAACAAACAGATTGATAATCCTGCACCATGCAACAATCATAAGAAAACTTCTGCCCTAAAGTTGGACACCTGGAATGTTCAGACAATGACCCCTGGCTTTTCTGATGGCCTGCGGGGGAAAAGGCGACACACACAAGACAGCTGTCATTGACATGGAACTGAATAGGCTGCAGATGGACATTATTACCCTGCAAGCGATGAGATTGCCAGACTTGGGTTCTGTCAAAGAAAAAAAATTCTCATTCTTCTTGCAGGGAAAACCATTGAATGAGACCAGGAAATATGGTGTTGGATTTGTGGCTAGAAATACTCTGCTGAGATCCATTGTTCCACCTACTGTGGGGAGTGAAAGAATCCTGTCTCTGCAGCTCCACTCATCAGCGAGATAGGTCACCCTAATTAGTGCATATGCACCAACACTGTCGTCCACAACAGAAGTCAAAGACAAATTCTATGACGATCTGGCAGCTACTATTAAAACTCCTGGTGAGAGTGCCACTGTTCAATCTCGAAGACTTTAATGCTAGATTTGGTCCTTATCACAGTTCTTGGCCCACCTGGTCCTTTCTGGAAATGAATGTTTGGTTGGTTGTATACTGTTACCTAGAGGATGTACAAGCATACTTGCAATGGCTTTGGGAAGCCTCCTGCTAATGCACCGGCTGTCCTATTTATTTATTTATTTATTTATTTATTTATTTATTTATTTATTTATTTATTTATTTATTTATTTATTTATTTATTTATTTATTTATTTATTTATTTATTTATTTATTTATTTATTTATTTATTTATTTATTTATTTATTTATTTATTTATTTGCCACATCTCTGAGCAGCGTACAACAATATTAAAACTTTAAAAACATTTAAAATAGGCAATATTATAATAATATCCTATATTAAAAATAATCATTAAAACATTAATATAAATAAATCCTGCTGCTCATATTGCCAGCTAAAGAATACTATGTAATTAAAATTCTGGCTAAACAGAAAGGTCTTTGCCTAGTGCCGAAAAGCCAAAAGTGTTGGAGCCAGGAAGATCTCTATAGGGAGGGCGTTCCAAAGTTGGGGGGCAACAGCTGAGAAGGGGCCTCCAGGTCTTCTGGAGGTAATTTCTGATGCCATGGGAATTTAAACATATTGCAAGATATGAAAATGTCCCATGTCTACAGTAGTGTTTGTGCATGAATATTTTAATATCGGAAGCCTGAGAGCCTTTCTTTTTTGCCAATCTGCAAGCTACAATGATCCTGAGTCTAAAAATAGTGCTGTTGTTAGTTGTTTCCAGTTCAGAGCCCTAAAACACTGATTTTGAGTTTCCCAAATAAGGAAACATACATTCTGAAGCAAAATAGCTGTTTTTTAAAATTTATTTCCAAGAAGACTTAGTGTTAATAGTGTCATGGAACAATTTCCCAATCCAACAATAAAATAGTGTCTACTGAGGAAAATGTGCCAAATGAGGGACTTTGTATCAGTCATCCTTTGTCACTTTGATGGGTCTTGCAATGAAATTTTCCCATATGTGATACACTAACTTCCAGTTTTCTTATCCACTGCTTTGGTTCATAAGCAGTAGCTACAGAAGTGGGGGATAGATGTCTGTCTCTGTTCAATGGTGCCAATGTATGTTAGGTCTCTAATTAGCAAACCTTCTGGCAGTTCTAAGCTAGTGAAAAAATTCTGTTGTTTCTACTCTTGGATGACTCATATCATAAGTACATCTACGTATGTACCTGGAAGCTTTTCAGAGGATGCTTCTCAACAATGTTTGTGTTTGAGGAATGCTTTGTGATGTTTGAGAAATAAACTGAGAGAACACTCCCAGATTTTGAGAAGCTTTCAACAGGTAGTATAATATCCATCTTTAGATAGAGGGTGATTTTTTCTGTAATTAACTCTGAAATAATCTTTTCAAAGCTTCCTCATTTCATTGCCCTTCTAGACTTCAGAAAGCTGAATTCAGAAATGACTATGGTTAGATGTATTTCCCCTCTATCCCTGCTTTGAAATTGGAGGCTGACGTCTCCTGCCAGCTGACCCTCATGTGTAACTGCAGTAATGTGAGGCCATATATGTGCAAAAAGACACAGCACTGGGATACTGATGGATGTATTATGCAATGAATTCTGACTCTTTCAGAGAGTCTTAACTCCTTGGCTGCAAAGCCACTCATTGAATATTATTGTCTGCATGAACAGGATCCTTCACGATTTAAGTAAAAAGTAGGTTGTTGAATGCAAGTGGTGGGATTTCAGATTATAATTGTCTTCTACTTTCTGTTGTGGTGGTTGGAATTGTTGCTTTCTTTCTGAGTGCTCACATCAGTTTCTCCATGTCATACTTTGACTAGAAAACACAATGGACTTTTTTATCCTAATGTATTTTGCGGGGGACAGAAAAGTACTGCAGTGGGAAAATGCAGCAGATTTGTTGGGACAAATTTTATCCTAGCAGTTTTTTAAATCTATTTTAAAAAAGTTAAGGCAGGCAGCTGAAACATGAGGGCATTATATGTAACATTTTTCGTAACAAGGTCATAAACATCTGCTTTTTAGGCCTGGTTTGGTTTTTGGGTTATTAAAAAGTCCTGTCTTCCTGTATGAGAACTGTTACAATTTACTTCATTTATAATTTCTGTACATATGTAGTCTTTATGGTTGATATAAGTAAGCAGCCAATTCTGCCGTTATGGTCTTGAGGGTGTTGGCAGCATGTGCTGAATTGTTACTGCTGCTTGTGCTTGTACTGCCTCTTTCTGAAGGGAAGCATCAACCATTGGTTCCCTTGGTGGTTCAGTGGTGGCCTCTTATGTGTAAAGAAAGCACACGAGATAGCCATACAGTGCATAGGTACATATGAACTTTGATTTGTATATATTGTTGGATTTGTAACTCACCCCAGCAAACAAGGAAGGATTGTGGGGTCCATTTACTCATCACTTTTGCTGTACAGTATTCTACCCTCTAGGAGAAGACCAATCATCCCTCTTGCAGAGTTTCTTCTGACAAAATTGTGTAGTCTTTAAAAGACAGATGCTTATATAGCCAGAGGTGATGAAAAGGATTAAGTTGGAAATGATGGGCAAATTGAATCAGCCCAGTTTGGTTAATTTAATTGGACATATGGTCTGAAATGGTACACCTGTAGTAAAGTACCAAAGACAATATTAGAGAAGAAGTCGTGGTAATCTAGTAAGCACCCAGCAAGGTCTGGCAAGTACTGGCAACAGATGTGCCTGAATCTGGTTTCTACTTACTGTCATTTACTACACTTGCTACTTTGAAGTGATATGACTACAAAACATGCTTTCAAGCATTGTCATGCCAAGGCTATATTTGCCAGGCACAGCATTTGCAATGAGTTAATCTCTCATAATGGGCCTCAGTATAATTCCGAACATTTGCATAAAAAAAGTGTTTGCTCACATGATGATCAGCCTGCACTGCACAAAGACCAACAATTTGGTTGAAACCTACGTGGCTACTAGCAATCAAATGTTAACAAAAGAAGCTAAAACCTAAATAAATATTATCAGATTCTAGCAAAGCTAACCAAAATGTGGCCAATATCCCTGTGACGTTCCACCCAGTGTTCCCAGTTTGTTTTCCCCAAACACCGGTTCACTCTCTGGATACGTTTACTCTTTCTTCCGCTACCTCCAGTGGATCTCTCTCATCCACACTGCACCATATATGCATCAGACACGTGCTGCCAATATAACTTGTTTATTTTTCTCTTTTTTTGCAGTTGTTCTTTTATTATTGTTTAGGATCACTCATTAAACTTCTTATATTTGATTACACGTTTACTTATTCAGGTGTACTGTATAAGGTTTCAAGGTATTCAGATCTTGCTATTAGTGATAACATGACAAAAAGCAGTGGGCCAGGAAAGAGGGGGGAATCATGTTGTCTGCATGTCCTCTTGAGATGTAATGAAGTGGAAAAGTCTATGGATTCTCAATTGGGACTCATCAGGTGATGTAATGACCTTAGGCATCACTTGAAGTAATTCCTAAAGCTTGGTGGGAATTGGGGAGGGGGAAGGATGTTGGATTTTTGAGGTTGAAAAATACGAAACTCCACTAGAGATTCAGACACGGTGAATCAATTGTATAACAACTGCTTTCTACAACTAACCCTCTTCACTGAGAATGGACTGGGAGAGGGAATCCTACAGGCCTTTGGCTTGACAACTCTGCCAAGAATTTTGCCTCATCTTATTTATTCACTAACCAATATTCTTGAATCACATCAAACATTTTAAGTACTGTACAATCATGAAAGAATAAAATAATAAAATACTATAAAAATATAAAACTTATAAATGATGATCGGAAGATGATATTAAGGGGAAAAAACCCTACACTTCTGAGAAGGCTTTTTTGAACAAGAGATTTTTCAACAGTTGCTAAAATCCAGCAGTGTCAATATTATCCAATTTATACTGAGAAATTCCAAAAGAAGTGCTAACTCTGAACTATCAGTCAGTGATTCTAAAATATGAGGCACTGTTTCCCAATGAGAGCAGTGTCCAAACAAGCAAGTAAGGGGTCAGGTGATTTCTTAAATATCCAGGTTGTTACCCCGAATAATTTATTATTGCGTCTTAATCTCTAGTGGGAGATCAAGAATGAAGCCAGTGAATAGGTACAACCCAATTTTATTAAGAAGCTAAACACGCTAAGGACGAGAGGAACCCCAAACAAAGAAAAGCACTGATACTTATTAATTCTCGTATTAATAAGGTACATTCCAAAGCCAGGAGATGAACAAAAGGAAAAACAAAGGAAAAATGTGACCAAACTGGTTTTGGTTAGCATCTTTACTGTACTATCTGCAGCGTTGATAAGAACTACTGATTCAGACTTCAGAAACACTTAACAAATACCTGACAAACTAACAAGTACTTAACAATCGAGAGGGCCATGCAACAAGTTTGATTAATAAAAACACAAGTACCCCCTTGGACCATTAATAATAAAGCTAATGCTAATCTATTTTGTAATATCACATCCTTCAAAGAAAGGATTACAGATTGCATGTGCAATTAAGTGTCAGCTGTTAAATTTGTCAGTCGTTCCAAGGCCAATTAGGTATTGTAAATATACTCAGCAAATTTGTGTAGATCTTTATAATTTCCTGCAACTGCAGCCATGGGAAATAAACTATGACTTACCAAGGTTCCTGTATCCCATTCCAAGAGAGAAACAGCTCTCCATGTTTTATGATAACTAGACCAAGTGGAGTAATAAATGGTATGAGGTGCTTTTGGGCGAGTGCCACTGGAACATAAATATCCTAAGGTGCATCATCCAGACCAATCTACAGGTAAAAATTTGTACCTTTGTGTGTCACATAAACACCAAATACCTGCCTTTAAACATATTCCAAGAGATTGTGCTTGCAAAATTTTAAGAATGGTCTGGATAATAGAAAATGGAACAGTAGTTTGGAATTCTTTAGTGGGAATTATTTTCTCCAATTGTATTGAAAAGACCAGACTGAAAGGATCCAATACTCTATCATGCAAAACACAAGAACCTTCATGTGGTGAAATATTATGAGTGAGTGCATTGATGCCAATTACCAACGTTAATATTCCCAGTGTATTTATAAAACACAAAAGAGCACTCGGAGTAGGTTGAAGAACATATCATCCTCCTATCCAGAATTAAAAAATTGTATAGAACCATTATACCGCTGGCCTAATGGAACTGATACTCAGAGAATGATAAACCCTTGTTGACTATGGGTAGGAAAACAACTGCGAATCCAACAATTCGATAGATTGATCTCATTCTAAATTATGTGATATAAATGAATAACTATTGAATTCCCAACCTCCCAAGCCTGCCAGCAGCTGCCTCCTATATTCTGGCCAAAACATATATAAAAGTCAGTATAATAATCTTTTAAACTATTACTGTTTTCTAAAGAGAACCTTTAGTCCATCTAAACCTTGGGCAGTCCACTGCTGCTTATGTCTCTTCTTCCTTGATGGTGTTATCTTTGTCACTTTTAACATATGCTGTTTTTAAATAATTGTGTTGGTTCTGAATCAGTTATCAGGTTGCAGGAAATAACACATTGTACAGCTATTTTGTGATCTGAACCATTTTCTAGATCAAAGATCTTTAGAGTAGTTGACTTTGCAAACTGTTTAGGTTTCTTTTTTGGCAAGCACGGATGTATACCTTTGTTTTGCAGTGAACTGCTGTGAACAACAGTTTTCCATAAATTGCTGCACATGTGACACCTTGCACCAGTGACTCTTAAAGCTGGCATGAAGGTTTTATTTGTGAACTCTGCATTTTACTCCATGTGTTTGAAAAAGTGGACTTGTCCATGAAAACTCACATTAGAATATAACAGTCTTTAAGGTGCCACAAGTTTTTTTTTCTCTTTTTTTGTGAGTTTTGCCTGATATACTGGGTACACAGTTTGAGATCCCAGTTCTAGGTTTTGGCCTGATGGTCTGTTTTGCTCACTGTACACTTTCCCTAATACTATGATGGCATGATTAAAAGGCAGCATGGTACTGTTGCAATGCCTCTCACTCAGTGTCACCAGAAATGAAGTGAGCAAGGTTCCTTCTAAGATGGGTGTGTGCATGTGTGAGTCTCTGCCACTCTATGCGCAGCTCTCTTCCTCCTCTGTGCAGCGATTGCGTTAGGTTCAGTTTGCAATGAAACCCTGTGCACGGGGGGGGGGGGAGTCATGGAAGCACAAATGGTGAAGTCACGCGTGCGAGAGGTGGAGCCCCGCATAGCGGGACTGAAAAATTAGAGGATAGTTTTGAAGTGAGTGTGTTACACAGCATGTGACACATACAAGGGAATGAATGTCTGGCATCTAGGCAAATGACTTTGCTTGCTGAGCCTTTTAAGATGCTCACAAGGGAATGGCATTAAAACCCTATATTCAGCTATGCATGTGTGCCCGGATGGTTGACACTGGAACAATGTACAGCAAATCATAAGCTCAAAGAAGGAACAAGGGAGGTTGGAAGATACACTTTATTCACAGGTGAGTTTGGTGGTTACCTGGAAGGGGGTCTTCTCTGTTGCTGCTCCAAGACTTTGGAACTTTGTCCTATAGGAGACTAGGCTGGCTTCATCTTTGCTGTCCTTCTGCAAGCAGAAGACCTTTCTCTTCAGGCAAGCTTTCCCTCAGTGACTGGCTGCCTAAGTGGGGTTTTTAAATGGATTGTTGTGTTCTGTTTCTTTTAAATGTGTTTTTAACGTTGATTTTATTTGCCATTTCTTACAGTGGTATTTGTTTGAACTTTTCTAGCGTTTGTATACTTATTGTTTTTAGCTTTAAATAATATTTTTAATTATGCAAAATTAGATAGATAGATAGATAGATAGATAGATAGATAGATAGATAGATAGATAGATAGATAGATAGATAGATAGATAGATAGATAGATAGATAGATAGATAGTGTCATTTGTTCATAGGTTGGATAACTATTCACCTGAATTCTAAAATGTATCTCTAGTCTTGATACATAAAACCACAGAATTAAAAAAGGATTTACTTTTTTTTCACATGACTGTAGCTCTGGAATGTTCTGGTTTAAAATGTGCTAGGAAAAAAACCCCAAAGACCGGGAGGATTAGCTGAAATATATATGTGAAAGAATTTATGATTGTAGTAGTATAGTACAGACTGTAACAGTACAGTATCAATTGAGTCATGGGCAAGCAATTTAAGCCCAACTCACCAGCTTTTACACATTGGCTTTTCAAATCTGACTGCTGATGGCTCCCCCCCCCCCAAATCTTGGATTAACTCATTCAACTGCCACCCTACAGCTACTCTTTCAGTTAGAAGCCAGAGGAATCCTTTTGTTGTCTGTTCTCCTAACAAAGCTGTATCAATCAACCCTCCACAACAGCAAATGAAAGTCTAGAGAGATTTAATATGACACACGATTTCCAACTGAAATGAATTGCATTAACCATGTGCATGGCAAAAAAATGAAGATTAACTGTCCTTCTGCTTGCATAGGTCTGAAAATAGTTCCATCAATTTTCTCTCAGCATACTTATTCCCTGATCCACCTGCCCTCCTACTCCTTTTCCAATGTAAATATTTTGCTCTCTGCTTTTCACAACTGTGTACATTTGAATGCTAGATAGAGATATTTAAAGCATAAGTGAGAATAATCTAAAGAAATAATTTAAAAAAAATCCTGGTTTGGAATAAGTGAACCCTTATTCAGTTAGAAACCAGGGCAATTAACATGTGAAACATAACATTAACCATAAAGGGAAACAACATGGCTGATTAGTTATAGGCCTGTTTGCTCAACAGGCAAGAATATAATTGAGGACAGCTGCCTGCGTAAGATATTTGTGCTGTGATTCTTTGGTGTTCTGTCCACAAATCACCAGCTGAAATCCTGTTGTTTAGTGCAGTGGTTCTTAACCTTTGTTACTCGGATGTTTTTGAACTGCAACTCCCAGAAACCCCAGCCAGCACAGCTGGTGGTGAAGGCTTCTGGGAGTTGCAGTCCAAAACTCCTGAGTAACCCAAGGTTAAGAACCAGTGGTTTAGTGTGGCAGATTGCAAATAGAGTAGGGTTGCAAACAGAGTAGAGAACTGATGGAACTTACAGAGGGGTCCAGTCACCAAATCCCTACTGATTCAGTGGGCCCATTCTAGTTGCAGCTTACTATGTTTAGCAACAGGATTTCAGCCATAGCAACCTAAGGTTAAAAGGAATCTTGAAGATCAATCAGTGTTCTGCACATTGCAGGATTGCACTGTAGGATTCTGTCAACACATCCCTGCAGATGGCTGTCCAGCCTCTGCTTGAAGACTCTTATCGGAGGAGAACACATCACCTCTTGGGCCAGTCCATTTGATTGCTGATCAGCTTTAGTGCTAGAAACCTCCTGATATTCAGGAATAACTTCAATAAGAGTTAGAAAAAGGGCCTATTAAGCCTATTACTTCCTTATGTTATTTTAAGAGATGAGTGTCTTTGAAGAGGTAAACTCAGTCAGAATGGCAATTTGTTTGGATATCTATTAGCCCAAATAATCTATACAGTACTAAATTTAAAACAGCAGCAGGAGCAACAACATCATTCTAAGAACCAGAGTATTTATTTTCATCATAATTCAAATTGACATTGCTAGAGATTTTGCATAGTACAAATAACACACAATAATTCAGCTGCTCTATGGAAATTTGTATTCACAAAGGACAAGTGTTTAAGGCTTAAGGCACTGCATGTGTTTCAAAACAACAACAACTGCTTTTTGGTAGCTGTATGTATTCAATGTATTAATGTATGGATTGAAAGGATTTTGTTAGAGCAGATCTTGATTTCTGTGAGTGGATAGCTAATGTGATGCTGGGCTTCAAAACAAATAGCAATCTGCTTTCTAAAATAAGGGTGGGTGACACTTTTCTTAGATACTAAATTATATATATGTAAGTAAGCTTACATATATATGCAGTGGTTTTCTTCAGACTGAGCACTGCAGAACTGGGGAGGGTAAGAGCCAAAGCTTATTTTTAATTTGACCTTTGTTAACTAAACCAATGAACTAGCTCCAGACTAATCACGAGCCCTCCTTTGGTCCACCCCAAATCAGCCAGATTCTGGGTAGCTCTAACTTCCAAAAGGGGGAATGAGTCTATGGGGGCTCAAAACCGTCCTTGCTACTGCCCTCTAGTTTGGGAAGAAGACGCCATTCACTGGGTGGTCTGTACCTCAGCTTCAGGTTGGTGGAGGAGATTGAATTGTCTCAGTCTCCTAAACCTGCCACAGCTGTGTTGAAATAGGCATCATTGGGGTAGGATTAGCAGGAAGTTGCTGGCACCTTCTTTGTGTATATGGCACCCCTCAGTCATTGAAACACAAGACTTGCAGAACCGCTTTAGGCGGTTTGGGCTGGGGCTGCTCCAGCACTTCTACCCAGGTAATCTCCTTCATTGCCATCTCTTCTCTCCTTCTTCTTCTCCTCAGCTGCCCATTGCCCCTTCCTGCTTTCTTCGTCTCCTTTCTCCCTTCCAGTTCCTTGTAACTTTGTGTCTTGCCCTGAGCCTCATTCCTTCTAGAACAGTGGTTCCCAACCTTGGGTAGTCCAGATGTTCTTGGACTGCAGTTCCCAGAAACGCTGTCCAGCTCAGCTAGTGATAACGTCTTCTGTTTTAGAATGTTCCTTGCCCTTTGGGTGCCCATGGCAAGGCCCTCAAGCATTTTCTCATCCTCCATTTTTGTAGGTGAGTCTATTGCAGTTGCTTCACTGTCTGCAGCATAGCCATTTTCTGGGGTAGGGTGGACCAGGTAAGATCACCTTGAGGGTGACAGGAGTGGACAACTCTAAGGTCAATCTGATACTGGGACCCTCTGGAATCCTTTCATAGTATTCAATTTACTGTAGTACTACTTCATTAGTCACCTCAATACATAATACTTCACAGAAAGTTCTACCTTTGTGCAGGTAGATACTGGGTACATGTAGATAAAACCCATAGTCACTTATTCAGTGAAATCTTTCAAGCTTCTTCTAAAGCCAGGGGGAAAAAGACATTGGCATGGAAATTATTGATTACATGGGAGCTACCACAGAGCAAGTCCTATCTCTGATATTCAGTAGCATAACAGCTTTCCGCAAGGCCTCTACTGCTAGTTTTAGGGCTTGGGAAGGTACAAGTGAATGTGGACAGTCCTGATCACCTGCTTCCATAGTGTATAGTGCATGAAATCATAGCATTAACCATCTAAATTGGGCCCTGAAACAAATGGGCAGCTGGCATAGCAGGTACAGATGAAAATTTCTGACCTGGTGGCAAGGTTCCCTCTAAGCCAGCGTTCCCCAACCCCCGGTCCGCAGCCTGGTGCCGGTCTGTGGTGTGGGCCAGACCAGGCTGCCGAGAGAGACCTCCTGCCACCCCTACACGTGCACTCACCCTTGTGCTGCCTGTTTGCGCCTGCGCACGTGCTCTGGCATGCCCGCACGAGTGCTGTGCTACCATTTGTGCATGGTGCATGGGTGCGCGTGGACCCGCACAAGCACGCAGTGCCGTTTGTGCATGTGCACAGGCACTCAGCGTATGCACAAATAGCAGCGCATGTGTGTGTGGACCCGCATGCATGCATATGCACAAATGGTGATGTGATGCCCAAGCATGCATGCACCTGTGCAAGAGTGCACACACACTTGTTCATGGATGTGTGCGAGCGTGAGGGGTGCCCCGCCTTCCCAAGCTGGTCTGCGGACCGGAAAAGATTGTGGAACACTGCTCTAAGCTGTGTGCATGCACACAACTTCACCTCTCTCTACACAGCTTTCTTCCTCCTCTGCACAGCGATCACGTTCAGCCCCTTTGGTTCCAGTCACAACAAAACCCTGTGCATGTGAGAGGCGGACAACCCCCAACAGGGCTAAAAACTAGAGGGTACATTGCTTGGTGAGAAGTATTCTTGCTCCCACAGCGTGCACCTGGTGAAGCTTCCAGACCATCTTTCAGGGCATTCCCATATACAGCATAGTAATATAAAAATGCATGTGTCACTGATGTGAAGTCTGTCTTTCTCAGAAAAAGCTGTAGTTAATAAAGCAAGCAAAGAGTCCTATGGTACCAATGACCCCCTCCATAAATGTGCCTCCATTAAAAGTAGAGGTCAGGACTGCATAAAGGTAAAGGTTCCCCTTGACATTTAGTCCAGTCGTGTCTGACTCTAGGCGATGGTGCTCAACCCCGTTTTCCAAACCGTAGAGCCAGTGTTTGTCCAAAGACAGTTTCCGTGGTCACGTGGCCAGCGCGACTAGACGTGGAATGCTGTTACCTTCCCACCGAGGTGGTACCTATTTATCTACTCACATTTTTACATGCTTTTGAACAGCGAGACTGGCAGGAGCTGGGACAAGCGACGGGAGCTCACTCCGTCGTGTGGATTCGATCTTACGACTGCTGGTCTTCTGAACTTGCAGCACAGAGGCTTTTGCGGTTTAACCCGCATCGCCACCACATCCCTAAGCTCCATCACATCCTTTTCCAGGCCTGCATACCTGGTCTTTAAGAGGAAAGAACAACCTAGGACCAACTATTTGGCATCTTGCAGATTGTCATACTTCCTGACTGTTTGCATTCCCACTTTTCCTGGACTAATTATTCACCCTTCTCCACCTGAAAGCTGGTTCCAAACACAAGGTCAGGACTGTACTGCCTTCTTGGATGTAAAAGCTGGAAAAGCCCAGGATGGAGATGGGCTGAGTGCCATCCATATATCACAAATGCCTCAACCCAAATCTATGAATGCCAGGTTGAAAAAGTTTTATTACTATATGCCCCGAAGCCTGTCCCAGTTCATTCAGCTTGAGATATCAGCTAGGTGTTCGTTCCTGATAAAGGATTTGATCATATGCTGCCTTGCTGGAAGCAGTTTCACACTAACAGTTTTCTGTCTTTGAAGCCAAGCTTAGTCTGATGCAACAGAGAATTCTGAGAATTATAATTTTCTGTAACTGATAGTGTTTGTGGTAAAGTCTAATTCATGCAACATATTTCAATTAGCTTAATTTTTTAGGTCTCCAGATGACACATAATTGAATTTTGTGTTTTTGCTGGAAGAACACTGTAGAAATAAAGGAGCTCTTCTTAGGTTTAAGTAGCCAGTTATTAAAAAGTTATTGAATTGAACTCTCTAATACAGAGAAGAATTTTGTTTGGAGGTGAATACCAGAACGTCCCAAAAAAATAAGATCCTTGGTAAAAGAATTGGCCACAGCTGGATGTCTGTTGTTTTACTGTCTGGGTTTTGCTACTAAACAAGGACTTACAGTACTAATAAAAGTGGAATTAATAATAAATACAACAACTTTCTTCTTGTTAGGAATTATTGTAAAGAAGTATCCAAAATTACTGACGGTCTTTTAACTAACAGACAGTATTGCAAAAATTCTGCTATTCTTAAGGTTGTATGCTAAGTGTTAAAACAGAATCTCAGATGGTAACCATCTTGTCATTCCATATTCCAGAGATATATGTGACCTTGAAATGGGAAAATATCAAATTCTACCTGGTTAGTAACTTTAGAGTACAGTTTAAACTCATTTGTGTTAGAATATTTATCTTGTTGGTGTACAATGGATTTACTAGCAGATAATTTTGTCTTTTTTTAAAAAAATGGACAGTTTGGTGACTTCTACTAGGATTTTCTAAAAGTCACAGAGATTGAAGTTGTGGGATCAGTTCTGACACTGGGGAATTCTATTCATCTTAAATCTTTTGCAGCTTGTCTGAAACAAGAAAACACTGCCGTACTAAGATCTGATCAACATCGAAAAACTAAGATCGTGGCCACTGGTCCCATCACCTCTTGGCAAGTAGAAGGGGAAGATATGGAGGCAGTGACAGATTTTACTTTCTTGGGCTCCATGATCACTGCAGATGGTGACAGCAGTCATGAAAATAAAAGACACCTGCTTCTTGGGAGGAAAGCGATGACAAACCTAGACAGCATCTTCAAAAGCAGAGACATCACCTTGCCGACAAAGGTCAGCATAGTCCAAGCTATGGTTTTTCCAGTAGTGATGCATGGAAGTGAGAGCTGGACCATAAAGAAGGCTGACAACCAAAGAATTGATGCTTTTGAATTGTGGTGCTGGAGGAGACTCTTGAGAGTCCCCCTGGACTGCAAGGAGAACAAACCTATCCATTTTGAAGGAAATCAAGCCTGAGTGCTCACTGGAAGGACAGATCCTGAAGCTGAGGCTCCAATACTTTGGCCATCTCATGAGAACAGAAGACTCCCTGAAAAAGACCCTGATTTTGGGAAAGCGTGAAAGCAAGAGGAGGCGAAGGGGACGACAGAGGATGAGATGGTTAGACAGTGTAATCAAAGCTACCAACATGAATTTGACCCAACTCTAGGAGGCAGTGGAAGACAGGAGGGCCTGGCGTGCTATGGTCCAGGGGGTCATGAAGAGTCGGACACAACTAAATGACTAAACAACGACAACAACTAAGATCTGAATATCCACATTATGGTGTGTACCATTATCGACAATTCCATTAAACAGAACTACTTTGCACATTTTTTCCAATAGAGGCATTAATTGAACCTAATATATCTGCACTTAGACAAGTATATCTACTTGAAGTAGTGAATAAGAAATAAGGCAGATCATCCTGTGGTCTCACAGAATTTACTGATAGGTTTTCTGTGTTTGAAGAGGCAAAGTGTCTTAGAATGTAAAGTGCAAGGACATTTTCATTGCTTACAGTGTTTGTTTGTTTGTTTATTTGTTGCCATCTCACCTTTCTTCCCAAAAGGACCCAAGGTGGCTAGTTTAAATATTGCCCAAAACATCCCTAATGCACATAGAACAACTGAGGTAATAGAACAATAAAACTCAATGACACTAATCAGATAATATACAGACATTAATACAGATACCAAACATTAAAATTCAAATGCTCAGTTTTGAGTATTGTTAGAGCAATTAGGGATGCCCCTCTTTTCTTTTCTCTTCTTTTATTAGTTTTTATTTTTTGGACTTCAACTCCCAGAATTCTCCAATAACTCCACAGGCAGAATTCTGGAAGTTCCAGTCCCCAGACCCACACCTTCAGACAGCTGAAGCCTAGCCCTGCGAGGCTATATTCTAGGCTTTCATCTCCTGCTTCTGTGCTTCCTGAGTACTGTGATTCTTTGGAAAGAGCTGCACTATAGAAATTTAAAGGACAATAAGACTATGACGTGCAGGAAGCATTGCAGCATTTATAATTAAGCATTTAGCTAAATAACCTAAACTTTAATCCCAAAATAGCTTTATTAGGACATGACAAGACTGAAACCCTCCTAGGGAATAGTCTTATACTGTGCATGTTGATGTGAATCCAGACCTCAACAGCAGTTTTTTTACCTTGACATGAAAAGCATATTTCTGGAGTTAAATCTTGAACATGGCCCCATTCCAGATGTGATATCATAATGTTGAAGTACTGTATATGTACAGTGCTGCCTCTTTTTAACCTATTCTGGGTACCTTTGGGCTTAAAATGGAAATCAGTGATTGAGGTTTTTCTTTACCATCCAAATCATCTAGACTAGTGTAACAGACAGTGCAACTCAACAGTTTCCTAAGAGTATCCCAGCAGCTGGACCTTTATGTTTCAGTAATGGTGCAACCAGTCCTGTGAGAGAAAGAGGTTGATAAGATTCAGCTGCTAAATAGGGCTTGTCTATGAATGGAGATCCCCTTCACAGATTGCTGCCTTGTCGTGGCAAAGGGGTTTGAGTAACTCAGGGAAGCTATGGGCTATGCCGTGCAGGGACACCCAAGATGGACAGGTCATAGTGGAGAGTTCAGACTAAACGCAATCCACCTGGAGTAGGAATTGGCAAGCCACTCCGGTATCTTTGCCAAGAATGCCCCATGATCAGAAACAAAAGGCTAAAAGATATGATGCTAGAAGCTGAGCCCCCCAGGTCAGAAGATGTCACTGCAGATGTCCAACATGTCACTGCAGATGGTGACAGCAGTCATGAAAATAAAAGACACCTGCTTCTTGGGAGGAAAGTGATGACAAACCTTGACAGCATCTTAAAAAGCAGAGACATCACCAACAAAAGTCTGCATAGTCAAAGCTATGGTTTTTCCTGTAGTAACATATGGAAGTGAGAGCTGGACCATAAAGAAAGCTGACCACCGAAGAATCGATACTTTTGAACTGTGGTGCTGGAGGAGGATCTTGAGAGTCCCCCGGACTGCAAGGAGAACAAACCTATCAGTTCTAAAGGAAATCAACCCTGAGTGCTCACTGGAAGGACAGATCCTGAAGCTGAGGCTCCAATACTTTGGCCATCTCATGAGAAGAGAAGAATCCTTGGAAAAGACCTTGATATTACGAAAGTGTGAAGGCAAGAGGAGAAGAGGACGACAGAGGATGAAATGGTTGGACAGTGTCATCAAAGCAACCAATATGAATTTGACACAACTCTGGGAGGCAGTGGAGGATTGGAGGGCCTGGCGTGCTCTGGTCCGTGGGGTCACAGGGAGTCGGACATGACTGAACGACTAAACGACGATGAATGGAGATAGATAGAATTCACCTGTGGATAAGTTTAGATGGCCTGAGGGCAGGCAGAGGTAATCTCAGAACTCCTTCAGGTTCAGAGAAAGGAACAAGAAAGTTAATGGAGTTGCTTTTGAAGTGAACAGAAAAGCTGTTTACTCATTCCAGGGAGAACTGACTTTCCTTGTCATGCAGTGGTTAAATTGCAATACTGCATCTAAAGCTCTGCTCATGACCCGGGTTCAGTTCCATGTAGGCTGGAGTTGACCTCGCCTTCCATCCTTCTGAGGTCAGTGAACTGAGTACCCAACTCACAGGGGAGGGAAGTTAATTTGTAGCCTGCATAATTAAATTGTAAACCACCTAGAGAGTGCTTTAAGTGATATGGACTGTAGCTCATGTCTTCAGATGCATGATGTGTAGGCTCAGTAAACAGATATTTATATAAAGATGAGAAGAGTTGCTTTTGTTTCTCAGTTGCTTTTGTTAAGAGTTGTTCTGAGGGTCTTAGATTTGAACATTCAAGAATAAATAAGTTTGTTAACATCTCTAAATGGGATAAAAGTCTTTGTTTAAGCCCGGTATAATGGAAGTGTGTGGTTTTTACTTGGTCTTGGATTGAAATCTCAAGGAGCAGATGGAATAGGCATACAGAAGTCACAAGCAGAGGAAATTTTCTAGATAATTGTCATAAAATAAAAGATGAGCAGCAATAAAGACAAACCTGCGCGGATGAGCTGATTAACTTGTTTAATATGATTAAGAGCACCAGTCCACATTCAAGCCAAGGGAGACAGAGCTGAGCATGCTATTTTCCTTAGGAGATTGTTGTTGAAGTACAATAGCAGCAAAAATACAGAGGTTTTGTAGTCAATGGGCATTTGTTTGTTTGTTTTTTAATTAGAATGATACCGCTGTCTTGAGCTGATTATATTCTAGAGGGGTACCATTTAAGTAACAAAGAAATGGAGTAATCACCTTTGAGTTTCATATACAGTGGTGCCTCGACTTACGAACTTAATTGGTTCAGGAAGATGGTCATAACTCGAAATGGTTGTAAGTCGAAGCACCATTTCCCATTGGAATACATTGAAATGCAATTAATTCGTTCCGGCCGAAGAAAAAAATCACCAAAAAAATCACTGAAAGACCAGGTGGAAACGCGATTAATCCCTTCCAGCCGAAGGGGGGGGAAGAAAAGCAATAAACCGTGCAAGACCCATTGCAAATGCAAACAAGACAAAGCAAAAAACCAATCAAGCGTGCAAGACCTAATGCAAAGAAAACAAACCAAAAAAACAATAAACCATGCAAGACCCATTGCGAATGCAAACAAAACAAAGCAAAAAGCAATCAAGCAGATCATGCAAGATCGGAAGTGGGGGGAGGAAACTAAACAGCAAACAAATCCCCCAAGACCCATCGGAAATGGGGGGGAATCCAAAAAGCAACCAAACTCCCCAAGAACCATTGGAAATGGGGGGGGGGGGAACTAAAATACAAACAAAACCCCCAAGACCTATCACAGCATAGAAACATAACCCCCCAGCTCAAAACCACACTGCAAAAACACCCAGAACAGTTTTTTAAAAAGCAGAAAACAGCATCTTACCTTACAAGGCAGCCAGAAGCCTCCTTGCAAACACACACACACATTCTCAGAAGCAGAAGGAGGCAGTCCCAAGCTAACTGCTGGGGCAATAGAGCTACAAAGAAGCAGCCTCATCACCACCTACAGTTAGATATTTGAATTCCCCACCTTTTTCCCTGCCTTTTCTCCAATGGGGACTCGAAGCTTCAGTTGCAAGTTGAAGCAAAATTTTGCGGCCGGAGCTGGTCATAACTCAAAATGGTTGTAAGTAGGGATGTTCGTAAGTCGAGGCACCACTGCAGTTCTTTCTTTCTTAAGCATTCAGTCACAAAAGAGTAAATCCATCCCAAACAAATAGACAAACACATAGATTTCCAGGGAGAACCCCACTCACCTGGTAATTAACACAGTTGCTTCTCAGATGCAAGGCCCATTTTGGATATTACTATTTTCTGTCAGAGTAGTTTTCAATCAAAATAGTAATAACATTAGTGATAAAAAGAGACCCTCCCTTTACCTTGCCTGTTAGTGTTTGGTTTATTTCTTGTTATTGCATTATAAAAGCAATTTAGGGGGAAAGTAGTTCAGAAATACTAAAGCAATATAAATAGAAATTACCAAAATAATATCAATTCATAACTGTCTATCTTGGCCACCTGATGAAAGTTCACTGTCCTGCTATACAGTTGTGTTCAAAATTATTCAACCCCCACTGAAATTGAATGTTTTGGCCATTTTGACATTGATTTTGATCATTCAGTCATCTTGCTTATATTTACATGAAAGAGGCACTTGTAGGTCAGAGAAATATAACCTTAAGTTTATAATGAAATAACCACAAATGTCTTTTCTGTGCTCACATCATTATTAGTTTTTATTCAACCCCCAAGTGACATTCAATCTTAGTACTTAGTACAACATCCTTTTACAGTTATAACAGCTTTTAAACGTGAAGCATAGCTTGACACAAGTGTCTTGCAGCGATCTACGGGTATCTTCGCCCATTCTTCATGGGCAAAAGCCTCCAGTTCAGTCAAATTCTTAGGCTTGCGCACTGCAACTGCTTTCTTTAAGTCCCACCAGAGGTTCTCAATCGGATTTAAGTCTGGTGACTGCGATGGCCACTCCAAAATGTTCCAGCCTTTCCTCTGCAACCATGCTCTAGTGGACTTGGAGGTATGCTTGGGATCATTGTCCTGTTGAAAGGTCCAACGTCTCCCAAGCCTCAGGTGTGTGACGGACTGCATCACATTTTCATCCAATATCTCCTGGTACTGAAGAGAATTCATGGTACCTTGTACATGCTGAAGCTTCCCTGTACCTGCAGAAGCAAAACAGCCCCAAAGCATTATTGACCCTCCGCCATGCTTCACAGTAGGCAAGATGTTCTTTTCGTCATATGCCTTGTTCTTCCTCCTCCAAACATAGCGTTGATCCATGGGCCCAAACAGTTCTAATTTTGTTTCATCAGTCCACAGAACACTATCCCACAACTTTTGTGGTTTGCCCACATGACTTTTGGCATACTGCAGTCGACTCTTCTTATTCTTGGGAGACAGCAAGGGGGTGCGCCTGGGGGTTCTGGCATGGAGACCTTCATTACGCAGTGTGCGCCTTATTGTCTGAGCTGAAACTTCTATACCCACATCTGACAAATCTTTTTTCAGTTCCTCAGCAGTCACACGGGGACTTTTCACCACTCTACGCTTTAGGTAGCACACAGCAGTCAAAGTCAGCATCTTCTTTCTTCCACGACCAGGTAGCATTTCAACAGTGCCCTTTGCCTTGAATTTGTGAATGATGCTTCCTGTGGTGTCTCTTGGTATGTTTAACTTCTTTGCAATCTTCTTATAGCCATTGCCCTTCCTGTGAAGACAAATCACCTCTTCTCTTGTCTTCCTGGACCATTCTCTTGACTTCACCATGTTTGTAACCACACCAGTAAATGTCTAGAAGGAGCTGAGTATCACAGTCATTTTAAAGCTGCCTAATTGGTGCTTATTATGCTTGATTGGTGCTCGGTGACATCCACAGGTGTTTTCAATACCTGATCGAAAACACCTGAATGAACCTCTCTTCTTCAGAGTGGTAGTCTTTAAGGGGTTGAATAATTGTGGCAATGAAGAAACCACAAAAGAAACATTTACTACTGTATTACATAAACAATTGATGTTATTTTAGTTGCATTTGGTTCTTTAAAACGTCCTTGTAGGATTTCATTCTGAATACAATTCCAAATGTACACTATAGTCCCTAAACCCCTTTACAGCATTGGGGGTTGAATAATTTTGAACACAACGTATATCGGAGATAACCAATCCTACCTTTTCTGTTGTGAACAATGTGAAATCATCTCACAGTGATAATTTTAATTTCTGTTACAGGAAATTATGGTGCATATCATTCCTAGATAACATCAAGGCTAGCTCAATATATTATAACTTTTGGTTATCTATCTGCAATAAAAATATTGCTCTACTGCTATCATTTGATTTGCTGTAATTAGGAACATAATTACTTTCAAGTATTGCTTGTTAAGGTGGATATGTAAAAACAGTTAAAAGTGCATCTTAAAATGTACGCACGGTCATCTTTAGATTTAGATATTTTTTTTTAGATTAGGCATCCTTCAGTCTTGAGAGACTATGGTAACATGCTCTGAATGAAGGACTTGGAACAGCGTCTAGTGTGGCTGAGAAGGCCAATTCGAGAGTGACAATCCCTTCCACACTGAAGACAGATACAATCTGTCTCCTGTCCAGCTCCCTGATTTTGTTGCTTTCATGACTGCCTCTTTGCCTCGGCCTGCTGGACAAGTGTCTCTTCAAAATGGGAGAGGTCATGGTGCACTGCCTGCCCCCAGGCTGAATGCTCAGATGTCAAGTGTTCCCATCTGTTGAGGTCCATTCCTAAGGCCTTCTTTAGCTTTGTATTTATAATTCCATATATTGGCTTGAAAAAAAAACCCAGATTCAAACACATTAGAAACTATGAGATTGTCAACAGTGTAGTGATAAGTTTCCTTTTCAAAAACAATTAAGAGCCATGGATCAGTGTCACAGGAGCTTCCTATAATAGTTGAGTAAGTAAGGTTCAAAGCGTTCATAAAACATTACAAGACAAGGACAAAGTGAGGCATTTTTATATCTTTTTTCCATACTCCCCATATGGATTTGGCCTGAGAGACAAAGGAAGAGTTGCAAGCAAACATCATTTACAGCTTTGCACAGCAGGTACAGATTGTATCTGTCTTCAGTGTGGAAGGGATTGTCACTCTCGAATTGGCCTTCCCAGCCACACTAGACGCTGCTCCAAGTCCTTCATGTAGAGCAGGATACCATAGTCTCTCGGGACTGAAGGATGCCTAACTATTAAAAAAAAAAAATCCTGATTAAGCACATTTTTGTTAAGGCATCAACCTTTGCTTTCTGTTGCCTTAACTTGGTCTTAAAGTGCCAGATTATTATTATTTTTTTGCTAATTGAATACTTTGTTTCACATTGTCATAGAAAACTTTTTTGTCTTTTAAGTTTAAGATCCTTTGCACCTAAAGGAAAGGTAACTGTATACATAGGGTTTAAAATGATCTTTATCATTTATATTTCTTAGATTTAGGGATCATGAATGGATCCACAACTGTGTTTTTCCATCAGTCTTCTACTAAGATCCCTGTGCCCAACACATCATTTAGTACATCGTTCAGATATGAAGCTATGGATAGATCTTTCTTTGGAGTCAGAGCCTATATTCTCATAGTAGAGGCCATCTTGGTGAATGACAGTTGGTCCTTTTATCAAGTTGGTATGTAAGGCTACCTTTTCAGCCGACATGGCCTTTAAGAAGGAAGATGACCTTGTAGCAGATGCCCATACAGTACTTAGAGATAAAGGAGCAGTGCTATGTATGTTAATATTGGTACTTGCATACTGAAATTATCAAGCATTTTGTGTTTGGACTGTTATGCACTAAGACGTTTGCTTTCAGAATCTGGGGGTGAAGAGATAGCCCTGCATTTACTGCTGTAATTTTATGAAAATCAAAGATGTTCCCACCTTGGGACCCCTTAGAACAGAAAAGAAACATAAACAGATTTTAACAACAACTCATGCTAATTAAATTAAGATACAAAAGTGTTAACAATTAAGAATGTATTTGTATCTCCAAGGTATTTTGATTTGAAGTAAAAGGTGTATAGCTATGGTAATAGTGGTCTGAGGGATTAATATTCAGAGTCATTCTCCATCCATGCCAACCCATATACAGCTGTAGTGTTGTACAGCACTTTTATTACAACATACTTGATATTTGCATGTAAAATAATCATTTTTCCAATGTACCTCATTAAAAACAAAAAGCACAGTTGAATTCTTGAATTGTTAATGCTCTTAAATGAGGTTAGTAAATGGATCTTTGCAAATAGAATTTCTGTGAAGACTCCAGTCAGTACGCCTTTCATACTCAAACTGTACATCTTTGCTGGTAGGTTTCCTGCTTTTATATTTATGTATGAGTGTTTCCTTTGATAGCAGCTGAGAACATTGGGTTGACTAAAGGCCTTGCACTATTTTAACAATAGATGTTTGTCCAGGAACAGTGGCTTAGCGTTGGCTGGTACCAGCTATCCATAGACAGTGAATATGGGAGTCAGGTTCAAGGAAACCAGCCAGTGTAAATAAGCTCCTGATTGTCGAGGCCTGTATTGCTTGCCCAACTAAGAATGTGTTAAAAGTAGTTTTGGAATCATTAATTCATGCTTTGTTGCTAAGTAACTAGCCAGGCTTTATGTGCATTAAAATTTTTAAGCTGCTCTTAGAAATGATCAATTGATATTTAAGCAAATGTAAACAATCGGCAAAGAGATAAATAAATATTCTTGTACAAAGGCCAGATAATAAAATTAATGTAAAAGTGTGTGAAGCAGACAGTGAAATTCATCTTTCCATTGCCCATTTAACAAATGTGGCAATCTTATATGATATATAAGAAGTCTGTGCCAGCTAGCAAAAATAAAACTGGATATAGCAGAGAATTGTTTCTAATCCCATTGTTAAAGGTTGAACATGTAGATTCCTAAAGTCAGCATGCATGGGACATTCAATTTGAAAATGAATCATGTTCTGCACCTTGGAACAAGCTGTAGAGCAATGTATATTTGCTCCTTGTTTCTCCACGTAACATCCCTTAAC
The DNA here is from genome assembly GCF_051106095.1 of Pogona vitticeps. Lineage (NCBI taxonomy): Eukaryota > Metazoa > Chordata > Lepidosauria > Squamata > Agamidae > Pogona > Pogona vitticeps. The sequence continues at coordinate 96,914,682 of NC_135787.1, read as the reverse complement.
CTCTTTCACCTTCAGGAAGTTCAATCTGCATTTAGTCAAAAGTCATTAGAGTTTGTGGGAACTTACAGAGGAGATGTATGGAGAGACCTTTCCAAAAGAGAAAGAAGAACCTTTTTATATCCCACTGAGAAAACAGGTGCTATAGCAGTTTGGATATTGAGGTGACTCTCAGACATAAGCTGGAGTTCTCATACAATCCTTGGCATTTTGAAGTAATCATACAAATGAACTGGAAGCTGGAAGGAGAAAATACTTAGAGGGTGTAGTATTTTCTTCCCACTTGTGAGGGAAGTTCATATATGCTAATACAAACTATTTTCTCCAACTGTTGGTCCTTGTGTAACATCATCCTCATACACAAGGGAAGTACCTGTAAGTTTAGGGGAAGCCTAAGAAGTGAAAAGGTAGAAAAGAGAGAGGAAGGAGTCAATGGAAGCAGAAGACCACTAAAACAGCTCAGTGAGGGCTGGTCATTCCCAGTGGGCACAGACTGCTAGCTGACTGTCAGTTAATGAAGGGGAAACAGGAAAATCAGATTGTGGAGCTGGGTTCAGTAAGGGTATTTTGAAAGAATACTGAACTGGATTAGTCTACACTGCAGTATTTTTGCTTGCAGGCTCACTTGTAATTAACAATATTGAATTGGAGGCTCAGCATGTTTACATTATGAAAGAAAAGCATTACTTAATAGTAGAGTTGTGATATGAGGCTCTGTGAACAATGGCTGATAAATCTGTGAACAAACATCTAGATAGTTATGTGATATCCATGTGGTTTGCATCATGGAACTAACAGGGAGGACTTCCATTTGACTCAGTCACTGGCATGAATCCATGTATATTTCAGTATATTTAAACTAAATCTTACATTTATTTGTATTAAGCAATTGAAGAACCTGAGGTTCCCATTCTTTAAAAACCATTCTCTATTCCTCATAACAGTGTCAGTGATCTTCATGTAATGAATCAGTAGATTATCTTGTGACACTGCAAAATTAGCTGTGTAATGTCCCTTGTTTGTTTCTGTGTGTATAATTGAGAGTCATGAACATAACTCTGAGCCAAGTCTAATCTTGAACTCTATCCAGTCTGAGGCAGCAGCAGCTTGGTTTGGCATGCTTTATGACCAGTGTTTCTAAGAGTGTGGTGTCAGCATATTGGTTCATGGCTGACAAAATCTGATACAGACTAATGATAAATAAATGCAAGACTAGCAGTATGCCACATAATTCTTCTGCATTTGGCAGCTTCCCTGTCCAAGGTTAATTTTAAAGACTTTGGTAAAAACATTTTTCTGCACTGTCTTAAGTACAATACCCGAGTTGCAGTTATGCTGAAGGGTTTATTATATTTTATATAAAGTTCTCCATCACTTGATTTTCACCTTGCGGCCTTTCAATAAATTTCACAGTCAACTGTGTTGCACAGCGTATGAGCCAAATTAAGACAGCATGATATATTTTTCACTGATAACACCGTTTTGTATTAACTTAATTATAAATAGTGGCAAGCACTGTACATCTATTTTGGCAGTGTTTTTGACAATTTACAGGACACCTCTCCCTTTTAAATGCAACAAATTGTGCTTTACCTCTACCCATAAAGTACCATGTTTTCTCCTAACTACAAGTCTTCTCTTAATAAATATGCAGAGAGCAGGCTGAAAATCTCCTCCTAAAACCAACTAAGGATGCAATCCTGTGCAAACTTTATTTTGAAGAAGCTTAATTGAACACAGTGGGACTGAATTCTGAGTAGATATATCTAGCATTCCACACCCATACTCAGTTTACTGTATATGGGACTATTGAGAGCAAACCTACTGGCTGCCCTTAGGGTAATACTGATATACATAGGATGCTATTGCTAGAGATCACTATTTTCAGTTATAGTTCTGGGTTATGTATGTAGAGGAGCAGAAAAATAGACCATAAGCAAAGCAAGGAGTGCTTAAATTCTTGCTTTTCTACTGCAAGAAAGAACATGAGTTGTATTGCTGGAGACTCAGGACAGGATATGAGGTAATGTCAGTGTGGCATGCTGCCACCTCTTGTATTGGGAAATGGCTGGCTGTTGACTTGGTGTGAGGCACAAACACTGCCTGTCTGATGGGACTGTATAGATAGACGTGCCATCCACTCAGATCTTGCACTCAGAGCCATTGCCTTCTCTCAGCAAGAGGAGCTTCTTGCCACTGGGGAGCAGGCACATCCCATTCTTAATGCTTGGCCAGCCCTCTCTGAATTGCATGCTGTTCCTGTCTTCACCTCTGGCAACCATTATTCAAATGAGGAAGCCCCAGAAACGAAATGCAGCATAGTTCAATAGGACGTTTGGAAGCCCTGGCGGAAAATAATGAAAAAAATAATGTAGTCATTGCAGGAAGCCCTGCAGGATAGCTCAGTGATTTTGCTCTCTGGCTTTCTAACTGTTAGAGTAGTACTGCAGTGGAACCAATTACCTGGAGAGGTGGTAAGTGCTCCAAAAGTGGAGGCATTCAAGAGAAATTTAGACAACCACCTGGCAGATTTGCCTTTTGATTTGTATTCCTACTCTGAACAGGGGGTTGGACTCAATGGCCTTATAGGCCCCTTCCAATGTCATGATTTGATCATTCTATCATAGGACATGTTGTATCTTTCTTTTCCCAGCTATTCTGTCCCCCCCCCACACACACACACACTCCGAATTTGAGCTTAAAGACTGAGGGAAAGTGTGGGAGCATTGATGGCATGTTGCCACCAGTTAATCATAAATACATCTAATCTCTTCTGATTTCAGAAGCTGAGCAGGGTCAGTCTTGATTAATACTTGGATAAGCTACCATGAGGAAATATGAAGTATATTTCCAGAAAAGGCTGGGAAGGAGTCTTGTCTGATAATCTGAGGAGCCTCTGCCAGTTCAAGTTAGTGATGCTAGGCTTGATGGGCCAACAGTGTGTCTCAGTAGAAGGTACATCCCTATTTTCTTGTGTTTTAAACAAGCCCAGTTTGTGGCATTGCATAATATCATTTCTGGTTGTCCTTTTTCTTTTTACATGGGTTTTATTAGCATGCAAGAAACTTGTTAAAAAGAAGACAAACCATGAAATCAAACAATACAGCGTGTCTGTTAAGGCATCATTTCCCGGTGTTCTCTTTGTGTAGTATGAACCAACATAAGATAAATGAAATGAAATTGAATTGAATTTATTACAATCAAAGATCAGTATCAAACAAATTTTACAATACAAAAGAAAACAGAGCATGCAATGTACGTTATACCAAACACTGTGTCCCCAAATGTAAGACAGATATTTCTTTGGGAAGGAAAATGAGCATTTAAGGGAAACACACCACATGCCAAAGGATCAGACCAATGAACTGATTCTCTTCTCTAATTAAGCTCCAATGTTGGGAGAAGAGTAATCAACATGATCTTTTTTATAATGTGCATTTGTTGAACACTTGCCAAAGGGAAGAGTGGAGAAATGAAAGGCCTCATAGCTTTCTTCCTGAAGCATCCCACATACAACCTGTCCAGTTTTTATAGCTGGTGTACAAAGAGTACACAATCAGTCTGTGATCTAGGAGATCTTTCGCAGAATGACTCCCACTGCTCCTAAAAATTAACTGTATGCTATCTATGGCCTTTTACCAGAGTGATGTGCAGCTTGTGGTATGAGACAGCAGATGGCAATCTTGTCAGACTAATGGGAATGTTGATCCCTCTAGAGCAGATGCCAACACATGTTGTTTTCCTCCTATGTTTCATGTAGATGCACATCCAAAGTGCATGACATCTGCAATCCAGAAGACAATCCTCACTTATGATTCTACATCTTTGTATGATTCTCCCATGGAAGCAAACCGTGCCATGGGAACAGTTTGGGCACCAAAGTATACTGAGGCTAATCATTAGAGATGGGCATGAACCACCAAACTGGCAGTTTGTGCCGGTTCTTTTTTCAACCAAACAGATGCTCAGCACTTCCCAGCCCTGCCTCCTCTGGTGGACATACACTCAGAGGGGAGCGCCTGGAGGAGACGGGGCAGGGAAGCTGGGGTACTCACCAGAGGAGGTGGGGCTGAGAAGTGCCCGAACACTTGTTTGGCCGGAAGAATGAATTCCATGATTTGTGCGGTTGCTTAAAAGGAGTTAGGTACAGGCCTGAATTTCTGTATAGTTTGTGTTTTCTCCTACCTGGAGAAGAAATGCCTAACAGCAGTGGTTTAGGCATTGATAGTCTCTAAAATATAAAACTGTAACACCCTCTACATAGGGCTTGAAGACAGTATGGAAACTTGAGGAGGTCCAAAATGCAGCTGACAGGCTGATCACAGGTGGCAGCAGATATGAACGCATATCTCCAGGCTTGGCATGTCTTCGTTGTCTCCCTGTTAGTTTCCATGCCCAGTGCAAATTGCTGGTCATGACCTATAAGGCCCTTAACAGTTTAGGTCCTTGATATCGGGTGGAACATCTCTTCCACAAAACAGCTACTCATCCCACCCACTCTTCACAATCCATGATGTTAAAAATGGTGGCACATAAGGAGGACAAAAGAGTTAATACCAGGAAGTGAGCTTTCTCAGTTGTGGCCCTTTCCCTGCGGAACAGGCAGGGAACAGTATTATTTAAAGTGACCTTTTATTAGTGCTTTTAATCAGTGACCTGAGATATCAAAATTTGATTTAAATTGTTTAATTTTATTCAAATGTAGTTTTTAAGCTAATGACTGTGTTTTATTTATTTTATTTATGGTATTTATTGCATAGTGTATTTTGTGCTGTTGATTTTAATGTAGTTTGTTATGTTGTGAACCACTGAGAGTGTTTTAACATCATGGGGCAGCATACAAGTTGAAATGAGAGAGGGAGAGAGAGAGGTATATGTGGAAATAAATCCACATTCTTTGATTTTTTTAGAAGCAAAGTTTGATAAGGTGGCCAGGCTTAGTTAAAAAACAAATATGCAAACCTTTTGTTGTTGTTCTCGAGTGTTGGGACATTTACCGTATATCAATGTATTTTAAACCAATCTTCTATGGAGATGTTTTAAGTAATTATTTTTCCTTAAAACAAATCAGTTGGAAAGATGCACAATTATTATATCTGGTAATTACTGTCTGATATGCAATTATGTCAACTCAGTATGTACTTCTGTTTACTTATGTAGCTCAAGAGGCTTTTTCGCCAGTAGGTGGTGCTTACACTACTTCCTTATCTAAAGATTTATGTCTGAAAAGTAGTTCATAAAGATCTTTCTTTATCATTTCTCTGAGATGAAAACTGGGGCTGTGGTTTTGCACAGCTCTGGTTCTTTCTGGAGGAATGGACTCACAAAATGTTTCTGAAGGACTTCTGTTTTTGGATGTGCACTTGAAACCACTGAAAAATATCATCCAGAGGTTTAATATGAGATGTCGTCACTATGCAAATGACATGTAACTCAGCTCTACTTCTCTTTTCCACTATCTAAATGAGGGAGTGGAGGGAAATTAACTTTTTGACAAATCAGTGAACAATACTGGAATGGATGCCGTTTAAAAAAACCCCTAGAATTTAATCTGGATAAGAAGGAAGTTGGTCTATCAACTAATCTGGATGAAGGGTTAAATCTGACTGAGGGCTCAACTACGTGCACACTTTTCACTGAATATGTTAGGGTTTATTCTGAATTCTTAAACCATGCCCCTGGCAGTTTCTCATTGTAATAGTCCTCAGAGGAGATGATAAATTGTATCACTGCAAGAGACCACACTGCATAAAGGTTCTCACCAGGATCACCACAGTCTCCAGTTTCTTAGTCCATTCCCTCCTTTCTTTCTTGTTCTCCCAAAGAAAACACAACTCCTCCGTACTCCCTCTCCCTCTGCACCCCCTTGCCCAGCTGCTTGCTCAGAGTTCTGCCCATGACCTCTGGACAATCTTTCTCCCTCCATCGCTCTCATGATTTTGCTTTCCTGACTTCAGTTCATGTTTCCAGTGGCCTGATGCTTGAGGTAGCTCCCCTCCCCCCCCCAATCCGTTGAGAGTTACGAGAAAGTTCAGTTTGGGGCATGGGTCAGAAAGCAAGTGAATGAGAGAAGTAGGAATAGGGATTCTCTTGTGCCAAGTTGTGAATTAGAATGAGACAGCCAGTAAGGTTCTCTCCCCCAAAGTATCTGGAGCTTCTTGGATTGGAGAAAGGCAAGCAGGTAGATAGGAGAGATGGATTCACCCTGGGTACAGCAATGGAGGGCGGACAAATTGTCAGGGCTGCAGGGAGCTGTCCTTCTCTCGCCCCATTGCTGCTCTCAAGTGGTTCCTAATCACCTATCTTCTTTGCTGCTCAGGGTTACTGTCATGGCTGTTGCTGTTTCTATAGCACTAACTCCTCCCCCAGCACCACCCCTGTGCAGCACCTATCTAGTACCGTGGATCAGGCAATCCCACATGCCAGAAAATGGAGAAAAGCAATGCCAGCTGAATCAAGCAAAATAAAACTACACCTGGCTGAACAAAGAGATGATTCCTACTGAAAAGAAACAGTTCCATACTGGGTTTCCCTCCATTAATATGTAGTCACTATTTTATGAGATTTGATTTTATCCCTGCCAAACCTGACACAATCCATAGGGTAAATAGACAATATACAGTGGTGCCTCAATTTATGACCATAATCCATTCCAGAAGATGGACGAAAGTCGAAATGGTCGTAAGGCGAAGCACCATTTCCCATTGAAATGCACTGGAACGCGATTAATCCGTTCTGGCAAAAAATAAATAAAAAATAAAGCACACAGCAAGCCCAGTCGGAAGGCACTGGGGCTTTTTTTAAAAATAGAAAAACCAAAAATAAACAGCAATGCAAGCTCCGTCACTGGGGCTTTAAAAAAACAACACCAAAAATAAACAGCAAGGCAAGCTCCATTGCTGGGGCTTTTAAAAAACAAACCAACCAACCAAAACTAAACAGCAAAGCAAGCCCTGAAGGTGCTGGGACTGCAAAAAAACAAAACAAAACCCAAACAAAAAATAAACAAAGGAGCAAGCCCCGTCGCAAGGTGCTGGAGCTGCCAAAAAAAAAAAAAGAAAGAAAAGAAAACCACCACACACACCCACACAAAACAACAACACAGCACAGAAACATAACCCCCCAGCCCAAAACCATGCTGCAAAACCCACCCAGAACAGTTTTTAAAAAGCAGAAAGCAGCACCTTACCTTACCAGGCAGCCTTCTCCGAGATCACACACTCTAACTGCTGGGGCGAAAGGGCTACAAAGAAGCCTTTTCACCACCTACAGTTAGCAATTTGAATTTCCCGCCTGCAAAATTTTGCAGCTGGAGCTGGTCATAACTTGAAATGGTCATAAGTAGGGATGGTCGTAAGTCGAGGCACCACTGTAGTCATCCCGACTCAGGATACATCAAAACTCTCCTTTAAGTGCAGTTTTGCTATTCTCTTGGTCGTAGTGCTATCTGTGGATACTCTCAAGTGATGTCCCCATAATTATTGCAGATATACACAGCTTGATCATGTCTGGATTAAAAATAAATAAACTTGACAATATATTAATTCCAGTCTGAATTTGATGCTTCAAAAACATCAGCTGCTGCTCTCAAGTGTGTGTGCATGTAATTGTAACTATATGTACATGTAGTATTATTAGCAGCTTGGGTAGGGCTGTGTGCCCTGAAAAATGGCTTGAAAGTCTTTTATATAAACAAGTAACAGAGATTTGTAGTTATATGAGACCAGGACATTTATCACAGCAGCAGAAGCAGATTTTATTTAATTTGTTTTCCTTTAATTAATTTAGCAAACATTTCACTTAGCAACCCTCCAGTACATTTCATTATTCATCTCTACAGAGACATATGCTGTGTCTTAAAAGGAAATTTATGATGAAATCTGTGAAATGCTGAAAATCATTCATTTTGTAAGGTTTTGTCATGTTCATTTTATGGAAACTGATTGTTTTAATACAAATTGTGGCTTTCATTTTGTTGTAATATTCACAGTATTTCTTAATATTGAACTGAAACACATTTCAACATTTCATATTTTGACTTGTGCTTTTTCAGTGGTATTAATTATGTTAGCTGAATTGAAATATTGGATACAGGCTCTCTATAACTCTGAATATTATTGCATGATTAGAGCAAGGAATGGATTGTGTTGCTGCCCTCACTGCTTTTGGCTTCCCTGGGCCTTCTATGGCCATTGTGGAGATCAGGAATCCTTGATTTTATGTAGAGAGAATCCTTATGTAAAAAAGGATCTATCTATCTATCATCTATCTATCTATCTATCTATCTATCTATCTATCTATCTATCTATCTATCTATCTATCTATCTATCTATCTATCTGTCTGTCTGTCTGTCTGTCTGTCTGTCTGTCTGTCTGTCTGTCTGTCTGTCTGTCTGTCTATATCCTTTTGTAATGCATGTGCAATATATATAAATATTTCACATGCATTACCAAAAGTGGCTACCAGAGACAATGCTATGTATTCTCCAGTAACAAGTATTCATAGCATGTTTCTGGTAATACATGTGAAAATAGTTTTTTCTAGATTTTTTTCTTTTAATATTCTTAATGTTTTCAAACTGTGGATAAGTGAATCAGTGGATACTGATTCTGTGGATTGGGGGGGTGGTCCTACTTTAAATGTTACCATATATTTGAGCAGAGTTTTAAAGCCATGTTTCCTGCACCTAGATTATTGTCTTTGACTGCTTCTATTTCCTTCAGACAGACTCATTGCCAAACATTATAAAGGATGTAAACACAATGGTTTTGGGCAAAGTCTGGACTCCAAGTGATGGTACTAGCCATGTGCTGGTTTCTGGCTTTTGTTTGTAATCACAATCCGTGTCAACCATGCTACAGGCCAGCACAATAGAGTGAAGCAGCCTGCTTAGGAATGTATTGTAAAGGGTGGATGTTGGGATACAAGAGCCAGGATGCTTTGTGTGGCCTCATGATAGCTACCACTGGGCTTTCAAAGCAAAAGCAAAGCAAAGCCAAGACTTTTCCAGCTTGAGAAATCTGTGCGAATAATGGTTGTGACACTTTTGTGGAGAGAAAAAGAAACCAAAGGCATTTGGATGACATGGTGAAACATGCTTCCAGTATGACAGATAAAATTGTTCAAGGTATTTGCCAGCCTACTGTACACAAACAACCATCGTGCAGAGGAACAGTCCGGCCCACAGAGGTTCTGGAGAAAGCTGTTCCCATCACTGAAGCCCCAGCCCCATTTGATGCATTTCTCCCACTCTGTTTGGGTTTCCAATGGCAGCATGAGCATGTCAGGGAAAAGCCCTGTTCCTATATTTGGAGGAGGCAGCAAGATTCCTTCTGTCATTGCCAGTCAGCATTGTGACCATAATAGGGCAAACTGCGGTGCTATCTCTAGTTTGAGGCCCTCGTCCCCACCGGTGTTCTCTGTTAGAAAATGAGCAAAAAGGGGTGTGTGAATACTTGTGTTTGTAATCAGAGATAGCAAGGGTGTTCTCCATGCTGAGCAGGCAGTGGAACTTTGTGCTTCTCCTTGTACAGAGGGAGATGTGATGCCAGGTAGAGGGTGAGATGAATGGTATCAGATGAGAGTGAAGCTTGTAAGAGGACTCTACCTCCCATGAGGCCATCCAGTTTGTCGGCTTCATCCTTGGGGATAATTTGACTCCTAGAACCAAGGCACTAGAGATGGGCTATTTGTATTCATATCCCTGGGGATACAGCTGAACGCAGAGACTCCCCATCCCCCCCTACTTGCCAGAGTGGTCAGCTGCACAGGAAGGTGGGGAAGTGCCGGCTAGACTGCTTCCATGACTGGCAGAATGATATGGATGACACCCAGGTGTGCTGCTCGGTGACCATTGAATGGGCCGACCAGATTGGGAGGGAGGAGCAGGATCTCCACAGCAGTTGTGGCGCCAATATTCATATTTGTATCCCCAAGGATACAAATATAAATAGCCCATCTCTACAAACCTCTTCCTCTCCCCTGCGTCTGTTAGCAGAACAAATGGCACCAAGCAGCAGTTACATCAACTGGTGGGTTCAGTTCTTGAAAACTGGGAAGTTTGTCAGAGGGCAGTTTTCTCTTCAGAAAGGAATCATGTCCACACTTGCTTCTTTTGGAGAAGAAGAAATACTGCATTTATTAGAGAAACACAATGAGATAGGAAGGGTAACAAGAATCTTATTTTTAGCTAAGTAAGGTGGACATGCAGGGAGGCATAGCTGTCCCCTTACTTCTTGAGAATAAAGACAAGATGTCCCGTTGGTTCTTTCCCTGTGAGGGTCAAGAAGGAAATATAAGAAGGAAGGATGTGACATCATCAGTCATAAGAATATCAATCCAGATTGAAGAAAGGTCAGCACAGATTAAAGCAAATAAAGAGGTCCTTCTCTGCCTTTTCCTCCTCATGCAGTGTGTCAGCTGAATTGCACCCAGTCACCTTCAACAGTCTTAAAGAGACTATGTTGTGAGATTAGCAGAGGAAAAATAAAGCCACCAGTTCTGCCACCACAGTCAAGCTAGAATGGGGGGAGAGGTTTCCAAATAAAATTTGAATGCCTTCTGCATATTTCGTACTTGGGGTTTAAGAAGTGCTTTTCCTATCTCCTTAACAATATTTCCTGTCTCCTTACCAAATTAATACTCGATTAATGCTGTTATAAGTGCAAGCTACTACAGTATATTGTGTGCATTACTGCTATACCCACATTTGTGACCTCTCATAATTTTGGGTGTCTGACTTGCTTAATGAAATGAACTCAGGTTCTGATTTGAAGAATATATATTGGACCAAAATATGCAGTTCAACAGTGAAAATACGTGGAATGTTTTGTATAATCAATAAATAGTATTGCCTTTCTGTGATCAGAAAGCTAAATATTTGGAAGAAGGAGAGAGGGTTGCAATTGCATTCATAGCTGAAGTTGGGGAAGATACCTATGGACAACCATCCTTCTCTGGTGCCTCTGCACTACACGTAAAACATGATGATAGGGTAATTGAAGTCTTAATTAGAAAGCATACGAAAAATAAAACAACTCCTCTTAGAAACTGGGATGGTATTCTGAATTCAGAGTTAAATTTAACTCAAGAATGACCCAGTGATGAAAATATCATTGTTTTTAAATTTTCAACTGCCCCAAGAGCATTCTCATTTGGGAGATGTATAAGCATTTTAAATACCTAGATAAATGTCACTCTTTGGAGTAGTAATTTGTAGAAGAGGACTGTAGGTTATATGAAAACAAAAGCCTTTTAAAAAATAATGGATGTTATACCAATAGAGGGGGTAGATAGCTTGCCATACTGTACTTGATAGAATATGATCTACGAGGGGGTGCTGATAAGTATTGAGCCTTTCCCAGAAAAAATTGAGCTAGGAAGCTGTAACTGCCATACTATTCTACATATTCCCAAAGGAAGTCAATGCACTTGCTACGTCGGTCCTGCAGCTCAAGTCCCTGCAAATAAAACTCTTCCAACTGCTGGTGCAACCACTCATTTGCAGCATTAGTTGCCTCCAGAACACTCCCAGATCGTTGTCCCTTTAGGTGTTTTTTGATTTTGGGGAACAGATCATAGTCAGAAGGAGATGGGTCGGGAGATTAGGGTGGGTCGGGCATCACTTTGAAAGCCTAAGGAGATCAGTTTTGTCATTGTTTCACTTGCAGTGTGTGATGAGGTGTTGTCATGCAACAGGATGACACTTCTGGAGAGCTTTCCTCGATGTTTTTCCTTGATGTTTTGCCTCAACTTCGTCAATAAAGCACAGTAATATTTTGCATTGATGGTTGAACCCTGTTGGAGGTAGTCCACCAGCATAACTCCCTTCTTATCCCAAAAAACTGTTGCCATTTGCTTCTGCACCGACTTTTGCACTCGGAACTTCATTGGCCTGGGGGAACCACTGTGCCTCCATTCCTTAAACTGTTCCTTTGTCTCAGGATCATAAGAATAGATCCATGTCCAGTTTGCCCAAGAAATCTGACTCATTTCTTGTGAAATGTTCCAAAACAGCCACTGATGACTCCATACGTTTCCTCTTTTGTTCGGTTGTCAAAAGTTTGGGGATCCACTTTGCTGCCAGCTTTCATTTCCAAGTCGTTGTGGATAATGGCACCAACTCTCTCATGTGATATTCTCAGATATATAGCAATACTTTTGGCTGATATTCAGTGGTCCTCCATGATCATGTCATGGTTAGCTTTCACATTTGCAGGCACAGAGACAGAAACAGGCCTTCCACTGCGTTTCTCAATTTCAGCACAGAAATTGCCAGTTTTAAAATTGACAACTCAATGTTTAACTGTTGCATATGAAGGGCCACTGTCACCCATAGTTTGTGACATTTCATCATGGATCTGCTTCGCACCTTTCCCTTGCAGAAACAGGAATTTGATTATGGTCCTATGCTCTCTTCCGCATTGAACTTTTCTGGAGGTGCCGCCATGTTCACTTTGGACCAGAAAATGAAAGTTAAGTTAAAATCATAGGTAGCTGATTTTTGCACTGTTGAATATAGACAAATTGGCTAATACACCCTGCAATTTATAGCTTCCTAGCTCAATTTTTTTCTGGGAAAAGCTCAATATTTATCAGCACCCCCTTGTACTAGCGCTGTCTAATCCTCAGCAATCTTATTTGCAATCCATCGTTGTGACCCCAAGTGAGCTTACTTGGCAGCTGCAATTTCATGGCCTTGTCTCCAGTTTAGCTCTTCCAGGAGAGGACCTGGCAATCTTTCCCACCAGAATTCAGTCTGCATTTGTCCTATTTAGCTGACTTTGGTAAAGGCAGCAGTTGACTTAGCATAGCCACTTGCTTTGAGTTTTCCTTGGCCCCCAGCTCTCCTTTTGTTATTTATCTTCAGGGATGTTAGCAAGTCTTCCCCTCTGAGTGTCTAGTCCCAAGTCCAAAGGTTTGAGTCTCAGTCTTGATTCACTTGCCCCATCCCTGAGGCTTGGGATGGATGTCTGGGACCCAAAGACTTGGGCCTCCTGCCATACCCCACACCATTGTGCACCTCATACTGTTGCACCCCACCACTACTGTGCAACCCCCTTGTTCTGCACCTCCCTACTTGCTTCTGCAGCCATGCCACCTTCTAAGCCTATGTGCATAGCAGGCCTGAAAGGGAAGCGGGGTAGACCCATGTTCCTGCGCAAAGACAGCGGGCCTGCCTGGCTCTCCTTCCAGCCCTGATGTCTGTGCAGGTCTGGAAGTGGCAGGGCCTGCTGCACATCTACCCTGCAGGGCACCCCTGCTGGTGCTGCACTCCCCATTGTCACTCACCCCCTACCTACTCCTGCCACTGCCACTGTGCTGCCTCTACACGGGCTCATGGGCCTGCCTAGCTTTCCTTCCAAGCCCACTGTTGGTAGTGGCAGCAGGAGTGGAAATGGCCGCAGGGATATGTAGTGGTGGCAAGGAATTCGACAATGTCACTTGGATAATTACTTCTGAGTTCTGAATCAAGTCTAATGCATTAACAAAACTCTGCAACTTGAGTTGGGACTTAACTACAAGTTGCACAACTCGAGTCCCCAACTCTGTTTGTCTCTTATTGCTGCTCTATAATTCTATGCCATAAATTCACTGACTCGTTTTGGACTGGTCACTTATTCTTCGTTTCCTTTGGTGTACAAGTCTCTTTTTTACTTACCCGATTCAACATGTTTCTGGAGGATTTCTCCTAACAGTACAATTATGGCCTACACTGGTTGGAGGATGAGACTGTGCAGTTATATTTGCATTTGTAAAACAATGTGTTTCCCTCCAAAGCTTTCCTTGTGCAAACTTCCCTTGCCTTAAACCTTGTTAAGGGTTATATCGGTACACATTAAGTACAGTTAACCATGACCAAGGTTACCTCTGAACCAGAGTCCATGATTTGTTCTGAAGAGGAGATAAGGCTGGATATCTCCCTCACCTTCATTGTGTCAACTGGGACCAATTGCCATTTGTGTTTTCTCTTTCAGATTTGACAGTAGTCATTACACAGAGCCATCTCTGAGAGGACAAGACCACAAAAACTGCTCCATTGGCTTAGCAAGAGCCATTGTCTGGAGTTGTGTCCAGTGCAGCTATCCCACCGGTCTACAGCAGAAGAAAAGTAAGAGAAATTTCATCAAGCTTCTCCTACCCATCTGGTCATCGTTATGTAATCTCATTATATTACAGAGTTAAAGAGTTAGTACATAAATAAACTTATTTTTCCTTTCCTTTCCTACTCCTTTTACATTATTCATAATGTCTTTCAGGTTATTTGAAATGGGAACCATCTTCAGCAGAGGCACAGTATAAGGTCTATCATGCACAACGTTGGTTGTTGCTGCTGTTATGTTTAATTAACAGTAGGGTAGGGGAAATTCATAGGGAAGTGATAAGAAGTGCTAAAAGCCCTGCTCCTTGAAGTGAGAAGAGTTTATAAAAGCATTCTTTCAGAGAGAAAGACTAAAAATACCTGCACGTATTCTGTCTTTTAATTAAAATGCTTGCCTCCTTAAATCCAGCTCAGCTTTTCTGATTTGCTTGTTGAACATTTGAATACTCCCCTCAAGTGTTTCATCCAGTGATGTGGACAGAATGTTTTCTACTGTATATCCTTCCACAGGCAAAAGCAGTTTTTAAAAGTACTGTCTTCTATAATTCCTTAGCAACACAATGAATGAGTGCTTTAAAAGTCAAGTTGAGCAAGTAGAATAGGTACAGTGGCTGTCATCTCTAAAACCAAAGCTTCTTTTCCCTAGGTGACTGTCCTGAGGAGGCACATATATTTCTGTGCACAACTCTGTGGACATGCCAAGATTTATGTGTGTGTCACCTTATGGACAATCTCCATGAATTCTCACAAAAATTGGGGGGGGGGGACCTTCCAGTGGGACACCCCCTGTTTTTCTATGGGATTATATGGGACCCCATTGGTTCTGAGGATTACCTGACAGAATTGCTCCCCCAGTGCTTTTTAGAAGGCACAATGGGGCTACTGACCCAGACCCGGGGTTCTGTAGGCCACATTTTGGTTGCTGAAGTTAAAATGTAGCTTGTAGGCTATGTGTTGCTGACTTCCATCTTTAAAGTATTTACAGTGACTCCAGTAAAAATGATTTCACACTACAATTTAGGATTTAGAATTACAGTAATAGAGAGTTAGAAATACTGTGAGGCACATCTAATCCAACCCCACCCCCATTTTATGATACAGAAAATTCTCTGATACAGCATCCCTTATGGGTGGCTCTCTAGCCCTTGCTTGAGAACCTCTCACAAGGAGATTTTCACATTTTCTGAGGCAGTCTGCTTGATATTTGAACAGCTCCAGTCTTCAGGGCACTTTTTCTTTCTAATGATAAAATGTCTTATCTGGTTAAACTTTCATCCATTGGTTTGGGTTCTTATTTTGTAGAGCAGAAATAAACATATCAGCTCCATCATCTCTGACAATCCTCCATGTACGCAGATGGCTATAATATTGTATCAGAACTATCTCTTCTGCAGCTATTAATTTTTTTTACTAAGTACTATGAACATGTAAAGGTAACATGTAATAACTATTTTATTTTTATTTATTTATTTGTTCGATTTATATCCCGCCCATCTGGTATATTCTACCACTCTGGGCGGCTTACAGAATATCAAAACAATTAAAAAACATAAAAATAATAACTAATATATAATAACTAATAACTGTGCTCAGTAATGCATGAGTAGTATTGTGGATTTTTTTTCCAGATTTCTTTTTTTTTTTAGAAAGCATGTTGGTTTCATTTGAATTGAGTAATTGAAGTCCAAATGGCTGAAGATGTCCTGCAGGTTTCTCTCCCAGCAAAAATTCTCCTTACCGTGAGAAGTGATGATGGTAGGATGATAGCAGAAAGAATTCACTTTCACACTATATTCAAACAGGATAGGCATCCAAGTCATGGTGTCATACTGTACATTACAGATAGTCTGCAGCTGGAAGCTGAAATTGTTAGCGTTCCAGAAGTGTGGTTTCCCTAATTTTTTTATTTTTGGTTGTTGAGCACAAATATTTACAAATGATGCCTGTGTAAATCCAGAAGACAAACTAGGTTGTTAGAAATGCCATCCTACATGGAAGTCATCCATCAGCAAATTCCTAAAAAATCAGAAGACTCTTTCAAAATTATTTCTAGTCATGGATGCTTACATTGCAGCATTGATGTAAAGATTATTGAGATATTTTACTTGGAACCATTTCAGTGCTTAAAAGCACAATATCAAGTAGTAAGGATTTCAAGTTAGAATTCCTTTGCTTCCTACATTTATTTTTTATATATATACTTGCCAAAAAAGGGGAATTAAGGCAGCTTACACTTTTTTAAAAAGACAAATGCGATTAATTGTACAATAAATTGCAATATTAAACAGTATGCATAGTACTTATTAAAACAACGGAATAAAAATATTTCAAGCAAAGAAAAACAAATTTAAAAAAATTCAAAAGTAAATGTGGCCTGTGAAAATCTCCTCCCTCGCTGCCAGTCCGACTGCATAAAAGAATTTTGCCTGCAAGTGAAAGAACAACAGTGAGGCCTCCCTTGGGAGGGAGCTCCACTACCTGGGAGTAGCCACCAGAAATGACCTCTCTTGTGTCTGGTGGCAAGACTGAGAGAAGGGGATCTCTCCTGCAGATCTCATTCTCAGTGTAGTCTTGCATGGGAGAAGGCACTTTTTTGAAATAGCCTGGACTCCAGTTCTTAAGGGCTTTATAGGTCAAAATACTGTAATTGCTTTGAAATCAGCCTGAAAATGGACCAGAAGCCACTGAAGCTGTTGTAGCAATGAATTTTAGTTCTCCTCTAACTAGGTTCAGGCAGCACTTTGTTTATAGCATCCTAGAACTAGACTTTTTGAATACATATAGTATGGGATGCAGCTACATTGTGCTCCAATTGGCAAATCTGACATCTCCAGTAACTGGTACAGCCGGCACACTAGTTTTAACTGTTCAGATGTGCTCCTAGCCATTGCTGATGCTGGGCATCCAGAGTTGAATCCAGGAGCACATTCAAACTGGAAATTCGACTTTTCAGAGAGAGTGCAGCCCCATCCAACACAGGTTAGTTCCTTCTTTCCTGATTTGACTTTTGAGAAGGAACATCTCTGTCTCATTTGGATTAAGCTTCAGTTTGTTTACCTTCATGCAGTCCCTTAATGAGTGCAGACTTCTACATGCTGCGGCACCAAACCCCAGGACTCTGGACAACCTCTCCCAGTGGTTTCTTGTAGAGGCAGAACAGAATCCTGAGGGATCCCACAAGCTAAAAGCTAGAGGACTGAACTGGAGGCCTCTAGTACCATTTTCTGTGCTCACTCCTCCAAGATATACTGGAGCCTCTGTAACTCAATGCCTGTGAGACCCATCCTAGAGTGATGGCCAAGAAAGATATTTATTTTATTATACTTACGGTATATACTACCCATCTAATGGGAAGCCACGACTCTGAGTTGTTTACAACAATTAAAACCCATCCATTTACCATATAAATGAACAAATGGAATAACAATAACCAAGGTAAATTATAATAACTAAAAAACTCCAACAAACCCCAGCGATGGCAGCATCAAAATAATTCCAATGTCATAAGGGGAGGAAGTTCTCTTTTTTATTATTAATTTTGAAATATATAGAAGTGCAGAAGGAAAACTACAGAAAAAGATACATTTTCATACATTTGTATATATCAAAGACAACTGATAGCCTATTTACATATAGTAGCTTATATAGCCTTCTTATTTTAAAATCTATACTATACATATTATTCTTAGCAGTGCCATACTTTAGTTTTTGTTAACATTTTAGAACGTGAACTCTGCCTAATACTTTTTGCAAAGTTGGTTCTGTACTCCTTCTAATTATTTATAATAGTCAAAATAGTTTTCCCACTCTTTTGCAAAGTCTTTAGGTGACCTTCTGTTTACATAAGTCGTGAGTGTAGCCATTGTAGCATATTTAAGCACTTTATCTCTTCAATCTTCTTTTGTTGGCCATGTCTCCATTTTCCATTTTGTTGCCATTACTATAGCTGCTGTCAACATGAAATTGAAACATTCTTGTGAAGATTTTCCCAAATTATCTGGTGTTATTGCCAAGATCATGGTCTCTGGTTTCATTTCAAATCCAACTTTCGGAATAATTTGCATTTCAGAATGAATGTCTTTCCAGAATTTCTTTGTCTTTTTGCAAGTTCACCACATGGGGTAGTAGGAGCCTTCAGCTTCCTGGCACTTCCAACAGAGATATGATTAGCTTTTGTCCATATTTTTAAATGTCTTTTGGGGTTATGTACCATCGATAATGGTAGGAGGCAAAGGGGACGACAGAGGATGAGATGGTTGGACAGTGTCATCGAAGCAACCAACATGAATTTGACCCAACTCCAGGAGGCAGTGGAAGACAGGAGGGCCTTGCATGCTCTGGTCCATGGAGTCACGAAGCGTCGGACACAACTAAATGACTAGATGACAACCATTGATAATACATTTTATATCAGTTTTCTCTTAAAGTTTGACTTGCAGTAAATTTTACATTTTTTTGTCCATAGTCCCTCCCATTGTTGGAAGGTTATCAGTTTCCATAGATTCTGCATCCACTTTAACGTACTGATTTTAACTGGCTCCAATTCTGTTTCAAATTGAAGGAATAGTTTGTATATTTGTCCTAATAGTTGCTTTTTTGTCTAATTGTTCTCTCAAACTGTTAATTTTCTTAATCTTCCTCTATTATCTTGTCTAGCCTCTTTATATATTGAAATTAATTGAACATAGCCAACTTAACTTTTTTCCCTTCCTCTTTTATTACTTGCTAAGATTTGATTCCTCTCTGTCAATCTATCATCTCCTGAAAAGTTGTGAGGTCATGTATCGTTCTCTCTTGCTTGTTGTAATATGCGTCCATAAGAGCCATTGTTGGTGATATTGTTGGACTGATTCTCTATTTTAAGGAATCCCATGTTTTTAACAGACAACCCCTGATTATGTGTCCTTTATAGCAATATTTAGTTCTTTTTTTATCCATAACAGGTTATGTAAGCTTTCACATTTATCTGTTGATTCCAATTTCATTAACCTGTCATTTGGGTTTTTTTAAATCCAATCTACTATCCACTCTAAAACTGCTGCTTGATAGTATAATTTAACATTAGACACACCAGTTCTCCTCTTTTCTTATCATCTTGTAATATTTCAAATCTTATCCTTGATTTTTTTGCCGCTTCATTTGTTTTTGTTTTTGCTAGTCTTTTAAAAAATTTTTTCCTGAATTGGACTTGAAATCATTTGGAGCAAGAAGTTAATTTTTGGCAATATGTTCATTTTTATATAAATATTTTTCCCAGCCAGGATAGTTTTAGATTAGCCCATCCTGTTAGATCTTTCTGTATTTTTTCCCATAGTGTTTCATAATTATCCTGATACACTATTTTATTATTTCTTGTTAAACAATACCTAAATACTTTATAGGTTTCTCTGTGAGTTCACATGCTGTAATTTTAATAATGTTATCTTCTTGTTTTGTTAGAAATTTTGTTATAATTTTGGTTTTTTTCTATTAATTTAAAACTTGAGTGGAGTCCAAACTTTGCTAATTGTTTCATTACCCATTGTATAGAATATAATGGATTGGAGCTAGTTAAAACTACACCGTTGGCGTAACTTTATTTATTTATTTATTTATTTATTTATTTATTTATTTATTTATTTATTTATTTATTTATTTATTTATTTATTTATTTATTTATTTATTTATTTATTTATTTATTTATTTATTTATAATATTTTGCCCCACCTTTCTCCTTGAAAAGGACCCAAGGCAGCTTACAGCAACAAAATACGATATTTAAAGATGATGATAGATAGATAGATAGATAGATAGATAGATAGATAGATAGATAGATAGATAGATAGATAGATAGATAGATAGATAGATAGATAGATAGATAGATAGATAGATAGATAGATAGATAAAACTTTATTTCAGTCAAAGACCAGCCACAAATAAAACATCAAAATATGTAAATATACAGAGGTATACAAAAATATTGGGATCAAATGCAAATACTCGGTTCTGAGGTGAACAACAACTGCATCTAAACATCTCCCCTAAAGCAATTCCAGAATTTCTAGCAAACCATGCTCTAACTACAGAGGCTCATCCGCTTTTAGGGTACTTTTTTCTAATGCCCACTGCAGCAGTAAGAAATTTGGCAACCCTATGTGTAAGAATGGGATTGGAGTCAGACAGCAGCACATGCATACATTGTTGCTCTGTACAACCGGGGAATCGGCCAATCAGAAGGGAAACAAGTTCTTCACGTACATCCTTGTAAAATGTGCACCGCAACAGGATGTGTTCAGTTGTTTCCATCTGCTCCATTCCACATGGGCAAAGGTGCTCTGCCCAGGGGGTCTTTTCATACCGTCCCTCCTGTACTGCTGAAGGTAGTGTGTTAAGCCGGGCCAGAGTAAACACCCTTCTATGCCTGGGCTGCTCCAACTGGGCAATAATTTCTAATGTGTTTGTAGGAGAAAATCAGATATTGTCATAGGTGTGTATATTAATTTTATGTCCATATGTTTGGCATTAATCAGAGCTGACATGCTGGCCAGGGCCAATGAGAGTTGGATTCCAGCAAAACCTAGGGAACTCCAATTTCTCCAGGTTTAATCCCTTACTATGAAACAAAAGTCTCCTTGATGGCTCAAAATGATTAGAAATTTTGGGAATGTATTTACAAAACAGCCCTTTTGCCTCTGAGCAATGAACTGACTGAAGTAGCTCAATGGACAGGCAGGTGCATTTAATTTAACCTGGCTTTGAGCTTTGTTCTATGAAATGTGCTACTGTTTTCACACTAGAGTTCCCCCCAATGGCACTGCACAGTCGTTTGAGCAAAAAACACTGGGAGCCAATTTAGAGTCATTGGGGAAGAAAGTCTTTTGCTTTTTCACTGTTTGTGGTGATGCTGTCAGTTTGTGACCCATTTCTTGGTTTGAGAGGAAATTATGTACAGAAAAAGAGCATCAGGTCTCCATCTTTGAAGGCTGAGAGACCAAAGATAAAGCTGGGGCTGCCGTTCAATCAGTCTGTAACAAGATACAGGCTGGAATCCTATTGGGTTTCCACAACATAAACCCCCAATCGTGTAATTGGCAAACAGTGTTGGCCTTACGCGGTGCTTTCCCACAAATGGGTGGCCTGCTTTCTTTTTTCTTAATTGATATGAAAATTGCCTTATGATACAAACACTTGCCTGCCTGCCTTAGTTCTGTTGCTCTGTTCCTCTCCATGTAAAATTTACATGCACTCACTTCCATACTTCCTGCTTCACCGTATCCACCTCCTTTTTGTTTGTTTCCTTGTTTAAAAAAAATACTGGGAACAATATTTACAGACTTAGTCTTTGTCAGGTGGACTTACAGCTGTGCCACAACAGTTTGTCAGTAGCAACACAATATTTATGGCATTCCCTGTTCTCTGGAAACTGTTGTCCTGAATGCCTTTGGAAATAAACTATGCTGAATTAATCAGTCTGTCTTCGATTAATTATCCTGGCCATAAATCATCATCAGCCTCATTTATTTCATTCAAAATAAAATTAAATGGTACATGATTCTTTCCAGAAATGGGTTCAAAATACTCGATGGGTGGGAGGAGAAGGGGGAAGGAAGACTGGAGAATGTTGAGAAGGGGACAGACATCAGACATTGGGGAAGGGAGCAGAAGAGATTTAGAAATGAGTGTAGAGCTGGGAGATGAGAGACTGGAAAGGATGGAAGAGGAAGGTTTGGGAGTGGAGTTCACAGTATAGAGGATGGAGGGTAGAGGGAAAGGAAAATGCTACTGCAGCCTCTCTCATTTGCCTGAAGCCTGACATCGCCAACCCTGTGAGATATCAGCTGGAGGCATGTGGCATGGTTTTGAGGAGGAATG
The DNA here is from genome assembly GCF_051106095.1 of Pogona vitticeps. Classification (NCBI taxonomy): domain Eukaryota; kingdom Metazoa; phylum Chordata; class Lepidosauria; order Squamata; family Agamidae; genus Pogona; species Pogona vitticeps. Next base: position 96,892,732 of record NC_135787.1, on the reverse strand, counting down.
GGACATCTCTCAGAGGGATATGTATGTGGGACTTGAGCCATGTGGTCTCAAGCAATATTTCACTGCCTTCACAGACAGCCTACACTCACATCAGCCTTTAACTAGAGGTGTTTATTCAGATACAGTGGAACCTCTACTTACGAACTTAATCCGTCCCAGAAGATGTTCAATAGTTGAAATGTTCTTAAGCAGAAGCTCCATTTCCCATAGGAATGCATTGAAAACCGATTAATCTGTTCTGGCTGAAGAAAAAAATACCAAAAGAAAGAAAGAAAGAAAGAAAGAAAGAAAGAAAGAAAGAAAGAAAGAAAGAAAATAAACACAGAAAGTCCCACGCTGGGACTGTTAAATAAATAAATAAATAAATAAATAAATAAATAAATAAATAAATAAATAAATAAATAAATAAATAAATAAATAAATAAATAAATAAATAAATAATCCAAGAATAAACATTGGAGCAAGTCCCATGCTGGGACTGCAAAACAACAACACCAAAAAACAGAACAACAGAGAAACATAACCCCCCCAGCTCAAACCTACCCTCCAAAACCCATCCAGAATAACTTTTTTTAAAAAGGAGCACCTTACCCGTCCAAAGCCTCCCGGGGTCCCCCGCCACTGTGATCACCGCTGTCAGAGACCTCCCAGGGGTCCCCCGCCATCGCGATCACTGCCTTCAGAGGCTTCGCAGGGCTTCCCCATCCTGACGCAGGCTTTCCTGGGGTAAACCAGACCCCTGGGAGGTCTCCGATGGTGGCAATTTTGGCGGCAGGGGACCCCTGGGAGGTCTCCGATGGCGGCGATTGCGATGGCGGGGGACCCCCCGAGAGGCCTCCGGAAGTGGCGATCGCGGTGGCGGGGGAACCCCAGGAGGCTGAGCCTCCCTTTTCCTAACCGTTGAGGCAAAGGCCTCTTCACCACCAACGGTTAACAAATTTAAATTTCCCGCCCTTTTCCCCTACCTTTTTTTCGTTCGTATCTTGAAGCTCCATTCGCAAGTAGAAGCAAAATTTTGCGAACAGAACTGTGTAACTTGGATTGCTTGTAGGTAGGGACGTTCAGGAGGTTCCACTGCATTAGCTGCCTTGGGTTCTTTTTAGGAGAAAGGTGAGATAAAAATATTTTGAATAATTAAGTCAGTCAGTCAGTCTCACTGTGTTCATTACTCCCATTCAACTATACTGTATAGAGAACACAGCTTTGAGTTTATAAATTTGTGAACACCACTCATTGCTTATGTAGTGTCATACCTTTCATATCTGGATGGACTGACTCATATAATTATCTGTTACTATGCTATGTAAGTGCCATGCCATGTGCTTACATTGGCTGTGGTAGCCTTTAGCACTTTCACTGAAGTAAATTCCTTTCTGGTTTTTCAGCTGCAAAAAAATGCTGTTCCAGCTTCCTGCTCTCAACCTCTAGTGCAAGCATGCTGTCAATATCTTTTGGAAGGAAGTATGTCTGGCAGATAGGGGCAAGGATACAGCTTTTCTCCCTTTCCTGCCTTGCTGGATAGCTCAATGACTGAGGTCTCTGACTGCAGAGCCAGAGATTGGGAGTTTGATTCCTCACTGGGCCTCCTTGACAGGGCCTGGACTTGATGGTCCATAGGGTCCCTTCCAGCTCTGCCGTTCTAAGATTAAGATTTCTTTCCATAGGGCAGGCATAATATTAATACACAGTTTTTCCTTTAAAATGTATCAGTTCAATATTACATTTATAAAATGACAATGAATTTTGTGGCACCTCTAAGATGAACAGAATTGTGATAATGTGGGCGTTCATGGATACAATCAAGTTATTCAGGTGCATCCTAGAACTCCAGGTATACATGCATAGTGTACATAGTTGAGGTGAATGAAATGAAAGTCAGACATCAACAATTATATTAGCAAAATGTAGGGTGATAGTCCAAACATCCATTTTCGGGTAGCTCTTTTTTTAGATTAAACTGTATATGTAGTGAAATACAGCATGGCTTGTTTTAATGTCTTGCTTTCAGTTGTTTGATGGTTGACATTTACGTTTCTACCTCCACAAGGGTTTGCTTGTGTAATAGCCAGGAGGTGGAATCAATGGGGCATGTTCTTGCGTTTTGTAGTTTATTTGCCATGACTCCACAGTTGTTCATCTAGTGGCCACTCTACTTGACTGATCTGCCCAGTTATATTCTAAATGTATGTTGTCACCAAATAAATACATAAATGCATAAATAAAATAAAATATTTATTTTACAAATTCTGTGATATCACAGGATCCAGGGTTTTGTGGTTAAAAGAAAACAAGCATCCCTCTATAAAAAAAAGTGGAAAAGAAGCCAAAAATCCAATCCAAAGCAATTCTTCTTCATAGATGTGTGTGGGAGGGGAGGGTTTTTTCTCTGTAAGGTGTAATATATGACACCTGTCAACCAGGCCTCGCCCATACGCAGGAGCCTTATTCAGAGAATGAAGCAAGAAGGGCCATTGTAATTCTGTCCATGAGTGTGTCAATTACATCATAACATGCTCTTCTGGTTATCATGTAATCATAATTGATGGTGGTGAAATGGTTTTAACATTTTTGAAACATGTTGCAGAAATCCAAATTTGAGACATATACTTTGAACACAGCAGCTAACATCTGTAATATTGATGAGTGAAATAAGAGAACTGCCAGCTGTGCCCACAATAATTTTCATCACTCAGAGCAGAACATTCGTATGAATAAGGATCACAACACCTTTCCCTTTCCTAGAGCTGCCACAAGTGTAGACATTCTTGACCCAGTCCTTTCAAAGTCAATCCTTATCACACACTAAAATATGGATCTTCTGTGAACAGGAAGAGTCAGTTTTCAGTTTTTTAAATTTAGCAAGGACCTGCCTCTTCTTCTTTGGACTCTTTAAACTTCTGTTTTTAGATGTGCTCATGCATAAATAAATGTATAGCTATGGCTGTGAAACTAACCCAGCTATAGATCACCTATGCGTGTTAGACAAATAAAGTTTGAACCACTGATAAAAAAATGAAATACAAAGAATATACCTCATTAGTCTATATGCAGACTGTGAACCCTTATTTTTTTGCTAATCCTAGGGAAGATTTGCCAGCAGTTCTATAAATACCAATATGACTGAATGCCATCACATAAATACTACAGTGGTGCCTCAATTTATGAACTTAATCTGTTCCGGAAGATAGGCGTAAATCGAAATGGTCGTAAGTCGAAGCACCATTTCCCATTGAAATGCATTGAAATGCAATTAATTCATTCTGGCTGAAGAAAAAAATCACCAGAAAAAAAATAACTGCAAGACCCATCGGAAATGCGATTAATCCTTCCAGCCGAAGGGGGGAAGAAAAGCAAGCGAAGCATGGAAGACAGATGGAAATGTGGAAAAAGCAATGCAGAAAGCAAGTGAAGCATGGAAGACAGATCAGAAATGGGGAAAAAGCAATGAAAAAAGCAAGCGAAGCAAGCAAGACAGATCGGAAATGGGGAAAAAGCAATGCAAAAAGCAAGCGAAACATGCAAGACAGATCGGAAATGGGGAAAGAGCAATGCAAAAAGCAAGCGAAGCAAGCAAGACAGATCGGAAATGGGGAAAGAACAATGCAAAAAGCAAGCGAAGCATGCAAGACAAATCGGAAATGGGGAAAAAGCAAAGCACCAAAAAGCAACCAACCCCCCCCAAGACCCATCAGAAATGAGGGAGAAAAACTCCAAAAAGCAACCAACCCCTCTCCCCAAGACCCATCAGAAATGGGGGGACTCCAAAAAGCAACCAAACTCCCCAAGACCCATCACAGCACAGAAACATACCCCTCCAGCCCAAAACCACCCTACAAAAACACCCAGAACAGTTTTTTAAAAGCAGAAAACAGCACCTTACCTTACCAGGCAGCTTCCTCCGATCACACACTCTCTAATTGCTGGGGTGAAAGAGCTACAAAGAAGCAGCCTTGTCGCCACCTACAATTAGCAATTTGAATTTCCCGCTTTTCCCCTTGCCTTTTTTCTGTTCATAACTCGAAGCTCTGGTTGCAATTAGAAGCAAAATTTTGCGGCCGGAGCTGGTCGTAAGTAGGGACGTTCGTAAGTCGAGGCACCACTGTACTTCAGTGATCCAGAAACAAATTAACCATATATTTGAAATATCACCCAGTTAAAATATCTTAAATGTTTAGGACACAGATTTTTATAAGAATCTGAAGCATATCTTACTGTGTAATTATAATATGACAATCAGGAAGATTAAAGATGCTGGATCCAAGTGAACTAGACTGCATTTATCTGTCTTAGGTTGGATACAAAGCAATCAAAATTGTTGCAGTACTAAAATAATAATACATGTTCCAGGTAATATCATTAATACAGTGGTGCCTCGCATAGCGAGGTTAATCCGTTCCGGATTAACCTTCGCTATGCTGAAGCATCGCTGAACGGGGCAGCGATTTCCACTGGAACAAATAAGCCAAATACTCACCTTTCAGCGAAGCTTCAGGATGGCCGGCAGCCATTTTCGCGCCCTCGCCTTGCTTAACGAGGGCGCGAAAACGCTGCGCGCGGCCATTTTAGGCCATTTCCCGGCTTCCGGCGGCGAAACGCTTACCGGTCTTCGCAAAGCGAATTTTTCCCCATTTAAAAAACGTTGAGCGATTTCATCGTTATACGGTGCGCTCGTTAAGCGAGGCACCACTGTATTTCATGTTAAGATCCTAAACGGCTGGCAAATATTATTAAATACACCTGTATTAAACAAAAAGTGATCAAGGCTACAGATGACTGCAGTGCACACTAACCAGGACCATTGAGGTTGGAGTGTTCCTAATTTTGTGGGTCTATTTTGATATTTTTGAACTGAAATTGTCCTGGCACATATATTACACTTATGTGTGAAGATGATAGAAGCCTGAACTGATGCAATTCATCTTCTCCAGAATATTCTCCAAACAAACAAAACAACAACTGTGGACTCTTTATCAAATCCCACCACTAGGTTTATATTAGAAATCTGCAGAAAGTGACAGTGAAAAATATCTTCAGCTACTGCACTTTTGGCACCCTGTATGTTATCACACATCATTTTCAGTGTTACTTAGAGTAATTCATCTTTGTTGTCGTCATCATCATGCTTCACTATAGAGCCATAACAATCAACACAGCAAAATGCAATAATACAGTAAAAAAATCTGATAAAGTTTCCATACAAGTTTAAAATACATTAACTTATGTACAATATTTAAGCGTAACACTGTAACAAAAACAAGAGTTTAATAATTCACTATCCAATATCAGGTGAGCCAGAGTAGAGTAATTAATCTAACAGTCAACTCTGAAAAAAAAAGTTTAACTTTATAATAATAGTAGGAAATCTTGCCATTCAGAATATGACAGTTCCCCCCACCCCATTAATATTACTGTTAGTTTATCTCAGTCTGGCCAACTGGTTATTGTTCGGAGATAGACCTGAAATGCCTTTCATGCTCATCTGCAAATATAAGACATTAAAATATCACATGCACCAAATCTTCAATGGACTTATAATTGCAAAGGGAGGCTCGTAAATGATAGTATATTCAAACATGTCTGTGTAAGAGAGGGAGGCTTTCATCTCTTGAGTGACTGCGTCTTGTATACAGATAAGATAAATTAGTTCACATTTTTTTTACCAAAATCAGAAATCTGATGGAAAAAATGCAAATAAAATAAATGGCTATTAAAATCCTGATAGATTTGAATGAGTTGACTCTGGATATGGTTAAGATTCCTAAGAGTCTGAAATCTAAGCTTTATGACCTTTTTCTTAATAAAACAAAACCAATACCAATAAACTTAAAGTGCATTGGTAATTAAGCCTGCAGGAGACTGTGTCTGATGACACTTAAGCCAATATTTGGTCTCAAAAAACACCCCAACTCATGTTTGCACATAATTGAGAAAGTACATAAAATTACTATTTCAGTGGTATAATACACTTCAGATTTCTAGTGCAGGATCAATTCTGTGCTGGAGAGATCATAGGTTTAAGGCAGTGGAGGCAAACCTTTTTTGGCTGGAGTGCCCAAAATGAGGGGGTGGGGAAGAAACCAGTGGCTGCCGTGCCGCTCGGAAGACCAGAACCGGAACAGGAAGTGGCAGTTTCAGGGGGAATCATGGGGACAGACAGGAAGTTAAAGGGGGGATCATGGGGACAGATAGGAAGTTAAAGGGAGAATCATGGGGACAGATAGGACGTTAAAGGGGGGATCATGGGGATGGACAGGACGTTAAAGGGGGGATCATGGGGATGGACAGGAAGTTAAAGGACCCAGAACAGGAAGAGAAAGGGGGAATCCCAGCTGCAGCCACTTCAAAAGGTTTGTCGCGTTGCAGAAGAAAGGGCTTCGCGTGCCAACTGTGGCACGCATGCTATAGGTTCGCCATCACTGGTTTAGGGGAACCCACTGGTGTATGTAGTGCCATTGTCCAATTGTCAGTCCATTTTGGGATTAAGTGATTTCAAGATCTTTGCACACTTTTGAAAAGGATGGTAATAAAAGATTCCAAACCATGTTTTTAGCTGTCTGAGAGGTGTAACAACTCCCTCCTACAGAAATATCTCAATGGATTCTTCATTGTAGCAGATCACGTTGTAAAAGCCCAAGGTTGGAAATATGGCTACAATTACTCATTTTTTGTGTCATATAAAAAGATTTGGCCTATAGCAGTATGACTTAAAATTATTAAAGAAATACTAAAAACTTACAACAAAACAAACAAAAATCCAAAGTGAAATAAATGACTAGCCAAGTGATTCAGGGGAGTGGTGAATGCTTCTTTATATCAAGGTCCAATTTCAGCCTGCCTAAAGGAGACAGTTGTAAAGTGTTTACTTTAAAAAGCCCTCTCAGAACCCCACTGTGTTAGATAACTATGTGCCATTTTGGGGCAAGGCACATGTGTGTGTGGTACATTCTAGCTCCAGGAGTTTTGTTACAAGATGAATTATCCAGATCCATTGACGTCTGACTTTGGGGACTCCTGTTCACTGGGATAGATATTCATTCCCTGGTCACCTAGGCAGATGATCTGCATTGGGATCTAGACAAACATATAGTGTCCCTGTTTGTTTGGGTTTTTTTTTTTCTAGACTTCTTATCAGCTTTCGAATTCCATCAAACTATTATAGTAATAACTACGGTATCCTTTTGGGTCACCTCTCAATGATGCAACCTGGATTTTACAGTGACTTCTGTCCTTTGTAGATGCTGGGTGTATTCGATGTTTTGGCCCTTGGCCTTTGGCATCTCTCAGGTTCTGTCCTAGTTCCCATGTTATTTAACATGAACACTAAACTACTGGGAGGGGTAGCCTGGGATTTGGAGTTTGGTGCCAGCAATATGCTGAAGATACTCAGCAAAATCTCTCATTTTCGTCTCATTCCGAAGTTCTAAACCAGTGTCTTTACATCAGTAGTGAACTGGATGAGGTAAACAAATTGAAGTTCGATCCCATCAAGACGCTCCTGATCAAGAAAAATGGTGTGCTTCCCAAGCAGAATGTCAGCAAACCTATCTCGTTCACCTATCAATTTTTTTTTAAAGTATTGTTTTATAACAAAGTGGTACAAACATAGATATTTATGTTGATCAGGACAAAGAGCAGAGTTTTTCCCAGAGGCCCTCCTCTTTAGATTAAATCTCGGAGTGAAGCTTGAATAATTTTTAAGGTTGAGACATAAGGTGTATTGTGAGATCACCCTTTGTGCTTATATAGCCACAGGCCTTGAGGAAAAGACAGTTTGTTTTAAGTAAACAAATTTAGCTGTGATCATTGCTTGCTTTTTTATAACTTAATATTGATCAATATTGGCAATAAAATACTGGACACTATCATAACTTCTGCAAAGTGCAACTGGACTTTACTAATGGACACCTGTGAAAGAGTGAGGGAAATGGATTTTTGCTTCACATGCACAGTAATTCTGACATTAACCTTGCATGTTGCACTTAATGTACTGTGGTGCATTACCCTAAATATTTCATGGTGTGCATTTTCTAAGATTAAAGAAGCATTGCATAATCGGCATTTATAATTTAGGATAACAAAGCAATCTTCTGAGAGTTGGTGTATGGAAGCAGAGCAAGAATTGTCAGTTTCCTTTCACTTGAGTCTAAGCCTCAGCCATCAACAGACTCATTAGTGATAGCTGATTTGTACTAATGGCCAATACGTACAGACCAGAATCCTGTTGGTGATTTATGTGTATGCAAGTTAAGTTGTGTGGCTCACTGTGGTGAATTGCTGCAAACTAACAAGGCATCAATTGCATTAGTAGGGATGTACCTGTTGTGCAGTCAAGGGTGTGTCTTATGGTAAATGGGCCCACATTAGTTAGTGGCAGTTCACCATGGTGAGTAATGGCCTTCTTCCTTCCTTCCTTCCTTCCTTCCTTCCTTCCTTCCTTCCTTCCTTCCTTCCTTCCTTCCTTCCTTCCTTCCTTCCTTCCTTACTTACTTACTTACTTACTTACTTACTTACTTACTTACTTACTTACTTACTTACTTACTTACTTACATTTATACGGCGGTGCCTCGACTTACAAACATCGCTAGTTACAAAAATTTTGAGCTATGGAAACCTTTGGCAACAAAATTTTGGTTGGACTTGCAGCCGGAACTTCCATTTACGAAAGAAAAAAGACAGGAAAACCCCGGGGTTCCCCGCCACTCTGATCGCCGCTGTGGGAGGCCTCCCAAGGTTCCCTGCAGCTCTGACTGCCACTGCCAGGGAAGCCACGGCAGCTGCCACGGCGGCGGGGAAGCCTGGGCTACCCCGGTGGTGGCAGTCGGAGCAGTGGGGAACCTCGTGAGGCCTCCCACGGTGGCTGTCCCAGCAGCGGGGAAGCCGGGGAGGCCTCCGGCGGCAGCTGTCATGACTTCCTCTGTTTATTTTCTTTATTTATTTATTTTGGTATTTTTTTCTTTGGCCGGAACAGATTAATCGGTTTTCAGTGCATTCCTAAGGGAAATGGTGCTTTGACTTACGAAACTTTCAAGTTATGGCCGCCCTTCCAATACAGATTACAGTAATTCCGTAAGTCGAGGCACCACTGTATATTGCCCTAGTAGTGCATAGCACTATTCTGCCCGGTTAATATAATAATAAAACATCTAGAATAGAATTAACATTAAAATCAACTCCTGAATCAAATAAAAGCAAATGCCATTAAAAGTAGAAGAGGCAAGAACAGGACAGGAGGCATAAGATCAGGCTGGCTTGCATAGAAAGGCCTCTCTATAAAGAAAAGTCTTCAGAAGCCTTTTGAATGTTAGGAGGGAGGGAGCTCCACCAGCAGCTGGTTCCGAAGTGTAGGTGCCACCGTGAAGAAGGCTTGGCCCCTTGTGGCTGATTCCTGAGCCTCCCTTGGAGTGGCCACCCGAAGGAGCAAGACCTGAGAGGATCTGGTGGGATGGGTTATAAACGTGGGGAGAGACACTCCAACAAATAATGTCCTAAAGCGTGGATGGCTTTGTATGTAAGCATCAAGACCTTGAATCTGATCCGGGAAACAACAAGTAACCAGTGGAGGCGAGCCAGCACTGAGGAGATGTGATCAGAATTGTGCACACCAGCCCCCAATCTGGCTACCGAATTCTGGACATACTGCAGTCTCTGGGCCAGTCTCAAGGGAAGCCTCACGTAGATGATTATTTGTGAGCATTAATTAACACATGGAAAGTTCTGACCCCTCATTAAATGTTATTATTATCTGGTGTGTGGGGGTTATTTTAGTAGAAGGACTCATTTTGAACTATTACAAAATGTTGCCTGGCGGCCTTTGTGGTTTGGGGAAATTCCTAATCTGCATGGTTTCTGTAAATTGATCCCTTTCTTAGAAAACCATTCAACATCCTGCAAAGGATTTGGAAGATTACCAAGAAAAATCATAGCAGAACCAAATTTCAACATAACAAATGCAGAGATTGCTTTGCATCTCAAAAGTGAAGTGTACTGGCAGCTGTGCGTTTGTATATCCCCATTGTTCATCATGAATTACTTTCGATAAATTAAAACAGTTTTCTTGATTTGCAGAACAAAACTTGTCTGTGCATAGTTTTCCATAAACTACACTTAGCCGTCACAACTGCCATCTGAGCTATTGTGTGATGCATTTTTTTGCACATGGTATTCTCTGGGATAGACACTTACTTGCTGAAAGCTTACTTAGTTGAATTAAAAACCAAGCTAAAATATTTTATGTCACAAGTTGTTGCTTCAGGATATGATGCTGTTTTGAATAATTTACTGTACTGAGAACTATTACTCTGGTTTCATCATGCTTTTCAGACCACAATAGTATTTTAGAGCTATGATTAGGAGGGATGCTTGCATCTCTTTTTCAGATTGAAACTTACCTCCTGTGTTTATGGCTGTAGTGTGTCCATGTGCCCACAAGGGAGAGAGGTATGCACTCAGGTGATGGAGCTTTTGATGTTTCAGCTACAGACACTTTTTACCAGTGTTGCTTTGCAACAGGCCCTTCAAGCATTTATTTGTGTTGATTCCTCCCTTCCTTCTGCCATATTGGCATGTATGTGTGTCAAAGTACTGGAATCTTCCTCCTCCATCAACCTGGCTCTTTGAATTGGGGGAGGGGAGTGGAATAGTTTTTTCTTGTATTCCTTTCTACGTTAACTGAAATGCTATGCCATGCAAAGCTGTCTGAGAGTCTTGAGGCTTTCACTTTGTTAGAATCATAGTATAATAGAATTGGAAGGGACCTATAAGACCATCTGGTCCAACCCCCTGCTCAGTGTAGGTATCCAAATTAAAATATGTTAGATGGTTGCCTAACTTTCTCTTTTTGCATTGATAATTTATTTAGCACATTTATATTTATCCCCCAGTGATTTGGGCAGTTCTTGCCTCTTCACGATGAGGGAAGCTGACTTCTTTGGCAGCTCCTGAGCAGTGAAAGATTTGTTTGTTTTTTGTTTGTTTGTTGAACATATACCTCACTCATCTAGTGGACAAACTTGAAATAATAAACATATTAAAGCAAAATCATGTCTTAACACCCCCAACAACAAACTTTACAAATCTCAAGATAGTGAACCATAGGGCCATCAAAAAATTGCCTCAACATTAAAATTAGAAAGGAGTGAGGTTTTGAAAGGCCTCAGTAAAGAGCCAAGCTTTAATTTGCTTCCTGAAGCTTAGGAAGGAATTTTCACAAGAAGGAAGTTCTAGAGCAAGATGGCCACCTAGAGTGGTCATAGTTGGCCAGCTAGGCGGGACATAAATAAAATAAAATATTAATTAATTAATTAATTAATTACCAAGAAGGCCTGGCTTCTGGTTGACAACTTCTGGGCATCCTTTGGAGTGGTCACCTACAACATCAAAGATTGGGAGATGCAGGTGGGATGAGAGGTTGATCTGAGAGAGAGGAACTTCAACAGGTAGTGAGGTCCTAAATTGCACAGGACTTTATAAGTTGACATCACCTTGAATTTGGCCTGGATACATACTGGCAGTCAGTGCAGTTGGGCTAGCACAGGTGAAATATGGGCAAATTTAGATGTATCCATAACAAACCTGGCTGTAGTGTTTTGCACTTGCTGCAGCTTCCGAACTGTCTTCAAGGGCAGCCCCACACAGAGATTACTGCAGTAGTCAATCCTCAAGATTACGAACACATGAACCAGTGTTAGTAAGGACCTCCTGCCAAGAAAGGATTTGGAGGTATGCAGTCTGTCTCAGATAAAAAAAAGCAGACTTGGCCATAGCCAAGATCTGATTCTCCACCAAGAGGGCCAAGTGCAAAAGCATACCCAAGTTGTCGATCTGATTGTTCAGGGGGAATGTGATTGAATCAAGATCAGGTAACAAACTGGCTAACAGATAGGATGCCCTCCCAATAACAGAATCTCAGTTTTGTCAGGATTCAACTTCAGCCTGTTAGTCCTCATGCAGTCCATAGATGTGGCCTAGCAGCACTCCAGGTTTGCGCACCTTCCCCTGCTGAAGAGCAAAAAGACAGATAGAGTTTTGTGTCATGAGCATACTGATAACAACCCACTCTGAATCTCCAAGTAACCTCTCCCAGAGGCCTCACATAGATGTTAAGCAGCAAAGGGGGAGATTACCAGTCCTTGCGGAACACCACATTGTAGCACCCATGGGGACAAAACATCCCCAAGCTGCATCCTCTGGTACTGGCCATCAAGGAAGGAATGAAGCCAGCACACTGCTGAGTTTCCAGCCCCCCGACCTCAATAGCCAGTCCATGAAGATATGACTGATGGTAACAAAGGCTGCTGAGAGATCCAGGAGCACAAATAGAGTTACACTGCCCCAGTCAGCTTCCCGTAATAGGTCATCTAGCAGGGTGACCAGAACTGTCTCAGTCCCATGATGTGATCTGGACTCTGAATGAAATGGTTTCAGACTACTGGTGTCCTCCAAAAACACCTACAGCTTATCGGCTACCAACCTTTCTATCAGTTTTCCCATGAATTGTATATTAGTTGTTTTAAGTCATCAATCAACAAGTTGGATTTTTTGAGAATGGGCCAGGTCTCCTTCAGGGGGAGGGCATTATATTGAGTCTAGTGACATGCTGCATACCTCCACAGACACAGACTCCAGCGCTTGTGCTACTGAACAGGCATTCATTTATCAATCTAAGTTAAACCTTGTAACATGAGTTCCTCTTTAGGTCATGATAGAAATGACACAGCAAAGAAGCCTGTGAGACTGTAGGGCTTCCTTTGTTATTCTCACGGCGATCACTGAAAAATGCATCAGAAGCTGCCAGTGGTCTCTGCTCTAGGAAATTTCAAGAAAGAGCATGGGGTATCATGGATCCAGTACTGAGCAGCAGCCAAAACTCTGACGTGGGGAAAGAAGAACCAGGTAGACTGGGACCTTTCTGGAAGTGCAGAGGTGCTACACCCAGTCATAGACCCAACATCAAGCTTGAGTGAGATCCTGCCGGTCAAGATCTGCTGGAGCAAGGTGCATCCTGATTTAGACCCCAAGAGCCAACACTCTTTGTGCCAGATTTTCACCTAAGGGCATCATGTTCCCCAGTGCAGCTAAAGCACAAAACAAAGTCTAAATGAATGCAGATGCTAGGTCCCAGGCTAGGCTGGAGGTCAGATGACTACAGCTTTCAGACTCCACCCATCTGCAAGGTGCTTGAGTAGGAACAGCACCTTCCAGAGATCTGAAGATCACAAGCAAATACCATCTGTTCCTGGCTACCACCCCTTGCTCCCCCCCCACAACTTGTTAAAGCTTTTGTACACATTTTTGTGCCCCCTTTTTCCATGACTCACCTCACCACATGACCTGTTTTAAGCCCAGCAAGTACCATTTGTTTAAAACTAGAAATTGAAAAGTAACTTCTGGTTTTTTGGGGGGGGAGGAATTGCTTCCTTTACTAAAAATGTTGCAAGGGGGGGAGGGGAAAACATGGTCAAAGTGCACAGTAGATTTAACATTACCATTTGCTTTTTTAAAAAAGACATTTTTTTTCCTTCACAATTTACATCAACACTTCAGAAGTAACTGAAGTGCTTTTAAGCAATCATAGATCAGATCAGTGTAGCTAATCCTTTCAGCTTTTTTCCTTACAAGTAATCAATATGGGAACCTGATCAAACTTTGAATCTAACATGGGGAGAACATTTTTTTTTAAAAAAAATCACCTTCTCTGCAGCAGTCTGATTGAGATCAACTCTCTGCTACCTATCTGCAGAGGACTAAAACCTCTAATGGAAGGGAATGAGAGTTTTGCTTATATATGTTGAATAACTGTACTTACTGATCTAGATATGGCTACAGTAAGGTTGGGAAAACAATAGAGGGTCCTTACCGCCTCCGCTCTGCCAGTGTCCTGATTAGAGACGGGCACAAACCTCAGACTGGCACCACAGATACCACACATTCCCTTCCCTCACCCCACTAGCCGGCTCTCCCACTCACCAGCTGGCATGTGCTGGTTTTCTCCTCCTCTTTGGGCATTCAACCAGTCCCGCAGGAGCGTGTGCTCCACTCTATCAATTATGGATTTTCAATAGAAACCTGTGGCAGGAAAAATATATAAATATATAAGAAATTTGAATGGAATGCAAAAGTGTTGCTCTATAATTGAAAAGTCCTCTTAAATTTTGCCTCAAAGAAATACATTAAGAGTGAAAATAGTTTCTTAAAAAAAACAAACACAGCTGGAGATATAAGTTTATATTGTAAAACCAAAACTTGGCCAGTACACAAAGAACTGATAAGATAGCAATAGTTCATTCACTAAATTCCGTGCCAGTTTTCGCGATGAAAATGTAAACAGTGATGCTTGCATTCTGCGAACAAATACAATGACAAAAAAGGGGGGGGGACTGCAGTTTATTTTGCCGCTTGAGTTACATTTGCCTATAATGTTCATTAATAAGGAAATGCCACAAAAAATGTGGAAACTTGTCTTTTTTTAAAAATGGGAATAATTGTATATTGTACAGAAGAAACTTTTACAGAGGAGTGTAAGAGAAGAGAAGAATGAATGTTATTTAAATAGTTTGCTTTTTGATAAGCAAGTAGAAAAGAAAAGAAAAGTGCTATTTGTTTTACAGTATAAGGCTTTAGCGTCATAATAAATAATAAATAATTCCTTCAATGTGGAAACAATGAGGAGTATGAACTCATATGATACAGTGCACCCTCGCCTTACAGACGGCTCGACTTACAGACTTTTCGAGTTACAGACTTCTCTGGCTGCAAAATTTAGGTTCAACTTGCAGCCAGAGAATCGACCTACAGACCAGAAAAAAACCAAAATGGAACAAAAATGGAACAAAAACGGCTGGTTGAGGGATTAATCGGTTTCCAATGGATTGTAGGTCAATGGAGATTCGACCTACAGACTTTTCGACCTGCAGCCACCGTTCCAATACAGATTAATTCTGTAAGTAGAGGGTCCACTGTAGTCTGTAGTATTTATGATGGAAACATTTTAAATGTAAAAGCGTGTACAGGATGTACTATCCAAATATGGTATTAAGGAAGTTGCTCGGGGGGGGGCATTTTCCCGGCTAGGAGCTATCTTGGCAGGTAGCTGAGTTGATCTACAGCTGTCTCGACAAGCTAGCATCGCTTACCGATGGGAAAGCCAAAGTTCAGCATCATAAATGTTTTGTCTAATTAAAAACAGAGATTTCTATCATGTTTATGGAGCATCTCCGAAAGGACAGGAACATCTCCCAGAGATCATCTCAGAGAGAACATTTCCCAAGAGCCTCAGCCACAAGGTGCAGATGGACTGACAGCAGCCAGGAGATTGCCATGGGAATAGCATAGATAAAGGCTGAGAAAGATAGGTGAGCTTTTCTGTATGTCAACTACATGCTTAGATACAGCTAAATAATGTTTTTGATTTTGTTTATTGTTTCTTTTAAAAGTTTAAGTGCTTTTTCATGCCTGCCAC
Organism: Pogona vitticeps; assembly: GCF_051106095.1. NCBI lineage: Eukaryota > Metazoa > Chordata > Lepidosauria > Squamata > Agamidae > Pogona > Pogona vitticeps. Next base: position 96,877,275 of record NC_135787.1, on the reverse strand, counting down.
TGAAAACTATAAAGCTTTTGCATTTTATGATTTTATTCTTAAGAACTTTGAAATGTTCTCAAGATGTATTCTTTGCCTTATTAGGCTACAAGCTCTTCTTGTTCATTTTTATTATTGAAAAATAATATTATTATTGAAAGAGTCTGTACTCTTGATGAAGACGCTCCTGTATTCCAACACTCCTATGTTTTGTATTCAAGTTCAATTTAAGTTCACCTTGTAAGTATTTTTTTTGCCTACAGCATGTTCATAGCTGTAAGGATGATTATGCAAGATAAAGATAAACATGCCTGTGACTTCTCAAATGTTATATATTTGTAATATTTTTGGACTTTATGTTTTTCATATGGCACTTAGAAATAATGTAAATAAATAGAACTTGCATAGAATTAACAAGTTTTGGAGTGGCCTAGAATTATTGCAACAATGAAGACCCTTATAATGAGATAACCAGATGAGTATACAAACAGCTTGTGACTTGATTATTTGGTTTCGTTTTGGTATTAACACTTTACTGGGATAATTTCAGCTGTAATGAACTGTGGAGTCTGTTCTTACCTGGGAGGTCTGTCAATCTTATAGGACTCATATGGGGGTCATCTGTCCAAATCAGGATCTGACACCTCCTCCAGCAGTTGCCTACTCAGATGAGGAGGCGGGGCAGGGATTTCTGCAGCGCTGTCTTTGAGTGGGTGGCTGCTGGAGGAGGTGGAGGAAGGAAGCACACACTCCTGCTGGGACTGATGGAATGCCTACAGAGGAGGAGGAGAGCAGTGCATGCTGGTTGGTGAGTGGAAAAATGTGTGGCACTTGTGGTGCCAATCTGACAAACCAGCACAAACCTCCAAACAGAGGTTTGTGCCCATCTTTAATTCTGGTCCTAAGTGAGCCCTGCTTGGATTATGTTTGTGGAAAGAAAAAAATCCTAAAGCTGTACAAATCTTAAAAGACAACTAAGTGGGAAGGCAGTTTTAGCAGTCACTCTATTGAACTTCTGGAACTATGTATATCCACCTGGAAAGAACAAAATGAAATGCAATCAGAGGAGTGTAACTGAACCTGTGTGTATGCTTTTGAACAAATAAAGAGGATTGGGAGAGGAAGATGAAGTCAGGGTGCCTGTTTGTCTTCATCCCACCATTCTCAGTCTGCTGGTTTGAAGAGGATACTCCAGAAGAATAGTTGACTCTGCAAGGCTATTCTGTTCCCAGTTTATAAGAGAAGAACATAAGTTGGTGGTTCTGCAGTCCTTCATTTGAAAACATCCAGAGTCTAGAGCAGGGATGAGGAATATGTTGCTCTCCAGATGTTGGACTGCAACTCCCTGTTATTGGGTATGTTTGGGATAACATTTCATTAGAAAATTGAGGCCTGCATCTCCCTTACCCTAGACTAGGGCACAAATGAAGAACCTTATGTTGAGATGTCCGGAATGCAAGGAACTGTGGAAATGTTTAGAGGACAAAAGATTCTCCGCCGGCATCTGAGTCTGACACCAGAGCCCTTTGTCTCCTTGGAGCTGCCCAAGGTCCTGCCACTCCATCCTGAGCCTGCCTGCTAACAACATTTAGCTGAACAGCCTCTTATTGGGGTGGGGAATGTGGCCAGAGGGCTTCTAAATGGGGACCTGTTTCGAAAAGGTATTCTGAGCAAGCTCACCTGTCTGAATGCAACTTAAAAGGAGGGAAATGGCACAAGGGCATGCTTTTTCTTGCAAAGCATTTTCTCTAGGTCTTGCATGGGCTACTGAGGAAGCAGTTCTACTAGAGGAATATGAATATATTGAGACATACCCTAATAAGGTTTCCCCAATGAAACTGCATACTTACACCCTCTGGTGCTGGAGGAGACACAAGGTAATCTCAGTGCACTGAGATGGTGGTGATGAAGTATGTATGAGCATGTATGGGGAGGGCAAAGATGCAGGTTGTGCATGGGTGTGTGCATAACATACTGTGATCAGAGAGAAATGAGTTGCATAACGTAACATGAGTTGTATGACATAGCATGAGTTGCATGGTTAACATGTCAGCAGTGAGCATTGTCATCAATTGGGAACAGAAGGCGTTCCAGGATGGTTTTCAGTGTTACTACATCTCTGTTCCTACTGCCATTCCTGGGCGTTTGACTGCTGAGAAGGCATAGAATCATAACTACAGTGTCACAGATGTGACATAACCGGACTAAGGAAGTGGCCTGCCTGTCCTTTAATATAGCCAGTGTGGAGCAGATGCAAGCGCCCTGATAGTTGACAGTTATTCAGCTGAGGAAAAAGTGATATGAGGCAGAGCTTGAAAATAGTCTGCTATCGGTAACAGTTACCTAAAACCTGGTACTTGTGCTGATTACAAGAACGTAATGTGGATAGAACATTATTCACATGAAATGGATAGACTGCTTAGCTAGCAATAACATAACTAAGTTTTATCTCAAAAGTTATCCAATGAGTGATAGCCATGGTCTTTTTTATTTTGTGCATGTGTAACAAGTATCACTTCCTAGTTTCTACTAATGCTCCTTTAGCTTCAGGCACATTTGTAAAAGCATTAAGTAACCTTTTAAAAGTTTTATGCCATTGTCTTATCAGCCTTGAACATTCCACCCAAAAAGTAATAAAGGAAGCAATGCAATTTTTGTTGTTTGCTGTACAATATTAAGGGTAATGAATTACTTCAGGGGCTTTTGCAATAAATTACATAGAAAACTACTTTTAAAAATAACATTCCAAACTTCTGTATGAGATAGCTATGATCTATAACATTAGATGAAAAATTATAAGGGATGTTCAAACAATCATTCTTCATGAGATATCCGTCTGAATACCAAGCACTGAAGATAGTCAGTTGGTGAGTCATTTCTTTGTTTTAAAGCTCAAGGCAGCACAATTTTGCCATTTGAATTGATGGCCTGTTTGTAGTCTCCAGACAGGAAAAGTATCATGCTGAGAAGCCTTCATAACTGGTGAGAGACAGAAAACGTTTCTTTCCCTACCGTCCTTCTGTTTAGGGTAGTCACATACACTACGGTAAGCTGTAGAGTTTAACAAAAGAGTTGTTATGTCTGGTCATAGAGCATAAAAATGCAAATGTGGTCTTGTCTAGTTTTTTTAATTGAAAAGGCATGTTGGTGGGAATTTACATATCCTTTTCATTCACAGATTTAAAAAAAAAGACCATCCTATCATTAGTCTATATTGAAGTCATATTATTCTTGACTTTATGACAGTGTATGAAACAACACAAATAAATCACTTAGATGTACTTAAGTCTTCTTGCTGCTGTAGGAGTTGAAGTCACCCTCCCTTTTTCCTTTTGCTTATTTGTCTGTTGCTTTTTGAGTGGTGAAGTTAAGTATGTGGACAGTAAATAAGAAATATACTTCTGTATTCTGCATGAATAGAAGTAAGATGGATTTAAGTCAAATGCCCCCCTCCCTTGAATTGCTTTGTGTGGAGTACAAACTGCTAGGCACATCTTCTGCTGAAATCTAAGTGACATGTGTGAAAGCTATGAATGAAGCCTTTTAAACAAACAAATAACATCAGCAAGATACTCTTTTTAAAAAGTTTTCATCTTTTTTCAAATCTAAAATCTTCTAAGGTCTTTTAGAAGTTGAGGATGGTCCCTCATGAGGATATACAATAAGTGTCATAAACACCTTAAGATAACAAGTCAAAGTAAAGGTTTAAACCATCTACCTTTGTGCACTGGGCTGAAAAACTGGCCATTGGGGTAAGAATAAAACTCCAAGGGCAGAACTTTTGAGGTACCATGAAATATGCGGGAAAGTCTAGAGTTTTGGGGAAAGGAATTTTGGGATGATTTTGCATGATGTCCTTGTGCTACCCCCAGGTCATCCTCACCACAGAGCAGCATATTGTGGAAAGCTCTCATTTAGGGGTCAAGCGCTGGTTGGCAGTAAGGGGCCTGCCCCATTTCTTTACCTTACTGATTAATGTGGGGTGATAGAGAGAGGAGGGGGCTTGGATGATGTCTTCTGTTTCTGAACATATGCTTTCCTATATGGCTGCTAAGGATGAGATGCTTCAGTTAATTGGGATGTGAAAGGGAAATGACCTTAGCAAACGTTGAGACCGTTTTCTTCTCCTGTATGCCCCCTTGGAGACAACCCTTCAAAGACCCATTGCAGCCTCATGGTGTGGATCAGGCAATGTAAGAAATCCAGGGGCTGTTCCATGGTGCTGGGAAGCATGGCCAGAGAACAGACAGAGAATGTAATTTTCTTCTTTGCTTTGCCTTCCTGATTTTTCATGAGTCCTCCCTTGTCCTTTTATCTTGGTCTTGTAAACTGTAATGAACTGTCTGGAGTTTTAAGAATTATAGACTATGCTATGTTTGTAACTATAGTTAATCATTGAGGCATGGTATGTGGCAGTTTTATAACAGTTCATTAAATTAAAAAAAGTACAGTTCAGGCCCGGTTTTTGAAAAAGTCAAGAATCTGTTCCTGATGGAGTAGTGTGGATGAGGGACCCTTTCATATATATATATATGACTGTGGTGGAGTACAGAGTAGAATGCATTACAAGAAAATGGAAAGACCCCCACTGGCTTTTAGCCTTATAGCTAGACTGGCTCTCCATCTACACTATCCTAATACCAGATGCTGGGAATAATAATTATAATAAAAGGAGGGGGTGGATGCTCTCTGTGTGAGGGCATCTGACTCGTTGCTCTGAAAACAGAATGGTGGACTGGAAAGACAGTCTTTCATTCAAATCCTGTAGGGTGATTGTTCTGAGAGCAGAGACAGTGGGGAGAAAAGGAGTTTGTAGAACCTAGTCCTAAAGCATGTTTGAGAAAGTGAGAACAGTGTGCTGCAATGCTGTAGCCTAATATGTTAGAGCAATGGTGTTCAACCTCTGGCCTTTCAGGTGTCTAGGACTTCCAATTCCAACATCATATGGTTGGCCATATAGGCTAAGGCTTTTGGGAATTGAAGTCCCAGCCGTCTTGAGGGACAAAGCTTGAAAATCAAGTTGACAGCTTGAGGGTTTATAGCCTCAAGCCAGTAGTACATACCCTAGATCAGTGGTCCTCAACCTTGGGCCTCCAGATGTTCTTGGACTACAACTCCCAGAAGCCTTCACCACCACCTCTGCTGGCCAGGATTTCTGGGAGTTGAAGTCCAAGAACATCTGGAGGCCCAAGGTTGGGGACCACTGCCCTAGATGCTTAGTGTGGTGTTTGTTGGCAGGAATGACATCTATTTGCTTTAGCCATTTTGCCAATTGTAACCCTGTCTGGATAAGACGTTTGGGTTTAGTTGAACATGCCCTTGCAATATCCATATTGGATTACAGAAACCAGGTGGGCCTGAATTGAATATAGCGTGGAAACCTCAATAGATTTAAAATGCAGCTAACAAGGTATTGATAGGAACAGGGTAGTTAGATTATAAAGTAATACTATATTCCATTTCTTTCTGGGATCCGTTTAATGTCTGGTGTTGATTTTTAAAACCCTAAAAATATTTGAGATTTTTTTTTCCAAAACTAAAGGATTGTTCTCCCATGTGAACTTGCCCATTATTTAAAATCTCAACCCAAGGCCCTGTTCTTTGATCTCTTACTGAATAAGGATCTGATGATACATTGCAGATAGGCTGTCATTAAAAGAGAGAATTCTTTAAGTGCTGAAACTCTCCCATTGTCATAGCAGGAACTTCTTTCACTTTAGAAGTACAGGCTTTGTTTGTAGTATGATTGCTTGATCATATAGTTCTGGTGGAATAGCATCCCTGGAACATCAGTGTGATTTTTAGCTTCTAATAATGTGTTAGCTGTAAAATATGAGTGGGAGATCTCAGCAGGGCTGAGAGTTTTTGTGTTGTTTTTTTTTACAGATTTTCTGGTAGTCCAAGGGCTGCACCCCTGTTGGGGGAGAGAGATAAGAGGGTGCAAGGCCAAAGAGGTTTATCTGAATTTTAAAAATAAAATTGATTTTTGTTTACTGAAAAATGGGTTGAACATTAAAAAGCAATTAATTGAAAAAAAATCACCCTTGTATGTGTCACTGCTCTATAATTAAATTGAAGAAGCCTGGAGCATGAGGATCTAAGGGGGGGGGGGCTTCAAAGCGTGCCAAAATTGGGGAGGCAGAAAGAAAAATGGCCGGGGAGACATATGTGGTCCGCCCCTGCTATTATGCATAGTCTGCTGCTGAGACTCATTTGAGGAGTGCTAAATCAAGCAAATGTTTTGCTGTTGTCTTTTGGAAAGATCTCTTCCTGGGGAGATGCAGCAATGCCCATCCTTTTGTGCTTTGACTGTACTGTATTTTTATTCACCTCTTCTTAACCACCTTTGAGCTTTGTATGCTAGTGTGATCTAAACGAATTTTATCCCTGCTGATTTATTTTGTTTGCTGCAAAAGTTTATTATGATTTTATTGCATTTTATTTAGTATGTGAGGGTTAATGAAACTTCTTGTAAACCATATTGAAAGGGATTATCCAGAAAGCTAGAATATAACTGTAAAATGTAAATAAAAATAAAAGGCGGGACCAGCAGTGGTGCTCCAGAGTTCTAGACAGGATACCTTCATGGCCTTACCTGCTTGATCTCTGGTTTTTCTTTGGTGCCCTCCCATTCAAACACAAGCCAAACAAAGTCTTGCTTGTTGCTTAAGAGTGTTCCTAGGTGTGGTGTTAGCATGTTTCTAGTAAAAGCTTTAATTTGCAAAGTGCATTCAGGTTTGTAATGTTGGGCTGTGGGTGCTATGTATGTCGGAATATTGGCTCAAGAAATGGAAGGAGTTTTTTGTTTTTTTTAGAAAAGTGTATTGTTTTTATTTGCTGCTTTTTCCTACACATCACATTTGGATTTTTTGGATCATACTCCAACTTTGGTGTAGCAGATTAGAGCTAGATCCCCTTGCCCCCATTTTGTGAGAATTTGTGGCAAAGCCTCAGTGTGAGCAGCATGTAAACAGGAAAAACCTGCAAATGATTCTTGGACTGTGGTGGCACTGTGCGTAGATGCTGAAGACATGGAAATAATAGCAGGCTACTTTAGTATACCATCTGGTTTGCACACATAGGCAGTGACAGTTAAGTGTAATTTTCCACTCCCCATGGTCTTCCATCCATGCACTGATCACTTCCTTCCATAATTAGTTTCAGTAATCCAATAATGTGATACTTCTCTTGAGCAAGAAAAAGTGAACTTGTGTCCAAAGGATCTTCCATTCTGAATTTCAGCAAAGGGAGAGACAAGGGCATTAGCAAGTGATGAGTGAAACCAAATGTATATATGTAGGTTTCATTCCCTGGCAGAATGTACATACATGGAAAAGACAGATTTGAAGAAGAAGTTTGAAAGGGACAGAAGAAGTTAGGGCTCCAGGTATAAGAGGCAGCTACAGAGAATGAATAAGAGTATCATACACAGATTTTGAGTTGGACTTTTGAGCCACCAAGCTAGAGCAATACTAACGGAAAGTGATGTTACAAGAGAGACACCTACTTTTGTCACCTCCTTTTCTTTCTTTATAAATGAGGAAGAACAAAAAGAAACGTCTCCTGATTGAATTTGAAGGTAGAGTATTTCTTAATAAGATGCAGAGTGCTGACTCCACCTTCATCCCATATGTGATCATGGTGCCTCCCCATTCAGGGACAAGAAGTGCAGAACAGGGAAGTGAACTTCGCCGTCTCTTGTTCTTGAAAATAAAATGGAGTGGGGGAATCACCCTTTGCTCTTGTTTTCTGTTTAATGTTTTCTATGTGAGGAACCCCTTCCCCCAGCTAATCTCATGGAAAGTCTTGCTGGAATTTCTAAAATGTTTAATAATATTTTTTGGGAGGAAATTCCAAGCTGCATGGGATCATTACAAGTCCTGTGTATCATACCATCTTTCCCATACAGGGTTCACCTGAAAAGGGCAGAAGAAATAACGAGCTCTGCAAGATTGTTACAATTCCTGTGTAATATGGCATCTTTCTTGCCCAGGATTCACCCAAAAGTTATCATGCGGCACAGAATTTGCCAGTTTCCTACACAGAACAAAGAGTAGCCAAAAAACCAAACCAAACCAAAAAAAAACTAGAGAGAGGGAAAACACAATGAGCCCCATTTTTGTTGAAAGCTTAGAAATTTCACCAATGTAGTGAGTGTTGGAATCACTGTGGGTTAATATTCTTAAAGACCTCATCTGTCCCTTATACAGTGGTGCCTTGACTTACGAACATAATCCGTAACGGAATGGTGTTCGTAAATCAAAATGTTTGTAAGTCAAAGCACAATTTCCCGTTGAAATGCATGGGAACAGCATTAATCCGTTCCAGCATTTCAAAAAAAAAAAAAAAAAAAAAAAAACCAAAATAAAAATAAACACAGCAAGTCCCACACTGGGACTGCCAAAAAACAAAAACAAATCCAAAAACAAAACAACACAGGACAGAAACATAAACCCCCAGTCCAAACCCATCCTCCAAAACCCATCCAGAACAGTTTTTTTAAAAAAGGAAAAGGACCTTACCAGTCTGAAGCCTCTTCCACCATTGCAGCAACCTCTGCAGCTGCCCGGCCTGGGCTCCAGAAGCCACTGCCTGGGCCGGGGTCCACCACCATCGGGGCCTGGGCCGGGGAACGGCCGCGGGGCCCGGGCTGGGCAGCTGTGGAGGTCGCTGCAGCGGTGCCTTCTGGAGCCCGTGCAGGGAGGCAGGAGTCCGGGAAATTCAAATGGCATCCCAGCCAGACTCAAGCCTCCCGATGCTGGGCCATCCCCGCCACCACCACATCCCTTTCCCAAACCGTTAGGGCGAAAGAGCTACAAAGAAGCACACTCTTCACCATCAACGGTTTGAATTTCCCCGCTCTTTTCCCCTGCCTTATTTTTGTTCATAGGTCAAAGCTCTGTTCGCAAGTCAGAGCAAAATTTGGCAAATGGAGCTGTTCGTTAGTCAAAATGTTCATAGGTCAGGGCATTCGTATGTCAAGGCACCACTGTAAATAATGAGGCTCTGTAAAGCTTTGTCTCTCTCCCTCCCCTCTCTCCTTCGATGGTGCTGACTGACCGAGCGAGCGAGGCAGAGACCGTGTGTGCTTGCCTGAGTTGGTGGGCGTTGCTTGAGCTGCCACTGCCTTGAATTCCCTTTACTGTGTGGTATGTTTTTGTAATGCAGTTTTAGTACCTTTATTGTTTTCTTAGGATGTCCCATTTGCCCTTTTCCTAAGAGAACTAGATAAAGATTATGAATTCTATTTTGTCTCAGTGTCTCGAAGCCTTTTTTTCCCCAACAGTGAGAAGGCTCATTGGGGAATTTCAGCATTGTACTTGAGAAATCATAAAGGATGGGAAACGTTGTGAGTACTCCTCATGTCCAGACTCATAAGCCCTAGCAATTTTCTTGATCCTGTACATGTGACTGGGCAGCAGAGGCCATAAAAGAGAAGTAAATGTTCCGGGCATAAGAGATAGCAAAGAGAAATGAAATGAATACACCATCACTAGGTTTTGAGTTGTATTTTTGAAATATGCAGTTGTGGGATTGTGGTACACTCTCCTGCCCATACTAGCTGCTATTTCCTTTTCAACACAGTTTTGACTGAAATAAGGTCATTCAAAGGTTTATCTTTTATTCAATCTAATAACATGTTGCTTCAAAACCTAGGAGTACTGATATTAAGTGTGTATGACGACTTAAAAGAAGGCTGTGTGCTTTGCTTAGAATCTATTGGAAAAGTTCTGCAACCCCTCTATAGCTGTGTATGCTGGGTTAGAAGGGGAGAGGGGGTGCGGGTGGGAAGTTCCAGAGGGACTTATTCATGGGAACGTTTGTGAAACCTCCCTCTGCTTTAGCTCCAGCTGTTACAGTGGCTCCAGCCATTCCCTGCTTTTTCTTCCTGCAGCTGTTGCTATTCCATAATCTCTTCAAATACCATATTTCCCATTAGTGTCAGCAGAGCTCCTTCTGCTCCAAAGGGAATGCTGCATGTGCATTTTTGTTAGGTGACCTGTAGTAACGGAGGTGCTTCTGTATCTGAATGCCAGGAAGTTGGGATCCCCAGAATGACATGTGTGCAAAATGTAGGCATGCTTATGGTACAATTCACTAATTGGCTAAAAGCAAAGTATTTGGTGTCCGTGCTCCCTTTATTCTCAACCTCCTCTTTTCAAACGCCCATTCACTGAAGCTGCACCTATGTGTGTTCTCTGGTGCCAGGGAGGTGACATTTCAGTTTTGCTTGGAAATTTGAATACTCACCTTGGTGTGTATGTGTGTGCATATGTGCATGCTTGCATATGGTTATGTGTGATAATTCTAACAGCTGATGACCCAGCATTCAAATATATCTATTTCTGCGCAGTTGAATTGAATTGTACTTTGTTAGTGCTGAGTTTTTATCTTTAGGCCTCAGTTTATTTTTTAATCTAGTTTGGATTCTAGCATTTTTTACATGAACCACTGCCAGCCTCTCCTGCAGATTTCCCATCCCTGTCTTGGTATAAGGCACTGTGGGCCATGATTCTCATGATTCTCTGGGGCAAGGCAGGTATTTGAAAAAGGAAAGGGATTTTCCTGTGGTTAATCTCTTTAAGCCTCACAGTAACCGGAGATATTGGTGCTCTAGTGCAGTGATTCCCAGCTGGTAGTGATAGCTTCTGGGAATTGAAGCCCAAGAATGTCTGGGGACCCAAGATTGGGAACCAATGCTTTAGTGGAATGTATTCGTGAAGGCTAGTGGATTAGTGGAATTATGATTAGTGGAATCATGGTGTTGTCTACAGTGATGTGGTGTGTGTAGCAAGTTGGCCTCTGAATGGTGACTCTGATAAGACAACTTCATGTTTTCCATACATTCAGTCTACATCCTCCAGCCATGTAATCTTTATTATATATATATATCAAAAGAATGTGCACAGATTGCAACTTGCATTGACAATGTATTGGAAAACTGAATCAGAGAATCAGGGAAATAGTGTGGTGAAGTTTTTTCTCCCCTAGGATTTCTGGCAAACTATGAGCCTACCTGTAATTCCATGTACAAAAAGATACATTATAAAAGACTCCACAATCAAGCAGCGAACCTAAAAGTTTTTGAAAGTCATTGATCACAGCTAATAATCAGGGCAAATGTACACAAATGCTTTGATTTATGAAGTGAATAATTAGACCATGAACTATAGAAAAATATTTCAGTGGTAATAGAATCATGCAATAATGGAGTTGGAAGGAGTCTATGAGACTATCAAGTCCAGAAACCTGCTGACTCCAGGAATCCAAGTCAAAGTATATCTGTCACGGCTGTCTCAATTTCTCTTGAATGCCTCCTCTGCTGGCGCATTCACCACCTTCTGAGGTAATTGGTTCCATTGTTATACTGCTATAACAGTTGGGAATGTTTTCCTGATCTTCAACCAAAATCAGGCTCTCTATAACTTGAGTCCATTATTACATGCCCTGCAGTCTGGAATGATTCGGAACAGATCCTACTCTTACTCTCTACAGTGGTGCCTCGACTTATGAACGTCCCAACTTATGAGCATTTCGAGTTACGACTAGCTCTGGCTGCAAAATTTTGCTTCTACTTGTGACCAGAGCTTCCACTTACAAACAGAAAAAGGCAGGGGAAAAAGGTAGGAAATTCAAATTGCTAACTATAGGTGGCAATGACGGTGCTTCTTTGTAGCTTTTTCACCCCAGCAGTTAGAGAGTGTCCATTGGAGGAGGCTTGGGACTGCCTCCTTCTGCTTCTGTGTGTGTGTCTGTGTGTGTTTGCAGGGAGGCTTCAGGCTGCCTGGTAAGGTAAGGTGCTGTTTTCTGCGTTTTTTTAAAACTGTTCTGGGTGTTTTTGCAGTGTGGTTTTGAGCTGGGGGTTATGTTTCTGTGCTGTGATGGGTCTTGGGGGGTTTGGTTGTTTGGTTGGTTTTTTCCCCATTTCCGATTGGTCTTGGGGGGGTTGGTTGCTTTTTGGTTTCCTTTCCCCATTTCTGATGGGTTTTGTGGGGTTTGTTTGTTTTTTGGCTTCCCCCCATTTCTGGTGGGTCTTGGGGGGTTTGGTTACTTTTTGGGATCCCCCCATTTCTGATGTGTCCTGCATGCTTCCCTTGTTTTTTTCTTTGTTTTCTTTGAATTTCTGACCTGCCCCCTTTGTTTTCTGTGCATTTCCAATGGGTCTTGCACACTTGATTGCTTTTCTGCAGTCATTTTTTGGGGGTGATTTTTTTCTTCAGCTGGAACGGATTAATTGCATTTCAATGTATTCCTATGGGAAATGGTGCTTCGACTTACGACCATTTCGAGTTACGTCCATCTTCTGGATCAGATTATGGTTATAAGTTGAGGCACCACTGTATGACAGCTTTCCAAGTATTTGATCTCCTTGCAGATTGGACTGCAAGGAGATCAAACCTATCTGTTCTGATGGAAATCAACCTTGAGTGCTCCGTGGAAGGACAGATCCTGAAGCAGAGCTTCCAATACTTTGGCCATCTCATGAGAAGAGAAGACTCCCTGGAAAAGACCCTGATGTTGGGAAAGTGTGAAGGCAAGAGGAGAAGGGGAAGACAGAGGACGAGATGGTTGGACAGTGTCATCGAAGCTACCAACATGAATTTGACCAAACTCCGGGAGGCCGTGGAAGACAGGAGGGCCTGCCATGCTTTGGTCCATGGGGTCATGAAGAGTCGGACACGACTTAATGACTAAACAACAAATCCTGTATCGCTTCAGCCTTCCTTTCTCAAGGCTAAATATACCCGATTCTTTCAGTGTTTCTTCACAGGCCTTGTTCTAGCCCTTTCCAATTGTCTGCCTATGTCTAGGTGGAACAAAGATGAGCTAAACAGTACAGAACAAAATAATGGAATATTTTTCTTTATGATTTCATAGATTTGGACAATCTATCAAAGTGGTCTATAGTACTTGTCTTTTTGTTTTTACTTGTAAATGATCTCAAGCAGTCACTGAACACTGGAATCAACCAGAATACAGATCATCCAGAATACATTAAGTGGATACTAATTTAGTTACTGGTATTAACCATTTCAGTTAACCATAGATGACAGAGATATGGCAGAAAGCAGTGTCATTCTGAAAGTTTGTTTACTCTCCCTCCTCTCCATTGCTTAAAAAAATAAATAAATATGGTATCTCTTTAGCTCACAAGCTGACGTGCAAGGGCTTTCTTTTATTGATTGTACATAAGCTGCTTAAGAAGCCTTTTTGGTTGAGAAGCAGGTTAAAAATAAGTTTGAAAGTGGCTTGATATCGTTTGCAAGGGACAGAAAGTCAATGCTATTGTACCAATTCCTTTAAATGTATTATGATACAGATAGCGTGCTAAGCCATCTCTTGAAAAGTTCTTTGGTTGTTGTTGTTGTTTTGCATCCTATCTGATTTTGTCTTTTGTAAGTTATCTTTTCTAGTTTAGTAGTGTTGACAGTCTGAAATCCCATTACAGTATCTATTTGTTTTGGAAAAGTACAAACTCATTCTTCAAGAAATTCTTAACTCACATCCTACTTAACAGTTGGCTTTTCTGAATGTTACTGATATTGGATTTAGGATCTTGTAGGAGAGCAACACATACAAGAGTAGATTAAAGCTTAAACTAAATTGCCATTCAAAAGCTCTGCTGCCAGCCTCATGCCAATTCTTGATATTTTTAGGGCACTGTGTTGTGAATGGCTTCTGTAGCAGGTGATACATTGTCAGGGCAGATGCTGTTGTGGATGCTGGGACCAGTGGCAGTGATTTTTAGACATTTAAGTCTTCCTGCTTCCAACCTGGTGCCCCCCAAAGGCTTCTCTGGGACCAAAGGAATTGTAAGGGATCCTAAGAACCTGGGGGGGGGGGGAGAGGCAGGATGTGGGATGTTTAATTACCAAAACACAGCTGTGACTGATGACATCCTCAGACTTACATGGTACAGTATATATGTTACCTTCCAATGTGTGGAAGAATCTGGTGATCTAAATTGAAAGTTTGCTAAGGATTTGGCTGGACTCTTTTCTCATTTATTCTGTTCTTTAGCAGTAGCAGTACAAACATTGGCAAGTAACTAGAATCTAAATGATTCACTTTGGAAACTATAGAGAGCTATTACTTGCAAAGATATTTCTTTCTTAGCAAATTCTGGCTAAGAAAATTATTTTATAGTAGCTTTGTCACTTGTTTATTTTTTAATATTTATTTATTTAAGAACTTAGCTTTAATTCACTTTTTAGTTCCTCCTAGAGTAGACCGCTTGAATCAATTGCTGAATGATGAATTAGATCTCATTGATTGAATGGATCTAATTCAATCACTCTAGCAGGTGCTATCAACTGGGTTCAGGTTCTATCTAGAAGACGCTACTAGCAGGCTTCAGGCTCCCGTTGGTGAATTGCACTCAAGATCCATAACAGCATTCACCAAATCAATGTGTGCTCATGTCATTTTCATGTAATGAATTACATCCCGGTAAGGTACTAAATGGATATCCAGTGTGGTGTAGTGGATAGAATGACGGGCTAGTATTGAGCAGATCTGGAACCGAATCCCTGCTTTTCCGTGGAATCTTGCTCTCTCTGTGTGTATATAATTGGTAAAACCACTCCTTAAATATCTTGTTCATGTTATTAGGGTAAGTATAAATTGGCTCCAACTTGAAAGTCCATACCAATAACAAGATAGTAAACAGCCTGAGTGTTTACAGTTTTATTTTTGTTTAAATTCAAAAGCCAGATTTAGCTGAAGTAGCGAACTTCACATAGCTACTAACATTTATTCTGTGTTCTCTAAGATTGTAGAATCTGAACTATTTTAAAGAAAGTTCTAATTGTGTGTCTTAGTTTGTTTTTTGTTTGAGCTGCTGACTCAAATTTCTAAGGCAGGATTTTTCTAACTGACAAGCTAATGTTTGGATTTCTGTGTTCTACTGAAACTCCTCACAGTGCTACTTCTTGTAATGTGTAGATTTGATTAGCAGATTTCTCATTGTGTAAGTCACATTCTTCTCATTCTTTTCACATAGGGGAAAAAAGTCTAAATTACTTGTTGGATTTTTTTAAAACTCTGCTGTTTCCCATAGGCCCTAGAAATGTAAGTGGTGATTTCTATTATAGGGTACGTACATGTGTAGCAAACCTCAAAGAATAACCAAGCCATGTGGCATGATGACTGATCCCCATGGGCAGCTGTTTCTAGTCTTTTCCTCCCTTTGTGAAAAAGCTTTAATTTTCCATGAAAAAAATAGAAGTGAGTGTGGGTTTTTGTTGAGTTCATTGTTTTAAATTAACAAATATGCAGATTAAGTGTTCTGAGCATAGGTCTCAAGGGTTTTTTTTCAGATTAGGTTTTGCTTATGGAAATATGGGACAGTGAATGCAAGAGGTACTCGCCTCTTTCATAAAGATTTTCAGTCCACACAAGAGAAACAATACAAAAAATAAACTAACAAACAAAAATAAAATAAATACCTAAGGAGTGAAGTGGAAACCAGGAGCTAAGGTGTAATTGTTTCATTTGGATGCTTGATGTGAGTGTTCAACTGTGATATGAGTGAAATGTTATATAGCTCAAAGCAATACTGTAGGTTTGCTGTGAGAAATGCATAGGATCCTCCTGCATGCTGGTATCACACCAGTAATAATAAGACATAGGAGGATGGGTTTGTGATTCCTTGCAGTTATGGACTTCTTTGCCAGGCCATAAAATTAAATACATCTAAGAAATAAATTCTGAAGCAATTAGTCTATAAAGCAGCCTGGGACTAGAAACCCACAGTATTTCTGTTGTATTACCATGCAGAATATAACAGAGGAGAAGGGGATGACAGAGGACGAGATGGTTGGACAGTGTCATCGAAGCAACCAACATGAATTTGACCCAACTCCAGGAGGCAGTGGAAGACAGGAAGGCCTAGCATGCTCTGGTCCATGGGGTCACGAAGAGTCGGACACGACTAAATGACTAAACAACAACAACACCTGATCTATGCTGATAGTGCAACAGCAGCCTTTTGCAATCTGGTATTCTCCAGATATTTTGACTTGCATCTCTTACAATTCATTGGCCAAGGTGGCTGAGGGCAATGGATGTTCGAAGTCAAAACCATCTGGAGGGTACATGTTGGGGAAGGCTGTAATAAGCATAGAATAAACGAATAGTGTTATTTATGCACAACCTGCTCATATATTAAAGTGATTATAGAGTTCTGATTGAGATGCACAATTTAATGTCATGCATGACTGAGTATAAGTGGCGCCTTTTGTTCAAGAGAGTTTTGAATGCTTTTGAAAAAAAAGTGGAAGTAGAATATGCTGTCAAGTGATGGATCACAGTTCATTGCACTGAGAGATGGAACATTTTACCTAAATTTTACTTAACAAAAAAATAATTAATTAGTTAATGTCAAGGGCAAAAAAAGTGTAGAATTCCTAATTCTGTTATTTGTTTTTAATCTATAATTTATTGTATCTAAATTGGTTAAATGTTATTTCTTCAAAAATGCAAGTTGCAGTAGATTTTGACGAAGTGCCCCGTGATATTCTGATTAGCAGGCTAACTAGGTGTGGGCTGGATAGAACAACTGCCATGTGGACACACAATTAGCTAAAGAATTATACTCAGAGTATGGAGTGTGCAAATGGTTGTTACTTGATTTCTTTATAAAAATGTTAAGTGACTGTGCAGCTGATAAGGATGCCATTGGAAGCATTAATACTGTTTGCTGCCCAACATAGTTCCTTCTCAGACATTAGTGTTGTAAGGTGTTTTTTAAAAAGTGTTTTTATTGTGTATAGTAAGGTTTACACTATTGATATCTGCCAGGGAATTAGAATCTTTAAGATAGTCTTTCCCTGGAGATCTGGATAGTTTACTGGGTCCAGTGTTTATTTAACATCTTCTAAAATGAATTGGATGAAGGAATAGAGGGGAATGCTGATTAAATTTGGAGAGGTTATAGGTAGAACAGTTAGATAACTCAGTGGTGTAGGCATCTGGCTGCAAAGCTAGAGGTTGGGAGTACAATTCTTCTCTGTACCTCCTAGACAAGGGCTGGACTCCATGATCCATAAGGCCCCTTCCAGCTCTGCAGATTTAAGATTATTTTTTAAATTATTATTATGGCTACAAGAAAAAAATAAGGTTCATGACAATGTTGAGAGCGCTGAGCATTGTGCCAAAACTATTAGTATGGATTTCAGCAGTTTCAGTTTAAAATCCTGCTTTTTGATAGAAGGAATCCATTGGACAGATACAGGATGAGTGGCTTGAAAGCAATACATATGAAAGGAATCTAGGAACTTACAGGGCCACAGATTGGACATGTCCGCAGAGTGATGCAATGGCTAATAAGGCAAATGTGCTTCTAAATTCAATCTACAAAAGTATCTAGTCAGGGTGAAGTAACAGAGCTATTCTTTCCATACCTCGCCTGGAATGCTGTGTACATTTCCAGGTTCTGCAGTTTATCTACAGACTTGAATGTCTCAAGAGGAGAGCAGCAAGGATAATGAGAGCTTGGAAACCAAGGAGAGGAAACATGGGATTGCTTATGTTTCATATGGAGAACAGAGTAATTGGAATTTGTGGTGCTCCAGATGTTGTTGGACTGTAACTCACATCTGCACCACTATTGGATATCTTCAGCAATTAGTAGTTACTGTTCAATAACATCTGAAGGGTCACACATTCCCCATGTTTGTGTAAGAGCCTGAATGGGCCACATAGCAGAAATGCTATAGTGGAGGATTTTCTGCATGAAAAGCAGATTGGCCTATATGTTCTTTGAGACACCTTCCAAAGTGTAATGCAAAGAATATTCACTACATTCCTGTTTGATTTTTCTTGACAGGATGATGGACTTTGAGAAAGTATTTTAAGGCTCTTTTAAGTTCCTAACTTCAGTCAAGATTGAAATAAGGTTTTCCCTCTTAAAGTATTTGTAATTGGCATAAAATGTCTAAATTATCCTTTCCTTGTGAGACATACAGACATGCACATATATCATGGAATGATTGGCTGGTTATTGAGAAATACACAAATAACCCATCCATTGCTTCAGATTCTTCATCCCCATCTGGTGCATCTTAGTTTGCAACAATGTGCAATTGCAAAAACCTCAGAAATTTGCATATAATATAATTCTGACCAATTTAACAACTCAAACAAAAGTGTAGGAAATTCTGCACTATCCTCTTTAGTAAAGAGAAGAATGTTTCAGTTTTTCATCCTGGAGTGGAAGGATGAGGCAACCAATATGTCTCCACTTCCAATGGTATAATTATGTGTTTCTAAATTCAGGGCTTTGCTTGAAAGTTAATTGTACAGGAATATATATAAATATATTAAGACATGACATCCTAAAAGCTTAACATTTCATACCTAATTTAGATTTTAAGGAAAAGGAAGCCATTATAATTATTATGGAGAAAAAGCAGATCCTGCATTTCTTCAAAGGAGACAGAAATGTTTTAACCTCTGTGGCTACAATTCAGCTGTGCTGAAAGTATGCCAATTAACAGTTTAACATTGAGCAGGGGAAAAGAAATACAGCTTAAATAATTTTATCTCCTTTTCATTACATGGCAGTGTGGTTAACTGAAGAAAGGGGGACAACCCCCCAGTACAAGATGGATTTTCTTTGAAAATAATAATCTTTCTAAGTTGTTGCTGATACTATGCAAAAATAAACAACAACAACAGCAAAACATTATGTTTCACAAGCCCATGATAAAAACATCTTTTAAAAAAAGCTGATTTCTGCCCTTTTATACACACCATACATTGGGCAATTTGGAGTCACGGTGAAGAAAAATTGGAAGAATTTCTGAACCATCTCAACAGCATCCACCCAGATATACAATTCACCATGGAAAAAGAAATAGAGGGCCAACTGCAGTTCTTAGATATCATGGTCCTACGCAAAACTGACCTCTGACTGGGACACAAGATCTACAGAAAACCCACCCACACAGACCGGTACCTACACAAAAACTCCAACCACCACCCACAGCAAAAAAGAGGCATAATCAAAACACTGGTAGACCGTGCAAATCAGAACTGTGAAGCTCAGTTTCTCAGTACTGAACCATCTGAATTGGGCCCTACAGGCAAATGGCTACTCCAAAAATGAAATCACAAGAGCCATCAAACCAAGAAAACAACACCGAACTGAAGAAGAAAAACAGCCACCCACAAATGAAATATTTCTGCCATACATCAAAGGGGTCACGGACCGCATGGGGAAACTTTTGAAAAAACACAACCTACAAACAGTATTCAAGTCCACCACAAAAATACAACAAATGTTACGGTCAGCAAAGGACAGAAGGGACCCCCTCACCACTGCAGGAGTATACCAGATACCTTGCAGTTGTGGCCAGGTATATATTGGAACCACAAAACGAAGCATCCACGCCAGAATCAAAGACTGAAGACTAAAACAACCAGAAAAATCTGCAGTAGCTGAACATTCCTTAAAACAAACTGGACATGAAATTCTATTTCAAAATACTGAAATACTGGATAACACCAGCAATCATTATGTTAGACTGCACAGGGAAGCCATTGAAATCCACAAGCACCAGCGGAACTTCAACAAAAAAAAGGAAAGTGTGAAGCTCAACAAAACTTGGCTCCCAGCTCTCAAAAATACAGTGTGCAAAAGGTCAACGAACACCACCCAGCCACAAGGACAGGGGATCACTACACACAAAAGACCAGCTAATGACACCCATCAACCACAGTGGCAGATAATCTCTTCTCCTTAGCACAACAATACAGCCACAACAAGACACACTAATCACGCGTCTACAGAAAAAGACAAAAGCCTATCTCACAGCCATAAATACTGCACTCCCAAGCCAACTACACCAGAGCACAGAATGCTGTCCTCTGGAGATGCCAGCCACAGAGACTGGTGAAACGTTAGGAAGAACCTTCAGAACATGACCAAAGAGCCCGAAAAACCCACAACAACCATGAGATAAGGAACCCCAGATTCTCTGAGGTAAAAATTGGTGGGAAAGTTTGGGACGACAGGAGGAGAGGACGTAGAAATTACCTCAGAATTAATCAAGCTACTGGAAGCCATTTTAAAGGCAAGCCTTCAGAGCCGAGTCACCAGAAACATAATAGCTTTGAAGGAAAGGGTGTCAAGTCCCCATATTTTGAACCCAGAGCCAATAAAACATGTTATGGGTGTGGAGAGAAAGGACATTTTGGGCTCATTGCCAGACCACCAAGAATAGGGATGTTAGTCATCAAAAAGGAGGGGGAAATTCCAGTCTGCCAAAGAAAGTATACTGTGTACAACATAATGGAGCTAAGGAAGCCATTGAATCGGTTGCCATAACAATCCCAGTGACAGAGAAGCCAGAGAGCCAAGAGGAGCCTCCTATGGCTAGGGCTGTCCAATGTTATTTGATAAAATGTGACCAAGATCTTCTACGCAGTTCATGCGATGTTATATATGTTAATAATAACAAATATCTTGCTCTAAAAGATTCCTGCTCACAAGTTCCAATGTGAAAAGAAAAATATGCTGGAACATGAGACAATTTCTATTAAAGGGATTGGAGCTGAAATAGAGAAGCTGGCATTGGCAAAAATTTCCATAAAATATCAAGGGGTGAACAGGAGATTGGACAGTGGCCATATCTGAGCAAATTCCTGCCCCATGTTTAATAGGCCTGGATTTATCAGAGCACGTACAGAGGGTTTTTGTAACAACTCGCTCCCAGGGAAGGCCAATTGAAGACACTGAAGAAAACATGAGGAATTGTGAAATAATAGAAGGGAATGAAACAGGTGATCTAGTCACTATGAGGAATCCTAGTAATCTGTCTTTCATAAAAGAACAAAAGGAAGACCCTACCTTAAGTGAATGCTTTAGACAAGCTAAGGAAGGGCCCCTGACCCCTGAAAATCCTGAAAGGTACTATGTGAAGGAAGACCTATTATACAGAGAGGTTTTAGTGAATCCTATGAGGGGAGAGCATTCTCAGACAGCTGGTAGTACCCTTCAAATACAGAGAAAGAATTTTAGAAAAGGGACATAAAGATGCATTTGCTGCTCATTTAGGAATCTCATGTACCAAGCAAAGGATTGCTCAAAACTTTTACTGGCCTGGAATGGGGAAACAAGTCAAATTATATTGTCAAAGCTGTGACACATGTCAAAGGCAGGGTACTGGGAATGACAAGAAAAAGCCTAAGCTGTGCCCATTACTAGTCATCTCAACCCCATTTCAGCGAATAGGCCTAGACATAGTGGGTCTCCTACCTAAATTTACCAGGCGGGGAAATAGATTAATTTTATCCATAATTGATTATGCCACAAGATACCCAGAAGCTGTTCCTTTGTGGAATATTGAAACAGAGACAGTGGCAGATGTCGTATTAAGTTATATGTGTCGCATGGTCTTTCTTCAGTTTGCATTCCTTAATTGTAAGTGGGTGTCATTTCTACCAAGCACTGGTTATCAGTCATACTAACCACCCCCACAAAACAAAACAAAACAAAACAAAAAAACAAGGTAGGTTCTACAACCTACAGTCTACCACATGAGAATGGCTGATGGTCGGATTCCAAAAGATCTCCTGTATGGAGAATTGGTGCAGGGAAATCACCCCAGAGGGGGGACCACAGCTGTGATACAAGGATATCAGCAAGTAGGATCTGATGGCCTTAGGAATGCATCTTAACAGATGGGAAAACTTGACATCTGAGCATTCAGCCTGGAGGCAGGCGTTGCATCATGGCCTCTCCTAATTTGAAGAGACACTTGTCCAGCAGGCCGAGGCAAAGAGGCAGTTCCGAAAGCAGCAAAATCAGGGAGCTGGACAGGGAACATATTGTATTTGTCTTCAGTGTGGAAGGGATTGTCACTCTCAAATTGGCCTTTTCAGCCACACTAGATGCTCTTCCAAGTCCTCGATACAGAGCACATTACCATAGTCTCTCGAGACTGAAGGATGCCTAAGAAGTCCACTCATACCTTTGCTAGCTAGACCATGGGACAGGCTCTTTACATTATAATAACTCCACAGTTGGCTGGATAGCTCAGCGAATTAGTTGTCTCACTGCAGAGCTGGAAGTTGTGAGTTTGATTCCCCATTGTATCTCCTAGGAGAAGAGTCAGCCTGTGTAGCTTTAGGCAAGCTGCACAGTCCCAAAGCTCTCCTAGAAGAAAGGAATGATAAACCATATCTGAGCACACACTACTGAGAAAACCCATATGTTGGAATGGACTTGGATGTCATTTAAATATTATATTATAGTTTTATTATTTATTAAACATATTTTGGGAATGTGGAAGCTAAATAGGCCCCACTAACCATCTACATGCTGCAGATTCCTTCCAGCGTCTTTCAGGAGGTGAAACACACTGGAAAGGCAAACAGAAAACAACAAATCTAGAAGAAAGAAAAAAAGAATAGATCTCCCAGTTACTACATAATTCCCTGCTGCCTACTCCTGGAAATTACTGTATTGCAAAGAGTTGATCCTTTCTTATATCAGAGGCTGACAGTTGGTCATTGTTTACATCAGAGGTTGGCCACATGCCAAAAAAAAATCAAGAATAAAGTCTCCTTTTGCACTCTAAGGCATATAAAGGCTATTTTGCCATATTTTGAGGTGCCTCTGGACCACCCATGTACTGCAGTTGTATTTTTTTTAACACGGCTACTAGAGAGTGTGAGAAGGACTTTTCAGTTTTTTGTTAAACCCATTTGTCAGGTAAAAAAAATCCATTGTAACAACTTTGACAGTACACCATTGCAGTGATACCTACTATGATGTAGTGTGTAGAGTGACAGAATAGGACTCAGGAGGCCTAGGTTCAAATACTCATTCAGCTATGGAAACTCACTGGGAGTGTGGAACTGGTGAAAATAAATAATTGTGTGCTGTCAAGTCAATTCTGAGTTATGGTGAGCCTTTCCAGGGTTTTCCAGGTAGAAAATACTCAGAAATAGTGTACCGTTCCCTTCATGCTGGAACCATGCAGCTTGCCCAAGGCCACACAGGCAGGCTGGCTGCACAGGAAGTACAGTGGAGAATGAAAATCTCAACCGCTGACTCTGCAAGCAGATACCAGATTGGTTGGAGTCTCGGGCGACTAATTTCCAAAGTAGGAAGACTGCAGACTCAAAATTAATGATATATTTTTAAAAATTCCCAAATTCTGATGGAATGGAACACATTTTGTCAAATATATCATCATTTCCATTTGAAGAAAGTGTTTCACCAGTCTTGTTAGGTAATTTAGGAAAGAAACCACATATGTATAACTTATTTGCTATACAGTTCTAGTGCTAGATTCACATCCTAGGACAGTAGTGGAATGGTTAGAGGCAGAAGATAGGAATCCTGCACTTTTGATAGTTGTGTTATAAGAGAGAAGAGATCAGATGGTGTAGCATCAGAATGTGGCAGTGACCAGATGTTGAACAGATGAAAGGGATGGGTCCTACAAACAGATCAATAAAAATAATAATTGTACAAAAGTCAGGTTAAAGTCAAAACAACAATATATTCAGGTGGATTTTCTTATAATTGGATTTATGGATTTTGTCACTTCTTGCTCCCCTGTAGGCCCTTTCTCTTTTTATTAGGAACTGGGTTCTGAATACAGTGGTGCCTCGTATAACGGGTGCCCCGTTTAACGATGAATTTGCATAGCGATGGCATTTTTGCCATCGCTTTTGCGATCGCATTATGAAGTGCCTATGGGGAAAAATCGCTTTGCGATGTTTTCCCCATAGGCACCATCTCCCCCCAGCTGAGCGGCGGGAGCCTCCGAAGGAGCGCTCCCACCGCTCAGCTGGGGGAAAATGCCTGCGGTAGCCTCAGAAGGACCCTTCTGAAGGGTCCTTCTGAGGCTACCGAAGGGATTCCCCTTCGGAGGGGGCATATTCCCCAAGCTGAGCCCCGCCGCTCAGCTGGGGGAAAATGCTGGTGGTAGCCTCGGAAGGACACTTCCGAAGGGTCCTTCCGAGCATCCGGATCCCCCCACCCTCCCATCCTACCCCCGCGCCTTGGCTCTGACCCGCGGCGGCTACCTCATCCATGGCCGGACTCCCTAGAGTCCGGCCATGGCTGGGGTAGCTTCCGTGGCTCGGATCCAAGCCGCGAGGGGAGGGTGGGGAGAGTCGGGGGATCCGTATCCCTTTCAGGCATCCCGGCCTCGATCCCACCCGCCGCCGGTTACCCATGGCTGGGTAACCGGCGGCACGTGGGGTCCAAGCCCGGGATGCCTGAAAGGCATCTGGACCTCCCACTCTCCCCCCGCGGCTTGGATCTGAGCTGCCGCAGCAACCCCAGCCATGGCCGGACTCCCTAGAGTCCGGCCATGGCTGGGGTAGCCGCCGCGGCTTGGATCCGAGCTGCGAGGGGAGGGTGGGGAGAGTGGGGGGGATCTGGATCCCTTTCAGACATTCCGGCCTCGATCCCACCCGCCACCGGTTACCCATGGCTGGATAACCGGTGGCCGGTGGGGTCCAAGCCTGGGAATGCCTGAAAGGCATCCGGATCCCCCACCCTCCCCTCGCAGCTTGGATCCGAGCCGCGGCGGCAACCCCAGCCATGGCCAGTCCGGCCATGGCTGGAGTAGCCGCCGCGGCTCGGATCCAATCGGGCACTGAGGTGGGGGGAAGAAGGGAGGGAGAGCAAGCCACGGCTGCTCTCCTTTTCCAGGATCGGGGACTGGGGTGGGTGGAAGAAGGGAGGGAGAGCAAGCCCCGGCTGCTCTCCCTTCCCGGGATCGGGGACTGGGGTGGGGGGAAGAAGGGAGGGAAAGCGAGCCCCCTCTGCTCTCCCTTCCCGGGATTGGGGACTGGGGTGGGTGGAAGAAGGGAGGGAGAGCAAGTCCCGGCTGCTCTCCCTTCCTGGGATCAGGGACTGGGGTGGGGGGAAGAAGGGAGGGAAAGCGAGCCCCCTCTGCTCTCCCTTCCCGGGATTGGGGACTGGGGTGGGTGGAAGAAGGGAGGGAGAGCAAGCCACGGCTGCTCTCCCTTCCCGGGATCGGGGACTGAGGTGGGGGGAATCCCGGAAGAGAGGCAAGCCCCGGTTGTGCTCCCCTCCGGGCATCGGGGACTGGGGTGGGTGGGAGTCCGGAGGAGAGGCAAGCCCCAGGAGGCAGGAGCCGATCCGTTCTTTTTCCCCCACCATCGGGCGCAGCTGTCAGAGAAGCCTCCCGGTGGGGAGGCAGGAGCCGAGCCGATCTTCCCCCCCCCTGGCTGCTCCCAAAGGGCTGTCCCGATGGTGCTTGCAGCAGCAGAGGAGGTGCCCGGTGGAGGAGAAGGCAGGAGCCGATCTGACCTTTTTCCCCCACCGGGCACCTCCTCCGCTGCTGGAAGCACCATCGGGACAGCCCTTTGGGAGAAGCCGTGTGGTGGGAACGAAGGCAGGAACCGATCCGATCTTTCCCCCCCCCCACCGGGAGGCTTCTCCCAAAGCGCTGCTCCCGATGGTGGGGGAGAAAACCGGATAATCCGTTCCTATTGGAACGGATTATCCGGTTTTCAATGCATCTCTATGGGAAAATGCGTTTCACTTAGCGATGTTTTCCCATAGCGATGTTTTTTGTGGAACCAATTAAAATCGGCAAGCGAGGCACCACTGTATATTCTTTCCTTATCTTTTCCTCTTAAATCATTATGCAAATATGATTTGAAAGAAGAAATAACTACCGGAAGTTGAGAGAAAATATGAGATATAAGAGCGTTGAAATCTATGCCTGTAAGGATAAAGGAAAATGTTTTAAGTTAGTTTGGAGATAGTCTCTAACTACAGTAAAATTAAATCAATTAGATAGGAATTATTCTAAATTGTGTCAGAGATGGTGTCAGAAAATAGGTCCTTTTTGTAGTGGGAATGTGAGAATATATTGAAATGTTGGCAATTTGTTTTTAAGGAAATAAATGAAATAACTAAATAAAATTTAGAGGCATGCCCTAAAATAGAACTTGTATCATTGTTTGATAAAGAGCAATGTAGCAGGTCAATTAAAGAATTAATTTCAATTTTAATAACAGCAGCAAGATTAATGGTAGCTAGGAACTGGAAAATAAAGTATGGTTTTCAGTTAAATGAATGGTATAAAAAGGTATGGAATATAGCTATTAATTATAAACTAATGTGTAATATCAAACTACACAGATTGATAAGTAAGAATAATTTTATAGGCAATTTGGGAATAATTTCTTGATTACAGTGGTGACCCGCAAGACAATGTTAATTTGTTCCATTGAAATCGCTGTCTAGTGAAAACATCGTCTTGCAAAAACTGTTTCCCCATGGGAATGCATTGAAATCCGTTTAATGTGTTCCAATGGGGAAAAATCGTCATCGTTTTGCAAAGATCGCCCATAGGGAAGACATTTTGCAAAGCACCGATCAGCTGTTAAAATGGCTGTCTTGTGAAGCATTGGTCCCGAAAACACCCGTTTTGCGAAGCGCCAAAATTGTCGTCTTGCAAAAAAGGTTTGCGAAGCATGGACCCAAACATTGTCCAGTGAAAATCGCCCATTGGAAACACTGTTTTGTGAAGCGCTATTCTATAGCGATCGGAAAACCTCATTGTCATACGGATTTGTCATTTTGCAAGGTCATCGTCTAGCAGGGCACCACTGTATGTATTAATAAAGGGGAAGGGAGTAATTACAATTTTGGAAAGGGAATGGGGGCTCCATAAAGGGAAGAGAAATTGGTCATATCTCCAATGGTCCTGATTTGGGGGGGGGGAGGAGCACTATTTGTATAGTTGTGTTGATGGTTTTTTTAAAGGTTGTATGCTATATTTTATGGTTTTTAGTCAATGAAATAAACAAATGTTTAATTAGTTAATTAAACATATAGTTAGTCTGGAGATCTCTATTTTTTGTTTTGCTTCTATATTGCTGCACAAAATACTATCATATATATATATATATATCTATTTTAAACAATGTGATTTTTCTCTCTCTCTCTTTGAACAGGGCTGAAACATTGTTCACCTTCCGTAATAAAGTAACTAAGATATAATCAGAAGTTCTGAAACACTTTTGACAACACTTTTTAGAAACAGATCTGGTAAGAATTGGTTCTTCCACTGTTTTAGTCATGGTGACTATTATGAACCTGAAAGACTCATGTTTTTCTTGGATAACATTATCTTTGACTTTTAATATATCTAGAAAAAATATATAATATAAATGAAAACAATTTTTTGTGAAAACAAAATTTTGATGTTACAAAAATTTTGATGTCACCCAAAACATACATGTTTTATACGTATATATGTATATGCATGTGTGTGTATAAAAGGACCTTTCAAGATTTTTGTTTTCACATAGACGTAGTTGCAGGGGTCTCCCCATTTGATCAGAATAGTGTCAGCGGGAGTGAGGGTTCATTTAGTAAAGGGGAAGGAGGGAACCTACTAGTAAGGAATGAAAGAGGAAAGTGATAGACCCCAGAACAGACGTGTAAAGATTGTAACTGGACTAGGGGAACAAGTCTAGATAAAAACAAGCCTTTGCTGGAAGAATATGCCTAATTTGCTACGAAAGAAGAATGAAAAGGAAATAAAAACAGAGTAAACCAAGGAATTCAGAACATATATGACTCATCCTATGGCAAAGAACGAAAAGAGAGCTCCTTTTCAGAAGTGCTTATATAAAGGGATTTTATATTTTATTTTGGTGAAATGTCATTTGCTTACAACAAGTGTAGGGAACCTGTGGAACTCCAGATGTGGTTGAATTCCCATCAATCCAGTCATAATAATCAGGAATGGTGGAGATTTATGATGTTTTTAATTGTAACACAAAAGAAACGTAAAAGGCTAACAATTGCAAGCTTTTAAAACATGTTCCAAACATTGTAAGACACTTAAAAATGAGCGAAAACGGAAGAGCTTCAAAAGCACTGAAGCCGGCTTCAGTGCTTTTGAAGTCCTTTCCGATGTCCCTTTTCGCTCATTTTTAAGTGTCTTACAATGTTTGGAACATGTTTTAAAAGCTTGCAATCGTTAGCCCACCTCCTGAACCCTATGCAAACTTAATTTGGTGTTGTTCTGAGTCTTCGTTAATTTTTGGTGATTTTTTGAATTTTCCCTATTTAAATGCATTGAACTGTCCATTCAATTGATTTAAATGGGGAAAATAAAAAAATCACCAAAAATTAATGAAGACTCAGAACAAAACCAAATTAAGTTTGCACATGTTTCACAAGGTGCACTATGGAATCCAAGCATTTAAAACAGGTTTCAAACATTTTAAGACACTTTTAAATGAGCAAAAAGGGACATCGTTAAGTGAAATTCCCCCATAGAGAACATTGTTAAACGATGGGGGAAATTCCTCAAAAAAACCCATCGCTGTGTGAATTCATCGTTGTATGAAGCAATCGTTGTGTGAGGCACCACTGTACTCTCATTTATCCTGATAGCCCTGTTAGGATCACTATAAGTTGGTTCCGACTTAACAGCACAGAACATACACATAGTAATAGACTACACATATACTGTACGCATATACATCAATCAAAGCTTATCACTACTGGGGAAAAATGGAGCTGTCATTGATAATATCCATTTTCATCAGCAGGTAAAGCAAGAAGATCATCTGATCATTGAACAGTGCATATATAAAAGGTGGTTTTGGGGTTCTTTGGCAACAATAAGGGTACACATCTAACTATACCAATCTAGTTATTTTAAGTCATTAAGTTATTTAAAGTGCAGTGTCAAAGATAAAAAATCTCAAAGATTTTTCATATACAAACTCAGTATGATGCAATACATCCAACCAAAACAGAAACATTTCTCAAGGCACCCATACAGTGTATCAGAGGGAAGCACAGTCTGTAATATGTGCCACCTTTTAGCTGAACTGGCTAATTTCTTTTGAAAGAGGTGTCATTATGTTCAATGCACCCAAAACAACATTATTTTTCATGAAATAAATGCAGTTCTAAATTGAGAGAAACTTTATATTTGGGCCATGGGGAATTCTCTATTGATTAATTTGTATAGGACATTGTAACTTTATTACACTTACTTTGACTTCATTAACATCAGCTTTTTCAACAAATATTTATAGACTATAATTGCTGGTTACAATTTCTCTAAGGGTGCAAATAATACTCCCAACACAGCAGGATTAGTTGAAGCAGTCAAAGCTGATGGCCCACAGATAGACATCAAGAGGTGTTGTAATTGTAGATATTGCCACATAGCACCAGAAGGGAAATGATATGCAGACTACAATTGTTTAAGCAAGGAAATGATGCCAGATAGCCCTACAGTGCATTCTT
The DNA here is from genome assembly GCF_051106095.1 of Pogona vitticeps. Classification (NCBI taxonomy): domain Eukaryota; kingdom Metazoa; phylum Chordata; class Lepidosauria; order Squamata; family Agamidae; genus Pogona; species Pogona vitticeps. The sequence continues at coordinate 96,848,015 of NC_135787.1, read as the reverse complement.
GAAACATGTCTACTGAGAAATAATGGAATCTCTTTCTGTGAGGAAATAATACTGAATCTCAATTAGATGTCAAGTCCTGTCTCCTGTGAAGTTGAATTTGGTGTGAGGCAAAAGTGGAGAAAGTGGGAAACGAGGGAACCATAGTTAATAGCTAACATAAACATACCTGTTTGTATTGTGGAGTGGAGCATTACCTAACCTGCTCTGGTCTGTTGGTTGATGGAGATTTCTTGTTGTATGGCTGGTAACTGAAGAGTTCCATCTTTTAGCGCAAATTGGGTCATGGTTATAGCCTCATGTCCTTCCTGTTTTCATAAGACTACAAAGTCAAGGTATGCTGACTCTTGAACAGATACAAAATGGCATTAGTGGTTCTGTAGTGTTATGGAGTACTCTCTAATAGTAGCATAATCCATATTTCTTTATATACCACCTTCACTACAGGCATCGTAGCAGGGTTCACAGTATGTATACTAAAATTATCATAAGGGATAAAAAAATTACAAACATTCTCAGGTTCAACAATACAACAAGTCCATCTGTAAAAAAAACAAAACATAACGAAAAATAACGTAACAATAAAGCAACAAATAATTTCCCTGTTAAAACCCATCAGTCTGCTTTAAATGAATTGAGTAAAAGATGTGAAAAATCAGATGTGAAAGTGAGTAAAAGATGTGAAAAATGCATAAAATGTATTTGAAAAGTACACAGTGAGTGGAGCAGGAAAATTTCTTGTGAGAGGAAGCTCTAAACTCATGGGACCACTACTATTAAGGTTACTTTTATGTTTATCAATCTGATAAATGTTACGGATGGACCCATGAGCAAAGCTGATATTAAGAGCTAGGCAAGGTTATCCCCTTCATGGATTGCTGCCTTGTTGTGGTGAAGGGGCTTGAGTAATTCAGAGAAGCTATGGGCTATGCTGTGCAGGGACACCCAAGACGGACAGGTCATAGTGGACAGTTCTGACTAAACGTGATCTGCCTGGAGCAGGAACTGGCAAGCCACTCCAGTATCTTTGCCAAGAAAACCTCATGATTAGAAACAAAAGGCTAAAAGATATTACGCTGGAAGATGAGCCCCCTCTCCCTTACCCCCAACCTAAATAGGTCACACAACATGAATACAGTAATGTAATATTACTGGTAACAGTAAACAAATGAACAATTCTTAGGTAAACAAACAATATAGCAATGAAAAGAAAGTCTGGCTGATGACCATAAGCAAACATTCACCATTAGAAAAAAAAAGTGTATCCAAAGAAGAACCTTCAATAAAAATAGAAGTCTGGGTGCCAAAGGGCTAAAGTGCTACTTCTTATTACAGTGCCAAAAAAAACCACTTTGGAGATGTCAATTTGCTGCTCAACAGGGATAAGACAGTATACCGAGTCCAGGCAATCTGGATACATCGTGCAGAGAACTGTACTGGAGGATTGCTTTTGGAAGGACTTCTCTTACCATCAATAGGTTATAGGCAATATTATGAGGTTTCAAATAGAAGACAACTTTTACATTTTTTTTCTTGCTTTCTGTTTTCCAAATTCATTAATGATGTCTTCAAAATCAATTTGCTTCACAAATGTCACTCTCAGTTTACTTTATTGTTAATCTGTTAAAGTGTTGTTTTTGCATCAGACATTGATTTTATATGTTTTAGGTTTGAAAAGGAACAGTCTCCTTCAACCATGAAGACATGTAATGCCAGGTAGAGACGAAAGGCTATATAGAAATAGACTGAGATAATGTTTCTTTCTTGCAAGAATTTACTACGGTATGCACTATGTGGATAATCTTTGTCCTCTTTGCAGCTGCTGATACAGCAAAGGGAGCAATTGTACTAAACTTTGAAAAGCAACAACTTCATCTGTAAATGTATTTTCCAAATCATCCTGATAAGCTTGTTGCAGAGTAAATGCACATTTGCTGAAACTTTGAACATATTTCACAAGTGACTAAAGCATAATTAGTTGCAGTGCCCAAGTGTAGCTTGTTTGATTGCAACAGACACTTGTTTTATTAAACTGATTTAAAATCCTGTTCCATATGATGCACATGAAGATATTTTTCAGTTTCTTCATTTTTTAAAGAAAGCAATATCACTTGATGCTGTGTGTCATAATTTTCATCTGGATCTTTTCCGATGTTTCGGAGACATTCAGTAACATTGCAGTAGTTCAGTTGCAAACCTTTCAACAGCATTAGCATGGCTAGACTAGTGAGTGTCTCTTAGCTGCTTCAAGAAAAGTACCCATCCTTTTTCATTTGGTTTCAGATGCTCTAGAAGCAAAGACCAACAATGGGTCAAAGAAGAGAAAAAAATCAAATAGTGTCTGAACCACAGGAAAAAAATTGCAGTACATGGTCAGACACTACAGCTTGTTGTCTAACCAGATTTAAATGTACATGTTCCACCAGTGGACTGAAGTTCTGAATGCATGTCTGCACTTCTTTATATTTTCCAGACATGTTGCTAGCATTGCCATATGCCTGGCCATGGCTGACTTTAATACTGTATCTATACTGTGGTCTTGAAGGGTCTTGCAAATTGTATCAGCTAACAACTATCCTGTATGCGAAAATATAGGGACAAATTGCAGAAATCTTTGCAACGGCTCACCACTGCATCTATCAACATAATGCAATGTAAATCTTAAGTGGTCCAAGTGATTCACATCAGGAGTGGAATCCACACATATTGAATAATACTCGGCCAATCTGACCTCCTTCAAAACTGTGCTTTGAACTTTCATGGTCATCAAATTAATAAATTCTTCACAGACATGAAGTAACAGGTACAAAGGATGACCTTTACCTTTATTACCATACCTATCCATGTGTGTAGATAAAAAAGGGTAAAACTCTGCAACTAAGTCAAGCAATCCTAGATAGTTTCTATTGTTTGGTGATCCAAATCTCTCTACTATTCTGCAGAATGCAAGAGCATGTTTGGAAATAAATCTAATGACAGATGCAACCCATTTAAAAAACTCTGTCCAGTATTTCTCATAATTCCTTATGTTTTCTTCCAAATTGGTGTCAATGCTCCCTTGAATATGACACCTTTGTATGTAGTCTGTTACATTTTGTTGATGTTCTGCACTGTGTCCATGCTGTACAAAACATACAACACTGAGAATGCCATCTTCAACTACTGTTGTATTATTCTCCTCAGTCCGCTCACTTGCTGTTGCCTCACATTCACATAGTATCAAATCTTCTTCACATTCAGGAATATTATCTTCTTCATCTGTGTTGGTGCTGTTTATCTCTTTAGGATCATCATCTCTTTTCTCTGAAATAAGATCTAAACTTCCAATAGGTTTGTCACAATCTCCATCATGGGATGTTGATAGTACAGGTTTACTTTTAAATTTTGCCCCAAACTGGGTAGCCTGCCCTACAGCTGCCTTCTTTTTCTGTTCCTTCTTACATCTTAATTTCCTTTTAAGAGATCCAGACTTTTTTTTTAACATGGTACTATATTTCTATCTAGACTCTGTAAGTGTAGTAATCATGTGCAAGAAAGCATAGTCACTTATTAGCATATAGAAAGCATGTAAAAGTGACTATGATTTAGTTCATAGGTATATTGCTTCATACAGGGCTTGACAAATATTTATAGACTTTGGGAGGCACACAGACTTAATTCAGGAGACAGCCTGGTTGATTTTAGGAGCCAAAGAAATAGTCCTCCTATAAGAGTTCTATGTAAAGCAGTCAAAGATGTTAAGAGCCAAAAGAAGAGATTTTATGAGCCCTGGCTCCCCGGATCTGCCAAGCTCTGAATTAGAATATGTAAAAGATACAATAAAGAGGATTTTAATACTAAACACAAAACATCATCCTTACAATAACAGAGTCAGTCTTGTCCACATAGTGAGTATCACATGATGGACTCAATTCAGTAGCGTGACTTATCACATCACTGGTTTTTAACTCACAATTTTCTGTCACAGTCTATAATATTGAATGAGATACATTAACTCATGCCATTGAAGGGAGTCCACTGTGTGCAACATTTCAGCATAAGAGACAAAAAAAAGGGGGGGGGAGAACAACACCCACGGTTCTGGCTATAAGAATTAATAAATATCAGCAGTTAAGATATTCTCCTCTGATAGGAGAATTTTACAAACACAACATTTGAATGTATAAACTTGGCATATATCATTCCAATGAGCAGTATATTCACAGACTTGGTATACCATGCCAGTGAGCGGTAAATGCATAAACTTTGTGTATCATGCAAAAGAGTGGTAAATGCATAAATGTTGTCCATCATGCCAGTGCTCTCTGTGCCTCCAGCCTGTCTGCGTCATCTTTGCCCCTAAAACAGCTTCTTTCTGCTATCTTTGCCCCCAAAACAGCCTCTCAATGCTGTGCCTGCCACTGTCAACTCTACAAGGCCAGGGTCCTCAATGACATGGGCAGCAGGAGAAAAGGCGGTGAGAGGCCGCCAGTGCTCAAACAGTGTGAGTTCACACATCATGGCTCCATCATGACCTTAGTGCACATAAAACTTGAACAACCCGCTGAGCAGCAGGCAGTGCAGGGTGCGCAGCACCATCATGCAGGGCAAAAAACAAAACAAAATATATTCCCTCCCCTCCTCATGTGGGCCTCTACAGACAGTGGGCCCTGAGCAAATGCCCACTTGGCCCTCTGAATAAAACAGCCCTGCCTGGAGGGGGGGAACCATCAGCGCTGGGCAATCTAGGTGGGAAGGAGGGCGGGGGTGTCTCCAGTGCATTGACACTAGCAAACAGTCCAGCATGCAGGTAAGCAGTTATCCTGCAGAGGTGGCAATGGCCTCTGCACTCTGCCCTCCCTTTAGGTGTCTGTCGGGTTTGCATGGATTGAAGGGAGGGTGGACGGGCAGGCATTTTTCTCTATACCTTCTGGATAGTTGGCAAGGATAGGGAGGGTGTCTGGTTGGAGAGAGTGATGTTTGCTATAATCCACATTTTTCAGTGTCTGCAGGGAGGTTTGCAACCAATCCCGCACAGATATGGGAGTCCTACTATATTATCTTGTTTTACTATGTTTTCTTTATTTCATTCTATTTTTGCCATTTTATTGCATTTTATTATTTCCTTATTATTTCCATTAGCATTTCTCAGTGTTATTTGCACTTAAGAAGTGTGGAATACAAATTTGTCTGTTGAAGGAAGGAAAAAATGTAGTTTCATTAACTCGAAAATCGGCTCAAATTGATAAAACACACTTCTGATTAGTGACTCAACTCTTGCTTCCTTAATAGCAATGAGCCCAGGAAAAATACTCAGCCTACACACCTACACATATAGCTTTAGCAAACATCAAGTGGAGGTTTCCACACACCCTCTGGGACTAGTGGAAGAAATGTAAGGTAGATCTGTGTGTTAAACATATACTGATGCTATTTTAGCCCGTGGCACCAAATGCTTTATTCTAGTGATTTCATGTGGGTGTTAAAAATCATGGCGTATAACAGAATCTTGGGACATCCCACTGAGCATGAGTTGAAACAGGAGTCTCCGCATTCTTGATACAATCCTCCAGAAAGGATTGGAGCAACTGCAACACGGTGCTCCTCAGTCCTGTACCAGCTCGAAGACACCTCGAAGGATATAATGTTGGATGGCAACAAAGGTCCCTGAAAACTCCCTCTTCCACAGTCTGTTGCCCCTTCTCTGGTATAAACAGAATAGGCCCTTGAATCAGTGGAACTTATGAAGGCATTGACTCACAAAATCCTCACTGATGAGCCTACTCTAGTTGTGACTTCCTATTGGATTTCAGCCATATTATCCCAAAGCTGAGTTGGAAGTCAGCTGAAGCAACTTCAGATAGTCAATAGCATTCAATATCTCCTGGAATGAAGAAGCCACCAGTTTTTCTAGCATCTTCCTTAAGGATGTTACACCAAATTATTACCAGAATCATGGCAACTAAACTTGTGTTCTTTTTTTTTAAATAAGGAGATAGCTGCTACCTAGAATTAACCATTTCTGAGGTCCAGCTGGTAAACCCAATCCTAGTAGATATTCAGGAAGGTAAATGAACCCAAATAGCAAGGGTAGATAGGAATCAAACCTGAAAATAACTTGTTCACATAATCAGGCTGCACACGCTGAAACTTGTATATAAGACATAAGACATAAGAAATTTATTTGTCATTGCGCTCACAAGTGGGTGCAACGAAATGAGGTGCTCTTCCCCAAGGTAAAACTGGACAACACTACAAAAAAAAGTTAAAATATACACAACTTTCACCATCCAAATATAGATACCCCGTTTTCTCTCAGCAATTAAAATCCACCAAAAACCTATGGCCCCACATTTAAACTCAATACTGCACTTGGGTAAAAACTGTTCCTGAATCTGCTTGTCCTTGCTTTCAATACCCTGAATCTCCTTCCTGATGGTAATAGTTTAAAGAGCTGATATCCCGGATGAGAGGAGTCTTTCAGTATGTTAGATATCTTCCTCTTACATCTGTTCTTATACAATTCTTCCAAAGAGGGGAGTGAACAGCCAATGATGTTTTGGGCCGTCTTAATCACCCTTTGAATTGCCTTTTTCTCTGCCACTGTGCAGCTCGTGAACCATACACAGAGACAGTAGGATAATATGCTCTCAATCGAACTCCGATAGAAGGTGATTAACAAACTCTCAATCAATTGTTGCTTTCTAAGAATCCTTAGAAAATACAACCGTTGTTGTGCCTTCCTGATTAACGCAGCGGTGTTTGCACTCCAAGTCAGGTCATTTGTTATGATAGTCCCAAGAAACTTACATTATTATTATTATTATTATTATTATTATTATTATTATTATTATTATTATTATTATTATTATTATTATTATTATTATTATTGAAAGATGCATTTTACAATCAACTGCAAACTGGTAGACAAAAGTCCAGGACATGACTTTAAACTATTGCTTGGTGCTTTTAATCTGCAGATTGGTTGTGATAAAGATGGTCTGGAACATGTTATTGATCCACACAGATCAGTAACACACACCAATGATAATGGCAAACAACTATTATTTTGTGGTAAAAGTGGCCTTTGTTTTGGAAATACGTACTTTGTGCATAAGAACATCAACAAGAAGACATGGAGATCACCTGATGGTGTCGCAAAAACTGACATCGACTATATCTGTCTCAGTAAACTCTGGAGGTTGTCTTTATTAGATGTATGTGTCTACCGAGGTGCAGATATTGCATCTGACCATTATCTTCTGCTATCGCCAATCCACCTTCATTTAAAAAAAATTACAGACACAAAAAGTAATACATCAATTGGCTGAAAAGCTAAGAGTGTACTGGCAAAAAAGAGTTCCAGTTCCACTTGCAGAACTGGTTTTGGATTGTACAAAATTGTACAAAATATTGACAGTCTTGAAGAACACTGAACACTCTTCAAATAAATTATAGTGGAAACGGTGGAAAGTACCATAGGCCAAAAAAGAGGAACAGTTACCCCGCTTGACGACGAATCCGCTGTACGATGAGTTTTTTGCGATCGCTATAGCAATCACAAAATGATTATTCAAAGGGGTTTTTCCGCTTTATGACAGTTTGTTCCCTGCTTCGGGAACCAATTTTTCGCTTAACGACGATTCAAAACAGCTGATTGGTGGGTCGCAAAATGGCTCCCCGCTGTGTTCAGGATGGATTCTTCTCAAGACAGTGACCGCAAAATGGCTGCCGTATGGAGGATTTTCGCTGCACGAGCAGGTATTTCCCCCATTGGAATGCATTGGCTGGTTTTCAATGCATTTCAATGTTTTTTTTTTCACTAGAGGACAATTTCGCTCTACAGCGATTTTGTTGGAATGGATTATCATCATCAAGCAGGGCACCACTGAACCTTGAAAAAACAATGGATTCAAGATAGAACGTGGCAGTTAATTGACAAACAGAATGTGGCAGTTAATTGACGAACAGAAAAAAGCAAAATGCCAGCCAGAACAGGCAAAATGTTAGAAAAGACAAGAGCAACAAGACAATACAAAATCTTAGAATGTAGAATTAAAAGGACCTTTAAAGAGGACAAAAAAGATTGGTTGGAATTAAAGGTAGCATCAGCAAAAAATAATACTAGGACATTATACCACGTCGTCTGAGAATTAGCAGGAGTCAGAAGCAGCATTAACACCTCAATTAAAGATAAAAGTGGGAACATATTACTTAGTAAAGAAAAAACAAGGTAAGTGCTGGTTTGAGCATTTGTACAAGATATTGAACTAATTGAGCCCAAGTACAATACAGTATATGATGTTACCAGTATTGCACAGCCAGAGGAACTTGATGACAATATGGAGACATTCTCAAATACTGAAGTACAGGACACAATACGTATATTAAAAAAAATGGGAAAGCAGCTTGTTTAGACCAGATATCTACAGAGCTCCTGAAAAATTGTGTGACATAAGATTAGTTCAGGAGCTTACTGTCCTATTAAACAAGTGCTGGCAACATAAATGTGTACCAGAATATTGGAGACAAGGAGCTATTATTAAACTACTAAAGAAGGGAAGCCTCAGCGATTGTACCAACTGGAGAGGAATAATGCTACTATCAGTTTCTGGAAAGATTCTATGTCTTGTACTGCTCCAACGATTACAGTGCCAAGTGGATACATACCTGCAGCAAAAGCAGTGGAATTCAGAAAAGGATGCTTGTGTAACAACCAGATCCTGACTCTAAGAAACATCATCGAGCAGAGCATAGAATTCCAGAAACCACTGATAAAAAATTTCATTGATTTTGAAAAGGCATTTAACTTGGTCCATCACGAATCATTATCTATGGTATCCTTCATCATTTCATTAATATCTTCAAGAGTCTGTATTCCAAGTGCTGTACTCGTATACGAACGGAATGCATGAGTAAGACAAGAAAGTCTTGTTTCTCTTTTCTATAGACTTTGTTATGTGTAGAGTGATGGACAGCTCTGGTTTTGGCATTCCATGGGCAAGAACTCACCTAACAGATTTAGATTTTGGAGATGACATCGCACTGCTTGGTGAAATGAGAGTGTGCTTGCAAGAAATAACCACCAGCCTAGACAATGAAGTTAACAAGATTGGCTTACGTATAAATACTGAAAAGACCAGGTCTGTGCAGACTAGAGGAGTCCAAGATAGCATGCCTGTAATTGCCCACAGCCAGGCTCTAGAGCAAGTCCAACAATACACTTATCTTGGCAGCATTATATCTACTGACGGAGGCATAGACAAGGATGTCAAATGCCAAATTGGAATGGTGTTGCCTATATTTCAGCGCATGCGCTCAGTCTCATCAACAGCAGCCATAAGTATTGCCACAAAGATAAAACTTTTTGAAAGTATTGGTATATCTACTGCGGTATATTCCTGTGAAACATGGAAATGCACAACCAAGACAACTAAATGATTAAATGTTTTCCAACGATATTGTCTTAGAAAAATCCTCTACATCATATTGTGATCATATTACTAATGAAGAAATACTACAAATATCAGACTCCAAACATCTGTCGATAACTGTGAATGAATGTTGAATGCGGTTTTCCAGTCACATCTTACGAATGCCTGAAGATCAGCACCTGAAAACCTCACTACGTTGGATACCTCCTGGAGGAAAGAGAAAATGAGGCCAGCCTTGAAAAATCTGGCATCAAGGACGACCTCAAGACTGTTAATGTTGCAACTGATCGAGTTTGTCAGAGAACACTTCCTGCCCCATGTGCTCTGCACAGGACCTGAGGATGAGGATGATATGTGCAGAGGTGAAGTAAAACAAAGAATCCAGAGTTAAAGAGAAAAAAGACATGGAAAACGATAGATAGAGGACTTGGATAAGGGTTAGGGTGCCGCTGGTTGGTTTTTAACCTCAGAAAATCTGGGTACATTAGTACCCACATCCACAACCAAGGCCGTATTATTCATAAGACTGACTAAGCTGAAGCCCAGGAGCCAAGAAGCGACTAGGGGCTCATCAATTGTTTTTAATTTTTATTTTATTTTGATGAGGCGCCCTTGAGCTCTACCGGGGTAAAAGATTGAAGTGTTAGAGGACCCCTGAAATATTTGAAAGCCTAGGGGCCTGGCCGTGGGTACATACAGCCTCGTCCACACCCACACTCTTACACCAACATGATTGGTTACTAGCTCTTGGTACTCTTATCCTTCCTCACTGCCTCTTCAGTAACAATATATTTATCACTCCCATTCCAGTGGCAGAGGCAGTGTGTTTCTGTAGTCCAGTTGGTGGGGAACATGAGTAGGAAGATGTTATTATACTCTCCTGCTTGTGGGCTTGCCACAGGCCAACTGGTTGGCCTCTATATAAGCAGAAGGTTGGACTAGGTTGGCTGTTGCTGTGATTCGGCAGGACTCTTCTTCCATTCCTGACTTTTCATCTAGAGATTGAAAATAGCTATGCATAGCAATTAAAAAAAACCTTTTTATTAGCAAACCCTTTGCTCATTTTGAAAGTCTACAACAGAACCTTATATACCTCCTGCCTGTTTTCTGGGGGAAGGGGAGGGGGGGAGAATAACAAAGTCCTCTCATAAGAAAATAAACTAATTCTGATATCAGTAAATGATCTCTTTCATTCTGTAATAAAATCTTAAGAGTAACACACTTGCAGATTGGTTTTATGGACCACTAGGAAAGTTTTGAAATTGAAAATCTGGTAGTGGTGCTTTTTTTTTTTTTTTTTACACAAACATACACAATGATGAGTACTTTGCTGAGTTTTTTAAAGCTATCTCAGATTAGGTGCCTCAGCCAGAGACCATCATCTGTCACATTCTGATAGAATAGATATGATATTAATAAGATGGAAAGGACTCAGGCGGATTAAAGCAGATGAAGACTTGTGGAATTATTTAGCAAGGTTACCTAGGCAAGGTTGGCGTTGTCTTTTCGAGATTAGACAGGCTGGTTGGTGGGCGCTGAAACATGATGAGTCCTGCTCGGCATGAGATCGGAGTACAATGGAGCCCTGGGGCAGTTCCACAAGAGGGTCCCTATGGAGACCGCATCAGATCCACACCATGGGCTGGCCCAGTTGATCTCTCGAGAGCAAGACTGCAACAAAGAGGTAAGCAAGCGGAGGCGGATGTTGATAGAGATGACAGGGAGCAAGCAGCCAGGGAGCCAACAGAAGAACAGGCAAGTTGCCAGAATCATTTGCAGCATTGGCTGAAGAAGCCTCGTGAGTGAGGCCGGAGCCTGGCTATTATCCAGGTAGAGACAAAGATCTGGCCCAGAACTATTTACAGCCAAGTCAACAGAAATCATTCCACTGCCGTGGGGTGAAGTCCCATGAGGAGAACTAGATTCTGAAATAAGATTACATCTAAATTCATAAAAGTGATGATGGAGAAAGATATCCTTGTACTCTGCCTTGTACAGTAATGTAAATTCTAGATTGAATTGACTTATTATTCTTCATCTTTTTTTTACAGTTGGCTATTGGAATGGTTGGGAGGTTTCTTCTATGAGGAAAGGAAACTGTTGATATTTGTGAATATTTGTCCCCCTGAGACTCAATAAGAGGCCAAAGCCTCCAATGTGTAGCCTGCATAATTAACTTGTAAAACGCCCAGAGAGTGCTTGAAGCACTATGGGGCAGTATATAAGCAGCAGCTTTGCTTTTGCTTTGCTCCCTGAGGTCTTTGCTACATTCCTCTCTGTCTTTTCCATTGTGTCCATTCTTTATATAATTGGCATGTCTTTGTTTCTATTGCAGTCCTATAAAGCCTCCCTTAAAGCTTGAGTACCCCACCCCCACCCCAAGTCTCCTAGCATTTATGTGATGTTTACTCTTCTACTGTTTTCTTTGTGGCATCTTTGTGCTGTGTAGTCTGTACTGTTTTATGTCTTTGTTAATACAGAAAGTAAGTCTTTTTGTCATGCATTCTTGAGTTTCCCTAACAGATGTTCACGACATGCTTTCTGGGCCCCCACTAAAATATGCTTCTGTTGCCACACAATGATTGTTACAAACTTGGAGCACATGAATGGAAGGGCAGGAAACATGAGCTATTTTAGGTAAACAGTAGAAGCATCAGACCTGAGAGCTACTTTATCACTTCTTTCACTTGCCAGGATTGCAAGGATGTACCATCAGTTACCCTAGCATTCTGGCCGAACAAAATGCTTCTGGAATAGCCAGGCAGTTAATACAGTGAAGGCATCAGAACACATTCATTGCGAAAGAAAGCATTTAATTCCTTCCTGGCCAAACATTTTTAGCTCCAGCCTGTGAAAATATTTTAAAAGATATTTTTAAAATGGATAATAATAATAATAATAATATATTTTTTAAAATTTCAAAAATATTTTAAATATTATCTATTTTAAAAAACTGCCCAGAGTAGACCATTCGTCTGGATGGGCGGGGTATAAATCTAATCTAATAAAAATAACAAATAACAAATATTCAGCAGCTCACTCATTTAAGCTATGAAATTACCGCTTTTTTTGCGGGTGTTGATCTCAAAGCGCGTTTTACCTAGCTTGCTTGTCAGTAAGTTTACCTATTTGTGCCCATAGATTACAACACAGAAATCATGGATACTCAAGGACATGGCTTTGCACTGGCGCAAAAACACCAATCCAAAGCACAGATAATAACAAGAACAACAAGAACAGCAACTTTAGAACTGCAGAGCAGGAAGGGACCCTTTGGATCATCAAGTCCAGCCTCTGACGAAGAGACACCATGGGAATTGAACTCCCAACCTCTCACTTCGTAGCCAGAGACATGAACCACTGAGCTATTCAGGCGTTTCTGTACCCACTTGGTTTTACATAGGATCATCCCCAAACCACTATCCAATATAGCAGTGGTCCCCAACCTTGGGCCTCCAGATGTTCTTAGACTACAACTCCCAGAAGTCTTCACCACCACCTCTGCTGGCCAGGATTTCTGGGAGTTGAAGTCCAAGAACATCTGGAGGCCCAAGGTTGGGGACCACTACAATATAGGATCTATCTTTCCCCACAGACTACACCACAGAAATCATGGATCCCCCAGTGCATGATTTTGCAGTGGTATAAAAAAAATAGATGAAAACAGCCCTGACAATTGCTTTGTGTTTGGGTGGGAAGTGATTAACTGATGAAAAAAGGAGTCAGCTTCTGGGATTTTCCCTTGTGTGGCGTCACTTTGTGAATGGTAGTGGCGCTGGGGGACTCCAGAACCTTGGACATTAGCCTGTGGGGTGTCTCAGAGTTCCAGGATTCCCCATGCTGTTGTTTTTCACACTGAATTTTGAAATTGATGAAACAGAAAATACAATGACCGTAAGGTTATTTTTACTACCCTGTTTCCCTGAAAATAAGATACAACTTTATAAGCCCTAGTGTGATTTTTCAAGATGCTCATAATATAAGCCCTACCCCAAAAATAAGCCTCAGTTAAGTGAAACCCTCCATCATTGTGCAGCAACCAGAAGAAGAAGATGTGACTGTATTTGAATAAATGTAGATTGTTGTACCTTAAAAAAATAAAACATCCCCTGAAAATAAGACCTAATGTATTTTTGGAGCAAAAATTGATATACAACCCTGCCTTATTTTCCGGAGAAAGACGGTAGCAGAATTTCAAATGTCTAAGAGAGTATTGTGGATTCTAGGGTGAAATTGGGGGCTGGAGGCTGAGTCCTGACATAAGAGCCTCCTGGAACATCTTTAAAAGAAGATGTAGTTGGGTGTCATCAGCACACTAGTGATACCAGACCAAAAAATTCTGAATAACCTCTTTCAGGTTTTTCATGCATATGTGAAATAGTATGGGGAATCATGGACTCATTTTTTCATCATTTTGACCAATTCTCACCCAAACACAAAGCAATTGTCAGGACTGTTTTTCAACAACTGTGAATGGTAGTGAGCAGAAGAGGGTATCCTGTAGACCATCTTGACTGCTGCCATTTGTGTTGTCAACATTCAGGCTGCCCTTTGCTACGTAAAGCTTGGTATCCCTTTTCCTGCTGGCAATATGGACATGAAATATTGCAGCACTATTGGGCCATTTCCTGGCTTTTTGAATTGTGGATACAGAAGCACAATATCCTATATACATAAACCAGAGGTATTTTTAAGAATTGAATGCATCTTCTAGGATTCCATAGATAAAAACAGGGCCCCTTTGAGAGAGCAGAGGCTGCCAAATCTTCGAAGCAAAATCACAGCCCACATGGTCTGTTCTTGGTGAGTTCTCCCTCAACACCAGTTCTCCCTAATCAAGCCCGGCTGCTCCTGGGCCAGGTTAGGACAATTGTGTCCGAAGTCAAAATAAGAACTGTGAGCCTATACAGCCAAATGACAAAAGTGTGGAGACAAACTATACACATGCAGCATAGCAGGACAACTACATGTACATTAGCTACAGTATATGGCACATACACAGTTTATAGGGTATTAGCAAAGCACAGCTAATATCCTAGGAATGTCTAGTCTAGATGAGGTGCTGTAAAGTAACTCATGGCACACAGTTTTTAAGAAGAAATGACAGGCAATTAACAAGAGTATTCATGGCTGAGTAACTGCAGACTCTCTCCCCCCATAAATTTAAAATTCTGTTCACAGAAAGGACAGCACCTTTCTCATGTGGAATAAGTTCCAGCCACTTCTCTCATTAGTAACTGATTCCGTCTCCATTTCCCGCAGAGCACATTCTCTTTTGTCTGACAATATATTCCTTGTTTTCCTCCTATTTCCAGGAAATTTTCAAAAGGCTCTCCCAACCCCCTCCCCAGATGTCCTTGCCCATGTTTTCCTCTTAGCACCTCTTGTTTTTTCTCTCCTCTCATATTTATATAATGTATAGAAAGGCCTCATCAGGGCACTCTGGAAGTCTAATTTCAGTTTAAGCACTGACCCCTGGAATAGGGTGGAAGAAAATAATTTTCACGAATGCCAAGGGGTTCCATCTCCCCACTATCCAATGGTTTTCTGCCTCTGCACATGCTTAACATTTGGGAGCAGGTTCCCTCTAAGTAGCTGATAATGTTTAAAAAAATAGTTGACCACTGAAGGCTTTTTAGAATGAAACTAGGGGCAAGGAAGAAAGCACTGCAAAAGTATTTCAAATAATATTATTTAGGTGCCCAGCAACCGTTACCATTTTATCATCACTGCTGCTTAACTGTGTTTGAAAAATATTAAGCTAGGTAGGCAGCTGTGGTTGGTGGCTTGTACTTCAACTGCCGACTGTCACAGAGAGCAAAAAGCAAATGGAAGGTGGTCCTTTGGAGACTGAGGCCTTCCATAGGGCAGGAGTTCGAAAAACATGCCTGTTCTTGCTGAAGTGGAATAATTGATGAATACTTTGTTACACAAAGTGGTATGTTGCCTTTATTTTGAAAAGCTGCATGATGTAGCAAAAAATGTGCATTGAAGGTGCTCTGTTTTAGTAAATAAATATTGAGGGATGTGAGCCTCTGTCTACCAGCATTTTGATACCCAGTTCTGTGGGGTGACCGGCCTGGAGAGTAAACATGTTGTGGCTGGGTATCACTGTGTCCCTTTGTCTGTTAAATTTTCATTGGAATTGTGTCGTAAATGTTTTTCTGTTCACTCAGTGTAATTATATCCAGTTACCTGAAACAGATACAGGTCTCATTTCCCTCTCTTCCATTCAGCCAATCTCATAGAAATCATAATGGTTGTTACTTTTTTCTGATACTACCTGAATGTTGCCAAGGAAAAGGGCAGAAAATGGGGGGAAGCCATCAAATAGGGATTTTAGAATTTTTCCTCTAGTCAACATAGCTATTTCAACACTCTCTTCCCCCACCTCCTTGCTTGTTGAGTGTAATTTTCTTGACTTAATGCCATTTCAGAGATATTAAATCATTTTTTTCATTCCTTTGCAGTGCACATTTTGACAATACTTTGGGTAGGTTAAAAAAAAAGATAAATATAACTAAAGGATGAATATTCCCACAGGACAGCTCATAAAGAACAGATTTGTGATATAATATCTTTCAGGCTATTTCCCCCTGTTTATAACCAGTTGCCTTGCTAGCGTTAGACAATATGTATTACAAATCCCTCATTATTATGGAAGGTCTGTTTGTGTCTAGTGAAAAGATCGTTTCTAAACTTTAAAGACACAGGCAGTTAACACAAAATCAGGGTTATTTTCATTCAGTGCCAAAAAAATAACACTAGTGATGTGATGACCTCAGTGGTGGAGCAACTGAAAATTTGACAAGTTTAATTCATTTTCAGGGGACAACTACCCTTCATAATTTTATTTGAGTCTGTTAAGAAATGTTTTTCCAGTAGTGATGTATGGAAGTGAGAGCTGGACCATAAAGAAGGCTGACCACCAAAGAATTGATGCTTTTGAATTGTGGTGCTGGAGGAGGCTCTTGAGAGTCCCCTGGACTGCAAGGAGATCAAACTTATCCATTCTGATGGAAATCAACCCTGAGTGCTCACTGGAAGGACAGATCCTGAAGCTGAGGCTCCAATACTTTGGCCATCTCATGAGAAGAGAAGACTCCCTGGAAACGACCCTGATGTTGGGAAAATGTGAAGGCAAGAGGAGAAGGGGACGACAGAGGACAAGATGACTGGACAGTGTCATCGAAGCTACGAATATGAATTTGACCCAACTCCAGGAGGCAGTGGAAGAAAGGAAGGCCTGGCATGCTTTGGTCCATGGGACTATGAAGAGTCAGACATGACTTAACGACTAAGCAACAACAAGAAATGTCAAATGTTCCCTTTTTTAAAAAAAATCAAAATTTAAAGGAGCATAACACAAAATCCCCTCCATTTATTTGTCTCAAGTTTAGTAGACATCATTGCTTCATACTTGACTTGCTATGCTTGAAAATGCCATCCATTTCTAACAAGCTGGAAAACAGTTATAGCATTCATTTTCAATTGTAGTCAATGGAAAACTATTTAAAAACATCACCGTATTGGTTATACTGAAAATTCCACCCTAAGAATGACGAATTAAGGCTTTGAGACAAAGATTTAGGAAACAGTGGCTCATCAAATAAATAAAATTTAAACAACAACAACATAATAGCTCTTCAAAAGGGTAACACATCTTCTACACTGCCCTTGGAGAAAATGCCACACAAGCAAACACAGATTGCATAACTGGAGGTGAAGATACATCTGGGGTCAGGGAGGGAAGTCCACAGTTCCTTTATTCTTCAGTTTTCAAAGAAGTAGTTGTGTTGGTCTGCACAAGCATAACAGAACAAAAACAAAAATGAAATGAAAAAAAAAAAACAACCCAAAATGTAGTGGCACCTTAAAGACCAATTGTTATATTTCACTGTGAGCTTTCAGGGCTCAAGTCCACTTCATCAAACACAGGAGGGAGAATATATGACTTAAATATTTGTACATAGTGCCATGACCAGGTGAAGATACAAATAATAAAGTGACAATGGAATGCCCAGGAATGGCATATCAAGGCATAAAGTACTTAAATTAGCAGGTTATATATGGAAGCACAGGAAGTGAGGCTACAAGGATCTTCTCAGCAGTGGCACAGATGCCTTAGATGTTGATAACAAGTTGTAAATCTAGAAAACGTACATATATAAGTGAAGTACCTCATTTTCCACCATGGAGTCACACACATTCTGTGCTCTTTCCTTTAAATGTGCTAAACAGTAAAGGTTTTGTATGTGTGTGTAAAGATTCTTCCAATTACTGAGGAAAGTGATGCCAGATTCCAAGAAGCTACTTATGTAAGCTTTTTCTCACTCAAGCTCTGAAAAACATACATATTACTATGGGATGATCTTATACTGGCACAGCAAATCGACATTCTGTAAGGCAAATTTTAAAATGGAGGGAACCCAAACAAAAAATTACTACCATTCACCAAGAGACACCAAGCAGGCGAAAATCCCAGAAACCAACTCCTTTTTTTCATCAGTTAAATGCTTCTTACCCAAACACAAAGCAATTGTCAGGGCTGTATTTCAGCAAGTTCTCTAGGTATCAAAATGTCTAGAAGAAATAGTAATTAGTACAATAAAGTATCCAGTAGACCATCTTGGCTAGGGATTTAGGTGTCTTCATCATTTAGGCTGCCCTTTACTATATAGAATTTAGTATCTTTTTTTCCTTCTGTCAATGCAGGCACAGTATTGCGCCATTTCCTGGCATTTGAATCATTCATAAAGCAGAGGGTTTTTTTTTCTTTTTCTTTTTTTTGAAGAATTGAGTTATTATAACCAGAAGCAGTATCAACGAGTTCAGGAGAAAGCCTATATTCAAAGTGAACAAATGTCACAGATGAAATCAAATGAGACCCGTGATTCACAATGTAAAGCTTAAGGCGAGGAGGCCCACTGCAGAATTGTTTCTTTTTGTTCTGTCAGTGAAGGTGGTTAAATTTTACTCTAATTTGTTGACATTATTTTTCTCTGCTTTATCACCTGTATGATCACCTGATCAAATACAAAGAGGCTCTTGCAGGAGTGTCAGTTCTCCTTAGCCTGCTGTCTCCAAACAGCTAGTTTTTGTTAATGTGTTCCAAAGACAATGCTGCAACACATTAGCATAAAGTCATTTCAGGAATGGAAGAGAATTTTAAAAAAAGGCAATGGAAGGGGGTTGTCCTAGTGGAAATTACCTATTGGTACCTTGTCAGATCAGAGGCAGTTTCCACTCTAGGAGGTCTATGAAAACACATTTAAAATTTTTTCTATTTTAATGTGGTCTTTTGTAGATAAAGTCCACTCAGACAAAAGAGTGAGACTGTTAAAAGCAGTGGTCCCCAACTTTGGGCCTCCAGATGTTATTGGACTTCAACTCCCAGAAATCCTGGCCAACAGAGGTGGTGGTGAAGGCTTCTGGGAGTTGCAGTCCAAGAACATCTGGAGGCCCAAGGTTGGGGACCACTGATTAAAAGGACTGAATATCAATCAAGGGTTCTTAAGTCATTATCAAGTATGAAATCCTACATGGATCCCCACAGTTTGCTACTTGGTTCAGCTATGCTATTACCTTGTAGTCTGATAACTGGCATCATTCATAGCTTGATAGCCTTTCCTATTAATAACAAATCACTGTCACTTTGTCCATTATCCCTGCCTGGTCATAGGGCCATGCACACATATGACAGTCATATAGACTCATTCTTATGTCTGAGAAAGTGAACTTGATCGACAAAAGCTCAGATTGAAATATAGCAGTTAGCCTTTAAGTGCTACAATGTTTTTGTCATTTGCTTTTCTGTTTTTGTTTTTTGTTGTGTCTGATATATTTGCTCAGACTAACGTGGCTGCCTCTTCAAAAAGTACAGTTTTCTCTGCCTCTGCCCCTGCTGATGCCTAAAACATGATAATTGAAATGGCTACTGCAGTTTCACCCGAGGAAACCAACTGAGACCTGATTTGAAATATTTTGGATCAAAACAAGTTTCCCTGTGGGTCAAATAGATTAGGCATCTTTCAGTCTCAAGAGACAATGGTAACATGCTCTGTATGGAGGACTTGGATCAAATAGACAAACTTGGAAACTAACCCATGGGAGAAGGGTTCAGCTTCACTAGATGATAGTAGATAACAATAAAGGACTAACAGTATTACAACCTTCAAGTAGCACCAATCTATGTTAATGAAAGTCCCACAGTGCGGGGATGCATGGCTTGAGAAACCATTGTATGGATAGCACCTGACATGCCTCCTGGATGATAAAAGTTGATAAGCAACAAATGAACCTGTGGCTCAAATTAGGCCATTTTCAGGCTGAACTGGAGAAGTTCTTGCAATCCAATACCATTTTATTCACATGCATACTACGGTATCCAAAAATAATTATGAAGCAGTAAATGATACTTGTAGGGCCTATTACAAATGCAAAGAAACAATTTATCATATCATACATAGATGCCTTAAGCTAGCATCAATGGATTATACGTGCAGGCATAACCAAGTTGCAAAGATCATTTTTCAACAGTTGGCTGAATCTTACTTCATCTCTTTTCCTCCATATTATAAATTGCAGCAGCCTCCAGTTTTAGAAAACAAAAATGTAATACTCAACTGGGATAAGCAACTTATCATCGACAAAACAGTTGACTTTAATAAGCAAGATATTATACTCATGGATAAGCAACAAAGAAAATGAAGAATTTGGAGTTTCATCAACAAGCAACCTCAAAAACAAAAAACTTGCAAAATACCAAACATTAAGATAAGAAGTTAAAAGAAGATGGAAGCAAGACTGAATTATTTGCATAGATACCACCATCCTCCTTCTCATATTAATTTCAGAAATGAGTCATTCCAAAATCTTTGGCTACCAGTTTTGAACAATTACCAATAGCTGTTAATTTGCTTCCAGAAATTCAAAAATCAGTAAATTTGCAAACATGTTATCTGCAGATTTTTCACACATGATTCCTAGTGTTTTAGGTCTTACTCTTTGGTCTTCCCCCATGCATCAACAATGCTGAGAAATAAGAAGTGTAGTATAACAACCACAACCATCCAGGGCAGGCCTCAGCTATTGGGCAGCTCCATGGATGGTGGATAGCAGAATGGCCTAAGATACATAGCCATGTAGCATAATGGCAGTGGTATACAGTTTGTCACGTTCCCTCCTGGCCCTTGATCATTTCACCAAGCAAAGGCACAAGCTATGTGTCATTCAGCTGCCACCAGTTGATTACATCAACTTTGTTCACTATTAATGACAGAGGTCCAGGCAACGTATCATTTAAGAACCAAGTAGAAATTGTTTATTGTTACAAGTGATAAAAGTCCAGTCAATCTTGTTAACACTTAACTAAACAACCTTCTTTCTCCACTCTCAACCACCTACTCTCTCTCTCTCTCTCTCTCTCTCTCCCTCCCACCCTCCCGTCTGTTCTTCACCCCACTTAACTCCGCCCCTCACCAACTCCTATTGGTGCATGCAGATCTCAACATGAGCAATACGTGAGCAGGGTGAACGCTACACAGAACTCTTGAGCTGTCCCAGACCTAGGTGGTGGTACTAACAGAGTAAAGGCATTTAGTCTGTGGTACCCATTAAAACTGAGGAGGCTCAATGGTGGCATGGTGACATGGCAAGGAAGCACTACCATTAACTTAGTTTTGCCCCCACTGCCATGTGGGTAAGGGAAGAGTCACCAAAGGCTAAGGGAAGGAAAACTCTGCAGAAAACCACTGGCAACATCTGACCTGGAGCAGGCAGTTACCGATAGTGTTTTTCTAAGTCAAACTACCTAACTGTAGATAATAAACAGCAGCCTGCTTATGCCATTTATTTCAGTATGAGTGGTGAGTCTTAAATGAAATTTTAATACCATCTTGGCTGTCACCTGTGTTAACGGTGGCATGGCTTAGAAGATGAGCACATTCAACATGTTAGCTGTTGTCTCCTTCTGAAACACCTGTTGCTACCAAGCAGGGATATAGTAATGCTGTGAATAAAGGTCGGTGCCCTCAGGCAAGCTCAGATGTGAGCAACCCCGTCCACCAGGACCTTATGCTAAACCAAAACCAAGCCAGACCCAAGCCAGCAATTCCAAATAAGGCCACTTTGGCATGAGGATGAGGAATACATTTGAGAATTGCAGTGGCACAAGAAATGGATGGAAGAAGGTAATGAGTAGATTGTGCACCTGTTCTATAATATTAATGACTGTCAAGACCTAGAAAGACCAGGATGGAAGCAAAAGCCACAGGCAGCTTTATACGGATGTGCAAAAAGGAGCCACTTTGTCAGAACAGAACATTGCAGACTGTTAAGTGCATCCTAGAGAAAAACATTTCTGTCACATAGCTAGAAAGAGAGTGCATTAAAAGGAAGGCTGGAGAATGTTAATTTGATCAAGATCATTTCTCAGGGGAAAGTGGCAGTTCCTTAAACCTTAATAAAAACCATCTTGAAGTCAGTACAACAGAAGTCCTTGAGACACTTTGCAATCCACCAGAGGCAAGACAGAATAAAGAATTTTTGCAGATATCGATGATGATGAAGGTGATGTGATTATGACTCTGTCCTCAGATATTTGCTGTTCCCAAAGAGTATCCCAAATTTCTCATATTTCCCAATGAGAGCTAAAGGGAAACAGTCACTGCTAAAAAAATTTCTTGACTTGCTTCCTTAGTATCTTTATTGTGTGTGGATCAAACACAAATGACAAATGCAAAAAGCAATAACATAGACCACTACAATATCATCACACAATTCACAAGCTTTTGTGGATTGTATGATGGTTTTTAGTGGTCCAAAAATGTATCACCTACTTTTTCATTTGTATTTTATTTTGTTTGGACCACATGTAGCTATCCCTTACTTTGACACAAATGATGGATTATGTGTTATGAAAAAAGCAATTTGTAAAACTGGTCAGGAAGAATTATGTTATCTTCGTGCAAGTATGTTGTAAATGTCTTTTTGCTGCCATTGAGTCGGCTTGCTCAAAAATACTTGGAGCCAAGGTTTCTAAGGAGTTGAACATACAAGTCACTGAAATTCATGACAGTCATGGCTAGAGATGGGGGTATTCGTATACAAATATCCCTGCGCAGCTGGAGTTAATGAGGGCACTCACACATCCGCCACCGCCGCTGGTCCCGCTGATCCTTCCAATCACTCCCAAGTGCCATTCTTTTCCCTGTCGTCTAGCCACTCCTGGCAGAGGGAGGGAGGACGAGTCTCCCTGGAAGCGGCTAGCCAAATGGCCCTCTGGAGCGATTGAAAGGAAGAGATGGGCTGCCGCCACTGCTGGATGTGTAAGTCAATGGTACGGGCTGCAGGGACCAGACCCTTGTTAACTCCAGCTGCGCGGGGATATTCGTATACAAATACCCCTATCTCTAGTCATGGCTACATCAAACACTGGCGAAAAAGATATGATAATAATAGAATATACCTAGATAGAGACTTCAGATACAGGTTTAAATCTGCCACCACTTTCATCCTTTTTGTGGGTTTTTCACAGATCTGACCTAACCTTGGAATCAGTGATTCAGAAAGA
This sequence comes from Pogona vitticeps, assembly GCF_051106095.1. Taxonomy (NCBI): domain Eukaryota; kingdom Metazoa; phylum Chordata; class Lepidosauria; order Squamata; family Agamidae; genus Pogona; species Pogona vitticeps. The sequence goes on along the minus strand of NC_135787.1, from coordinate 96,825,032 downwards.
GAAGATGTATTTTTCACCTGTTCTGTGCAACATGCTCTTCTTTCCTTAGATCTGACCTGTGATCTCGTAAGCTTTGAAACATAGCTGCAGAAAATAGCAGCCATTTGTTTAAACTACAAAAAAATACTTTGAAGCCAGGTGTACTGCATTCAGCACAAATATCCTGAATAAGACATTAGCCTTCTATAACACACTTCTGATGTTCTTCAAAAAGTTAAATGAGAAAGCAGAAATGTTGAAAATTTCTGAAGTAGAACATCCTTATCTGATCTGCTATCGGTGTTTTCCTGCTGTCAGCAACAACTGCAGTCTGATCGTTTTACCACAATTGATATGGAGAAACTGACAGAAAATGACAAGGTGAATCTTTGAGCACTGAAAAAAGAACCATTTCTGGGAGGATGGCTTATGACTGGAAAAGCAAAATACACATGGAGAGAAAAATTGAGTTTCCTCTTAAAGGAAACCACAGTTCACAAGACTGTGGATTTTACCATAAGGAACATGACAAGTTTTTACTAATCAGCAGTGCTGTTATGAATGTAGTACCAGAATCATGTGGAGGGGGCGGATGAAGACCTCATTTCCACCATTAAATCATTGGTCACTTCCAAAATTGAAGCAGATTTTGGAGCTCCTCACAGAACCATTTGTTCTGACCTGGGCCAATCATACTTAACTTTATTACGATCAAAGACCAGTAAAACCAAATCAATACATGTAATTGTAGTTTCGTAAAATCAGGCAGAATTATAGAATTTCCATTAAAACATGACAAAACAACCCCTACTTTCCAGTTAATAACATCGGAAATCGTTAGTATAAGTAAAACCTCAGCCAGTGTTATATTAAAAGCATTATATTATCCATCTAAAATCACCTACCCAATCAATCATAGTTTAAGTCTGAGTATGGAGAGCTGATGCTGATGGAGAACTTAGAGGATGTGTGCAAAAAAAAAAAAAAAGTCTCTATGACGCAGTTATCTGTCCATTACCTTACAGCTGCAATCACTGTGACCAGCAGCAAAGTGTCACAATGCTGGAGTACCAGAAACTAACAGAGTCCCCAGAAAGACAGAACATAATTCTAGAGAATGCAAACTTATTAGTAACCCTTTTGACTTATGAGACTAAAGTCAATAAGCAAAAAGGAATAGAGGAAAAAAACAAATGGCCAGTGGGGGAAGTGTAAAAGTATTTCATGAAGGCTTTTTTGAAGTTTCACTACAGCTGTTGCAGGCAACCTCTGATGGTCTGGCAACTATTTTTCCTTCTGTTGGAGCTTGGAGGGCCATAGCTCACATCAGCCCTTCTCATCACTCTGAAAAGTAAGGGAGGGAGGAAAACTTTTTTTAAAAAATCACATCTACCAGTTGCAATGTTAATTTAATTCTAACTCTTCCTAGGCCTATTTTAGAAAATAACCTTTCCCCCCCAAAACAGGCAAAATACACTGTCAGACAATTGCATCCTTCCTGCTCCCACAACGTTTTCTCTCTAGCAGTGTGTTCTGCTTTATTATGTGTATCTCTAGAATTAAACATTCAAAAGAAAACTTTGCTTAAATTCCTGCTAAGAACTCCCAGGTTTAACATGCTTTTCCATTGGAAATGTTTCTCAAAGTTATACCTTGTTCACCCTTCGAGGGAGCACTCTTCCTAGATATGGAACTGTAGCAGCAGTTCTTAACCTTTTCTTTACCACAGATACCCTTTAAATATCTTTTGTCACTGTATACCAAGACTTAACTCAAGATTTAAAGCCCTAAAGTGCATTAAATATTTGTTTAAAGTTTCTCATGAAGGGTCTTCAGATCTGGAGAGAAGGGAGAAATAAGGTAATCTGTTAATGCACACACTCCTATTATAATATTTTTATTGGAATGATCCTATACAAGTTCATCATCATCATCACTATTAAATGATGAAAATTATAAACACATTGGAATACTAGAAGCAGATAGCATCCTGTACAAAGTCTGTACTTTGTCAGTTTTTCCAATTCTTGATTTTCAACTCTGACATCCCCTGGAATTGAAATGTCAATGATCCAGACATTTATTCCTTCTATTACTACTATATCTGGTATGTTATGTTCAAGGTGTCTGTCAGATCCCACAATATCTTGACTTTGTTATTTTTGGACACTTTCTCTACCTGATGTTCCTATGAGTTTTTGTGGGTGGCAAGTTATATTTTTTCCATAAAGACCAGTGCACTAATTTTTCCACTCTTATCATGTCTAATTTTGTAATCTGTTTGTGAAATCTTTTTCTTGACAGAGTCAACATATGCTGTTACCACTAATTCCTTGGATCTTAGCTTTCATAGAATCATAGAATCGTCATAGGGTTGGAAGGTACCTTGGAGGTTTTACTGGCCGTTGACCATAATAAAGTATTCATTCATTCATTCATTCATTCATCTTATTGGATAGGGTCTACTGTTTAAGTCTGTCTAGATCCTTCTGAATGTTGAGTCTATCTTCCAAAGTATTAGCAATTCCCCTCAGCTTTGTATATCAACAAATTTTACTGCTCCTTCAATCCCCTCATTCAGGTCATTTATGAAGATGTTGAAGAACACTGGACCCAAGACAGAACCTTGAGGGACCCCACCACACACTTGCCTCCATGTAAGTGTGGTTCCATTGAGGACCACACATTGAGTGCGGTTGATCAGCCACTTGCAAATCCATCTGGTAGTTGTGCTGTCTATCCCACTTTGTTCTATCTTGCGCAGAAGAAGCTTTCATCACATTGGTTTGGAGTGCTTGTTTTTGTGCAGCAAAAATTTCAGCCTTCAGTTTCTTTCTAAAGGTCCCCAGTTGTTGTTGTCTTCAATTCTTGCTGGAGAAACTGAAATTACAAGCACATAAAAGCATTAATATGACACATGTATAGAAAACGTTGCATGAAAATGAAAGCTAGAAAATGACATGAGTATAATCTGTACAAAATTGTACCTCATTAAAGACAAGTTGGGTGGGGCAAAAGGGAACAGATTATATTCATATAATTATAATTAATGAGAAGATTGGTGCTGCATTTCACTTACAAGCCTTGTTATATTTGGCGTAATAACTGAAACTTGTATTCCGAGTTCTGATGCTACGTTTTTCAAATGGTTTCTATACTTATTTTTAAGATAAACAAGAACAGAGAATGATTTTTTCCACAAGTATGTCGTTACAAAAGGAATCAATACTTTCATAGCCCTCTTGAATAGTTCTGGAAAAATCTACTTGTAGGTGAGCCCGGATGTTTGAAAGGAATGTTCCTTGAACAGTTTCATTTCCGAGCACTACCCATAGATATTTCTATGAGCTTCTCTTCCTCTGCTACCGTGAGTCACTCTAGTTTATACACAATAATTGAAAATGGGTCTCTAATCCAGTTTTTGCTTGCATCAGGAAAATATTAATGGAAAATATACTGAAAATCTTCCAAATGTCATGAAATAAGTGATGTTTCCTTCTCAGACAACTCTTTGTTGGGGCAACCAAGAACATTTGTGAGGGTTGGAAATGTCTCATACTTTTGATTTGATAGTAATGATGCCACAATTCCAACTTTTTTTTATCATTGCTTCAGTCTTGTCTTCTGTGTGAAAACTGTAACCTTTTCTCCTTGAAGATTTAAGTTGAGCATATTTAAATAGGTGAAGATATCGGACAGATAAGCTAATTTGACTAACCAGGAAAAATCTGTCAAACAATAGCTGAGGTAAAATTGCTATCTCATCTCTCAATTCCCAGAAATGAGACAAAACTTTACCTTGTGATAGCCAACAAACTTCACATTGTAGTAAAAGTTGGTGGTCTTCACTGTCTGTATCTTTGCAAAGCTGTTCAAAAAGTTTTGAATTCAGGTATTTGCTTTTAATAAAAAATGTGTTATTTTTTGTCCATTAAAACTTAAAATGAACCCAGTTGTTGAATGGTAGTTGTGTAAAAGAAAAGTGTATTTGAATTTGTGAAGGTTTCTGTCAAAAAAGAAATCTTTCAGGACGAAGCCCAAGTCATAGCTCACTTTTTGCTGGTTGGGAGGTCTTCTCTCTAGAGTAAGGGTGAGTAACTTGTGGTTTTCCAGTCACACTGAACCTTTCGGTGTTCACCTGGAGTTACAGTCCTAGATCATATGGAAAGCCATTAATTGCCTTACTTGATCTTGAATGAAGAGGATTCAGTTACATGGCCATCTGACTTACAGTGGTAATTCCAGATAAAAAACTGCTCTGTTTTGAAAATTCAATTTTATTCACTTTGTGCTGTGATTATGTTAAGAATATCATGTTCGTTATTTGTGCCATCAGTATCCTAATCATTACATTGACAACTTACCATTAAGTATCATTAATTCTTACTGAGAGAGTGATGAATTATAGTTAATTGGGGAATTCAAGTCTGTCATCAGAATTTTGAATCGATACCACAAATTCTGACACTATTCCAATTAATTGGCTTTCTTTAGCTCCAGGATGTTTGTGGTGTCAGAAACAGGTTTTTGAATGAGAGTTAATAATGTAATTGTCACTATAGCATATATGTGTTTGAGTTGTTTTAACTTAAGAGTCTGCACTCCCACATCTAATCATATGTATGTATTAGAAATTCTGGGGGACATTTTATGCCTCTGAAAGTCCAAAAATGCTGACACTGTAATACATTTATCACAAGACCATCATTTTCCTGTAGCAGAGTCACACAGCAACTTAGGAAATTGATGGAAAATAGAGAGACAGATGGAGCGATGATCTGACTAAGGGTAAGATAGGTTCACATATACATTCAAGGTGACTGTTAAAGATGCTTTTTAAATATTTTGTTGTACTCTATAAGCTTCAGCTCTTCAAAAATATGATTATTTATTACATGTTTGCATCAATGCCAGAATATCCCTTTTCTGAATAAGTAACTTTAATTCTGAATGTCTGTAATGAATTTGTTGCGAATAGATTAATTCTCTTTCCCTATCCTTCGTCTACACCATCTGGTAAATCTCTAGGACCAGATGGATTTACTGCAGAATTTTATAAAGCTTCTATATAATTACTGAGCCTTCTTTTCTTTTCACAAATATGTTAGTTTACCCCTTTGGGATAAAACAACAAAGAGTCTTGTGGGGCCTTAAATGCCAACGTATTTACTATTAGTCTACTTCATTAGGTATGTTATATATTTTTAGATAAATTCACGGGTTCATATTGATTCCTTCCATATTTCACTGTTCTGCTCGGCTATAGGCTAGATTATGAGGCCTTGTTTGTGTATCTTTTTAAAAATTATGGTAGTCTTGTTATATTTCTTTTGTTAAATGTGGAATTTGAAATCTTGTTCAAGACTGGTCTTTGACGGATTAGAAAGGATAATTACCAAATCACACAGATCAGACAGACTTTAAGCTGTTGAGGTACTTACTTGAGATGAAGAGGAATTTTCTTAACTGGGATACCTCGGGAAACTCATATTACTTTCCTGTTCTCCAGAACAGCTTGTTTGTATTCTCAACTGCTCTGCTTTATGTTCAGTAAAATCAGGACATATGTGATTGTGTTTACATAGCAGATACGTCCATAGTGTAACTTGCAAAACATATGGATTTGGTCTTTCAACCTTTTTAAGCTCCAGACATTGGATGGAACATTTGTGGAGTACTGGATGCTTTACTGCTTTTAATTTCTGGTTGCCATCACTCTTCACTTGACATTGCTGTGACTGCGCAGAATGCTGTTTGCAGATGAATGTAAAAAGCATATTGCTTCATCAGACCAAGGTCCACCTACTCTCACATTCTGTTCCTAACAGTGCCAATCTGATGTGTCTTGGAAGCTCACAAACAGCACAGGAAGGTCGTCATCTTCAGATTCCCTTTATATCAAGTACCTTCAATTAGCTATTGTGGCCTACGATCATTGATAAACAAGTGCTGCATGAGGAAAGAAATTGAATTAGCATGCTTTTTATTCCAAAACTGGAGACTGCCGGCATTGTAATATGGATGGTGTTTCCCCTACTTGCTGCTTTAATATAAAAAAGCAGTAAGCAGAACTTACTTTAAAGTCAGTTCTGTTCATGTTTAGCAATCTATCAAAACTGTAGTCCAGTGCATCATATAAAGTTTACAGCACTGTTTTAAAAGCACTGGTTATGAGCTATGAAATTCATTGGAATCTGGATCCAGGACTGCATCTCTTCACATGAGTCTCCCTGGATTTTTAAGGTCTCCTGGCAAAACCTTTCTTTTGGCCACACCTTAAAGGCATGTTTGCCGAGGATGTGAGAGAAGGCCTTTTCAGTGGCTGATCCCAGGTTGTGGAATGCCCTCCCTTCCTGAGCCATGTTCTGTTCATGCTGGCTGGCAAAGACCTTTGTTCTTAAGCAGGATTTCAGCAACTAGATCAAACTGAGAAAATAATTGGAGGGGTGATGCATGTTGTGCTCCTCACATTTTTTTAAAGTGTTTTAGGTTTTTTTAAAATTAGTCTTCTTTTGAATATTATTATATGATTATTTTCTGGAAAAAATTTACAACTTTGTGTTCTTCTAGTTGCACCTATTTTTAAATCAAACATGAGACCCCTCTTCAGCTGCCTGAAGAGATGGATCTTTAGCTTTTCCTCCCCAAAAAGATAAAAGGGAAGGGGCCATCCTGATCTCCTGAGGGAGAGCATTCCATAGCCTGGGAGCTGCTACCGAGAAGGCCCTCTCCCGTGTCCCCATCAGCTGTGCTTGTGCTGGCAATGGGACCGAGAGGAGGGCCTCCTCTGTTGATCTTAATTGCCAAGAAGGCACATATAGGGAGATACGGTCCTTTAGGTAGCAAGGATCCAAGCTGTATAGGGCTTTATAGATAATGACCAGCACTTTAAATTGGGCCTGGAAACAGACTGGGAGCCATTGGGGTTCTTGTAAGAGGTGCGTTATATGCTCCCTGTAGCTGGCCCCAGTCAGTAGTTTGGCTGCAGAGTTTTGCACCAGCTGAAGTTACTGAACTGTCTTCAAAGGCAGCCCCACATAGAGCACGTTACAGTAATCCAAACGGGACGTAACTAAGGCATGTGTCACTGTAGCCAGATCTGAAGGAACGGGTGCAGTTGGCGCACCAGTTTTAGCCGTGCAAATGCACTCCTGGCCACCACCAAAACCTGGGCATCCAGTCTTAGGGATGAATCCAGGAGTAAACCCAAGCTGCGGCCCTGAGTTTTTGTGTGTGTGTGTGTGTGTGTGTAACCCCATTCAGCACAGTAGTATCCCTATTCCCTTGTGTGCCTTCTGACTAACCAGGAGCACCTCTGTCTTGCCTGGATGAAGTTTCCGTTTGTTTGCCCTCATCCAGCCTCTTACTGATGCCAAGCACTGGCTTAGAGTCAAGACAGATTCCCTGGAATTAGGTGGAAAGGAGAGATAGAGTTGAGTGTCATCCGCATACTGGTGGCATCGAACCTCAAAACTCCAGACAACCTCTCCCAGAAGTTTCATGTAGAATAGATGTTAAAAAGCATGGGTGACCAAAGAGGACCCTGAGGAACGCCACAGGCCAATGGCCAGGGCGTTGAGCAGGAGTCACCCAGCACCACCTTCTGAGTTCTCCCCTCAGTGCTTCCGAGTCCCATCCCAGAGAGATGGCCCAGAAGGATACCATGGTGGATGATATTGAAAGCTGCTGAGAAGTCCAGCAGAACCAACATGGACATTCACACACTGTCCAGTTCCCAGTGTAGGTCATCCACCAAGGCGACCAAAGCTGTCTCTGTCCCATAGCCAGGCCTGGGTCTAGAATAATCCAGAAAAGATGAAGATGCTCATGGTCAGGCAAAAGACAATCAAACGGGGATTACATTCTTCCTGAAGATGCAGTTTTGCAATTTGGAGCGCTCCTGGAGTCACCTCTGAGCCTAAATTTTCAAGCTTCAGTGGTGGTCATGAGTTTATTTAAGTTAAAGCTAATGTGCCAGCTGGACCCATTCCTGAAGTAATCTTTTCTGGCCACTGAGGTGTATGTCTAAACTGTACCCTGCCAGGGCTACTGCAACATGCTCTAGGCGAAGCTGCCTTTGAAAACTGCTTTGGAACATTTCAGTGCTCTGAAATACAGTGGGGTCTTGACTTGAGAACTTAATACGTATTGGAAGGTGGTTCTCAAGTGAAAAAGTTCGCAGGTCAAATCTGCATTTCCCATAGGAATGCATTGAAAACCATTTGATCCGTATCTGCTCTTTTCCGTCCATAGAAACTAATGGGAAGCTGCTATTCCGCCTTCGACCACTAGAGGGGGATATTTTGTTTCTTTTTTTCTTAGGTCAAGAAAGGTACAGGGAAGGCAGGGAAAATACAGTCCAGGCAGTACAGTACCAGGCAGTCTTAAGACTGTCTCCCAATCCATTCTCTAAACGCTGGGAGGAGTGAGGAAGCAGACAGGCACCCTTTTCACTGGCCAACAGTTAACTGAAAGTTCAAATTTTGCACTTTCCCTGCCTCCCACGTGGTTTTTTCAGTTTTTTCAGTCCGTAACTCAAATCTAAGTACGTAAGTCAAGTCAATATTTTCCTATGAGAGCGGTTTGTAAGTCAAAATGTTCTTAACTCGGGCCGTTTGTAAGTCAAGACCCCACTGTACTGCAGCCAGACTACTGACCAGGGTCAGTGACAGAGACTATGGGGCTGTTCCCACTGCCGGAATAAACTGCTACAGCAAGTATAATTTTTGGATTCATGCTTATGTCACATGGACACAAATCCCAGACTTTTGTGGCAGTGTGTTTGTCCTCATTCTGCTGCTGCCAGGAGGGAGAATGGAAAAGGAGGGGGGAGGAGGATAAATGGGAAAGGGGCAAAGGCTTTTTCCTGGCAAACCTGGTACACAAGTGCACATACACACATGCACACAAAGGGAGGAGAAAGCAAGGGAGATGGGAGGGTGTTCCCCCCCCCCGGATGCAGGAAACCCAAACCTTCCACCTAGAGAGCGAGCGAGTGGGGGAGGAGGAACTACCCTTCCCTTTGTGCTCCAATTCCTGGAGAAAGTCTCCCCAAGATTCCCTATAATTTTTATATGTAGGATCACCTCAAAATCACAGAAACATTGGGTCCCCATGGAAACTCATTATTTTTATATGTAGGATCACCCCAAACCACAAAAATATGGGTCCCAGGCATGCCTTGGGTCGGTAGTCAGTGGGCACAAGTGGGATCTATGATTTCATGGTGGTTTGGTGAGGATCCCATAGAAAAACCATATGAAATCAGGAAAGGGATGGAAATGGAAAGAGGGGGTGGAAAGGGGAAGAGGGGCAGGGGGTGAGGATGGTGGCAGGAGACTGAGGAGAATAGAAAACAGGGAGGATTTGTAGGGAGGTGAGGAGAAGAGGCTGGTTGAGTGACAGGGCAGAAGGGAGGGAAGGTGGTGGGGACTGAAACAGGAAGGAAGAAAGGCCTGTCTTGGCTGACTGGTGGCAGTCAAAAAATCCATAGAAATGCAAAGCAGGGGCGGTCACATATGCGGAATCAATTCATTGGAATCCGCCTCAAAATAAATGGACCTCCAGCAGGCAGGCACAAAAACCTGCTCCTCTGACAGAATAATCCACGTGACTTGTGTGTATGTGTTGTGTTTTTTCAAGCAGAAGAACACAGATTTTATTGTCAGGGGGATACAGCCCTATATCTCTGAAAGACTGCACTGCTCCACATAACCTGCCTGGGCTTGGAGATCACAGAAGCCCTGCCACCTTCAGAAGCATATTTCTGCAAGCACATGAGCGAGGTCCCATTTGGTGGCCATTCACACATTAGAGAACTCCCTGTTGAGGGCTGGTAGGTTCCAATGTCCTCCCAATGGCATATGAAAAACTTTCTGAGGGTTGTCATAAGTCAGATTTGACTTCATAACTGACTGCCCTTAAGGACCAGAGCCTTAAAGGATGTGCTGCACTTTCTGTTGTTACCTGTAATTACTATTTTTAACAGAGTTGTTTTAAATAATTTTTACCTGTTTTCAATATGAGAACTAATTTCATTACATTTTAATATTAACAATGTACTGCTTTTCATTCCACTTGTTTTTTGAGTAATCAATTACAGTAGGACCCCTTATCAGAGGATCAGTATGCTCTGATTCACTTATTCACAGTCTGAAAATACAGGTATTAAAAATATTACATGGGAAAAAAAAATAGAAATACAGTAGAGATTGCTTCCTCTATGTTCCAGAGCAGTGTTGTTGGAAAACTCAGAGCTGGATTGGCTGGTGAGGCAGAAGGAGGGGCGCTAACCTAGGAGGATGGACAGCTTCCTGGGAGAGGTCTCCCACCTTCCACCCAAGGCAATGCATTAATACAGTGGTGCCTCTACTTACAAAATTAATCCGTATTGGAATGGTGGCCGTAACTCGAAATTTTCATAAATCGAATCACCATTTCCCATAGGAATGCATTGAAAACCGATTAATCCAGACTTCCGGCTTGATGTCGCGACGAGACAGCAGCAGGAAGAGAGAGCTCTGTCCCCTGGGCTGAAATTCTGTCCTGTTTGGGACACCCCAGGGTGTCGGAACTACCCCGAAGAGGTGGTGAACTGGGGGGGGGGGGAATCTGTTGATCACGGGGGGGACAGCGGTCACCCCTGTTCAATCCAGGAAATTCCCTAATCAGCCAACAGGCAGAAACAAGCATTTTTTGCTTGCAAGTCGTCGGCAGCCGACTAATTAGAGGCAACAATCAAGTTATGCAACATCAACGTTACTATGGGTGAGATATTTTTTGCAACTAATTGCTTGTGATTACCCCTGGAGAAGATAATTCCTATATACAGGAAAAAGAACCTTCTATCACTCTCATGAATCATTAGTGGCAGATAATCTGGAGAGAGGGATAGTTGATGTGAAGAAATAATTTAAAGATTAATGGGATATTAACTACTCATTCAAATACATTTAAAATACACTTCAAGAATATTATAATTTGGCGTTATAAAGCTTAAGAAACTTTCTCATAAGTTATACTTGATAAATCTGGACTTTGTTTTGGCTACTTGAAGTCTTTTGGCATAATGCCCAGGAAAAGTGACCTTGAGTACTCTACTGTTGCTTAAGCTTGGAAATCTGTTTATTTCTTTTTGATTTTCTTTATGCCTGGCTGGATAAATTAACCCTAAAGTGGACCTTTAAAAAACTGTGCCTTGGGAATTCGTAAACCTGTGGAATTAGGCCATCAGGCCACGGATACAAACATTGCATTCTACCCTGGTACTTTGGAGGTTCAAATTTGGTTCAGGCCTATTTAACCAAAGCGGACTTTTTGAAATGACTTTGGAACCTTGGAATATCTGTTTAGCCGGCATCAATTTGCCAGGGATCAATTAGGATACAGATACAATCATCGATCTGGACTGTGAGACCTGGGGACTTCGAATCTTGGCTTAAGCACTTGGGCAGCTGGAACAGAATGGCACAACAAGGATAATTTTGGGATGAAACAAAATCTACCCTTCAAACATTATCAAGAGGCAAAATCATTCAATCAACATCTGAAGAATTATAGTCAGCAAGCGACAGGGAACAACGAAGAAGGAAATGAGAGTGTTCCAGATGATGTATGCCATTCAGAACAGGAGCTGGAGGAAATTAGCCTAAGAGAAACGTCAGTCTTGGATCAGAGGAGAGTAGTAAGGGAAGACAAAGGGACAAAATCAGCAAAATTAACAAAAAAAGCCTGGAAGATCCATTGAAGATAGACCAAGTACATAAAGAGTTAGTGGACATAAAACAGATGTACAAAATGGTTTCAGAAGACATGAAAGATGGCAGAATGCTTAGAGACACAGAAATACAAAGTGAAAAAAGAGAAATCAGAGAGGGAATTACTTAGAAAGACGAAAAAGGGGAAAACAAGAAGGGGCCCCTTAATATTGAAAAATATGTATATATTTAACATCGGGAATTGTAAAAGGGTATATCCTTTATATTAAAAATGAGAATTAAATTGAAATAAGGGAGCCCCAAACAGGGTAAAGATGTAATATGGTGGTTTTTCATTTTAGGTAAAATAAACTAGATATAAAGCTGGGGCATGGATCTGGAACCACTTTCAATAAGAATGTTATTAGAAGATTTTGAGAATATTGTATAATATGAGAGTAATATTATGATAGTAGTCATATTATATACTAAAATATGTACATGAATGGTTTGAATGTTTGAAAGATGTTTGGAATTTGGGGGGACAACCGGGAAGATACTGAGATGTAAAAACAAATAATTGTAAGCAAAGCATGTAACACAATGTTTGACAAGCAGTAACCATTGTTGACAGATTGAAAAACTAATTAAATGTTTTTTTAAAAAACCGATTAATCCATTCTGGCTGTTTTTGGTTCTTAAATCGAAGCATTAGTTCTCATAGGAACTAATGCAAAGCCGGTTAATCCGTACTCTACCACTAGGGGGAGATTTTTCTTCTTTTGACCTAAGATGAACTTAGGTTAAAAAAAGGGCAGGAAAGGACGGAGGGAACACCTTTTAAACAGAACACATTTAAAACCAAGCACCTTTAAAACCAAACCAAGCACCTTTTAGGTTAAAAAAGGGCAGGAAAGGAGGGAGGGAGGGAAAGAACACCTTTTAAACAGAACACCTTTAAAACCAAGCACCTTTTAAACCAAGCCAAACACCTTTTAGGTTAAAAAAGGGCAGGAAAGGAGGGAGGGAGGGAAGGCACAATGAGGAAAAGAGGAAAGAAAGAAATAAGGTCATCCCTGGGGCACACAGACCCCTCAGACAAAGGTTTGTGCTGATAAGCACAAAAAGAGAGCAGAGAGAGAGAGAGAGAGAGAGAGAGAGAGAGAGAAGACAATGGGGGGGGGAAAGAGACTTGAGTCTAAACTCCATTTTAGAGCAAACCAGCCAGCCAGCTCCTCACAGAATATTTTCTGATTTTAAAACAGACTTTGGAGCCACATTTTAAACACACACATTTTAAAACACAAACCCTAGGAGCCACAGAATGCAAAAATAAATAAATAAATTTTACATTTTAAAATTACAGTCTGATTTTCACATTTAATTTTAATTTCAATTTAATATTACAGTCTGCTTTTCAAGTTTAAGTCCATACTGCAAGACCCATCAGAGAGAGAAACATAACCCCCCCACCTAGCCCTACCCCCTCACCAAGGTGCAAAAACCCCTGTACAGTACAGTAAATACAGTGTACTCACCCATAACAGGCAGTCTCTCTGTTTTAAAAAAAGAAAGACAAAAATACAAAAATACAAAATTTTAAAAAAGCAATACCAGGCAGTACCAGACAGTCTGAAGACTCTCCCTATCCACTCTCTAACCGCTGGGACGAGCGAGGTAACAGACAAGTAGCCTGTTTGCTGGCCAACAGTTAACTTGAAAGTTCAAATTTTGTACTTTCTCCACCTCCCCCGGGTTTTTTTCATCCGTAACTCGAAGCTCCGGCCGCAAGTCGAAGCAAAAATTTGCAGCCGGAGCTTTTCGTAAGTCGAAATTTTCGTAAGTAGGGACGTTCGTAAGTCGAGGCACCACTGTATTTGTCTTTGAAGAAAACCTGCAGAGCATTGGGGTGTGTGTGTGTGTGTGTGTGTGTGTGTGTGTGTGTGTGTGTGTGTTGTGTGTTGTGTGTGTGTGTGAGAGAGAGAGGAGAGAGAGAGAGAAGATTTCAGCTCAGCTCTTACTCATAGAGGCCCCATGGAGATAAAAATTACAAGCACAGGGGACTCCTGGGTCTAGCAGACTATGTCCAGCAGACTGTGTTATAAACTGTGTTTTTTAGTATCCATGGGGAGGGGGGCTTGGAACCAATCCCCCACAGATATGGGGGTCCTACTGTAATACTTTACTTCATTTCTAAGCCATTTTTCTCCCAATGAGGGACGTAATCATATTCTTAATTACAGTTCATATACCTTCATCTAATCCATTACTGATAATCCATTACTGGGGTGAAATGTTGATATCTTAAGGACTTCCATTTCAACTGCTGGATAGCTCGGTGGTATAGGTATTTGGCTGCGGAGCCAGACATTGGGAGTTTGATTCCCCACTGACAGAGGGTGGACTTGATGATCTATAGGGTCCCTTCCAGCTCTGTAATTTTAAGATGATGATGATGATGCTATTTCAGCAAACCCCCTTCAGGCCAAATTATTGGAGTATAAGACCTCAAAATAGTAGGCGATAGAGCATCCATCTCCCTGTTGTTTCCACACCATGTCTCTACTCACAGGGAAGAAAATTGCCTGCTGCACTGTAGAAAGCACTGGTTTGGAAACAAACTATTTTTCGTGGTTTTAAATGAAAAGAAGAGATAGAGTCATCCACATACTGCACACTTTGACCAGCTAGATGTGGATCTGCTATTTTGCTTTAGATAGCAAAATGTTTTGGTCTGGTCCTCTGGGCAGCTGGTGCAAGTTTTTTTATGGAGAGGGAAGAGAAGTTTTATGGGATGCCCTCTGTCTGTCCTCTGTGGGCCACTTCGATGTACTGGATTTGCTTTGGTCAGTAAATTTTCACAGATGCATTGTAATAAAACAGTGTATCTGTCACATTGTGCTTGATTTATGCCTGACAAGCTTATCTCATGTTGGTTGGAGCATACTGGACATGGAGATAAATGTTTATGTACATAATATTTTATCTAACTACCATGGAATGAAGTTTTTGGATGCCTGGTAGGAGGATTAGTCTGTTTTCTTTGTGTGAGTGCATTCTTGCTGGTAATAGCATCAAAATACAGGCAAGTGTTTATGTGCAGCAAGTAACATCAAAATCCTGGCATGCCATATCAAAAAAACTCACTGCTTTATGTGTCATGTTTGTAGTCTCCTTTTTGTCTGTTCTTTTTTTAAAAAAAATTCTGTCTTGGGTAACATTTCTGTTTGGCAGGACAACATGACAGTGCATTTTGGCCCATCTAAGAACACCATAGTCATTAACATTATTATTACCAAACACTGAGCCAGGGCATACTAGTGTGTAGGCCATAGTGAAAATGTTTGTATTTCTTTTGCTTCAAGTTTTTGGAGGAGGGGGAGTTCTTTCATCATTGTATTCTTCATGTACCAGTCTTTTTGTTTTACAAGAAAGGGACAACCTCTTTTGGGTTTCTCCATTCATTTCCCCCCATATGTGTTCCCTAGCACTAAAGGGCTCTTTAAAACAACTCCAAAAGAGGAGAGGCAAGGCAACAGATAACCAGTCTACTCCAAAAGCAGACCATAATACATGCAACCCTTCCCCCCACAAAAAATAATCAGGTCTATGCAGCCACTACTTTATGTTACCACATTCAGAAGAACAGTATGAGTTCAATGCCACCCACGTAGCACAAAAGACTCTCAGGGCCTGGACAGCACAATAATAATAATTCTTTAAAAAGCAAGGAAGCAGCTAACCAACCTGGCACACAGAAACACCTTAACTCACCAAATCAACTAACAACAATACAATACCAGTAACAGCTAGAGAGAAATAAGACAAGCTGTGCCCAGCCAAGAATTCCCACCACCCACACAGCTCAATGGTATACTGGTGCAGTCACAAAGTCCACACAAACACACATCTCCAAAGAAGCAAGCAAAATAATCCCCACACCCCCAGTAAAATGTGTACCTCTAACAGAATATAGTTTATTAATAAAATAACAATATTAAAAATTTGTCAAAAAGGAAGTTCACACACACACACACACACACACACACACAGAGAGAGAGAGAGAGAGAGAGAGAGAGAGAGAGAGAGAGAGAGAGAGAGAGAAACACACACGAGCAGGGGCAACAAATTAAAACACAAACAGCATCCTTTCTCCAAATCCAAGAAAAGCAAGCAAGCAAATAAAGGTAAAATACTATCAAAGCAACCAGCCCACCAAGTCAAACCCTTAGAATATGTGTAGATTTTACCATTTGATACCTTCTCTTCTCTTCTTTGAGTCCAGCAGACCAGCCAAGCAGGCAGCAGCAAAAATAAACCAACAAGGGAACAGGGACATTATTTTCCTTTCCATATATGTTGATGTATTCTTGTTAGGACTTTGATACATGTAGTCTCCATAGCTTGCCATAATTTGATTGTCATCTGTGATCCCTGCCGCCGCTTCCTGGGCTTGGGACAGTGGGGCTAAATCCTCCATTTACTCAGCAGGCTGGTTAACAGGTGCAACATGTTTTATTGAAGTGGTGAAGAGGTTACAAAGTCCCTCTGTCCCCAGTCTGTTCCTAGCTCCCATCACTCTGCCCCCCAAGTCCTTAGCAGACCCCAACTAGAACTAAGTTGGAGTCACTAGCCCCAGAACAACAGCTGCTATGCCCAGGCAGAAACCTGATCTCATGCTGCAGCTCCCTCTCCTCTCAGGCTTCTGCGTTGGGGTAGAATTCCCTGGTTGTGAGATGAAGAGGCATCCATGCCACCTTCCCTCTGTTCTCAGAGTGGTGGGGTGTGATGGCCATCTCACTAACCCTTGGCCCCAGGTGAATAATGTCCACAGCTGAAGAAAAAAAAGGACTCCTTTTCCTCCTTCTCCAGGGCACAAAAGCCCAGTGGCTGTCCTTCCAGTGCCTCCCGCCAGTTCACCCTCCTCTTCCTCCTCTTTTACTCTCTCCCTCCTCAACTGGTTCCACCTGCTACCTCCTGCCCACCGGCTGTCCCAGCTCACTCCTCCCAGTTCCACAGATCTGTGGCCTACCCTTCCTTGTCCCCACATGGCTTATCCTTTTCACATTTTGTCCTCTCCTTCTTGTTGATTTATTTCTTCAGTGACTTTGAGAGCAGTTTTCAGTTGACCTTCTCATATTGAGATTCTTCATCTAAATATTCTTTCTTAAAGGAAGAACCTGGGGCTGTTTAGTGTAGGGAAAAGACAAATAGAGGAAACATGATGGAGATGTATAAACTTAGGTACAACATAGAAAAAGAAGACAGGGAGAAGCTTTTCTCCCTTTCCCATACAAAAGTTCAAGTTCATCCATTGAAGTTCAATAATAAGACATTCAAGAAAAATAAAAGGAAATACTCCTTCACACAGTACAAAGTTAAACTGTGGAATTCATTGTCACAAGAAGCAGTGAGGGCTGCCAACTTAGATGTCTTTAAAAGGAGAGTAGATCCTTGGAGGTCAAAGTCATGAATGGCTACTCATCAGGACAGCCTCTGGTAACAGAGAGAATGTAAGTCTTTATATCATTCGCTGGGGGGATGTGAGACCGGTGCAATTGCATTCATGCATTGCTGGTGGGCTTTTCAGAGGCAGCTGGCTAGCAGTTGTGTG
Organism: Pogona vitticeps; assembly: GCF_051106095.1. Taxonomy (NCBI): domain Eukaryota; kingdom Metazoa; phylum Chordata; class Lepidosauria; order Squamata; family Agamidae; genus Pogona; species Pogona vitticeps. Next base: position 96,807,743 of record NC_135787.1, on the reverse strand, counting down.
AAGAAAATATTCCACTAAGTAGGCTCTTCATTTGATTCAACATGGCTAGCCTTATGTTCTTAAGTTGGTACAGAGGAATCAAAATCAATTGGCAAAAATGTTTTCAAACAGGTTCAGTCAGACAAATGAGTGCAAAGGTTGTTATAAGGTCTCTTACTGTGACTTTATATTACCATAAAGCCAAGGAATTATACAATAGTGTCTGGTACTTTACAGATTGACAAATTTAAGTTGGCATAAACTTTCATGGGTCGCAGCCTACAGTTTCACATGAGGGTGTGTAGACTAAGTAGACAGACATTTATACATGTATTAAGTTTGTCTATTGAGGTTATACTCTGTTTATGCACTGAGTTACTTTAAGCCATCAGAGTATTGTGGAAGAGAGGAGCATTTGCAGAATGCAAAAATAATAACAGAAAGAAGACCGTATTTTGTGGATGCCACTTGCTGAAAGATGACTTTGAGTCCCAATATTATGGTAGGCCTTTCTTCTTCATTGGTCTCCAGCACACAAGGGTAGAAATGGCTGTTGTAAACTCTCCCCTTTTATTCACCCACCTCCAATAACTAAGACCACTTGTGGCTCACTGACATCATTCTTTAAGAGGAATTACCTCAACCTTGGTATTTTCTAGGCCATTAAGGCTAAGGGCAGGACAGAGTGCCTTCTATTGCAACCTGGAATCTCTGATAGGATTGTCACATCAGCTGTTATTGTCCCTGAAGGCAAAGCTGGGGAAGTACAATTTGTTTTTCTCTCTACATTCAATCACCTTTTACTGTGAATACTGAACAGTGTCTACTGAGCAGTCTTCCCTATGTGTTCACGTTGATAAAGCAGCAAGTAACAATAACAACATTGCTTCTTAATACTTTGTCTCGAGGCAGGAGAAAAAATCACACTACTCTCCCCATAAGCCACCTTCCAGATTTTGGCTATCATTGTGTTACACACCCTGCAATAATTTCTAGTTGTTGTAGACATGCCTGTGCTTGCCTAGGGAAGAGGTCCGGCAAACCAAAGAAAAACCAGTCACATATAACTAGCCACCTCTTTGTTGGGGTATTTATTGTCTTAGGAGCTCTTCAAAGGAACAAGTATAAATGGGGTATGGCTCGTGCAGTCTATCCACTTCTTTGGGCCTGGGCCTTCGTGGCCTGTTTAGTGTTAATGGCCATTGGTAGAGGGCATGGGTGACCCTTCAAATCGCACGGGACTTGAAGATCAATTGAATTGGAGGGATTGAAGTGTCAGGTGGCCAGCATTTGGACAGCGTCGTAGTGTAAGCACACTGACTTGAGAAGTCCATAGGTGCCTGTGTGTTGAACATGTCACCTGCAGTGCCTATTTGACATCATAATTAAGTTAGTTTAAAACATTTTTACCACATTGAGAAGCGGGCATCCCAGAACCACCCCTAATGGAGCCCTGTCCCTAATGAGAGACTATATACTTTCTTCCCATCGATGGGACTGAGAATTGTTTCAGTTTGTTTGAGTTCCAAAGAGTCTGCTCTGCTTATTTCCTCTTATTTTGGGGGTCTGGGTTGGCCGGGAGATTGTTGCACTGTCCACTTTGTCCTCCCTGGAACCCTGACAAACTAAGTACACTGTTACACTGATGGTACATCATCCACCTGGAGAGGCCGACCGAGTAGGCAACAGGATCATAAATCCTCACAGATACTGGTTCTACCTTTATTTTGATTCCGGTGAGTCACTAAGTGTAGCATTTTGTATTTTTCATTACTTCTTCTAAATGGATAACCTCTTTTACTTCGTATCAAGACAAGAACAATACAGAAAAACAAGGAACAATAATGTCAGTGCACCTTAGAGACAAATCTTTGTATTTCGATGTGAGCTTTTGTGGATAAATCGACGTTGTCAGACATATTCTTTGGATTTAAGCACAACAGCTCACGCTGAAATATACAGATCAGTCCTTAAGGTACCCTTCCTTTTTTCTTTGCTCCATTCCTTTTTTTGATTTTGCTTTCTCTTGATGCGGTTGCATAGACTTAACATGGCTACCTCTTTGAAAACTCAATTCAGATTCAGCGGAGACTGCTCAGATTCTACTCTAGATGAAGAAAATGTTCTGGTTCTGGTTTAGGTTGGTTTGACTCCCTGTAGTCAGTACATGTGCAGGAGGAGTGATGAAGATACTGTGGGAAGTTATTGCGTGCATGGTCCCCACAGCCTGCTTTGCATGTTTGCAGTGGAAAAGGACTAAAGAGGACACAGGCAGAAGCACCATGAGAGTGCCTTCTGTGCCTAAAACATACAGTTCACTTGAAAGAGGTCCTTAAAATGAATTTCCCTATGCACATCCTCATCCCCCAGTAATAATGATCTTTTTGCTAGAGATAAATATGTGGAACTTTGGGAAACAGTCACATTTGTATGTGGATTTGCAGAGATAAAAGTTGCTGTGCTTTTTCAAATTGTACTAACTGCTGTTGGAAAGGTCAAATTCAGTACACTGGAGTTTTTTGAAAGTAAAATAAATATCTTGGAGCAATTATCTGAAATACACCGTGAAAGATGCATGAACATTATTAAGATGCCTTGTCCAAGTTTTCCCCCCACAAGTTCAGGAGCTAAAAAATCCATATTTAGATACCTGTGTAGATTTCAAACATTCTGGATTTCCCAAAGCTGCCTCATATCCAAATATGGACTTAGGAGCTAGCCTTCATCGTCTTGTGCTTAAAATAAAAAGAGTATACCTTGAAGATAGCTGAGATGAAAGATGTGTCTGAAGTTCATATTCATACAGCAATTAAAATGTTGAGGACAGCTTGCAAACAGCATAGGTCTTGAAGTCATTGTTCTCCAGACTTTTGATAGTTGGAGCATAATATTTTTCTGTGATGAAACTTGAGCCATGTTTCATTTTTATTTAAAAATATATATGACGGTGTGTTCGTACATTCATTTAGGTGTTTTTTTTTTCCTTCTAGCCTAATGTCCAATAATGGTTCACAAAAGCAGCGATAAAGATATCGTTTTAAACCAGACCATTTGCACATTCCAATAAAAGCACTGTAAAATTAAATAACAGTTGCACTTTTCTTGCCTCCATTATTTGTTGCCATCTACAAACAGAGTGGTTGGCATTGTGAAGAGGAGACCTGCCAACTGTTATCTATGAAGACTTTTCATGTTATTTTGGATTCTAGAAAACAGGGTTTATAATTATGAGGACAGGTTCAGTTGTTAGTGGAGATGATGCCTACATAAAGTTACCCTCTGTATTTATTTCATTAGTGATGTGCCATCAGGTTACTGTCAACCTCTTGGGGTTTTCTAAGTAGAAGGTACTCAAAAGTGGTTTACCAATCCCTCCTATGGCCAGTTGGAACCATGCAGCTCGCCCAGACTTCATCAGCTACATAACTCCGGGTGATCTCTTCTGGCCCCTCTCCTGGGAGGAACAACAAGAATTCGAACTTCTGGCCTCCAGCTACAGCCAGCCACACCAACCTGCTGGGCTGTAGTAGTTCTCCCTCATCTTTTCCATTGCCCCCTCTGATGGAGACAACCAGGTTAGGAGGACAGTGGAAATGATGGTGGAGAAAGGCAGAGCTAGTGTACTCCTGCCCCTTTAGTGTTTTGTCAACACAACAGTGCAATACCTATTCACACAGTGAGCCTCCATGGATAGTGGCTGCTCTGCCACAAAGTCACCCACCCACTCCTTGTGTTGGTTGTGGCATTTTCAAGAAGAAACTGGTAGAAGCACAAACGGACATAATCTTTGTCAGCAAATGCATCATTACCAGGTAACTAAGAGTGAAAAAGCTCTACCCTCTCTTAAACACTCTTCATCCCCAACACAATACACACTGTATTTATACATGTGACCAAGAGGCTATGTTTCATGTGTCTGAAGAAATGGATTATAGTCCACAAAAGTTTCCACTGAAATACGTGTTTTAGTTTCAAAGGTGCCACAATATTTTGGGGCTTGTTTTTCTTGCAGAATTGGACAAACCTTGTAACCTTTCTGAAAATTGCCTCAGGAGAGTTTTTGCAAATGACTTGAGAGACAGTATTGTACTATATTCCTCTGTTAGTTCAGTTCAGCGATGAGCAGAGCAACCCTAGTGTGTGCCTATGGTGCAGGCAGTGTGTATGTATGTAGGGAGAGAGATGTTACTCATATACTGGAAGAAGAGAGTCATTGTCATTCGGAGGGGGGGTCAGCCTAAGAAGGGGAGGGGGAACATATAACACAAAGGCTGAAATCCAGTGGTAAATTGCAACTAGAGTAGGTTCATTAAATCAATAGGGATTTGGTGAGTCAGTGCCTATATATGTTCCCCTTATTTCAGTGGGCCTCCTCTAGTTGTGACTTACTACTGAATTTCAGCCAAAGTATTTTAAAAATGATAGGCATGTCCCCAGTGTCCTTGCCAACTGTCAGCGTGCTATTGATAATGCTCACATATCACACACAGGCACTCTCACAGAGAGAAATACGTGAATTACCAACATCTGTGGCATGACTGCAGCACACACCTTTGTTCTCTGTGTTTACCTTCCCTGTACACAGAGGGTACACACAGCCCTCCTGGGTCACACAGACAGAACACCTACACAGAAAGGAGAAGGCTGTTTTGCCAAGTAGTCAAAGGGAGGGGCCAAGACAGGCAACAAGGGAGACCGTGATCCCAGCTATTTGCAGTAGTTCACTGCAGAGGGCATATGTTTAGGAAGAGACAGGGATTCAAGCCCTGGCAAGAGAAAGGGGCAGATGGAGCCCCATTGTTCACCTTTGTGGCAATAGGACTCCATGGTCCTGTCAGGAACAAAAGAGAAGGAATTCTAGGACTTCAAAAAACCAAAAACAAAACTGTGGTCACCACAAAGAGGTTCCCTAACAATTCAGCCAAAGCAGCCCACCATATGACATTTGCCTCCTCTTTTCTCCAAAACCTAATCATAGACACCAGTGGTAGGAAAAGCTGTAACTAGGTAGACCCAGTTAACATCAGGGTGTCCATGGTGTGGCTCCACATAGCTGGGAAGCTTCTTCACATGCAGGCACACATGAACAAGTAAAAGAAGAATGCAAGAACCTGGCTTCTGTATGGCACAACTGGTGGGGGGTTTCTTTTGGTCCTTGCATCAGCCTATGCGTCTAATCTACCACCTGCACACTATGCTTTTGTTTGATAGGATGAGCAGTATCTCAACAGGCTCTTCCCTTCCTTCCCCACTACCAGACTGCTTCATTCACACTAGCAGCAACAATCCACTGCCACTTCAGATTCAGGCACATCAGTGAGAAGATAGCAGAGGGGCTTCTGGCCCTGAGCCCCTCCATCTGCCTTCCCACCCTTGAGATTCCCATCCTAAGGCCCAGCTATAACCCAGTGTGGAAAACGAATCCCATCTCACCTCTCTGTCACAACAGAGAAATCACAAAAATGGCAGAGTAATCACATTTATTGAATAGCAGGAGATCCAGAAAGAAAAAGACATGTGTGGGGAGGTATCCCCCCCCCCACAAAGCTTAATTGCCATGAAGGGCAGAATTTGTGGTTTATACCATGTGAGAAGAATAGGCTTGTTTTGTTTTGACATATTCAGTCTCTGCAGCCTGGAATGCTTCTATCAGTTATTTATTTCTTCCTCGTGCTTTCAGAGCAGCTTTCACTTCACTTTTTAAAATGGCAAGTTCTTCATCACTGTATTCCTCTTCAAAGGAATCTGTCATGTTTTTATGTCTTCTATGTAGTTCTTCAGAATATTGTTTCCATCTTTATCTTATCCTGGTCATCCCTGGTTTCAGTCTACAGTTCTTCTGGCTGATAGCTAATTGAGTTTAGTAATGCAAATATATTCTTTATATGGGCTTTGAATTTATCAGAAATATTTTTAAATTATATTTCAGCACTGTGATTCTTTTTCAGCTTTACTCTTAATTTTTTTTCATATTACCATTTTGTGGTCAGTACCACAATCTGCTCTTGTTCTTGTTCTGGCAGAGAGTATACAGCTTCTCCATCTTCTGTTTCTAATTATATAGTTTATTTGATGTCTATACTAGCAATCTGGTGATGTCCACGTGTATAGTGACGTTGCATACAGCATGTATTTGTAATAAACAGATTGTTGGCTTCATAGAATTCTGTGGGTCATTCTCCTGGTTCGTTTTTGACTACTAGACCAACAATATTTGGTCTTTCTTTGTCTTTTGCATTACAGTTACCTGTGGTTTTCAAATTGTGATATGTGATCAGTTTCCTCTTGAATGCTTGCATAAGAGCTTTCAATTTCTTCTTCAACATTTCTATTTGGAGCATAGACTAGAATGAAGGTTATGTTAATAGGTTTTCCAAGAAGTCTGATTGATATTATTAGGTCATATCTTGCATTATAGCACCCTAACTGCCTGTCCTACATCTTGCCTCAGTATTAGAGCCACTACATTTCTTCTGAGTTTGTTATTTTCAGAGTGAAGCACTCCATAGTTTGACTGAAAATGTCTCATTCCAGTCCACTCTAGTTCACTGACACCAAGCTGTTCAGTTTCTTGCTTTATTGTTTCCAGTTTACTTTGATTTATATTTTTAATGTGCCTTGTTACAATTTTAGGCATTGTGCAGCATCAGGCTGCCCTTTCACTTTTGTGCACATCAGCCATTAGACATCCTTTCGGCTTTAATCTAATTGCTTCATTAGCTATATAGTGCTATTCATACCTATCCTTTGCTCTCCCCCAGCCTGAGTGCATTCTAACCCAGGAGTTTCATTGTCCAGCATTATCTCTTGTTTCATGTTGGATTGTTTCATCATAGGATTCTCAAGGCAAAAAAAAAAAAAAAAAAAAAAAAAAAAAAAAAAAATCAGCAGTGGTTTACAATTGTCTTTTCTGCACATATGTAGCTGATTAAAATGCCTTGGCAAAGAGAAAGGGTTGTTTTTTTAAATTTAATTTTATTTTTATATCATAATATTGGCTTCATTATACCTTTTTCTACACGGCATTCCATAGTCGAGGTTCCACAACTGAGAAGGTTCTGTCCTATATTGATATTAACCTAATATGACTGAGGTACATGAAGAAGAGACTCCTCAGGTGATCTTTAGCTGCAGACAGAATGATATAGGGAGAGGCAGACATGCAGATATTATTCCAAGTTATTTAGGTCTTTACAGAGAGGCACCAGCATCTTGAATTGGGCCCAGAAACAAGCAGGCCACCAGTTTGACTCTGAAAGAATCTCCATAGTGTGCTTCTCCCTGGCTATACTGGTTATGGTATTTATTGCACTTGCTTGATTTTCTGGTGTGTCTTCAAGGACAGCCCCATGAACTGTGTATTTCAGAAATTCAGTTAAAGGGCTATCAGGGCATAAACCACTATGGCTTGACTACTCCTGTCCAGGATGATGTGGACCGACCTGATTAGACAGTCATGAAATCCCTAGCCGGTGAGACTGCTAAGACTCAAATTGGCAAGGCTAAATAAAAGTGTACTTTGAAGTCCCATATCAGTTTGGTGGTGCCTCGCTTAGCGATGTTAATTCGTTCCAAAAAATCGCTGCTAAGCAATTTCATCGCTGAGCGAAACGCGGTTTCCCATTGAAATGCATTGAAAACCGGATAATCTGTTCCAATAGGAACAAATTGCCATCCTTAAGCAAAAATCGCCATAGGAAACATCGCTAAGCGAAACGCGGTTCCCCAATTGAAATGCATTGAAACCTATTCAATGCATCTCAATGGGGGAAAAATACAACAACAAATTAAAAAAGAGTCAGAACAAAGGCAAATTTGGTTAACAAAGGGTTTATTAAGTGCACTTTATGATTTCAAACATTTTAAACAGTAAACTTTAACTTTATAAATAACAGAAAAACATTTAAAAACAACAAACATGAAGCTGTTTAAACCATCGTTAAGCAAAACAGGGGACCCAAAATTTAATCGCTACACAAAGCATGGTCCCAATCATTGCTAAGCGAAAATCACCCATAGGGACCATTGTTAAACAAAGCGCAAAAATGCTCCGAAAAAGTTGTCGCTAAGCGATTTCGTCACTAAACGGAGTGCCCGTTAAGCGAGGCACCACTGTATTGTGCAACCTTGTCTAAGAAAGGCTAGATGAGTGTTTAGGTACTTAGGATGATCAGTTCTGAGAGATAGGAATCACCCAAAGGGCCTCTGTATTAATCAGGATTCAGCTCAGTTTACTGGCCTTCATCCAGATTATGATTGATTCAGGACAGGTGTTTATCACTTCACACAACTCATGAAAAAGATTAGAGCTTGAGGTTGCCAGCATATTACTGGTTATCCTTTAGGTAAGCCATATAGTTCATGGTTAAATACGTCACATCTAATGGTTTCATGAAATGAACGTGACTATGTGAGAACTGTGTCTGGGAGTTCCTCGGTACATACAACTGTTGCCTGTCCAAGGGTGCTTGCTTTCAAGCTGCAAGAAATCTGAACGTATACAGTTACTGCCAATATAATTGGGAAGTGGGGCAGGCAAATGCCTTGGTATACAATTTCAACTTCTTACAGTTGTTCTTCGCATTATAGGAATATAATCGCCCTCCCATTGCCTTTCAGGCTTATAAACAGCCAAACGGTACTTGACATTTAGATGTGATTTTCTTGTTGTGCACTTGTGTAGTCAAAAGAGTAATGATAATCCTATTAAAGGTCTCATGTCATGGAGGAGGAGGTGGATTCAGCATGTATATGGTGGGGGGGGGGTTGAAAGCCTTGCTTTGATTGGCTGGAGGCAAAGCAGAAAGGGAAGGACTTTTGAGAGGGGGGAGGATGTATGACTTGATATAGTTAGAGCAGGGATTTCTGTGGGAAATGCCCAGAGGTTGCAGTTCTTGATGATCTCACATTGGCAGCAGTGCTGTGCTGAGCGAGAGGGTGACCCATGAGCTTATTACTGAATGAGATACAACAAACGGCTGAAAAGAAGGGGGAGAGAAGCAAGCAAGGTGCGAGAGAGAGGCAGCCAGAGTAAAAAGGGAGAGAGAGAGAGATTGAGAGAAAGAGAAACAGGCTGTCACGGAGTATCTTCCAGGTGTACTGCAAAATCGAAAACCCTTTGGATATGGATACAAGGACTGTTTTCCTGCCTATAGATCAACTGCTGTGGACCGACTGAATCCATAGGGAGGGGCTGAATGGAGGGACTTCGCAGCTCTCTTGAATAAAATGCTAAGTTATGCGTAACTGATTTGGCAAGACAGCCTGAGAAATGCTGCTGCATGAAACACTGGCATGTAAATCCCAGCCACTGAGGCATATAGGACAAGCTGCTCTGGTATAAGGGTGGAGGAAAAAAGGAACGAAGGCAATGCAGGGAATGTCGTAATAAAGGTCTGCATTGGGTTGTCTGATTCACCAAGAGGGGGTGAAGCCGAAAGAAGTCAGCCTCACGTGAAGGGTGAAGTTGACATGAGCTTGTGCTGAATTCTGAGAGATGCTAGACATTAAACCTGATAACTGTGCAAAGAAAGACCATGGAGAAGTCAAGTAGCGAAGATTCCTCAATTCACCGGAGTCCATCTTTGGATAGCAAGGACTCTGACTTTGCTAAACCTTCTACCTCAGGCAGGCAGTTTGGTCGAGGCTTCACTGCCGGAGCTTTCTATGGTACTGCTGGGTCACGCACACAGAGTCACAATACAGCTGCAACTGGAACTGGTGTGAAAAGTGACAAATACAGTGCACCCAAAGGCAGCAAATATGTGGTTTTTTACCTGGATCTATCATTTGTTTTCCTCTTAGAATTTAAGAAGTGCAGCATGGCAAGAGGCTGTTTGTGTTGTTTGAAATACATGATGTTCCTTTTCAATCTAATATTCTGGGTGAGTACTGCCTTTTTTTCCTCTTGTCTTCATTAAGAGTTCCTTTCCCCTCCTGGATTGTGAGCACCATAGTATGTCTTTTAGCTTGACAGTTAAGATTACCCCCTTCTTTCTTTCACCTGCATGGAATACTTACAGCTTCAAATTCATGTCATGAGCTAGTGAAAAAAAAAAGCCTAATTCTCATGTGTATTGGGTTGGCTGCATTAAGAAAAACAGCCTTTTGCTAGCCATAATTATTCAAATTGCTACAGTGGTATCTTTTGCATTATTTTTTTAAATACCTTGCTGTACACCAAGCTGCAGTTACTATCTCTCAGCTGTTCCTATTCATCTGTCTCACTTTCCTAAAACAGAAAAAAAGCAAGAGTAATTACTAAGTTACTTTTCTGTGTGAATGAAATTTAGTTTTTTGCAGGTGTTAGTTGTTGAATTTAAAAAAAAAAAACCCTGGCTCTTAATATTGTCAAGATAAATGACAAATGATATGGATTTCTTTTTGGCCACTGTCACTTATATTGATGTGTTAACTTGGCAGACCAGAGGAATCACAATTTGCTATGCTGTGGGAGCACAATTGATTTTTCTACATTAGCTAGCCAAGAGACATGTGCAGTTGCAACACTGCTTCAGTAAGCAAATTTGTGAATGCTGACAACTACTATGGCCAAAATTATATCATTGGGAAAATCAGGCAGTTTGTGCCAATCAGAAAATAGGGTTGCATTTAAAAAAGATTATGAGGAAGTGAAATCAAATGTGATCCACTTGGACACACTGTGTTGTCTATTTGAGCTTTTGTCAATGAAAGCCAAGAGCCTGCCACTTTGAATAATCAGGAAAAGCTGTTGTAATATTCCTATGTGTAAGTGTCAAGAACAATTTCTTAAATCTTAATTTAGGTATGAAAATACGGCGGGCTAATTATTATTTTTCTTTCAGGATTTTGGTAGTGAATTCTCACTGTTTGGTTTAAACTAAAGTTCAGAAGATATGTTTGTTTCTTAGCAGCTGAATTTTCTGTCTGATTGACCCACCTTTTAAAAGTCAGATGTACTGGGAGCACAACAGAGTATCTTAGTAGTCTTGAATCAATGATCCTCTGTCAGGGAGGCTCCTGATTTAGAACTATCAAAGTTTAATCTTTCTTACACACAACATTCTCAATTATTTCTCATTTTTTCTTTTTAAAAAGCTAAAAAAGCTTTTATTCTATCCTGTTCATCTTTTTGCATTGGATACTAATATCTAAAGTAATATAAGTACAATAAAATTATAGAGCGGTATTGTATGAACAGGGAGAGTAAAATAGGCATTAATGCTCATACAGCAAATGCCTGTCTGAACAGAAAGCTCTTGCCATTTGGCAGAGTGGTGTCAGAGAGAGGGCCAATCTCATCTGGCTGGGACAAAGAGTTCCACACTTCGGTGGCTAGTAAAGGCTATCTTTCTTGCCCCTAGTAATAACAACTGCTCTATAACTGGGACAGAAAGAAGGGTTTCTCCTTTATATCCTAAGCCACAGCTGACATGGGGTGAGACAGTTATCACCAATACTTTTTATTGCCCCCCCGAAAAAAATTAACCAGACATCCTTTATAGAACACGTGCAATATCATGCATCCAAGGTCCTTCATTGTTCTCCCCTCCTCCCAAAAACCAAAATTCACTCCACTCACTTCTAGATTTATTTCATAATGGGCCTTCTGGCCAAATATTTCACTGCTTTGCCACAAAACCTTCAAGTTACTATTGGTATTGATTTGTATTTTTTTCCCCTGTATAATGTTACCATGTACTCCTGAAATATGTGGACTCCAATAAGTTTTGAAGGCACTATAATTCATTGATGTTTAAAAATGCTCTGATTGTATGCTCTTTATGGGCTATCATGTTTTCTTACTTCACAGTCATCACACAAGAGAAAATTTGAAAAGAACCCAGATTAGAGTGGAGATGTTTAAAACTATGGTCCTCTGAACATACACTTGCATACATCCAAGGGAAGAACAGTGTACATGGTTCTGTAAGCCTTCTAGTTGACCAGATTATTATTGAAGAGGCAATCTGACTTTCAGTTTAAATGTTAGGACTGGAATTATAAAAAGGTTTGCCATTTTCAAAATCTTGTAGAAATTTCAAAGATACTTGAGATGTGCTTCAGGGTGGTCCATGGAATGGGCAGTGGCAGAGCTACTTGGTTTGTAAAGCCTGCATGCCCTTCAGAGTTTGGCTTTTAAGTTAGCATGTGTGTCTTTGTCTGCAAGCATTTTTCGTGGATGAGCTGCATAGTAGTGTGTAAGCAGAATTCTTTGGTGAAGTGTGCATTATCTCTCTCTCTCTCTCTCTCTCTCTCTCTCTCTCTCTCTGTGTGTGTGTGTGTGTGTGTGTGTGTGTGTGTGTGTGAGAGAGAGAGAGAGAGAGAGAATGTGCACATGCTTTGTTCCTTCACATTCCACTCAGTGACCTTTGGAAGCATGTATATGGTGGGAGAAAATCCTCAGAACTTGAAAGTTGACACCACTAACACAGAACAAAAGAGTCGTTGTGAACTCCAGCATAACTCCCTGGAGAGAGTGAAGCATCTTTAAATAACTAAGTGGGCAAAGAAGAAAAAAATGTAGATGAACAACCAGAGATCTTAAGAACTGACTGAGTATTTTTGGCATCTTATTGCCCTTGTCATAACACTGAAAACCCATATGACCTGTCAGGATTACAGTGATTACTTGTATCTTGGAAGCATAGGTGAGCATTCTGGAGTGGGCAGTGGTGGGTTCTGCAGGAAGTATGAAGAAATGACTGTACGTGTTGCAGGGGATATTAAGAGCTTGGATGATTGCTAGCTAGCTAGCTAGCTAGCTAGCTAGTACTTTGTAGGGATGGCATAATCCTTAGGGTTTCCATCAAAAACCCTAAAATATTGTAGAATAATGATGGATTTTCTCTGCATGAATTGGCAAGGATTTTTTTTAATGTAACTTTTAATTTACAATTTGGGGGGATTTCTTCCTCTTTTTATAGGGCATGGCAATCACTTCCTGCCTGAGAGGTTAAAGATAATGGCTTTAGAATAAATAAGAAATTTCCTACTTTAGAGAAAGAGTATGCCAGTAATTGGTATAACATAATCCTTAAACTAAAAACACTGAAATATTGTGATAGTAGGCTAACTGCTTACAAAACAGATGGGAAGAACAGTGGTTGCACATTTTTTCTCATACTTCTGCTTCTGTGAAAAGGGGAATATACTATATCAAATACTAAAGGCAGTTGCAAGTACACCCATAAATGATGAGACTGAAATAATATGTAGACATATTTGCATCGAGCTCTGTTTCTACAATGCCTGACTGCTTGTCCTGTATCCAAGTAGCCCATTTTACCTGATTATTCTTTCATCTTCCTACTTTGCTTTGAAGTCTCTTAAGTGACTTCCAGGTGGTCCAGCCAAAGTCTTGCCCTGGTGGGAGACACTCTTCAGTATTCACTCATTCGGCAAGGTGTGTGAAGTGTATCTTTCTTATTGTTTGTGGACGTGCCAAACTATGCCACTGTGGGATACAGGTATCTGGTCAGATACAGCATGATTTGCTCTGTTTATAACGCAGGTGAATTAGAAGTATTTTTTGCTAATTGCATGATGCAAAGGCTGATTTGATTTGGTCCAGGCCTTTTTGCTCCCAAACCAGCTTTTTTTTCTTTTCCACTGGAGGCTTTTTCAAGCAGGAATGATTCAAACACTCTTTCCCCCATGCATTTAGTTGTGATGCCTTCATATAAAAGGAGTGTGTGCCTGTTTTGGTGATCTAGGCAGTTGGGACATGTTGTTTAGGCCCATTGAGGAGGGGACATGCAAAAGCAAAGCACCATGATTTTAATGTGGAAGATCAGGTGCTAGTCCCAAATCCTGTCAGGTTGTGGGCAAAGGCACAAGCTTGGTGCTGTTAATTAAAAAGGTAAAGGTAAAGGTTCCCCTTGACATTTTTAGTCCAGTCGTGTCCGACTCTAGGGGGTGGTGCTCATCCCGTTTTCAAGCCGTAGAGTCAGCGCTTGTCCGAAGACAGTTTCCATTGCCACGTGGCCAGCGTGACTAGGGAACACTGTTTTACCTTCCCACTGAGATGGTACCTATTTATCTACTCACAGCTTTACATGCTTTTGAACTGCTAGGTTGGCGAGGAGCTGGGACAAAGCGACAGGAGCTCACTCCATCGTGTGGATTCGATCTTACGACTACTTGGTCTTCTGACCCTGCAGCAAACAGGCTTCTGCCGTTTAGCTTGCAGCGCCACCACCAGCGCCACCACTTAATCGCAAAAGCTTGGTGTTGTTAATTACTTAATTGACAGGTCTGAAAGTGTTATTAAAATCATATTCACCTTCCTATTTGTTACTCTTTTCCTTTACTTTCAAGTAATGCATCTCTGGTCCCATATAGTTTTAAACTATTGACATGATAAACTGTGACTAGAGATGAGATAATTCTGGCATGTATTGAAAGTAAGAGGAAAGGATAATGAAGGGGAAGGTGGTGATTCCTGTTACGGAATACTCTGAGAGGTGAATCATGATGTATTTTGTAACATTACTGTTCAGACTTTTGATGTTATTTACTCTAAGACTCAGTCCTGAAAGCAGCAAAATCAGGGAGTTGGACAGGGGACAGATTGTATTTGTCTTCAGTGTGGAAGGGATTGTCACTCTCGAATTGGCCTTCTCAGCCACACTAGACACTGTTCCAAGTCCTCCATACAGAACACATTACCATAGCGAGACTGAAGAATGCCTACACACTCTTAGACTGTTGAGTACCTTTCTATGTTGGTTGTTGTGGGTTTTTTTGGTCGCTTTGGCCATGTTCTGAAGTTTGTTCTTCCTAATGTTTTGCCAGTCTCTATGGCTGGCATCTTCAGAGGACAGGAGTAGCACTCTGTGCTGTGGTGCAGGTTGCTTGAGAGTTGAGTATTTATAGCTGTGGGATCAGCTTTTGTCCTTTTCAGGAGATGGGTGATTATGGTGATCAGTGTGTTTTTGTTGTGGGTGTATTGTTATGATAAGGAAGAGAGATTATGTTTAAACGTGGATGTTTAAGCAGGCCTTCCCTCCAGATAACACTTAATCTTTCTTTTATCTATTTTTTGTTATTTTTGCCATCTTGAAGAATTTGCTTATTGTTTATTCCTCATTGTTTAATGTCTATTCCTCTATATTTTATTTTTTGTTATTGTATTTTTACTTGTCTGGAAGCCGCCTAGAGTGGTCGTATTGACCAGATAGGCGGGGTACAAATTGAATGAATGAATGAATGAATGAATGAATGAATGAATTATCTGTCACTGTGATTGATGGGAGTTGTTAGCTGGTCTTTTGTGTGTAGTGATCACCAGTCCTTGTGGCTGGGTAGAGTTCGTTGACCTTTTGCAGGCTGTATTTTTCAGTGCTTGGAGCCAAGCACTGAAAAAACTTGAGTTTTAAACTTTCTTCCTTTTTTTTTTTTTTTTTTTTTTTTTTTTGAAGCCATGCTGGTGTTTGTGGATTTCAATGGCTTCCCTGTGCAATCTAATGTAATGACTGCTGGTGTTGTCCAGTATTTGCGTATTTTGAAATAGAATTTCATGTCCACCTTTTTTTAGGGCATGTTCAGCTACTGCCGATTCCGGTTGTTTTAGTCTGCAGTGTCTCTCATGTTCTTTGATTCTGGTGTGGATGCTTCATTTTGTGGTTCCAATATATACCTGGCCACAACTACAAGGTATCCAGTATACTCCTGCAGTGGTGTATATGTATGCATGTTATATGTTACTTTTCTATAGAAAGGGTTTTGAGAAATGTAGTAGTCTGAAGCTTTAAATGAGAAAGCAGCTTCACAGAGAAGGTGGGAGCTGGGGAAGGAAGCATCAGCAGAGGCAGGACCAGAGGAATAAAGGAAAGAAGAGGGACTGTGGGCTGGAAGGCAACTCACATTGCACTCTAGTATGAAGGATGAACTCCCAAATCAATATGCAGACCCTGTATGAACATTGATTGTGATTTCAAATGTAGAGTCACTGAGAGTCAAACTTTTAACATAGTGAGTCCCCCACTGAGCTGTTTAGCCAGTTTTCTAAAAAGGTGATAAACTGTTAATTTAAAAAATTATAATGACTATCTTTATACTAGCATGCATGGGAAGAAGTGTTTGTGGAATGTATTGCCTCATTAATCACAGTTCCCAAGTTAGTGTCTAGAAAAAATAGCAATTATACAGATTGCCTAATTTCTAGATGAATTAGTTAGTAATAAGTCTTGACTAGTAATAATATCACCCAGGTGAGTAAGTGAGGGCACTTCTGCAGTTTTTCTTTATTTTAACTTTTTGGATTATTGATCAAGTTATGAATATGCTTCAGGTCTTCTTTGGCACAAAAGCTAGAAAAAATATTTGGGAGTTAAGAAATATGTTGCTAAGAATGATTGGTGTTACTCCTAAACCCATACAACTTCTGAATTGGAAAATATTATTTGTGTCTGTTGCCACTTTGATCGCACAGTACCCCTCTTAAAATCCTTGCATGGCTTGTTGTCTATTCCCAGATACTGTATAACACAAGTTCTCCATCCATATCCTCAAGCCCTTCTATACTCTGGGTGTTCCCCTCTCCTCTCTTTCTCTCTCCTGTGCCTCTGATTTTTGCTTCCTCAGCTCTACCAGTTTTAGCTAACCAAAAATATCCTGGTCCCTCAAGCAACTTGTTGCTGCCATTTTGCCTCATGCGCTCGCCCTAAATACTTCTCTTCTGTGAAGTTTCAGCACAATCCCCACTCCCACATGCTTTACTCCAAAGGTGGGCAAGTCTGGGGGCCAATTTTGACCTCCCTAGGACCCAACACAACCCCACCCTCAAATATGTGTTTTTCAAAACTAGATGTAATCAGAAGTGATCCTCCCAATTTGGAATAAAAACATGGAGATTGCCTGTTCATTAATGTGGCTTTAGGGAAGAATAGCCTCAGCATCAATTACCCTCTTTAATCACACACACCCAATTCTGGTGGCAGTGATTGTCATAGGTAGTCCAGGAATCTGGGGGACCATAGAAAACTGGAGGACCAGGTCATCCCACCTTATTCTAATGAAGGCCAAATGCCTATAACTTAAAAGAGCAGATGTGAGCCTCGTGGCGCAGTGGTTAAACCGCTTTACTGCAGCCAAAACTGTGCTCACGACCCAGGGTTCAATCCCAGGTAGCCGGCTCAAGGTTGACTCAGCCTTCTATCCTTCTGAGGTTGGTAAAATGAGTACCCAGCTTGCTGGAGGGGGCAATGTCTAGCCTGTATAATTAACTTGTAAACCTCTCAGAGAGTGCTTGAAGTACTATGGGGTGGTATATAAGCAGCGCGCTTTGCTTTGTTTTACGTTTTTCTACATAAGCTGTACATCATCAGCTCTTTTCTTCTGTTGTCTCCTGTTTCATATTATTGTCCTTTGAGTGTGGACTTCTTTTTACTGCTTTTTCCATTGATGATACAGGAACAATAATAAAAAACCACAACAAAGTTATCCCGGCAATTTCCCTTACTACCGAGTATCAAATGAATGTGACTTGGAGAATAAAACTAGGGAAGGAGGAAGTGATGCAGCTACCATGTTTTCCCGAAAATAAGACAGGGTCTTATATTAATTTTTGCTCCAAAAAAGGCATTAGGGCTTTTTTTCAGGGGATGTTTTATTCTTTTCATGTGCAACAATCTACATGTATTAAAATATAGTCATGTCATGTCATCTGGTTGCTGCACAATGGTAGAGGGCAGGCTTTCACTTCACTGGGGCTTATTTTGGGGGTAGGGCTTACATTATGAGCATTCTGAAAAATCATACTAGGGCTTATTTTCAGGTTAGGTCTTGTTTTCGGGAAAACAGGGTATTGCTTCACTTGTGCAAATGCATGTTCTTCTCATTGAGAAAGAAGCAAAATTTCTAGATGCAATAAACTACTGGACCCTAGAAGACTTAGTCCTGGAACTGATTAGAGGGAGGCTATTCTATCTATGACAAACCTCAACAGCATCTTAAAAAGCAGAGACATCACCTTGCCAACAAAAGTCCGAATAGTCAAAGCTATGGTTTTTCCTGTCGTGATGTATGGAAGTGAGAGCTGGACCATAAAGAAAGCAGACCATCGAAGAATTGATGCCTTTGAATTGTGGTGCTGGAGGAGGTGCTTCAGAGTCCCCTGGACTGCAAGGAGAACAAACCTATCAATTCTAAAGGAAATCAACCCTGAGTGCTCACTGGAAGGACAGATCCTGAAACTGAGGCTCCAGTACTTTGGCCATTTATTTATTTATTTATTTAAGTTAATTTAATTAATATGCCGCCCACACTACCCAAATGTCTCTGGGCGGCTTACAACATTTAAAATACAATAAAAATTCATAACAATTAAAATACAATTAAAATATATATAAAATTGCCATCGGACCCACAGCTAATATTATTTCAGTTAAAAGCCTTCTGGAACAGGAAGGTTTTGACCTGGCGCCGAAATGTCATCAGTGTCAGCGCCAGACGAATTTCAGTCTGGAGGGCATTCCATAGTCTGGGGGCAGCTGCCGAAAAGGCCCTTTGTCTATAAGCCGTCCTTCTTGCCTCCTTAAGGGACGGCTCTTCCAAAAGGGCCCCCTGGCTAGATCTTAACTGCCAGGTAGATTCATATGGAAGGAGGTGGTCCTTCAGGTATCCAGGGCCCAAGCCGTTTAGGGCTTTATATGTCAAAACAAGCACTTTGAATTGGGCCCGGGCAGCAACTGGTGACCAATGTAACATATACAGCATCGGCTTGATATGTTCCCTAGCAGCCGCACCACTCACCAGCCGCGCAGCTCAATTCTGGACCAGTTGCAGTCGCCAGACCATCTTCAAAGGCAGCCCCACGTAGAGCGCATTGCAGTAATCTATGCGGGATGTTACCAGTGCATGTGTAACTGTCATGAGACTCCACTCATCCAGGTAGGGCCGTAGCTGGTATAATTTCCGCAGCTGAAGGAAGGCGCCCCTGGCCACCAAGTCCACCTGGGCTTCCAGTGTTAGACTGGGGTCCCGGAGCACCCCCAAGCTGCGGACCCTGTCCCTTAGGGGGAGTGTAACCCCACTCAGGGCAGGGAAATGGCCCTCCAGCCTGTCCGGTGAAGCACCAACTAACAGCACTTTCGTCTTGTCTGGATTGAGTTTAAATTTATTAACCCTCATCCAGTCCATTATCAGGTCCAGACACGAGTTCAGCACAGAAACCACCTCGCCTGGATTGGTGCAAAACGAGAGGTAGAGCTGAGTGTCATCAGTATATTGCTGACTCCTCAGCCCAAACCTCCTGATGACCTCTCCCAGCAGTTTCATGCAGATGTTGAACAGCATGGGGGACAGTATTGATACCTGAGGAACTCCATGACATAACTGCCATGGGGCAGAGCAACTGGCTTAATTCTAAGCAGCACTGAAAACCTAGTGTGAGATGTGTTGTTGGGCCAATTTATTTATTTCATGATCACGATGCTGTCAAATCTAGTTTATATGTAAGCAGACAATTTCCAGGGAAGTCTAGTACAGTCATCTTTGGCTTCAGAAGAGGAAATCTCTCTAACATGAGGGGACTAGATCCAAATTGAAATATGTTCTTTCTAACTTGTTCACATAATGTCTCTGTGGCAAATGAGACAGCCAGCTTTGGAGATGTCATCGACTTATTTGAGGTAGTTAAAACAAAAAGAGATAGTGTCAGGTTCAGACAGGATCTGTGCAGTCTCAGGAATGTTAAAATTGCAAGGCTAGTTGTGTTGCAGACTTTTGAATTTCTAGTAAAGTTACTGTGCGGTAGAAATACTGAAATTCACAAGGCAGAATAGCTTTAAGTTCCTTGGATAGTCCACATTTTTCTCATTAACTGGCACTAGGGGTGAGACAGTGACCCCTGGCAAGAAATCCTAAGCAGTTTCTCAGTGGCTAAGGCCCACCCTGGAAAGGGCTCCTGCCCCCCTCCCCAGCTCTGTGGCACCTGAGATGTTTGACAGGTCCTGCAGTGCCTGCCCCCATGTAATTAAGGTGCTGGTGGTGCAAACACCCGCACAAGAGAAGTAGGCTCCTTGAGGAGCAGGTATACAGCCAACACCTGCCACCAGCCATCTCCACAGACCCTCACTGAAGGGTTCCAAGCCTGCCCCGAGACTGGGCTTGTTCCTCACCAGGACTTCACTGGCCTCCATGAGCTCAGTACTGAACTTCTTTATATATCACATAGTTAAATTATGACATTGGCTACCACTGGATGTAGCAGCACCCACTGATCTGGACTGATAGAGCATAAGGCCTTCAGTGGCTACTAACTGTGATGACTGTATACTGTATATTACATATGAAAGGCAGTATGTGTCTTTATACCCCTTGCTACGAAACATAAGTGAGAGGATGTTGTTGCACTCTTATCCTTATCAGGAGTTTTCTGTAGGTGTTTGCTGCTCTGTGGACAGAATGCTGGAGCAGTGAGACTTTGGGTCTGATTCCATATGGCTCTCATGTTCTTAAGCCATATGGCCAAACTACAGATTTCAATCTCATTGATGAGTCTCTTTTTTTGTCTCTTGAGGACTGGAGGAGATGTTGCACATTAAATAGGTAGTGGTAGTGGAGGTGTTAATCAGCTGATGACAATTTCACATGTTTTATAGGGAATCTTATTAAAAGTGTGTCTCAGGCTGTTTAATTATTCTTGACAAGAACATGTACTTGTTGAATTTCTGGCTTTTTAATAGAACACATCTTCATCGTGTCTTTAAAAAATAAGGGATGAGGTTTACTAACTGCAGCTATGATTTATTTATTTGTTTACTTTTGCATTGTATTTTTATTCCAGCTTTCATATCCTGTCCCCTAAAGTGTATCATACCAGTAAAAATCAGGCAGGGCTGCCTACTGGGCTTACAGACATAACAATACTGTACAAGATACAGCCATGGTAGGGCAGTGGGAGGAAAGCTGGGGAGATGAATTCTTCAGACAAAGTAATGTGCTATAAGCAGTTTAAGCTAGAGTGATCTTCCCTTGATGACGGTCTTCCTTGAACACACACCAGTGTCTCTTATTCTGCTAATGGGTGGGTCCCGAAAGCTCTGCCTCCTTGATAACATAAGGACAGTCATACTGGTTGACCTAACCCTAACCCTTTCTTCCCAAAAGTAATCAGTCAGTTCCCTCCTGGAAACCCACAAGCCAGAAGTGAATGTAGCAGCGCTTACTAGCTTGTTCTCCCAAACAATTGATAGGCATAGATGTCTTGTCCCTGGCACTGGAGTGAATGTATATCCATCATGAGTGGTAGCTATATATAGCTTTTCCCTCCAGGGATGTGTTTGACCTGTTTTTAAAGTGGTCCAAGCTGGTGGCATCACTAGAGTTTGTGGCAGCAAGGGAACAGGCTTAACTGTCCATTGGGAGGAAAAGTACCTTTTGCCTATCCTGGATCTCCCACCATTCAGCTTCTGTAGATGACTCTAGGTTCGTATATTCTGAGAGAAAGTTTTGCCTTTCTAACCTCTTCCATGAAACCCATCCTTGTCTTTCTCTTAAACAGTCCCCCAAATCTTTCCTCATAATATAGTTGCTCTAGGCCAGTGATGGCAAACCTTTTTGAGCCCAAGTGCCCAAACTGCAACACAGACTCAACCACGACTGTTCCGAAGAGTCCCACTCCTCTGGCCGCACAACCTCCAGTCCCTGCTCCACCTCCGGCTGTAGCACATGTGCCATAGGTTCACAATTGCTGCTCTAGGCCCTTGTTCATTCTGGTTGCACCCTTCTGCACATTTTCCAGTTCTTCAATGTATTGGGAACAATAGTTTAGTCACAACATAGATTTTTGTACAGGCATAATAATAATAATAATAATAATAATAATAATAATAATAATAATAATAATAATAATAATAATAATAATAATAATAATAATAATAATAATAATAATAATAATAATAATAATAATAGATTAATAGATTAATAGATTAATAGATTAATAATTTTAGTTTCTGTTCTTAATGGTCTGGAACAAATCATGCCTTCTTTACAACTTCTACACACTGATCTGGCATTTTATTCCAGCATTCAATCACAGCCACACAAGCCCTCTCCTGTTGAGTCACCTCCAGCTCAGACCCCCATTGATATGTAACTCAGAATGTCTTTTACTCATTACGTAAGCTGTTCTGGGAATCTTTTTGACTGAAGAATGGGGAAAGCTGCTTTAACTAAATAAACCTGAAGCTAAACAGATTTTAATTTTTTTGAGCCATACAGTTTTTGACCCTTTAAAAAATGGTTGTTACTTTGACCACTCTGCGTTTTTTTCAATACAAAGTTTAGAAACCATGCCGCTTTCTTTTTTTCCCCCCAAGAAGGCCAGCACTTCATATGAGTTCATTTAGTTTCCATGCAGTGTCCTTATCTTCCAGTAGTGTTCCTTTTAACTCTACTGTCATCCAACAATCAGATCACTTCCTTAGCCACTTTCCTGCTCTCAGTAAATTACAATGATAGTTTACTGTTGGTCTTGATACTATCAGTGATATGTTCCTCAAAAAACATTTTTTCCCATTCCTGATCGACTGCTTACAATTTTCTTTTCACAAATTTGTTTTCTATTTTGTTCACTTTGCTTCAGCAAATTTTCCAGAATAAAGTGCCCCCCGCCACTGCAGAATAGCTTCCTTCATACTACTTGTTACTAATCCTAATGGTTTTCCTGACCAGTGGTTTATATTCCAGGTGACCTCGGTTACCTGGAACAACATGATAGTACAGGTCTTTCACTGGGAATATATAATGCACACCCAGGATACTTACTGTAGGAGAGAACTGGTCCTCTTGACTTTTCCTCTCAGCTGCTGTTTATCAGTTCCCTCATTTTAGAGAAACTTTCTCATTTGAAATCAAGTATGATTATGTTGGAGTTTCATGGGACTACTATGGCCATTGTTTCAGTGGGTTTTGCCACCTTCACTTTTCACTGGGTCGTGAGCTGTAATATGTAGTATTAAGTCTCAGGATGCCTCGCCTTTAATCAGTTCCAGCTTTTGGAGGGCACTATCATCATATCTCAAAATGTTACCTCTTTCCTGTGACTGAACCATCAGTTTACCAGGCCAGTATGAGAGTACATTAAAGTTCCCACTACTACAACATTAACTCTTTCTTGATTTCCTTCTCCATATCACCTCACAATGTTGTCCAGGGATAATACCTTGTCTTCACTACTAAATTATTTTGGTGCTGTAATCCACGCAGTGCTATAGAGTAATCAGCTCTTTTTAAAGTTTCTCCTTTAATATCAGCTTCAGTATATTCTTCCATGTCGTATCTGTAGAGCATATCTCCAAAGGGAACTATATGCACCTGGTTTGCTCCATTGCACCAGACGTCCATTGCACTCACTACATCTTTATTTCCCCTTAAAACAAAGCCCTCCCACTCTCTTGTCTTGGAGGTTCTACCATTGTAGCATTAACACAAAGTGCTCTCTGACTGGCTCTCATGTTCTGTGTTCATTATCTGCATCCATTTGGGCAATAAGAAATATTTATTGTCAAGTGCCTTACAAACACCAGTCTTCCTACACAGCTGTCTCTTCTGCACAACAAGATTCCTGAGCAATGCTCACTTAGCTGGCCTGGTTGGGCAGAATGGGTATTATTTCAAAGAAAGCTCCTTTGGAGATCCTGGCTTTCTGCGTCTTACCTGGCAATCTATATTTGGCAACCAAGACCTCATGACTATATTTCCTCATGACTTTGGTGCTAGAGTGTAGCAGAACCATTGATTATATCCCCATCACTCTCTAGCACAACCACTGCCTATATCACCATCACTGCCTACCACTATCTAGATGACAGACAGTGGCTCCTGCCGTCTCTTCTTCTGACATTTAGACCAGATAGCCCTTCCAATATAGGACTGTCTTTTGAAGAGGAAGACAAGTGCCATTTTATGCAAAAGGGGCTTTGAGCTTCCATTCTTTGGGGCCAGATGCAGCCCACAGTGCAGCCCAGTCTGACCTGTGGCCTCCCCACTATGCTGCACAACCTCACACAATAATTAGGGTTTTTATTTAGCTAGGATCCATTGTGGAGAAAGGTCTAATTGGACTACAACTCCCAGAAGCCTTCCCCACCACCTCTGCTGGCCAGGATTTCTGGGAGCTGAAGTCCAAGAACATCTGGAGGCCCAAGGTTGGGGACCACTGCAATACAGTGACTAGACTTTGAACCTCCCTTGCGACCCTCTGTGCCTTTTTAAAAGCCTCAGTTGGGAAGGGAAGAGCTAAACCTTTCCTCCCAACATGGCATAACTCTGTTCATAAAATCTCACTATGTAATAATTAGGCTTTGGAAAAGTCTCTTTTATAACCAGTGGAGACTTTTAAAAAGCACTAGGGGAGCTTTGCCCGATGTGCATATGGATGGCTGGTTTTATATGAGTGTGCCTCAGTCTGTGTCTGTGAACAAATATAGTTTATGTGTGAATGGGCTGCACATTACATTTGGGCAGATGGGTGTGTATGGAAGACGGGTTCTCTTTTTCAGACAAAGTTATGTTACTGAAGTTGTTAAAGTCATAATGATTTTTTAATTTAGCATGCAATAATTGAAATTCTCTGTTGCTCTGTCTGATTTTTAGCTGTTGTTCTTTGGCCATCTGGCATTGCTTTCTTTAAGGGATTAGAAAAGTCTGAGCTGAGAGACAAGGAAGCTTATAGTATTTAATTGTGTGGCGAGGAAGGCAGTTTGTGCTATATTCCTCTTAAGTGTGGACGTACTTGGCAGGAAAAAAGAAAGAACTCCAGCACAACCCTCTTCTACTGTATTTAATTTGCCTTGCAAAGCGCTTCTTTGCAAATGAGCAAAACTGTGCTATTTCCAGAACCCCAAGGCAGCAGCAATTCAGGTTTGATTTGGGCCGACATAGATAGTGGTATACCTATCGCAAAAGATAATGGATAAAGATAGCCTGGTTCATATGTTAGCACTGGCAGCATTCTTCTCATAGCAGTGGAGCTGGTATGCTCGTTCCCTTCCCCCTAAGCAGATGATGATGATGATGATGATGATGATGATGATGTGGTATCTGAGTCAGGTTCTATATAATTAGCCGTTTGCATAGACCTTCCACCCATGCTTCCTCCCTCCACTTTTGTATGTCTGTGAGAAAAATAGTAACAGCATGATTATAATGCTGTTGAATACTATGATGAAAGTTTTAGATGGGTGGTTTTTAATTCTCTGTCACCCCCAAGTGCACAAAAGTCCCTCTCTCCTGACCTGAAGAAAAAGAATGAGGGTATAAAAGCAGAACTCCAAATGGGGCTGTATCATTCCATCAGCTGACCACTCAATGTTATGTTTATATGACCATTACTTTTTAAAGGACTAGTTTATCTTAGCTGCTTTTACACTACATATTTGCCCTTTTTTCCTGGAAGTTTATCCCATACATTTAATCATATTCTAAATGGGTGGAAGGAATAATATTTGTGGCAAGAAGTTCAGGCAAGGTATTATTCCTGCTTGATTCCTGTTTGTTGTATACCTTTAAAAAATGTAATGGGCATGGGAGACGAATCTAGGATTTTTTTGTTCAGAGTGGAATGATGATTATACAGAATTCTTTTTTTATTCTTCAAAACAACTCAAGGAAGAGGGAAAGGGCTGCCTAACATCCCAGTATGATTCCCATTGGACCCCAAAAGTTCTGAATATCTTCCAAGATGTTTAGATTCTTCTTTGGTTAAGAATAAAGGGCTTAATTCCTATCCCCAGACGTGTACCCGGTGTAAGACTGAGATAAAATTTCTGGTCCATGGGCATCTCTTTTCTTCCTTGCAAGGGAGAGTGTTGTAGAAATTACTTCTGTATACTCTGTAATTCACTTCTGTCTGTAGTGAGAGAGTCAGAATGCAGGAACTCAAGACCCAGGAATGAATGTCGCTCCTCCTTCAGTGCCACCTGACCATCTCGAGTCTGTCTGGATGCCGAATACATTGGCAGCCCACTCTCAGAATATCTCAAGTTCAAGTGTAAGATTGCCTTGTAAATGAAGTAGTCTAAAATTTGATAGTTGTGGTTCTGGCACTAAAGTCACATATATACCTATATCTTTGCCATTATGTTGCATTTCATACTTCGCCTTATACTGGAGACCAATTATTGACACATGCAATAGCTCAGAATAGAGAGACATGAAACAGTTTTAGGAGGAATGGTAACATTGGTGTTTGTGTTACTTATTTTAATCTAGCACTGGACCTTTGTTCAGATGCATATTCTTATTGTTGGTTATTATGGAGCTATATGGGTTGTAATCTAGTACGCAGTTACCCAAGGGGCAGTCCCATTGAAGTCAATTGTTAGGGGAGAAGGGATGTCAAAATCTGTCTAGCTCATTTCTGTTCACTTTTCCAGTTATTCACTAGCTTTCTTGTTTCATCTTGTTTTCATATTGGACTGACACTCATTTTTTTAAAATCTCTGCTGACATGGTACATATTTTATGTAGTTTTTCTGTGTTTCTTGACATTTTGGAATGTTTATGTTTTGATGCTACTTTTTGTGTAGAACAATCTGTGTGCATTTCTTAAATGCATGCATTTTTAGTTGGTCTTTTTTAAATTTGCAGGTGGTATGTGATGCACATTTTCCTCTTTGAAATGCATTGCAGGACTTGCAAATGTACCCATTTTCATGTCAATATGTCTTCCATGACAGTGAACAGTTTTAGGAGGTATGAAATAAAGGTTTCAGTATTGACACATGTAATGAAACAAGGGTTTCTTTCCCACCCCTGTTTCAGAACAGTTTTAATGCACTGCAAGAGGGTAAACTTGAAAGCCCCTGTTCAGTCTTGAATTCATTATTCTGGCAAAGGTGGGGGAGAGGATTTCCCAACTTTGAGATCTGTTGTGTGTAGGGTTTCTCCTCCAAGCTGGTTCCTTGTGCATATTGGTATCTTAAAAATTATTTTGGTGAAACCTAAGATGAAAGAAGGATCATGAAGGGATGTTAAGGCTTCTTTATTAGGACTGTTTTTTTTAAATTAAATGTGAAGTTATAAAACTACTGATTACAACCAACGTTATTCAAAAATACTTGTCAGATTCAGAATTTGCTTCAGTTCTCTACTGAGCACACATTAAAGATTTGTTGCTATGGAGGGAGTAAAAAAAATGTAGCACTATTATATTTATTTGCGTTCAGGGGTGTACACCGACTTGAAGATTTAGTTGTTCGGTTTCATTCTGGTAAAGTATTGTAAAAATAAAGAACAAACACTGTTCTACATTAGTACAGTTGAACAATGTGTGAGATTACTTGCTGTCCTCAGGTGCTACAGACACTGTTAAAACAGATTTATCTACAACCAGTACTCAGTGGCTGCAAAAGGTCTGTCTCCTTGAATGAACAGCTATGTAAATGAAGGCTGTGCTAAAATGTAGTATCTTTTTTCTTTTCAAAAATCTCTATTGAATGAACACAACCACAACCACAACCACAACCACAACCACAACAACCACAACAACAACAACAACAACACGATAGTACAGGTCTTTCACTAGAAATATATAATCTGATCAGATTAATCTGTATCAGATTAAAATACTGCACCAAAAATGAGCGGCAGGTGGAAAATAAGTGGTGCAGTTACACGTTGGAAAAGAAAACTGGTTTTGAATTGATTCTAGCAAGTTTGAAATTGATTTTTAAAATTCTGACTACACAACACATAGGGAAGTGTGACTTTTTTGCCCAGAAAGTGGTTTTTTAATTGGAAAGTGTGGTATTTTACTCAATCACACCAGGATCATTTATTTTGACTTGCTTGTGAAACTGATTTATTTTGAATTGGTTTTGCATATGTGAACGCCTCTATTGGTGTGGATTGTGTCTGGCAGTGGGTTGTCAAGTAATGGATGCCGGGTTTGGGGCTGCAGGGAAAGCTTGCAGTCAGATCTGTTATACTGTATATAGATTTCTATCTCTAATATTGATCTAGTGCTATCTTACTTTGAAAGAAATTTTAAAAAAAGACAAACATTAAAAATAACACTGGTGGTGACAAGTGGCTGTGAGAGGCATTTGTATTTGCCAATGTCACAGCCTCTCTACACACACACACACACACAAACACACACACACACACACACTTCATTCCCCCTGCTTGCAATTAAAGCCAGAAAGACCCAGAAGAACAGGAGTATAGCTTAGGTTTTAAAAGAAAACAGAAAACAGCCAGCAGAGAGAGATAGTCTGGGTGTGGGGAAGTGCTCCCTCCTTCACAAATCTAAACGCTCCCAAGA
The DNA here is from genome assembly GCF_051106095.1 of Pogona vitticeps. Classification (NCBI taxonomy): domain Eukaryota; kingdom Metazoa; phylum Chordata; class Lepidosauria; order Squamata; family Agamidae; genus Pogona; species Pogona vitticeps. The sequence goes on along the minus strand of NC_135787.1, from coordinate 96,779,506 downwards.
AGGAGCCAAGTCCAGAAAAATGCCCAAATTACGCACTTGGGCCCTAAACTGGAGGAGAGTACCGTCTAGCCTAGGGACCATTTTTATCCGGGTTCAGTTTGAGTCTGTTAGCCCTGGTCCATTCCATTACTGCAACCAGGCTACACTCCAGCGTCTGGACGGCATCCACTGCAGAGGTGGTAACGGAGACATAGAGTTCCATGTCACAAGTAACCTGATGATACCTCACTCCAAAATTCCTGATGACCTCCCCCAACAGCTTAACATAGATATTAAAGAGCATCGGAGATAGTGTGAATCCCTGAGAAACCCCATACCAAAAGGTCCAAGGTGCCCTAGCTGAACTCTCCAGACATGGTCCTTGAGGAAGGATTGGAGGCAGCTCAATGCTAAACTCCTAATCCCAACCTCAGAGAGCCTTTCCATCTCCCATTGCCCAGTTGGTTCAGTTTGACCCTGTAGTAAAGGAGGAAGCCTCCAGGGTGATGGCCAGCTGTAGGGCCACCGCCTTCTCGTAAGATTCTTGTCCAGCATGGCTGATCAGAGCCATGAAAGGGGCTATGATTGATTGGGTTGTGAAAATTATTAAGTTCTAAGAGGCAACGCGTTGTCTCCAGATACCATCTATTGACCTGGGCTTCGACAGGGTCATTGATCAGGTCAGCGAGAAGCACTCCCAAAGCCTCTTGGAACTGTTCCTGCAAGGGCGGACCATTTTCACAGGACCATTCGCCCCATGGAGGGGGTCACAATAGGTTGAATATCAGTTGGAAGTGATCTATCCATGACAGAGGGTGGGAGCTCACATTGCCTACTCTCAGATCACTATCCACCATTGCAGTTGAGAACACCAGGTCCAGAGTGTGGCCAGCTGAATGTGTAAGGCAGATGACATGTTGGGATAGATCCATGGCTGTCATGGCACCCATGAATTCCAGAGCTAGACAGGACCAGTTGATTTCTTTATCAACGTACTTTAGTTAGGAAAGACAAAGTTCTATTCATCACTGACTTTTAAATAAAACAGGCTTATTGATTACAGATGTTTATATAATAATTCATAAGTATCTTCTTCAGGTTCATCAAGCATCAATAACAATCTTCTATATTATCTTACAGGTTACTATTCACTCAGACTAATCACTTCTCAGATTCCCAACTAACTATCTCTCTCTCTCTTCCTAACTCTGACTGAACTCTCTCCCCTTCTCCTCTCAGGCTCGCCTTTTAACATCTCTAGTGGCCCCACCTCTCAACCACATCAGCATAAAACATGAATAATGCATGACTTATTTAACATAAATAAGGGTGAACGCCACACAGCACCATTCCAAATCTATCCCTGTGCCACACTGTCAGGGGCAAACACTCTAAGCCCAGCCTCAAAAGCAAAGTGGTCCTACTGGCAACCTCTGTAAACTTTTGTGACCCCTCTGCCCCTCCCCTCTAGTCTGTTCTCATGCAGTGGGGTCTTGACTTGAGAACTTATAGCTTGAGGCTAATTGGTTAATGGCCATGAAGTGTCAAGAATAAGGGAGGAGTTAGAGAATGTAGAAAATGGACGATAGGTTATGTGGAAGAGGTTTGGAAGTTCTATTCCCTGATGATGGGAGAGAAAAAGAACTTGATGGTTTGAGTATGTGGCTTGAAGGAGAAAGAATGTAAGTGAAGAGAAAGAAGGAGGTGGGGCTAGCCCACCTTAGCCCAGCTTAGCAGTGTTTATTATTTTAATGGGGATTAGTTATTTTATTCAACTGTAATGGTCTTTGAATATGTTCCTTATGCTAAAGCTTGAGCAATACAAACTGATTCTATGAAATTCTATTTTTCTAATAAAAATAATTATAAAAATTCTTACAAAGGACTGGTCTTTTGAACAGCAGGGTCTGGAGAGGGCCACAAACTAGCTATCTTTAATAATCCTACCTAACTGTGTTTTATCTCTTCTCCAATTAGCTCAGAATGTTGAGCCTTTCACAGGCTCCTTGTCCGACCTTCAGCTTTATCTCGAACCATGCTGTATCGGTCTTCAGAAAAACACTCTCATAGCACTTAGAAAAACATATTCCAATGTCTCTCAAATTATCTTCACACAGAACCTGGCTCCATCTTACATTTCTCTGACTACATATCCCATAATGCTTTAACTCCATCACAAATGAGATCATGGATCAGGTGGAACTTATTATTAGTAGACCTGGCATTAATCAGCAGGAGGGTCAGATTGGAGGCACAGTCGAGCTGGTACCCATTCACTTGTCAGCTTGACACCCCCTGGATGGCACAATTGTCCATTGAGACAAGACTTCCACCCACACCAACCCAAACCTACAGGGAGGGAAAAACAAAAAACAAAACAAATAGATATAAAACAAACCAACTGCAAGGTTGCACCAACACTCAAAAAAGATCCCTAGCAAATAATTAACAGTAAGGAGAGAAAAAAATACAAAATTTAAGGCTAAAACCTCTATCTGAACAATTCTAATATGCAACACCCCCCGGGGGGAGGAGAATAATAGATTATAAACAAAGCAGCACAAAATATCCTTCTCACACTCCCGCTACATCAAAAATAATACCCAAGAAGCATAAATAATAACAAAGCTTCAAATGCAACAATTCTAAAAGCCTGTATAACCCCATTGACTGATATACAACAGAGTTTTGAAATGGATTGAACATTTTCCCAAGAGCACACACATGGTGACCCAAAATACACGTGACTACCATGTGACTTTAAACCAACTTCACATCTGATCCATCTTCTAATTCATTTTCATAGTGTAGCTGCACCCAAAGTCTTGTTATTCTTATTAACATAAAAAATAAAAGGAAAACCATGTGTTGAAAAAGTCATTTTGGGAATGAGATTTTTAAAGTGATTTGAATTGGTATGTTAATTTTTCCATTAGGGCAATATGCCATATTCTGTTTCTCCATGCATGTAAAAATAAATTGCAAGTTCCCTTCCAGTTTGTGGCAATTTCCAAATACTCTGTCATACCAAAAAAAAAAAAAAAAAAAAGATAAAAACTGTTTATGAAGTAGTTGCTCATTATTGCTTGAGAATAAAGAAAAAAGAGCTAAATCTGTCAATCTTAGAATTTTTTGTCCCGTGATTGGTTTTATTTCTGTAAAAAATCTGGACTAAAATAACTGGATTGCAGGGCAAGTCCACCACATATGAAATTATGTACCAATGTTCCCATATTTCCTCCAACAGGATGAACTGACTTTTTAATTGATATAACTTAAATGGAGTGGTGTAAAATGCTATCTCTCCTGTCTTTTTAATTTTGAACATGGGGGTGAGGAGAATTACACCCACGAATTGTGGGAACCAGTGAGGGATTGTTGTAGCAAGGTGGCCAAGGAGTATGTGTTCCGACATACATGCTTCTCATTTGGCAGTGTCACTATTCTATTGTACTTTGGAACCTCATGGGGTTTCCTGAAAAGCCATCTAGATGATTTAAGGTCATGGTCTGTTTCCCTTGGGGCTCTCCAGTGCTGCCCTTTCTATGGTTCTGTTGTTGTTGTTCCTGCTGCTGCTGCTGCTATTAAAACTAATTTTGTTTGTCTTTTTGACTCCATAACAACCATTAAAATAACAACAAGGCTTGCTGCCCCCTCAGGTTCTTAACAAGCTGCATCAGTGGAAAGCCCCCCCAAAAGGAATCAATGCAAAGTGCTATAAAAGGTCTTCCAGTAAATAGTAGCAGCTGGGAGAACTGCAGGGCACAGGGGAATGGGGTATTGTTTGTAAAACAAAGCGCACACAACCCTTGGTCACTTTGCTGCAGTAAGGTTACATTTCTCTCTCTCTCTCTCTCTCTCTCTCTCTCTCTCTCTCTCTCTCTCTCACACACACACACACACACACACACACACACACACACACACACACACACACACACACACACACACGAAACAGAGAAAATCATTTGGAAGGGAAAGAATTTGCAAAAGGACAAATTGAGATTTAGTACAGCCCTAGATATAAATTCTGGGGCCATTTAGAAAACAATAATGTTTTGTTTTTATCATAAGTAAGGTGGTTGTGATAGTTACAGTGGGCAGCCTAGTTTCTGGTGAGTGCCATTTGATTGGTGACAACATAGGACAGGGCATCCTTTCTGATCACTTTGCCTACCTGTGAAACACCTTCGGGGGGGGGGGTGTGAATTTGTGTAGCATCTTCCCCAAGGAAGGAGGTTCATTTGGTCCTCTGTGTGTTGTCTGTTAGACGGGCCTGTTAATCCATTCTGGTTTAGGGTTGATTTTATGGCATTTTATTTTAGTGATGCTGGCTGTTTTATTTTTAAGTATGATTTTTGCTGATCTATTGTTGTAATAGCTAGTGATCTTACAATTTTGTTTTACCTTATGCATTCTAGACTTTCTTGGTAGGATAAATATTCTAAAAGAACAACAATCAATGAAAAAAAAATAATGAATTGTGCATCTCATTCTTCTACTGCTCTTTATTCAGACTTAGGTGTTACTAGACAGGAAAGCTGTCTTCATTTTGGATTGGGCTCCAAGGGAACACTTTGGAGTCTCCTATGGCATGTAATTTGATATATCTGTCCACACACAAAAGCAACTTAATCCAAGTACGAGGGGGTGCTGATAGGTATTGAGCCTTTCCCAGAAAAAAAATGAGCTAGGAAGCTGTAACTGCCACACTATTCTACACATTCCCCCAGGAAGTCAATGCACTTGCGACATCTGTCCTGCAGCTTCTTAAGTCCCTGCAAATAAAATTATTCCGACTGCTGGTGTAAGCACTCATTTGCAGCATTAGTTGCCTCCAGAACCCTCCTAAATCGTTGTCCCTTTAGGTGTTTTTTGAGTTTGGGGAACAGATGGTAGTCAGAAGGAGCCAGGTTGGGAGAATAGGGTGGATGGGGCATCACTTGAAAGCCTAAGGAGGTCAGTTTTGTCATTGTTTCACTTGCAGTGTGTGACGAGGCATTGTCATGCAACAGGATGACACCTTTGGAGAGCTTTCCTCAATGTTTTTCCTTGATGTTTTCCCTCAACTTCATCAGTAAAGCACAGTAATATTTTGCATTGATGATTGAACCCTGTTGGAGGTAGTCCACCGGCAGAACTCCCTTCTTATCCCAAAAAGCTGTTGCCATTTGCTTCTGCACCGACCTTTGCACTCGGAACTTCTTTGGCCTGGGGGAACCACTGTGCCTCCATTCCTTAGAAGGTTCCTTTGTCTCAGGATCGTAACAGTAGATCCATGTCTCATTACCAGTTACCAGTTTGCCCAAGAAATCTGACTCACTTCTTGCAAAATGTTCTAAAACAGCCACTGATGACTCCACACGTTTCCTCTTTTGTTCGGTTGTCAAAACTTTGGGGATCCACTTTGCTGCCAGCTTTCTCATTTCCAGGTCGTTGTGGATAATGGGACCAACTCTCTCACATGATATTCTCAGATATATAGCAATATATGAAGGGCCACTGTCACCCATAGTTTGTGACATTTCATCATGGATCTGCTTTGCACCTTTCCCTTGGAGAAACAAGAACTTGATAATGGTCCTATGCTCTTCCACATTGAAGTTTTCTGGAGGTGCTGCCATGTTCACTTTGGACCTGAACATGAAATATAAGGTACAGTAGTTGATTTTTGCACTGTTGAATACAGACAAATTGGCCAAGACACCCTTCAATTTATAGCTTCCTAGCTCATTTTTTTCTGGGAAAGGCTCAATACTTATCAGCACCATCTCATAATTTTAGAATCCACCTTAGAAATCCTCCTTAGAATTTTCTAAGGTAAAACAGATTCTACTCTCTTCTCCTGATCACCCATTCTGGATCAACTCACACACACTTTACAAGGGATTACAAAAAAAAAAAAAAGCTTGTAGGGGGGAAAGTTCATCAACGACTGTAAATAGCCCATCTGATTAACATCATTCTTACTCTACCACTGTTATTTTATAATTGTTAATCTATGACAGAGGTTCTCACATTCTTTGCATGTGAATGTCTTCTACTAAAGACCGGCATATCAAAGATGCTATTATCACAGTGTTTTAACACCCACTGACTTTCTTACCAACCAACCACAATCTTGATGCCATGTTATATCTCCTCTTATGTCTGATGAAGTGGACTTGCCCACAAAAGCTCACATTTAAAAAGATACAGAAGTTAGTCTTTAAGGTGCCACTCATTTTTTTTTAACTCTTTATTTTTTATTTTGTTTCACCTTTAATTTGTGTAGTTACGGGAAAAGAAACCAGACTGCATCTCAGATAGCGGCAATTCTTTTTGCTCCATGAGTGGAGCAAAAAGATCAAATAAGCCATGAAAGAAGGCCAGACTGGTTTTTGATTAGTTGTACGTTGTGTAGTCACCAGAGAATACAGTACATAGAACTGTACAAACAGTGAGATAAATCACACTCTAGTCAAATTTCACTGAACTTGTAGTATATACAACAGTTACAGTCTGCTTACTTTGGCTTGATTCTTATATGTTATATAGGGAACAAAGAAAAAAGAACCAAGTAACATGGCAATCCCCATATCAGCCCAGTTGAAGATTAAATTTCAGCTGCACACCAGTCAAAATGAACTGATTGGAACCAAATTATTATTGTAGTCTTTGGTGTAGTGCAGTCTCTCTTTTCTACATGCCAGTACAGGTGTAATGTGCTTCTGAAAGGCAGTGAATGGACAATCTGACAATCTGTTCACTGCTTATAAGCCCTTTGTCTATAGATATGGAAGTAGGTCATACTATGACGGGGTTCTCCAAACTAGCTGTCTTCATTTTAGTGTTCAAATAACTACAGGTCTCATGGCTACAACAGAATGAATTTTGAATAATTGATATTTTCCACTACCACCAATTTGTAACACAGCTTTATTAGAATTTCTGATTATAGGAGTTCAGCAACTGAATTTAGACAAACCCAGTTAAAAATACCTCAATCGACCTTTCTGCTTAATGTGCAATGTTTGGCAGTTTAAGTTGCAATAATTGTCTTTCCACTCCTTTCTGGTGCTAATGCCAAGCTTATACTAAATCCTCTTAAATCATCAGTTCTACACCTAAGTTAGGTGATATTAGCTAAAATCTTGTTGTGCAGCTTCATGTACAGAGTGGTGATGGTGTCGTTGGTAGCAGGAAATTGCTGCTGATTAAAGGCAAATCACCACTGGTTAAAGGCAATTTTGGATATGGGTGTGTGAACTGTATGAATTGCACACAATACAGTGAAGTTGCCTGATCGCTTAAATCACAAAAGGAAACCTTTAATTAGCAGTGATTTGTTGATAGTGATGACATAATAACTACAAACCTATGGGACTAGATTTCAGCCATTGCATTGGTTTAGAAGATCATACCGTATTTTTCTGTATATGCTTTTTCCTAAAATCGTTAGACTAAAAATTGAGGGTCATCTTATACTCAAAAATAAGCTGAGGTGAGAACAAAATGGCCCATACCTTCCCTCTGCAAACAGGCTTCCTTCAACCACGAGGCTTAGCTGCCGCCAATCAGGAGACTTAGCTTCCTACAGTCAGTAGACTTGGTTTCCTCCAATCACGATCCTTATGCAACTGATGTCAGCTGATGCTAAACAAACCAATTGCAACAGTGCTCAGATGCAACAATATGGTATTATCCATTTGTTGTTGTTTTTTTCAAAAGAGTGATGCATTTGGACATGTACATAATACTGATCTAAGTCATCTTCCCTGTTCTCTTCCTGACGTTTTCTTCTTTTTTGTGTCTGGCAGATTGTTCAGTATTTTTTAAAACTGTGTGTATTTCATTTTGTATAAGCTGAGGAAAAACTGCATGTACTGCACTTCACCTATGTATTATCCAATGACTAAAATAATTTAGAGGACGAAGATCTTGAAAGTAGCGTTTATACAAATACCAATTATTGTCTCAGAATCTAGGAGACAAGTGAAGGCAAAGGTTACCATTTGTCTGCTAGTCCCCTGCCCATCCTGGTTTATAAAAGCTGCCAGAGAGCAACTGGCCAAGTGGATCCAAGGGGTAATGAATGCATCCATGCAGCAGGGTAGGATCCCAGCTTGTTTGAATGAGGCAGTAGTAAGGCCATTATTGAAGAAACCCTCTTTGGACCCCACAGTACTGGATAATTACCTGCCAGTCTCTAATGTCCGATTCTCGGGGAAGGGTTAGGATTAGGGTTAGGGTAGCAGCTTCTCAGCTCTAGGGATTCCTGGATGTGATGGATTATCTAGATTCATTTCAGCCTGGTTGCCTTGATGGACAACCTACACAGGGAATTGGGCAGAGGGAGTGTATCCTTGTTGGTTCTGCTGGACCTATTGGCAGCTTTTGATACCATCAACCACGGTATCCTTCTTGGCCATCTCTCTGGGATGGGAATCAGAAGCACTGTTTTACAGTGGCTCCACTCCTTCCTGGGGGGGGGGGAGAACCCAGAGGGCGGTGTTGGGGGACTCCGACACCTTGCCCTTTAGTGTTCCTCAGGGATCTCTTTTGTCTTCTGTGCTATTTAACATCTACATGAAACCACTGGGAGAGGTCATCCAGAGTTTTGGGGTTCACTGTCACCAGTATGCTGATGACACCCAACTCTATTTCCCATTTCCATCTAAGTCCAAGGAATCTGTCCCAGTTCTAAATCAGTGCCTGGTGTCAGTAATAGACTGGATAAACTGAAACTTAATCCACATAAGACAAAGGTGTTCCTGGTCAGTCGAAAATCAGATCAAGGAATAGGGTTGCAGCCTGTGCTGGACGGGGTTACGCTCCCTCTGAAAACACAGGCATGCAGCTTGGGGGTGTTTCTGGATTAATCTCTGAGAATGGATGCCCGGATTTTAGCATTGGCCAGGAGTGCCTTTGCACACTTAAAACCAATGCACCAGCTGTGCCCGTTCCCTGAGAGGTCTGATCCGGCCACAGTGACACATGCCTTGATCACATCTTGGTTGGATTACTGTAACACACTCTTCCTGGGGCTGCTTTTGAAAAATGTTCAGAAACTCCAAAGGGTCCAAACCTCCATTGACCACATGGGGAAACTTTTGAAAAAACACAACCTACAAACAGTATCCAGACCCACGACAAAAATACAACAAATGTTACAGTCAGCAAAGGACAAAAGGGACCCCCTCACCACTGCAGGAGTATACCGGATACCTTGCAGTTGTGGACAGGTATATATTGGAACCACAAAACACAGCATTCACACCAGAGTCAAAGAACATGAGAGACACTGCAGATTAAAACAACTGGAAAAATCAGCAGTAGCTGAACATGCCCTAAAGCAAGCTGGACATGAAATTCTTTTTCAAAATATTGAAGTACTGGACAACACCAGCAATCATTATGTTAGACTGCACAGGGAAGCCATTGAAATCCATAAACATCAGCAGAGCTTCAACAAAAAAGAAGAGAGTCTAAAACTTAACAACACCTGGCTCCCAGCACTGAAAAATACAGCCTGCAAAAGGTCAGTGAACTCTACCCAGCCACAAGGACTAGGACTGTTCCCACGGCTATAAATATTCAACTATCCAACAAACAGCAACAGAGCATGGACAGAGTTCCTACTCCAGTCCTCTGAAGATGCCGGCCAGAGAGACTGGCGAAACGTCAGGAAGATCAATCTTCAGAACATGGCCAAAGAGCCCGAACGATCCACAACAACCATCAGATCCCGGCTGTGAAAGCTTTCGAGAATACATTGTTGTTGTTGTTATTGTTACATGTTTTCAAGTTGCCCACTACTCATGAATGAGAGATCTCCAAAATGTCCTGTCCTCAACAGCACTGCTGAGCTCTTGTAAACTCAAGGCTGTGGTTGCTTTAGGGAGTCAATCTATTTCATATTTGGTCTTTCTCTTCTCCTTCTGCCTTCAACTCTCCCCAACATTATTGTCTTTTCCAGTGAATCTTCCCTTCTTATGAGGTTCCCAAAGTATGACTGGTTCAGTTTCATCATTTTTGTCTGCAGAGATAGTTCAGGCTTGATTTGCTGTAGGACCCACTTGTTCATTTTTTTTTCTTAGCTTAAGTTGTCTTTTGGTGAACAGAAGACACTGGAATTAAAGAGTGGCTACCTTAGGTTGTGCAAGTGCATAATAGCCTCTCTGCACACGTCATATAGTTCTTGAAATGGTGAGGGGGAGTTTTTAACACTGTGGTTCTTTAAATTATGAAAAAAGATAGAAGCCTGATGATAGATACCCCTTCCAACAGACAGCCTGTTTGTTTTTTTCTCACTTTAGACAGGCAATTTGCTTCTTTCTGCTTTGCTTTCTGATATAAATATGTTTCAAGTTTAAAAATCCTTTAACAGTACGATGAAATAGAAGAATAGATCAAACAAATAACTAACAGTAGACTATGGCTATATTAAACATGTTGATGTCAGTTATTAGTGGTGTTCTGTGTAACTGGTGACACAACCATCTGGCAGAAAAATGGAGGGCAGGCTTAGAGAATACATACATAAGCTGGAGGGACTTTCTTTTGGGTCACTGTTGTTTTTACATGCTGTCAAATTACTTCTGGCTAATGGCAAGTCTAACAAGGTTTTCTAGGTATGTGAGATGTTCAAGGATTTGTTTACTCTTGCCACTTCCCATGAGAGTTTTCATGGCCAAATGGAGATTTGAACCCATGTCTTCTAAATCCCAATCCAACCCTTTATCCAATCAAGACTGGTTAGAAGCCTGTAGATTTTAGAAATCGAAGGCGTCCTGATATTTTTTTGCTTTAAAGGTAATAAGAGGAGAGTGGCAAAGATGTTGAGGGAGCTAGAAATCAGACCCTGTAAGGAAAGGTAGAAGAAGCTGGCTAAGTTTAACCTGGGAAAGAAATGATTAAGAGGCAGTGAGAACTCGGGAAGGGAGACTTATCCAGCAGGGTGGATGGCATTCCAGACAAATTCCTATTCTCCTCTAAGCACCCTCCTTCCCAAACACGCCTTCAGAACGGGTAGACTGCTGAATGATCGGGGAGAGGAATGGCGCCTCACTGAACGAATGCATCCACAACTGCCTGCTAGCTAGGTTTCAGCTACGGTTGCACAGAGAACCCGGGACTGTGCAGCTGGCAGAGATTAGCTCCCCCACCCCCAAAGCCAGCATTGTTGGGCATATGCCAAGGCTCATACCTCACTAGGGGATCAACTGTCAGCCCTTGGCACCTGCTGAGCTTATTCAGTCCTTCTCGTTGCTGTTGCTGTCTCTTCTCCAAGCAAGCAGTTCAATAAGCAAAGAGAAACTAATAACTTACATGAGCTTTACCCTCTTCTCCTGGGAGGTAGGATGGGTAGAGGGCAGAGGAAATTGTAAGTGTAGGGGTGGCGGCATAATAAGTGTGAGATGGTGGTGAGTTCACCGAGGGTTTGGCTGCGCTAAGTATCCAAATTGTTCAGAATTGAATCTACTGCAGGTCTATACAAAGTCTCCTTTTATGTTAAGTGTACTGTTGGGAATCATAAAAAAGTCAAATCATCTGAATTAGCTGTGTTTCAAGTGTCCTCACTACATGTCAGTATGCTGCAGTTAGATGTATGAAGCCAACCCTCCTTTCCTTCTCTGTTGCTAATGCTTTCTTCCCTGCTTTTTTCCCACCCCTCCCCTTAATATCTGCTATCAGCCATTTTTTGCCAGTTTATTCAAATTCCCCAACTGGCACTGATAGACTTTGTAAAACAAAAACAAAAAACTCCACAGTCACAGAAAACACATCCCACTTAAGATGTTACCTTCAGCACCACCCCTGCACGCCTTTAAATTGATCCCTGCACAAGTGACCTCTCTTGCTTTATGACATTGGCACAAGCAATCAAACAGGCCTGAACTGATGTGAATACATTTGCCTGCAAAAAGATAGAAACTTGAGTGGCAGAGGGGGAAAAAGAGGAGGCTAGAAGGGGAAAGGTCCAGGCTAATTCACATCAAGCCATATGTTGTGTACTCAGTGGAAAATACAATGAATCGGGAATGTCATGACCATTTCATTTTGTTGGGACCTATCTCCAATACTGCGGTATCTGCATCCAAACCGTTTTCCAGTGTGGGGTGTTGCAGACAGGAATAACTGTCTATATCAGAGTTCAGGAAGCAACACTGCCCTGAAACCCGGTTCCCTTCCTCAAAGATTAGAGATAACAGCAGGGACTCCCCTGAGTGCCAAAGAGAATCACTGCTGTATTCGCAAAGGCTTTCACGGCCGGGATCTAATGGTTGTTGTGGGTTTTTCGGGCTTCTTGGCCGTGTTCTGAAGGTGGTTTTTCCTAACGTTTCGCCAGTCTCTGTGGCCGGCATCTTCAGAAGACAGTTTGCTGGTCAGAGACTGGTAAACGTTAGGAAAAACCACCTTCAGAACACGGCCAAGAAGCCCGAAAAACCCACAACAACCATTAGAATTACTGCTGTTTCTCTGATCTGAAAACAGCAGGGATTCTTACGTTCCAGTCTCAGTCAGTATCTCCTTAATATGGCCAAATCCAAATCTTAGAAGTGCTGGCAGCCAATCTCCTTCTCCACAGTGGCTGAGTTCAGGGGGTCTTACTCCCAGCCACCTGTGTGTATCTTTGGAGGCCAAATCATACTCTCTACCATGGAGATAGGATATTATTCTTGTTCTCCCCCTACTGCAACAGTGGTTTTTTTTTCCTCTTTAAAGAGTCATCTAATCCGTGAAAAGTAATCCAAATAAATCTCACACCAGAAACAAACTATACAAATGTTTTATGTATGGCTGGCTGGCCTAAAGGTGCAGAACACCTACCATTGGTTTTATTTGGTCACTCTGAACTTTTGTTTCTTCCTCCTACACCTCATTTGTCCCCATGGCGTAATATGCAGGACCCTCCTGCTCTGGAATCGTGTTCCAAAATAGACTCACTTGATCTCAACCTAATACGTGGACCAAAAAGTAGAGGTTCCTTGTAATCCCAGGAATTCCAAAAGGCTGTCTTTTTTAAAGCCAGGTAAATTCTGCATGGTAAGAAAGTCGTTTCTGTGCATATTGATACTGGCATAGGACATATCTCTTTTGAGCAATGGGACCCAATGATGTTCTGTCTCTTCTGAGAAACTAGTGTAGAAAAATAGAAGGCTGCATCAACAGTCCACATACCCTTGGGAGGAGCCTTGTTTGTTTTTATACTATGGCAATGTAAGTAGTGCAGTGACATTTGGGGTGGGGGTCTGGCTCCGGCCATTTGGCACATAGGAGCAGTTGCCTTTTCTTTTGCACATATGTTCCTTGGAAAGGGGTAGGGCGTCTTATCCCTTCTAAGTGCCTCCATGACCTCCATTTCCATGCTCACTACAGCTTCTGCACTTGTTCTTCTTCATGCATATCAGAAGCAATCCATTGGTGCTTCCAGAATAGAAGGCTCAGCCAACAGGGTGCTGTTATTGCTCAGGCGATTCCCGGATGTGTTCACAGTTATCACATTCTTTGGGGAGGCTCTTTCTATATCCTCAGCTGCAGTACCGTCCAGACATTTAAAGCTGCTCTGGCCTGGTTTTAAAAAGAAAAAAGTCTGTTTAAAATGCAATGTTCAGACTACCATGTAAAACTGTGTGTAATCCAATAGTTTCACACTGATTTTTTTTTTAAAAAAAACTCAACTGTAAATTAATATGGAAATAGGGTAAAATGTTTCAAAGATACATCAAAGTGAGACAGCCTGAGTTTAGACTAATCTGGCCCTCACGGAATGGGGGGAAGAGGTGGGAAATGTGTGAGCTCACTGCTCCCCATGGTGCATTCTTGTCACAAGGAATGTAGTTGGCTGTGATGTCTGAATTAGGTCATAGTTTCCAAGGGTATTTTGACAACCTTGAGAGCTAGAACCTTTCTTTTTAAAAAAATGAAACCAGGGACTGTCTAGATTCTAAAAAGATTTAAATATGTAGATGCTGTGGTTGTATTTTTCTTCCTGCTTAGAATAAATAGAGAGATGTAAATGTCTTGTTAATATTTATTAAGATGAAGGAACCACAACAGCAAGAAATAGGCCTTTTTTGCTATAAGAAATAATGAGACTTTCATTTTAGTACTTCTGGGCAATTCACTTTGTGTGATCTCCATGTGGCAGTGATGGCCTTAGGCATTTATTGCATTGCTGCACATAATTGCGGACATTATTTCTTTGTGTTTATAAAGTCCCTCTCTCAAATTTAACTTACTTCAGCAAAACCCACTTTGAACTATTTGATTTCCATTGTGCTTTTTGTAACAATTTTGTGTATGAGTCACATTTACATTTTTAAGCTTCCATTCTGGCTCAGAGATAGAACCAGCTGTGGAACAGAACCCGTTCTTTCTATTACCTGTCTTGTGAAGAACTTGGAGTATGCTGATTCAGTTTCCCTGTGGAACATATTTCTTTTACAGATAGATATATTTGCAATTGTATTTTTGGACCTGTTGATCACTTCCCTATTAAAGGAAACCATTGCCTTCCCATTCTGTAATTTGTAAAACAAGGGCTGAAATTTTATCTGTGCCCACTGATTCACCAAGCAAAAACAAAATGTGACACCTGAGAAAGAGTTCTTTCTATATCTCAGAGCAAAGCATCTGAACTGCATAATAAAGGAGCTGGGTTCTTGATACTGTGGGTAATGCTGGACCAGAGGGGGAAACTGTGTGGATTCTGAGGTCCTGCAGGAAAATCTGGAGGTCTGAAATAAGAACTGTGGGCCTATTTGCGGTCCAGTGTTTTAATGGAGCTTAGCCATAGAGGTTTGCAGCAAGACTTTTTGCTTAGCTACAGCAATTATGTACATCGTCTCTAATGCCCTCACTCTTTCATCTGACTTTAGTTAGAATGTTTACCGTAGTTGGTGGTAGGCAGGGTGAAGGGTGTAGGTGACACTTCCCAACAGCACTATGTTGCTGTGAATTATCCCTGTCAGTATATGGTAGTCTGGGATGGGGTGGTCTTGAATGCGCAATTAAGAACCATTAGTTTTACAGGCGACCTTCTAATAAGTATGAAAACCACTAGAACTGCTTTGTTTCTTTATTGATTGTGTGTTTGTTTAATATCCCACATTTTCCAAATAAAAAGATGCTTATTAATAGTTTTAAAAACCAGAAGCTAAAATCCACAATAAATTTTAAAATTAAAGTTCAGTATCCTGGTAATACTCTCATATTAGGGTCCCATCAGCTTAAAACAATGTAAATATATATATATATTAAATGAAGTGTACAATATTCCTCTATTAAAAGTACCTTCCACAGCAGACTGCACAGTTGCTGTCTGAAGATAAAGGTCTTTGCTTGCTGGCACGAGCACAGCAGAGTAGGTGGGTGGGGGGCGCGATTTAGCCTCCCTTGGAAGGAAGTTTCATGGACAAGCAGCAGTCAACAAAAAGAGCTTCACCCGTTGTGCCTCTAAGGCAGGCATTACTGAGTGCAGAGCCACCCTGAACACCGCTAAAGCCCATAGAACTTTATATGGGGAGAGACAGTCCCTCAGATTGTGTGGTCCCAAACCGTTTTGGGTTTAATAACTCTTTCAACTGTGCCCTGAAATGGACCAACAGCCAATGAAGCTGTTGTAAGAAGGAATTTCTATCTCTATGGAACTTTTAGGATTAACAAAACTGCCAACATCTTTGGACTCTCCTTGAAAGTGGAGTTATGGGGCCTGTCATGGTGAGCATCTGGCCTTTACAGTTTACTAGCAGATCATGGTTAGAAACCTAAGGCGAAACCACAAACTGTGAGATTAATATAAGAGTTCCTAACTCTATTGGGTTGTGCCTCTCCTGAAATCCTCAAGCGAGAGCTGAGGGGATATTTAGGGGAGTGGAATGGTGTTGGGAAGCAGGGTGGGAGCTATTTGAGAAAATATATGGTTACAGTTTCAACAAAAAAGACTTCTAAACACCAGTAATTTGTTTCCAGCTGTTTCCTTGAGGGATAATTAATGTATAAAGTATATTTCATAGTATTTAGAATCTATATTGTACTGGGGGGGGGTTCAAGGTAATAGAATAGTAGGTTGCCTCAGAATTCACTGGCATACTCAGGATTCAAACCATAGACTTATTGGTTTGTGGCAAGTCAAATGTTGCAAGCGGACCTTGAATAAAACCCAGAGGTTCGTTGCCCTGGTTAGGATTTCTCAGAGGTAAAATAATCAGTGTCAGCGAAGCAGCAAGGACCATTTATTACCAACTAGAGGGGGGTGTCCCCCAGGACACTGAGAGTAAAAAGATACAGAGTTTTTACACAACTTTTATAGTATTCTTAGCAAGAAGGTGGGAGCAGCAATCCCACCAATCATCAGGTTCCATTGCAGCTGTTACAATAGAATAGATACAATGATGGGCTACATCTCTATCTGGTATGTAATGTATTCAGGACACAGGATGGAAGACTTCCCCAAGTGCCTTCCCTTGGGTGCAGATGGCATGATCAGGTTTGGACATACTTTCGGGAACACCTGGCTGAACCAATTTGGCCAATAGCTTGTGGTTACTCCTTCACAAGACAAATGACGTGCAATAAAAGAAACATATGGGCTGAGTGAATCATGTTGTAATTGCACTGTTTCAAACAGTTAGGTCAATGGTCAGTGGAGGCTGGGTGACAGGTTATAGAATACAGAAAGATACAAAGAAGCATTAATCAAGCAAACAGTGTTTCCATGCTGTGGTTCTGGAAAAAAAATATTTCTCAGAAGATGTGATTTACACTGGAAGGAATTTTTTCTTCTTCATTGCAATCTCTGTGCATCATCAAGGTTTTGCTTGTCCTGTGCAGACATTTCAGAGTAAACTACAGCTAAAATGAAAGCAAGAATACTTAGGCTGGAGGCTTGCCCACATCTAACTAGGAGTATAAGTGTGGGACTCCTTTTTGTCCCTCAGTTCATTTCCATCCACCACATGGTTAGCTCTCTCAGTTAAGTTCTCCTCCTTTGATCAGCTTTTTACAATTTCTTTCCCGTATGCATTTCAGTTGGACTTTGGTCTTCACTCTCAATCTAGAGAGATTAAAGAGCTTTCCATCTGATCTAGTCCGGAAACTTTGGCTTTTCATCTCAAATTACCTTCTGAATCTTCCCTCAGCACAATGTTCACCTTCACAACTTTGGATTCAAATTGACCTTTGGTTTGGTCCTCAACAACACCATGGCCTCAAAGTTCTTCTTCAAGATATCTACCCAGTTTGGCCATAATATGTGTCATACCAATGGACACTCTGAATGTCTCTTTTGCCTTGATGAAGGCCATGTGTGTGTTTAGTCGTTTAGTCGTGTCCGACTCTTCGTGACCCCATGGACCAGAGCACGCCAGGCCCTCCTGTCTTCTACTGCCTCCCGGAGTTGGGTCAGGTTCATGTTGGTTGCTTCGCAGACACTGTCCAGCCATCTCATCCTCGGTCGTCCCCTTCTCCTCTTGCCATCACACCTTCCTAACATCAAGGTTTTTTCCAAGGACTCTTTTCTTCTCATGAGATGGCCAAAGTACTGGAGCCTCAGCTTCAGGATCTGTCCTTCAAGTGAGCCATGTAGTCAAGAAATATTGCCATTGTCAGAATATCTCCAAACCAACATTACAGAAGTGACAACGTAATTCTTGAGCATTTCCTCAAAGCAGGCCCTTCATGTGTCTGGATAGGCCTTTCAGCATTGAGACCTGAACCCTTCAGTCTCTACGATGCCCTGGACCTGAGCTGAGTCATGAAGCCTACACCCTCGATGTCAACGGCATTATAATCATTGGCAGTTGCAGATCCACCTTTGCTTCCTGGAGGTGGCAAGCATCCTTGCTGTCATTCAGCATCTTGGAAGAGGAAGAAACACAAGAGAGACAAACAAGCACCTCACCAAAGCCCAGGCAACCTGGGAACTAAAATAATAGAACTCTTCAGTCCCACTCACTCTGCCTCCAACACAGTCTGGTTGCTGTGAATAGCCTTGACTCAGGCAGCTGCCCCTGATCCACAGGACCCTGCTCTACCTTTCATTACTCCCCTAGTCACCCCCACTCTTGACTTCAGGGGATTGTCCTCCTTTCTTTCCCTTGACTACCCATTCACTCCTTTACGGGATGCACTCAATTCAGATCAAAACTCTTTATCAGCAGCCAATGACGTCCAACCATATGCTGATCAACTACACTGGATGTCAGCCAGGCTCAACCACAAGATCAATGTGTTGGTGTACACAAAGTCATGAACAACCTCCAATTCTTGTGTGGAGATGGTAATAGAGGGAGGTGAGTCCATGCCCTGGCCCATGACTTGTGTTTTCTTCAGGCTGATTGTTAATCCAAAGTCTTGGCAGGCCTTGCTAAAATGATTCAGGAGTTGTTGGAGGTCTTCAGCAGAGTGGGCAACAACAGCTGCATCATCGGCGAAGAGGAAGTCCCGCATGCATTTCAGTTGGACTTTGGTCTTTGCTCTCAATCTAGAGAGATTAAAGAGCTTTCCATTTTATCTAGTATGCTTCTACTGATATAATCATTTAGGCTTCCTTTTTTTCCTCTTCTACTACCTGTTGTTTTTGCCATAATTCACGGCCTCCAATTTTTCATGGTAAACATAATCTGTCCACATAACTTTTTAGATGTACTGCGTGATGCATGGGTATCTTCACTAAATACTGTGTTTAGCAGTGATTCTATCTCTGTGGAACTTTTTGCATTTAGTTTTAGGTCATCCATGTATGAGATTGTTGATTTTTCCAGCTTGTTGTGAAATATGGTAGCCCAATCCAGTTTTATTTAAAATTATTGACATGGCGATAAGTGAGATGTTAGCAGTGGTGACAAAGAACCCCCCTGAAATATTCCTCTCTTGATGCTAACTTCCTCAGTTTCTTCACCATGGGCCATTAAGATATTTTTCCATTTTTCCTTTAATTTTTTCTTGAAGATTTCTGAATGTTTTTACTAATCCCCCCCAAAATTAGGCATTAAAATGTTACGTATTAATCCAGCTGTGTGGCAATGAATCAAATGCCTTTTGTAGTCTATCCAGGCCATGTTAAGATTTGTTTTTCATCTTTTTGCATTCTTCAACTGAATGATGCATATGTTGTCATCAGAACAATCCAGGGCAAAACGATAAACAGTATGTGACAGGTATCCCATTGATGATTGATGCTATCTTTCCTCTACCAGGTCATGGTTTACATATCAAACTAAACGAGTGAGAACATAATAAACATCCCATATCAGGTGCATGATTTGTGTTTCATCAAAGAAGTAATAGAGGAATAATATACTAACAGAAAGAAATTTTCAGACTTGACTGCAAAGCCAGTTATCTGGACACAAGATGGAGAAAACTGTGGTACACCAGACCTAACTCCTCGAGTTAATGCATGTAATATGTAGAGCAGCAATCTGGTCATAGCCTATGTCATCATTCACCACTACCAGATAGACAGAAGGGCAGGGCAAGAGCATTCCTCGGATCCACCGTGCTGTTATCCAGATACACCCACCATCTGGTAAATAATCTATATGTGTGGTGCACAAAGACTACAGTGAAGAAGAAAGACCTGTGACTTACCTTTAAATTTGGTTCTTCGAGCATTCATCTGTGTATTAGCATATCCCACCCTCCTTCCTTCTTCGGCTCACCAGAAGTCACCTCTGACATCATCTGCTAATTTGCAACATACTGTACTTCCAGAGCTGAGGGTAAAGCTGGAGCCTAATACTTTTATCCCTAGCTGGACATGGGTGGGGTTCCATCCTAAGTACCATATTTTTTGCTCCATAAGACGAACCAAATTTTTAGGAGAAGAAAACAGGAAAAAATAATTTGGGAATTTTGGCCTTCTGGGCCAGCAGGGGTGAGGGTGGGGGAAGCCTCCAAAGGGTCAGAGAGTGCCTTCCAGGACCCTTCAGAAGGGTCCTTCTGTCAGCACATGTACAGGACACTCATATCTGGGAATGCACAGATGACCACTTGAAGAATCGCAGTTCCAGGAAAGTAACCTGTTCTTTCTACTCCTTCTTTCTGTCTTTTTACTGGACTGTAAATCTGACTTGAAACACTGAAACAACTGGTTAGACTAAATCATGTGTGCTCCACAGAATATCTTTCTGTTATATGATGGATTTTTTTGCCAATCTAATTCACTATTCCATTGTATGAATAAGCAAGTGGTTTAATAAAAGATTCCAACCTTTCACACACCAAACTCATTCTAAACTTTTCGTTCTGATCAGAGTACATACACCAGTTACCCAGTTACTTGATACCCCAGTTACCAAGCCTGTTCCTAAAATTTACTGAATAATCCACTGCTGACAAAATGACAAAACTTCTTGTTAAACTTTAATTTGACAGCTGCAAAGATTCTCAGTCATCCAGGTGTGGTTATCTGGAAGTTGAGTTATAGCAACTGGACTTCTTTCTTGTTAGGCTGAAATATTTCGCTACTCCTCAGTCTGAGGAAAGTTGGTAGGAGACCACTGATATATCCTCCACCTTAGTTTCACTTCTCCCTGGTCTGAATAGGCTCATTAGAAGGACAAAGGACTGGAGGTGAGGGATAATCCCACACCTGCAGTTCTTCTCCGCCCATTGTCATGGGTCATGGATGGCTGTTAACAATAACTGGGGAGGGATAAAAGATCAGCATGATAAATAGGAGATCTCCTACCAGCTCACCTCAGACTGAAGAAGCTGCTTCAATGAGTAGTGAAACATTTCAACCTAACAAGAAAGAAGTCCAATTGCCATGACTTTGTCATGTTCCTTACATTTCTTACAAATAAAACTTCCTCAAGAAATTTGGTTGGTATTTTAGTTATTACTTTGGGAGGCGGATGTTGGTCTTTTGACAGACATGTACATTTTGAGATGTTTTTGCATAGATTTATTGTATGTTTGAATATAGTGGCAATAGTAATATCCTCATGTGGCTCCAACCTCTAATATTGTTCCACCTACTTTTAGGTTTTTGCTATAATTTTATTCTTTCCCACCCACAGGATTTCACAGACCCTTTTTTAAAATAATAATAATAATTAAATACACACAAGAAAAAAAGAAAAATGGTGCAGCCCACCTTAGACAGAATGGGATCTAGTTGTGAGTCTGGTCTTAAGGTTCCCCCTTGACAATTTTTGTCCAGTCGTGTCCGACTCTAGGGGGCGGCGCTCATCCCGCTCTTCAAGCCATAGAGCCAGCGTTTTGTCCGAAGACAATCTTTCCGTGGTCACATGGCCAGTGTGATTTAGACACGGAACGCTGTTTACCTTCCCACCGAGGTGGTCCCTATTTATCTACTCGCATTTGCATGCTTTCGAACCGCTAGGTTGGCGGGAGCTGGGACAAGCGACGGGTGCTCATTCCATTGCGTGGATTCGATCTTACGACTGCCGGATCTTCTGACCCTGCAGCACAGGCTTCTGCGGTTTAGCCCACAGCGCCACCACGTCCCTTGAGTCTGGTCTTAGGTCACAATATATAGGGCATGGCCATTTTAATAGTTGTTGTTGTTTTTTTTTTTTTGAAGTCTCAGTTATGGACTCTTCGGCTGAATTATGTTGCAGGAACGAAAAGACTGGAAAAAAAAACATATTTTTCATAGCTACAGATGGTCTTTTGTCTGTTTTGACTGCCACTTTTAACTTTGAAAATTATGTCCCATTAGGGGAAAATGCAAAAGTTATCAGAGGATTATTCTCACTAAGTGTCTCCTCATTTCACATAATAAGTACATTGCTCAGTTGAATTAGAGCTTCATCTGCTCCCAACACACATCTACTTCAAGCAGCAACCAGCTACATCCCTTTAGAAAATGATGAGAATGACACATTGGTACTATTATCTTTACCTTCAGTTAACTCTAAAATTGCTTTGTTGTCAATTTTTGATAAGATAGATCTTGATTATTATTCAAAGGAATTGATTTCTAACTTTATGACAAGTACTAGAATATTAATAGCTAGGTTTTGGAAAGATAAAATGATATTAAATTAGAAGATTAGTTTTAGAAACGAAGTTTGTAATAAAAATATTGTTCAATGGGGTCCCGTGGGTGTAAGGTGCACAGTAGAATTTAGTGTATAGTAAGCACTATTATTCGTATTTTTGTATTTGTTTTTGTTCTAAAAATAATAAAAACCATTAATTTTTTTTTAAAAAAAGATGGCGTAGTCTCATGGAAGAGACTGTCCAGAGTATTTAAACATGGTGTTCCCGTCCGGAAATAAAGAACAAAAATCTGCATCGTCCATGACTTAAAATTCAGGGTCCAGTGGTGCCTTTATTGAATCACTAGAGTGTCACAGAAATGGCAATACAATTGTCTCCTGTATTATTAATAGAAATAATGCAAATAAAAAACACAGAATGATAGCACAGGTCTTCTGAGACACCTGGACATCTCTGGCGGCGGCAGCTGCTAGTGGTTTTATTGAAACCTCATTTAATCCAAACCCCTGGGGATGGGGTGGGAAGTGTCTTAAGACATCCGGTCCTTCTGAGCTGTTACAATTACACACTAGTAACCCCCAGTGAGATGATTTTGATGAAGTGTGATATATGAGTAGTGTAAAGAAATAAATAGGGTAGTAAGACTCGGTCATTTCTTGGTTATCTGAGTATGGGAAAGCAGCTCAATCTTTTCATATCCCTGATTTGATATTTCTAGGTCTACTATGTAAATGATGAAGAAGCAAAAGGTATCTTGACCACATTTTTATTTTTTATTTACATTTTTGGAATATGCAATGTCCTGGGACTCTGGCAAACTACAGGAATTATTGAGGAACACCAAAAGACCTTTCCTGGGAATCATCTTTTCTAGGGGGGTATGCCCACTGCAGCAAGTGGCCTCCCATCAGCCCCGCTGTAAAAGAGCAGAGTGGGTGTCACTACATGGCATTGTGCCCCACCTGAAACATCATATTATTGGAAATACTTGTAGGAAAGGTCATCAAAGCCTGGAGGAAAGTAGCTGGCAATAGGAGGGAATACAGTGTAAGTAAGAGAGACTAGAATTACTGCTTTGTAGTTATGTTGCAGGCATTTCAATTTTCCAAACTGGTTCCCAAAAACCAATAGGGTTATATTTTCCAAACATTTTTTTTACTTTAAACATCCTCTTCCCCTCAACATTAAAAAAGTTGCAAGCACATATTAATGTATGTATTGAAAAAGTTTACTTTTAGTGTAAAAGAGGCAGCTCACTAGTTTGCAACTGCGTCCAAAATGAAAGGAGGCGAGCAGCTAAGGCACAAACATCCATTTAAAAATCCCACTCAGGCAGCCAGTCACTGAGGGAAAGCTTGCCTGAAGAGAAAGGCTTTTGCCTGCTTCAGAGTTGGCTGGACTGGTTCTTAACCTTTGTTACTCAGATGTTTTTGGACTGCAACTCCCAGAAGCCTTCACCATCAGCTCTGCTGGCTGAGGTTTCTGGGAGTTGCAGTTCAAAAACACCTGAGTAACAAAGGATAAGAACCACTGGGCTAGAGTTTGTTTTCTTGATCCAAATGCAAGGAATACTTTCTTTTAAGGTTCTTGTTCTTGGCCGTTCTCCAAATCTCACCATGCCAAGACTTCTCACCAAGACAAATAGACAAAAACTTCACTCACAGAAAACATGTGGAGAAGAAGCGCACCACACTTATTACAGAATATACTTTTATAAGTTTTAAATGAGAAGGGGAAGGCAAGAGATGGGGAGAAGGAGGAGGAAAGGAGGGTTTGCAGATGTCACCCCACCCAGTTCCCGGCAGTTAGACTCCCAGGTCCCTTATCATCACTGACCAAGAACACATTCCCAGTAAGACTAGTTAGTTGCAAGCAACAGCAATTCAGGCAGCCTCCCTCCTTTCTCTATTCTTGTCTGCTGAGCAGAAACCTTGATACAATAGGTTTACACATTCATGTAGCAAAGCAAGTTACAGAAAGCAAGATGGCTATGCTTAGGCTAAGATATATATACAGTGGTGCCTCGCTTAACAGGTGCTCCGTTTAGCGACAAAATCGCTTAGCAATTACTTTTTTGGAGCTTTTTTACACTTCGTTTAGCGATGGTCCCTATGGGCGATTTTCGCTTAGCGATGGTTGGGACCATGCTACGCATAGCGATTAAATTTTGGGTCCCCTGTTTCGCTTAACGATGGTTTAAACAGCCTCATGTTTGCTGTTTTTTAAATGTTTTTCTGTTATTTATAAAGTTAAAGTTTACTGTTTAAAATGTTTGAAATCATAAAGTGCACTTAATAAACCCTTTGTTAACCAAATTTAACTTTGTTCTGACTCTTTTTTAATTTGTTGTTGTATTTTCCCCCCATAGAGATGCATTGAATAGGTTTTAATGCATTTCAATTGGGGAACCATGTTTTGCTTAGCGATGTTTCCTATGGTGATTTTTGCTTAAGGACGGCAATTCGTTCCTATTGGAACGGATTATCCGCTTTTCAATGCATTTCAATGGGAAACCGCGTTTCGCTTAGCGATGAAATCGCTTAGCAGCGATTTTTTCGGAACGAATTAACATCGCTAAGCGAGGCACCACTGTATATAATATATATATTAATATGACCCCTTCAGTACTCTTCTGGAAGATAGTTCCATCTCAAAGAAAACACTCCTTGCCTCTCTCACCACCCAATAGCTTTAGTTTACAGGCATGCGGAGCAGCTCAGTAGACGGTTCACATGGCTGATTTCCTTGGTCCTGCTACCATTTTGTGGGCCTAGGAAAATACAGATGGAAGTAGAAGGATGACTAAAATATGATTTCTATAATGGACACAGAAAGTATTTTGCTATTGCAAGGGGTATACTTGACAATAACATCTGGAAGGCTTTAAAGTCTGATGAAACAGACTGATGGAAGAAAAAACTATCAGTGGCTACTGATCATGATAGTTTTGTGGTACTACCAGGAACAGAAATAGTATTTAGCCTTCTGAATGTCAAATGCTGCAGAACAGCAGCAGGAGAGGCCACTGCCCTCATGTTCTACTTGTGAGCTTCCCATAAACCTCAGTCAGGCCACTGTGGGAAAACAAGGTGCTAGATTAGGTAGACCTTTCTTATTTCCTTAAAGGTTACTTAAATAAACAGCCATCAGGTCTGGAAACAGAAAGAAACAGGGATGCAGTCCTTGACCCACTTAACCCAGAATGATCTGAGTAGCAATTATTCCAGAGTTAAGTGGATTTAAACTATTTATGTTCTGAATGTATTTGCTATTAATTTCCATTGACAACTTCCAGCAGCCTCACATTACAGGGACCAGTGACTTTTATCTCTAAGCTTTTAATGATCTTACACATGAGGCTTAATTCTGTGCTTGCTTTCACACCAGTTTTCATCATAGATCTCAGTAGCACTGACCTTGTTTTCCGATGGTGTAAAAGAAAGCAAGATGAGCATCTCTGTCTTCTTCCATTGTGTGGTCAGAGTATGGGAGGTCACATGAGAATAAAGCTGAACACAAAAATATAGTCAGCAAGATGTGCACTTGTAATAGTGTTCACTCCTCCTCCCCCTTTTTTTACTAAAACTGCAACACTAATTTATCACAGATCTCTGTGGGGCTTTATTTGGTGGGCTTTATTTCCATGTGAACTTTTATAGAATAACACCATTAATTAAACTATTTTCCTGATTTTTCCAGGATTCCTTATGTGTAGTGCTTGAACACAAGCACTGCAGACTTATCCCTTTCCATATGTAGAAAATGATGATGAAAGTGGGTGGGAATAGCTTTTCCTCTCGTAAGCATATTGAGGTTATTCAGGTAGGGGATCCCTGAGCAGCGCTTTTACATTCAAACTGAACCACATTGTCATGGATTTCAAACTTCATGCAAGATGCTCATTGTTCCGTGCTGCATAATGCTTTTGGTGTTATTGAATAAATGGGAATGCAAGGAGTGTAGTGTATAGAAGTTTATATGTAAAGTGATCAAAGAAATTTAAGAGATGAGAGTAATTTTAAGCAGTATGTTAAGTGCTTATTCGTTGTATTCGTTGATTGTGAATGAAGATATCATGACTTAAATTAACACTCTGTTATTGTCACATTGGGGTTTGTTTTTTACTATTTATGTGCTTGCTTTTTAATCAAAATAACCTTTATAAAATATTGGAGGGGGAGGTTTACATCCATGCCTGCTTACCCCACCACTGTCTTATGGGTAGATCATTTTGGTATCTCAGTGGTGGGATAAGAAGGTCTGGATGGAACTGCTTTGGGACTTGTTTATTGTGTGAACAGGCAGAAGGGGAATCTGGATAAAACTCAACCAGAAAATGGGCAATCCTCAACCAGGGGAAAAGATTCACATATTTTGTCTGTCAGGCAGACAGCAAAAGCCCATGAAATTTGTCTCCGTGCAATCTCAAGAGAACCAAGGAGACATAGCAATTCCTTGAGAGTGATGTGAGATCCTCAATATGCTATTCTTGAGCAATGTACTGAGATATGTGGTGGTACCTCAGCTCCATTTCAGTCTAGTTTCAGGCCAAGCAAATTAGGCTTCCTTGGCTACTGGCTTGTTTCAGGGTGCTATTCAAAGTGCTGGTTATAATCTCCAAAGCCATATACACCTTGAGATCCTTTGAGAAATCTTATTCTCCTTTATGAGCACTTTATGATCTTCAGGTATCACCTTTTTCTCAGTCTGGTCACTACAGGAGGCAATTGTGGTGGAGATGTGAGAGTGGGCCTGCTTACGGGCTGCTCCTAGACCCTATAATTCATTGCCTCCTTATTTGTTACCTCTCCAGAAAGGTGTTTTTATTCACAGAGGCCTTTGCCTCTGTGAAGGTGGAGTATTGTGGAAGGAAGTTGTAAGTAGCTTGTGCTGTTTGTTTGTTTCTTCCTTTCTTCTTAGTTGTGTTTTATTTGTTTTTGTGCTTTAAGTATGACTCTTTTTATCTCTGTTTTATTATTGAGCAAGGTTTGTGAAAGGCAGAATATATAAATTTATCAAATACATAAGAGGACATTAAGTTGCAGGTCTCACAGGCTTAACTGACAGACTCACACAATCTGCCAAATATCTACTGTAGTTTCTTTTTTCAGTATTTTATACTTCTGCAGACAGACCCACACTTCTTTTGTTTAAACTATTTTTTGTTTCACTCTCCTCTTTTCTTTATATATATATATTCCACCTGACACACATAAATCTTCCATGTCTCAAACAGCTCTCAGTCATAGACGTGATTGATAGACTCTGTCTCCTCTGCCTCTGGGAACTTCTTTGTTTAGCTAAATTGCCACATACACTTTGAAGGCTCACAATATTAAGCAGGAGTTTTAAGATGTAATTGTCTTTCAATTCACAAACTATTGCATTTCAGCCTTCCTAGGGCACTCTTAACATTCATTCATTCATTTTGGGGAGGCCTTGTTTCACTTCCATTCTGAAGAGCACTCAGTGAACTCAGTGTTAAGTTCACTGTTAACAGGCAACAGAAAGTTGCTTTGCATTCCTTCTGGGCACTAGAGATTTCCCTGCTTGACCCTGTAGACAGGATAACAGCAGCGTGCCTCTGCTTCTGCCAGTTGTTCTGGTTCTGGCTCTGCTGTATTATGCCATTTCACTCTTCATGCTTGTTTTCTCTTTCTCTACCTCCTTTTTGTTGCCACATTTCACTCTTCTGCCTCTTGCCACAGAATCACTTCCCTCCTGTCCTCCTCCTCTTCCTCCTACCCCACCATCCCACAGTTTGTGAGGTGCCAATGTTCTTGCCCTTTTTGAGAACCAGTAAGTGTCTCAGTAGAAACAATGGGGGTAGGAGTTGCAGGTCTCACTTTAGCTCTGATAAAAAGTTCTTCTGTAGAGAGAATTTGTAGGGGCTTCATTCTTTTTTTTAATGCTTCTACAAATCTCAGGATTCCTCACCCCCAGATTTTAGGTGTCTCCAATGTGTTATGGATTATGCCCTTTTAGCTGCTAATTAAGCAGCATGCTTAACATGGGTTTACTATTCAAGAGAATGATATTACAGTTGTGCCCTGCTTAACGATTACCCCGCATTACGACGAATCCGCTTCACAGCGATGTTTTTGCAGTTGCAATTGCAAAACTATGGTCTAAATGGGTTTTTTTCTCTTTGCGAAGATCGGTTCCCTTCTTCGGGAACCGATTCTTTGCATTATGATGATCAAAACAGCTGATTGTCGGGTTTTCAAAATGGCCACCGAGTGCTCAAAATGGCTCCCCGCTGTGCTTAGGGACAGATTCCTCACTATACAGGCACCGAAAATGGCCGCCGTATGGAGGATCTTTGCTGGACGGTGAGTTTTTAGCACATTGGAACGCATTGACCGGGTTTTAATGCATTTCAATGGGTTTTTTAATTTCGCTTTGCGACATTTTCGCTCTACAGCGATTTCACTGGAACAAATTAACATCGTTAAGTGAGGCACCACTGTATATAATACTAAAGAAGAAGAAACTGATCCCTGATTACCCCTCTTTTTTCTTCTTTCTTGAATTGTGAGAAACAGAAACTTTCTTGTGGGGAAGAGACAGGGAAGTCCTTCCTTCCTGACATTCAGTTCAGATTGGAGGTTGGTGTTCCTCAATTCGTAGCAGTAGTGCTCATGTTTAGAGATGGATGTGGAGCTTGGTGAAAAATTAACATTTGTTAAGACATCATTATCATGCAACAGTAATCAGAAACTCTGATTTTGGTAAAATACATTATTATCTCATCTCAGGTCTAATCTCCATCTACAATTAATACTGCTTAGATTGAGTTTAGAAACAACAACAACCATGGCTTACATCTGTATGACCCTAATCTCCTAGAGGAGTGCTGTAAATTGTTAAGAGTAAAGCAGTGCTCCTTCCTCCAACCTGTTGTTGGAAACTGCCCTTAACATTCTGTAATTCCTTAAAACCCCTGAAGCTTGTCGTGTTGACTTCTGTCTCCACCACTCCTTATGTTCCTCTTTCACTTTGTCCGCTTGATTTATTTATTTACAGTCTTATAAAATTAACCACATAATACAAACTTGGAGCTACCACAAACCATGTACTTCTAAGGATGTACAGTGTCTTTGCCAAAACCAATCAGAGAGCAGGCCAGCAGCTTTTTGTGCTGTTTCTGACAATGCCATGTACTGGATATTTCAAAGGATAATAGTCAAATAAGATAATGTGATGGGAAAACTGCAGTAAGGCTTGTGAAGACCAAGAGCAATCATGTTCTGTACTGAAGCATGAAATCTGATTACCACAATCTTAGCTTCAAAAATGGAAATGCTTGTATAAAGTTCATTTTTCAGCTTCCATGATGTGCCCGTTTTCATGTTTTTATTTCATCTTAGTCTATCTCAGTTGTTCCAAATTGTTCTGAATCAATTGAACTGTATCAAACATATAGAAATAAGAGGGTAGGCTTGCCTCACACGTGCATATTACGAAGTACATCAAAGACAACAAGTTTGAAATTATTGAAACAGGCATCATTTCATAAGCAATAGACTATTAAGGTTTAAAATGGCGGAAACTTTCACTTGCTGAGGAAGTTGACATGTTCAGGTGAGCTGATCTCTTGCATGCTTGCCCCTTGCCTTTCTTCACTTCCTCACTTATTACATAGTAGGTCCAGCTGGATCCAAGAGATTTTACATTCTCTTTTGAGAGCACCGTGGTGTACCAGGTTCCAAAAGAAGCAATAGTCAAACTGTTGCTGAAGAAACCTCAGCGACTGTGCTGAAAAAGGCCCAGGTTTCTGGGCCCAGAACATGAACAGAATTACTGTATAAGTTTTTTGCCAATGTCCCCTTTTCTGAGCAAGCTACTTCGGTGAATGGCCACGAATTAACTCCGGATTCTTCTAGATGAAACTGATTTTCTAGATCCCTTTCAACCTGGCTTCAGAAACTGTTTTGGTCACCATGTGGGATAACCTGTGTTGGGTGAAATATAAAGATAAGTGACCATACTAGTTCTCATGGACTGCTTAGACTTTAAACCAGAGGTCGTCAACCCCCCGGTACGCGGCCTGGTGCGGTCCCCGGCCTGAGCCCAACCAGGCCATAAAGACCGACCTCCCACCCCCGCACACACTCATCCCCACAGAGGCTGTTTGCGCCTGCGTATGCGTTTGTGCGCATGCATGAATGGCAGTGCTTGTGTGGGCACCTGCTGTTTGATAAAATTATATTACAGGTTTGTTCCTTTTTTGTTTTTCAGAAATGGTGACCAAATACTTCTACCTTTATATCATTTTCATGAATGCCTTCACTCTTCTAGCTCCCCTTGGCATTGCTAATAATGCAGTAGAGGAACAAGTTACCTTACCCAGTTAGTATGCAGTCCACTCCAGTCCAGAGCAAGAAACAGAAGGCATAGTTACATTCACAATAGGAAGGACAGAAAGTTGTGTTGATGATAACAAAAACTCTAAAATCTAGGGAATACCTGTATTAGACCAACTCAGAGGTTAAAAAATATATGCACACTTTTGAGATCATTAAATGGTACAGAAGAGTGGGGGGTATAGCTCACATAAAGAAATTTTTATTGGCCAATATCTTTCTTGCATCAGAATTTTAGGATATGGCCCTCTTGAGGCCATATCCTAAAACTGAGCTTCATGGCACAGTGGTTAAACCACTGTATGGTAGCCAAAACTGCTCACAACCCAGAGTTCAATCCCAGGTAGCTGACTTCAGGTTGACTCAACCTTCCATCCTTCTGAGGTCAGTAAAATGAGTAGCCAGCTTGCGGGTGGGGGTGGGGGGAAGTGTAGCCTGCAAAATTAACTTGCAAACCACCTAGACAGTGCTTTAAGCGCTATGGGCTGGTATATAAGTAGCACACTTTGCTTTTTGCTCTTTGATGGGAAAAAGATTAAACATAATGTTAAATAAATAAACAGACAAAGTAAAAGATGGCCAATTTATATTGGAGTTGATCATAATTTGTCTGACCAGAATATTATAGGAAGCACAATGCCAAGAAAGAGTTAGGACACAGTTGAACAGCAATGTCTATTTCCTGTTCTCCAACAATTTCAGCTTGGTCAAAAATTTAGACAAATATATGAAAACTATATGGTCAAGTCCTAAAATAAGATGCAAAATATGATATAGCAGACAGGGAGATAACCCTAGTTTAAGGATTAAGCTTTTCCAAATATTGTTATGGAGCAAGCCAAAAATAAAATATGTGTATGTTTTAATGATTATTTTATTATTCTTTGTTCTTTTTGTACTGTTTTAAGTTGGGTCTGTGACTGCATAATAAAGAAAGAGAGCTTTCCAGAGCATTTATACTATTTCTACAGGGGGCACACCTTTTGTTTCTTTTCTGTTGTAAGCATGGCTCTGTATATTCTTTATTATACATTTTCTGTTTACATAAGTTTTCTAGTTGCTTGGTGCTAGTATTTGGGGCTAAAAAGGAGGGAGAAAACTTATAAGCTGCAGTCTAATATATCTATTGGCGAAGAATCAATTACTTAGTGATATTAGACCATGTACTGATCAGCCACAACATCAAAACCACTGAGAGATGATTTTTAGTGTTTCCCCCCCCCCCCCCAAGTTTGCAATTTGCTCAAAATGTTTTTCCAAATCTGGTGGCTTTTCCCTTTGTGATGCTAAGCATGATCTCACACATGCACAAAATAAGCAAAGACAGATTGGCTGATTGATCAAAAAGGCACCCAATGCAAGTAGGCCTCATCTATCAAATTTTGCTCAGTGTGTTCTTTCTACGTGTGCAAGAATAAGGTTTGCAGATGTGTAGAAGACAGAAAATCTCTTATCCTCTTGCAGGTGAGAAGAAAAGTATGCAGGTTTTCATTCTTGTATGTGAAAATGAGACAAGTGAGGATTTACATTCTATGTGATGAATACTAAATTACATAGACAAATATATCTACTGTTAATGATCATCCCAGTGACGAAACCCTGACAGACTTACAAAGAATATTATTCCGCTTCTCTTCTTCCTCCAGTACGCCATTCTGGAGTACATCTTGAAAAACGTCACTTTGACCAACAGCAGATTCCTTCCTGAAGTAAATTTCTTTGTGAACAGTTCTCTCAAACATGGAAATATTTGTATAATCGCTCCCTGCCTCCCTCTCCTCTCTCTCTCTCTCTCTCTCTCTCTCTCTCTCTCTCACACACACACACACACACACACACACACACACACACACACACACACTCACTCACTCACACAAACACATTTCATGAGTTAGCTTAACTTAAATCCAAAAGTCTCTTAAGCTTGCAAGGCATTTAATACTGTTTAAGAATCTTTCTCTAATAGTCCACAAAACCTATTAAAAGCCATGAGAAAAACAAAGTTCTTGAGACTTGACTGTGGATGTAATAAAACCTTTTGTTTACTTAGCTGGTTGTACATTGTTATGATAAAGTCACAGATGCATGACATACAAGGAATGACAGCTGTCACTGGGAATTTAATTTTTCAATTGGATCTACACCAAAATCACACTGGCCATATATATCCTTGGTACACAAGTAAGCACATTGTTCCAGGAATTGTATTAATTGCTTTTATTCATTTATTTTCTATGATGGCTAGTTCACAAACTTCATTTAATTAGCCAAGTTAACTTGGTATCTTCCTGCTCCTGTGATTCTAGATGTAACATTTCTGTTTTACATTATAATTTAAGTTATTTACATGTTGTAAATAAGAGAAAATAAGTGCTGACCCATTTATGTGGCCGACAGATGGAAAATTAGGAAGCAGTAAAAGGTTTGCTCCATTTTACTGCTTTAATCTCAGAAAGGATTAACATAGAACTGAATCCAGATGTCAGCATTTTCATTTAATAATATGTTTAAAGAGTTGGAATTATCTTTTCTGTTCAGCCGACTAGAAATTGAAGTGATACAGGGAAGTATTTTGTTGGCTAATAAAGTTGATTGAAGCTTAAAAACTGCCATGAATTCATTGCTTCCAATTAACTGAACTGGAGGTAGACATCAATTGTCGGTTTTCAGAGAGAAAGAGGATTGAAAAAGTGATTGTGATCTGTACACTCTTTCCATTTTTTGCTCTTAATTCATATGTTCATTGGATTTTTATATTCTTTTCTAAAGAATTTTATATTCCCTGCAAGGCTTGTGTGGCCAGAGGCCATGGTGGGCTAAAACATTCATAATGTACACTTTAAGAGCGATGCCACTTTCAGTTCTCTTACAGAACAGAGGGTTGGATACAGACTTTCCTACTTTGTAGAGCAATTGATGTCAGTGGGATTCAAGTTAGTCATGATTGTTTTAATCTGAGAAGTGTTTTTTAAATGGATTGTTGTGCCTTGTTGCTTTAAACTGCATTTTTAGTATTGATTTTATTTAATGTACCATGTTTCCCCAAAAATAAGACAGGGTCTTATATTAATTTTTGCTCCAAAAACACATTAGGGCTTATTTTCAGCGGATGTTTTATTTTTTTTTCCATGTACAACAATCTACATTTATTCAAATACAGTCATGTCATCTTCTGATTGCTGCACTTAACCGGGGCTTATTTTGGGGTAGGGCATATATTACGAGCATCCTGAAAAATCATACAAGGGCTTATTTTCAGGTTAGGTCTTACTTTGGGGGAAAGAGGATAGTATTTGTACTATTCTTTTTAAATATTTGTATACTTACTGTTTTTTGCTTAGTCTTTTTAATGATGCAAGCCGCGTGTGCTTTTTAAGGAGAAAGGTGGGGTTAAAAAAATTAAACAAACAACAAATAAACACTTGGAGGCATGTTTTTTGGGCCAAAAAAGGCATCTTGTATGCTGGGAAATACGGTATATATATATAAATTATACATATATGTATATGTATGTATGTATTTGTATATATACAGATACATACATAT
This sequence comes from Pogona vitticeps, assembly GCF_051106095.1. Lineage (NCBI taxonomy): Eukaryota > Metazoa > Chordata > Lepidosauria > Squamata > Agamidae > Pogona > Pogona vitticeps. The sequence continues at coordinate 96,745,655 of NC_135787.1, read as the reverse complement.
ATATGTGTGTGTGTGTGTTTATATATATAGTTTTGAGTTCATAAGCTTTAGATCTTACCGATGGTGCTCTGCAGGTACCAGCTTCAGTCTCATTTACCCATCCTTTTTATGGGGATAATAGGTAAAGGTAAAGGTTCCCCTTGACAATTTTTGTCCAGTCGTGTTCGACTCCAGGGGGCGGTGCTCATCCCCGTTTCCAAACCATAGGGCCAGCGTTTGTGCAAAGACAATCTTTCCGTGGTCACATGGCCAGTGCGACTTAGACACGGAACGCTGTTACCTTCCCACCAAAGTGGTCCCTATTTATCTACTTGCATTTGGATGTTTTCGACCCGCTAGGTTGGCGGGAGCTGGGACAAGCGACGGGTGCTCATTCCATTGCGTGGATTCGATCTTACGACTGCTTGGTCTTCTGACCCTGCAGCACAGGCTTCTGCGGTTTAGCTCACAGCGCCACCACGTCCCTATTATCCGTGGGGATAATAGTGGGTTGTTTTTAGGGACATGCATCTAAAAATTTAGATTTAGAATTCAAAAGTGAAATTCAGAATTACAGCGCTTTGGATGCAGAATTTTTCAAAATTCCGGATTTCTGGATATCTGGAACTCAGTTACAGTCAATATGAATACTACATTGTCATGATTCCCTCCCTTTAAAAAACACAAATAAGCAAAACATTTTAAAAGGATTTATCTGTGTCCTCTAATTCTTTCCCTGTAATTGTGGCAAAAGAGAGAGAGAGCGTACCAACAGCCAGCAATGCTAGGTACGAAGAAATGGCTACAGTGGGCCTACTGACAGGATCCTGAACAGTGAGAATGCCGGCAACATTGGGAGAGGCATAGGACAGGTCAAAATGGGAAGTGGGTAAATACCCTGGGCAGCACTATTAGGAAGACTGGAACAGGAGATAGCTTGTGGTAGGTGAATTTTAGAATAGCAGTTGAAAGAATGAAAGAGACAGAAGGAGAAAACAGCAGACTGAAGCATGGCATACCTAGTACTGTGAGCAGAGTGTAGCATTCCCTCTTTCTTAATGAAGGTCCAGCAGTGGTATGTTGACCTTCAAGAAGATCAGTTTTTCGACAGATCCAGATTCCAGGTAGTGGACCGACAATTTTCCCTGTCTGAGCGAACACTCTCTCATTGGCACACTAGTTGGTGGGCAAGACAGAAGTCCCACTGCCACCTTGGCCAGACCTCCCCAAATAGACTCCTCCTCAGCCCAGTAAGATGAGGGATCGGCCTCTTTTAAAATTACAGGATTCCTGCATGTACACCTCTATCTTGGTCTCTGCCATGTCCTTCCTCTGGGTGTGGTCTTTGGAAGACACACCCCTGCCATGTTTATCAAGATTGTATCCCGGGAAGCTTGCCCTGTTGTTTCAGGGGTGAGATACTTGAACTCTAGAATACAACTATTGGTAGTACTGTTTGAAGTGTTATGCACATTCCTAATTTCTTTCTGCTCTACGTGACCATTCAGTGCTAGCCAGACCTTCTTCACTAGCTGCTCTATGTGATGGAACATTGGCTGGCATTGCCTCCCTCTTGTTTAATATCTATTGCCCACAGTTTAATTTTGGGGTCCAAGAGGGATGGTAGAACATACTCCTCCTTCTTCCACAAGAAAACAAACATGTAATGGAGCAGGTCTTTTAGCTTGCACCACTTCAGGCTGCAAAAAGTGCTGTTCTCCCTCTACAGAATTTGCCCCCTGATTATGCCCTCCATCATGGCAACCAAGGAATATTGGGATCATGTAGCTAAGGATAGCTGTCTCCCCACTAAGGACCTATGTTGCACTCTCAACACTTCAAAGGACAATGACAATATAACCCATAATCCCCCACTCTTCTCAACCCAGAAGAGCAGTTGCACCAATGGAAGTCTCATGGAGCACCCTTTGCTCCTCCAGCAGTCTTTTAAGGAGATAAAAAGTGGCATTTCATTGAGTTGCCCATTCTGGATTAGGAGGCAAAGTGGCAATTTGATTTTTTTTTTTCTTGCCTCTGCTGCTATAGCTCCCTGCCCCAGACACTGTGGTGAAAATGCCCTGCCTCTTTTCTGGACTACTTAGTTATATTAATTAATATATGTCTTCCATACCCTGCAAAGAACCCCAGACTGCTAGGTTGAGAGTATGGGCCATACACCACATCCCTTTTTTCTTCTCAGCCTGGAATCCTGCCACCAGGCTTGCTCAATTGTCTGTGAGAAACAGATCTTGCCTTTCTGTAGCGAGATGCCACTGCTGCAGCATGTCCCTCAGAGCCTCTTGAATGTTGTGAGCTTTGTGGCTGCACTCCATCACAAGCACATTCATCAGGGCCCACTTGTATCCTGCCCTTGTCTGTTGCCCTGTGCCTGATGCCTCCACTTCCCACCAGTGTCATGTCAGCAAGAGATTGGCATGATTTGCACCCTGATGTATGTTTAGCATTTGCTGCCTCTCATCTCTTGTTATTTGCCCCTCTACCTCCCTGCTTTCTTGGGCTCGTGATTCAACTGCTGCTGTCTGATTACTCTTACCCTTCATAGTAAGGAGTCCTAACCCCTTGCCCCACAGTACCCACTTCATTTTCCAGCGTCAGTGCCCTGTGCTGAGTCTTAAGGGGACTGAGCATGCTACCATAGCACATACTTGAGCACCTTCTTGGAGTGCACACACTTAATCATGTGAGCACCTGTTGTACACAGCTGAAAATGCTTCCAGGTTATTTAATTCTTGGGAGCTCCAGTTTTTGATTGCATGTTTCTAACAGGGATTGCTAACTTGTCACTACTAGTTCCAGCAACATGTGGGGCACGTGCAGCTGGAGGCGCTGGGGTGATTTCAGTGTCACATGTTAAACCTAAATAAAAATTCCCTGTTGATTATAACCTATTAATTTATGACTCTACTGATCCTAAATCACATTTCTAACTATATTAAGTAAACTATATACAGTACAATGAGATGTGAAGAATGTAAATATAAGAGAGTTCAGAAAAGGATACAGAGAAAACTGCTGCAGTGCGGGCTTGCACCAGAGCATATCCTAACAGCAAACACTCATGGAATTTATAAGCAGCTATGCCCACCTTTCAGTTGGAAAGAGCCAATATAAAAATACCTTCTGGTGTCTGTGCCTGCTTCTAGATTTTATTGGTGCAGACAGACAACCACGATAAATTTTGCTGTCACCCCATGCACCCCATCTTGGGAAACTGATAGCAACTCCAGTCAGAAGATACTGAGTTCTCTGCTCCCACTGCCTTTGGTGCCAGTTTCTTTCAGTTTTATTTCTCAAAAAATCATTCCAAGATGCCTGAGAAATAGGTGTCACTTTCACTTCTTCCTCTAGCCCTTTGATTTCTAATCTGCAGGAGTAAATGACTCCAAATGTTAGGAAGTTTTATTACAGATATTCAGAAACAGAGTGGATTAAAAAATCAATGATTTTTTTTGGAAAAAATCCAATTGATTTAAATAATGATTTCAGTCAAAAATTTATTTTTTATTTAAATTGTCAAAAAAATCCAATTATTTAAATTAAAATTAAATCCACCCTATTTGGAACTATCGAATTTAGATTCTGCTATAGTTGGAACTATGTTCATATGAAAATTTCCTGTGAATTCTGAATATTTGCAAACCTGAATGCACATCCCTAGTTAATTTACAAAGCTATGGTAAAGGCCATTGAAGTGTCAAAAGCTACAGTTCATTCCAATAACCAGTGTTTTAAATGAAGTGGATTACAATTGGGATGCCCATCTTTTCAGATGGAGCAAGACATTCTATAACTATCCTTTCACATGGAATGTAACTAAAGCTTAATTCTTCCATGTTTTCACCCTCTGACGTACTACAGATCTGGTGGAGCTATGGAAGTGATCAGAAATATTTTATAGTTTTGAAAGACCTCCTTCCTCCTCAAGGCCTGTCACAGGTCAAATGGGGTTTAAAGTGTGATAAAATTGTCCATTAGAGACCATGAGTGAGCTGTTCAAGTTAAAAGGGGAAGGAATGTGTTAGATTCCGAGAAGATCTATGCAGCTCACACTCTACTCTTTGCCCGCCCCTGCCCTAAAAAGACATTGATGACAGCCATATTCAAGAGCAGTGCTGTGACTCAGCATAAAGCTCATATGAAACCTTTGGAAACGCTATTATTATCTCAGTTTTGCCCTATTTGCAATAGGGGGATATAATAATAATAATAATAATAATAATAATAATAATAATAATAATAATAATAATAATAATAATAATAATAATAATAATAATAATAATAATAATAATAATAATAATAATAATAATAATGACATAACTTACATGAAAGAGTATTGAAATGGTGTGTGTGGAGCACTTTGGACACACTGGACTGCAAATGAAGTAGCATTGAAGATGAAGCACTGAGAGCTCTTCTGTTTACCTGTGAGGAATCAAACAGATTATAAATAAGAACTACTTCTTCAGATGTATAGCAAGATTGCATCAACCTTCTTTGCTAGAGCTTCCCCCCCCCCCCATGTATGTGAGTACAGAAAACAGGAGCTTATTTGACTTTAGATTTTAGTTACCTTGGGCTTAACAGAACAGAGGCACAGGGTGCGAAGCGGGGGAGATTTGCCCAAGGTCACTATGTGTCTATAACCATCTATAGCGAGTGGGAATTGACACTGACAGCAGAAATAGAAATTGTGTGTCAGTGATAGCTTCAGGAGAAACAGTACTGGGAATACGATTGCTACCTTCCAACCCACAGCTTCAGCTATTTCTCAGTCTAGCAGCTATTTTCTTCATTTCCTGTAACACAAAATAAAAGGAAGCTCTGTGGAATGGTGAACATCTTTACAGTAATCTGCAGTCAAGCATCCATAGCTAAAGTAGTAAAATGTGCAGCCAGTGAATTGTCAAGAACAATGAAATCTCACACAGATGATGGAGAAAGAATTTTTTAAAATAAAAAAGTCTCAAAAAGATTATTGATAGAGGAGATTCAATGAGTACAAGCACAATTTGACAGGCAATGCTGAATTCGTTTTAGTTACATCTTATAATATTGAATATAACATACATGCACATACATAATTGTTTCTAATGTAAGTGTTTCAAATACACCTTTATCAGCAACAAAAGAAAGGATGTCATATTTTCAAAGGTGGGGGCGGGGTCCAACCAATTTGGTAATACATGCCTCGGGAACCGATTTTTCGCTTAATGATGATCTTTACAGTTGATCGTTGGGTCTTCAAAATGGACGCCTACTGTTTAAAATGGCTCCCCACTGTCTTTTAGGAGGGATTCCTCACTTTGCAGGCACCGAAAATGCTTGCCCTATAGAGGATCTTCGCTGGACGCTGAGGTATTTCGCCCATTGGAACGCATTGAACCAATGGGCTTTTTCATTTCACTTGATGAGGATTTCGCTTAACAGCAATTTGAATGGAACAAATTATTCTCATCAAGTGAGGCACCACTGTATATATTTTTACATCCTAGCAGTCCTAGGGGCAGTCCTGGGTTTATATGGAAAAATAGATAGAAAATAGAAAAAAATAGATAGAAATCTCTATTCTGGCCATATCCAAGCCTCTGCATTGCCATCCTTTCCCCACCAAGTTTGTGTTCCTTCAGACAGGATACATTGTTGATTTAGGGGATTTGGGGTACATGGTTTTATTTGGGAGGCAACAGAAATGATCTGACCTGAAGATTGTGCTTTTGCCAACCCACCTAATATCCCCCTATTTAATCTGTGTCTCTTCCTCCAGCAACTGATTCTTTTCAGACATGCTATGGTTTTTCCACAACATGAAAGGGCAGGTTAAGCCCATAAACCCAGAACTTTGAAATCCTTGTGATAATCCTAAAGATAGAAGAGATAATGTAACCATGTCATCTTGCTCAAAGTTTGAGAAAGAAACTCCCCTCTTAAACATGACATAACCAAAGATCCAGGTAAAAATTGGTCTTTTGGGGAGCAGAAAAACAATTGGATGGAGGAAGGGAATAAAGAAGCAAAGGAATGGTGACACAGACAATTCCAGAGGCAACCAGTGAAGTAAAGCTGCCTTAGCTATTTACATTGTCTACTTTAGAACTGGGCTTCAGTCAGCTTTCAGGGTGTGTGCAAGAGGACAGGAAATAGGCAAAGAGAGAGAGAGATCTGGCCTGGTCTTAGGACGAGGAAGTGCAAGCAAAGTCACATTTCTGTGTGGAAAATGAGATTAGCAATAGCCAGCACTTGACATAGGTTAAAAAATAATGTCAAAAGTCAGCAGGCAGTGTGTTAGTGGAAAGTCACTATTGTTTGTGTTAAATCATATGATACCTCAATTTCTGATATCAGTTGTATGCACATCAAATTAGAAAAGTACCTAATGACTGGAACCACTAAGTTGGCATTTTTAAAAACCATCTGGTTTGACTAGCAGCTGTAGAAAACAGTATTTTTTTAAAAAAATCTGTTAGATTGATTTTTTTGGGGGGGGGAATAGGAAAAATGTTCAATAGAGCACTTGCCATTACTGTATATTCAAGTTCTCATTCTGACAACAGACTCTAGGACCGTGTCTTTTTTTTTTTTTTTTTTTTTTTTTGGCAACATGTGAGGCTATTGCAAATGCAGTCCCGCTCCTTTACTGCTATTCCCTATCAGCTCCAGTTTCTCTGGATCCCTAGAGGTTGTAAAGAAACAAAGACCTCATCTGTAGTGCTTCCTCCCCACATAGCAGCCAAATTCAGGCATGAGAGTTTATTCATGGGAGTGCTGTGTCAAGACAAGATTTTCATAGTCTAGAAAAAAATGACAGCAAATTAATCAAGAAGGTGTGAAGAAAATTCAGTTCAATAACAGTAGCTAGAGAAAAAGTGTCCCCCACTTCCTTCCTCATAAAAGACTTCAACTTCATTATCTTCTCTAATAGGATTTGGGGACTTGCCTGAATTCAGACATCTCCAAAGGAAGATTAAGTATGAATTTTAAATTTTATCAGCAATTACTAACTTCATTTTGAGGCAGTTTATACCCCTACCCATTTTGATCCTTAGTCATTTTTAGCTCTCCCAAAAGGACCCTCACAATAGGGGGCAAACCCACTCTTTGTTTGGAATCCCATTGTCCTGCTTCCAGGTGGTAAGTAACAAGCTGGTTATGAGACAGCCTAAGGTGAGACTGGCAGACACCCACAGGGCATTGCAGAGTAGTCAAGGAGCAAGCAGAAGCTGAATCCAGGAAGCCTAACCAAGGTTAAGTGACAAACAGTGATAGGAAACAAAGAAGGATCTGCCAAAGTTTGAGAAACCAAATTGGGGTCACAACAGATAATGCCCTACCAGATCTAGGAGAAACAGAAACAGAATTTAATATCAAGCCAAGGTCTGATGCCAGGAAAACAAAAAGCATATTAGAATTTGAAAAGATGAGATAACCGCAGGGGTATTTTGCTCCTAATATTCCCTGCTTCAGAACAACTCTTACGTACAAGATGGCCCATCTCTATTCATCCACAGATGTACAGATCAGAGGCAGATGGTAAAACAGAGCCTGTGCAGATGGAGTTATTACTGGGGAGTTTCCCACTCCAGTTTTGCACTTCCACTGAGTGGGACCATTCTGGCTTTCCTTTTCAAGTATTGCTGCTCTTCAGGATGAGACAGGTCCTCACCAGTTCCCTCCTGAGAGCCCCAGTTCCTCTTCAGCTGGTTTCCAGTAGGTCCTGAGAGTGTCCTTTCTGGAACTCTGAATCCTCAACCGATGAGGAGTTATCCAGTAGGTGTGTGGCTATGGTGCTAAAAATATCAAGGTCACAGGTTCAGTCTCCACATCAACCAAGACTTTTGGAGGGAGAAGCCTTTGGAATTCCTCCCCCTCTTCTTTTCTCCTTTGTCTGCTGTTTCAAACTTCAGTTCCTCCTCTCTCTAATGAATCACAGCTGAATATTCTTTTTGAAAATTTGCCCGAAGAAAATAATATTCTTAAGCAAAAATAGCGCCCTTCTAGTGCATCCTGACAGAGGGCCCTCCAAAGTGTTGACCCTCAGTACTTCTTACATCTTACAACTATGATTATTGTCATTGACAGGAATATTTGTATTTTCTGAACAAAATTAAATAAGGAATTCCCAGTTACCACTTTTCCTCAGCCAAACACTGCATTATTTTTTTATCAACAAGTATTTTGTTATTTTATTATTTTGCTATATATCATTATGGTGTGCTATTTTTGTTTCTAAAATTATAGTAATCTGCAAGATTACTGGCCTCAAAATATGAATATAAGATCAAAATATGTAAAGCAAACTAGTAAACAATGTGGGAGAAGAAAATGTCTGTGCAAACTGATACTGTTACCACGTGAGTTTGATGCCAGAGAATTGTTATATGGCAGAAAACATACAAAATCAGATTTCAACTGACTGTTTTCATTTGAGAGAATGAGAGCAGAGGAGAACAGCTAGGCAGTGTCTAGTGCTGCATATATCTGTAATACTGGCAGATATAACTGTATTATGTTACACATTGGGCAGGCATTCTGCCAAACAACTGGAGCATATTCAAAGGGGGAAAGCAAGGTTCTTATAGAAATATATTTATTTAAAAATTATGTGCCACCTGCTAGCCTGATGGACTCATGGCAACATGAAAATACAACAATGAAGTATAACAGAAAAATTTAAAAAGCAACAAAATAAAAGAGTCCACTGATGTAAAGGAGATATAAAAGCAGCAATTAACACATGGTCGACTGTTGCCCACCATAATGTGTTGGGGTCCTTTTGTGTGTTTTTTTCCTTTTTGAGATCTAGTGTAGCCTTTTCTTTCATACCACATAGAGGCTCTATGTTTGTACATTTTAATTAACCACCCCAGCTAATATGTTGCTGGGGATTTCCATGAGTACTGCAAACATTCTCAACTGATTATACTATCTAGCAAAGTGTGCCCATTATGTGACCTGTTATGTGACTGCTTGCATTGCATGACCAGTTACTCAGTAGATACTGCACCAAATAATGCAACTGTTTGCACAATGGTAATTGTGCATGCAAAAATCCCCAATAAGACATTGCCTCCTACTTCTTAGCCTATAGCTTCTGTAGTTGTGAATACCTAGGAAAATTGTTTTTCAATGTGTAAATTCTTGAATTTTTGGGAAACCCATAAGACCCCAGACTTGCTCATTGAAATCTGCTTCCCACTGCAACCAGAAATCTCTCTCTCTCTCTCTCTCTCTCTCTCTCTCTCTCTCTCTCTCTCTCTCTCTCTCTCTCTCTCTTTGATTATCGGGACTTGGTGTCTCCTACTGTGTCGAAGAGTTTTCATCATTGCTTTAGTTTGTCTTTAACTTGAGGTGAGTCACTTTTTATCATAGTTCTGGCATGCTTATTTATGAAAAAGTATATTTAATGGTTGTTTTTCGGGCTGCTTGGCCATGTTCTGAAGGTTTTTCTTCCTAACGTTTCACCAGTCTCTGTGGCTGGCATTTTCAGAGGACGGGAGTTAGAACTCTGTCTGTGTTCTGGTGTAGTGTTTGGGATAGTTGTGTGGGATATTTGTAGCTGTGGGATCAGCTTTTTGTCCTTTTCAGGAGATTGGGTGATTATGATGATCAGGGTGTTTTTTGTTATGGGTGTATTGTTGTGATAAGGGGGGGAGATAATCTGTCACTGTGATTGATGGGTGTCATTAACTAGCCTTTTGTATTCAGTGATCACTGGTCCTTGTGGCTGGGTAGAGTTCGTTGACCTTTTTCAGGCTGCATTTTTCAGTGTTGGGAGCCAGATTTTGTTGGGTTTTAGACTTTCTTCTAAAAGTCTAAACACCTACTATGTTCTGGGGGTCCCATGAAATCCAGGCAGGAGCGCCACAGGAAAAGGGATGGAACATAGAGCTATGGAAGCGATAGAGGAACTCTATGAATAGCTCCACTATAGCTTTCATAGTTCTATGCCTAACAGAATGAGGATGTGGAGGCTTTCCCCACCTCTATGATTCCAGTGGAGGTGCTTGCCAGGTACCTTTGGGAGTTTACTGGTTTGAGACCTTGAGGGAGATGGGTCCTTGGGAGAGCAGGGAGATCAAATGGCTGGGATGGGGGGTCAAGATCCTTCTGCTGGTGGGAGAGACAGGCCTGATGGCCGCTCTGAGCAAAGGGATCCATGGCCAGTGGTCAGAGTATGAAGAGAGCTGTGAGGCCAAAATCTTGGGAACCATGGCTCTACAGGCTTCATCAGCTAAATAAACCAAGTAACTCATGTACCATTACACTTCAGGTACGTGTTAGTTCTGCTGGATTTGCCTAGAGAGTTTTCAGATAGTGAACTGATGGGCATCTTTACGAGCAATCTTTATTTCAGATAATTTTTTAAGCCCATTTTGGTACACATTTTACGTAGCAATAAACTCGTCACTGCACAGATGAAAATTTGCAGGCTTTTGTCAGGTGGGTGTCTTTCACCATCTCTTCTGGGATTTAGGAAAGAAAATCCAGTTGTAAGGCCCGAGATATGCTTGTTCTGCACTTTTATTGTATTGTTTCTGATTGTGTTTAAAATATTGCTACACAACGTTCTGAGTGCCTGTGCCTGAGAAATCAGAGTATAGATAAGTTACAATACTGTGCCAGTACCTCATTCTCAGTGTAGACCCACAAATGTCTCACTGCAGTTGTTTCTTCTAGGATATATCCCAGGAGGTCAGTAGAGGGTAGATTTTTCTTTTCTATTCTTGTGATTTAACAAGGAGGGAATTTGACTAAAGATGGATGAAATTTATAAGGGTATCAGTTTCTGCCCCTTTAATGCATCTTGACAGTGTTGTTCATCATGATTATAAATTGAGCCCCATCTCAGATTGCTTACTGGCGTCTATTCCTTTCGTTTCAGGACTGGCATGTATTGGATAGTTTCTTGCAGCCCTTTCCACAAACCAGAAACATTATAATCACTTTCTGTTGCTGCAAAGAGATCCTTTGTAATTCACAGTGAGTGTGATGGAGCAAAACTATACAGTGGTGCCTCGACTTGCAACCACAATCCGTTCCAGAAGATGGAACGTAAGTTGAAATGGTCGTATGTCGAAGCATGCATTTTGGGAACGCGATGAATCCATTCCAGAAAAAAAAACCAAAATAAAATAAAAATAAAACAGTGCAAGCCCATAGGGCTGCAAAAAAAAAAAAAAACCCAAAAAAAACCCCAACCCAAAAATAAACAGAGCAAGCCCCACACTGGGACTGCCAAAAAAATCACCAAAAAACAAAAGAACAAAACATGGTTGCAATTAACATGTTTAGTGCTGTTATCTCTGCACATCTTTGTCTACTTGCTGAAATTTAGTCCTTTTTTCCCTGCTTCTTACATGGACCTCAAGCTCTTTCCTTTACCCCAGACAGTGTAATTCAATATAAATATACTGTCAGATCAACAGAACTTTTGCTGGCATTGATCCAGTTCCAAGTGTGTATTTTACAACTTACAAAATCATAACAACTATGTATTGTAAAAATCACACACACCCCAACAAAAAGATTAATGAAGTCTCATGGCAGCACCCTAAATTTAGTTATTTTGTATAGTAATTTGCTGTAATTAATTTAGAATACCAATACTTTTTGACAAGCTGTGAGACACTACTGTGTGGCCACTCTGTTAGATGGTTCTTCTGTGGCAAGAGTTAAATGGAAGGAGATCATAGTCCGCCATAGCCTACCTTACAAGGCTATTATAAGATTCCCTGAGATAACATACATGAAGTACAGTATTTTAAACACCATAAATTCTTACATAAACACAATAATACTGTTCAGTACTGTAGAAGGTTAAGAATTCTTATGTTTGCCTGTAGAAAGAGAAGCTTGTCTCTTATTAGAAGGAAGAGGTTCATCATGGATACCACTTTTGCACCTAATTCCAAGGAGCATGCTAAACTGAGTTACTTAGGGCCAGATAGTAGGTGATATAAATATGCATAAAGGAGGGCATGTTAAGTCACCAGAATGCTAAATTTAGGAAATGCTTTAGGCTATTTCCCATTTGGGCTTTCCTATTGCTTCTGCTGCTGTCCATAATGTTTGTGTAATGCTTTGTGCTTCTTGATTACAAAAAATGACAGGAAGCATCTTCTGTATCAATAAAAATAGCACGGCACCAGTTCTAATATTTGTTGGGTCTGTTGTCTTGGTTTTGCCTCAACAGTAAATGAATACAACAGAGTTTAATATCTGGCTTTACTTTTATTTTTATTTTTATTTCTCACTAATATAGTAGCTGCATATATTGTGTTCTGTGTTCTTTCTCCTTAGCACTAGGGAATGCACAGAGCTAGGAACTAATTTATTTCAAAAACAATGCTTATTTTTTTTATTTCTTCTTTTTAAATGTTGCATTTATTCCAGCTTTCCCACAAAACTGGAATTGAAGGAGATTCACACTTTTTAAAGTACAAGAAAAACATAGTTGTAATATTAACACACAATTGAATTAAAAACTCATTAAAAAGAACAACACTCCCCAATCAAAAGTCCTTCCTCGGCAGACTGTTCAGTTTCAAAAACACAGACTGCCAACATTTCAATATATTCTCACATTCCCGCTACATATGAAAATAAATACCTATTTTCTGATATCCTCTCCAATGTAATTTAGAACAATTAACATCTATTTGATTTAATTTCATTGACATTAAATTCCATCTCAGAACTAATTTATAAAATGTTTCCTGTATACTTCTATTCATAGACTTTAATATTCTTTTATCCCATATATGCTTCCTGTCCTTAGTATCTATTTTTGGGATAGATACCAGCCAAGGGGCAGGGGCAGTCTTGTTGCTATTGTTACTTGTGCTGTCAAGTTGCCTCCGCCTTATAGCAATCCTTTGAATGAGCAATCTCCAAAATGCCCTGTCCTCAACTGCCCTGCTCAGCTATTGCAAAAGCAAACCTGTGGCTTCATCTCATATTTTGTCTTCCTCTTTTCCTGCTGTCTTTCATCTTTTCCAGCGTTATTGTCTTTCCCGAACAATTCTGCCTTCTCATGATATGCCTAAAGTAGGACAGCCTCAGTTTCAACATTTTTGCCTCCAGAGATAGTTCAGGCTTGATTTGCTCTATGATCTACTTCCTCATATTTCTGGCAGTCCAGGATATCCGCCAAGCTCTCCTGCAGCACCATATTTCAAATGAATCAATTTTTTTCCTATCAGCTTTGTTTACTGTCTGACTTTCACACCTACAAGAACATAGATTATCTTTGCTTTGACCTCCATTAAAACATCCTTCCACTTGAAAATCGTTTCTAATTTCTTCATTTTTGCCCTTCTGAGTCTCAGTCTTCTGATTTCTTGGCAGCAGTCTCCAGCTGGATTGATTATTGAATCAAGGTATACAAAATATTTCACTGTTTCAGTTTCTTCATTGTCAGCATTAAAGTTGTGTCATTTGAATGTATGTTTCTGAAAGTAGGAGCCTGGTACAGAATAGGGATTCTCTTAATGTATCGCCCACCCCATGATGCAACAACCTCTCTTTCAGAGCTAACTGAGCTGGTATCAAGGGGTGGTGTTGGCTTATCATGCTGGGGGAATTCAACATCCATGCCAAGTCAGCTCTATCAGGGGTGGCTCAAGATTTCATGACCTCCATGACAACTATGGGCCTGTTCCAACTGGTATGGTTCCCACCCATGCCTCAGGCCATACTTTAGACTTGGTCTTCTGTACTGGCTTAGATGCTGGTCACCTGGGTATGAACAGACCATTATCTGGTGTGATTTGAACTCACTAGAATGCAGAGCCTTTGCAGAGATGGGATCAGACAAAGGCAATCTGCCCCAGGTTGGCAGATCCAAATGGTTTCCTGGTTGCCCTTGGAGAGTTCCCTGTATCCTCGGCAGGTGATTGTGTAGAATCACTGGCAAAAGCTATTGACATGATTGCTCCTAAATGCCTCCTCCCACAAAGTAGATCAAAACTGGCTACCTGGTTTACCAGGGAGCAGTTGGCAATGAAACAAATGGGAGGTAGAGGCTAGGCTGGCTCGATCTTTGCTGTCCTTCTGCAAGCAGTCAAAGACCTTTCTCTTCAGGCAAGCCTTCCCTCAGTGACTGGCTGCATGAGGGTGACTTTTAGACAGATTGTTACTGTAATACTGCTCTGACTCCCTCTTTAGTACTACTTGTGTTTACCATATCTCAGAGCTCTATTTTGTTTGTTCCTTTTTAATATTTGTATACTTTCAGCTTCAAATATTGTCTTTTAATTATGTAAATCAGCAGTTCTTAATGTTTGCTTTACCACAGACCTCCTTTAAATATCTTTTCTTGTCATGGACCACTCAGACTTAACATAAGATTTAAAACCTTAAAGTGCATCAAATATTTATTTAATTTTTTTTTCATGAAGATATAGATATTCTTTGCTATAAGGGTGACACTTTTTAAGATGTCTAGAAGAAGCTTCATTTTGCTTCAATATCAGTTCTTTGCCCTCCCAACCCCGGAATAAAGATGTGAGACAAGAATTATGGATTAAAACACGGGCCACACTTTATTAATCATAATCAGTGTTGCCATCCTTTGGCAAAGGGGGGGGCTGTCATAATGCAGAATCAGGTTAAAGTGCAAAGGACCCCCAAGCAACAAATGGGCGAATCCCTGGCCCCATGTTTTCGTGGTCTTAAAGACAGCGAGAGCCCGGCCGGATGCAATTTGAACACCTCTGGACCTCAAGCTAGCTTTTCCTTGTTGACTGTTGGTCCAGTTGTGGCCCCAGCGCATCTTTTCCCCCAAGCACTGCAATTGCACGATCTGCAGTGCTGGGAGGTCAGATGGGCTATAGCTTACCTGGGTTTGCAATGGGACTCACCAGAAAACCTGTTATATCTGCACTACCCGCCACAGCATAGGAACTAGCCATGCTAAGTCCCATGCCCGCCATCGAGCCGATCAAGCTCAACAAGCAGCTGTCCAAGAAGACATCCAAACCCAAATTGGACAGATGTACGCTATCGTTCTGAAAAAACTCAGGCCTATCCATGCAGATCCTCTGGGGACCAATCACTGATCCAAGGTCACTGTAGCTCCTCGTCTCAGAAGCAGCTGTGACATCATCCAGGAGAATTTGCTCTACTACTGTAGAATCAGCCAACAGCTTAGCAACTTTGGGGAGGGGCATTCCCCCACACCTCTGCCTAGACATTAGGTAGTGCTCTGATATATCTACGATAGTTGGATGAAGACCAACGACCCAAGTGTTTGATTTCTCCATATTGTATCCTAGGGCTGCCATGGTGGATGCTGCACCAATTCTAAAGGAATGCATGCCAAATTTCAAACCCTGCACTCCCACCTTGCCCACTGCTAAGTCTGACAATTTGTGACAACTGGTACTTTGTTAATGACAAACTATCTCTATGTTGAAAGAAAAAGCCATGTCCCCTGGCTTCCAAGTATGCATTCGTGGCTCTCACTGGGCAAATGCTCTCTATATGACAACGCGCTAGGGTAAGTTGCACACCCCTACCTAGCTGATCGGCCTTGGATTGGTGTATGTGAATCTGAACTGTCCCTTCTACCACCTTAACGTCCTGCCATTGCAAAGCCACCTTAGTCTTGTCACCCTTTCCGGTAGCAACTACCTCACTAATCCTAAAGGCACAAAAAATGTCAACAAGGATGCTGCTTTAAACAAAACAATTTCGAAGTCGTCTATATACAAAAACGCCCACTGTTTACAAATATGTTTTAGCAGCGCAGGTCATATGGGAGCTCTAGTATCCTGTGCTCTACCCCTCTCCTTAGACCACCCTTCTACCATCTTCCTAATGTGGTAATCTGAAGAATTATCATGGTAGCCATTCACCCTGGCATAAAAAAGCTAGCACTGATAACCTGCCCTTTATGATTCCTGGAGCCGAACCCTTCCTATTCAAATACACTATGAATGGTTGAGTTTGTCTGGGGGGTGGGGTAAAAGTCTAATAAAGTAAAAGTAAAAGTAAAGTTCTGCTGGACCAGCTGCCTCCAGGTTCGATAACCTTCTACCTTTCTCAGAACACCATGACTGTGGTGTTGCAGTTACCCCATCTGCCTCATATCTGGATGTTCCTTCTGGTTGTTGCTCTGCTTCGAGAATACCAAATCAGGACATTAGGTCATCTGCTATAGCCTTAACCTTGGCCCGCCCTACGATGGCTCTTGGTCTCCCTGGTTGAGCAGCGTGTCTGCGCCTCATCAGGCTGTAGGGCCTGTCTGGCCAGCCGCTGAGCTTCCAAAGCAGAGATTTTTTCTTGTAGGTGCTGCCATGCTGGCCAGGATTCCTTGTCTGATGAAGACTGTGGTGGAGACACTTGTGGAACTGGCCTTTTCCTGGTCTGTTGCTTTCTTTTATTGTTACCCTGACCTTTTTGTGATACCATTATGATCTAGCACTCAAAACAGTCAAAGATCACTACGCGTCTCCCCAGCTTCGGTGCCCAGTCAGATAATAATCCCCTGCTACTTGCCTATAGACAAGATGGGGACCAGCTTATTCTCTCAGGTTTGACCAATGATACAGCAATGCACTCCTATCCTAGGAGTAGGAAGTACTTATTTAAATCAACTTAATTATCAATATTAATTGTTTTTAATTATCTATGGGCAATTTGTTGTAATTCAAATTTATATATCCAAATTAGTATTATCATTGAAGCAATTGTACCTAATTGCTTTTAATTAAACAGTCACTAGCTCAGTAATCAAGATATGCAAGTCCAATTAATTTAAGATTAATCTAGAACCCCTCCATGAGTGTTTGTTGGTCTCAGATTACTTATAATTAAATCTACCAAGCTATCTATCTCAATTGATTGTTTATTTTTATTTTTAATAAAATCCCTGGCCTGGATGGGCCGGTCAAAAACAAAACAAAACGTAAGGCCACTTGCAATTTGTTGCTTCGTGCCTGAACTGCTTCACCCAAACACCAGCAGGTGGCGCTATTCAAGGAGGCACCACTTAGACCTTCTAAATGCCAGGGTCCAAATTCATCACACTCCATATGTAAGAGGATGGTAAAATAGTATATAGAGAAGGAGGAGCAGGAATAAGGCAATTTCTGCCTGTAGTGAGTTTACCCTAATATGTAATGCCAAAATCGAGCTTAAGTGAGAAATTCATTCTGATGTTTTTATAGCCTAACACTAATCTCTCTAGGCCAGCAGCATCCTGAGATTCTGTAGTATTGGGTGGCATGAGCCAGTCACATAGATAGGAAAGTCCATTGAGCCATAACAGGTACACAGAACCTGCCTGAGAGACAGCAAAGCAACAGGACCAACAGGAGATAACGACTGAGAAGGAGAGAATCATTCAGATCAGAAGTTCATGTACAGGAGACATTTTCAGAGACTAATCAACATTGTTCCAAAAATTGTGCAGAGGCACACAGAAATTTTAGGCACCTTTACTCCTCACCTGGGGATATATTAAAACTAAGCAGCATGAGGAGGAGACTAAAGGAACTGGAAGAGAGCGGGGAAAGCTGGTCTTCAGTCCTTGTCTGCTTGTTCCAAGGTCACAAAAAATGGACACTAGAGGCAACCAGTCCGTGTTCTCTTTCCTCCCTTCTGTTCTTTAAACCCAGCCAGCCCAAGGGGGAAAAGTGGGGAAGGAAGAAAGCTCTGTTACATGGTTGCTCACACCTTATTTTGTACAGCTTCATTGTGTGTGCATCGTTGTGTGTGTGTAGGCAGGTGAGCATGTAAAGCTGTGTGAACAATACTAGAGCAGTAACAGGGTCATCAGGCTGTGTGCACATTTGGAAGAGGGAAGGGCAACAAAGTGTTATTTTAAAAACTATCTTCGTTCATTCGTTTAGTCGTTTAGTCGTGTCCGACTCTTCGTGACCCCATGGACCAGAGCACGCCAGGCCCTCCTATCTTCCACTGCCTCCCGGAGTTGTGTCAAATTCATGTTGGTAGCTTCGCAGACACTGTCCAGCCATCTCATCCTCGGTCGTCCCCTTCTCCTCTTGCCATCACACTTTCCCAACATCAGGGTCTTTTCCAAGGAGTCTTTTCGTCTCATTAGATGGCCAAAGTACTGGAGCCTCAGCTTCAGGATCTGTCCTTCCAGTGAGCACTCAGGGTTGATTTCCTTTAGAATTGATAGGTTTGTTCTCCTTGCAGTCCAGGGGATTCTCAAGAGTCTCCTCCAGCACCACAATTCAAAGGCATCAGTTCTTTGGCGGTCTGCTTTCTTTATGGTCCAGCTCTCACTTCCATACATCACGACAGGAAAAACCATAGCTTTGACTATTCGGACTTTTGTTGGCAAGGTAATGTCTCTGCTTTTTAAGATGCTGTCAAGATTTGTCATCGCTTTCCTCCCAAGAAGCAGGCGTCTTTTAATTTTGTGGCTGCTGTCTCCATCTGCAGTGATCATGGAGCCCAGGAAAATAAAATCTGTCACTGCCTTCATATCTTCCCCTTCTATTTCCCAGGAGGTGATGGGACCAGTGGCCATGATCTTAGTTTTTTTGATGTTGAGTTTCAGACCGTTTTTTGCACTCTCCTCTTTCACCCTCATTACAAGGTTCTTTAATTCCTCCTCACTTTCTGCCATCAGAGTGGTGTCATCTGCATATCGGAGGTTGTTGATATTTCTTCCGGCAATCTTAATTCCGGCTTGGGATTCCTCCAGTCCAGCCTTCCGCATGATGTATTCTGCATATAAGTTGAATAAGCTGGGGGCCAATATACAGCCTTGTCGTACTCCTTTCCCAATTTTGAACCAATCAGTTGTTCCATATCCAGTTCTAACTGTTGCTTCCTGTCCCACATATAGGTTTCTCAGTAGATAGATAATGTGGTCAGGAACTCCCATTTCTTTAAGAACTTGTCATAGTTTGTTGTGGTCCACACAGTCAAAGGCATTATATTATTATCAGCATTATATTAATGTAGTAATTAATGCAAGAAATAGAACTTTTACTATTATGATTAGTGTAAAGTAATTAGATTTTTGTGCCCCAGTGCTGAACATGACAAACCAGGGTTTTTTGTACTAAGGTTCCACATCTTGGAACAAAGACATCCAATTGTCAATTCAAAAGGATTAGCCATTACAACCATTTGAAGCTGTCAGGTACTCTTAGGGAACAAAGCCTATGGAGATGAAGGGAGAGGTGATGGCAAATGTTTATTCCTTGCTGAGAACCCCAGCCAAAGCCAAAAGAAAGAAATGCTTCCCAATTATTTCTGTCTATATTGAACACTGTGGGGAGTTAGAAAATGTTGTAGAGTTGTGACTTCTGGCCAAAAACCTCCAGCTGCACAGCAGAAACGCAGGGACTTAAAGAGCAGAATTAGCTACAAGTTTCCCCAAAGTAGGCCTCCCTTTATTGTCTCAATAAAGTAAGACATTGGTAAGAGAAAGAATAACAATGTTTCATTTTACTCACAGTTCTGAACAGATCAAAACAACATACTGTACAAAAATGAATGCTTAAGAGCTACAGGCCTCAATACCCTAATAGCCTGCTTCCAACAGACTCCTGCAGACTGCATTCACATTGTAACACTAACTGCATAACAACCAGCAGTCTAAAAAGAGAGGGCAAATGTCATTCATCATTCCTGCTGCGTCAGTGTAGCTCCACGAGATGATACTGGTCATACTTTTGAAGCTCTAAAATAGCCATTATCAATGGAGGCCATATGGTGCCTGGGGGGCCCTGGCAAATTTGAAGGGGCCACAAACTGGAAACAATTCTTCACATGCTGCTTTATAAGGTTCATTATGTGACATACAATCCTGATTCAGCCTGTATTTCTTTCATAATGCATTTTATGACCACAGCCAAAAAAAAGGAAGAGAAACATGCTCTGAAACATGCATTTTTTAAAAACATCCCTTTTCAAAATTCATATAACAAAAATGCTGTTCTCCTAACCTACGATGTTTGTTCATCACATATCTTTCCATGGTAAATTTTTCTTTCTGATCTGAGGCAGCAGTGAATGAATCATTCCTAAATACAAAATCCAAACATGATTTGTGGGTGGAAAGGAAAGCAGAAAGATTGAGGGTTTATCTTTCTGTATTTCATTTCAATTTAAAGGATTCTGGAATTCATCCTTCCTTTTTTTAAAGTATATCTTTGAAGGGTTGAGAATTGGAGATACTGAATTGCCCTTGTTTAAACTACTTAGTGCTAGATGGGACCTTTCCATGCACATTCCACACCTGTGATTTTGTGTGTGCGTGCATGCATACGCACACACACACATACACACACACACATGGAGAGAGAGAGAGAGAGAGAGAGAGAGAGCATATGTGTGAAGCTCTTTATTACATTTGCTGGGGACAGGCAAATGTTTTGCCCTTCCATCCATTTATGTTCCATGCACAGGTGCCAGAGAAACAATATCACATGAACATTACCCTGCATGGTAGATCATCTCATGTATTGAGGTAAGTGACTTAATTAACAGCAGAGCACTACTGGTGCTCTGTGAACAGGCTGCAGAAAGAAAGACTTCCATAGTTTTAAAAAACCATCGCTCTCTCTGGCTACTTATACCCTCTTCCCAAACTGACAACTCTTGCTCCTCCCCTTTCTGGTTCCCGCACTCCACCACTAAACATATTTCTAATTTCCCGCTTCACTCTGCTCTCGCCCCCTCCTCGGTCAAGTTCTCCTTTGAGTCTGTTTCTACACCGGCGCTTTCTGGCTTCCTTCCTCCCTCTCCGCCTCTGTCTCGTGAGATGGCACACTCTCCTCTGGACCTCCTTCACAACCCCAGAGGGAGACCACAACTGTGATACAAGGATATCTGCAAGCGGGATCTGATGGCCTTAGGAATGCATCTTAACAGATGGGAAACCTTGACATCTGAGCGTTAAGCCTGGGGGCAGGCGTTGCATCATGGCCTCTCCCAATTTGGAGAGACCCTTATCCAGCAGGCCGAGGCAAAGAGGCAGTCCCGGAAGCAGCAAAATCAGGGAGCTGGACAGGGGACAGATTGTATTTGTCTTCAGTATGGAAGGAATTGTCACTCTCAAATTGGCCTTTTCAGGTACACTAGACACTGTTCCAAGTCCTCCATACAGAGCACGTTACCATAGTCTCTCGAGACTGAAGGATGCCTAATCAACGTATTTGTACAGTGTTATTTTGCATAGTATTAGTCCTACAACTTCCTTTGGATTTTGTGTTGTGAAATGGGCCCATGGCTATATACAGCAAACTAGCTGTAACTCTTTTGTAGTAATTTAGGCCCAGTTGACCTGAATCTTCCTTTGTAAGAGCACAGGATAATTGCATAGACTGGACCAGTACATATCACAATGTCTGCAAGTCCTTATGTCATGGTTACCTTATAGGGGTGATGAGAGAGCTACGCTAATCTGTCTACCTTAGCACTAGGCAAACATGATCAGCAGCTGGCTATCAGTATGACTGTGAGTTCTGTAAGACTTGTAAGTTACCTATAATTCAATATGCCTACATTTCCAGGTTTAGCAAGGCGGGGGGGGGGAGGCAGCACTGCTTTTCAGTACTTAATGGGCATGAAAATGGATTCCATCCAGCTGCTGTTAGTTCAAATAGCCAGCTGTTCTGCTAAGCTGAAGGGCATAATATTTTCCATCTGTAGCACACTCCACCATTATGAATTTTGCAAATAACCTCTTTTAATCATGTTTAGGAGCAATTAACATTTCATTGCAGGCTTAAATTTCAGAGGTAGAACAAGACATGAACTGCAATGCCATAAAATCAGATTTTACTGAATGAATACCAATGCATTTTCTACAGAGTTTTCTGCACAAATATATCTAACTTTCAGATTGTGAGGCTGTCCCATATTTATAGGGAACAAATCTGTTGAAAAAGGGTTGTAACAAGGTTATAAACAAATGGCTAATGTTAAGTCTCTTGTGCAGATAACATATATGATACTTCAGGCAAGCAAGAGGTGCTTGTTAGAGTTTCATGTGCTCCTCTGGTTATATATTTAAAATGTTTGGAATTTGTTATGGATGTTTATGGCAAGACCTATAAGCACAAAAGCTGCCATGTTAGAATCAATTGGCAAGACCAGGAACAGTATACGGAATTAGTTCATGATATAGGGTAGGGCAGAATGTATAAGAAATCCTAAAATTAATAAGAAATCTTAAAATTAAGACATTCTTCTTTTGAAAACTTCAATTGATTTTGAATTGCTGATTGTTTTTGATTTCTGTTGATATACTAGGAGCAGGCATCATATCAGGAAAACTAACTTTTCCCGTTTGGGAGACAGGATCCAGCTGCTCAAAAGGGTTGAAAAGGCCTACATTTTTCAGAGCCTATTACCAATGAAAACAAAATTGCCATCATCTTCATTTTGAGAAACATCTGTTTTTGTTACCCTCCCCCTTCCCAGTGTAATGATAGAGTCTTATTTCATTGGCACTTTCTTGGGTGTGATTGTTATTGCACCTGGAGATCTTAAAAGCTCTGTTGAATGAAGTTGCTTTGGCCCTTCCCTTATTCCTGTAGCCCTGTTTTTCAACCATAGCACTTTGCATTCAATATCTGCCTGTCTCATATAAAGCTAAAGCTCATGTGAAATGTCAAATGTCCATTGTGACATACATAGATTCTAAAGTTCTCACAACTATACCAGTTGACTACCAGATCAACAGGTTAATTGGTACATGGTACAGGTAAATTGGTCCATAGCTAGTATTGGAGTCTGCCAGTTACCACCCAAGATACAAATTTTGGTGATGGGGGATCATGTGCTCTCTGTGCACTTTATGTTGTCTGAAGAGATGTAGTCAGATCCTTAACTTCCATTTTAGTCAAAAGTGACCACTTGGAGAAGTCATTAAGCAGACTTAAATTCTCATATAGCTAACATCTCATGTTTGCTTCAGAACTTTGCTACAATGAGAAACCTGTGTCTTGGATGAGACTGAAAATCCCACATCAGAGCTGTCTGTCATTGGCTCTCACATGCAACCAGCATTATGCTGCAGAATGTCTACTTAAATTGCTCAGTGAGAGCTAGACCCAGGCTTTCTGAATTACTAACAAGACAGACTTTCCCACCTTGTCTGAGCATGCATTTGTACTCCCCATAATACTGACTAGATGCTCCCACATTTGTTCCAAAGTACTGTATCCTTCTGATTAGATTAATGAACTCATTTCTCTCTTACATTCTCTATTATGCAGACCATATACAGCAAAATATTTTTTTTATTTCTTATATCCATTGACACTAAATGAGGCAGAGGGAGGGAATCTCCAGTCCATGGAGTTCCCCAACCAACCTACAAGCTTTTTAGGCACACCTTTTCTTTTCAGTGTTATGCTGGAAAATCTTTCTTTCATCACAATCACTAATCAGAGATCTAAAAGTTAGGGTTTCTCTTCTCCAGCACAGTACGGGGAAACCCTGCTCATATTTTGCATCCATGACTGGAGATAAGATGGGATTAAAAGACATTTACACTTTCGGTATCCTGCTGTTTAAATTTTACAGGTGTTTAAAAAGGAATTCATAGGACTTCCATTAGAAAGAAACCAGTTGGCCCTTGAATGCAACAGAATACAGTACTTCTCCTTACCTATTAACAACCGAGAGACTAGCTGTATTAGTTCTGCTCGGCAAAACTAGCCATGAGTCATATTAAAGAATAAGAATTTTTTTTTTGGCATAAATTTTCCTGGACTGTAGCTTACTTCTTAAAATACATAGCATATAGCCTTAGTAGACAGACTTGTTATTAGTAACTTCATCTTGAGATACTCTGAGGAGACTCCTGCTGCCCATGTCTGATCCATGCATCTCTTTACCTGTCTCTGATCCTGGTCATCACAGATTAACAACAGGTGGGCTCACATGGCTTCTTTCACTTTACCCCCTTCCTAAGTACACTTGGAGCATAATGGAAAGTGTAGAGAATGGAATTATTATTACTTAGTTGAAACTAGAGGCCATGTGTTACACATTTATTTCTTCAACTTTAAATCTTTTTTTTAGATAGTGAAAAGGATTGTTGAACAGCCAGCTTTCTTGTAAGAAAGTTTAACTCACCTATCTTTATTTGCCCAACTTGGAATATTCTAAGATAGTATTTTGATTTTTAGGAATGAGCAACTTCTCTGAAGAGTGAATAGTCCGTCACATTGGCCAAGGAGATATATCTGTTACCAAACTGGTTGGTTTTTTCACAGGATTCTGCCACAACATGTTGTTTTTAACCTAACTAGGAAAGCGTTCTGTGCTGTGTTGATCTTTTATCTATGGTCTCCTTCTGTCCCATTGTTATTCATAGGGTGTGCATACTTTTTCCAGTTTCTTTATCATTTCTCATTTTGTGTTTATAGGTTTTAGACCAAAATACTACAGTTACTAAAAATGTTATTATGGTAGACTAGAGAGGAAGGGCAAGTGAAGATTTAAGTTTTCTGAAGCCCTCTGTTGTCTACATACTTTTTATTGTAATTTATAGCTTTTTACTTCTGCTTTTAAAATTTTTTCCCACTTTGTTTAAAGCAGGAATAAGCAAGTCCCAAAGGTTTCAGGGCTGCACGAACCCACAATGGGACTTTAGAGGGTAGCAATCAGTCCTGTACTTTGCCTACTTTCACAATATTTTTCATTTAAAAAGCATTTTTAAAAAAGCTGAAAAGGAGCCTGGAAACCTTCAATGGTCAATTTTTGTAAAAAAAAAAAAATGCACACATTGTAGAGAATGGACACAGGTAGTTTATTTATTTTATTTATGTATTTATTTAACTTATATGCCACCCACACTACCCAAAGTGGCTTTGGGTGACTTACAACATTTAAAATACAATAAAAATTCAAAACAATTAAAGTGCAATTAAAATAGTATAGACTCTAAAAATTGCCATCGGACCCACAACTGATATTAGTTGCCTTCCACACATCCCTACATGGTAGAAGAGGACATTTGAGAAGTTTTTAGCAATGAGAATTAAAAACTGGCATTGGAGGGCATGGGGGAAAGGAATGTACATACATGCACTCTCTGGGCCACGCTTTGCTCGTCTCTGGTTCCACAATTTTTATGTTGTGCATAGTATAATATAGAATGCTTTCTCCAAAGATTACTTCCAGGGAAACATGGAAAGATCTCATAAGTAAGCAGAGTACTATTTTTCATGAAATGCAAAGTACATTTTAATTTTGTTTGGTCAGCATGAAAATTCATAATTTGAGAACTAAAGGCACTGCAAAACTCAGATCGGTTGGAATGCATTCATTTATTCAGTTCACTATGTATGGATGATCGGATATACCTATCAGTACATGATAGGAATCTGAGGAATTGGTTTATACTATTGATCCTTCTAGTTCAATATTGGTTATGCTGACTGTCAGCATACTTTTGGATTTGTGCCACTTTTTTACATTGAAAAGTATTCAACTGTGTGTTTGAGAGATGGTAATTCTAAGAAAGTATACATATAGATCTAACAGATTTTCAGTTTTAGTGTTCTCTTTAAACTAGTTATTTTTAAAACAGACACAAGAATTGAAATTTTATATTTAAATATTTTTATATCCAATTTAATTTTATTTCTTTTTTCTTCTGGTGCATTGGAAATAGTTGTCCAGCTTACAACTATCTGATGTGACCCTCTCTTCGGTGTACTACACTAGCTATTTTAAAAGGCCAAATTGTGATAAGTGTTTATCTCCATGCAACATGGCCTACCTGTATGTATATAACTGTTTACACAAACAGACAAGTTTCTGGAGCCGAACATCTGAAATATGTGCTGTAAAGTATCAACAAGAACAACAACTTCTTCTTCTTCTTCTTCTTCTTCTTCTTCTTCTTCTTCTTCTTCTTCTTCTTCTTCTTCTTCTTCTTCTTCTTCTTCAACCCTGCTCACTAATACACAACAGTGCTTAAAACAGTCTTCATAAAAGAACAAAAACATGAAACCAAATTTAGTTATGAAATTATGAGAATTATAAAATCAAGTAAAACCAGCCCCACTATAAAATCCATTAATATAAACTAAATCTATTAAACCTATTAAAACAAGAATTTAAGATAATGTAAGGCAGGTTAAACATCATAAGCAAATCTAAAAAGATACTTTTTAATACCCTTCTTAAATTTAGTTATACTGTAAACTGATTGCAACTCTGAAAGGAGTGCATTTTGCAATCTATAACCCAGTCAATAGAAAGCTGTCTTGCATGCATCCATTAGTTGGGCCTCTGAAACTGTTGATATTCTTAAGAAGGTTTATCCTGAGGATTTAGCATCCCAGACAAGCTCACAACAGTACAGGTGGTTGCTTAGACAGTCTGCGCCCAAGCATTTCGGGGCTTTACATTTACACCTTGAATTGGGCCTGGTAAGCAACTGACAACCAGTGCAGATCCTTATCTTACCTTACTTTATCTTGTCTTGTCTTAGCTATATCCCACCCATCTAATCGAAACCCACTACTCTGGGAAATTTACAAAAACTGAACGCATGAACAACATCAAATGTAATATGAACATACCAATAAAATGGGGAGGGGGTGAAACACATATAGTGTAATGTAACCACACAGCTAGTAACAGATAAATCAAGTAGATTACATAAAATGGATCTGGGAGTCTCTCAGACAAAGAGGATATTCCTGAACACCTCTTTATAAAGCATTGTTTTAGCCAGCTTCCTAAAGGCCTGAAAGGTGCCCTGGTGAACATCAACATGCAATGAGTTTCACAGTGTTGTAGCTACTATCAAGAAGGTGTCAGATGTACAAGTGGTCTGAGTAGAAGATTTGAGAGAGAGAGATGCTCCAAAATACAATTGTGAAACCATGAAAAGTTAGCAACCCAGCTGTTGTATATATCAGCAACTGAAGATCCCAGATCCTCTTTGAGGTTAGCCCCACATAGAACGCATTGCAGTAGTCAAGAGGTGATGTAACTAAGACACAAATGATAGGTCAACTCAGAAAAGGATATACAGTTATGTGAAAAAGAAAGTACATCCTCTTTGAATTCTATGATTTTACGTGTCAGGACATAATAAAAGTCATCTGGTCCTTAGCAGGTCTGAAAACTAGGTAAATACAACCTCAGATGAATGACAACCCATGACATATTATACCATGTCATGATTTATTTAACAAAAATAAGGCCAAAATGGAGATATCAGGTGTGAAAAACTAAGTACACCCTTACTGCTACCATAGGAATAAAGTGGCTAAGTAGCAGTCAAGTGTTGATAACCAAATGCCCTCTGGTAATTGATCATCAGCAAGTGTGACCTCTTTATTAAAGCCAGTTTTTGCAGTTTGCTGGTCTGGAACATTCAGGTGTGTGTTAACACAGTGCCAAGGAGGAAACACATCAGGGAAGATTGTAGAGAAGCAATCAATCCAGGAAGGTCTATAAGGCCTTTTCCAAACAATTTAAAATCCATCAATTCTACAGTGAGAAGATTATTCACATATTCACAAGTGGAAAACATTCAAGACAGTTGCCAATCTTCTCAGGAGTGGATGTCAAAGCAAATTCCCCCTCCCTCAAGATCAGACCGTGCAATGCTCAGAGAAATTGCAAAAAACCCAAGAGTTACATCTCAGATTTTACAGGCCTCAGTTAGCATGTTAAATATGAAAGTTTGTGACAGTATAGTTAGAAAAAGACTGAATAAGTGTAGTTTATTTGGAAGAGTTGCCATGAGAAAGCCTCTGCTCTCTAAAAAGTGCATGGCAGAACAGGTTAAATTTGCAAAGTTGAATCTGTACAAACCATAGGACTTCTGGAACAATGTCCTTTGAACAGATAAGACCAAAGTGGAGATGTTTGGCCATAATGCATGGTGCCACGTTTGGCAAAAACCAAACGCAGCATATCAGCACAAACAGCTCATACCAGCTGTCAAGCACAGTGGTGGAGGAGTGATGATTTGGGCTTGCCCAGGACCTGGGCACCTTGCAGTCACTGAGTCAACCATAAACTCCTCTTTATATCAAAGTATTCTAGAGTCAAATGTGAGGGCATCTGCCCAACAGCTAAAAGCTTGGCTGAAATTGGATCATGCAACAGGACAAGCACACCAGCAAATCTACAATAGAATGGCTGAAAACGAATCAAGGTGTTGCAATGGCCCAGTCAAAGTCCAGACCCAAATCCAATTGAAATTCTGTGGCAGGACCTTAAGAGAACTGTCCATCAAAAAATGCCCACAAACATCAATGATCTGAAGCAATGGTGTAAAGATGAGTGTGCCAGAATTCCTCCACAACAACGTGAGAGATGGATAAAGTCATACGGAAAATGATCACTTCAAGTTATTGCTGCTAAAGATGGTTTTACAGGCTATTGAATCATAAGGTGTACCTAGTTTTCCCACATGGCTTCTTCATTTTGGCTTTATTTTTGTGAAATAAATCAGGACATAGTGTAATATGTCATGCGTTGTTGTTCATCTGAGGTTGTATTTGCCTAATTTTCAGACCTGCTAAAAGCTAGACGATTTTTATTATGTCCTGCTACGTAAAACTATAAAATTCAAAGAGGGTGTACTCTTCTTTTCACATGAATGTAGTTGGCACACTTTAACTGGGTTCTGCAAAAATATTCTCCTCTTCACTGCTCAGTGCCAAGCCAAGAGGCAGTCCAGGAGTACAGGCCTAACCTGCTGGGGGAATTGATTGATTGATTGATTGATTGATTGATTGATTGATTGATTGATTGACTGATTGATTGATTGATTGATTGATTGATTGAATGAATGAATGAATTTATATCCCGCACCATCTGGCAACCAGGCCACTCTGGGCTGCTAACAACAGTATTAGGAACAATATTAAAACACGATAAAAAATAAATGAATACATAACAAATAGGGAAATTAAAACAGATGGCAATGAAGGTAGTGAAAAGGGTGATGGAGAGGATGGCAAAAAGGATGGTAGAAAGGGAGGGCGAAATCTTAGTGTTCTGGGAAAGCCTGGCAGAAGAGCCAGGCCTTCAGTGCTCTTTTGAAGCCATCCAGCGAGGGTGCCAGGTGGATCTCAATAAAGTGGTTCCACAGGCGGGGGGCAACCACCAAGAAGGCTCAGTTTCTTGTTCTTTCCCTCCGGGCCTCCTTCAGGGTCAAGGCCCTCAACCGCCCTGCCTCTGAAGAATGGGCATTATGGACAGATCTGGCTGGGAGCAGGCGTTCTGTTTGGTACCTAAGTCCTAAACCGTTTAGGGCTTTGAATGTTATCATCATAACCTTGAAGTCGATGTGCAAACGAACTGGTAACCAATGAATGGTGGCCAGAGTGGGG
This sequence comes from Pogona vitticeps, assembly GCF_051106095.1. NCBI lineage: Eukaryota > Metazoa > Chordata > Lepidosauria > Squamata > Agamidae > Pogona > Pogona vitticeps. The sequence goes on along the minus strand of NC_135787.1, from coordinate 96,716,349 downwards.
ATGATGTGCTGGAATTTCATCACCCCAGTTATTAATCTGGCCACCAAATTCTGGACCAGTTGTAGTCTCCACATCAACCTCAAGGGTAGCCCCACATAGAGATCACTGCAGTCTTGTCCAGATTCAGCCTCAGCCCATTTGCACTCATCCACTCCAGAACGGTCCCCAAGCAGCATTCATGTGTCGGAACAGCATCCACTGCAGTAGGAAAAAAGGAGAGGTACAGCTGGGTGTCATCAGTGTAATGATGACACCAGGCCCCCACAACTCCAGATGACCTCACCAGAGGTCTCATATAGATATTAAATAGCAACCCTTTGCTACAGCAAGTTGAATTCCAGTTCCTGAATCTGACTTTCTACCAACCAGCAGTGCCTCCATATAGTCCTGATCTTATCTTAGTGTCTGATCAGCTTTTTATATTTCCTGGCAAATTGTAACTATATAAGATAGCAAGCTATCGATAGGACTGAATTGTGTTTTTGAGACAAAAAACAATTTCCCCTCTTCAGTGTTTTGTTCAGCATATATTTATTTTGGTTGTTGTAGGTTTTTTAAGGCTGTTCAGCACAAATGGTGTTCATTAGAAAAAGTGGCCCTTTCAGAGAGAGGATGGTGCTAGGGAGAGGCCGTTCCTAACATGATTCAGGAATCGAAAGCATTATTTTATGTCACTTGCCTTAATATAGAACAGACTTCTGCCGACCTGCAGAGATCCTTGTATGAAACTAGAGGCAGCACTGTGAGCTCAGCTCAGCGGCTGCTTTGATATATGAATTGCAGCAGGAATGCAGTCACATGGCCTTGACAGTGAGATGTGCAGTAGCATAGAGAAGAGCCATCGATTTCTTTTTCCAGTTGATGAGCTTGCGCCAGGAGCAGGAGCTTCTTTGCGTGAAAGAAGAAGCATAGTTTAATCAAGAAATAATGGTCAGGAACCTATTATGAAGTCACATGCATGTACAGGAAATTATGCAAGTAGTTTTCCCAGTCCTCTGGGCATCTCTTACATGACCAGGCACAGAACTGAGTGCTTGGTCTGGTGTGTCCAAGAATACAGAGACTGAATAAATGAATGCACCCGCCAGGTATGCAATTTGGGGCTTCCACTGTGCTGACCCAGTAGGATCCTGGCCACTATGAAACATACTACAACAGTATAAGAGATGTTTTGCTGTGTTTTCTAACACTGTTATTGTGTACCGCCTTGAATTAGAATGACATAATCTTCCGTGTAATTCCAAATGAAAATTCTTATTCCAGAATTTAGCATATGTTCTATTGACATAACACCAGAATTAATGAAAAAAAGAAATCAATGGCCTGTAATCATAGAACACATAAGGATACACACACTTGATTTATGTGCAGATTTACATTAAATCTAAAGTGAAAATAATATTAACAAAACAGCTTCTTTATCTTTCCCTCCTGAGGGTTTTTGTTTTGTTTTGTTTTGTTTGGAATATTATGCAATGTTGCAACTTTACCATTACCCCACTGCAAAATTTTTAAAAAAAAAGCCCAGGGGGAAGAAGGGAAAAAAAGGTCAACAACTGAATACTGATATTGAGGAGAGGCAAGAGACAAAAATTATAGCACAGTTTTTATGCCAAAATATAGAAAAACTTTGCTTGGGTCCATATACAAACCTGAAAATCATTTCAGAAATGTAGAACCGCAAAAATTCAACACAGCGCTCATTTGGCAGGTTTCATTATCATCCCTATACCCAGTCAACTGAAGCTGAAACTCTGTAATAGTCTTTACTATATCCCTCATCATCTATTTCTCCATTTTGTTTTAGTTAAACTGAGTTGTAGGGAAAGGTTAAGAAAATTAAGTGCTATTTTGGCAAATATGTATTATTTCTCTCTGAGTGATTGCAGTCAGTTGCCTGAGTTGATTACTCAGTATTTATTTCTTAAGTGTGTATTCTTCGCTTTCATCTGATGGATGTGTGTTCTTGTAGATACAGATATTCAAGCAGTTGGTAATGTTTTGAAGTTAAAGCTAGGAACAATCCCTTCTGGTAATAAAACCAAGGGATTTAGGTATGACTAATTTAATACACAGGCCATTTGTCAAGTAGGAAAGCTAATGTGATAGCTGGTGAGTTATTGGTAGCATGTGTTGCTGGCTGATAACTGTCCCATTCTTCTTTGCAATTTATTACATACTAAGTTTGTGTAAAACAATTGGGAGAAAAGGGGAATCACAAAACTGGTGGGAAAACTCTCCATATATAAACTCTCCAATGATCTCAACAATCCAGTGAGTTGAAAAGGCACTAGACTTGCAGGGTTTTGTCCAGGGATTATAAGCAGTAATTTTTTCAACAGGTCACAAATCTGCACAATGATATGTGATTTTAATTCATACACATACTATGCTTACCTGTGCATTATCATGTGCTTTCTTGTTTAGAATCACATTGCTTTTAGTAGCCTATACTATACGTTCCTAACCTGTGGTCCACAAACCTCCCAGGGGGCCACAATGTCCTCACAGGGGGATCGCAAAGGCTTGAAGAAATATTATGATCTTTTGTCGCTAAAACATAAAGAAAGAAAGAAAGAAAGAAAGAAAGAAAGAAAGAAAGAAAGAAAGAAAGAAAGAAAGAAAGAAAGAAAGAAAGAAAGAAAGAAAGGAAAGGAAAAAGGAAAGGAAAGGAAAGGAAAGGAAAGGAAACCTAGAACAAAACCTTAATTTCCCTTGCTTGTTTATGTAAAACTTAGATTTTCTAACCTACCACCTCCACTAAAAACAAACAAAAGTAAAAATCTGTTATGCAAATAACTGTTTGATAGCAAATAACTGTTTGAGATTTCTGCACACAGTGAGAACATGCAAGTGAATGACACTGAATGGCTGAAAGACTGCACATGACTTTTTTGCTACTGCACAGTCAAAAGCCATGGGAAGAGAAAGTCAGAATCAATCAGTGTCAGTGTGAGTGAATGTTTGGGTGGACATTTGTTTGTTGGGTAAATTGACTTTTTGATACTATTGTATTTCAAAATCAGTACGTTTTGGCTGAGCCTCAAAATGGTCCACTGGTTGAATTTGAAATGTAAAAGAACTGATGCTGTTGATGAGGGTGCATCCTGTTCAATGCAAAATGAAGGTTCTTCCAGTCATCTTAAAAAGTGTTGCCATTATCGCAAGGAATATCTGTCAAATGGATTTATGTAGTCTGGTTCCGAAGACAGTGTGTGTTGTGTTACAAGATATTGTCCAACAAGAAGGATGTTGACAACCTGGAACATGTCCAGAGGAGGGGTCTGGAAGCCGTGTCCTATGAGGAGCGGCTTAGGGAGCTGGGAATGTTTAACCTTACAGAAAGAAGGTTTAGAGGGGACATGATAGCCATGTTTAAATATTTGAAGGGATGTCATGTCGAGGAAGGGACAGGTTTGTTCTCCCTGGCTGCAGACACTAGGACAAGGAGCAATGGTTTCAAGCTACAGGAAAAGAGATTCCACCTGAATCTCAGGAAGAACTTCCTGACAGTCAGAGCTGGTCGGCAGTGGAACAGGCTGCCTCTGAGTGTCGTGGAGTCTCCTTCTTTGGAGGTTTTTAAGCAGAGGCTGGATGGCCATCTGTCGGGAGTGATTTGATGGAGTTCCCGCATGGCAGGGGTTGGGCTCAAGGGCCCCTGTGGACTCTTCCAACTATGTGATTCTATGATTCTAAGACTATGAAACCATCAAAATTTCAAAGAAATCTTGATACCAAACATAAAGAACATGCTACAAAAAGCATCAAATTTTTTCAAATGTAAGGAGCTTCAGGAAAGTAAGAAAATGGTAAAAATGAATGAATGAATGAATGAATGAATGAATGAATGAATGAATGAATGAATGAAAGGACTGCAACCAGTTTTAACAATGAAAACGCAGTAGGGCCTTATTTGAAGTTTCTCAGCTAATAGCAAAAACTGGAAAACTGCATGCAATAGCTGAATAGCTTATATTACCTGCTGCAAAAAATCATGGTTTTTCTGCATTGATCAATGAGAAAGCTGTCAAGGACCTTTCCTTAATACCTTTGTCAAATGACACATTTAAGAAGTAAATCGATGGTTTGTCAGCCAATACCAAGGAACAAGTATTAGAAGAAATTAGCATGTCTCCCTATTTTGCAGTGCAATTGGATGAAAGCACATAGATAACAAAGGAAGTGACCTTACTGTACTACATTAGATATGAGCATGAGAGAAATGTTTTCGAAGACATACTGTCCATCTCCTTGTTGGAAGTATAGTTGAAGAAGCAGTTTACATCTTAAATGAATTTATAACATCTCATTACATGGACTGGTTGAAATGTGTTGGAATTAGCACAGATGGGACACAAGAAAAGTCCGGAAAGCTTACTGGACTCGTAGCAATGGTTAAGGAAATCATACCATCAGAGACTTGGTACCATTGCTTGCATACATAGGGAAGCTCTTGCTGCTAAGAAGATACCCTGTTTCCCCCGAAAATAAGACCTAACCTGAAAATAAGCCTTAGTATGATTTTTCAGGATGCTCGTAATATAAGCCCTACCCCAAAAAATAAGCCCCAGTTAAGTAAATCCCCACCTTCCACCATTGTGCAGCAACCAGAAGATGACACAACTGTATTTGAATAAATGTAGATTGTTGTACGTGAAAAAAAATCCCATGGAAATAAGCCCTAATGCGTTTTTGGAACAAAGATTAATATAAGACTCTGTCTTATTTTCGAGGAAGCACGGCACCAGAAAAACTGAAACAGACCTTAAGTGAATCAGTCAAAATAGTCAATTTTATAAAAAGCAAGTAACTGAATCAAGACTTTTTGAACAGCTTTGCGTTAACAGATTAACTTATTTCTCCTTTCTCTACAAATATGAAGACCCTTCATGACAAACTTTAAATATTTGATGCACTTTAGAGTTTCAAATCTTGAATTAAGTCTTGGTGGTCTGCAAGGGGTCCATGGTAAAGAAAAGGTTAAGAACCACTGGCCTATACAGAGTGCAAGAAAACATGGGAATTTGATAACATTAATGCAGAAGTATATTATATTGAAGAAGACATAATCAGCTCAGCTTTTTGTAGAGCAGACAGTAGAACAATAAAACAAAACTAATAAGGTGGGAGAATAGATGTATAAACACAGACAATATCATACTGGGTATTCTCTGACAATACCATCCCTGCATTACTGGCAAGTTCTCATCTTGGGAAAGAATTATGTTCAAGAATGACTGTGTTTATATGATAAGTACTGGTGAATGCTTTAGTCCTATTCAGGCATTTGAGCATCTAATATCCCAAAGGTGTTTAGAGGGGAATGCCTAGCCCTGCCATTCTCTGTCATCTCTTCCCTTTTGTGATAATGGGAGATATCTGAAGATAGAAAGTTTTCTAAGGCTTTTGTTAATGTGGAGAATCTCTGTCTTAGCATACATTGCTCCTCTATCATATCAGAAGATTTAGGAGGTGGGTCTAGGCATGTCTCTTGAAACAGGTTCAGAAAACCAAGTATTCTAACAAATGCACAGGGCTTTGGTGAGGGTAAAAGGAGGATCTACAGCAGGGGAGGGCAAGCTCTGCGATCTGGGAGCCATTTTTTCAGCTCTGGCACCTTGTGGAGACCACACGAGCTCCTACAAATGTTTGGAAAACCACTTCTGGTTTTGGGAAAAACACTTTGCCTGAAATCTTCTTGGCAGAACTGCATGGTAGTAAATAGGGGTGACATTATCTGCTGTGGATGTTAATATTTACCGGTAATTTAAAGTTTCCTATCTGTCTCCTTAGTTTCTGAGACTGTCTAGGGAATACCTTGTGACCTGGTGTGACCAGCTCTGATCCAGGCCTGTCGCTTTTTAAAACACCTTTCCAGTAGCATGTCTGGCACCAGCCATTAACTACACCAGAGTGGCTAAAGAGTGAAAATGATAACTTTTTATTGCATAGGAACATTCAACTAGGAACAAATTTGAGCTGACATTTTTCTTCAGCTTTTTTTTTTGTTGTTGTTTAGTCATTTAGTCGTGTCCAACTCTTCGTGGCCCCATGGACCAGAACACGCCAGGCCCTCCTGTCATCCACTGCCTCCCGGAGTTGGGTCAAATTCATGTTGGTTGCTTCGATGACACTGTCCAACCATCTTATCCTCTGTCATCCCCTTCTCCTCTTGCCTTCACACTTTCCCAACATCATGGTCTTTTCCAGGGAGTCTTCTGTTCTCATGAGATGGCTAAAGTATTGGAGCCTCAGCTTCGGGATCTGTCCTTCCAGTGAGCACTCAGTGTTGATTTCCTTTAGAATGGATAGGCTTGTTCTCCTTGCAGTCCAAGGGACTCTCTCTGGGATAAATCTTCTATAATAGTCCACAAGGCCCAGGACAGCTCGTATGTATGTATGTATGTATGTATGTATGTATGTATGTATGTATGTATGTATGTATGTATGTATGTATGTATGTATGTATGTATGTATGTATGTATGTATATGTGTGTGTGTGTGTGTGTGTGTTTGTTTGTTTGTTTGTTTGTTTGTTTGTTTGTTTATTTATTTATTTATTTATACTGTACTTTTTTCTTAGAGGTGGGAACTGGCCAATTTTCTATAGCTTCCATCATAGACTCAACCCATTTGATGTATCCACTCCCCATGATAAACCCCAAATGTTTGATTTCTTTCTTCACCACATGGCATTTTGGGGCTTTTATAGTTAAACCAGCAGTTTTGATCCTCTTAAGTACCTGTTGCAAATGTGACATGTTTGTTCCAGGTTTGGCTGAATATGCCAATGTCATCAATACAAGCCACAAAGAATTACTCCAGTCCCCTTAAAATCCTATCTGCCAAACTCTGAAAAGTAGCTGGAGCATTTTTAAGACCAACGGGTAATAAAGCAAATTCAAAAAAGCCTTGGGATGTAATGAAGGCCATTTTGTATTTGTCAATGGAACTCATAGGAATTTGCCAGTACCACTTTGTTAGGTCTAAATTACAGTGGTGCCCCGCATAGCGAGCGCCTCGGTTAATGACGAATCTCCATAGCGATTTGGTTTTTGTGATCACAAAAGCGATCGCATTGCGATGTTTTTAATGGCAAAAATTCGCATTGCGATGTTTAAAAAACAGCTGATTTTCCAAAACGGCCAGGGTTTAATGCATTCCTATGGTTTTTTTCGTTCCGTATAGCGACGATTCCGGATAGCGACGATTTTCCTGGAACGGATTATCGTCGCTATGTGGGGCACCACTGTAGTAAAGAAATTTGCTGTGCCCATCTCCTCAATGAAATAATACAACCTGGGTATTGGATAAGCATCTGTTTGTGTGACTTGATTTAACTTCCAAAATCCTACACAAAATCTAACTGTATGGTCAAGCTTATCTATTAATACTACTGGTGCTGCCCAGGGACTCTCCAATCTTACAATTTATTCCCCGTTCAACATGTCCTCTGTCTCTTTTGCTATTACCTCTGCATACGTATTTCCTGATCATTCTGTATGGGGCAGTGGCAATAGGTTTAGTGTTCCAATATTAATGCAGTGTTGAACCCCTTCAGCTCTTCCTAGGAGAGTTGAAAACAAACTTTTAAATCTATTCAGAACATCAGATACTTCCTCTCTTTGTATTGGGGACAAAGCGGCATCAAGCTTAACCCTTTCTGTATTACACATAGCCTGTTCTCTCCCAACATGGTAAATATAGGTCTTCCTCCCCATTTTCTTTTATGGCATATAACACCAGGTTTTCCCTGATATAATAATGTTTTATCATATTGGTGTGCACCATTTTAGTACCCCCCCCATCGTCCCTCTTTACAATATAATTTATATCAGTGGTTCTTAACCTTTCTTACTCGGATGCTTTTGAACTGCAACTCCCAGAAACCCTAGTCAGCACGGCTGGTGGTGAAGGCTTCTGGGAGTTGCAGTCCAAAACTCCTGAGTAACTCAAGGTTAAGAACCAGTGATTTATATCATTCATGCAGTTTATTCTCTTTCACCGGTCGAAGCACAAGCACCTTGTCTCCAGGTTCATATAGTCTCTCTCTGGCTTTCCAATCATACACATTCTTTTGCCTTTGCTGCACTTTCTGGAGATTTTCTCCAACAGCCTTTAAAGCAGTTCTCAAAATGTTTAAAAGATTGCCTATGTAAATGACAACAGCTCTAGGGTCTTTTCCAGATTCTTGCTCGCAGTTCTGTCTCAAAAGGCTGAGAGGTCCTCGTACTGTCCTTCCATTGAGCAACTCAAAGGGGCTGAATCCCAAACTCTCCTGGGGTAGATCTTAATAGAGATAGAGGTTGTAGCTGTTCATCCCAATCATTCTGATTTTCAGCCACGTATCCTTTAATCATCCAACCCAAGGTCCTATTAAATCTTTCCACAAATCCATTAGTTTCTGGATGACATGTAGTATAAGTCAGACATTTGATGCCACAAGCCTTACACAATATTTTTGTTAATCTTGAAGTAAGGTTCATGCCAAAATCTGAAACAATCTCACTTGGAAATCCTAGTCTGCACAATGTGTTTACTAGGTCATTAGCCATGGCACAGGCTTCTATGTTGCTCAAGGGAACAGCTTCTGAGTATCTGGTAGCATAATTTACCACAGTGAGGAAATATTTATTTCTCCTTCACATAGCTCTTGGTAAGTGAACTACTATATCTATGCCTATTCTCTTAAAAGTCTCAAAGTAGCATGTCTGACACCAGCCATTAACCACAATAGACCTAGTGGCTAAAGAGTGAAAATGATAACTTTTTATTACATAGGAACATTAGACTGGGAACAAATCTGAGCTAAAGTTTTTATTCAGCTACAACAACTGATTAAGATAATTCATACTCACAGGTTTCTTGTCTTTGTCCCTAGCTCTAATATTTGCTCAATTCTATATTTCTCCTTTTCATCATAACCTTTATACATATACTCTCTTTCATTACTTCAACCCTCTAGCTCCAGGCTCCAGAATAGGCTGACTACATAAGTGATACAGCCCATCACATTGCTACCATGTTAGCAGGATTGACCTGGGTTCCCTTCACACCAGGGAAGCTTCTGGGAATCTCAGGATGGGGAGGTACATTTCATATCTGAAAATTAGCACCGTCAGTCCTCATCCTGATTCTGGGGTGTGTGTGTGTGTAGGAAATGTTAAAATAAAGATTAATGTCTGCAGCCGGTGAGATCATCCCAAATAGTTGTGCAACAGGATTTCAGCCTCAGTGTGTATGTGTGTGTAGATATTTACTCAAACAAAGGTTTTGGGGGAAACACCTTGTTTAAGAGGAGAACTGGGCTTCCTAGAAGCAATATTCTCTTAATTCACTGGGAGGGAGACCTCTTATGACTTTGAGGAGCTCTTGATTGAATGGTTCCTGATGAAATTATTAATAGTCTACATGGAGTATCTTTTGAAGTTAAGTACCTGTACAAAGTGGGTGCAGTTGCTTGGGGTTTAGAGTTCTGGAGTCTATTTTCAAGTATCTGCCACACAAGCATAGCACAATGTTTTCATTGTATGAATCTTGACCTTTGTAGGCTTTCTTCTGGAGCTGCATCTCCCCCCTAGACATTTCATGTCTGGCTTAATATTTTTAAATTTTTCCTGACAGCATCAGAAAATTGGTCTGACATTTCTGGTGACTGATTAACAACAGGGGCATCAGGTAGGTAGACATAGCCTCGGAGAAATTGCATATCCATTTTACCTCTCTGTTTTGCAGTGGGAAGATCTTATGTTTGTACAATGAATGACATTCCACCCACAATTGAAACTTGGGGAGGTTTCTTTTTTCTGGCTCTTTTTTGCCCTGTAATTGCATTTGAGTATGGCAGCTCTTCAAAAAAAAAAGAAGAAGAAGAAGAAGAAGAAGAAGCTTATTGTCTGATCTAAATCAACAAACTGTATATACTCACACAAGTTATTGTCATTATTATCCAAGTCGTTATTTTTATAACATTTTAATCTAGCTTACACTTTAAAAAACAGAGCTAAGGACAACTAGTAGACATTAATAAAATCATATCAAATAATAAAACACTAAAAGTATAATAATAAGCTTCATTCATTAGGCATCCCTCAGTCTCGAAAAACTATGGTAACGTGCTCTGAATAGAGGTCTTGGAACAGCGTCCAGTGTGGCTGAGGAGGCCAATTCGAGAGTGACAATCCCTTCCACACTGAAGACAAATCCAATCTGTCCCCTGTCCAGCACTCTGCAGATGATGGTACATTTAAGAGGGTCTCTTCTGAATATCCTAGCATCCAAACAAATGTATAACCAGGTAGTACATGGTTTCTTACACAGATTTTTAATATTTTAAAAGTTAAAAATCAAGTAACTGGTGGCCAGTGTAAGTCATTTACTATCAGACTAACATTATCTCAGTACCATGCACTAGTTAACAGGCTTGCATTTGGCAGCACTTGAAGCTTCCCAATGCTCTTCCAGGGAAGTCCCACGTAGAATGTATTACAGTAGTCAGGACACAATGTAACTGAAATGTGGCTGTTGCCCTTTAGGGAAAGTCATAGCTGGCATGTCAAATACAAAGGCATTCCTCACTATTGCTGCTGTTTAGATGACAAGAGACAGGACAGGGCCAAGGGGTACTTCTAAAGTACAAATTTGATCTTTCAAGCGGAACACAAACCACTATGTCTTCTGTACCAGTAATTGCTTAAATATTTGTTCCCAAGTACCCCACATGTTCCCATTTTTCCAGATGCTTCTCCAAGGCCCATAAGAGTAGCAGCCAAACAGCTTTAAAGATGCTAGAATTTATAAAGAAAAACACTGGCATGAAAAACCGAAAAAGCACAATGTGAGGTGCTCTTGTCCTCAAGGGTCCCCAAAGGTGGCCCTACCACAGGCAAGCCTCTTGCTCAGGTCAACATCTCTTATAAAAGCCCACAAACTTAGTACTGGGTCAATGAATTTCACACTCATGGGAGAATCTTGGGTTGATCAAAGAAGCAGGATCTTTCTGACAACAAGACCAAGGTGTCAGCAGGCCAAAGCAGATGTGAATGCCAGCAGATGCAGAAGCCCACTCTCTCTGTCTCCTTTTCCTTGCCCTGCTGCCTCAGCTGCTCGTGTTTCTATGGCATCTCTCCATCACAGCCCCCAAGCTGCAGGTGTATAGATAAATCACAATTCTCTTTTATTCAGTTTTAAGTTGCATTGCTGCAACTTCATAGCCCCTGCCATTGATGCAAAGACCAAATTGCAGTGTCATCGTCATACTCCCCCTTCTCCAGCAAAACAGGTACAAACAGAACATGAGTTTATCTCAGGGCTGGCATAAGCCATACACTCAACCAAGGCTTGAAATGTGCATATAAAAATAATATATGTTCAGTATCATCGTTAATATCTAGCTGTTGGCTGCTATCACACTGCCATTAGCTGGGTGTTAACTTAGATGATTTGGTAAGATATGATAAAATAAGATCTATGGGGTTTTATTCTTGTATTATTATTTTTTGTTACTAATTAGAGTGTGCTATGCCCAGTATACTGTGGAATGGATTTTTTTAAATACATGGTACTCTTTTCTCTTTTGAATCTTTAAATAGCACATTTTTCTTCTTGAGCATATGAGAAAACTGTTTTGTCTGTGAGTGGCTATGAGCTATATATAAGTATGGATGTGGAGACAATTCATTTGAAAACAAGGGAACATGAGAATATAGCCTTATGAATAACGTGTGTGGGTGCTCCTGGTCTAACCCTGGAAGCCCAGGTGGTCTCGGTGGCCAGGGCACTTTCCTTCAGCTGCGGAAATTATATCAGCTACGGTCCTACGTGGATGAGCAGAGTCTCGTGACAGTTGCGCATGCACTGATAATATCCCGTATAGATTACTGCAATGCGCTGTATGTGAGGCTGCCTTTGAGAATGGGCCAACGACTGCAACTGGTTCAGAATCGAGCCGCACAGCTGGTGAGTGGTGGGGCCACTAGGGGACACATCAGACCAATTCTGTTCAAATTACATTGACTACCAGTCGCTGCTTGGTCCCAATTCAAAGTGCTTGTTTTGACATATAAATCCCTAAATGGCTTGGGCCCTGGATACCTGAAGGACCGCCTCCTTCCATATGAGCCTACCTGGCAGTTAAGATCTAGCCAGGGGGCCCTTTTGAAAGAGCCATCCCTCAAGGAGGTAAGAGGGATGGCTTGTAGACAAAGGGCCTTTTCTGCAGCTGCCCCCAGACTATGGAATGCCCTCCTGACTGAGATTCGTCTGATGCCAATGTTGATGACGTTTCGGCGCCAGGTCAAAACCTTCCTGTTCCGGAAGATTTTTAATTGAAATAATATCAGCTGTGGGTCCTGATGGCAATTTTTAGAGTACGGTATTTTTAATTGTATTGTAATTGTTTTATGTTTTTGTGTTTTTATTGTATTTGAATTGTTGTAAGCCTCCCAGAGACCTTTGGGTTGTGTGGGTGGCATATAAGTTAAATAAATAAATAAATAAATAAATAAATAAATAAATAAATAAATAAATAAAGTAAGTAAGTAAGTAAGTAAGTAAGTAAGTAAGTAAGTAAGTAAGTAAGTAAGTAAGTTATTCCTGCGTGTGTGTTATGGCCCTTATCTGCACTGAACAGAATATTCCCCCCCCACACACACACACACACAGGCCTGAGTGATCAGGGTTTAAAATCCTCTAGGCCTCTACAGACAGAACAGGCTATAACAAACCTTTGCACACCAAACGTGTGGAAGCTGGTAGGGTCATCCAATGAAGATGCAAGGAGAAATGTGGTCAATACCTTGTTTCCCTGAAAATAAGACCTAACCTGAAAATATTCTCTAGTATGATTTTTTTCCAGGATGCTCATAATATAAACCCTACCCCAAAAATAAGCCCTAGTTAAGTGAAAGCCCGTCCACCACCCTTGTGCAGCAACCAGAAGATGACATGACCATATTCGAATAAATGTAGATTGTTGTACATGGAAAAAAAATCCCCTGAAAATAAGCCCTACTGCGTTTTCATATAAGACCCTGTCTTATTTTCGGGGAAGTACATCCACATTCTCTCATCACTGCATGAAGGTTAAAACAGCCAAGTGAGGCTGTTTTCTCGCTGTAGTTGATGGCACTTCATTCTTAGTAAATATGGAGAATGTCATGTGCACAAGTAATTTCCCCAAGGATAAATGTATGCAGCAAAACAGAGAAGAAAACAAAAAGAAAAGCAAGCACTTAAAAGAAATATTTGGTTTAATTTCAAAAAGGTAGCAGTATGTACATATGATTATATATTATTTTCTTCTGACGAGATTGAATCAGGAAGGGGCTCTTGAACCAGAGGTGAGTGAGGGATCGAAATCAAGAATTTTTTTCCTATGAGACTGTACATTTCAGTGGAACGAAGACAGAAAATAATCTGTGAGGTCCTGCAGTAGTGCTTTATGCTGTAAATTGATTCTTTTTTGGCCGATTGAGTCTTTTAAGATACGAGGGGGATTTGAGGAAACAACACTGAATGAAAGGAGATTTTAAGGTCTGCCAACCTTGGCGAAGTGTAGAGCAGTGTGTACTTGGTACAAATACTCATTCTGTTATTTAAAAATATATTATCCTCAAGTAAAGCATCAGGGCAGGGAACACAAACTGCCTTTAGCCATGATGCTGCTATGATCTAAGGGAGTTAAAAATGTGAAACTGTACATGTTTAGAGTCTTCCTTCCTTCCTAATCATGGATGGCAGCAGTTGTGGGGCTTTTGCTTGATTTCTTTTCATGTTTTTTTTCTCTTGTTATTTTGTTCTAGCAGTTAGACTTGAATCTATCAGAAATGTAGAAGCAGGACCATGGAATAGTGGTGAAAGTGGCAGGAGTGAACATTTCAATGTCAGTGAAGAGCTTCACAACTGAAGCAATAAACATGGTTGTTTAACAGAAGGAGAAGGCTATTAAGTCCAGAATCTAAAATTACCTGGTTGGCTTGATAGATTCAGCCAGGTCAGATGTTTCTTTCTATTAACAGAGAATGGACTATGGGCATTTACTGGCTTAAGGCTCACTTCTTACACCAGGTTGAAAACATCTACTGTATATAAGCTAGCCTTTACTCTCTCTCTTTTTTAAAACAATAAACAGATGTAGCTGCCTCATTCTTTTCCTCCACTAGTGCTTAAAGTCTTAAAGTATCCACTTACTCTTCTGTATAGACTTCTGTTCAATCCAATCTCATTATACAGATATAAACTGCACATTATCAATGCACATTGAAGCCAGATGGTGTCTCCAGAGCATTCTCCTGAAGAGGGCCATCTGGCTGGAGGTATAGTGGTGGTGGGCCAGCTGCACATCTCTATAGGATTGATATTACAAGGAGGAAATACTGCCAAAAAATGATGAACACAGTAATGAATGTGCATGTATTTTTCTCCTGTCCAAGAGCAACATTCATCAGGGTGTCTCATGGGACTGGGATGAGATGACCTTCTCTGTTTTGCTGTAGAACCCATTCCTAATTCATTCTCTCTCACACACAGAGAGAGAGGGAGAGGGAGGGAGGGAAGGAGGGAGAGAGAATCTTTTGCCCTCTGAGGCATTTGTGGCTTGTCTATAAAATGAGTGGGAGATGGGGTAGAGATAGTTGCTGCCCCTCCAAAAACAGTTGCTTCTGTCACTTTTTTCTCTTACAAAAATGCAGGGAATAGGTTTGTACATAGACTTAAAAATTGTACCATTTGAGTCCAAACAATTTAGGGCAAAATAAATATACAGCTGCTAAAGTGTGCCACATAGCTTCCCACAGTGTAATTTGTCACTGCCTGTTTTTGAGGAGCCTGCCTCAAATTAGGAACTAGAGAGCCAGTGTGATGTGATAGTTCAGAGTGTTGGACTAGGAGAAGGTGCACCGGAATTCCCTCCCAACCATGAAACTCACTTCATCACTTTGAGCTGCTAACACTGTAAGCTTGGCATAATTCATAGGGTTGTTTTGAGAACAATATCTGGAGAAAGAGAACCATATGTACTGCATTGAAATAATTGTGGAAAGGTGGGATATAAATGTAAAATGTGAATAATGAAATAATAGGACCTCTGACATCTCTCCCTCCCCTCATGCCCCCTCTCTCTTTGTAGAATCGTAGCATCAGGGTTATAAAATGGCGCCATAACCAATGCAGCTTTGGTGTTTGAGTTCTGTGCCTAGGATTCCTTCTGTACATTTCTCCACATTAAACTGTTTTTGAAACTGAAGGGGCTTTCCAAAAATAGTGGTTCTTTTGGTGGGGGGTTATTTAAAATGTTTTAACCCCATGTTTCTTCTTGAAAGGATCCAAGGTTTATAATCTGAATAGAAAACAATTATTTTAAGAACCAAAGTCAACGTCCTTACGGGCAAACCTAAACATTTTGATGCATTGTAACTATTTGGATCCAAGCCATCATGTAACAATGCATGTTAGAATATGTTTCCATACTTCAAGCTTCAAGTTTACCAATGAATGAATTTCCTCATCCAGATTTCCCTCTCCTTCCCCTCTCCCCCCCCCACCCCATAAGTGAACTCAGCAGAAATCAAAATGAGGAACTTGAGTACAGGAGACACAGTTAGACTCTAGATCCTCTGCAGAAAACTCCAAAAGAAAATGCAGACAGCAGATGTTTACAGCAGGAAAGCAAATGTTAAACAGCAAACACAGCAAACTCAGTGCCTGTCAAAACTGTATTTCTTTGGTGTAATTCTTCCTCAAAACAGTATAATGCAAATTAAAGATTTCTTGCAAAAGACAGCTTGGTGCAGTGATTGCAGAAAGACTAGTGTGTTCAAGTGTCACCTGTTATTATTTTCAGTTGGAGCAGAATTAGTGCTATATATATATATATGTTCTCTAGTTACCCCCAATTAGATTGTTGCTTTTTCCCCCCAGTCATATGACGCACAGTCAAGATCAAAATATTTTCCTGGCCAGCAGTGTACAGTAACTGCAGTTTATTTTCCACTCCCTGAGAGAGTTGTGTTATTTTGTATCTGTGTATCAGTGCATTCCTCACCAGAATTGTCTGTGTGCACGATGTGCCCCACTTCTTCTCAGTAATGAAACCAAGAAGGTGGCCACCATTATTGCGGCACACATATTTTTAATTTTTTTGTGGCAGTACATCATAAAAGTAAATGTATGTCATAGAGCAACTTGAGCCATTGTTGCAGTGCCAGCATCTCAGCTTTTTGCCAGTCATTGTGAGGAGACAGTTGGCGGGGGGGGGGTTACAAGGGGGAAAAGGAAATGGCAGATTAAGCTGAAAGACGGAGGAGATGGGTGGGGGAATAGGTGGACCAGTGCAGTTCTGCAGGAGCAGCCAGTGCAACAGAGGGCTTATTCCCAAACAGAAACCCCTTCATGATAGATCAATGTATCAGTAAATATTTTTAAAGTATACATATATATAAACCAAGGGGCTGAATTTCCCCTTGAGGAAAGAGAGAAAACAAACCAATACCGTGATGTAGCCGGCCATAATAATTCAAACAGGAGGAAATAGTTACCGCTAAAAGTTCTTGGGACATTCACCCCGGTATATATACACCACATGACCGATAATCAGTACAATAGAGGTATGGAAAGTATTGGAAGAACTAGAGAACATTTCCCTTGTGTGATCAGCTGCCTCTACATTACCTAATTCCATCTTCATTGAAAAAGTGGCACTGCTTTGGAAATATGCCATTTGTTAAGCCAAAATTACACTACTTGAGGCTTAAAAACCAAATTCTAGTACCTGATTATATGGGTGGCTTTTCAGCCACAGCAACTGGAAATGAGTTACTTCATAAGTTGAATCTAATGAGTTAATAATTTGTGTGCCTTTTGTTTTCTCCACCTGATTTAATATTCTTGTAATTCAAATTGAATTTGATGAATTAACATACATTTTCCATAACTGCACTATCTATATGGTTGACATGACTAAACAGAGAATGTATGTGATCTTTCTTCATACTCAGGCATTGGTTACCCTTACTTTAACCCTTTCCCTTTGGAGGGAAATAAAATGAAAAGATGAAAAGGACAAAATTCTTTCTACTCATGAAATGATCTGACTCTTGCCCTAAGTGACAGCAATATGATTCCTCCCATGATGAATAGGTATTTTTGTTGCTAATGCTTGGCCTGCCTCCACAGCCAGTGCCTCTATGTGATATAGTGTTGATCTGGTTACAGCATATCTTCAGTCATAAGCATATTCTGAGATGGAAGAGTAGATGTATAACTAACCGATCAACACATAAAGGTATTGATGTTGGGCCATAGAGAGGCTGCCCTGTACACGTAAATTGAAATTATTCAGTTAGCTGTTGAATACAAAATGAAGACATTAATACAGTATAGCTTTTATTGTGAAGTAGATGGAATTGCCTAGATACAGTATTTTAATACTGAGCAGAGGAACTGGTGAGAGCAATTCATTTAAACTTTCACTGGCAACTGAATATATAAGTCAAAAGCAGGGAGCATATACAGAAGGGAGGATGCTATGGATTTGGAAAGCACTGTTGGAGCCCTAGATGCAAGGAGCAAACTTATAATGTAGTCTGAGGTTCAGCAGGAATTGAGTGAAGAGAAATAGGGAAAATTTGGAAAAGAAGGTTTAAATTACTAACATTCACCTCTTCAGAGGAGCAGTGATATAAAAAAAGGGGTTGGGGTGCTGCAGATCTCAGTTGCAGGGTCAGGTGTTTGCGTGCTTGCTTGCATGCTTGCTTGTTTTGTAATTCTGTGATGGAGAACTGAGATTAACTGCATCCTTGTGCGCTCCTGGAAAGCTTGATGAGGAAGCGCATGACTCTTTTCTAAGCTCTCTTAGACTAAAGTCATAGTGAACAAACAAATGTGGATGTGGGGATGGAAGCTAAGGGTGGGAGAAAAAGATGGGAAAACAAACTGAAGATGCGCTGTCAAATCCAAACTTCTAAGTAATTTTATGGACGCTAAATTTTAGCGAGAGAAAAGGATATTCCCAAATTAGTAAGCTCTTTTGACATCCATGCAGACAAAATTCCATATGCAAAAGGGTAAAGAGATTTTAGGTCCCTGTCCTTAACAGCTGCTAATGTGTTTACAGGTAGTTGTTTCACTGGGTTTTGCCCTGACCTGTTCAGACCTCTTTAGCTTCTGTAGGATCGTGACTCAGCAGTTGGAGAGACATTTGCAAACCCCAGAGACCCCATTCCTTCCATAGCAGCGGGATGGCGCCTGGTGGTTTATGTAATTATGTTAGAGGTCAGCAACTGTAAAAGATAGCTCTTGTGTCCCAGCTGATCCCATGTCCTTGCTTATCCAGCCTTCTAGGGATTCTGGAGTCAAGGTGTATGAGACATACCTACAAAAAATAGTGTAACTTAACTGCTCAGTAACCAATCAGAGATGTATGGTGCTTCAACATACTGGGTTGGGGGTGTGTGGAAAGCACAAAATAACATATGCCACATGCTCAAGATGTATTGCAGTAACGCATATGTACAAAAATATGAAGATATTGCACAACCTCAAAAATAAGAGAGAATGTTTGTCCATGTTCACTATGTTGGATTCATACCTCAGTGAACAAGTTATGAATTGTGACAGAGTCATTTTGCCTGCTGCTAGTGATTCTTCATGCTTGTTATGTGCTAGCAGAGCTGTGCGTTGTCTGCACTCCTCTTCTCAACAGGACTATATTTGCTTTTGCTGAACTAAACTTCACTGAAGATTGCTCCTGTTCAGCCAAATATTTTTGCACTGCACACTGAAGTGTTAACAGTGGCTGAGGATATTTTTTTAGGCTAAGGATATGAGTTTGTTCATAACATTGATTTTTTTTCCATTTTTAAGTATTTATTTAAGAACAGGGATGGAAAGTACAGAAAATAAGGGGGAATAGGGAAAAGGGCAAAAGGTTATGGGGGATAGGAGAACATAAAATATACCATCATCCAATTAATTCATATTACAAATACAAATCAACTTTTTGCTTTTTCACCGTTTGATTACCCTCCTGCTTTTATCTTATCATTTAATTTTAGTTTTATTCTATGTTACTCCAACACTGTCTGGTAGCTGCTGCCATTTATACCATAGATCCCATCGTTCAGTTTCCTTTTGAATTAAACAGTCTTTCAGCCCATCTGACAAAATATCCCTTTTTTCGACTTCCCATATTTTCACCGTAAGATTCTCTGGTTTCAGTATTTCTGCTTCCTTAAGATTTTTAACATAATGCTTTTTAATTTTAGAAGCTGCATAGGTCACTGGGTAACTCTCTATCCCATTTATGTTACTTGGAGTCATGCCTAATACAGACGGTTCTAAAGTTTGTACAGCTTCATTTAAGTTTTTTTTGGCATCTACTGTCCCCTCTTTCATCCCTTTCATCAAATCTTTTATTTTGCTAAGATTTTCATTCACTTGCTGAAACCCTTTTATTATTATCCTATGAATATTAATCTGCCATTCCTTTTCTATTTCTTGTACCACTGTTCCGAAACTTGGGGATTGAACAGAGCCAGTCTCCATTTGTTCTCTTGAATTTCTGGAGTCCATCTCAGGCTTTGGGGTTTGTATAGACAGTACTATACCCTTAACTGCAATAATCACCCCTTAGATATCCTTCCGCCGTTTCCACAATTTTATCAACAATCCAAACCCTTCATCATAAACCTCCCCTTAGATCTCCCTCCAATCTTTATCCAAATATTATAATGTAAGATTAACTTTTAACCCAACAAATACAGAGTCAAATAGAACCGTGGCACAGTTTTTTCCCCCCCTTCTCCTGAGTTCAGCAAGTTCTATTATCAGGCTCACACGCAGTCCGCAATTCAATAGACAAAACAGCAATCACCAAGTCTCAAACTGTCCAGTAGCTGTCTTTGAAGCCCGTCTTGCGATCTTCATTAACCCCTCGATACTCCTTAGTCCAGTCGACCACATAAGCTCCTTTCTCCCGAGAACCACCAAATTCTATTATTTACAGTTCACAAAATCCAGGAAAAGCGAAGAGAGACATGTCCCAGCCAAACTGCATTCACCACCCTCAAGTCTCTTAAATCCAGTCAGATGGTGTTACTATCTGGGATTCTTTTCCAAAAACATAAGATTTATTTTTCCGTCTCAGACCCTCGGCTTTAGAATCAGCCTGATGTTTTAAGAGTTCACTTTGAGAAGCTTTGGTTTCGCTTTTGAGTCAGACTGATAAGATAAACCCGCCACCGCTTTTCTTCTTTCAGCCAAATATTTTCATTCTTATTTTCAGCTGAATGAGGCTGTTTCATACATCAGAGGCTTCGGCTTACTTATTTGTTATATATTATATATTGATTGCTCTACTCTTCCCCGGTAAAGGGTTCCTCGCGGCTCAGTGCAAAAAATGGCACCCGCTCCAGTCCATGCACAGTGATTTCTTCAGAAGGAAAAAGTCCAGGTCTGCCTCCCATTCTTCTCCTTCTGCCGCTCACCATCTGCTTCAGAGAGACTTCTTCTAGACTCTCTTTCGATCCCCATTTCAAAAGAGGGATCCCGGGCTGGAGGGTTCCAGTTTTTCCAGAGAGCTCTTCTCTGGAGTTGCTGGCAGCACCGCAACAAAGCCCCGCCTCCCCAAATTACTTTGTTCACTTTTTCTCCATGGGTGCAGCTGAATGAATCTGTTCGTTATGAGTTTGATCATAACATTGAAATTGACTGAGTGTGACACTTGGAGTGACAGAAGGCATAATGCTTACCATTCTCTCAGTCCGGTTGTTGTAGCATGACCACATGAACTTAAGAATGAGTGCAAGACTAGAGAAGACTACAGAAGTTGGTGAACATCACCAGGCTAAGGTCCACAACTGGGTCTTTGGCCATCTCAAAGGAGAGGTGAAATTTAAGGAGTCCTGAAATTTTCCTCAGGGTCAAGAAGTAGTTAGTTGAGTGTGTGGGGAAGTTCCTGGTTCCTGCCATTCATTCCCTGCTGCCAAAACACACTCCTCCCCACTTCCCTTTCAAGCAGGAATATGCAGCAGGGAGTTTAAAGGCAGGGCAGGTGAGGTGTTCCCTGTCCTTCCTCTCTGATACACTTGAATATATGCCTGTTAAAGAGCAAAACCCAGTGGCTGATGGGATTTCGTCTCTTTTTAGGGAAATAATCTCCCATCAGCCAGTGGACTTGACTCTCTCTGTTTCTGTCTTTCTGAGGGGGTTTGGAATCATGTTAAAGAGAAAACAGGACATTATTTTAAAGCTCCTGCACACTCCTGGAACGAAAATGTATCAGAAGGCTTTGGGGGGGGAGCTGACAGAGCTGAACATCGGCATTTTCTCTGAGCTCCTCATTTTATTTAACTGAGACAAAATGGTCCCCTTTCTCCTGATCTATGGAGGTGTGAAAATAATTTCCAAATTGGAAGAGGGGGAAAGCTTGGGGAACTCACCCAAATGTAGTACCAAAAAATGTATTGACGAGACTGACTTATCTGAATGGGCTTCACCTATACCGTAGTGCTGGTAAAGGAACGTTTGCCTTTGTAAAAGCCATTTTAATCAACAGAGGTTGCACAGAGAAAAAGAAATTTTGGTGTAGAACCTGGTGGAGCTAATACATTTTCTGCCATTGATTTGAAGCTCATATTGCCAGGTTATGCTGTTTAAAGGCAAAAAGAGGAATCACAGTGTATAAAAAAGTTTATTGTGTATAATATTCTATAGACTTTTTTACAATAAACTATTCCATATTGGAATACATTTTGTCTGTGACAGCAAATGGTAGCTTTTGTTATTCTATGTAACTATTTATTTCTCTAAAACATTTCCACCCTTTTCTTCAGCTAAAAAAGGCTCCAGGAGCAGCTAGCAAAATGAGTAATGAGACAGCCCTTATCCTCATGCTTACATTCTGAAACACAGTAGAAATGAAAACAGGATTGGGAGTGAGAAAGGGGTGGTGGAGGGAAATCGAAGCAAAGTCAGGCATTAAGTCTTAGTGATTGTTCATCAGTACCAACTGGAATGTACACAGTTCAAACAGAGAAGGAGCCAAAATAGCTGGTTTGTCAGCTAAGTTTCCTACTCAAGTGCTGGATAGCTCAGTGGCTTAAATCTCTGGCTACAAAGCCAGAGATTACGAGTTCAGTTCCAGAGGCTGGACTTGATGATCCATTCCAGTTCTGCAGTTCTAAGGTTATTATTATTATTATTATTATTATTATTATTATTATTATTATTATTATTATTATTATTATTATTATTATTAGTATTAGTATTAGTATTAGTATTAGTATTAGTATTAGTATTATTAGTATTATTAGTATTATTAGTATTAGTATTAGTATTAGTATTAGTATTAGTATTAGTATTAGTATTATTAGTATTATTAGTATTATTATTATTATTATTATTATTAGTAGTAGTAGTAGTAGTAGTAGTAGTAGTAGTAGTAGTAGTAGTAGTAGTAGTAGTAGTAGTAGTAGTAGTAGTAGTGTTGTCCCTCCATCTCCTGTTGCCTGGTGGAATCGCTGTTGGGTGATAGTGAATGTTGGTGGTCTTACTTTAGCCATATATGACTAGGTGAGATGAGAATCCATATGAATGGAGTGTGGATTATAGACTATATCAAATCCTGTGCATTTCAGAGGAAAATTGACAATCAGAGGGAACCTATTCATCATTACTTAATGTAGTGGGGCTGATTTGGAGAAGAGTTATTGCTTTTTATGATAGAATTGTGAAAGTTAATAGGAACTATGTACTGTACAGTAGTCAGGTCTAGGTCATTACAAACATGGAGGCCTTAAACAGGTTCACACAAAACAAACTTTACCTACATCTGATGGTAGATGGTTAAAATATGTGTAATGTGTGTAAACACACATCTTGCTCTTTACATCCTGTTAGGGTGAAAAATATTGTTGCAATTAAACATTGGTTAATATAAAACAACAGAGTGATTGTCACTTAAATAGAACCAAGCATGACTTGATGGTTGTAATTCCTCATAAAAAAGTTGACAACAAAGCCTTACTGTCTGATTATACTTTCACACTGATGGATACGAGACGTAGGGAAGCTGACAAACTTACAGCATCTCAGGAAGGTAAGGAAGAGTTTGATGCTTCAAGTAGTGTGATCCTAATTGTTTCCCAACCAGTAGTATGAAGTAACCATCCCTTTTCATTGGCTGTTGGATATCTGTCTGATTGCAGAACTGATCAAACTAATATGCTGCCCACTTAATATATTCAGCAGAAGTACATCTTGCATGGTGTTCATGCTTTCTAGAATAGGACAGTTCTTTGAATAGCTACTGTCTGGCAGCAACTACACTGATTGAACTCATAGCGTTGTACATTACTATGTCAAAACGTTGAAGGCTTTTTAAAAGGTCAGGTTTTTACTTCAGTGCATGATTGATACCAAGTTCAGAGAGGGCTGTTATTGCTTCTGGGCATTTTGCTGAGGTTTCTCAGACTGACCTCTTTGTGCTTGTAATGACACTGTGTTGCACCCAGATAAGGCATGAATGGAAGGCAGAATGTTCCATGGTTGTAACAACACCAGAGGCTGAAAGATTTCTCCTGCATCCTTTCATTTTCCTAATTCAAACCATGATGTCAGAGAATCATATAACTGTAGTATTGGAAGATAGATACATCAGGGGCCATATAACCCTCTACCAGTACAGCAATCCATATACTGGGCAACAAAGACAATACCTAACATGGAAACATCTGAATCAACAGCTCATTGTGAGATACACTTTGTGGATTAGACATTCGGTGTGAGGTTGCTTTTGAAAATTACCGGAAATTTCAGCTGTTCCAAAATGCTATGGCCAGACTGTTGACCGGGGCCAGTCACAGGGAGCATGTGACCCCTGTGTTGCTATACCTTTACTGACCACTGGTGCCGGTTATGTTCCATAAAACCTATATGATTTGAGAAAAGGCCACCAAGAAAACTTGAATATTGTATTATATTATTATATTTGGTCAGAAATTCTGTTAGCACTGCTGTTGATAAAGTTATTCAGCTAAGTACTGTAAATACATATATTCTGGGTTTTTCTATTTTGTAAAATTAATAGTCATGGAATAAAGAGATAGACTGGTAACTGGTTGAAGACCACAAAGCAGAGAGAAGAAATAAATAGATTGTTCTCACAATTAAAGGATTTTTAAAAAGTCAGCTTCCACAAAGATCGTTATTAACACTTCTGTTTTTAACTGGTTCAGAAATTATTTGAAATTAGGGATAAAGATAGGGGGAGAGGGTCATTTACTCTTTGGAAACTTCTACCAGTAGCTGTATAAAATATTGTTTCCATGTTAGGTATCATCAGGAAAGGGTTACTAATAAAATAGCTAGTACCAAAATCCTCTTGTGTACCTATGCAAATGATGTAACATTGCTCCATGTTAAGAAATCACCCTAAGCATTATTAGTTGCATTCTGAGTACAACTCAATATGCAAATGATAATGTCTACAGTGATTCTTAAATTAGGGTGAATTGCCTGCAAATGTTACATTGTATATGCTATGTTAGTGTAATTTGGTAAGAGGGTTTGGGCCAATATCATATTGGCTTTGAACAATCTATAATGGAACCACCATGAAATGATGATTGTTGCTCCTCAGAAGGAGTCTTATAAAGATGGAAACGTTCAGAAAGAGGCAGCCATGTTGACCAAGAGACTGGGAACAAGTCTTCTAAGGAGGAGACTACAAATTTGGGACACTGTAGTTTAGGAAAGAAGACTCCCTGGAAAAGACCCTGATGTTGGGAAAGTGTGAGGGCAAGAGGAGAAGGGGACGATAGAGGACAAGATGGCTGGACAGTGTCATTGAAGCTACTAACATGAATTTGACCCAACTCTGGGAGGCAGTGGAAGACAGGAGGGCCTGGCATGCTCTGGTCCATGGGGTCACAAAGAATCAGACACGACTTAACAACTAAACAACAAGTTTAGGAAAATATGAGTAGTAAAAAAAGCATAACAAATATGCATAATATTACAAATGGGTATGGAGAAGGCAGCTAGAGAAACATTTTTATTTTTAATTGAATGTTGTGAATATAGTAGACTTTATGTTCAGCTAACGAACTTAATTGGTGGACAATTTAGGACAATGAAAAGGACATTTCAGGGACCATGGGTCAATAGTAAGAGTGCGTGCAACAAAGGCCAAATACAGTTTCTATATAATATCCATATGAAATATTTATTTACACAATGCATACTTAAGATGCAGAATTAATTAATACAAGATATTCATATAATCACTACCTAGCTAAATTACTTTCCTTTTATAAGAATTTTAAAAATTCTTGGGAATCTGATCTGCCTGAATAGCTAGGCACAAGCTTTTCCTGAATAGTGGACGCTGAGGCTGAACACCAATGGAAGGTTGTTGCTTTCCTGCCTTGTTTGTAAACTCCCCCGAGGCATTTATTTGGTTGCTGCCAGACAGAGAATGCTGCTCTGACCATTAGGGGATTTCAGGTTCTAAAGTTACCATTACAATTACAGGGAGGCTTATCAGGAATTGTGATTAAGAATGAAGACCATTCTTTTTACAGGGGAAAGCTATTGAAGATTCAGAGAAAAGTTAAGTATGTTTGCAATATCAGCAAAAATCCAGCAGGTTGTGCTCATGGATTCTGTTTCTAGGCTCCACATGCAGGCCTTTTACTTCTAAAAACAGGAACAGAGGTGAAATGAAGTGATGAAGTGGAGGGCTGTTCTACGTCTGCCTTCATATAACAGTCATGTACAAGGTTCCCTCTAAGTGAGCCTCTGCCTCCCTCTGTGCAGCTGTCTTCGCCCTCCACACAGCGGACCCTTCAGACCAATTGAACTGCTTTCTAAAGTGAAAGGTGTTTTTGTCCAAAGCCAACAGAACTGAACCCAGTTATCTTCGTTTCCTTCCTATCTTGTTTTGTTCTCCCAGTCCATCAACCTTCAAAACATTTTTCCTGCTTTGTGCTCCTTAAGATACATTTCTTGTTATTCCAGTAGTACTGTTAGGCTACTTCTGTGTGTATCTAAACTATATTAGACATTTATTTGTCTTTCCCAACTTTTCCACCTAGTGAGAGAAACCTTCACTATTTAAACATTTTAATACTTGTCACCATATTTTTCCATGTATAAGACACTACTTTTTCCTAAAATCATTACACTAAAAATTGAGGGGCGCCTTTTACACAAGACTAAGCTGAGATAGTTGAGGAGAAAACAAAATGGCTCCTACAGTACCTTGCCTCTGTAAACAAGCTTCCTTCAGTCATAAGGCTTAGTTTCCTACAGTCAGGTGATTTATCTTCCTCCATTCACGAGCCTTATGGAACTGACATCAGCTGATGCTCAACAAACCAATTGAAAAAACCTCTTGGAGGTAGAGCCTGAAGGCTCAGATTCAACAGGGATTCCCAATGGCTGACCATTCTGAACCCAGAGGCTGAATACTCATAGCTAATTTTTTTTTAATTTGAGGGTTAGAAAAGTGGGGGGGGCATGTTATAAATGGAAAAATACGGTATACTGTATGTTTTATTTGGAATTTGATCATCCTGTTTCTGTTCACCTCTCTCTCTCTCTCTCTGTCTCTCTCTGTGTGTGTGCGTGTGTGTGTGTGTGTGTGTGTAGAGGCAAAGGAGGAAATAGAGGGATAAGGACATATTTTCTTGGCACTGGTCTCACATGCAGTCTCCTCCCTCAAATGTCCCTCATCTGCAGAAGGCAGCCTTACCAGCATCTTGGAGCAATGCTCCCTGTCCCAGTACTTCTGAGACTCCTAGTCCTAAAGGAAATGGGGCCAATCACACTTCAAAGTGGGCTTTTTGTGTAGAGAAACAGGCACTGCCTCTCTCTTCTACCATCAGGAAATTGTGTCAGCCCACAAAGCCCTCCTTAGTTGTTAGATATCATTGAGTCTATCCTACTGATAATGTTCATTTGGTTCAACCACACGCTGTTGCTCATTGCTCTGTGCTGCAATCTGCAGTCACACAACATCTTCAGCAGGATGTTGGTGCCTCCCCCCCCCCCCCCGTGTACCAGATATCCATGGAGAAAGTGATGCCTTGGCTGTAGCGGGCAGGGCCATAGACAATGCATTTCCAGGCACAATTTACACATGGTTTGGTTCATAATTTCAGTCCCAAAGAGCAACAGCGATCAAGCAGCCATTGAACAGATGGTGGACAAGTAACTAATGGAGCACCTCTTTAGTCATGGTTATATTATCATCAACATGGTGAAGAATATATTCATCGGGGGGGAAATAGTTTTGTGAGCATCATCTGCATCATCTACAAACTTCACATCTTTCTTAGTGATGATGCTGTGGTTTGAGGGTGAAGCATTTTATACCGTAATATGCCTCATCTTCAATACTGTATTTTTCGCTCCATAAGACGCACATACTTTCTCCCCCACTAAAAATAGGCTCAGCCACCACCACCCAGAATCCTCCCACTGCCATGCTGGGAGGCCTCTGAACTGGCCCCAGAGGCTGCTTGCTGTGGCAGCCACATTGGACCTCACCACTCTGCCATCTGCACTGCTGGCTTTCCAGGATCTGCCTCCTAGAGCCCACCTGGAAAACCAGCAGGGCCAACAGGCCTATGGCAGCTAATGTAAATGGCAGAGGGCAGTGAAAACAGCCAAGTACCAAAGGGGAAAGAGTGATTCTAAAAAGTCCAGGTTAAACCACAAACACAGTCCCCCACTACCACAAATTAGGCAGTTGATTTTCCCACATTTGGGGAAATCACAGGGATCAGCACATCCAAAGTGCAATAGATGAGCCTTACCCTGGGAAAAACACTTTTACAATAATGGTATCTCCCCTGCCAGGTATGAGTTTGAGTGGCCCCTGCACCTCCTTCCCCTTTCTGTGCCCTTTTCCCCAAAGGCATGGTGACCCCCCCCCCCCAGCTACACCTCCTGATCAGAACAGGGCTGCACAGCCCCAGTCCCGCCAGAGGCCAAGAGAGCTCCTGAGTATTTTGGGGTGCCCCACAGGATCCCCATCAGGGGCTGGGTGTTCCTCCCACAATCCTCCAGTGTGCAGATATTAGCATACTTAATATGTGGGGGAGGCAGGGAAAGCGGGAAATTCAAACTTTCAGTTAGTGAAGAGGCTGCTTGTCTGCTTTCTTGCTAGTCCAAGCAGTTAGAGAGCTGGGAGAGAGACCTGGGACTGCCTGGTATTGTCATTTTAAAATGTGCGTGCTTGCTTTAAAAGCTGCTTGTTTGGGGTTAAACCATGCTTGGGTGAAAAGGTGCTCCCTTTGAGTTGAAACCTGCTTGTGTAGAAACATGCATATTGGTACTTGCTAGTTTAAAAGCTGCCTGGAAAGCCTTTCCGACCAGCGCCGATCAGCTGTTAGGTGGGGAGAGGGGAGGGGGCAGGGGCAGGAGCAGAGAAGAGCACAAAATGGCTGCCGGCTGCCTACCAGCTTTTAGCTGTTTGGTGCTCTTTTTCGGCTGTTTGGGGGGCTACCAAGGCACTGTGAAGAGCCAGGCTCAGTCTACAGTACCTGGTAAGTGACTTTCTTTTAATTTTTTTTAAAGTTTCTGACCTCCCCCCCTCCCAAAGTGCATTAATTAATATTCAGTGCATTTCTATGGGAAATTTGGATTCGACTTGCAAACTTTTCAACTAGTTCTGGGCATCTAATAGAGAATGTATTTCCAAAGGGTGTTGCAGCAAGGAAACTAACTGTGTTAACAGCTGTTAAATAGTTTAATTCCACTATTTATCCTCCACACAACTAAAAGGGACCTCTCAATGCAGTGCCAAATCTGACAAACCATTTCTAACTTAATATAGGCTTGAGCTATAGCTGGGCAGAGTTGCACAACAATCTCATCTGTCCTTGAGACATTTCTGTAAGCATGGGGAGGAGGTGGATGAAAGGAAATGTAAAATATATGTAGAGTGGTATAGGTCTTATCATTGGCTGATAATGTTCTATATGTACTTGATTAAAATTTATGGTACACAAATTAAGTCTCTGTTAATGACAGTGGTAATGGTTTTTTAATGCCACTGTTGACTGCTGTTCACTTTACATGGTTTAAATGTTATTCTGTTATAGTTTATTAAATATTTTATTGCACTATTTGGTTCAGAATATATTTTCCCTGCTTTCCTCCTCTAAAAATTAGGTGTGTCTTAAGGTCAGGTGCATCTTATGGAGCAAAAAATACAGTATGTTTGACCTCTGTGGGAAAATTCCAGACTACTTCCACCATAGCATCAATGGCAGTGTTGAACATTCTGATACCCTTTGCTGTACTGCCGCAGTGCCACTGTGCTAGTTTAAAGGATGTTACCACCTGGAAAGGGTGTAATTGAAAATACTTAGTGCTTTGGATAAGAAAATTGCCACTCTAGCTATGCATCTATCTCTACCTGCCCACTTAATGTCACAATTAAGTAACATGGCCCAGTGAGTGGTATCCTAGAAGGCTGACTCACAAAGTTTAGGACATACTGGCCTCTGGCATTTCCTGCTGCCTCTTCTTTCTGCCAGCCTTCTTCACCAGCCGCTCTGTACCATGCTTCCATCCTCTTCTACTAGCGAATTCTGTCAGCCTGACAATTGGCTCTTCCTCAGTGATTAGTCCATCGGCCTGCCTCCTTCTCTGTGCAAGGCTGCATACAACCTTAGCAGCCAGCCTCCTCCACCAGCAGCTGTTTCTGCTTGCTAGTATGCCCTTTCCTCCACCATGCCTCATTTTTTGCCTGCCCAACTCCCTGGACTGGCTCTGAATCAGTTCTAGCAGATAGCCAGTATGGCACAGTGGGTTACTGAGAGGGGAGGGGAAGAGGGGACCATGAAATGGCTACATCCAACACTGCCAGATGGTACATTTCACTATAAATACATTTCATCTTAAACTGCTTTTCAAGCATCATATTCTCTAGCTCCCAGAGTTCTGGGAAGAAACTTGTCCCACTTTCAGAGAAATTGCCCCCTCCCCTAAATTGTGGAGGGGGGCATCACACACACACACACACACACACACACACACACACACACACACTTTTAAGACTCCTGTTTCGTAAGAGCTACTGTTCTTACCCATCTGAAATTTGAAATTTTGCAAATTTCCTGCTACTCGCTATCAGTTTTACAGCCATGATCCAAAATGAATGTAGAGAGATTGTGCAACACAACAACAGTGGTAACAAAACCGTGCTCCTCTTTGTCTGCACTTTGGCAGAGGTAAGCTCTGCTGAGCTTCCACATTTTCTCTTTTTATACCCAGGTCTGTTTTTTAAAAAGGTATATACCCCAGTGATAAAATTTCTAGCCAAATGAAAAAAAATGTACCATCCACCTGTTTGCCTGCAGTTTGGCAAGCCCAGTCCCCTCTCAATGTGTACTGTACTAAGCCTGCTCAGCCCAGGGACTGGATTTGGGGGGGCACATCACTCCAAATTTTCAAAGGGAGTTGCCCATCCACCACAGTCATAAGCCTCTCTTGCTTCACTGTGGCAAAAAGGAAACTTCATGTATTTCTTATAATAGTTAGTGAAAAGCATGAAGTTTCAGATTCCTGGGTCTCAACTTCAATTAAGGTCACATGCTGAAGTAAATTCTAGCAGAAGTGGTTAGTTTTCCCACGTGATAAATTGGAATCCAAGCCAAACTGGCCAGTCTATGTAACCAAGCATGTGGTGGCAGTAGAATAAAAAATAAAACATTTGCTGGTTTTCAGAGGCAAGGTGAGCTTGTTCTATGGCAGAGATCCAATATTTATGTTTAGCACAACTCAAGCAGTCCTATAGTCTGCTTTGAGCAAAAAGTATATAGTTTGATTCTATAACAGTTTAAGTAACTGCCCTTTGTTCTTTACATGAGAATGGTCTAGACCTTGCTGACGAAGATCTGTGAAGAACAGAGCTGCCAATTAACAGTAATACATTCCCTGAGATTTGAGGGTCCCTAAATGAATGAAGTGTTTATTTATCAACTATAAGTCATTAAAATACATTAAAATAAAATAATAAGCAGCAGGTGAGATAGTTAATTAAAAAAGAAAATACAATAAGGCGTAAGCAGGAATCAGAGAGACGGATGTACAGGGAACAAGCGAGCTCGAATGTTAATTGCAGCCAAGGCAAAGTTTGCCACGTTTAAGGTGGTATTGGCGTTAATGTCAGCCAGGAGCCAGCAGACCTGGGCGAGATTAGGTCTGTCTTGGATGGAAGTCAGAGAACTTGCCAAAAACCTTGATCTAGGGGAGTGGTAATATGGACATCTCAAAAGGTAGTGAGTGATGTCTTCGACTTCTCCAAGGTGGCAAGGACAAATTCTTAGGTGATAGGGCAGATTCTCATGTCTGCCCTCTAACACTCTTGAAGGCATACATTGAAAACGTAGAGCGGTAAAGGCCTTGCGAAGGGCAAATGTAGTTATCCAGGTCAAATAGTTTTCCATGACGAAAGTTGACTTATAGAGTGGGAGTGAAAAGGAATAGGGCGAGCTAGAGATGATGCAAAGGTCACTTCTGATATGAAAAAGGCGAATTGTATCCTTGAGACTAGCTTTCACACATTTGGGCGGAAGAGCGGTTAAAGAATCTAAGTCGATGCCATAGGAGTCAGTTATTTGTTTCACAGCACTCACCCAGGATTTAAGAGAGGGGTTGGCCAGTTGTTCTCTAAGGCAGATCTTAGGTAAACTGGTGTCATTCATTTGGGACAGTTTATGCCAGTACCGGACTAGTGCTGAATGGCAGGTGGCAGCTACAGAGATAAGGCCTACTTCTGCCCTAAGTAAGGAGGCTGGAGTACTCCGCGGGACACACAAGATGGAGCGAATGAAGGTGTTCTGTGCGGCGTCTAGGGTCGAAATGTTTGTGTATCCCCAGATTTCGGCCCCAAAGGTCATTTGGGGAATCAGTTTCTTGGCAAAAATTTCAGTAGCGGGAGGAACCAAGTTGCCTCCTTTAGACCTTGTAAAGTGTAGGAGGGCTTGGATGGCATGGGCGGCTTTAAGCCTTGCTGAGTCCAGGTGTTTTGACCAGGAAAGATGAGGGCCAAAAATAATACCCAAGTAACGAAAGGCTGACACTTGCTCGATTGGGAAGTCCCCAAGCCTCCAGGTATGTTTTCTGCGGTGGTTCCCAAAGGTCATCACTTTGGTTTTTGGTCAAAACCTCACCTGGATTGTCAGGGGTTGTTTTTTAGAGGTGATCCCCCACAAGAGGTAAAATATGTCTTTTTATTATTAATTTCCTCATTTATCTTGTGTCTAGCATGCTTTGTTTTTTACTGGCCATTGGAAGATAAATGTGGGCTTTCATTTGAAATTTTCTTTTTCTTCAGCATCTGTAGCTGGAGCATAGACCTGGATGATGATTATAACAGGCTAATTATATGTGCACGCTCTTTAAAGTTAATTTGCCTTTGGAATGCTATTTCACTCCTGCCTAATTCTGTGCCTTTGCTGCTGCTGTTGCTACTTTGATGAAAGCATTAAAAAAGAGACAGAACTTACTTTTAAAGAAAAAATGAAGCTCAGTTGCTCTCACACAAACATTGTGTGTGGGTGTGTCTATGCATGCACATGCATACACAAATGTGCATTCATGAGCAGTGGCACAGCCCTGTCCTGTTGGTTTGGGGGAGGGGTACAATTAGGGTTGCCAGAAGTCTAGCAAAACGAGGACATGTCCTACTTTTTAGGGTCATGTCCTCCGTCCGGCAGGCAAAACTAAAAAACTTTAAAATGTCCGGCTTTTGTTTCTCTACCCCCACCCGCTGCAGCTGAACCTCTCCTTGTTACTTCTTTGGTTGTGGCACTTGTAAATCCTCCAGTTCTTTCAGAGATCGGAGATAAGGTGGCTTGATTGATTAGGGCTGTAAAATGGCCCCCGAGCACTCAATCCCCGGCTTGTGGATGTCTGCTTCTGCCCGGAGCTGAATAAGGCAGGAAGGTGCAAGAGGGATGGATGGAAACCTGGACAGGAGTGAAGTGAGTGCACTTGCTTGCCTGCCGGAGGGGAGGCTGTTGTGGGGTTTGGGGTGGTGGTGGTTCAAAGCCAGGGAAATAGGGGCCAGGCCGGTCCCTCCTTTCTCCTAAAGCCGGGGAGCAGGAGGCACTTTTATCCCCTCCTTCTGCCTTGACCTCCTAACTCTGGAGCATGTGCAGAGTGCGTTTCCAGGTCCAGGAGCATATGCAGAGTTATCCCCCATGCTTGTGGGAGCTGGAACACACACATACACACACACACAAGTGGATTGCTCTCAGCTTGAGAAATTGCAAAGGGTGGAGAAAATGGCTCTTTGTGTGTGTCTGTGTCTGCAAATCCATTTTCTCCACCCTTTGCATTTCTCAAGCTGAGAGCAATCCGCTTGTGTGTGCGTGTATGAGTGTGTTCCAGCCGCCTAGAGTGGTCCTCACCGACCAGATAGGCAGGGTATAAATTAAATTATTATTATTATTATTATTATTATTATTATTATTATTATTATTATTATTATTATTATTATTATTATTATTATTATTATTATTATTATTATTATTATTATTATTATTATTATTATTATTATTATTATTATTATTATTATTAATAATAATAATAATAATAATAATAATAATAATAATAATAATAATAATAATAATAATAATAATAATAATAATAATAATAATACTGTGCTACTATTCGTCCCAAGAAAGTGGCCTGAGAAAGGTAGTCCTTGGTTTTACTGAATCTCCTGTTGTTGTCGGTGTGGTGGGCCCTGGTCCGATTGTGGTGGCCCGGCCAGCCCCCTATCCTGGTATGGCAACATCTCATCGTGGCTGTGTAAGGTACTGGGGCATGCTGCATGGTTAATAAAGTAAACAGTAATACAGTAAATTCAATTGTTCTCTCTCTCCCCCTCTTTGTGTGTGTGTTTGTGTGTGTGTGTGTGTGAGAGAGAGAGAGAGAGAATCAACTGTTTGTGCTTTGTAGTTATGTTTGGGGACCATAAAAGTTATACAGTACCCAGATTTTCAAGTACAGTAGTGTGATGATTTGTGTTTTTATGTGTATTAGAATGGGATATGTAGTCCTAAGATTGTCCCAATAGAATCCATCTTGATTCAAAGTCTGCTCTGTAGTAGGAAAGTTTTTCATGCTGTTTCAGAGAAGCTTCGCTCTCTGGTTATCTCGTTGCTAAGATGAGCAGAGAGCAGAGACTTTCGTAGTCAAAATAATTCTGCTACAAAGTATGATAACAACTGAAGCTCCATGAGAAAGTTAGGCGGGACAACAAGACCCAGGAGGGGGTGTTCCTTATGAAGAATTCTGGGAAGAAGAGGGAAGTTGGTAGGGAGTTGGAAAAAGATGGAGTTGGACTGAGAAAGGTCAGACACGTGCCATTCCCATAATGGTTTGTAGCTTTGATATGGACTATTTTTCCTACCATGGACTGATGGAAGTCAACTGGATTTCATCTAGCATCAGCCTATGAAGACCCAAGACACGTGAGATGGACTGTGTTATGCTTTTTATTAGTTAGCATAATTCTATTTCTTTATTTTTCCAGCTGGAGTGGGGAGGGGAGTGTTCCGTTTGTCTTGATATGAAAATGTACCTACTGAACTATTTTACTATCAACTGGAACCTTTTCTAAAGCAATTCTTTTCAATAAAGCAGTAATGTTTTGATCTGCATGCATTGGTTCTTGCACAGACTAGCTGAATGTCTAATTGGCCATGTGTGTTTGCTACCAAAGATTTAGAGCCAGATTATTCTGAGTATAACTCATGGATTTGTCTGTGTGTGTTGCTTTCTTAATAAAGGAGATTGGCTTTTGAGGAAGAAGTTTAGACAGGACCTGGCTGAGACCTAAGTGGCTCTGCTCAGCAGTCAGAGGTTTGTCTGAATTTCGGACCCATCCCAGTCTCCGGCACCCCCGTAAATCTCTTTGGAGATAAGGGGCTGCTTACATGGTGCAGCGGTGACACGAAACATGGGCTTTGATTTATTGTGTTTACTTTGGCTTAAGTTGAAAGCAGCAAGCATCTCGATGCATGTGCTTTTCACAGCTGGGAAATCCCAAGCCTTGGCAGAGGGGTTTCTTCCACGCTATTTACTTTGAAGGGCTATAAATTAGCTATATTGCATTTTTCTTTTCAGCTAAGGGTCTTAAAGAAAGACTTAGCTTTAAGCGAAGTCTGTAAGAACTAATGCTTTGGTTATGTAATTGGGCTGTTTAATGAGTGGGCATTTTCATGCAAGTAAGCGGTCGCCCTTTTGAAGCTCCAGGGTAGGGCTGTTTTTTGCCAGAGTGTTTTATGGCTTTGCCCTCGCCCTACAGTTTCGGCTACAGGGGCAGGGAGAGGATTTTTCCTTTTGGGTCAACTTGGCGTCTGCGTTAGTTGCAGCTTGCATGGAGCAACACTTAGAAGGAGAAGAATTTTTGGAATTGCCTGGAGAGCTGTTTGTGACTCAGAGAAAAGTTAAGATTGGTGGTGCATCTGCTAGGCTGCCTTTGGTTAGTAAAGATACGAAGCCCTTGCATCAAGAGCTTTTGGAGGCTGTTGAGCACAGCGTTTTGACTCAAAGTGGAGCTAAGCAAAGGATTACTTATGGTTCTTCATAACTAAGAAGGGAATTACAAAAGGGCAATATAATGGCTAAACTCCCAGCACAGGACATCAAGGACCTACTTGGATCTGATCCAGATCAGACTTGGTCTAAGTTGCAACAGATGGATCAGGCAGAGGAAATGGCGGGTACCAGCACTCCAGTAGGGAGGGGAGTGCCAGCCAGGGACATTCCTGATGAAACAGCAGGAGTGGCAGCAGCAGCAGCCGGTGCTGAGGGTCCTGATCCTAACAAGAGTCTATCACCAGTGGATAAGTTAACCCTTATGTTTGCTGATTTTGTTGCTTGTCACACTCAATCTATTCATAATCAGAACATTGCTGATCAGTTATTGAAGCAGTACAGAGAGAAAAAGGTGGAGTGTTTGGTTAATGAGCTGAAGGAAAAAGAGGAGTTTAAGAACTCAATAGCCAGTGTTGATAGAAGCAATCTACCTTACTACCATGATGGCGATGATATCTTATCATTTTTATCTATATATGAACAAGCGTGTAGAGATCTTAGGATACCTGAGGCCTGGTACCTCAAGTTATTGCGTACTCAGTGTTCTGGGCAACTTGCCAACATTGTAGCCAAATTATCTGATGAGGACCCTGACTGGCCTATTTTTAAAGAGGTGGTAAAGAGAAAATTTGGTTTCACTTTGGAAATACTGAGGCAGAACTTTAGAAAACTGAAAAAGCAGCCTAATGAGTGTTATTCTGCACTAGCTGACAAAATAGAACATCTAGGTGATCAGTGGTTGAGCTCCTTGGGCGTCAGTACCTTTGAGGATTTAAGAACTGTGTTGTACAAGGAGCATTTTCTTAATTTGGTGCCTTCAGAAATAAGGAGTACTTTGTTGGAGAGAAACTACAAAGACTTGCAAACCCTTGCTTTAAAAACTGATGAAATTCTCTCCTTTAAAATGCATGAACCTGCTGTTAGGGCAAAGACTGCACCAGTAGTGCCTAAGAGACAGAGTCAGCCTGATTTTAGAAAGTCCTTTTCTCAAGAGCCCAGGCCAAGTTCATTTGAACAACGCAGGAGCCTAGCTCCTAGCCAGAGTAAAACACCTCTTAAATGTTTTGAATGTGGTGGCTCTCATCTGCGACGAGATTGCCCAAGGTTGAATATGCCAACTAGCCAAGTTAAGGAGCCAGCTAGAAAAACACCTGTTCCAGCTCCACGCAGATCTAAAGCAGGCACTCCCAAGATGGCGTATGTAAGTTCTGTGCCAGCGGGAACTCAGCAAGTGCCAGCTGCCAGTAGTGCAGTTTCTGTGCCTCACCAGTCAAGCATTGTGCCTTCACAGAGTCAGGAAGGAGTTAACTTAACTGTAACCCCTTCGCAAGCCAGTGGAATGCAGGCAGCAGTAAACCAATATGTGCCTAGAATTTTGGACTTACAAATTGCTTCAATTTCCTCAGAAATTGTAAAAGAGACAACCTCAGGAGAGAAATTTTCCATTATGGATCCTGATTGCATAGTACCAACTACACAAAGGGACTGGGCAACCCGCACATTTTCTGAGGTGGTTTTTCTTCACACACCTGGAGGTGATATGGCTTTAAGCGCTTTTCGTGACTCGGGTGCGGACATTTCTTCGATAAGCAGACATTTTCTAGACCCCACCTTGATTCTGAACAATCTGAGGTGTCCAGTAAAAACTTATGGGTCTATAGAGACTGAGCAGAAGTGTGGCCCTTTGGCATATGTAAAAATTACCTACAAGTCCTGGTCAGATGCAAAACATATTTTAACCCATGAGGGAAAACCTGATTTTCTGCTTGGAAATGATCTTGCCTTTTTGGATCACATGCAGAGTCAAAATGCAACTTCGATGCTGGTAGTCACGCGTTCTCAAAGTAGGGAGATGCATGATCCTGAACTGGAGCAGGAATCCACTGAGGATAGCTCAGATGGAGACCTTATGCAACAGCAGCCTCTTGTGACCAAACCTGATAATGCAGCTACAACTGAAACTATAATAGAGGAGGTGATACCTAAGGGATCAGAGGACTTTAGACTGAAGCAACTTAATGATCCCTCTCTAGCTTCTTTGAGGTCACAAGCAGACAACTATGCTGAACGTCCTGCGCATCAGCAAGTTAGTTTCCTGTGGGGAGAAAATGGACTTTTGTACAGAGAATATTTCCCCAAATCCAACTTGGATGCCCAACCTATTCAACAGTTAGTTGTGCCTACTGAATATAGACTGAGAATACTAGAAATGGCTCATGACCATCCGAGTAGTGGGCACCAGGGAATACAAAAAACCCTAAAGAGGATTTCTCAACATTTTTACTGGCCTGGTATTTCAAAAACTGTAAAGGACTATGTCAGTTCTTGTGACTATTGCCAACGCACAGGCCATCAAACTGACAAGGTAAAGGCCGAAATGCAGATTATGGAGATTCCTGACCAAGTGTTCCAGTGTTTGCAAATGGATGTGCTAGGACCTTTTGTTCCTACTAAATCTAAGAAGAAATACATCATTTCTTTCATCTGTTCAGCCAGTAGGTGGATCGAAGCCTATGCTATTAGCAACCTTACAGCTACCACCATAGCTAGAATCATCGTGGACTTGTGCTCGCGTATTGGAGTACCATCCAAAATAATTTGTGATCAAGCAGGAGCCTTTACAAGTGAACTTATGCGTAAGATCTGCGAGATAAGTGGAATAACCATCAGTTTTAGCACGGCCCATCATCCTCAATCTCATGGTATGGTGGAAAGAGGTCAACAAACTTTGCTTAGGATGATTAAAACTTTGACCCAAGAATATGGAAACATTTGGGATGAACTTTTGCCTTTTGCTTTGTTTGCTTACCGTAGCTCAGCTCATTCTTCACTAAGTGGCTTTTCTCCAAGTGAGGTGGTGTTTGGAAGAAATCCACAAGGACCATTGGACTTCCTGAAATCTGATTGGGAAGGTGTGGTTAAAAGTAGTACTGTGCCAGTTGCTGATTTTGTCAGAAAACTTCAAGAGAAACTCTTGGCTGTCCAGGAGTTGGCCAGAGACAATTTGTTGGACGCTCAAGCAAGTCAGAAGTTCTTCCACGATAAGAGATCCAGACACAGGGAATTTTCTGTGGGTGATTTGGTACTTGTCCTGAACCCACTCAGACCTTCTAAGTTAGAAGTTGTCTGGGAAGGTCCAGGTGAAATTGTTCAAAAATTGGGAAATGTCAATTATCTTGTCAAAATGTTGGATTCTAATAAGAAACCTGTTCTTTATCATGTCAATAGTTTGAAACTGTACAAAGATAGATCTGCAATGGTCTTTCAATGTCATGCTGAATATTTTCATGCTGCAAATGAACCTATTGATATGTTGTCTGAATTGCAAGATGCAGGTACATGGTCTGATAATCTTGTTTTAACAGGTACCGTTGATCAGAAAGAAAAGTTGTTTCAAATTTTAGAACAATACCAGGATGTGTTTTCAGATAAACCAGGTTACACCAAATTGATCAGTCATGTGATAACTACTGAGAACAATGCCCAGCCCATACGGTCTAGCCCATATAGAGCAATTGGTAATCATGCTATCCAGATTGAACAAGAGATACAAAAGATGTTATCTTTGGGGGTGATTGAACCGTCATTCTCCCCTTGGGCTTCACCGGTGGTACTGGTGCCAAAACGTAACGCTCTGGGTGAAATTCTCGAGGAAGTAAGATTTTGTGTTGATTACAGAAAGTTAAACAGTGTTACTGTTCCAGATCCATACTCATTGCCTAGAATGGATGATTTAATTGAACATCTTTCAAAGGCTAAGTTTATCAGCATTCTCGATCTAAAGAATGCTTATTGGCAGCTTGATTTAGCTGAAGATTCACAAGATAAGACCGCTTTCATCACGCATGTGGGAACTTTCCGTTTCCGAAGATTGCCATTTGGTTTGAAGAATGCTGGTGCTTCATTTCAAAGGATGATAGACAAACTTTTACAAGGGTTACCTTTTGCAAGTGCTTATCTTGATGATGTTGCCATTTTCAGTTCTGATTTTGATTCTCACATGTCTCACATTGAAACTGTTTTGTCCAGACTTCAGCAAGCAGGACTGACAGTCAAAGCCAGCAAATGTCAATGGATGCAAGGAAAGGTCATGTACTTAGGTCATTTGATTGGGCAAGGAGAAATTCAGACTCTGCAAGCCAAAGTACAATCTATTAATGATTGGCCTATTCCAAAAACTAAGAAACAGGTACACTCGTTTTTGGGCCTAGTTGGCTACTACAGAAAATTTATTCCTGATTTCAGTCATTTGGCTTCACCTCTGACAGAGCTCACTAAGAAGAGACAGCCTGTCAAGGTAAAGTGGACACCAGAGTGTCAAGGTGCCTTTGATGCTTTAAAAGCTAAGATTATGGATGCACCTATACTGAAATCCCCTGATTTTGACAAACCATTCATTTTACAAACAGATGCCTCTGAATTAGGCCTTGGAGCCATATTGTTACAGCAAGGAGAAGATGGGAACCTTTACCCTATCTCATACTTCTCTAGAAAACTCTTGGATAGAGAGAGAAATTACGCAGTACCTGAAAAAGAGGCTCTTTCTATATTTTGGTCTCTAAATTTACTTAGACCTTACCTATGGGGGTGTAAGTTTACACTCCAAACAGATCACAGAGCTTTAGTTTGGTTGCAAAAGATGAAATCTCACAACCAAAAATTGTTGAGATGGAGTCTAGCATTGCAAGATTTTGATTTTGAAGTTCAACACATTCCTGGAAAATTGAATGTTGTGGCAGATGGTCTTTCTAGAATGTACTGTGAAGATTCTTATGAACCTGAACGTTGAAACAATGTATTCAACAGTGTGCTATGTTTCAGTGTTGTAATAGTTAATCTGTAGTTGAAGTTTGAGATATAACCAATTACTTTGAATTACTTTTTAGTTACTTTTGCTTGATTTCTTAAAATTAGATCAGATTAACTGCTCTGAATTTTAACGATAATCAGGGGGGGCATGTGATGATTTGTGTTTTTATGTGTATTAGAATGGGATATGTAGTCCTAAGATTGTCCCAATAGAATCCATCTTGATTCAAAGTCTGCTCTGTAGTAGGAAAGTTTTTCATGCTGTTTCAGAGAAGCTTCGCTCTCTGGTTATCTCGTTGCTAAGATGAGCAGAGAGCAGAGACTTTCGTAGTCAAAATAATTCTGCTACAAAGTATGATAACAACTGAAGCTCCATGAGAAAGTTAGGTGGGACAACAAGACCCAGGAGGGGGTGTTCCTTATGAAGAATTCTGGGAAGAAGAGGGAAGTTGGTAGGGAGTTGGAAAAAGATGGAGTTGGACTGAGAAAGGTCAGACACGTGCCATTCCCATAATGGTTTGTAGCTTTGATATGGACTATTTTTCCTACCATGGACTGATGGAAGTCAACTGGATTTCATCTAGCATCAGCCTATGAAGACCCAAGACACGTGAGATGGACTGTGTTATGCTTTTTATTAGTTAGCATAATTCTATTTCTTTATTTTTCCAGCTGGAGTGGGGAGGGGAGTGTTCCGTTTGTCTTGATATGAAAATGTACCTACTGAACTATTTTACTATCAACTGGAACCTTTTCTAAAGCAATTCTTTTCAATAAAGCAGTAATGTTTTGATCTGCATGCATTGGTTCTTGCACAGACTAGCTGAATGTCTAATTGGCCATGTGTGTTTGCTACCAAAGATTTAGAGCCAGATTATTCTGAGTATAACTCATGGATTTGTCTGTGTGTGTTGCTTTCTTAATAAAGGAGATTGGCTTTTGAGGAAGAAGTTTAGACAGGACCTGGCTGAGACCTAAGTGGCTCTGCTCAGCAGTCAGAGGTTTGTCTGAATTTCGGACTCATCCCAGTCTCCGGCACCCCCGTAAATCTCTTTGGAGATAAGGGGCTGCTTACAAGTAGTACCTCGGTTTGCAGAATGGATCCATTCTACCCGACGTTGCATAGTACTGTACAGAAATTGTGCAAACCAAAACACCGATTGCGCTACAAAAGGGGCAGTACTATAGGTGCAACGCACCCTGGGAAAACCCTTTTGTAGTGCAAAAAAAAAAAAGAAAGCAATGTAAACCAGGGCTTTATTTCTTATGGATTTTGGTTCGCAAACTGAAAATTACGTAAACTGAGGCGTTCGCAAACCGAGGTACTATTGTACACGGGGTTCTGGCACCCCAACTCCAGTGTTTTGAAAGGGAAAGTGTAAGATAAA
This sequence comes from Pogona vitticeps, assembly GCF_051106095.1. NCBI lineage: Eukaryota > Metazoa > Chordata > Lepidosauria > Squamata > Agamidae > Pogona > Pogona vitticeps. The sequence continues at coordinate 96,674,527 of NC_135787.1, read as the reverse complement.
GTTATTGTCATGCTTTTTAGTTGAGGAAGACAGAATGTTAGACGAGGATATCCTCTTCCATTCTAATAGCTTTATCAACAGGAGTGTTAATACCATTCAAAGAATGAGGTCTTTATATAGGTCAGAGATCTACAACTTATTGGACTTCAGTTCCCATAATCCCTCACTGTAGATTGGGACTTGTGGAAGTTGTAGTCCAAGAATATCTGAGCTGCCACAGCTGCTCACCCATACTTTAAGCTGCACTGGGCAGCTAGTTTCTATTTGTTAAACAAGAAGTTATTTCCCTGCTGTAGTAAAGACATTCATCTTTGCTGGGACACTGTCAGTTAATTCAACTATACTCATTATGTATTCTAGAATGTCCTGACATTGTGGTGTCTCATTGTTTTGTTTTCATAAGAATCATAAGAACTATAAATATGCTTAAAAATTAAACACATGTTTAATTGTATAATTAAACATAGTAAGAGGTTTATTACAGCCACTGACATCTAGAAACTATGAAGTGGAAATGTTGAATGCCAAAGAGGTGGTCCCTGGTGGTGTACTGTTAATACTGTATATGTGTATACAAAATTGAAGTGCTGAATTACGAGAGCTAGGTGGCCAAACCAAATGCTACTGAACTGGAACATGTCAACATTTTGTAAATTAATTTTTTTGTCCATCAGTCCTTGTATAGGTAAAACAACACTGTTCATGCACAAGAGACCAACATCAGTAGGCTCCAACATTTGCATATATATACATACACACACAGAAACACATATTTAAACCAAAGAAAAAGAAAAATTATGGAGGGGAAGTCTCAAAAACAACCCATAGGAAACAGAGGATGCTAACTAGCTACAAAACTTTGCAAAGAGGACATGGCAACATTTTTTATATTTCATTTCATGCATGCTTTATCTTGTGGTCTGCAGCATGTTGAGTTTTTCTTTCTGACTGCAGCACTGGGAGCAACAAACAAACCAGAGAGGGGAAAATAGTAAGCCACAGTACAGTATCTTGTAATCCTTACAAAAATCCTGCAAGCTAGGCAAGCTAGGCATATTTATTATCTCCATATTGCAGTTGGCATTGCCACCTAGTGAATTAATTGTAGAGGTGAAGTTTTATTGAACAAGAAATCTCCTGATTAGTAGCTTAGCCTGGTAAGCACTACATTTTACTGGTGTTCTGTGTATTTAATATATAGGCCATGCTTTCTTCCGAGATAAATTCAGACTGGTTGTGCTTAGAATAGACCAGAACTCCAAAGTCACTTATGCATTTCATGAGATAGCTAGCAATCAAGCTTTTTGTTGAATTATCCTGAGATTATTTTATTATTTATTGGATTTCTATCCTGCCCATCTAGACCAAAGCAAAATTTCTCCTCTAAGTAAATCAGGACCAGTTAAAGATAACAGCCTTGTCAAACTGTATGTAATGTAAACAACTCCTAATTCTAAGGAGATAAGTTGAATTTGCCTCTTTATATTCAACAAGCATGTTGATGCCCTTTTTATCTGTCTCTTCAATAAAGTTTATTTTGAACTATATATACTTTAAAAGCTGTTGAGCTGGCAGATAAAGTTGTGCCAGCTCATTGCATAAGAGTATAAGCTCTGTTGTTGTAAAAGGCTGCTTTGCATTGCTGGACTTCAAAAATAGGGGAAGAATGCTAAGTATGGTGCCAGGCTTGTGTCTCTGAAGCAAAGAGAACTTGATGCCCACTGGCTTGCCAATCTGCCATTTATATAGCAATTCGTCACAATCAGATGGGAGCTTGGCTGGACTCAGGCTGACCTTTTCTTGGTGGGCTTGCATGAAGCAGATTACTTTGCTGTATGATCAATCTGAAGAAGCTTGTGTGAACTGCTTAATGAAAGGGATACTGCAAAGGCCGTGCAGCTGTGGCAGCCATTCGGCGGGAGGGCCAGAATTAATCATGTCATTGCAGTAGAAGTCAGCTGTTCTCTAGCTGCAATGCCAAGCGTTGCAAACAGCCCAGAAATATTCCATCCATCTTCTTCCATCTGCCAGGACTTTCAGATCAATTTAGCAACTTTCTAATTTTAAACTCTGCAAAGGGAAACTGCTCCCTCATTTTCTTTGCAATAAGAGACATACATGCATGTGGAAGGTGTTAAATAATGCCTTCTTCTCTAAAATACCATAAGCCAGTGAAATAGGTGGAAGGCACATATCTAAAATAAGACTAGACTGATGCTTTCCTGAATTTATTTTCTAAGCTTGCTATCCCTTTTGGGACCCTAAGTGTGACCCAAAAACTGCTTGCTGCATGCATAGCTCTTTTATAGCACAGTCCAATTCATGTCTTATCAGAAGGAAGCCCCAGTGAAGCCTATTTCCAGGTAAGTGAACTGCAACTAAGTATCACATTTGACAAAAGGGCAAAGATAGAAGAGATTGTCCTGTAACTTTTTGGAATCTTCCTTGACTTGCTGCACATAGTGTCACCCTTCTGTTAATTGGCTGGTAACTGTCCTAGCTTTTCTTTTACAAGATGCTCTCTATTCCAGGGGAAGGTAGAGCTGGATCTACTGGTAGATCTCTAGATAATTTGCAGGGGATTGGCCAAGATTTCTGACTCTGAATTCTGTAATAATAGAAATGAAATGGCTCCCTGCTGCTCCCTCTAAATCAGGAGAGGAGTATTTCTATTCACAGGGTCTAATCCATCTTGTGAGAGGGCTTTATCTATCTCACTGGGGGCTTTCCACTGACCCTGCCATCTCCTGGAATGAGATATGTCCCCGCTATCTCTGTTCAATGATAACGGCAGGGATTCCCTTGTGCATACAAGGGATTCCATCCTGTTGTTTCCAATCTGATCAGAGAAAGTAGAGACTCTGTGTCTGCTCTCATCTGGTGCTTCTCTGTTTAGAGAAGAGAGTAATTTCAATCAACACTCCAAGGAGATCCTGGGACCTCTGGCTAAGAATGAGTCACTCCTCTTTTGCCTTCCCTGCAGGAGGAAAGAGGGAGGAGGAGTACAAGGAGTACATGATAGTCCACCCTGGAAGGCTGAGGTCTTTGATATCTTGTGGTGATTTCCTTGGAGGTTTAGCCAGTGGTTCTACCAATCCCTAAGTCTAGCCTTGGAAAGAGGAGATGACCCAGGCTATTGATACAGTGACTCCCAGATCCCCTCAAACCAGCCACACAGCCATGACGGCTGCTGATTTATTTATTTTCATCTTGGCTTTCCCCCTTGGGAGATCCAAGGTGGCTTGCAATACATGTTTTAAAAAAATAATAGAACACATTACATGATTAAACAATCTTCAAAACATGTTAGCATAAAGCAGATGCACAGTTAATTAGATATAAAACCATTTAAAACTGAGTGATTTAAATACAAAAATAGCAAAACATCTACCATCAAAAGTCCTAATCAGTGGCCAAAGTGGCGAAATAAAAACATTTTTGTTTGCTACTCAGAGAACAGCAAGGACTTAAGTGATCATGGAGGCGATTCTCATTTTTATTGGTTGACTAAATGATAATTCCAGTTAAAGACCCAAACTAGCATTGCTTCCATTTAGTGTAAAATGTACCCCAGTAAAATGTAGTGTAAAATGTACCCCTGTGTGTTGAGACTGTGGGAAATGCAGTGTTGCTTGTTTGTCCTTTAACATGCAGTGGGGAACATTCCCTATACCTGCCACTAATTTAACCATGGATCTTTCCCCCTTGCCTTGAGGTCCTTCACACGGCCTCTTTCTTCCTGTTGTTTCTTTGTTAGCTGACTTCCTGCTCTCCTCCATTTTCTGCACTTCAAAGACATGTGTGGGGAGATGTATCTGCAGTATATAAGAGGAAACAACACTATACTGTACTATAAGTAAGAGTTTTTGTTTCCTTTAATCAAGACTCATCTAGACCGATAATTTACTTTTCCAAAGGAGGTGGGAGTTTGGTCAGATCCCTCCATGCCTTTCTCAGCACCAAAAGAGAAAAAACAAATTCCAGATCCTTCCAACAATATCAGGAGGGCAAATAAGGACACACATTTTTGAGATATATTAGCACCCCACAGCATGGTTCATCTATCATTTTTAAAAGCTGAGAGCAAATAGTTACCAGCATTGGGTATCAAGACAAGGAAGTTAGCATCTGTGTCCTGTTATTTCAGTTCACTGTATATATGTTCTTTGTTTTGCCTATCTTTATGTGAATTGTGTGCATTTACTGTTCATATTGCTAGCACCATTTGGCACCTGATATTTCAAAATCTTTAATATAGCAGTAAGCAGGTCCCATTTTAGAAAGATGGTCTGGTTGCTATATATCATGGTAAAGAATCTGTTGTTCATTACATTTTTGTACATGTCAAGTGGACCTGTTGGTGGGCCACACACAGACTCATTGGATGATATTTAAAAGAGCATAGAAAACTGGGAGCACTAAAGGACTGGTGGGGGGGAGAGGAGAGGCAGCCAAGCAACCTTTCAAATGAACAGAATACTGTATCTCTTAGCTCTGCAACTGTGGAACAAAAGAAGATCCTTTAAACAGTGGGACATTTGTGCAAGGGAGCAGCATGAGATGTGGAGAGTGGTCCTTTAGGATAAGTCCCACCAGGTTGAGACTACCCCCCCCCCCCCCAGTCAGCCTCTTTCTGCCTGACTGCCTCCTTACTTAAAGCTAAGGTAACAATCACTGTTAGTTTGCTTCTGTGTCAACCTTGTCTTTGGGGGACTCAGCAGTCAATCCATTCCCCACAAAGATTTACCAGCAGATATCATTGCCCCAGCCAATGAGCTCACGCTGAAACTGAATTTAGGTAGGTTGTCAGATTGCTGCTGATTTACTTTCAGTTTTATACCAATGCTTGGGGGTATTATTCTGCCAAGCTCTGTTCTGGTAAGAAAGAGAGAAGGAACATTGGGTTCATTTTATTTCACTTCTGAAGTTCTTAGATTTAGACAGAAGAAAAGCTGCCTTGAGGAGCAATTCTTTGTTTTATTTGCAGGTGTTTTACGTGCCACCAAGTTGCATCCAACTTGCAGCATTCTTAATAGGGTTGTAAAGGTATGTGAGATATTTAAGAGGTGGTTTTAGTGGTAGCATCACACAGCAAGTTTCCATGGCTGAGCTGGGATTTGAACCCATTTCTTGTTAATCCTAGTTGGACACACTATCCACTGCATCGCACTGTTTTCTTTTTATTTTATTTAGTATGGAAACAAGAAGAATACTTGGGAAGAAGTGCTTAATTTCTAAAGTGACAACTGCATGGAGTGGGGTGGCCATGGAATGAAACCTTTCCCTCACTCTTTGACTTACAAGTTCTTAATGTCTAATTCTGGTGTGTGTGAGTATCTGTATGCACACACAAAGTCTGGAAATTTGGTTCAGAATTTCCAGAATCCCCAGGCAATATGATCCCAGGATATTTTGTTAGCTGTAGTCCATAAAGTAACTGTTCCAAGTTATGGGGGAAGGGTAGGACTGCTCTTTTGCAGTGGAAATTAGGCAAATTCATCAGAGAAATATCTCTATGACTGTCCCTAAAGAGAGTACTGGCAGGCCAAAGATCTCCTCTAGGTTTTAGTTTTGCTTTGGAAGATGGATTGGACCCAAGGCAGTTCTATTAGAATAGTGCTTGCTCTAGTTAAAGACTGCTTCTCTTTCAGTCCAGTGATTCTCAAAAAGCCTGGATGCTCTATAGACACAGAGAAATAAGTGTGTGTTTAATGTCCTTCAGTACTATCTTCTAACATGTGGTTTCAATATGCCTGCTTATATCTTGGAGGAATCTCTCTCTCTCTCTCTCTCTCTCTCTCTCTCTCTCTCTCTCTCTCTCTCTCTCTCTCTGTGTGTGTGTGTGTGTGTGTGTGTGTGTGTGTGTGTGTGTGTGTGTGTGTGTGTGTGTGTGTGTGTGTGTGTTTGGAATGCAATATGAAGCTGTATATTTATCTATCTGATCATTTTAGCCAGCCTTCAAATTTCATTTCACAGTAAATTCTCACTCATTTGTTCAAAGACCAGTGTTTATCTTTCTTTTTGTAATATTTTCCAGAACAGTTTTGAATCTTTCTAATATCCACAGTTTCATTTTCCACTAAAAGAAAATCTTTGTTGTTCAGTTGCCTTTGAATTTCCAAAATTTAGATCTTCTTCAGGAAATAATTTAGATGAAAAGCAGCTATTGTACATTCTGAATAATATAGAAATGTTAAGTACTGTGGTTTCAAAAAATGTCATTCTGTGGATAATAAAAACTTTCCTGATTTGTCACTTTATCATTTATCTCAAACTTTGCCATCTGATCCTAACTGAGATTCATTTACCACACCCACTTCAAGTCCTAGTTCAATTTGAGGTTGGCCTGATCAGTCCAAGGATAAGGAATAAAATCTGAAAATCAAGGTGCTCCAAGGGCCTGCTGGTGAACGGAGCAATTGAACCTCCATGGCCTATTTCTTTTTCAAGCTGGTTAAATTCCACCCTATTGTGTACATTTCCTGGAGTTCCTGTTGTACTTCTGGACTGATCAACAAATACCATAACTCTTTCTTCACTCCATTTTTATTCTGTTGCCTCTGGGATGTTAACTACACCTCTGCTGTAGTTGGTTAACTACGTGCTGTAAAAGAGGGGTGCTGCCTGCTATGAAATTTAAGTATCTGTGGTAGGAAGAGGTATCCAGGCACTATGCATGTCGGTTCTGCTTGAAAAATAGCAGTACTCTTCTGAAATGCTTTTGAAATCAAGAACGGGTTATTATACAATTTAAAGAAATTGGGGTGTATATCTTCAATGAGATGTATGGAGAAGTACAGAAGATATAGCAAGTACATAAATAGCTCAAGTGCTTGAAGTAAAAATGGCACAGCTATTTTTCCCTCAGGCCCTTATTCCCATCCCTCCCTCTCTTCAACTGCCCACCCTTAATTGTCCTACCTCCATGCTCTGCTGCTGTGTTCTGTCCTGACTCTCTGACAGCCAATCACACCCACGCCATTCTGTTCTCTCCAACCTGACCGCTCCTACATCAGCTCCTACTACACCACCTCTCTATCAAATTCCTTCCTACATTCCTTTTCAGTCCATGTATGTATCTTGTAATCATGCAAGCACCCTTTCTTTACAATCAAAGAATGGTTACAAACCTGAAAGATTTCCCCAAGTGTGTTGCCTTTTGTCCATTTAGTTTAGAAACATCTTACCGATTTTGTTAACACCGTGTTCAGTCTTTGTAGTAGTAGAATCTAAGTCTGATTCTTAACATACTGGTGTTATGAGTGCTTAGATAAACATCTGTCGTGCATTCTGGGGGCATTTTTACAAGTGCAGAGAGTAACCTCTACTCGCCATACAATTCATGTTCTTAAAAGGGGGCCCTGCCCATAGACCAGTGCATAGAGCTCCCCCTCCTTCAGGGCCAGTAAGGATATTCCATTCAGCAAGCAAGATGACAGTTAGGCAGCTAGTTGGAGGTGTGGCTGCCATTCATGTTTTGGAGGGTGCATATTTGACTATCGAAGCTTATATTTTTAAGTATGACTTTTTCTTTTCTCCAGGTATATTATTGCATTTTTCATATGCATTTTTCATATGCAACAGTGTGCCAGATTAATCATTGATGACTATTAATTGAGGGACATCTCTAAACTTTACATCAGTGTTATTAATCTCTATAATTTCTTTCAAATACATTAACTGAAGTGTTGTTATCCATACAAAGAAATATCTATGAATGCTATCAATTTTGTTTTGTCCAACTCATGTTATTATTTTGTTCATTTAAAAGATACTTATTCCACCCTTCAACTAAAGATCTCATAGAACATTTAAAATTAGAAAAACCGAGCTGTGCTCCAGTGCTCAGCTATAGGGGCCATATCTTGTGTCCCACAGGTGTCCTTTACATGGAGGTGACACACATGCAGCCACAGTCTTTGTCACTATAATCTCTTATGGAAAATATTTGTGTGCTTATCTCTCCACAAGGTGCATCTGGTTTACCCCTCCTGCCTGCTAATTATCGGACATACTCATGTTCTTATTATAGAATAAAATAGAAGAGAGCGACAAATCAGCTTTCAGTCTTGAGCCTTCTATCATTTTATATCTTCCATCACATCCTGTCTAATAATTCCTTCCAGGCTCTATAATCCTTGACTGTTCGTATAATATGTCAGTTCAGGCATTCCTTGTACCATCTGTGTTTCTCTTCCTAATACTTTAAAATATTTCTCTAGAGCTTGCTTATATTTTAATTAAGAGTGTGAAAGAGTCACAAAATTCAGTCCAGGCAGCAATTCAGTAATTCATGAAGGAGCTGAATTTGTTTCAAATCAGTTCAAGCGCTCCTACCGCCTTCAATTAACTCAGATCTAGATCTCAATTCAGTAATTCAATTCTGTATTAGCACATTTTGCCAAGAAACATATTGAACCAAGTAGCAAGAAATTATTTCCAACATTCATTGATCTGAAAGCAGCTTTTGATCCTTCAAGATTGTGTTGTCTATTGTGAACAAGATTGATTGCCAAATATGATCACAGCAAGTGGTTCAAGTGTTATTGAAACTGTTGTTTTGGGTTTTTTTAATTATTATTATCTAGTTACAATACGAACACCAGTGGACCTGATCTGGGACAAATTCTGTTGTTGCCACATTTTCCAAGATTGTAGTGATAACTATAAAGTTTACAATGTGCTAAATCATGGTTTTTCCCTGATCATGGAGAATATTTCATTAGACAGAGATTGCACTTTTGATCAGGTTAATGCATGTTAGTATTCCACACTTCAATATACTCTTAAACAGAATCAGCAGCATAAATACAGTTTTGAATCTGCTGCCTTTAGCATAGCTGCATTTGTTCACTATACTCAAAGTATCTCTCCATCTCAGAAGGTTTTAAAGTTATGTCACTAACCATGTTGTTATATGGCAGCACTATATGGTTTTTATTAACAATCCTGTTGTGAGAAAGTTCAAGAATATTTTTACATCATTTTTTGAGGATGCTTAACAGTGGAACATGCAACTATGTGTCTGGAAAACAGTGTAAAATTTGTGGAAACCAAAGAATAGGCTCCAGGACTGAAACTGTGGTTAAATCTTTAATACTCTCAATATACAACTAGTTTTGTATATTTTATGTTAATGGTTTCATACTGTAGTATGGGATTGTGCTATCATGCATAAAACTAATTCGTGACTGGTCCCCTTAAATCCATTCTGATGCTTCAGTGACAATAACTATTTAGCTTCTTACCCAGAGAGGATGCTGACACCAAAACATAAGACCTCTATGCATTGGCCAGTAGAACATGTCCTGTATGGCTGAGGAATTCTCAGCCCATACCCCACTATGGTACCTCACCCTACTGTTTCATGTCTCTTAAAAATATCCAAGCTTATAGAACATGATGCTATCACAGTTCAGTACTTTACTGAGCATTTAAGAAAGGAATACCTGAAATCTCAGCATGTATACTTCTTTCTTTCTTTTTCTTTCTTTCTTTCTTTCTTTTTCTTTCTTTCTTTCTTTCTTTCTTTCTTTCTTTCTTTCTTTTTTTTTACTTTAGATGCTGTATTATTTACCCTCTTTTAGTTAGCTCACCAGGACATGCAGATGAAAAGCTGGTAATGTACCATTTGTCATATGAGATCCCCTCTATCACTGCCAAGTGACTAATTTTCCTCCTGTTGGAGATACATTGTGTGCCTGAATTGGATAAACTAAATCTTTTAGTCTTCCTTTTTTTTTTTTTTTTTTTTTGCTTTTCTTATATATTTTTTATAATTTTAATCTGAATGGGCTGTATAACTTTCTTAAGGCTTCATGGCATGCAAAAAGCATGGATATGTTTATAATGGCTTCAGTCGTTCTCCATTCAGTGTCAGGAGCAGATGTTAGGGGATTCTTTCTCAATCTTGTGTGCAGTGGTGTGTTGGATTCTCCTCAGTTCAATTTGTCTTCATATTACTGTATTTAGCATCTACATGGAAGCACTGAGAGAAGGAATCTGAGGATAGGGGTGTTAGCGCCACAGTGTATCTGATCTGCATTTCTTCTTTTCATCTGTTACTAGGAAGGCTATCAGTATTCCAGATTGGTGTCTGAGGACTAATAAATTGTTCAATCCAGACATGACTTGGATCATTCTGGTTAGGAGAGACAGACTCTAGATTCAACCTGGCAAGAACAGAATAGTAGTTCCATTGAGGATACATGTTTCGGTTTGATTCGTGGACAGTTTTGGACCCAGCTAAAAGGGTTTTTGCCTTGTTTTGAGTGGCGTGCCACCTCAGCTACTCCTGATGGTCACACCTGGCCATGGGGAGACATCTAGATAGGATTACTTGCAATGTGCTCTCCCTTTGAAGAGTCTCTGGAAACTACAGTTAGTCTATAAATCCAGTGTTGGTGGATACCCGCTATAAAATTACATTGCACCTGCTGTAAGGTCCGCATTGGTTACCAATTAAAGGTAAAAATTCAAAGCATTGATTATAACATCGAAACCCTAAGCACATACAATGACTTTACAAAAATGTGCTAATAGTTAGTAACACAATACACTTGGTACATATCTTAAACATATGCTTTGGCTATGTCCATTCATAGCCTCTTTCTGGGGAGAGACTGTTATGAATATTAATTTTGTGGTGAATTTTGAGTTTTGTAGATATAAATGTTTTGTACAGCATTTTTGTTTAGAATTGTATAGATGGATTTTCTGCAACCTTTTGCTTGGTATTGTGCTAAAGGTTAATATTATAACACTGGAAGAACAAATACCCATCCTCCATTAATTAGTCGACTGAGGACCTTATATCTCTTTCAGAATTTGAACATATGGCATATAGAGAGCAACTGCTCATGGGTATTTGGTTACCTTTCATCAAAGCTTATGCCTAGATAACAGTGGGGTTTTAAAAAATGAAACAATTATTGTTCCTTCATTCCTTGCCCACCTCCCCTTTTTAAAAATTTGGATAATTTGTTTTTAGCTTTTCATTTCAGTCTGTTTTCTCCACATGTGTGCTTTAATATTTTTTCTTGTATTTTTATGATTTAGCATAATAGAAAATATATTTTAAAAACTAGGTAGCATAAATTTGGGGTAATTGAAGGAATATCTGTGAGGATATAGGAGGAAACAGGGAATTGTAGTTGAAACTGCAATTTGTAGTCATACAAATATCTTCCCCCATACCAGCATATCCATATCTTAAGATCTAATGATGGATTTTTTTCCTAATATCCAGCTATGGTTGAGGCAATATTGATGGGAGCTAGAGAAAGGGAGTTTTCTGTGGCCACCCCAAATTATAGAATTCTCTGGTCTCTTTACTAATATTTCACTGTATGAGAAAGACGTTGCTTAGGTGGCATTTATTTTTACAGGTTTTCTTTAATGTCTTTGTTTTGTCAGTTGCATTTGTCTTTCTTTATAATATTATGTTTAGAATATTTGTTGTTTTGAAATATTATATTTTGTTTTATTATTAGTTTTGATTGTTGTTAGCTAAATTGAATATTACATATGCACCAGAATGACTTTGCAAGTTATATTTCATGTTCTGCCCAGGTTGTAGCATATTAACCATATATTGTTCTTCTCTTTCCCCCCCCCCCCCTCCACCTTCAGTTATGTGGCTGCGGACTCTTGGGTGTGGGAATATGGCTATCAGTGTCTCAAGGAAACTTTGCCACATTTTCTCCCAGCTTCCCATCACTATCAGCTGCCAACCTGGTCATTGCCATCGGTACTATCATCATGGTGACTGGCTTTCTGGGCTGCTTGGGTGCTATCAAGGAAAATAAGTGCCTCCTCCTAAGTGTAAGTTGCTAACACATTTGTTATTTGTTTTTCGAGGCATTTTTTATGGAAGATCAGGCAATTTTTCTGTCTACCAAGCCCTGCCTGACTAGAAGCTATGTAGCTCTATAACTTAGTTATATTGACAGAAAAAAGATCTAATTTTCCCTCATGCATAAGAGTCCTGGATGATCCAGGTTAATTTTTCCCTTCTGAGTTGCATGCAGTTACTATAATCAACATAGGGAACAAGATTAAAACTGCAATCCTGGAAAATATTCTTTTTTGTAACACACTCTTTTATTCTTCTTTCAAAAAATGTTAAAACATACAGTAGGATATTTATCTTTATGTTGCTCACTTGCTTTCTGTGTACAGTATCTGAATGAATCTGGTTCTCTTAGTCCTAAAGACAGTATGATTGCTGCAGGAAACACTGGCATTATGTTGGTGTGTTTCACAGCAAACATGTGATTTATGAGTGTGGAATTTCGTTTGTTGCCAAGAGTTCAAAACACCAGAAGATGGTCCAGCACAGCTTTCCAATGTGTTTATGTTGCCAGCAGGGTAAAATATGCCAAAGTTTACATAACAAAAGCCAGCTTTAATATTGACAACATCGAAGTCAGTAGTCAAAGTGGTTTGCAGGATCCTCTCTTGTGCTTACTGTTATTCACAAACAGACACTAAGCAACAACAACAAAAAATCCCAGAAGTGGACTCCTTTTTTCATCAGTTGGTCACTTCTCACCCAAACACAAAGTGATTTTCATGGCTGTTTTGGCCATCCATTATGTGATTGACAGGGTCTTAAAGTCATCTTCTCCCAGTTCCTCAGTAAGTATTGCAATCTGGGGAAAGCCTCCTTTAAGCTTGTTTGCACACAAGTGTGGGTTGTTTCATAGAGCTGCTAACAAACACACAAAGCAGTTAAGCCATAGGAATAACTAGGACTAAATAGGGAAGGGATGTACAACTAAAGCAAAAAGACCAAGGCAAAGCAAGCTAGAACCTTGTACTATTTTAGAGTGCATGGTTAAATTATGCAGACCTAGCAAAGGATTTTTTTCTTGTTCTGCAACCCCATATTGATTAGGCATTCTGTAAACTGTAGTCTAAAAAGAACTTTTCAGAGTTCTGACTGGGCTTCCTCCCCACCCAAAAAATCAAGTCCCTTTTAATTTTCTACAGGCTTCTGGGCTGCTAACTGGCCACTTGTCTGAGGAAGGGGATTAGAAAAAGCAAGATGAGAAAGCGGGTGGAAATTTAATGGAACATATGCTTCCTAGAAATTTTATATTTCTGGAAAGAGATTTAAGATAATTACAAGGAAATGTTAACAACCTTTTGGAAGGACTAATTCTGATTTTATTGTCTTGGGAGTTTGGTATAACTTTTTGAATTGTTTATCCAAATAGTCATGTGAAAACGAAAATACATCCTCTTTGAATACTGTAGTTTTACATATCAGGACTAGAGATGAGCATGAATTGGCAAAATGGTGATTTGTCTTATTTGTGAATCATCACAAATTTCTGAAATTTTGCAAAATGAATCACAAATCCATTTGTTGATTCATTGTGTCTATATAATGCCCCCACCACACACCTTAAGACACCAAAATTGCAGGGAAGCTTCCCCGGACTCTCCTCTACAACTCCTCCATGTTTGGTGAAGTTCAGGTTTCAGACATCTGAGTTATACACCCACAAAGTGGGTCCCTCAAGGCAAATGTCCTTTAGCAACTGGCTTGGTGGAAATTCCAGCACTGGTTCCTGCCTAGGAGTATGACTTACAGAGGTTGCAGAGATTATACCGTATTTTTCCATGTATAAGACACCCCATGTATAAGACGCTCCCCACTTTTCTAACCCAAAATTAAGAAATCTAAGTGGGGCTTAGCAAAAGAAGGGGAAAGGGATCAAAGCACTGCAGGATTGCTTTGATTCATGCTTTTCTCCCTATGTGCTAAGCCCCACAGGCCTCAAAAGAGAGAGGAAAGGATGTGGTGTTTGTTCAGGAGACAAGCACCCTCTTCGCTCTTCCATTCATAACTCGAAGAAAAGTTTGCAAGTCGAGGCAATATTTTCCTATCACAGTGGTTCGTAAGTCGGAATGTTCGTAACTAGGGCCGTTTGTAACTAGAGGGTTGACTGTATTACGATCACATGCAGTTACCAGAGTGCTGATTGTGATACTGATCACTCCCTGGTGTGTAGTAGAGTAAAACTGCGAACAAAGAGATTGTATCACACAAAAAAGGAAGGAAGACCATGTATTGACATCAGCAAGACTCGCGATCAAAGAAGAGTGAAGAAATTTGCCCATAGTTGTCTAGAGGTTCTGATTGACATGAGTGAGCAGCAGGTGGCAAAAGACATAAGAAAGAAGCAATGAATCTAAAATGACTAAAATGCAGTGCTTTGTATTCATCTGAGTTATTGCTTCTGATGAATACAAAGCAATGCATTTCTGATGAAGTAGTGATTTTAGGCAAAGTTTGCAATTTATCTTTTAATCTGTGCACACCTCTAATCAGGACATAATACAAATAATCTGGTTGTTAGCAAGTCTGAAAATTAGGTAAATACAAACTCAGATGAACAACAACACATGACATATTACACCATGTCTTGATTTATTTAACAGAAATAAAGCCAAAATGTAGAAACCATGTGTGAAAAATGCAGTACACCCTTACTGCTTCCATAGGAATTAAGAGGCTAAGCAACAGCCAGATGCTGCTAACCAAATGCACTTAAGTAATTGGTCATTAGCAAATGTGACCACCTCTGTAAAAGCCGAAGTTTTAGCAGTTTGCTGGTCTGGAACATTTAGGTGTGTGTTAACAAAATGCCAAATAGGAAACACATCAGCAATTATTCTAGAGAAGCAATTGTTGCTGCCCATCAATCTGGGAAGAATTATAAGGCCATTTCCAAACAATTTTAAGTCCATCATTCTACAGTGAGGAAGATAATGTATGGAAAACATTCAAGACAGTTGCCAGTCTTCCTAGGAGTGGATGTCTGAGCAAATTAACCCCAAGGTCAGACTGTGCAGTGCTCAGAGAAATTACAAAATGAAAAAAACAATGAAGAGTTACATCTCAGGCTCCACAGGCCTCAGTTAGCATGTTCAAGTTCATGACAGGAGAATTAGAAAAAATTGAAAAAGAGTGAACAAGTATGGTTTGTTTTGAAGGGAGGAGAAAGCCTCTTCTGTTTAAAAAGAGTTTGGTGCAGGCACTGATCATTTCCTAAACTTACTAGAATGCTCTTTACATGGGGGCTTTAATGAGTCCAGGCACTTTAATGAGTTCAGAATGTGGTGACCAGACTGGTGGTGGGTGCAAGCAATTTGACTGTATCACTCCAGTTCTGGCTCACTTCCACTGGTTGCCCATTGCGTCCCAAATCAGGTTCAAGGTTTTCATACTTAGATACAAAGCCCTCCATAGTTTGGGCCCATGTTACTTGTCAGAGTGTCTTTCCTATTCTGTCAATGTTGATTCTTGCCATCTCCTGTTTGACCACCTCCAGCTTACCAAGCTTCATAGATCTGGCCCAACCACTTCATTAGCTCTGGAGCTACTTGTCCTTGTCCTCTGCTCTTCCTCAGTAGCATGTTGGATGCCTTCCAACCTGAGGGGCACATCTTTTAGCATCATATCTTTTAGCCTTTTGTTTCTGTTCATGGGGTTTTCTTGGCAGAAATACTTGAGTGGCTTGCCATTTCCTGCTCCAGGTGGATCACATTTAGTCAGAACTCTCCACTATGACCTGTCCGTCTTGGGTGTCCCTGCACGGCCTAGCCCATAGCCTCTCTGAATTACTCAAGCCCCTTCGCCACGACAAGGCAGCAACCCATGAAGGGGAAAAATAACAGTAACTCAACATAAATGTACTATCGCTGTAACTCAACTGGGGTTGGAGTGGAAAGTCTCCCTGAAGAGCTATGTCTCAAGTTGCCTCTTAAATGTCAATAGGGAGGAGGGCAGGCAAAGCTCCTCTGGGATCTGGTTCCACCAAGAGTACACAGTGACACTGGGAGCCACCATGAATTGCAGTCTAAGACCTTGTTGCAAACTGTAAACTATAGTTTTGCCTTGACATTCCAAAAAAATTAAGTTCTATATCCTATAAAAAAAAATTGGTCCTTTCTCCCCTAGAATAGTGGCATTTAGAATATATATTCTGCAGAAAAGATGAATATATTATGGATAGTTCAATGTCAGTAAAGATGAAGTGAGTTCTCCCTGCTAGGGTCTTCTTTAAATAAAATTCTTACACATTTCATAGTAAAATTAAAAACAAACAAAATGTTTCATAATAATATCAGTAACCTTTGTGAGTTTAACACATAAGACTGTAGACTTTAACCTTTTGTTTTGAATATATTGTGACATTGCTCTATGAGGCAGTATATAAGATGAAAAGGCAGGCAGGCAGATAGATAGATAGATAACTTTTATTATTTATTTATTTATTTATTTATTTATTTATTTATTTACTTGATTTGTATATCACGTCATTAATGAACACATACTACTTTGGGCAGTTTACAGAATTTAGTTAAGAAGCAATTAAATTTAGTCCCTTCCTAGATATAATCCAATCTTCCACCCAGAGGTTTTCCCAGTTAAGGAAATGGAAAGCAAACCAGTAGGCTAGGAGTTCTCTTTTGGTTTTGCTTTGTTTATTGCATTTCCCAAACTCAGGGAACGGACAGGCCCCACAAAAGAAATCCTCTTATCTGCTGTGTAAACTGGCATTTCCTTCATCCTGCATGCATGAAGAAGGTGCAGGTGGTGGCATCTATCAATTCAAGGTGATGTAAAAATGAGCTCTTCTATAGGCTTTTCACAGAGGATGGCTCAAAGAATGCTTTACAATTTCATATTCAGCATTGTGATGATGAACAAGACATTTTAAATCCCTCCCCTCTTCCTCTTATTATAACATTCCTCTTTATTCTTTTTACCTTTTCTTGCAGTTTTTCATTGTTTTGCTGATCATTCTTCTGGCTGAACTGATACTGCTCATTTTGTTCTTTGTTTATATGGATAAGGTAAGTGTTTATACAGTTCCAATTCAGTCACCTAGCCCTTCTGAAAAACTAAGCTGTACTTTTCTCCCACAACCACCCCGACACCCTGCCCTGGTAAAGCAAAGCTTAGACTTCCACACCCCATCTCTCCATACAGACATGTCAGGGAAGTAATAATATGGAACAAGGGTCTGTAGAAGGTTTATGTTCAACAGAGCTAAGATCTGCACCAAGAAGCAGGCAGATGGGAAAGTAGATGTTGGTGGCTTCTGTGTGATATTGTGCAGGACATAACAAGAGAATGGCTTGGGGGCCACAGCCAACTGTAAATTCTCTTGATTTATATTGTTTTCTTGGACTACATGTGCCAAAGTACATGCTAATTCCCCACAGGTTTTGGAACCTTACAAAAATATTACTTAATTTATTACTTCCCTATCCCAAGAGAAAAAGTTGAATTAACTGATACAGGAAAATAAATGATTGTGACTAGATCAGATTATGTCCAAATATACAGTGGTGCCCCACCTGATGACAAATCCACTTGACGACAAATCCGCTTTACGATGAGTTTTTTGTGATCGCAAAATGATGATTCAAAGGGGTTTTTTCACGTAACGATGATTGGTTCCCTGCTTTGGGAACCGATTTTTCACTTAACAATGGTTTTAAAACAGCTGATCGGCGGGTCGAAAAATGGCCGCCCGCTGTGCAAAATGGCTCCCCGCTGTGTTCAGGACGAATTCCTCGCTTTACAGGCACCGAAAAATGGCTGCGCTATGGAGGATCTTCACTGGACGATGAGGTATTTTCCCCATTAGAACGCATTAACCCATTTTTAATGCATTCTAATGGGTTTTTTACTTTCGCTCGATGACAATTTCGCTCTACACCGATTTCGCTGGAACGGATTATCGTTGTCAAATGGGGCGCCACTGTACTTCCAAAGTATTGCTGTTTTTTCAGAACTTTGCTATTTTGGAATCATTGTTTGTTTTCATTTGCTTCTCTGTGTGCATGCATAAATCAAATATTGATATATATCAGTGGAGATTCCATTCTTTATTGTTTTAATGTTGTGTATGTGTTGATTTTATGCTGTTATGGGGAGAGGGTCAAAATTCGCATGCATAACTTATATCAGTGTAGAAAAATGGCATTAGCACAAGAGCAGGTTCCCAATAGTTGGAGTCCAGCCTGTGGCTCTGTTGTTGATGATAATAATCTTGCAACTGCAGAGATGGAAGGAACCCTATGGCTTGACTCCAGCTCCTGTTAAGGAGGCACAGTGGGGAATCGAACTCTCAACCAGGTGATTAAATCACTGAGCTATCTAGCAGTTCATCTTCACAGGATTCCTTGTGCATTAGTCAGATGGACTCACACACAGCCCAGAATCCAGGCAGAGACTGAGTTCTGCATGAAACCACCCAACTCGTATACAGTGAGAAATCCCACGAGGAATTAGAACAGGGACTCTAAATCAGTGGCAATCTGTCATTGTAATAATGTCACATCCCCTACACCAACAGAAGGTATTCAAGAGGAATTTGGTCATTATGTTTGTAACAGATAATGGTGTGTGTGTTGTTGTTGTTTTAAATAGTAATTTGTAAATTATGCTATCCACCGGTGATAGAAAATATTCCTAGTTTCATAAATGCATGAATTAGTAAATACTGGAATCACAAGACATGACAAAGAAAATATTTTCTTGTTGGGTGTCCCCAGTATGTTTACAATTGTGAATAAAATTTAGTAAGAGACAAGCTTTTAAACTGACAAGTTTATCCTACCCTTTTTCTTTATCCTCTTAGCAACTCTCATGAGGCAGTTTAGGTTGAGAGGCAGTAACTGACAAGTGAACTAAGGATCAGAGTAGATATTAAGCGAATGAGTACTATTTTCCCTCCAGCACTGGGGTACCCTTACAAGTAGGAGCCTCACTAATTGGTCTTGCAAAGTAAGTCCAGTGGCAAATCGCTTAAAAAAAAGCGCATTACTAAATGCAAGAGGTAAGGAAAAGAATGTGCCATGACAGATGTCTTTTTACCACATGAGGGAACAAGGCTTCTAAATAAGTTGGTAAGGATTTTACCTTACCCAGACGAAGGACTTTAATTAAGGTTTCCCCAATTCAGTTTTTTTTAAAAAAAACAACCCCGATGACATCATACTGTGAACTGACAAAAGACAAAACATCTCTTCGAAATACCTTTGAGAATACCAGATTTCCACTTCTGTCCCTACTGTATTCTCCTTTTGATACGTCCTTTTCATATACTGCTGAACACTTTTTAAAGAGATATCTTCCTCCAGAATTGCTAACCTTGATAAATGGCTCTCAACTTGTAAAACTGAGATCAAGTTGATATACAAAAGGGAGAGAATGTGCTCCATTTGCTTTCCCTCATGTAAACTGTATCTAACCAGAGATAGGATTAGATAATGGTTGCACCTGCAAAAACAGTGATTGCAATATGTTCTGACCTTGATACTTGTTTATATGGAACAGGTTAATGAAAATGCAATTAAGGATCTGCAAGAAGGTCTCAAGCTTTACAACACAGAGAATAATGTTGGGCTGAAGAATGCATGGAATATCATTCAAGCAGAGGTAAAGACAGTGGCATATTTCTTTGCAAAATGGCACACTCTCCTATTCTGCACTGCTAGTAACTGTCAGGGCTTATCTGCATCTTTCTGCTATGCTGGAAGCTACCATTATTCTATACTAAGGATTCAAAGCCTACTTGCTAAATCCTTTGCCTTGTCAAGACACCTCAGTGAGAAATTGTCAAGCCCCACAAGATTTCTTGCCTTGAGGTGAGAGGAAGATTTGGAGCACTATATTTTCTCACTGTTTCTGTGCAGAACAGGTGGCCCTTTGTTTTTGTGAAACAAAGTGTTCTCACACACATAAGCCAGCCAAGCATAGAACAATTGTGTTGCTTAAAAATATGCAAACAATCCATCCAGTGCCTCTAATCCTTGCAAGGCCACGCAAAAAATCAGCAGCTCTCGCCATCATCATTTTAGATCATTCATGTTATTGGATTATTTGCTACTTGCACACCAAAAAATAATTTTTGTTGTGTTGTCCAGAATCCCACAGAATACCTCATACTCTCATGGGGTGAGGAGAATAATTTTGAGTATGAAGACAAGACAAGTGGAGATTTACATGCTCAGTATACACTGGTTTGGTGTTGGTTTCCCTAAACCCAGATTAAAATTTTGGGTTTCACCTTGTCTGCAGTTTCTACCACAAGCCTCTGATAAAGTCTGGTGCAAGCTATTTCCTGGGAATTGCACAATCTTTGGAGAATCACACACTGGACCCACCCTAATCTGTGTCCAAGCTGGACCTTTTGGGGCCAGCAGTAGGGCTATTACTTTTTGGAATGATTCTCCAACAATAGAAGAGTTACTTTGCCTGGACCAATCTCCTTTAAAGTGTCCCTTACATCTGTCAGAGATAGCTCTTGGAAAACGACCCTTCCTGTGTGATCAGACATTTACTTTTCTCACTGTCTGATCACAATCTCAGTTTGGTTCCAGATACTCTAAAGGAGTGAAATTTCTCTGTCGCACTAAATTAGCCAAAAGTAAAGACCCAAGAGGAACAACTAAGAATCACGGTATATAAGTTATTATACTATGAAAGATCTGTGGGGAATTGGATTCCTTTCTTCGCCTCCCAAATTTGGTCCTGTATCCCTTTTTTTGAATATAGAATGTGGTGTGTTCAGGAACCTAAAACTATTTAAATACCATGTCACACTGTTCATGCTTCTTAAATAACATGATTGTTTTTTTAAAAGAGTACACAACTCTCTAATAATGTGGTATCGCTGGTATATCCTACACAGCACTCGTAATACTATAAAATGTACTTTCAATATCAGGCTGTTCAAGGTCCTTTTTGTTCCTGTCCCATAGATGCACTGCTGTGGGGTTCTTGACTACAAAGACTGGTATCCAGTACTGGGTGAAAATACTGTTCCTGACCGATGCTGCATGGAAAACTCACAAGACTGTGGTCGGAATTCCACCAATACAAATTTAGTGTGGAAAACGGTAAGGATAATGTATACCTAATCTGAATTTCATCTTTAGTTTCATTGAGGAAGTGCAAACTAATTTTATTTTTCCCATTTTTAAAATCCATTGACACAGTTATTAATTATACAGATAAACAATGCAATTCTGCATTTGTTTATTCTGAAGTAAAGCCCAAGAGTTTCATACGATTTACTTCCAGGCAAGTAGGTGTAAGATTGTACCTAAAGCTTTCATTTTAACAACTGTTTAATCATATAACAACCACTGTTCAGTCACCTGTTTACTCGGGCATGGCCTAAGGTATATTATGCAAAAATGTGACTGAAATTAGGTCTGTGTCTAACCTGGCTGGAAGAACATGTATGTCATCTTAACTTTTATCATGGGGGGGGGGGATGGACTATAAATGTAATATATAATAATAAACTAATTTAGTTTGTTAAGGTACTATACAAGTAAAATCAAATTCAAATACATTACCATTATGCATGCTAAAAATTTAATAAAGATCTGTGTATTTTAATTAGTATTCATTTAGGATTACATCCTAATTCTTTATGGGTTTAACAGGCTGGCAAAACCTATTTAACCAGAAAGAAAGCAGGAATGAAACTGTATACTGTGGCCAGATAAACTGGAATGTATGTTGCTGGAACTTCTATTATATTACATTCTCGATGGATAAAAATCATCTACACATTCTGCAAATTCAGGCAGAATCCGTGTAAGAACAGAACAATATGGAGGCGCCTTTGTGATGCCTACAGCTGCCCTTGTGAACTCTCCTGCCAAGTTTCAAATTCTTACACACTTCGGCTCAATCAGGAGATCATTCGTACAGTATGGACTAGACTTAAATCTTTCTTAGCAAGGAAAAAAATAGCTAACAGGCACTCTTTCTACTACATTTCCAGTTCTTGTTATGTACTGTCAAGTTGCTTCTGACCCGTTACAACCCTATGAATAAATACCTCCTATCATTAACAGCCCTGCTCAGCTCTTGCAAAGTCAAGGCCATGGCTTCCTTTATTGGGTCAATCCATCTCATATTTGGTCTTCTTCTTTTCCCGATGCCATCAGTTTCCCCAAGCCTTCATGTCTTTTTTATTTTATTTAAAATATTTTTACCCCACCTTTTTCCTTGAAAAGGACCCAAGGCAGCTTGTTACAATGAAAGACAAGTCTTATTTCCTCATGATGTGCCAACAGTATTAAAGCTTCAATCTCATCCTTCTTGCTTTTACGAAGAGTTGAAACTTAATTTGACCTGGGACCCACTTGCTTGTCTTGTTTGTCTTTCTGGTGGTATCTGGAAAATTTTACTCCAGCACCATATTTTTAATAAATTGTCTGTCGGATTTCCCTATTAGATTTCTTCACTGTCACATCTGTACATGGTAAATGGGAATGCAGTCGTGTGGATCATAGTAGCCTTAGTCTCCAGTGATTCATCTTTACACTTAATTATCTCTTCTAGATTCCCTCATAGCAGCCCTTTCAAGTCTCAGTCTTCTTCTGATTTTTTGGTTGCAGTCTCTATCTGAATTGACAATTGAATCAAAGTATATAAAAAAAATTAACTGTCTCAGTTTTTCAGTATCAATATTAACGTTATGTAGTTCTTCTGCATTATTTCTATGTTCTTAATGTGCAGTGGGATACCCAGTGTTGTGTGGTAGGCAGAGTCGGCTAGGACTTAGGAGACCTGGATTTAAATTCCCATTCATCAATGGAAACTCGAGGAAGGGGAATGGAGTTGATAAAGCCACTCCAGAAATACTGCTTACTACAAAAGCTATATTAGAGTCATTGCAGGTCAGTTCCGACTTGACGACACATAACATATACAGTATTCAACTGGAGTCCTGCTTTTGCCCTTTCTTCTTTCACCTTCATCAGGAGTCATTTCCAGTCATTGTTGCTTTCTGCCAGTCATCTGCATATCTGAAATTGTTGATTACTAGTGTTTACTCTGCCTACATCTGCATCTAGTCCAGCTTTCTGCGTGATGTATTCCACATACAGATTGAACAGCTAGGGAGATAAAATACACCTTTGTTTGGCACTTTGGCCTATGGGAAACCATTCTGTTTCCATATTCTGTCCCTCCAGAAGCTTCTTGTAGAGAGTATACATTAAACTTCAGAACAACCAAGTTTAAAGCATGCCCATTTCCATAGCTTTTCATGATCCACACAGTCAAAGGCTTTGCTGTAGTCTATAAAGCATAGCAAGGTTATGCTCAAAATCCTCCAAGGCAGGCTTCAGCAGTATGTAGACCGAGAACTCCCAGAAGTACAAACTGGATTTCGAAGGGGTAGAGGAACTAGAGACCAAATTGCTAACATGCGCTGGATTATGGAGAAAGCCAGAGAGTTCTAGAAAAATATCTATTTCTGCTTCATTGACTATGCAAAAGCCTTTGACTGTGTGAACCACAGCAAACGATGACAAATTCTTAAAGAAATGGGAGTGCCTGATCACCTTATCTATCTCCTGAGAAATCTCTATGTGGGACAGGAAGCAACAGTTAGAATGAGAAGAGAAATCTCCCTGGAAAAGACCCTGATGTTAGGAGAGACTGAAGGCAAGAGGAGAAGGGGATGACAGAGGACGAGATGGTTGAACAGTGTCACCGAAACTACCAACATGAATTTGACCCAAATCCGGGAAGCAGTGGAAAACAGGAGGGCCTGGCATGCTCTGGTCCATGGGGTCACGAAGAGTCGGACACAACTTAACAACTAAATGACAACAACACATTTCATTCATTCATTCATTCATTCATTCATTCATTCATTCATTCATTCATTCATTCGTTTGTTTGTTTATTTGTTTATTTGTTTGTTTGTTTGTTTGTACCCCGCCTATCCAGTCAATACGACCACTCTAGGCGGCTAAATAAAGTATAGACTGATCTTCTTCTGAGATTCAGATTCAGTAAGCCCCATTTAAACATACCAGTAAGTCAAGGAACTGTGGGGACCCTTGTTGAGCAAGTACAAGCAGTGTTCTGTCCAATCACTGCTAGTTAAAAGCGAGGGGGCTAAACAAGCTATGGAACTTTGCAAACCCTGGTGAAAGGAAGTATGTCTGTCACTTAGGCTCTTGTAGCTTTACCCGTGAATCTGATGACCTGTGAGTTACCTCACAGGGCAACAGATTTTCAGCCAAGGATTTCCGCCACTTCAGTCCAACTGAAAACACCTTCCTGGCTGGGCCTTAAAAAACTGGGCTGCAGTTGCAGCCAACACTGATGATGGCTGCTCCTTTGAGGAAACAGTTTCAAGGAAGTTATGAGGGGAAGTGCTTATCACCCCATCCAAGAGGAGGAAAGAGTGACTGCTGCTGTCATTTCTACTGAGAATGAGTCATCTTTAGAGAGGCTACTATGAAAAAAAATTAAGTAGGATGATGAAGGGAAACGAGCAGCAACTAGAAAAATTGATCCTTCCAGGGCTGCATTTCAGAAATTAAAGACTCAGAAGAGGGGTGAAGCAATGGCAGTGAGAACAGGGGAATCCTAGTGTCCTGGAAACCCCTGCATTTGCTCCAAGTCAGTGGACCCCCCCATGTGAATGGGGGGCACGTTTTCTACAGGAGAGTGGGCTTGCAGCAAGTAGGCCTTGGAAACTTCCAAATTTCAGACAGCAATCTGTTTTCGTGAGAGTTTTCCATCCTATCAAACAATTGGCTCGAGAGAATGCAATTATGGTGAGTAAGCTGCCTAGAGGGGAGGTATGAATATTTACGCCTGACTGCATGAACAGGGACTAATTGACTTTTAGTCAGCTTCAGCAAGTATAAATCAAACTTAAGAAGCTGTTTTTAAAGGAGAAAGAGTAATTTTAAAGCAGCATACAAGATTTGTAACCCTGAAACATCGGTAAATTTTTACTGCGTCACATCTGAGAGAAACAGAAACAGAAACAAGCTAAAGACATAAATGGAGATTTCCTCTTCTCAACCCCTCTCCTCCAATGGATGGATAATTCTAACAATATAAAATTAGAATTTTAAGAAGTTTGAGAAATTCAACCTAAGTGATTTTGTACTGAGCTGCAAGACGTGGTTTATAAATTAAACAGAACCTTATCACGGCTGGATTTACAACTGGAGCTGTTGGGCAGGAGTTGAAGTCTTGGCTGACTTAATAAATCATGAGGTGAACTGAGTAATCTAATTTATTACTTTATGGCTTTGAACTGGGGGAAAAATAAACAAAAGCCAATCTGGTGGGCTTTGGAGAAAATAGAAGAACTCTGTAGTAGAAAGTGTCTGTCTACATGAAATCTATATTCTGGAAGCAGAGAGCACGACTGCCCATCAAATCTGCAATGGAGGACTCCTTTAAGGATTATATACAAGAGCTTCAAATGAACATTGTTAATCAAATTAAGGAGCACATGAAGACCCAGATCTCTGAAGTTAAGGTGATGATTTCAGGATGGAATGTGAAGGGGGAAGGCCAGCCCACCGAAGCAGCGGCAGCACCAGAGAGAGACACTTTTGTCCTCAGAAAGGAGGTTAAAATCCCGAAAAAGGAGGGCAAAATAATGAATCTGCATGAGAGGGAGGGTCAGGTGGATGAGTGGGGGGATGTATATTAAGGAGAAGATTACTCAGAAAATTGATACTAGTCTGATGGGAGAGAATTTAAAGGAGAGAAATGAGAAGGCGAAATTGGATAGGGTACAAAATTCTGATTACAGAGTAGACATATATGATTGGCTTCGAAGGCAGAATCTTAATTACAGTGGGATAAAATCAGTAAATTGGAGAGAAAATAGTCTAAAGAGATTTTATAGATAGCACTTTAAAACTGGTAAAACAGATGCAAGAGATGAATTGCAGGTTATAATACTGTAAACAATTTGTGATTCCCAGTTTATACATGGAACTGTATAATAAAAAATTGGAAAGTTACTTGATGAACATAATAAAAGAAATTATTGATTGGAAGGTACACATATATACACAAATTAATGTGGTTAATATACTTTCAGCAATTCTGGTCATGCTTGGATTTAAATGGTGGATAAGTATAGCTATTAAATTAGAAATGCTCATGTTGAATATAATATTAGATGCCACTGATTGTAAAATAGAGACATAGAGACACTAAGCATATATGAATTATAATGTGACTATGTTTTACTGATTGTAAAAGCATTGATACCCTGACATATAATTGGATTGATAAGGCTGTAGGAAAAAGAATCTACAAATTTACTTTTTTGATGTATAAGTATATTAAGATATATTATTAGCAACTTTGGATGTTCATATATATGGATAATAGATAAGCATATATAAATCTTAAACTAGAATGTTTCATGCTAAATACTATAATAGAAATTGTTGAGTGGAAGATGAATATAGGTCTAAGATTATACTTCAGATAATGTATGTTTGTTAATTAATCATTATAAATTCAAGAAGGTTTGTTCTGAATTTAAAATTTGAAGCACTGATATAAAATATATATGCATATATACATATATATACAGAATGGCGAATATAGTATGGCTTAAATATGTTAGTAGGGTAATATGGTTTATGTAGTCAGAACTATATATTGGATATGATTGTATGGAAAATACCTCCCCGCATATATGTTTTTGTCTGTTTTGTATGTTTGTTTGTGATATAATATTTTTTTTAAAAAAGTAAAAAAGAAAAAGAAATGAAAGACTCCACACACATACACCATTCCGTATTCCCCAGTATTTCCCCACAATGAAAGGATTCCAAGGTAAACTCTGAACTTGAGGGGAGTGGAATTGGAAATATTTCCTTTCTGAAAAATCACCAGCCTTGTTCGGCATGAGTTGGTCAGAAGCATTTCATCAACTTTTACTCAGTGCTTCCTGGAGGAACAGATTCAAAAGGTTGTTCTGGATGATTTTGTTTCTGTGATTCTTGCCCTTCCCCTACCCCCATTCTATTTAACATACAGTGTGTTGTGTTGTGTTTTGTGGACATTACTTCTTGTCTTTGACAACAAAACTGATTTGCCCATCAAAGAGACATCAGTCATCATGATTGAGCAAAAACAAAAGTTTATATTAAATTGCAAATACTGTACTAGATTTTGATATTAACTGGATAATTTTTTTACTAATACTTTTCTGATCAAAGTGACTGTAAAATATCTGTGGGTTGTTTTTTTCAGGGTTGCTATGAGAAAGTCAAGACATGGTTTGACGATAATAAGCATATTCTTGGGACAGTTGGGATGTGTGTCCTCATAATGCAGGTATGTATATCCCAAGTTACTAACATTATGTTGTTGTTAGAGTAACTGTCCTATGATAAAACAATATTCTGAATTTCTTTTTTATACATGTTTTCAAAATAGTGCCTGCAGTGACAGGGTGAGAAAAATAACATCCTACTGTATGAGAGGAATGAACCAGGCTGTAGTTGAGTGTGGGGTAAAAGTTACTGCATTGCTGGTGAAACATAGTCAAGGCCTTATCTATTTATTAAAATATTTGTATCAGCCTATATGTAGAGTTCGCAGTATGTTTTTCACACTATAAAATAACTTAAACAGTTATAAGATGGCCATGATAGCGCATCCCATTCCCTAGGATTTCAGGGGAAAACCTGAGTCCAGGAGGCAAACACTTCCCTACGTTTTTTGCTACTGTTGCCAGGACATGAGCAACAAGAAGGCTCATGAGTTGCATCACCATTGCTCCATCCCCAACTTTGTTCCAGATGATAGGCTTAGTGTCAGTCTGTCAAAATGCCAGGAGCAATGAGAGGGGAGAAAGCTTGGAGGTGCGTGCACTTGGGCCTATATTGCCTTTTGGGGCAACTCAAGCACATATATCTTGCCACTGAGCCTAGCACTAGCTTGGAATGAATGAAGTTGTGTGCTCAGGTTTTAATGCCATTTCACATTGAAAATTCAAATAATCTCTTCCTCCAGTGTAGGAGACCCACAGACACATAGCAGTTTACTGCAATTTCACCTGTGTCCTGATACCTGGCAACTGGAATTATAAAACAGATGGAAGATAATAAAGATGTCATCAGTCTGTCTTGGTCTGAGAGGTTTTGTGGGGACAGGAGCTAACGAAGTGTTCTTCCAAGTCAGCCGTAAGGATGGTGACCTTAACATTTTCTCCTTTGCCTCTCTTTCAGATACTTGGCATGGCTTTTTCCATGACTCTCTTTCAGCAGATTCACAGGACTGGTAAAAAATATGATGCCTAAAGACGTGCATTTTTCGCCACATCATCACTTCTCTCTTGCCATTAGTAGGGAGAAAAGCGACCCGGGAAAAGAGAAATCAAGCATTGCCCGATCTGGGGCCTCCCTCCCAGTGACCAATCTACAGCATCTGTTTCATGACTGATTGAAAACTGAGCACAACATGTTACTGGACTTACATTTTGTTTCTTCTCATTCACCATTTTTGCCAAAGAAGAGAGGAAACCTAATGAAAGCAAATCAGTTTCCTAAACTAATCTGTGGATTTGTTGTTCAAAATTGTTGCTCTCTAACTTGGTTTAAGGAATGACCTTTGGTTAGCAGTTCTGTACACATATCTCTAGAAGTAGGTCCCATTGAAACTCAATGAGACTTACTTCTGAGCTGGCAGGCACAGGATTGCCGTTATTGTACTAAGCTGCGTTAGACTTCTGAGGGTAACCTGAATTATATACTTTATAACTTCTAGAATGGATCTTTTGAAGTTTTTCTCGTAGGTCAACAAACAGCTTGCACCCAACATCATAACATGGAGACTTGAAAAAGCCACTCAGATGGAGAGCCCTGTTGGAGCTGCTTGGATTGAGGTTTTTTGGGGGCGGGAATACCTTTTTGTATTTTACTGTGTATTTAGTAGCCTGATTTATATATTTTTACTGGAGGTTTTCTCCCTCCTTTTATCATACTTTTCTTGGAGTTCTACTGTGCAGTCTTTGAAGGATGCCAGTTTTAGTGTTTATGTTTGAAAAACAGAAGGAAGGATTTAGCTGTTACAATTATAATTAGGTTAAATGAATCATAGCCATTGGGTTGCTTTCAGCTGAGAACTGATGACATGAAGACAGACTCTGGGACATGGGCACAGATTCCTTTTTTAGAGATCCATCTAAGAGCATAAACTATTGAAGATTACTTTTAAAGCACATACACCTTGTAAATGACAGAAATATATCTTTGGAAATGTATATATATGTGAACAAGGCAAAATTCAGTGCCACTCCCCAGTGAATCAACATTTGGTGGCCAATCTGGCTATGGAAGTGTCCTGAGTCTTGCCCAAAGACATTAAAATTATCCTGTGCTCCTCCTCCTTTTTGGTTATTCTTTCAAGAGTACAAGAACAGTATGTGTCAGATATTTCTATTAGTATGCATTTTAAAACCTTTATACTAGAACTTTCTTTTCTGCTCCCTGAAAAACCTGGGACAGCAAGGAAAACAGACTTAAATTCTTCTATAATGTGAATGGAAAGGAAATCCTGTGATCATTTGAAGCGCCATTCCTGAATGTAGTGTCAGGCCAAGCCCTGTATGTCTTGCTAGAAAGAAAGAAATGGCTCTTGTGATCTCCAGTTATCCACTCATCCTCCCAGAGGTGGCCAGCAGTGAGTCAGCATTATTTATTGTGTGGTGAAGGATAGCTTATGTTGCACTGTTGGTGTATTCAGTATATGTGGATTATTCAGTTGCCCCCACTTGCAGAGTCACAACAGAAATACATGCTCTCAGAGAAGGTTGTGCATTTCCTAATGCTATTGTTGTGACTTTGCAAATTATGATTAATATTTCCAATTAAAGTGCATGAAATTAATCCTTCTACACACTGTAAACTAACCAAAACATGCTTTATAAGTTTTATACACTTACGGGAGACTTTTATGTTATAAGTAGAGATGGGGTATTCATATTCGTATATGACTACAAATACCCCTGGACAGCTGGATGTAATGAGAGGCCTGCCCCCTGAGGCCAGACTGTCCACTCACGCGTCTGCTGCTGCCACCACCAGCTCCCATCTCCCTTCCAATCGCTCTGGAGCTGCCCGTCAGCTAGCCACTCATCAGCCTGTCAGGGAAGCTCATTTTCCCTCCTTCTGCCAGGAGTGGATAGCCCATCACTATTCACCTCCCATCTCTAGTTATAAGATTGAAGTGGCCATTCGGCTTAGTTTATTAAAAATGTGTTTCATCTGTTGAACATTTGGAAAATCATCTATTATTAAACTCGTAGGGTTTTTTGTGCAGATGCTAGGTGCTCTAAATCTTTCCAAACCCTGGAGAGAAGACCAATAAACAAGAGCCATGGTACAGATTTCCTTTTCTTTTTGTGTGGACAAAGGATGAGGAATTGAACTGGGCTTGCCTATAGGATTAACCAAGACTGTTCTCTCTACTGGCTAAAGTAAGCCTAGGCTCTAATCCAGCTCTTTATTTTAAAAAAAATTCCATGAATATGTGGGTAATCTTCAGTAAATTCACTCAAGACAAGTCTGAGGTTGCATCATAGTGCAATATTTAAGACAGCAAAATTTTAGAAACGCAAAATAGTTTGTGCTATACCTAGTGGCAAAATATGTGTTAGATCTGGGTGCTAGAAGATAATATTTTTAATACAGTAGAGAGCTGCCATTATTTACAGTGTGTAACTTCTTCAAGTTTACCCAGACCCTTATATATTCCTTGTCTGTTTCTTTAAAAAAAAACCTCTGGGTGTCTTACACATAAATGTATTTAAAGATTTTTTAAAATAGGAAAAATATATTGGAGAAAACAGCACATTTCCAGAAGGTAAAAACATTGAGACATAATTTGTTGGTGTGAGGCTAGTATTTAAAAATGGTCTGTCCCATCCCATCAAGTGTTTAAGCTTACAAATTATAATCTTGGTGCTAGGCAGACTGCCCTGGAGAAGGAATTCCACACGCATAGGCTGCAATTCCTCTCAGAGGAAGGCCTCAGATGATGGACACATTCACAACAGGAAACATGTTCAATAATATTTATATTAACTTCCAAGGTGTGCATAGATTAATACCACTTTGAATTCTGTTTAGAATCATATCTGTAGCCTAGCCAAATAGTACACTAGTACGAAGTAATAAATCCTTCTCATCCCTATGATTAATCTGGCCACTGCATTCTGTATTAGCTGCATTTTCTGAATCATTTTGAAAGGCAGGGCCATGTAAAATACTCTGCAGTAATCTAACCAAGATATCACCGAAGCATAGGACACTGAAGTTAATTTATCCCTGTTCAGTTATGAACATGGCTTGTAGGAGGTGCTCCACACCACTGAGGCCTCCTCTATTTTAAATGACCTGCTCAGAAGAGCAACATACCTATGGCTTCTCACTCTTGCATGGATTGTGGCTCAGTGTGTTGGTCATCATTGTTGGCCATTGTTATAAACAGGTACTGGTTTGACACATCCAGTGCCTCAAAGGCTGAAGATGACAAATAGATTCATGCCGTCAACCTATACATTTGTGGACTCGGTGATTTCATTTGTGGAATAGCATGAGGTGTACGTTCAACCCCTGTGGAATTCCAAACTGAAAAGTCCACAGAGCTAAGCAACATATTCCAAGCATGAATCAGGGTATACAGTTTGTAAAGTGTGTTTGGTGAGTGGCATGTTCTTCTGGTACTTTGGATAAACGGTGGAAAGCTGGCATAAGAAGAAATGTCACTTCACCATGCACCTGACCAAAAGGATATGCCCTGACTTGCTCTTTTTTCTTTTCTTTTCTTTCATAGAGCCTAATGTTTCAAAATATTATATCTACATTTTGCTTTCTACAATCAGCAGACTCTAATAGTTAACTTTATCTTGGACTATACTAATTCTGGCTGCAGGTAGTAAGAAACTTGTGTGCTTGAATATTATTCCTTCCCACCCACAGCCTCCAAGTCCATGCACATAGAAAAATAGACATTCAAGAAAGCAACAAGGTTTAATGCCCAGTTTGTAAAACCCAAGATTTAAAATAATGTCTTTTTTTCAGAATTTAGACATTAATTGTGCACATTTTAAAATTTGTACAACTTCTGCCTTGGGGGGGAGTGTATTTTTCAAACACTCAATTCTTTCCACATACATTACCCAAATTCATATATTTTTCAAACACTTCTTGTTGTATGAATTGGACTGGAAACCTAGGAAAATATGGATTACAGCCTACAGATTTCATTCAAGTATTTGTTCAGTTCTGAACCATGTACTGTACATGGGGTAAAAGCAAACAGAAATGAATTCTCATCTCTCTGTAGTCCTGACATATTGGCTATCTATGTGCAAAGCAGGAATATATAACCTTCACACCTGCACACATGAATACTAGGCTCCCTTCCATTTTATGAGGTTCTTCAAAACTGCATTTCACATCTGCATACTTTCTGGCTGACATTCCTGCATGGAAACTTCAACACATACCTCTCTTTCCTGCTTCTTAATAATCAAGATCACTACTTTATTAAGGGGTTATTTATATTTGGCTGCTCCGTGAAAAAGAAGACACAGATTAAAACAAAGGTGAAGCTCGTTTTATGAGCTTCTTTTAGTGTTCCTTGCTTCAGTTACAAGCACTTCTTAGAGTGAACAAGTTCTTCTCCTCTCACTTTTATTGCCCTAAACTAGTCATGAAAGAGGACAGATATCCTTGAGTAAAGCAAATGTGTTAAAAGGCCCTTGATCCATTCATATGCGTAGTATTAACCTCATATTTACAATTCTGAGACCATCAAGGTCCTCGAGGAAATGTTGGAAATCCTTTGTGCACCTGAAAAATTGCAAATAATGTTGGTATGGGCCAATGAACAAGGTTACTGTCAGTATTCATGGATGTAACTCCATCATTTGTGATGGTCATCAATGTGAGCAATACTAGCATCATTTGCTTGTGAGTCACCCAGTCTAGAAGTGGGTTTGAACTAATCCATAACTATCTCCCAGAGGATGCAGCTTATGTTGGAGTTGAACACCCCATGCATTGATTATCCAGGCATCCTCACAGTGCAGACAGGCGCTTTCTTTCTCACTGCCTAAGCTAGTCTTTTATCTGTATGGCTCAAGTTCAACAAGAACAACAAAAGGGCACAAAGAGGGATTTAACCTGCCTGTCAACATTTTGATAAGGAGATGGCTCATGTACTACCTCAGTTCATGGGGTCAAGAGAGTTAAGGAAGAAATCATGGGCGGGCTGCTGCTATAAGTGTGATTAGTGTTCATTTTTGGCCAAATGTAAAACTGAAACTTGATCCTTCTTTTCTTTTTTCTTCTTTGCTGATACAAGGTTCACCATGTTGCTTCACATTTTTTTGTTCTAAGGCAAGGATATTGGCTTTGTTCAAGGCAGTGGAGAAATCTGTATGGGCCACAGCCAGGCTTTTGTCTACAAAAAGAGAGTGGCAGTAAAGTCACATTTTTGTCTTTCACTAAATCTGTAACCTCCATTTTGCAGGCCTGACTGCCTGCAAAGATAGAAGCCATTATATCCAGACAGGGTTTTTTAAAAATCTTTTGCTTCTCTGCATTCCACCCCCCACACACGCACACTGAAAAAAATTATACAGTACAATGGATGAAATCCAGTAGCAAGTCACAAATAGAGAAGGCCCATTAAATCATTTTATAAGCGTACTCCAGTTGCAACTTTCTACTGGATTTCAGCCAACGTAAGCCTGAAGAAAAGTTCTGGAGAATATGAATACTCACCTTGTTTGTAAAATTTTAATGATCTAATAAGATATTATTCAGTCCCAAATTTAGCTTTTCTGCTATCCACTTGCACAGCTCCAGATCTCATTTTTTTTGCTTACCCCTGTCTTCTTCCTGTTTCTGCCCCTTTAATGGGTATTTTAAGCAGGTATCAATGTGCTTTGTGGATCTATACATGTGTTCAGTATGTCACACCATGTTGTGCAGTACTTCACAACACTCTAAGAACTGTGAACCTTCTCAGAAACCTTTCCATGAGATTTTGTAATTCTTTGCAGTATGGCCATTGAATAACACTCTTTATCTGCATAGAAGGTTTTTGAAAGATTTTTTAAACCAGTTTACTTTAGAATTACTTTCAGCAAGAATAACAACAGCAACAAGAGCAAACTATGGGACCACATACATAGGAATTCTGTCTCATGTTCTGGGACAGACTATATGACTGGGCAGAATTTCTATCAGGAAGCAAAATATGCTGCTATATGTAGGAGGTTTTTCAAAGTTTTGCTTTTTGTTTTCAGGAAAGTAAGAAAAGGAGACAAAAGTAATGAATTTAAATACTTGTTTTCCATTATTAAATCTTGTGCCACATCTCTACCTCTACTCGTTTTTACCACAAGTCTTCCATTATTTAATGATTTTTTTTCCTTTGAAATCCCATTCTTTGCAGAATCACAGAAAACTCTTGTACTGCAGTAAACAGCACTTAAGTCATGTTAAAAATAAGGTATAATTAACGAGGGAAGAGTAAACACTCAGCTTGTATCCTCATGAGTAAATCACTCAGAGGGCTTTCCCATGTCACTTTGTGCTGCCTTGCTACATTCAGATGTATCGCTCAAAGGGCTAATTTGTCTAGCTGGGCTTAGTGGGCTTAATCACAGGTCTGCTACAATGGACTATCAGTTAGGACCTGTTGCTACTATATAATGGTACTTGGGCTTCAAGGCTGTTGTGCAGCCTGTGGTGCATGCCATACAGCATGTGAAGAAGGCCAGTTCTGGCCTGGATGGTCTTGCATGTTCTATTCTTTCACCATCCATTGCCCACTCAGCCATGCTGATGCTCACGCATCTGTCTATTGGGGTTGCTCTGCCATTCCAACAATCTTCCACTGAGGGGCGAGATAATTCACTCCCCAGCCCAAATACCTGCAGCGATTGGAGCACTGTGGTGACAGTGTGCTCTCTCTTACTGTTACTTGTTATCCAAGGACATGGGGAACTGCTAGTTTCAGCAGAAGCCCCATAGTCTGCTATAATGTCTAATTTTATCCGCATGTGGTTGAAACCTCATTACTGTTAATTCATGTGATTTATCAACTAAACATTCTTACCAGCACTGCATATTTGTGGATAATGTCTTCCTAGGTAACTGTCAGAGGAGTTAATTAACACAAGTGTTTTCTGTGACCCAACACATGGGAAAGCAAGAAGCAAGACCAGTTAAATATCCTGTCAAAGTTGCACAGTGGTACTTAGTTGAATCATAACATTTTCTGTGGATATTACTCTTTTGAGTTTTTGGTTTTTAAAAAAGACAAGGAAATGTATTTCTACACAATAACTTGAAGGCAAAAAAAGAGTCTTGTTTGCTGATAATCAACACCAATTAATTCCACACTTTATGTAAATCTGTACACGTGTGTGTATGCTTATCTACATGTTTCAGGGGGGCCCAGTCCCTTTGCCTGTGATAAGAAGAGTTGTTCTGCAAAGCGTGGCGCTCCTCAGTACCCTGGCCTTAGTGATACGCTTCAGATTATCTGATTGCAATGCCTGGATCATGCCACGGTTTTTGACAGTGTGCTGGTATATCAAGTGGCATGGATCACCTTGCAGATGCAGGAAGCAAAAGGCTGAGTTCTCATTAAATTGTTGTACCGATACCTGTGGTATTCCTCTTTGGACCATATCGCTGAATATTTTTTTCATTCAATGCCCCCATTCCCCCATATATTTTTAAAAAATAGATGTCATGACAGAAATTTGACATGCTCATTGGTCTATTGAAAAAAAAACATTCTGCATGGAGGAGTAGTGAGCCACGGATATGAAAAGGTACCATACAGATACTGTTTTATCCCATTACTGAGAACTGGCCAGAAGATCAGGTCGTTTGCTTCTCTTAAACCTTATTTTTGTAGAAAGAGCTCAGTTACATTTTATGAATGCCTAGCACATAGATATTTCCTGAAGTAGTTTAGTGTTTTGAGCACAGTAGTAAATGAGTTATCCAGACTATGCTGCCAGGAACAAAACAAGCACATGATGGTTACTGTTAGTACAATAGACTATAAGCTAAAACTGGGTGTGATAAATCCACCTGGTTACGTGTGTAACCTGCAGCCACAGCCCAGAAAAAAACCTAAGATGGCTGCACATGTTTTCCCCATTAAAAGTGATGTCCATGTACACTGCCATGTTGCTGAGGGAAGAAAAGGAAGCAAAAAGAGCTCCTTTCCATGTGGGGTAATGAAATATTATGCCCCAGGTAAACAAGACTAAATTATATAGATATAAACAACAAAAAGCAATACTGTTCTTAAGGTGAAGAAAACCAGCCGTTGAGGAAAATACTTATTATGTTATACTCTCTGGTATATATCTCAACATACTAATTGTGCTGTAATTGTTTTATAAAAGGGATATTGACTGATTTGTTTTTAAACTGTACATTTTTGGCTTGCATTGGGTAGGTGGGTGGGTGGCTGTTCATTTTTCCCAAAAGAAAAATAATGCTTTGATTATTTAACTACACATTTTGGCATGTTTTTAAATAAAAACTGATACTGAGTAAAATATTTTAACCATATGCAAATGTTGATTTGTACTGATATTAAGTATTGCATACATTCATACAACTGAAGCTTAGCTATTTCAAAGTTCTGCATTTGTTTTGTTTTGAAAAAATCATGTATTATGAGTGGTATATACATTCCTTTCCTTCTTTAAAACCAGAGGGTTACCGTATTTTACCATGTACAATATGACATTTTTTTCCTAAAATAATTAGAGGAAAACTTGAGGGTTGTCTTATAAGCGGAAGGAAGTAGTCACGCGCACGTGCGCTCGGGCGCCGTAGCAGCAGCAGCAGCAGGAGGCAGAGACAGAGGTGAAGGAGCATTCACATGCACTCCGGCGCCCCTTGATGCCTGCCTCCCCCCCCACCCGCCCGATCACCACCTCCAGCGAGACTGAGGGGCTCAGATCAGTCTCTGCCTTGTCCCCTCCATCCCCTCCAGTGGCGGAGACAGCAGGAGGCATGAGCAAAGGAGCATTCACACGTGCTCCGGCGCCTCCGGCTGCTGCCTCCCCCCTGCCTGCCGGATCACTGCTGCCTTGTCCCCTCCCATGGTGGAGGCAGCAGGAGGCATGCGCTGGGGCATCTCTTCCTGCCTCCTTAGCAAAGGAAAGGCAGCAAGGGCTTCCCTTCCTTTTTTTGCTAAACCCAGCACGCCCTCACCTTTTTTTGCTAACCTCCTTCTCAAAAGGCAAGGAAAAGTGGCAGTCACTTTGACAGCCGCTTTCTTTGCCTTTTGCCAAGGCACGGGGCTTAGCAAAAAGGGAGCCCTTTGATCTCTGTTTTTTTAAATTTGGGGTTAGAAAAAGGGGCTCATCTTATACTTTGGGTCGTCTTGTAAATGGAAAAATACGGTATGTTACAAATCTTAACTGATAGGGCTAAGCACAACAGGAATAGAAAGGCATCTCTATAACATACGTGTTGTGGCCTGCTCCTTAATGCAGCAGATGAAGGTCAGAACCATCCAACACCCCAGGAAGAGGTGCCGTCAAATAAATGGTATTCTGGATAAAGAGTGCCTTTAGTACACCCCTGCTTTAGTCAGCTTTGCAGGAAACCTGAGTTTGTGGTAGCTGTGACAGTACCTGTGCATATGAGTGCATATGAGGGTTACTGTATGCACAGACTACAACCATGTGTAAAAAAGAAGTACACCTTCTTTGAATTCTATGGGTTTTTTTGTATCAGGACATAATTAAAATCATCTGGTCCTCAGCAGGTACAAAATTAATTAAATACAACCTCAGATGAACAATTATGATGCACTACACTGTGTCATGGTTTATTTAACAAAAATAAAGCCAAAATGGAGAAGCCATGTGTGAAAAATTAAGTACACCTTATGATTCAATACCTTTAGCAGCACTAACTTGACGTAATTTTTTTCTGTATTACTTTATCAGTCTCCCACATGGTTGTGGAGGAACTTTGGCCCACTCTACCAAATTCCTTCTGGCAGACCTTCTTTCTGCTTCCAGAGGCATGATCTCACCATTTCTTCTGGTTGTGACCTGATCCCCTCTACTGGTTACCCAGGAATGACCCTCCCTTAAATCCTTACCTCACACACTTGTACAATGCCTTAAAATTACATTCTAGTGGCACCTTGCCCAGAAACCTTAGGTGGTGTTCACTGTCTCATTACTTATGCTCTTTTCTTCCTATATCTGAAGTTCTTTTTGTAACAGGAATAAGTCATATGCTTTGCCACAGAATCCCTCATTAAAGCTTTGCTTGTTCCTTCTTTCCGACAATGTTCAAAACTTGGACTTGGACAAACCTCATCTTGCCTGATCAATTTCATTCCATGACCTCCCAGATGTACATAAACACTTTAATTGACTCCTGTAACTTTGCTTTTGTGTGTGTGTGTGGGGGGGGTCACAGAGTTGATACAGAGCAACCAAGTATGAACCTTCATCAGAGAGTAAGGACAGGAAGTGCAAAGGCCTGCTTGTTATTGTGAGTGGAAAAATATTCCAAGCACATGTGACAGTTCAGATCTTAATCTCTAACTTTGTAGAATATGTCAGAAATTAATAGAGGTTTTGTGTTACCTGATTTAACCTAGGATAAGATTGATTACACTATGAACATAAGAAGGGTGGGAGGGAATTTCAAAGACTTTGAAGAAGAGTGCACCTAGGTGCTCATCCTTTCCTTGCTCACAAGCCATGATTTGAGACAGATTCACTTATGACCTGGCTGCAAGGCTTGCCATTTCTGCAGGGGATAGAGCTGCACTAACATGTTCACTTCTCCCTCAGGTCCATCCCACGGCATAGTACAGCAGCCCTTCAAAGGTGCCAGCCTTTGCTGTCACAGGCACCATCTGGATAGGAGCTACAAGATGACCTCCAAATATTTCAGGAGTGGAGAAGAGGCCAAGAGGGCTGTGGAGCTGAAGGGAATGGAGCCTAGCTGTGGAAGTGAACTAGTAGTGTGGGAAAGAGGCTACCTTTCTAGCTGATCAATAAACGATTGTTACTTTGGTCGGTATCAACTATCTGGAGAGGGAGATAATATTGCAGCTGAGGGTGGCACCAAGAGGGGCAGTGGGATGGAAGTATTTAACAGCAGATCAGAGAGATGGTAGCACTGGCAAAAGATGTTAAATAAAGACCCGCCTACCATCTGCTCTTGTACCTCCTACTGTTTTACATGACCTACATAGTATATGGGCTTGCACTCACTGTGTGAGGGAAATATCCCCATTGCCATAGCTCCATGAAGCTGGAAAGTTCCAGGATGATGTGAGTGAGAAAAAATTGCTGTCATTGCAAAGAGATCAAAGCTTGCTGCAGTTGGGAACCCCTCCTCAGTGCATCTATGATTATTTCAGGGGAGGCCCTTGAAGCTAATATAAAGGTTGGGAACAGGCATGTGGAGCTTCCACTGGCCAAACCACCTCTGGTTCATGGCACACCATGCTCACAGGATTACAAAAGCTATAATGAAAAGTTGCTGGATACACTTGTTGAATTAGTTGTCCATCCATGTACTATACTAGCAGTAACCACACCGCATTTCACCATCCTGTCAATCAGGTTCTTATGAAAATTCTATGGAATGATTTTCCGAAGCATTTTCCAATTTATTTTCCCCCTCACTGGGAGGGTTGTTTTTGTACCAATAATGAATTGCTGTGTGAAC
This sequence comes from Pogona vitticeps, assembly GCF_051106095.1. NCBI lineage: Eukaryota > Metazoa > Chordata > Lepidosauria > Squamata > Agamidae > Pogona > Pogona vitticeps. The sequence continues at coordinate 96,634,927 of NC_135787.1, read as the reverse complement.
GTCACTGTTGATTATTTCCTTTGCAAAGGGGTTAGGTTTCTGGGCATTATGGACACTTCATGGCCACTGTGCTTGTTCCCTTTTAAAAAAAAATTTTTTTATTGTAAAGGTATATCAACAAATTGGCTCATAACAAGACAGGTGATCCCTTAGATAGCGAAGTAACAGCTGCTGGCAAAAACAGCAAGAGGCAGCTTGAAGGAGACAGCTTCTGCCCCCTCCCTTTGAAAGAGGGCTTCAGCTGAGGCATTTCCTGTTTCTCCTCTCTCTTTTTCTCCTCTCTTGCAGAGGGGTTGGGTAAAGTGAGTAAAGGAGGGAGAGTAAAAGGGGAGGAGAGAAGACTCAGACTTCTCTTATGGCAGTGTCGATGCATCATTTTTATTAATTTTTTAAAAAGACAAGGAAGGCCTGATTGCCCCCAAGAAACAGTAGAGAAAATGAATAAATACCTAATTAAGATCATGTAGCCTGCTATGATGGTTCAAATAGGAAGAAATGAATTGGTAATGTTAAAGCAAATGGGAACGTTCCCACCGGTGTATATATGTGACCACGATTCAGTACAGCAGATGTATGAAAAAGATCTATAGAACCAGGCTCTTCTTCAAGACATCTGTGAATCATACACTGGGTGATCACGCATGTGCAGAGCCTCGTCAGAATATTCTAGAGAGCTTCTCTAATCAGAAAAGATACATTAGTACAAGCCCCTCTCCCCTAGTAGATGCATCTTGGTATCAAGGCTCCCCCTCAGTTTCTCTTCAACCGCCACATTGAGAACCTTCCTCGTAGCTTCTGTGAGTCTTTTATCTGAAAAAAAAGAAAAGAAAAGCCTTTATTATTTTAATTTTATTTTGTTACCACTATTTGCTTTGGTCTTTGGGTCAAAATTCCCCCCCCCCGCCCCGTCTTCAGTTCATGGCCTCTTCAGGCCCGTTTCAACATTGCATGGTCTGTAATAATAAGAACCCTCTTTCCAATGGCCACAGTAGTGCCTATTTTGTCTCTGAGAGGCTCATCAAACCTCTTCCAGTCCCCACTGTAAGAATTTCAGGCACAGGGTGCTAAACAGTTGTTTCTTCTTCGTGGCCTCTGTGAATGCACACAATTGGGTTCAGTCTGCGCCTGTGCAGGTCCTCTAAGAATATTCTGAAGCTTTTATTTAAAAGTAACATAGTTGAGAGTTGCCCCTATAGCACATGCTCTGCCCACCTCAACCTTCAGTTCCATTTTACCGCCTTGGTGCTAGGAACATCTCGGTACAGAGCTCGCTAATTTCCCTAGGTTTTGACTCAGATTGTTTAACTACGTTTCTGCCTCTTCCGTTGCCCCTTGACTACTGACTTCAGATTGTTCATGGATATTCCTGTTGCCTAAAAAAAATTGTGATCTTACATGTATGTCCTGGACTGTCTCTCATTCCCGCACTTTCTTTGACTCGATTTTGCCTGGCTGGAACTTTCATTACCGACTCGGACTGTCTTTCATGCAACCTTTTCACTAACTGACTGGATTTTCCCTGACTACACATTGCCGAACTGGACTATTGCCTATACAACTTCAGAATTTCTCTTTCCCTATGGATTTGGTATTGGTATTTCCATCGTTAAACTGGGCTTACTCGAACTGCTCTTCGTGGCTCCCGCCTCCACAGTCCTGAGTCCCAGTTTCCCCTTCTTCTTGCTACTTTATGTCCCCCTCAGGTCCTTTCAGTAGGTGTGTGTCATGCTATCATAAACTACCCTTCTTGGATGGTCACGACCGCTGCCTCTTTTGTTTAGGGAAAACTCATCAACCGCATTCCTGCCAGCATTGCAAAAAATTTACCAAAGCCTCTTTTAAAGCTTGGTACCAAAGACTTAAGCTCTTTCTGTGGGACAAAACTTTATCAGCGTCAAAGCCCACCAAGATGGAAACAGCATCGACACCTTCTGCTACTCCCCGTCCAGAGGGAACGATTTCCTCTTCACCCCCTACGTCGACGTCGAAGACAGTTGACAAAGCATCAAAAAAATCTTCCATGTCGACTACCAAAAAACCACTTATTTTGACATTGAAGGCTCCTTCCAGCACTTCTTCGAAGGACACACTGAAACAAAAGAAATCAACACTAAAGGATAAGAAAGATAAACGAGCTTCTTCTAAAGATCATCAGAAACATTCCTTCTGTCTCGGCTTCATTGCCGTCACCTATTCTTGAGGATAGATAGATCGATCACCAAGCCCTGGCCAGCTAGAAGACATCATTCTCTTTAGCCCACCTTCTGCCCATCATAGCCCTGTTTCCACCGTGCAGGTGTCACCCATGCCTCTCTTGCCATCGAGTTCCTCGAGGCTGGATTCTCCACCCTGTAAGAGGACGGCGAAGAGAAAACATATTTCTCCGGACCGGTACCATTCCTCCCACTGTGGGGTTATTGTTCTCCCTCGCTCGTCTCAACATTGAAATAAATCCAAATACGATGAGCCAATCTATATCGAGGTTAATCATAAGTGATTTCACCGTCGACATCAACACTAAGAGTCTGACACTGACTCTTCTTCGGACACAGAGGGCTATCGTAGAAGCAAAAAACTATGATACATCTATGCTTCCATGTCGTCATCTTCCTCTCCATCTCCACCAAGGCATTGACGTCAACAGACTCACGACGTAGAAACTCGATGGAGTGTTAAGCATCAAGAGGGGAATAAGGACAACCCTAAACAAACAACACATCGCAAAACCCCTAAGTCCGTGTCGAGGACTACCCACTCACAAGATAAATTGGCACCTGTACAGCAAACATCCAGAAATGAGATAACTAAATGCAAAACAAAAAAACCCTTCATGCTTACCTTCACCTTCAGACCAAGAGGATGTCTTTTTATCTAATGCCTCTGACCAGGATGAAGATTTTTTTTTCTGAAGCTTCTGGTGAAATGCCTATAGAGGGGGAGAACCCCTGAATCAGATGCTGGTGACCCTCATCCATCCTCCAAAGAACAAGGGGCCCCTTGGATGTTGACTTCAGCTTTTATCACAAGACCAAGCATTCGACGTCAACTGCCTCGACACCTAAACCGCCAGTCACCAAACGGAAGGTGTTGACTGATCAGCCTTCGGTGGCTGAACCTCATTCACTGAAAAAGGCCAAGTCCTCTAAGTCAAAGCCCTCCAAGGCTATTTTGACACCAACTTCACAGTCACCTCCCAAGTCTGAGGACGTTGTCTGTATCAGATCCCTCTCTGATGATGCGGCTCCTCCAGCCCATCAGCTGTCGCCTCATCCCTTCCAGTCACTTGATTGGGACCAGCGTGTTGACTGACTGGCTACTCCTCCACCAACCAGTCCTCCACAGTTCTCCAGATCCCCTAGTAGGTCCTCCGAGGCTGTTTCACCCAACCATAATGCTGCTACACAACTTGATACCATTCCTTAACCTTTCCCTGTGGGCCTACCGCCTCAGCCTCCAATGCACAAACATAGACACCAGCCCTATCAGAACATCCACTTGCCTTTGTGCACGGACAGCATTTACCATCAGTACCATCATCGGGAAACCTTTTGCCCCGATCAGTGACCTGCCAAGATGCCTGCCAACTACTATCAGCTGGCCACCTTTCCCGGCACGTCACAGGCGTCCAAGCATTTCATTCCATCGAAGCGATCACACCACCAGCATCGCCGGTACTTAACTGACGCCACATATCCATTTGTGCCAAAAAAAAAAAAAGCCTCAGCAATCCGACAAATATTCCTCGGCTCCAGCTTTCTCAGTGCTAAAAGTTACTACTTCCCTCCACAGCCAGATGACCTCAGCCATTTGTCCCGCTCTGCATCACCAGCACTCTTACCAATGTGGAAGCACCATCTACACCGAAACCAGGCTCCACAGCTCCATATCAATCCCACTTCCATGCCAACCTTGTCAACATCTAGGATCCTCAATATCGACCTCTTTCCATGGAGGCACCTTCAACATTGAGAACTCAACATCAGTAGCCCTCCTACTCCCAATATCAAGGCGAACAATCTTACAACACCAATGTTGATTGACAGTCGTTCAATTTGCCTCATGGTGCCAATCCTTCTGGCCAAGGCTGAAGGCCCCAAACACCATGGGTGCTCTTAATGTTACTGGGCTCACAGCTGGCAGATTTGGACCCACTGTCTCTGGCCAAGGACTTCTAGACTTATGCCCAGTTAATGTTTTGTATGGCTAATTCTCTCAAGGTCCAAATTCATAGACCTACTGCTGAACCATTGGACCATCTTTATGATCCAATTTCTAAGGATACTACCATACTAGTCCACACCTTTATGCTTCCTTCTCTTCTTAGCACAGCTAAACATTTTTGGACTAAGCCAGCCTCATCACATACTATCTCCCAGCATATTGACAACCTCTATTGCATTCACAGTCCCGATGTCATTTTTCTACAGCCTGCTCCTAACTCCATCTTATTTGAGGCTTCTCAATCTTGCTCTTGACAGAGAAAACCTAATTCAATCTAACAAGAACAGATGGCTCTATTCCTCAGCTGCTTTTACCATTAGAGTTGTCAACTATCAAAGGGCTATGGGCTTCTACCAACACTTATGGGACAACATGTCCACCCTGATTGAAGCACTACCTGATGATAAATGATTCTTGCACAAATCTTTGAGCAAAAAGGCCTCTCAGTGGCCAAACAACAAATGTTTGTGGCACGCCACACTGTCAGTGCCACCTCTGAGTATATAATAATAATAATAATAATAATAATAATAATAATAATAATAATAATAATAATAATAATAATAATAATTATTATTATTATTATTATTATTATTATTATTATTATTATTATTATTATTATTATTATTATTATTATTATTATTATTATTAATTGTCATTGTAAGTATATACACAGTATACCCATACAACCCATCTATACCACTTTGCTGTTTCTCCTGGCATAGGACAACTGGCCTCACAGAGGATGCCTGTGCCTGTATCGAAGACCTCCCTTTGATGGTGTTGGCCTTTTCAATGCTGAAAAAGATGACATTTTTGAGAATGTACAAAAGAAGCAAACAGCTGCTAGATAGACACTGAGGCATTTACCCTACATACCAATAGCACCCTCATTGCACACAGTGGTGTTGTCCCTACACCTCTTATCAGAGGTTTAAACGTGAACCTCAGAGGCAATGACTGCTCCTTAGTACAAACAGCAGTCCATACCAAGATCCAGCAGCAAACTACAATCAGACACCACGACCACAAACCTAAGCATCAGGTTTGACATCACATTGCCGAGATCTTGCATTTCACATTGTCACCCTCAAGTCCATTCTTCCGCTCCTCCACATGAAAGACTGGTCTGTGGTAATAAATTTACAAGATGTCTACTTCCACATTTCCATAAGTCCAGCTCACAGGCCTTACCTTCACTTCCAGCTAGGGGCTCAAGCCTATCACTTCTAAAGACTACCATTCAGGCTCACCAAGCAACCCAGGCAGTCACCAAATGCATGGCCCCTGTAGCAGCACACCTCAGGCTGCAGGGCATTGAAATCTTTCTGTACATCAATGACTGGCTTCTCATAGCTCACTCACTGCAAAGCACAGCGTGACATGCATTTCACTCTAACCCTCCTTCAAGATCTCATCCTCGCAATAAACCTGCAAAAGTCTACACTAGTACAGTGGTGCCTCGCTTAACAATTGCCTCGTTAAATGATGAAACCGCTTCACGACAATGTTTTTACAAGATGCCTACTTCCAAACGATGGTCTAAATAGGGTTTTTCGTTTTGCGATGATCGATTCCCTGCTTCGAGAACCAATTCTTCACAAAATGATGTTCTTTTAACAGGTGATCGGCGGTTTCAAAATGGCTGCCGGGTAATTAAAATAGCTCCCCGCTGTGTTTAGGGATAGCAGCGAAAATGGCCGCCCCTATGGAGGATCTTCGCTGGACGGTGAGTCTTCAGCCCATTGGAATGCACTGAACCCATTGGAATGCATTGAACCGGTTTCAATGCATTTCAATGGGCTTTTTCGTTTTGCAAGACGATGTTTTCGTAAGACAGCGATTTTCGCGGAATGAATTAACATCACCTTGCGAGGCACCACTGTACCTACAAGACGTATCCATTATATTGGAGCCTACTTAGATTCTGACAAGGCCTGAGCATTTCTCCCAGACAATTTATTTATTTATGTAAGGACAGGGTAGGGAATACAAAAAGGGGGAATAGGGAAGAGGGGAAAAAGGTTAGGGGGATAGGAGAACACAGAGTATACCATCATCCAATCAATTCATATTACAATAACAGGTCAACTTTTTCACCAAAAATTAACGAAGAGTCAGAAACTGTTTTAAATGCTTGGATTCGTTAGAGCACCTTGTAAAATGTGTGCCAACTTAATTTGGTTTTGTTCTGACTCTTCGTTAATTTTTGGTGAATTCCCCCCCCCCATTGGAAAGCATTGAACTGCAGGTTTGACAGCTGTCAAACTTAGGTTCAATGCATTTCAATGGGGGGAAAATTCATCAAAAATTAACGAAGAGTCAGAACAAAGCCAAATTAAGTTTGCACACGTTTTAGAAGGTGCACTAACGATCCCAAACATTTAAAACCGTTTTTGAACCTTTTAAGACACTTTTAAAATAGTGAAAACGGAACATCGCTAAGCGAAACAGGGACCTAAAACTGTCATCACTAAGCGAGGCAAGGTCCCGAACATCGCTATGCGAATTTTCCCCATAGGAAACATTGTTAAACGGAGTGCAAAATCGCTCCAAAAACCTCATCGCTAAGCGAATACATCGTTAAACGAGGCAATCGGTAAGCGAGGCACCACTGCAAGATTCTCTTGTTTCAGTGTCTCTTTCTTGAGATTTTTAACATAATGCTTTTTAATTTTGGGAGCTGCATAGGTCACTGGATAACTCTCTATCCCATCTATCTTACCTGGTGTCATGCCCAATAAAGACAGTTCTAAAGTTTGTGCAGCTTCATTTAAGTTTTGTTTGGCATCTAATGTCCCCTCTTTCATCACTTTCATCAGATCTTCTATTTTGCTAAGACCTTCATGTACTTGCTGAAGCCCTGTTATTATTATCTTTCGCATAGTAATCTGCCATTCCTTTTTTATTTCTTGTACTACTGTTTCAAAACTTTGGGATTGAACAGACCAAGTCTCCATTTGTTGTCTTAAATTTTTGGAGGCCATCTCAGGCTTACCAATGAATGGGGTTTGTATAAATAATACTATGCCCTTAACCACAATGATCGCCCCTTATATATCCTTCAACAATTTCCACAATTTTATCAACAATCCAAACCCCTAGTCATAAACCTCCCCTTAGATCTCCCTCCAATCTTTATCCAAATATCATAATATAAAAATCAACTTTTAACCCAGCAAATTCAAAATCAAATAGAACCGTGGCACAATTATTTCTTCTTCTCCAGAGTTTAGCAAGCTTCTGTTATCAGTCTCGCACGCAGTCCGGCAAACAAAACAACAATCACAGAGTCTCAAAACTGTCCAATAGTTGTCCTTGAAGCCCGTCTTATGATCTTTCCATTAACCCCTTGATGCTTCTCAGTCCAGTTGAATACGGCAGCTCCTTCTTCTCCAGAAAACAACCAGATTCTGTTATTAACAGTTCACAGAGTCCAGGAAAAGGCAAAGAGAAATATGTCCCAGCCAAACTACATTCACAAAACTCAAGTGTCTTAAATCCTGTCCAATGGTATTGGAACCGTCTGGGATTCTTTTCCAGAAACATAAGATTTATTTTTCCGTCTCACTCTCTCAGCTTTGAAATCAGCCTGGTATATTAAGAGTTCACTTGGGGAGGAGAGTTAGTTTCACTTTTGAGGCAGACTGATAAGATAGGCTCGCCGCTGCTTTTCTTCTTTCAGCCAAATATTTTCATCCTTATTTTCAGCTTAATGGGGCTGTTTCATAAATCAAAGGCTTCAGCTTACTTAGTTGCTATATATTTTAAGCTTATATTGGTTGTTCTCCTCTCCCCGATAAAGGGTTACTCACGGCTCCATGCCAAATATGGCGCCCGCTCCGATCCGTGCTGGGTGATTTCTTCAGAGGGAAGAAGTCTGGGTTTGCATCCCTTTCTTCTCCTTCTGCTGCTCACCATCTGCTTCAGAGAGACTTCTCCTAGACTCTCCTTCGATCCCCATTTCAAAAAGGGGATCCTGGACCGGATGGTTCCAGTTTTTCCAGAGAGAGCTCTTCTCTGGAGCTACTGGCAGCACCGCAACAAAGCCCCGCCTCTCCTCGCCTGCATTGGATGTTCAACGTGTCCTCGGTATGATGGCCTTGATGACCTCTGTAGTTCAGCACACCCTCCTAAAAATGAGATCCCTTCAGGCATGGTTTCTAGCCCTGTTCTATCCACTCTCCAACCTGCCACATGCCCTCTTATGTATCATTCCAGAGCTTGCCTCCCAACTCTTGTGGTGGTTCTGCAAACAAAACGTGACAATGGGACGACCCTTCCAGCAGCCCCATCCATGGATACAAGTCACTACAGACATGAGCCTTACCTGCCGAGGAACCCACTGCGGATCCCTCCAGATCCAGGCCCAGTGGTCACAGGAAGAGAAAATGTTTCACATCAACGAACTAGAACTACTAGCCATCCTCAAGGCCTGCAAAGTCTTCAGAAACCATCTCTGCAGCAAAATGGTCCAGACAATACCATGGCAATGTATTATATTCTCAAGTAGGGCAGTACTCACTCCCCAAGCCTCCTATATTTTGCCGTAGACCTGTGGGAGTGGTGTCTGTCTCACCACATACCTCTCACAGCAATCTATGTAGCTGGCCAAGACAACAACCTTGCAGACTTACTCGGTCACAAAGAACACCAAGCCCACAATAGGACCTAAACCAAACCATTTTTCTGTCCCTCTGCACTCATTGGGGGACACCCACAATCGACCTGTTCACATCCAGAACAAACCAAAAATGCGGATGCTATTGTTCCTGCACAGGGGTATCATCAAACGTTGGCCCAAAATGCTAACCTACCTCTTTCCGCCATCCCCACTCCTCCACAAGGTAGTCGTCCATCTCCAGCAGGACACAAACAATGCCATTCTAGTAGCCCCATGGTGGCCATGACAGCCTTGGTTTCTCACTCTTCACCAGCTGTCTTCTGAAGTCTACCATCTTCCTCATCTGCCTCATCTCCTCACCCAAAACAGGGCTCAGATCCTCCACCCAGATTTCCCAGAGCTTCACCTCGCAGCATGGAGGATTCTGCCTCTTTGATGAATGTTATTTATCATGCAAAGAAACCCTCAACCATGAGAGCCTACATGTATAAATGGGAAAAAATCCAATCCTTCACTTTCTCAACAGCATGGTCACCAACTAACCCTTCTCTCTCTACTGCTCTACCTTTTCTTCTACACCTTAAGTGCATGAGACTCTCTATGTCATTGCTCAAAGTATACCTTTCTGCCATTGTTGCGCACCAACCACCAAACCCTCTAGCCTCTGAATTCTTCAGACATCCTACTCTCAAGTGTTTTCTTAAAGGATTAACGCATATATACCCTGATAACGCTTTCCTCCACCTCAGTGGTTGTTCACACTAGTCCTTCAACACCTTACAAGGGCCCCTTTTGAGCTGGACCTGCATCTCCTAACTTTTAAGAACATTCCTTGTAGCAAATACCTCTGCATGATGCACCAGCAATCTTGCAGCCTTACGGTCCGACTACCCATATTTCCAGGTCCACCCTGACAAAGTCCAGCTTTTTGTAGATATTTCATTCGTTCCCAAGCTTGTCTCCCAGTTCCACCTCTCTCAACCCTTGGTTCTTCCATCCTTCTTCCAATCTCCATCCACTCCCTAAGAATGCATCCATCACACCTTGGATGTTAGATGGGTTCTAGATTTTTATATAGCCCGCATGCAACCATTCTGGTATTTGCCTAGACTGTTTATTAGCTACCAGCTTCCATCAAAGGGCCTCCAAGTCACCTCTCTGCATATATCCAAATGGGTCACCTCTGCTATCCAACTTGCTTACCAGCTTGCACATCTTCCAGTTCCACAGCCCCTTTGCCCACAATCTACTGGGGCACTGGCGGCATCCACACCTTTCTTCCAAGGGGTTCCCCTCCATGAGATTTGCGCATCTGCCATATGGCCACACCATTCACATTTATTAATCACGATTGGCTAGACTTATGCCAGAAGTCTGATTCAGCTTTTGGACATGCTATACTGTCTTCTATCTTGGTGTGACACCCTCCTTCGGGTAGGCCAGCTTCTTAGTTACCCAAAGTGTGATTTACAGAGGCCACAAAGAAGGACAGGTTGCCTACCTGTAATTGTAGTTCTTTGAGTGATCCTCTGTGATTCACACATTCCAACCCTGCCCCAACACTGTCACGCCCTCACTCCAAAGTAGCAGTTGACTTAACTGAAGGGAGAGGTACACATACTAGGGGAGAAGGGCTTGTACAAATGTATCTTTTCTGATCACAGAAGTTCTAGAATATTCCAATGAGGCTCCACGCATGTGCAGATCACCCAGAGTGTGAATCACAGAGGATAGCTCGAAGAACTACAATCACAGGTAGGTTACCTGTCCTTCTTTTGGCTCATGTGATTAGGCTCTGAGGCACTTTGGTAGATACAATTATAAAATTACTTAACAGAAAGACTGCAACAAATGGAAGAGCTACCCAGAAAACCTCTGTATCACATTATTGCCAGAAACAGTTTCAGCAAGGAAAATGCTAAACTTGAATGGAAAGGAGCAGACACTGTAGAACATGTGACACCACACATCAGTCAGGATCTATCCTAGTGGATACTGAAAAGGAGATGAGCTTAGAACATTTGCTTTGGTACAATTTGCAGAGGATGGACTGTGGGCAGCTTAGTCACAAATGTAGTATCCAGTACTGAAGGTGATAGGAGTTAAAAGGCAATGAAGCCAACATGCTACTGCCCAGTACTATAAGGCCCAAGAAAGGAGTTATGAGAATTCGTGGAGGGGCATGTAGGAGTATGGATAAAACAGGAAAGCCAGCAGAGCAGAAAGCAACATTGCTTCCAAAGTGGTTGATGCTGTTATTGATACCATGTCAATAGCTTAAGTAGGAGGCAGAATAGACATGGAGACAAGGGCAAATAAAGCCAATGCCAAGATTGCTGATATGCTGAAGCTGTAGGAGTCAGTGCAGGTCAAGGACTCTGCAGAAGTAACAAGGTGTTTCTTTCCACATTCATGTCACTTAGGGATGCTCATCAGACCCACATTCCTAGTTTTATGACACTTCTTAGATTAGATTAGGCATCCTTCAGTCTTGAAAGATTATGGTAACGTGCTCTCAATAAAGGTCTTGGATCTTCTATCTTATAACTTTAAAAAAACTTTTAAAAGTGTGTTTGTGCGCATGCATGTGTGTGTGCATGTAAAGGTAGAGTGCCAGAGGATTTGTCAGTTCTGTTAGATGTTGAGCACTTCTTTTTGTTTGCTTCCACAGACTGTGATGAAGGTTGCTTTCTGTGAACCACGAACTGATTCCTGGAAAGGATTTCAAGTCCCTGGTAGCATTTGCTAGACACATTAATCCTATTTTGCCATCTCTAAGACTACTTCAAAAAAAGGAAGAAGAATTTTTAAAATTTAAGGATTTAGATTGACATTTTGCTCTGGGTACCAGGCTCATTAGCTAGAAATTGTTGGCTGACAGATTTTACACAGAAGAGCAAAAGTGGGGGGAAGGTAATAGGTGTCTCGAAGCTCAAGGAAACATCACAGCAAAATTTAAAGCATGTGGTGATTTCCATTGCCCACATATCTGTCAAAGTGACAAGTCTCCATAAAACTGCCAACAACTTTCTATTCCCTGCTCAAACAGCAGATTGCTTCTAAGCCAAGCAAAACAAATGAGGCTGCTCCGGAGCAGATGCATAATATATCTATTTAGGGAATTATGTGGTCCTTAAACTGAGAAAGAAAGGTTGGCATATGTTTCAAGCATTGCATTGTATAATGAAAACAAATTATTAGGCATGTTTTCTTAATGTACTTCTAGGGGAATTAAAATGGAAACACTGTTCATCAGTGATAAAGCTTTCTGCTTATTACTGTTAGTGGCTGTTACAAACCAATAACAGAAACTTTGCTCTTCTAACATAAATTATTATTTCACCTTGTGATCTGGTGCCAGAGTCATGGATGCTATCAGAAATTGCAGTTCATAGGTATGAGTACTACCTGCATCCACTGTTGCATAAAGAATATTAAAATTCAATATAACTCTCTTTGATCTACTGTGCATTAAAATCAATTTCAGAAATGCTTCACAAATTTCCTTCTGCAGATTCCGATAGAAATGTTTAGAACAACACTGAAATAGTAAATCATGGCAATCCAGTGAATCTGCACCTTAATCTACATTTTCCCCTTCCACTGCTGTATGTGTGTGCATGCCATCAAGTCAAATTTGACTTATAGTGACCCTCTCCAGGATCCTGTAGGTAGAAAATACACTGAAGTAGTTTACCATTCCCTTTTACTGGGAGCGCCTTGGACTATGCAGCTTGCCCAAGACACACAGGCTGGTTCTTCTCCAAGGAGGCACGGGGGGGCAGGGGGGGAATCTGCCAACCTCTCACTCCACAGCCAAATACCTAGACCACTGACCTCACCCAGCCAGCTACTGGACCCTCATATTTTGACTGAATATTAGGAACAAAGAAGAAGGGGGAGAGGAGGAGGAGATATTTTTCAATACAGTTCTTTGAGCCCATTGTGGTTCTGCCTGGCTTTAAACCCTCTTATCGAGTGATAGTGGTAAATACTACAAACTTAACTATCAGAAAAATTATCTCCATGTTTCATACTTAATGTGCATGGATGATGTCATTGCAAACTTTCCTAATTAACTGTATAGTCTCTTAAATATCTGAGTCTTACAGTACAGATGGGTTCCCTACGGGAAGAACGACAGCATATAAATTAAATAAATAAGTATCAAAATGAATTTCAATGATGGTAAATGTGGTATTACCCACCTAAAAAGAGGCAAATTCTCAAAGGGCAGTAAGCATAAGCTCACTAATGAATATTCAATGCTTAGAGAGCAGGAAACCAGTAAATATCTAGGCATCCACAAAAAAATCAATATACACCACAAGAGATTTAAATCATTGTTCAGGAACAAGTATTTTGATAGAATGAAGGTGTTAATCAAAACACAACTTGAGGCAAAAGGAAAAATACTGCTGCTAATAAGCTGGGCAACCCCAATATTAACATTCTTTTGGAAATACAGTGATCTTGATGATTTAAATGGAAAAATTCAAATCCTCCTGTCATACTGATGCTATCATCCAAAGGTGTATATGAAGCACCTTTATTTGCCATGGAACATGTGTGACCATGCCCTTTTCAACCTCAAGAACATCTGTATGGGTCAAATAGACAAAATTTGAATCTAGTTCTGTAGGAGCATAGTCCCACTTCATTAGATAATGAGAAGCGGCCTACATTAATGAACGAGCCATAATGCAGGGAAGCATGGTTTGGGAGGCTGTTACATTCTGGATAATAATGTTTATAAGCAACAATCAAACTTGTGGTTTAAATTAGACCATTTTCAGGCTGAAACTGAGAGAGTCATATGCAACCCAAAACCAGGTTTTAGCAGTAGATACTATCAGAAAATAATTAGGAAGCAAGGTATGAGTGATGATGTAGGGCTGGTCATGAATCCAAGGAAACAGTCATATCATAACTGGATGCCGAAGCAAACATCAATGAGTTATATATGCAGGCAGAACCAAGTTGCAAAATCATTTTTTTGGACTGGGGTAAATTTTATAGACTTTTGTTGTTTAGTCATTAAGTTGTGTCCAACTCTTCGTGACCCCATGGATCAGAGCACGCAAAGCCCTCCTGTCTTCCACTGCCTCCTGGAGTTGCATCAAATTCATGTTGGTTGCTTCGATGACACTGTCCATCCATCTCGTCCTCTATTGTCCCCTTCTCCTCTTGCCTTCACACTTTCCCAACATGACGGTCTTTTCCAAGGAGATTCCTCTTCTCATGAGATGGCCACAGTATTGGAGCATCAGCTTCAGGATCTGTCCCTCCAGTGAGCACTCAGGGTTAATTTCCTTCAGAATAGACAGGTTTGATCTCCTTGCAGTCCAGGGGACTCTCAAGAGTCTCCTCCAACACCACAATTAAAAAGCATCAATTCTTCGGTGGCCACCCTTCTTTATATTCCAGCTCTCGCTTCCATACATCACTACAGGAAAAACCATAGCTTTGACTATGCGGTCCTTTGTCAGCAAGGTGATGTCTCTGCTTTTTAAGATGCTGTCAAGGTTTGTCATCACTTTCCTCCCAGGAATCAGGTGTCTTTTAATTTCGTGGCTGCTGTCACCTTCTGCAGTGCTCATGGAGACCAAGAAAGTAAAATCTGTCACTGCCTCCATATCTTCCCCTTCTATTTGGCGTCCCCGTAGTCATTGGGGCTTTGGGAACAACATCAAGAAATTTTACACAGTACTACAAACAGTTGCAGATCTCAGAATAACTCCAGCAGAACTACAAAATCTTACCCAAGATGGCGCCGGCGGCAGGCGGCTAGCGTTTTTGCTGCTCCGTTTCTTTTTCCGCACCGGTTTGTTTCTCTCTTTTATTTTTATATTTATTTTTTTTTCCTTTACTTTCCCCTCTGTTCATGAGCTGCCTGTCTTTTTACCTTCTTTTAACCTGGCCACCGCACTGGGAGCGAGAACAGCTGGAGTCCTGGGGTTTATTCCCAAGTGAGAGTGTCGGGGCGAGCGTGGACGGAGCTGGAGCTTAAAACATGGTGGATGTTTCCTGTGGAGCTCTGAGGCTACTTGCTCGGCTGGAGGACACAGAGGGAGAGGACCCAGGTCTGGAGATTGGCAAACAACGGGGAGAGAGAGCCCCCCTCCCAATGGAGGTTGCTCTGTCAGATTGCTGAAAACCCTTGAAACAGCCTGAAACCGGAGCCGGAGCTTGTAGCCTTGGGATCATCAGGTCTGCGCTGCTGTATTTGGCTGTTTGTTAAGTCCGGGAGTGTCAGTCGCCGGCAAGGCAGAGCGGTTCATCTTAAGCTCCAAAGAAAGGCTGTGGGGGAACAGCTGAGTTGGCTGTGAGGGGGAGAGAGCCTTCCGTAGAGGGTTTCAGACAGCTGGGATGGCGAGCCGCCATGTTGGGACCTTGAAGGACACTATTCTTCCCAAGGCCGGTGCTTGCCTTCTGCTCCCCCTGGACTGGCAACAGTGATCCTTCATGCTCTTACCAAGGGAGAGAAATGGCAGGAATAGTGTCATCTTTAGTCTGGACTGTGGTATTTTTGAGAGTTCCTGCCTTCATTATTAAGATCTCTGTGTCCTGCCCTGCTGGTAACACTTGTATTCCAGCGCTTTCACTGTTACCAATATTAAGAATAACATCATCAAGTCCAGCAATATCCAAGAGGATGAGGTGGTATGGCTGGGGACGACAGCTCAGGACTTTACGGGGGGGATAAGCACATTTGGGTGCCTCTAATAGTTGATTTATTTATATATAATGTATTTTATAATTTTTCTTTTCTTTTCTTTTAGTGATTAATATTGTTATTAGTTTGGGTATTTATTTTGCTGTGTAATCTACTGTAATAATTTAGGTTTTTGTTCCTTCTTCTCTTCCTCATTTTTTCCCTCCCCTCTCCCTTAAACATGGAATGGAAGGCCTGCCCCCCCAGCGAGGGGCCTATGAACATCTCGGTGATTACAGGTAGAGGGAGATATGGTGTTGGCACAGTCCCTACTCATGTCAGAAGAATGATGAACAGATGTTTGAAGGCTGTTCATTGTTCTGAGACTGATCAGCCGTCAGTACCGAGGTAGCCAGCCCAGCCGGGCCTCCACTCTAAAGTTGGTGCTGTTGAATGCCAGGTCTGTGTCCAACAAGGCCCAAGTGATTTATGACCTTATCTTGGAGGAGGACGCAGACCTGGCATGCATAACCAAGACGTGGATTACCGGGGAGGGAGGTCCACCCCGTCTCTCATCTGCCCACCTGGTTATCCCTTCCAGCACCAAGGTAGACTGGAGGGGTGGGGGGGGAGTAGCCATTGTTTATAAATCCAACGTAGAGGTTACAGCCAGGCCCATAAAAACAGAATGGGCCACAGCAATAATTAATGGGTCTTTCCTTGAGGGCAGGGTTCCTCCTGCCCTCAAGGAGACATTCATTAGTCCCATAAGAAAGAAACCAAATTTGGCGGCGGACAAAATTGGCAATTATAGGCCCATCGCCAATGTTTCTTTCATGAGCAAAGTGGTGGAGAGGGTGGTGGCTGACCAGCTTCAGGCTCTTTTGGATGAAACAGATCGCCTGGATCCATTTCAGTCTGGCTTCAGGCCGCGCCATGGTACAGAAACAACCTCTTGAGGGAAGCTGACAGGGGCAAAGTGTCTCTGTTGGGCCTCCTTGACATCTCAGCGGCCTTTGATACTGTCAACCACGGTATCCTCCTGGGGAGGCTGTCTGAGTTGGGAATTGGTGGCCTGCCGCTTGCCTGGCTCCATTCCTTCTTGGGGGACCGTCTCCAGAGAGTTCAGCTTGGGTAGAGTATCTCGGCCCCATGGAGTCTCAATTGTGGGGTTCCGCAGGGGTCGATCATCTCCCCAATGTTGTTTAATATCTATATAAGGCCGCGGGGTGGAGTCATCAGGGGGTGTGGGGAATCGTGTCATCAATATGCTGATGACACCCAGTTCTACATCTTTTTACCAACTGCAGGTGATGCCGTCCTGTCCCTACAGTGCTGCCTGGGGACCGTACTGCAATGGATGCAGGAAAACGGGCTGAGGCTGAACCCGGACAAGACGGAGGTTCTGAGGGTGGGCGGCCCCACTGTTGGTCTGGGTAGCTCTCTCTCCTTTGGGGGGGTGGCCCTGACTGCAAAGGATGGGGTTCGCAGCCTGGGGATCCATCTGGACCCAGCGCTCATGGAAACGCAAGTGGCGTTGATGGTCCGTACCGCCTTTTTTCATCTTTGGTGGATAGCCCGCCTGCGCTCCTATCTCAATGTGGGGGCGCTCACTACCTTGGTCCATGTGCGCATAATCTTGAGATTAGACCACTGTAATGCGCTCTACGTGGGGCTACCTTTGAAGTTGATGCGGAAACTCCAAGTGGTGCAGAATGCAGTGGCCAGACTCCTTAGCAGAGCGAGAAAATTCGACCATATTTCTCCCATTTTGGCTGCACTGCATTGGCTGCCCATTCGATTCCGCATTGACTTCAAAGTGTTTGGGACCTTGATATCTGGCGGAACGCCTACTCCCACCAAGGTCTACCCGTATCACCTGCGCAAGTCAGGAGGTGAGGCTGAGGAGCCTGATGCCGAGAGAGGCCCATAAGAAAAGAACTAGAAACCGGGCCTTCTCGGCGGTGGTTCGTGCGGTAACAATCTCCCTCCGGTGTTTTGTGCGGCCCCCTCGCTCGGTATCTTCAAAAACTAACTAAAAACATGGATGTTCGTGCAGGCCTTCCCTCCAGTTAACCTTTGATCACTCTTCTGTTCTTTATACTTTTCCTTTCTTTTTGCCATTTTGAATAATTTCTAATTTATTAGCTCATATTATAATTTTTTGTGTATATTTGTACGTTTTTATCTATGTATTGGAAGCCGCCTAGAGTGGTCGGAAGACCAGGTGGGCGGGGTATGGATAAATAAATAAATAAATAAATAAATAAATAAATAAATAAATAAATAAATAAATAAATAAATAAATACATACATACATACATACATACATACATACATACATACATACATACATACATACATACATACATACATACATACATACATACATACATACAAAAACCCACATCAATAGTAGGAACAGCATACATACTGTGCCGACATTTAACAGATACTCAGGTTTTTGGTTTAAAATTGTATCTAAGACCAGTCAATGTTTTTATAGTTTTGATTAACTACACCTGGTGTTGTTGTTGTTAATAATAATAATAATAATAATAATAATAATAATAATAATAATAATAATAATAATAATAATAATAATAATAATAATAATAATAATAATAATAATAATAATAATAATAATAATAATAATAATAATGTGCCATTAAGTTAATTCCAGCTTGTGGTCACCCTTGCTACGGTTTCCCAGGTACAGTATAAAATAATCAAAAGTAGTCTACAATTCCTTCCTCTGGAGGCACCATAAAACCATGCAGCATGTCCAAGTCTCCTTTCCAAACTCACATCCTCTGAACATCATAGCAGAATTCAAAGCTATCCAGTTCCCATCTATTCTAAAGTTAATGCAAAATACCTAGACCACTAAATGCCTGTTCGTTTCATTTAGTCGTGTCTGACTCTTTGTGACCCCATGGACCAGAGCACACCAGGCCCTCCTATCTTCCACTGCTTCCCAGAGTTGGGTCAAATTCATGTTGGTTGCTTTGATGACACTGTCCAACCATCTCATCCTCTGTCGTCCCTTTCTCCCCTTGCCTTCACCCTTTCCCAATATCAGGGTCTTTTCCAGGGAGGTTTCTCTTCTCATGAGATGGCGAAAGTCTTGGAGCCTCAGCTTCAGGATCTGTCCTTCCAGTGAACACTTAGGGTTCATTTCCTTTAGAATTGATAGGTTTGTTCTCCTTGCAGTCCAGGGGACTCTCAAGAGCCTCCTCCAGCACCACAATTCAAAGGCATCAATTCTTTGGCGGTCTGCTTTCTTTATGGCCCAGCTCTCACTTCCATACATCACGACAGGAAAAACCATAGCTTTGACTATGTGGACTTTTGTTGGCAAGGTGATGTCTCTGCTTTTTAAGATGCTGTCAAGGTTTGTCATCGCTTTCCTCCCAAGAAGCAGGAATCTTTTAATTTCGGGGCTGCTGTCTCCATCTGCAGTGATCATGGAGCCCAGGATGATAAAATCTGACACTGCCTCCTTATCTTCCCCTTCTATTTCCCAGGAGGTGAAGGGACCAGTGGCCATGATCTTAGTTTTTTTGATGTTGAATTTCAGACCGTTTTTTGCATTCTCCTCTTTCACCCTCATTACAAGATTCTTTAGTTCCTCCTCACTTTCTGCCATCAGAGTGGTATCATCTGCATATCGGAGGTTGTTGATATTTCTTCTGGCAATCTTAATTCTGGCTTCGGATTCCTCCAGTCCAGCCTTCCGCATGATGTATTCTGCGTATAAGTTAAATAAGCCGGGGGACAATATACAGCCTTGTCGTACTCCTTTCCCAATTTTGTACCAATCAGTTCAAACAGTTCTAACTGTTGCTTCCTGTCCCACATATACTGTAGGTTGCTCAGGAGATAGATAAGGTGGTCAGGCACTCCCATTTCTTTAAGGACTTGCCATAGTTTGCTCTGGTCCACACAGTCAAAGGCTTTTGCATAGTCAATGAAGCAGAAGTAGATGTTTTTCTGGAACTCGCTGGCTTTCTCTATAATCCAGCGCATGTTTGCAATTTGGTCTTTAGTTCCTCTGCCCCTTCGGAATCCAGCTTGTACTTCTGGGAGTTCTTGGTCCACATACTGCTGAAGCCTACCTTGGAGGATTTCAAGCGTAACCTTGCTAGCGTGGGAAATTAGTGCAACTGTACAGTAGTTGGAGCATTCTTTGGCACTGCCCTTCTTTGGTATTGGGATGTAGACTGATCTTTTCCAGTCTTCTGGCCACTGTTGAGTTTTCCAAACTTGCTGGCATATTGAATGTAGCACCTTAACAGCATCATCTTTTAAGATTTTAAATAGTTCAGCTGGAATGTCATCACCTCCACTGGCCTTGTTGTTAGCCATGCTTTCTAAGGCCTACTTGACTTCACTCTCCAGGATGTCTGGCTCAAGGTCAGCAACCACACTATCTGGGTTGTCTGGGAAATCCAGATCTTTCTGGTATAATTCCTCTGTGTATTCTTGCCACCTCTTCTTGATGTCTTCTGCTTCTGTTAGGTCCCTACCATTTCTGTCCTTTATCATGTTCATCTTTGCACAAAATGTTCCTTTAATATCTCCAATTTTCCTGATCAGATCTCTGGTTTTTCCTTTTCTGTTATTTTCCTCTATTTCTTTGCATTATTCATTTAAGAAGGCCCTCTTGTCTCTCCTTGCTATTCTTTGGAAGTCTGCAATCAGTTTTCTGTAGCTTTCCCTATCTCACTTGCATTTTGTTTCCCTTCTCCTCTCTGCTATTTCTAAGGCCTCGTTGGACAGCCACTTTGCTTTCTTGCATTTCCTTTTCTTTGGAATGGTTTTTGTTGCTGCCTCCTGTACAATGTTACGGGCCTCTATCCAAAGTTCATCAGGCACTCTGTCCACCAAATCAAGTTCCTTAAATCTGTTCTTTACTTCCACTGTATATTCATAAAGGATTTGGTTTAGATTGTACCTGAGTAGCCCAGTGGTTTTTCCTACTCTCTTCAGTTTAAGCTTGAATTTTGCTATGAGAAGGTGATGATCAGAGCCGCAGTCAGCTCCAGGTCTTGTTTTTGCTGACTGTATAGACCTTCTCCATCTTTGGCTGCAGAGAATACTGTATAATCAATCTGATTTTGATATTGCCCATCTGGTGATTTCCATATATAGAGTCGCCTCTTGTGTTGTTAGAAAAGAGTGTTTGTGATGACCAGCTTGTTCTCTTGACAAAACTCTATTAGCTATTAAACTATTAAACTCTATTAGCCCTGCTTCATTCTGAACTCCAACACCAAACTTCTCTGTTGTTCCTTTTATCTCTTGGCTCCCTACCTTAGCATTCCAGTCCCCTAGAATGAGAAGAACATCTTTCTTTGGTGTCAGTTCTAGAAGGTGTTGTAAATCTTCATGACATTGTTCAATTTCAGTCTCCTCAGCAATGGTGGTTGGTGCATAAACTTGGATTATTGTGATGTTGAAAGGTCTGCCTTGGACTCCTATTGAAATCATTCTATCATTTTTGAGATTGTATCCCAGTACAGCTTTTCCCACTCTTTTGTTGACTATGAAGGCTACTCCATTCCTGCTACGGGATTCTTGCCCACAATAGTAGATATGATAACCATCTGAGCTGAATTCGCCCATTCCTGTCCATTTTAGTTCACTGACGCCCAGGATGTCAATGTTTATTCTTGCCATCTCCTGTTTTACCACCTCCAGCTTCCCAAGGTTCATAGATCTTACATTCCAGGTTCCTATGCAGTATTTTTCTTTGCAGCATCGGACTTTTGCTTCACTTCCAGGCACGTCCACAGCTGAGCGTCCTTTCGGCTTTGGCCCAACCACTTCATTAGCTCTGGAGCTACTTGTTCTTGTCCTCCGCTCTTCCTCAGTAGCATGTTGGATGCCTTTCGACCTGAGGGGCCCATCTTCCAGCATCATATCTTTTAGCCTTTTGTTTCTGATCATGGGTCGTTCTTGGCAAAGATACTGGAGTGGCATTGCCATTTCCTACTCCAGGTGGATTCCGTTTAGTCGGAACTCTCCACTATGTCCTGTCCATCTTGGGTGGCCCTGCACGGCATAGCCCATAGCTTTTCTGAGTTACTCAAGCCCCTTTGCCACGACAAGGCAGCAATCCATGAAGGGACTAAATGCCTGTAGCAAGGAGCAAAATGCCAACAATCTATAGGTAAACAGAAAAGTGTAAATGTACAGTGTAGCAAGGAAAAAAAAACATATTAACATATTTAATGATAATCATTAAGCATACATATAAAACATGCAAAAATATAAAAACATTTAGCACAATAGGTAGAATATGTGTATACTGTATACACAATGCTTCACAGCAAGTAAAAATACATAAGCATGCTTAACCATTATAAGGGAGGAGGGAGGAAAGTTTGCAACACGTGGCAGAGATCCTGGAAAAAAACCATTTCACATAATTCTGCCCACATCGCTGCCATAACTGTTAAAAAGGAAAATAGGTCACCTTATATTTCTCAGATAATATAAGATCATAGGTTACCTCATATTTACATGGACTCCATATTAGAATGGTGATCACGATAAACATGTAGTTAAATGGGAGGAGGACATTAAAATATTTTGATTTCTAGGTCAAAACCAGACATGTCTAGAAAGTAGGGGGAAATTCTCTAGGGGAGAGAATCACATTTATACATGTGACAGTTTAAAAGAAGCATGATGAATGAAACTATCGGAATGTCTTTCTAAAACATATTTAATTAGATGAATTGAATTCCCCAGAGGATAAAATTTTATTGTTGCAGAGGAGAAAGTTCTCTGACTCATCTGCCTGAATGTGTAACACACTGTACGAATGAGTTATGGTAAAAATCACAGTGTGAACTGCAAATAAATATAACTGGCTAGTTCAGGAAACCTATGGAAAAACCCCACTGGCATACAGAAGGACAAAGCATACTACGGCATAATGCCAAAATTCCTACTTGGGGTTTTGGCCAAATATACAGAAGCTATTTGGAAGAGAGTTCTCAGGAGGGGAGCCATAAGGCATGCCCATGAAATACAGATACCCTTCTGCTACAGAAAAAGTAACATGGGAAATAGCAGGCAAATAAAATCCTCCTAAGGACACCTGAGGAAAAATATATTATAGGTAACATAAACAATTGCAAGAAGATTTCAGAAGGTTCTGATTTTTTTTATTTTTTATTTTTGCCCTGTGTTTCAGTTGGCGGATGTAATTCACTCTGAAATGTTGGGGCTAGGTCCCCATCTCCACCCCATCGTGGTGTAGAGGTGGGAACCTGCAGAATACTCAGATTCTGTTTTGTTTTTAACATTTCAGAGTTCTTGCTGCTAGGTGGTAATGAAGTAGTGTCTGAGCCGGGAAGGCATACTTTAGGCATTCACATTAAAAAGCCTTATCAGGAGCCATTTCCATGATCAACATCACCCTTGAGATGTGCTTGCCCCCAACTCCCTGCTTCATTCCACTTGGAAAAAGCTGAGCCAAGCAAATACTTCTTGACCTTCCACAAAATGAGCCATTTGCATCAACTGAACAAGATGGCCTCTGTTCAAACCCAGACGTGCACATGTGGACGGCCACACAGGCTCCAAAAAAGCAACAGTTGTACAAAAACTTAATTTAGGAGCAGACTTTTCTGAATGATAACTCCCCTGCATGCACGCGCACACACCAAAAACCAAAACAAAACAATTGCTTTTGAAAGGGCAAAGGAGTGCTGTTAATTACAAACCTCTTTATTTGGGATTTTTACAAACCCTATGCCACAATTTTGTATTGATTTTTTAGGGTTTTGCAGTACCCTCACCCCCACCCTGTCAAATGATGTAACTAGCATTACCCTGTGTGGGAGCCTACCTCAAAACCACAATGTTGCCATCAGTTTTGAGTACTGTATTTCACAATATCAACCCTGCATTTGGTAGCACGCACACACACACACCCCAGGCTCTTCATTGCAGAATGGCAAGGTTTTGTTAGCCTGAAAGCTGTGGGGGTGTCCTGCTGTAAAACCGAGGATGAATGAGCTATAACTAACTTTCACATTATCTATTATCCTGGAGGAAATGATGCCAGTGAAGTGCTTCCCTCACATTAAGTTGTTTTAAAACCGACAAAAGAAGACACACAATGAGAGAAGATGAGGCGTAAGCCACAACATGAAGCTTATTGGAATTCATTAATATGGAATTATGAAGGAAGGAAAGAGTTTCGAAAGAAAAAGTTATTCGTGACTATATGAATAAGAGCTAATGGAACAAAATGGAATATAATATTACACTGAAAACCATCCGAAACAAAGGCCTAGCACTCAAAATGGTTTGCAACTCAGACCCAAAATTTTTGTATAAAAAAAAGAACAAGGTGTATTGTATGACAAAAGCTGTCTGCCTGCCTTAAAAGAGAGACAAACTTTCAGGAGAAAGATTGAGGGAGAACTAGAACAATATAATCAGTTGATGGAACTATGAGGAATTAAAATGTTATTTTATCAGAGACATCTTGTTGTTGAATGAAATTAATTGCCCGCCTTCTTCTACACAACAAGGAGGAGGAGGACAACGAGGAGGAGGAGGAGGAGAGAAATACAAATCCTTAAGATTGTTTTGGTATTAGTACAACCAAATTACAGAGATTTTGATTACTGAAGTATTAAGCTTTTAAAAAAAACCTGATTTTTTATTGCCTGGATATCCAGTCTTACATAGTGTGGAAAGAAAAGATAACAAAGCATAACTTCCAGTAATCACTACAGTTGGCTTCTGTTCTTACTTGAAGCAGTCACTTGGGCCTGGCTGTCTGTAGATAAGAGAGCAAGAAACTGATGGGAAATGACATCAGAGGAAAGAAGATGATGAAACTGAGCATAACACCAACAAGTTAGAATTACAGAACAATAAATGAAGAAACAGTCAGGCTTATCTGGCTGCCCATATGTCTATTGTCTCATGGGGGGGTTGAGATTGCTTGCTACATGCACTGGTGCTCTATTCCACCAACCCAAAGAGGATAATCATACAGACATATCGCTCGTTATTTGGTTCTCTTTTTGTGTGGTTTGGTTCATACTATTTTCTGGCAAGCATACGTGTTTTCAGTAAGAGCAATCCATCCCATCCATTTTACAAGCTGTCTTACTCCTTTCAGGCACAACACTAGGGTGGCAGTTTATTTTGTGTGACTGGGAGACTCCTGATTCAGTAGCCCATGTGGTTGGTTAATTACCACCCAAATAGAACTGTGTGTTGTGTCATCTGAGATGACAACTCTTGACATTAAAAGGGAGGACAGAGAAACCCACACCTTTATTTTCATCATATTTCCCTAACTGACATAGTGCAATTCTAATACGTTGGAGGTGGCTTTTGGTACAATGTATGAAATATGTATACCATGTTATGTTGATGCATTCCTATAGTGTTATGTCACTTATTTTATTTAACAAAAAAGGGGGTGGAAATCACTGCAGTCTGCAGAATGACATCCATGAAAAAAAATGGAACATGGAACATCAATAATTGAAAGAAGGATGAATTGGAATGATCAGAAGAGCTGTCTGGATGCTTCTCACAGGAGAAGAATATATCCTATGTGAGTAGAAGGATTGCTCAAGTGCAAGAAAAATTGTTGTTGTTTAGTTGTTAAGTCGTGTCTGACTCTTCATGACACCATGGACCAGAGCACGCCAGACCCTACTGTCTTCCACTGCCTCCCGGAGTTGGGTCAAATTCATGTCGGTACCTTCGATGACACTTTCCAACCATCTCATCCTCTGTCATCCCTTTCTCCCCTTGCCTTCACTCTTTCCCAACATCAGGGTCTTTTCCAGGGAGATTTCTCTTCTCATGAGATGGCCAAAGTATTGGAGCCTCAGCTTCAGGATCTGTCCTTCCAGTGAGCACTCAGGGTTGATTTCCTTCAGAATGGATAGGTTTGTTCTCCTTGCAGTCCATGGGACTCTCAGAAGTCTCCTCCAGTACCACAATTCAAAAGCATCAATTCTTCAACGGCCCGTGTTCTTTATTGTCCAGCTCTCACTTCCATACATTGCTACTGGAAACCATTGCTTTGGACCCTGCTGACCTTTATCAGCAAGGTGATGTCTCTGCTTTTTAAGATGCTGTCTAGGTTTGTCATTACTTTCCTTCTAAGAGCAGGCATCTTTTAATTTCGGGGCTGGTGTCACCATATGCAGTGATCATGGAGCTCAAGAAAGTAAAATCTGTCACTGCCTCCATATCTTCCCCTTCTATTTGCTAGGAGGTGATGGGGCCAGTGGCCATGATCTTAGTTTTTTTATGTTGAGCTTCAGACCATTTTTGCGCTCTCCTCTTTCACCTTCATTAAGAGGTTCTTTAGTTCCTCTTCACTTTCTGCCATCAGAGTGGTATCATCTGCATATCTGAGGTTGTTGATATTTCTTCCGGCAATCTTAATTCCAGTTTGGGATTCCCCCAGTCCAACCTCTCCCATGATGTATTCTGCATATAAGTTAAATAATCAATGAGACAATATACAGCCTTGTCATACTCCTTTCCCAATTTTGAACGAATCAGTTGTTGCATATCCAGTTCTAACTTTTGCTTCCTGTCCCAAATATAGATTTCTCAGGAGACAGATAAGATGGTCAGGCACTCCGATTTCTTTAAGGACTTGTCGTAGTTTGCTGTGGTCCACACAGTTAAAGGTTTTTGCGTAGTAAATGAAGCAGAAGTAGATGTTTTTCTGGAACTCTCTGGTTCTTTCCATAATCCAGTGGATGTTAGCAGTTCCTCTGCTCCTTCGAAATCCAGCTTGTACTTCTGGGAGTTCCCGGTCCACATACTGCTGAAGCCTACCTTGCAGGATTTTGAACACAACCTTGCTAGTGTGTGAAATGAGTGCAATTGTATGGTATTTGGAGCATTCTTTGGCACTGCCCTTCTTTGGGATTGGGATGTAGACTGATCTTTTCCAGTCCTCTGGCCACTGTTGAGTTTTCCAGACTTGAGTGTAGCACCTTAACAGCATCATCTTTTATGATTTTAAATAGTTCAACTGGAATGCCATCACCTCCACTGGCCTTGTTGTTAGCCATGCTTTCTAAGTACCACTTGACTTCACTCTCCAGTATGTCTGGCTGAAGGTCAGCAGCCACACTATCTGAGTTGTCCAGGACATCCAAATCTTTCTGGTATAATTCCTTTGTGTATTCTTGCCACCTCTTCTTGATGTCTTCTGCTTCTGTTAGGTCCCTACCATTTTTGTCCTTTATCATGTTCATCTTTGCGCAAAATGTTCCTTTAATATCTCCAATTTTCTTGAGCAGATCTCTGGTTTTTCCCTTTCTATTATTTTCCTCTATTTCTTTGCACTGTTCATTTAAGAAGGCCCTCTTATCTACCCTTGCTATTCTTTGGAAATCTGTGTTCAGTTTTCTGTAACTTTCCCTATCTCCCTTGCATTTTCTTTCCCTTCTCTTCTCTGCTATTTCTAAGGCCTCGTTGGACAACCACTTTGCTTTCTTGCATTTCCTTTTCTTTGGTGCCTCCTGTACAATACTACAAGCCTCCATCCATACTTCTTCAGGCACTCTGTCCACAAAATCTAGTTCCTTAAATCTGTTCTTCACCAAAGATATGCACAAACCAGATCACTTTAATTTTCCCTCAACATCATACCTTCTCTCTGCCTTATCCTCATTCCCGGACATTTTCACAGAAACAAAACCTAAAAAAGATGCTATTCATAAAAACACTCTGTTTTTCACTTTTCTTGAACTGAAGTTCTGATAAGCCTTCAGCTGGTACCAGTGTTGGTGACTTTGGCTTTGGAGGGAAATGGTTGTTGCTCAGACCTTGGCCAAATCTGAGGAACATCTCTAATATGGATCCCATCTGCTGGGCTTCTGCCCACACAAGAGTCCTCATTAAGGGTTTGCTGAACTCTTAACTAATTATAATGAATACTTCTGACACTACTAAAGATATCTCCTTATTCGTTGTTGTTGTTTTGGTAAACACGTGAAAATGTTTATTTACTCATCAATGCCATTGCAATTAAAATAGGCATCCCTAATTTCTCAAGTCCCAAGATCCATGCTGATCGATTTGTCTCTAAGTAAAACTCAGGACAACTGCCATTACACAATTCTTCTATTATTTCATTTCTTTATTTTGGTAATGTTCTCTGACAACTCAACAGAGAACAGATAAGAGAAGGCTGAGCAAGAGATTGGAGCTGATATGGAATATAGCTTTGAAATATGCATGAAGTATATTTCCTGTAACACATGCAGGGTTTATTCATTGTGGTGTTGCTGCTGCTGTACGCCGTCTAGTTGGAATTGACTTAAAGCAACCCAAATAGAGCTTTCAAGTTAAGTGAGATATTTAACGAGTGATAGTCTCGAAGGCTTTAATGGCTGGGATCTAATGGTTGTTGTGTGTTTTTCGGGCTCTTTGGCTGTGTTCTGAAGGTTGTTCTTCCTAACATTTCACCAGTCTCTGTGGCTGGCATCTTCAGAGGACAGGAGTCGGAACTTTAAATCTAAAAAACACATACAGAAAGCTTACCAGAGCACAGAGAGAGTTCCGACTCCAGTCCTCTGAAGATGCCGGCCAAAGAGACTGGCGAAACGTTAAGAAGAACAGCCTTCAGAACATGGCCAAAGAGCCTGAAAAACCCACAACTACCATTTAAGGAGTGACTTTATCATTTCCACACTTCCCTGTGCGTTTCCATGTCTGAGTGAGGATTTCAACCCAGGCCTTCTGAGTCCTAGTTCATTGTGCATAAACTTTTTACTCTAAACCATTTCCCCCCTTTGTATTCTGCACCTTTAAAAACCTGTTTCACAACTCATCTTCCAGCATCTGGAAATGGGAAATGATCTTTGAGATTAGACTTCTAAGTGTTCTAGGTTACAGTCTGACCTGAGATGAGTGGCAACAGAAATACTATCCCGCCGTGCCCCCAAAATATTCACTCTTGCCTAAGGTGCCTTATAAGCCTTTGTCTTTTCTGCTGATAAGATCAGTTAACAAATGTGATTATGCTAGACTGTGCCATAGCAAAAGAAGGGAAAGGAACAGAAACAATAAAACTCAGGGTCTGGCCATGCAACCTTGCCCAGCAAAGGTTGGACTCCCACTCCCAGAACCCTTCCTGGAAAAGGACTCTCTGCTGGAACCTGGGGAGAGCTGGCTGTCTCTGCCTCCTTCTGCCCACTGCAACCTAAGTTGTAGACTCCTGGGGGTCTTGAGGCCAAAGGGGAAGCAGGGAATGTTGTGCCGGCAAAGGAGGCATTGTGAGCACCCTTTGAGCTTTTTGTAAATATTCACGTCAAATACTCAGAAGGAAGTTTGTATGTTGGCAGATATTTCTTTTGAATACTTCCCAAGGCCTTTGACCCCTTTCAGGATGAACCTTGGGAAGTCGTGCCCCATTGAAGCTGGAGGGGAAAGGACAGACACCTCTGAGATGAGATATGGACAAATAGCAATCATCCATCCCATCCTCTTGCTTCAGTATGGGGCAAAGTAACTTCAGCTGGGGCTACATGATACCACACCTGACATGTGTGGTAGTCTTTCTGAAATCAATGACAACCGTCTTTGGGATGGTCCCTTCCTTGTCCTTCCTTGTTTGTTACAGGAGGTTAATTTCTGGCAGGTCATTTTCCCAGGCTCCATAGAGTCAACATGGCAGTGCTATTTTTAGTTGCTACCATGACACTTGGTAATGAAAATCTATTTTTGTGCCTTCTTTGGTTTTTCATTCTCTGGCCTTGACCCGTATCATTGGCATATGCTGGGTAGCTGAGACTTTGAAGATATCAAAGCAAAATGTTAATAGACTTTTTTTTTGCAGCTGCAAAGGATTTAAAGAACCAAATCTTTCTCTCAATGACTCACTGCCTATTATTTGGAAACCTCAGTATTTTCTGGCTGCTTGAGAAACAGTCCAGAATCTGTTGTCTCTGCCAGGAGGTTCCTTTGACATCTTTATTAATTTATGTAATGAAAGATGTTGAAGATTATGTTCAAGAATTCTGCTCATTTCCAATTAATATTCATAATAATCAGTGAAGCTTATAACAGTGTAGCACTGCTGTGCTAAGTGACTTGCTGTCAAAAGAGGAGCAAAAAATACATCCTCAAAATAGATGCTGGAGAGCAAAGAAATATACAGCGGATATTCTTTTTGGTGTTATTATGCAGTTAGTACAATGCAATGAACTCATGACATCCTGTCCGGTTAAATGAGGTCTGCTCCCTCCAACTACCTGGTATGAGCAACACTGAGCTCAGTGAGACTTACTTCTGGGTAGATATGTCTATGATCATCAGTCATAGGACCACCCAAGCACTTAGGAACCTGGAAAGCTTCACTCAAATGTCTCTTGGAAGCACAGCATGTTTAATGCTTAGGCAGCTGGTTGTAGCCTGGTCAAGAAAGGAGGCCAAAATAAGGTTTCAACTAATCTCTTCCTTTACCTAATCTCTGTTGTCCTTTTGTTCTCCTGACCGTAGGTCTATAGCTGACCTTGAGTCCTACCCCCTTATGTGTGTAATGATCATGGGGCTTAGCATGGACACCCTGTGGCTACTCTATTACATGGCTCCAAGATCCACATGGGATTATGCTAAGACCCACCTGGAATTCCCCTGGATTCATACCCAGCAATCTTCTCTTTCTCTGCTGCCTAATTCATATTTCCAAGGTCACAGTTTAGCTCTCCTTGCTTGTACCAATTTGCTGCGCTGTACCTACATACAGATCTATTGCCTTTTCTATCCAGAGAGAACTTTGCTTTCTATGAAACAACCATTGCTGCGTTAGTAAATGTATCCAGTCCAGCAGGAGCACAAATAAACACATGAATGCAGATTGGCTATGACCTGAATGGAAAGGGGACCTCCATGCACATTGCCACATCTGTGGGACTGACAATCTAAGTGCTCTATTCACTTCAACCCATGCGGCAATCATGTTTTGCTTTAAGGCAAATAACTTTTAAATTTGTTGGCTCAAGGTTTTATAATCTACCTTATTGTGTATAGGGCCCCAAATATTGTTCCAAGGAGCTTCAGGGTCTTAGACTATATTTAGCTAACTTCTTTCACACTCTTACCCCTGTATGATTTTGCCTCTCTTTCTTATAGAGGGGTTCAGGATCCAAAGAAGACCTTGCTCAACTGAAGAGGAACCACCAGCCTGCAGGCCTAAAGCAGATTCCTTTTCAGGGCTGCCGAGGTCTGTGGTCAAGCCCTCTGTAGGCTCCTTTCAGTCCCCAATCCAATACCCTGAAGCATCCATGAGGAGAAGCCCTATTGCCTCCACCCAGTGACTATCACCCCCTGATCAAGCTGATTCCGCCATGTCCTTGGAGAGGGATGATTTCTAGTTGGATGTGTGTGAAAGGTGAGAATCCGCATCAGGTATGTAGTCATGAGATATTCTTATATGTATATAATGCCTTGTTATGCCTAGGCATGTCTGCTTTTCAGGAACATATTGGAGGTGTGAAGGAAAGTACAGCATTTGGCACATAACCGTGCCTTTGTTCCCATATGTACAATTAATCTGGTACAGATGTTCTTAACATGCTGACACCACTAACTCATTTTGTAAAGCACTTCCTGGATGGCATCTAACCTGCAAGGACTGATGTGAGTACAAAGAGAAAACCATTGATGATGGCAACTTTCAGAGAAGAGACCTTTTCAAGGATTCATCACATACTGGCTATGCTAGCCCCTGTGGCCTGAGGGACAGAAATGCTTGGGAGCCATAAAATCAGCTGCACAGTTATTCATACTTGAAGGGCATTAATACCCAAAAGGGCAAAATGAAATGGGTCAGTATATCAAACACAAGTTTTGGAACAGCACAGATAATAGCTTATTAGGTAGTTTATATTATAAGAGTCTGTATATATTTAACATCAGAGTTGGGGTGTGAACTGCAGGAAAGATCTCACTTTGGCAGAAAATCAAATGCAGTTGAGACTTCTTTGGAGGCCACCTGCTTTTAGCAGCTCCTCTGGATTTGTTATTTAAATAGTTAATCCAGACAATTATCAGATCAGGAAATACTGAAGTAATCCACATCACCTCCTTTAGTCCATTTCTTTAAGTAGTCTTTTTACTCACAACATTGTGACTGAAATTGCAGTATCCATCCAAGTGCTGTGCCTTTCTTTTTCACGGTTGGGTGAATGTTGTTACACAATTGGCAACTCTTGCAGTGCTGCTTGATTTCCTCCAGGTCTGACCCCTCCCCCCCCCATGGGCATGTACAAAAGAAACACCCTCTCCTCCCTTGTTTCCTCTGCCCATCTATTTTCTCACACAGAACACCATGTTCATGGAATTGAAGTGTGTCTTATCTGATCCCATTGCTGGACTGGGAACATCGCCAGCCATTTTCTGATATTAAAGGCTCCCCTCCCCACTGCCAGAGGCTCCCAAAGGCTTTCCAATTGCAAAAGGTTCTGAGGGGTCCTCGGAACTTGAAGGGGTGATAGGAAAAAAATTATTTAATTAAATTAAAGATTTGTCACCAAATGATGGCATCATCCATCTTACATGGTACATTTACATGGTATTTCAGCCAGGGGATTACAGCCTTTCACTCTTGTGTTGTGACTTCACTACCTTTCCTCTCAGAAAATAATGAAACCCAGGGGGAATATATAATAAGGGGTGATCAACAGTAACTTTACAGCATTATTTTATCATGCTGTACAGTAGACAAAGATGAGGCACCCACATTAGCCAGAAGTACAAATGACAACAGACAAATTGAAGCACGTGACCAGAAAATCAAGTGAAACATCAACTGCAAATTATCAATGCTGAGAGCATGGATAGCCTCACATCCTAAAGAAGAGAGGTGGTGCTACGTCACTGTGTGAAAGTGGCTCCAACTGCGAGTTTATACAAAGGCATGATGTGTTATTCATTTTCTTGTCCCTTTAATCCTGTTATCAGAAATGATAACCAAACCATAGAAGACCTCCGGTCCCATGCCAGGTGGTAGAATGCATCATTCAAATCTCAGTCTGAGAAGCAAGATACCACTCAACAATGAAAACTGATGTGTGGATTCCCTCTATGTGCTAAGTGATCTGTAATAAGTAATCTGTGCTCAGTGAGATTGCATTCCACTTGAAGACTAATGCATCAGTACAGAAAGAGGAGCATTCATTCCTGGTAGGCCTGACTCTAACCTAGAAGGTGCCTTCAAGAGGGAGAACACCATCAAGAAAAACTGGAGATGCATCAAGAGATCAAGTTTTGTTAAAATTGCAAACTACTCCTGACAACATCAGAAGAGATATCTATGGAAGCTGTAAGGCATGTTACCAACATGATTAAAAGATTTGCATGTGGTCTAAATTGGAATGTGGGGATGTGTTCCCATTAAGGAGGGAGGTAATGTAATGAACCTGGTGTGGGAGTGGCCATGTGGGAGGGAATAGTACTGAGCGGCTGTGACTGGTTGCCAGGGAGACAAGAGAGAATGCAGTGGAATGCAGTAGTTAGGCCACTTAAAGTGGGCAGTTGGAGAGAAGGAGGGATGAGGAAATAACTGCAGCATTATATTGCCTTTAAGACTCATGCTGCTATACTGGGCTGCCCTTATATATCTTTTAGTCACCATAAACACCTTGACTCTGCTATTTGGAAAATACAGTCTATTCTTTCTTTTGAAGGTAATTCAAGAATGTACCTTTTATTCAAATTGAAACTACATTGATAAGCTTTCTACACACATCCAAGATATATTTTTATGGCATTCGGGGTAATAGTAGCAATAAAATCCAAAATAAAAATGCATTTTAAAACAAAGATCAGAGAGCAGGGCCCTCCTTATCATTAAACCATACATAAGAGAAGGAAGTAGTAATGGTAGCATTTCCACAGGTGAGATGCCACCAAAGAAGGGCAATCCACAACAAGCACTATCAGAAATTACTCTTCCCTTTGTGTCTTGGGTCCCAAGTAAAGGCTCCGACTCTCTGTGGAGACAACCTGTGGAATTGCCACGGACTCTCTTAGTGCCATGTCATCCTCTTCTTCCTTCAGCAGGGTGCAAAGGTCCTGCCATTTCTTCTCGTTGTTTGTGCTGCCATGCAGATCA
Source organism: Pogona vitticeps (assembly GCF_051106095.1). NCBI lineage: Eukaryota > Metazoa > Chordata > Lepidosauria > Squamata > Agamidae > Pogona > Pogona vitticeps. Next base: position 96,601,291 of record NC_135787.1, on the reverse strand, counting down.
GCATTATTTATTTATTTAATTTATATGCCGTCCACACTACCCAAAGGTCTCTGGCCAGCTTATATGTGAGTGAGTGATGTGAGGGTACAACACGGGGGTGGGGGAGAGGCCTTTTTCCCTGTTGCAGGTGACAGACAAGCTTGGGTCACACTATCTGAATAAAAAGATTTCTGCCTATCAGTGGAAGGACAACAAAGATGAGTCCTTCTAGCCTTGTCTTTCATATGGTTTGAGTGCAAGTCACATAGTGCTTTATTAGTAGTAACATAGTCACACATATTCTCCATAACTGTACTCCTCACAAATGGCTCCTCCTCAGGGGGACACTATGAGATGGGGAGCGAACATTGCAACAGTGAAGCATCACCACCTGATGGATACATGTTGTGAGACTGCAGTGCCATGTCAAGAGCAGCTGCCAGGGCTACTGCCAAGGCAGTGGTGAGACGCCATATTCACAGCTGACAATTGTTCTGAAGATCTTTCTGGAGGCCCCAGGACTGTCTTCTTTGGTTGGGTGATCCCTGAGGTCAAACATCTAAATTAAGGATGAACAACCTCTGGTTGGGAGGTAAGGAACTGCATTGGGCTCGCTAGAATACACTGGGACCTCATCAAAGCTGTGCCATATCTGTAGCAGATGTAGCTACATCTGTATGTGGTCACAGGTGCTCTGGCCTCAGTGATGCATAAGGAAGAAGCATGGTTCAACAAAGCAGGTGGAGAATGTGTGGTTAATTACCACAACTGTTGTAAGAATATTCTTACACTGAGGAGGAGCTGTGCTCTAATCCTGCTTTCATGGAGCAGGCCTGGTGTTCGCCTGCAGAAGCTTACATTAAAGGCAGCTATGCCATCTGCCTAGCCAAAACGGCCCACTCCATAACTTTGAGTCTATGTAGTGGGGCTTCAGGTGCCCAGTTAGGATGAACAGACATTTGTTCTTGTTTAGAGGTATGTTTCATCTTACTTATGTCTTTTTTTTTAAAGAGCTTTTCCACAGATAGGAAGAGACGTGATTAAATATGCTTGGTTACAAGAGAAGAGGTAGACCTGCAAGACCAACAATTCTGAGTGATTTCTTTTTGCCTCTGCAGCACTCTCAAAGAATAGGGTGGCACAAGGTATTTTAATGCTTGAGGCAGAAAATCCAAAATCACCGAAACGTAGCACTATCTAGCCTCCACTTTACCAGCTTATCTGCAAGAATATCATGAGTGTGTGTGGATGTATGGACGCTGAAAGCCTTACTGCAGTCAAGACACACTACATTCACAACATTCCCTGAGCTCTCAAAATTTAAAAAATAATTAGTCTGACATTACGTATTTCTGAAGAAAACGATGCTAACTTGTAGTAATCACAAAATTCTTTTCTTAGTGTTCAGAGAACAATTGATAATGATCTGTTGTGGAACCTTTCTTGGTGCTGATTCTTCCTTTTTGAAGAGGGAGACAGTATTTGCCTTCCTAAAACCTTTAGAGGTTTGTATGTGCAAGCTCCTGTAGTGTCTTAGATGCAATCTCTCCGGCTCTGGAGATTTCAGTTTATTTAAAGCAGCTATTTGTCCTGTATTCACCTCTTTGCCAGTCTTGGACAGCAGCCCCTTCACTGCATCACTGATTTCACCAGGTCCACACTGTTTTCCTTTTGGGAGAAAATGGAGACACAGTAGGTATTGAGCTGCTCTGCCTTCTCTCTGTTACCCATTAGCATTTCTCCATCTCTGTCAAGCAGCCAACCTACTGCGTCCTTGTTCTTCTTGTTGTTCTATACATAGCTGAAAACTTATTTTTATTCTTTTTAACGTCTCTTGCAAACCTGAGCTTATTCTGAGCTTCAGCATTCCTCACATTCTCCATACAAATACTAGCTACTTGTCTGTACTCTTCTCCCACTCCAATATATTTGCCCTTCCATTTTTTTAATACATGCCCTTTTAAAACCTCAGCTCATCCTAAGGATCTTTATGCAAATTCCCTGGTTTCTGTAGATGTTTCTTCCTTGTTGGAAATGTTTGCAATTGTGCCTTCAGTGTCTCCTCCTTAAGAAACTCCTATGCATCATGAAATCTTTAAATAATTCTGACCATGGAATCTCATCTAGAAATTACTGAAAGTAGCCTTCATCATGCCCAGAGTACATCTCTGATTACATTTATGTTTCTTTTTCCTCTATATACTAATAATAATGTGCCGTCAAGACAATTCTTGAGCAGATTCATTGAATCTAGATGGACAACGTAAAAGCCGGAAAATAAATAAACCTTGCATTTGTGGCAGAGTTGACTGTCAAAAGATATAAGGGTAGCTGAAGTCTCTCATTACTATTATATTCCCCCTTTGGGTAATGTTTAGTAATCTGATCTATTGCGTTATCAACCAAGTCTTCAGTCTGGCTTGGAGCTTTATTCACCCCACCCACCTCAGTGATTACAAAGTTATTTCTCTCTCCTACAGTTTTTACCCAGATGTTCTTAGCAGATTTTCATGCACCAACACAAATCTCCTCAAAGGTGAACATCCTTTACATATAATGTTGCTCCTCCTCCCTTCCTGTTTAATCTGTTCCTTTTGAATAGGTTATACTCCTCATTTACTACATTCCCATCATGAGTTTTGTCCCACCAGGTTTCAGAAACACCTATTAAATCACGTTGTTGCTTAGTCATTTAGTCGTGTCCGACTCTTCGTGGCCCCATGGACCAGAGCACGCCAGGCCCTCCTGTCTTCCACTGCCTCCCGGAGTTGTGTCAGATTCATGTTGGTTGCTTCAATGACACTGTCCAACCATCTCGTTCTCTGTCGTCCCCTTCACACTTTCCCAACATCAGGGTCTCAACATCAGGGTCTCAACATCACATTACCTTTCTTTATTAAGAGTTCAAGTACAACTATTTTCCTTTCCTCTGTGCATTAACAGGTATAGTGATGTTTGAAACAATGGCTGAAATCTTGTGGCACAGTTATGTAAATGTATAACCTTTAGACATGAATTTCCGTAAGTTAAGAAATCTCTGTTGGCATTATAAGTTGCACAAAACACCCAGTAAGCAACATAAAATGTCTACGGAGATTTTACATAAGATAGTTTGCTTCCAAAAGTTATGCCACTGGTGTAACTGTGTAACAGGAGTTCAACCAATAGGTCATTCCACCTAGCAGCTTCATTATTTTTGTGTCCCTTGATGGATCTTCATACCATCACCACCCATGCGTGATTGATTCTATTATCACCAATGCTTGGTGCCCTCCTCTCTTCTGAAATCCTGTCTCGTTTTATGACAGGATGCAGCTTAAAGTCCCCTGGTCAGGTTTGGGAAATGCCTAGCAAACATATACTTCCCATACTTCTTGTGTGATGTAACTCTTCTCTGGCAAGGAATCCTTCTTATGGAAGTCTAAAACAATGGTCTAAAAAGCCAGAACTTGTCCCTTTTCCTGGACTATGAGCTTCAACAGGAAGAAGTAATGAAAACCACCATCTCTGCCCCAAGGTCCCTTGTTTCTTTATCCAGAGCCTCATAATAATTTGCAATATAATAAAGCACCTGTCTGGAAATTTATTCCCACAGAGATTAGAAGGAATTGATCAGTGGCCTTGATGAATGTTGGCAGCCTCTTTGACACATCTTGGATCCTCACACAAGGAAGACACTCCTGAGACTTCCTGTCACGTCTGCATATTCTTGCCTTTGTCTCCTCCACACCTCCCTGGGGCAATTCAGGGGTTTACTCTAGTTGGGACTGTTTATTATTTAGCCCAGAATCATTAACCTGCTGCCCTTTCCTTGCACTCCAAAAACTGTTGCCTGAAACAAACCATGTTATCCTGCCTAACAATAGCTGGTCTTAGGGAAGAAGCTATATTTGGGAAAGAGGTAAAGGAACATTTCACATCCTCTGCTCTGTGACCTCAGTAGGACTGGCTCCTGCTTATTCTCTCACAGGCAAGATGCGCTTGGGCTTCTGTTCCGCTGCCTACCAAAGAGGTCATTTAAGGACAGCCTTTCTCCTCAAACTGTTCCTTTCACTCGAAATCAGGAAAACTATTGAATACTGTAGGTGGTACCTATGGGAGGGGGTAGTCAGGGAAGGCAAAGATATTTGAATCGGGGCACTCATTTGTGAACTTAGCAATCATTCCTAAATGAAGAGCTTTCGCGCTTTCCTTTGGAGACCGAGTAGCTTTTCATTGGTCCACCACGCCAGGCAAAGAACCCGGGGGAGGAGAATGGAGGAGGGGGGGTCAATGCTTGCCACTGATCAGCCTTAAATCTTACCGAATTGGCTCCCGTTCTCCCCAGTCCTCCCATCGCGCCCATCGTGCAACAACAGGTGGCCTTGGAGTGAGCGAAAGAGAAAAGCAAAGTGCCCAAACCTGCCCATCCTGCACCAGGCAGCGAGGTGTCGCGGCTTCTGCCCACGACTAGAGAAGGTGGGGCTCCGGAGGAAGGCAGGGTGAGAGAAGCGGAGCCGTCCGGTCATTTGGGAGCAGCGAGCCTTCGACGGCGCTGACGCAGCCCCGCCGACCCCTGAGAGCCGGGCGGGACAGAGACGGCGCCGCGGCAGAGCCTCACCGCGGGGCACGTCGAGGAGGACGGTCCGGTGTCCGAACCCCGGGAAGCTGGCACGGAAGGAGTTAACAGGCTGACCCATAAAGCCCATCTCCCGCTCGGCTCGGCTGGAGACGAGAAACGTGGGGCCGGGACCGCCTTCGCTTTCGCCCCGTGCCTGGGGGGGGGGGCTCGGTGTCCGGGGCCTGAAGGAGCGGGCACCCTTTCCCGGGCGAGAGCCAGCCGCAAGAATCGCCCTCGGGCGGCGCGGGCGCCGGAGCAGAGGTCCGGCAGGGGCGCCCGGGGAGCCGCGAGGGGTCCGGCGGGTCGAGGAGCGGGGGCTGCCCGTCGGCGAGTCCGCCTTCCCTGCGCCCAAGTTTTCCGTGGCGAGGGGCGGGGGAGCGGATTCCGAAGAAGGAAAGAAAGGGGGGGGCTGATGGTCGCCTCACCTTTTCGCCGCCTCGTCTCTGGCTGCCTCTGCCTCGAGAGCGTTAGGGACGCGAAGGCGCGGGGATCCCCCCTGGACGGCCGGGGCCAGCCCGAGTTCCCGTGAGTTGGGGCTTCGGTCCATTTTAATTCCACCGCCTCCCCCTTCCGCGCGCCCCCCTGTCGCCGCCGCCGCCACCCCAAGAGCAAGGAGACGCAGCCGCTCCGGGATCTCCCGAGCTGGCCCCCCACCCCGCCTGCCCGCCCGTCCCGGAGCAATCCCGGGGCCGAAGCAGGGGACCAAACCGGCGAGACCCGAAGTAACCCTGGAAGAAAGCGCACCGAGGCAGCCCTGGATGCCAAGGAGAGCGGATCGGGACCTGGCGCAAGCGAGAGGAAGGCGGCGAGCTGACTGAGGCGCTGGCGCTTCTCCCTCCCGCCGGCTCTGCCTGCGCTGGGGCGATCGGGGGCCGGGAAGCCGGCGCCAGACCCCTCCTCGGGCAGCTCTCATGGGAATGAAACATTCCTCCCGCTGCCTGCTCCTCCGGAGAAAAATGGCGGAGAACGCCACCGAGAACACCGAGGTAAGGAGGCGGCAACGGGCATTCCCCCCCCTTACAGCCCCCCCCCGGCCCGGCCCGGCCCGGCCCGACTGGGCGCCCCGCCGAAGCGCCAGCGCCAAACTTTCCCGGCGCCGGGCCAGGGCCGCGTCTCGCTCGGTGGTGGCCGGCGGGCCTCCCTGCAATCCTGCCGCCCAGAAGGGGAGCGCGAGAGGGGCGGCAAGCGCGGCGCCTCCCCTCGCCCTGCCTCACGGGCGCCTTCCTCTTGGAGGGCGCGGGCCGAGGTATCCGCCGAGGCGGGCCGGCGGGCGGGCGGGCGGGACGGGTGCGCGACAGGCTCCTGGGACTCTCTCCGGGCTCCGGAGAGGAAAGGGCGCCAAGCCCGCTCGCTGCTCCGCAGACCCGGCACGAATGCCTTGGGGGGGGGCGCGCGCGCGCGCAAGCCCGCGGGTCCGCCGAGAAGCGGCGTCTTCCCTGCGTCACTTTGGGCAGCGGCGCCCCCATCCCCTCCGTGCGCGGCGGCCGCTTGGGACGAACCGGGCCGGGCGAGCGGGGAGGGGGGCGGGACGGAGCCCGCAGTGTTGGGCCGAGGAGCTGTCCAGGGTGCTGCTGCTGCTGCTGCTCGGACCAGAGGGGACCGGCGGGCGGACCGGCAGGCGGGCGGGCGGAGGGGGGGGTCAAGCCCCGCGTCCCTCCGGAGGCATCGTCGGCGTCGTCCTTAGAGCACCTGGCTGGCAGGTGAAAAACCTCCCCGGGTCGGGGTCGGGGTCGGGGATGGGGTTGAACAGAAACTCTTCGCTACTTACTGGAGTAATGTTCCCGTCGTGCGGATGGCCCTTCCGGGCAGAAGGGTAACAACAGGGCGCAGAACGACAGGAATCACCTTGCACGTATGGGCGGGCGGGCGGGCGGGAGGGCGCTTCTCTGGGCGCCTGTGCCGGAGCTGGCACCGAACTCTCCGGGTCTATTAATAGCCTCTTTCGGACTGTTTAACGGTGGGGTATGAGCTCCGTAGCAAAAGACACGCCCGGAAAGGCACGATATCAGAGTCAGCTTCTCCGGGCTGGCCCCACGCGCGGACTCCTCTCCTCTTCAGTGGTGCTTCTGTGAGAGGGAGGGAGGGCGCTTGTTTTGCAAATATTTCCATCTCCCAGAGATCGTCTATCCAGCGCCCACAAGCCTACCTGCAGGAGGGTTTGTAAATATGTCTGAAAGCGAGGGGTAGAGATGAGATGTACGGAGGGAGTTGAAGCGATAAATCAAAACAGGAGCCATAGTGGTTGCTGCATGGTCTCCCTCTATCCCTCGCGAAGCGTTTGTAAGAGAGAATGCTAAAAATAGCTCAGGCGAGGTGGCACATCTGTAAACTGTCAGCGGAGCAATGGCACCGACCGTGCAAGGGGAGGGTATGCATCTTTGCGGGAGCGGAAGCCTGAAGACCAAGAACGAAGCAGTTGTATTATTATTATTTTTTTATCTCCAAAAACAAAATATTGAGTCTCTGCAGAATGCCCTCACAGCTAGCTTTTGAACTTCTTGTCTGAACTGCATCTTGTTCTCTGTTCCCTCACCCTGCTTCTCACACTGCATTATGACTTTGCAGTAAAAACCTCTAGAAATATTTCATCTAGGAAGCCAAATACACTCTCTTCAGCTAAAAACTGCTATATTACCCCTCCCTCCCTTCTGCACTGGAGTTAGTATTATAGAGCTGAATGATGATCCAGCAAGTACAAAATCTCACATTAATAATAGAAACTCAACAGTAACTCATATCTATCAGCTCCAAATCCTATTCCCGTATATAACAGAAACGTGATAATGGTGACCTACTTGAAGGTGTTTTTTTTAAAAAAAAAAAACAACAATATTCCATTTCACTGACTTAGACTATTAAATGGCACTCCAGCCATGACTGCCAGCTGTACTGTCCTTCCAAAGGAATATAGATGACTCTCCAGATGGACAGTTACAGATGAGCAATTGAAGAGACCAACAGCTTACTATTAACATGCAAAAATGCCTTAATATGTCATGGGTAGCCCTAATCTTAATGGCTTTGTCTAACTCCAAAGGTACTTTAGACAATGGCCATCCCCACCTCTTCAGTGCCAATGAATCCTATAAACGAAATATGCATTTCAGCCTTTAGCCTACTGCCAAACAATTTTTCTGAGTGATGCTATATCCATTATAAGAGAAAGGTGGTGGGGTGGGGTGAGGTGGATTTTCTCTCTCCACGCCAGTTGTACTTTTATAAGCTTATGATATGGATGGAACACAATCCCAATATGATAGCATTGGTAGAATAAGACAATCATCAAGCAAGGGAAACAAGCTTTCCCCCTTTACTGACCACTAAAAAGAGAAGTGAATAATTGGGGAGGGGCGGACAAGCCACTCAATAAATTGACCTTTTATATTTATTCTTGTATAAGGCTGAAGATGATTACAAGTTCCCAGTTCTTATTCTCAAAACATTTTAAGTAGTGAATGAGCAGCCCCTCCACCCCAAAATAAGCATTCAACCATATGTGTATGACTAAGAAATTGTTTCCTTGAAGATCCATAAGACTTCTTTCTGGTCAAACCATTGTTTTAAGTGCAATACTTTTTGGTCCCAGGCAATACCTATACATAATGAGCTTGAAGGTGCATTCCAGATGAAACGTTGGGCCAATATGGACCCACAACTCCAGGAGAGTATCTCCATGAGATGGCCTGGTGTTGGATCTAGCTGAATGTTTTGCTGTGACACTACAGATTGTCAGGAGCACTGGGATCACACCAGTAATTTCCAGAAGTCATCGAAACAAAGCACAGTTTGTGTTTATCAGTCAGCAAGCTTTGGACTACAATGAATAGGAAAATGAAACAACCAGGAGACACTGCCTTTGAGATGCCTTAGCAATCTGTATCCAACCTGAGAAGCAGTGCTTCCCCACAATTTTTTAAGTGTCGTAAGTTTATCTCATATGAATAACAAAAACAGTGGCTTGGCTTTGAGAGGATTTTTATGGACCCTGAAACAGACAATTTGCTAGGCATCAAGATAGAGGATGTAAGGTAGTGCAAAGTTTATTTTGGGATACTGGAGCGTATAAGAACCAGTTCATTATTTTTGCTACTCATTCAGCTCTGTTTCAAATTTCTATGATAATGAGGATCTGGGAATCAGAGCCTACTTGAGCCTTGTCATGTAGCCAATGTCAGAAAATGTAGTATGAACCACTTTTAATTTAGTCAGTAGCACATGTCTGTGAGTTGTGTTTTGGTGATATGCCCAAAAGGAAGCAGATCTTGAGGACTCGTTCAGGCGCATAACAATCTACATGGATATCAACCCATGTAGAGCATGCACAGAAAACTTGTGATTCATGACCTTCTTTCAAAACCTTATCACAACTGTGGGACTTACAGTGATCTTTTTTTTGTTTTTTTTGTTTTGTAAAGTAGGCCAGTCCTATGATTATCATCCCCCTATTGTGGATGTCAGTAGAACAAAACAGTAACTTGCTTACAGCCAAACACACCCCGAGAGTGCATCCTATTTAAAATGAGCAATATTTAACTTAGGTTTGTGCTGTAAAGCAATGTTATAAATTAACGCAAGGTATAGTTCTCAGTCTTTTCAGACTGGAGATCTAATTTTGATCAGCAAGAAATTTGTCACATATTTTACTGAACTTGATACAACTGTATATTCCCTTTTCCAACAGTATCATCTGGTTACATAAACAAGTAATTAAGTGATATATGTTTATTTTTAAATTATTTTAAAATTTTATTTTACTGTACGCATTCATCTTTTCTGGAGTGTTCTGCATGTGTGTGTGTGTGTGTGTGTGTGTGTGTGTGTGAGTGTATGTGTTTGTATCTTTGTGTGTGTCTGTGTCTGTGTCTTTCTCCTACTTCCTCCTTGGTGTCTTTTGCTTATTTAAAAAAACCCACATACCTTAAACTGCAAAAGAAATTGGTGCTTCATTCAGTGTGGAATATTGGATCAAGAAGACCTAGATTCAATTCCTTCTTCAACTATGGAGCTTGCTTACTGGGTGACCTTATATATTCTTGGGATATATAATAGTAACAAATGCATGCCATCAAGTCAATTCCAACTTACGGCGACCTTCTCAGAGTATTATATATGGGATATGTGGGATATATGCTACCCATAAAATACAAAAAAAACCATGTTCAGTATGAACATATTGGGCATTTCTATGTAGGCTTTTTTAAAAAGCAGTGAATAAGCTCTGTTCCTCACGTCACTGGAACCTGTTATCACTTCAATTTGTTGCTATGGTGTTATTTTTAACCCTTTAAAAAAAGCTTAAATGCCTACTCTTTCTTTTTTTGGCACATTCTGTCATCTTACATGGGATTGCACATCATAGCTTTTGGGGAGGGGGATCAAATTTACTGATATTCAGGAATGATTTAAGTGAGATAAGCAAAGCTATCAAGATAATAGATGGTCACACTACCACTTGGATTCACCATCTTTGCTTGGATTCTTGAGTCTCCGGTGTTCTCAGGTCCAGCTCTAGGAATGTTAACAGGAGACCCGGACAAGGATCAACAGTCAATAGTTGGTGACAGTTTCCTCGTGTCCGGACCAGAGAGTAAGACAGATCTGAAAGCTAATATAAGAATAAGACAGCACAGTTCTTAAGATTCAGGTCCATGCTGGCCTGGCTGGTCTTTCTAAGTATGTTCTCTGCTCCCATCCCCTTTTGCAAGAATGACAGTGAAGAACAGCTTCCACAGAGAAAATTTTAGGGATTATTAGTGAAGAAAGAAGAATCTGGGAGACTGCATCTACAACAGAGCTTTAGAGGGACATAAATAGCATTGAGAAAAAAGGATACAGAGAGACATTCCTCCTCCAATCACAATGCTAGGATTTAGCCACAAATGGAACAATAAGAAGTAAACTCTCCATCGACATAAGAAAGTATTTTTTTCACACTCCCTGTAATTAAATTATTGATATTGTGATGGCCACTAAGACAGATAGCTTTAAAAGGGAATCAGATAAATGAATGAACGACAGGTCTAACAATGGCCATGAACTACAAAGATTAAGCTAAGCCTTAAAGTTCAGAGTAAGTATACCACTGACAGCCAAATGTTCAGGACAAAAGCTATTGCTTTCATGTTCAGCTTATAAGATTTCCATGGGTCATTCCTAAGACTGCTGAAAACAAAATTGTGGATCACCCTGTTGATGTGATCTCACAAAACACTTTCATACATTCCCATGACATTTCTCAAATTCAAGGCTTGTTCATGTCTTGATATATTCCCAATTCTATGCTTAGTTATTATTACCCAGTCATTCATTGTGCACAGAATCTCAGTAAGGACTTGCTTACATGGTATTTTTACAGTAATCCCTGAAATACTTTACTTGTATGTGTGAACCTGTAGCATGTAGCATGCATATGGGGCTAAGATGAGTTTCTGAGTGTACATTTTAGGAATGTAAAGCTACAAAGGACTGGTAACTGGCTCTGGCTCCTTGATCTCTGCATGCATGTTAAATGCATGCATTACCACTGTGTCAATGTGTCAAGTATGCCTCCTACTCCTTTAATTTGTTCCAATGATAAAACAAATACTAGACCCTGCATGATTTCCACTCATATAAGACAAATCAGGTAAGCATTGGTGGCAAATGGCTGTTCATTAATGGGGTTGTTCTTGCATTCCCAAGTGCATGCCCAGGAACACAATCAGTAATTTGCCATCAAGGCTTATGTGGTTTCCTTTACGCAAGCATCAGTCGGCAATAGGATGCTGACCAATGCTCTGGGTTTTTTTTCCTATTTTCTAAGAGTTGGCTTCCTGTTCTAGACATTTGTTGATGTTCAGATGGACTACCTGGAGCCTCGCAGAGAGTTAGGTAGTGATCTAGATGGGCTGCTTGCCAAACGACAAGACTCATCATCGGGCGGCAAGAAATGTCCCATTCTTATCAAGAATACCCCTTTAAGCTAATCATGACCATGAGAACAGTATTGATCTCAGCAAGGCCAAATGTAATTAACTGAGGCATTAGGATATGTAAGATCTAGAAACGTCTTTGCAAAATTAATCTCTAGTTTGTAGTTTGCTAATCAGATCTGTAGCCTTCATTTTAGTAGTGTAGCCTTAGCCTTTGAATCCTTTTCAGAAGAATCATTGCCTGTTGGTAACATGCTGGCTAATTCAGGTTAATTTATTCCATAAAAAATTCCACATCCCACCCACATCCAATGCATTGCAGTCATCAATGACATTTGATTTTTATACCAGCTTCCACTGTTTTTGATTAGCTGGAGTCAATTAGCTGACATGGATTCAAGTGGATTACTGCTGAAAGAGTCTAATTGTTCACCCCCAGTCTCCTGCCCTAACCTGTTCCCTTCCCCCAAATGACACTATGAGGTTGCACTAGAAGAGTTGCAGCTTGAGCCTACATGTTTACCTTCCCTCCCGTCCTTAAATGTACAGTATTTATTCAGAAGTGGGTTTCATTATGTTTAGCAGACTCACTGGAAGGTTAGGTGAGCTTAGGACATCAAGACTGCAGCCTGAGTATTCATACCAACCAACCAACCAACCAACCAACCAACCAACCAACCAACCAACCAACCAACCAACCAACCAACCAACCAACCAACCAGCTAGCCAGCCAGCCAGCCAGCCAGCCAGCCAGCCAGCCAGCCAGCCAGCCAACCAACCAACCAACCAACCAACCAACCAAAAACCTAAAACCAGCTTCTTGGAAATTGGTTATGGGATCTTTTAAGTGAAAACTCTATGTTGTTTTTGTGAGGATTTTATTTGAGAGAATCGGGGTGGAGAAGACAGATGTTTTGGTGCTTATTTTATTTGGTGCTTATTTTATTTCTGATGTGTACAAAGCAGCCGAGATAAGCAATTTTTTTTTATCTTTTCTGCACCCATGCAGGGTGAGTGTTGTTTTGCATGGGGTGAGCTGGGGAAACCATTTAAAGAATGAAGGCATATTCTAGGCACTCTAGGATGTGCGGGCAACCACTTGCCATACAGCTTTTTTTTTTATTTTTATTTTTATTTTTTGCTGTGTAATTTTTGGAAAGGGCAGAAAGAGGGTCTCTTGCTGATCAGTGTTGTGTATAATCCTGAAAAAATAGAACACAGGTAAGATATTCACCTTCAATATATAAATGCAAATGTTGTTGTGCTTGAGCAATAATGCAACAAGCAAGATAAATGGAAAAAGAATGGAACAGGAATCCCCTCACCCCGATAAAAGGGTATTAGTAATGACAGTGCAACAGTAATGTTATCTGTGTGCTTAAAAACATCATGCTTATAAAAGTCACTAGTAAGACCCATCTTCACCACATTCACTCCAAGACAGAGACAAAAAATATGGGGATAGAGTGCCTGCCATTCATGGTCAACTTATCTGATAACTGCAGTGCACACCTGCACATGCAAAGAAGCTGGAAAAGATATGGAAAATGATTAAGCGGCTGGAGCAACTGCACTGGCAGGAGAAGTTACAATCTTTGCTGCTAGAACCTGCAGCATCCACTCAAGCTGAATGATGACCAGCTGAGGGCAGCAATGATCAGAAAGTCTTGTTGCACTTCAACATATTTATTGGAGCATAAGCTTTTGTGGATTGCAGTCCACTCAACGAGCCACAGAGATATCCTGTGGAATTTGCTGTTACAACATGTTGTGGGAGCCACTGACTTGAATGGCTTCAAAGAGGAATTAAATAAATTCACCAATGAGGTCAAGCCAGGATAGCTACACATTACGTGCACTATCAGAAGTGGTATATCAGTTATATCTATATATCAGTTGCTTCGGACGATAAATGGCAGGATGGCGTGGCACTCATGCCCTGTTTTCAGGATTTAGAAAAGCATCTGGTTAGCATTACGTGTACTGATACTGCTGGAGCAGGTAGGTCTTTAGTATGAGCCAACAAGTCTCTTAAATATTCCTACTCCAGAACAGAGCTTGAAGAGAAAGCACAACATCACTTGTTGCTACCTACAACTCTGAAGTAAAATGATTCAGATATTTCACAATTGTCTGTAGCCTCATTCTCATCCATGGTATTTCCCTCCAGTGGGACTTAGGAAGTAGGCATATACTGACTCAGAGAGAGCCTCACAACCTCAAATGGCAACTCAACAGCAACAACATACTATAACTGACATACAGAGAAATCAGATCCTGTGATAAATCTAGTTGCTGACATCCTTTTGCATATGCTGGCTGTAAAAGCAGAAAACTTAATAATGCCATCCACAGTATCATGGGTTCATGTGCCTGTTCAGCCTTTAATGTGATACATAGCATTATTTGCCTACAATGCCATTCTGCCTTTTTTACAGGACGAATAGATCAACATCTACAGAAGAGAATAATAATTTTGACATCAGAAATGCAATAGTGAAACACATACACACAATGGGGCTCAGTGGTATCATATATCCTAGAACACTCTGTCAATGATCTTAAGGCGGTCATTCATGAACAAAGGAGCTTTAGACAGGTTCCACTGTGAATATAGCTACACTTCTCTTGGAAAAGACTTCAGGAGACCTTCTGTTATGTGCTGTCAAGTCACAGCTAACTTATGGTGACCCTAATAGGGATGAGAGTTATTTAAGGAGTGTTTTTACCTTTGCCACCTCCAGTGAGTTTCCAAATCTGATCAGGGATTTGAACCCAGGTCTCCTGAGTCCTAGTCCAGCATGCTATCTACTATACTACACTGGCTCACAAGAAACGTAGCCACAGTTAATTCATGAAGCAGCAACTTTATGAAGGTTCTGATTGTTCTGCATTCCAGCTTAATTGATCAAGGCTGAGCAAGTGAATAGGCTCTTCACACATTGATGGGTTCATAAGAGGGCACACAATACTTCAAATAACCTAGACCCACACTGCCTAAGGCTTTAAAACAAGCATTTTGATTGGGGCTAAGAAATGCACTGACAGAATTACTGTGATATGATCTGATGTCTGAGAGATACAGCTCAACAAGAATCTGATCAGCCATGTTCTGTAGCAGTTGAAGTCAAGTTGACTTCAAAGGCAACGTCACATGGATCATGTTACAGCAACTGAGACTGAATGCAACTAGGATGTACAATAATTGAAATTAGGTGCACTTTCTCCAGATAGGACTGCAGATGACATACCAACCCAAGATGGTAAAAGGCACTCCTGTTGATTGTGAATCCCTGAGCTTTCACAGACCACATTGAATCTAGGTTCATCCCCAAGTTACAAGACTATCCTTTAGGGTGACTGTAGTTCCACACCCTGATGAATTTCTCTCTCCATACCAATAGATTCATTCACAGAATTTCTGTCTTGTCTGGATAAGTGGTAGAGATGTACTGTACATCATCTGAATACAATGATGGAAATGCAGCCCAGCCCCAAAATCTACAGTCATTTTAGATAGACATCAAACAGCTGGGGAGCACCGTAGTGCAACTCTGTGACGTCACACAGACCCAAAGGGACATGGCAAAGTAGACACCCCCACCCCCACCTTCTGAAACTGACCTGGCTGATAACACCTGGAACGGATGAATTTCCTGAGTGCCTGTGGGGATGGTTGATATGGCTATTTTAGGAATCCCAGAGATCGTGACCAACATTTAAAAACCAGCTGCAGCACCTGAAGCATTTTTATAAAATGGAGACATTCTGCCACCATCCTGCTCTTTCTAAAATGCAAATCAGAAATAAAATGCTAAATTTGGAAGTGCTCTTTATTTCCCAGAGGCTGTAGCCTAGATTTACGAGGAGAAATATGTTTCTTTCTTTTATTTCTCACAGAAGAGAGGGCAGCAGCAAGTGGAAAGAAAATAAATGCACGTCCTTCAACGTGCCTTAAATTTCTCTCCTGACTTCAATAAACCTCATTGACTCTTTGCACTTTTCTCTGTACCGTGTCCCCTCTTTCTTGACACATGCTGTTTGCTTTTGGATAACAGCCCACAAGAGATGGGGTACTTTTAAAATGGCGACTGGGTTTTGTTTAGCGCTCTGGTTTGTATGTCAACCATACAGGCACCTTTCGCAGACAGCAGGAGAGGCACTGAAGCAAGGTATCCTCTGTGTTCTCCTTGACCTTCAAGGTACAGGCTGCGCAGGGCAGAACTCTTCTGCACAGCTTTCAATCTTCTCAGGTGTCCTGGGGAAAATGAAAATAACAGCACTGCTGGAAATCTCCTAACTTGATTTTCTCTGGAGCCAGTCATGGAGCATATAACCCTCCCTATCATACACAGACCCTTCCTGAGTGAACTTTCAAAATGGCTAAATTTCATAATTACTCATTTAGACCATCCCATTGACGGCTTTTCTCTGGCCTCAAGGCAGACTGGTAGTTATTCCTCATCGTGCACAGAAAGCATCCTCTTCCATACCTTCAGAGTGTGGGAACTAAGCACTACAGACCTGGCCAGCTATGCATTCAACTGCTCACCCATAAGGAAAAGGCAGGCATCTTGAACAGTCCAGTGGGGACCTTGGGACGGGGCATCAGGCTTCTTGGTGTTACATAACAGCACTGATGTTACCTGTCTGTCATGGGTTTGGAGGGAAAGTTCCATCCTATGGGGAGTGGAAGGCGGGACATCAGGAGGAGGGGCTGTACTGTATAAATATGTGATGCCTGTGTGGTGAAGAGGAGATGCTGAGACAAACTGTGAGACACTGGGTTGGGACGAAGCAGCAGCTGGGAAGAAGAAGCTGTTGTGGGAGTCTGTGTGTCTGACAGGGTACTACTGTGGGTCAGAGTACCACCCTGATAGGTTCAGGGGTCTGTTGGGTAGCCAGAACTGATGGGTTCAGGGTCTGTGCTTTAAGTTAAAGGTTCTAGGTGAACCAAACTGTATGCTGGTGTGTGTGAAAATAAGCCACGTTACTTTATTTTATTCACCTGATTGCTTATTTTTCCCTGTGTGTATTTAGAATAAACTTTATTCTTTTTGTTGTTTAAAAATCCATCCCTGGTCTGTGTGACTTATTATAGGGAATGGTTGGTGGCAGCTTAGTAACTGTGTGATAGATCCCAGTAGGTCTGGGTTTGTCACATTGATTGGTGTCCAGCGTGTGGGATACGACTGGTCCAGTTGTCCAGTGGTCCAGCAAAGCCTTGGCAGGTGTGCCCAGAGCAAGGGGGGTCCAGTCAGGGACAGTCTGAGGCGCGTAGGTAATCTTCTAGGTGTACCTCACGGGGAGGTGCACTAGTAGAAGAACGTGCCAACTGGGGAGACTTAGATTAAGGTGCTCTGAGGCAGCCTGATTTTGGCGGGAAAACGCTGAGGCAAAACTGCGTAGCAACAGCGAGCTAGCTTGCCAGCTGAGAGGCCCAGCAGAGGGGGGTAGGCTCTGACTCGATACTGTTGCAAGTAGTGCTGAAGAACAGCAGCAATCTCTAGGGAGAGCTGGTTCTGAGGCAAGAAGGAAAAAAGTGGTCGTTTTATTTTGAGGCTTGACTTTTTAAAGCCGCCTGTTCTGAGGGGGGATTATGCCCTTGACTCGAAGCAAGATAGCAGACATGAGTGAAGTGAAAGACCCCCAGATTGACCAAGGTTCTGAGGATGAATTTGGCTCAGTGCAAGGTGACAGCACAGGAGAGCAAGACCCAGAACTCAGAAAAATACTCATAGCCCAACAGCATGAACTGAGGGTGAGGGAAATGGAGGAAAGGGAAAGAGAGAAACAGCGGCAATTTGAATTAGAGAGAGAGAGAATGGCGTTTGAATTAAAGAGATTGGAACTGATGAACCAGAACAATAATAATAATAGGGATTCTGAGGGGGGCCAACTGTCTAAGGCTGACCTGAAGAAATTCCCTGTGTACCACAAGGGAGATTGTCCCGAGGTGTTCTTTTCCTTAGTGGAAAGAGCGTTTGTGGACTTCTCAGTGAGGGAAACTGAGAAGATGACCATCATGCGGTCTTTAATCAGTGGTAGCCTGGCTGAGGTTTATGCCGAGATGCCTGAGGAACGGATGAAAGATTTCGCAGAGTTTAAAAAACTGGTGTTTGCAAGACATGGGATAAATGCAGAGCAGCTGAGACAAAGGTTCAGGTCCCTCACCAAGAAGCCAGAACAGACTTTTACCCAAGTGGGGGCCCAATTGGTGAGGCTGCTTGAGAAATGGCTGTCGCAGGAGGGAACAGAGACCTATGAACAGCTTAAAGACTTGATAGCCCTGGAACAGTTCTATTCAGTCCTGCATGGGGAATTGAAATTCCAGGTGAGGGAAAGGAAACCGAAATCTGTGGCAGCAGCCGCAGAGATCGCGGATTTTATCTCCCAAATAAGAAAGCCCTTGGGTGAGGGGAAATCTGTAGGTAAACCCAAAGAAACCTACAGCAAGTACTCTCAGGGACCAGGGAAAAGCCAGCAAGGGGGAGGGGCCCATGGTGAAGGGAAGCCCTCAGGCATGAAACCAAGCCCTCAGAATTTGGAGGGAAAACCCAAACAAGAGGAGAGAGAATCAAAATACACCAGAAAATGCTATTTCTGTCAGGGAAAGGGTCATCTGATCTCAGAGTGTGAGAAATTGAAGCAGCTAAAAGGAATGGTGCCTCAGAATGCTAGTGGGACCAAGCCAAAAGCTGTGTTCTGTGTCCAGAAAGAGCAAGACTCAGTGTCACTGAGGGAGCCTGTTGCCATGACTACTCAGTCTGGAACAGCTACCTCTGCTGATCAGGCTGAGGAAAATGGTCCTCTTATGGAGGTGAAGCGCTGCTTGCTGATAAAAACAGATTCTCAGTTGTTTGAGACAGCCGGGGTGGACGTAGGAATACTTGACCGTCAGTATAGGGGGCTGCGGGACACTTGTTCCCAGGTAACCCTGTGCCATCCAGATATCATCCCTAGGGAGTATATAATCCCAAATGAGAGCATAAAGGTGGCAGGGATTGAGGGGCAGATAATCTCACTGCCAGTCGCGGAGGTACCTGTCAACTTTCAAGGCTGGAGGGGAGTTTGGCGGCTAGCGATTTCATCTACTCTGCCAGCAGCCGTGCTCGTGGGAAATGACCTGGCTGAACATGTGAAACGGGTGCTAGTGATTACACGCTCACAAGCCACCACAGGGACAGTTCAGGGGGGTAATGATGAGCCAGAGACGGAAGCAGAGGGAAGTTCAGAAGCTGTGGTGGAAACCTTAACCACAGACAGCAGATTTGGACAGGAGCAAAAGGCAGACGCCACTCTCCAAAAGTGTTTTGAACAGGTGACTGACGCCCAGCTAACACCTGAAACCCCAGTGAGATTTCTGGAGAAAAAGGGGATTTTATATAGAGAGACCCTGAGGAATATCTCAAAAGGGGGAGATGGGATCAGAAGTCAGCTGGTGGTACCTGAAAAGTATCGCCCCATGATCTTACAAAGGGGGCACTCTGACGTGTTTGCTGCACACTTAGGGGTGAAAGGGCCCCTTGATTTGATCAAACAAAATTGGGAGCAGATCACCCAGGATGACCCACAAGACGTTGTGACTTACATAGACACCTTGATGAATGACCTAAGGAGAAATCTAGAGCTGGCAGCAGAAAACCTGCAAGCTCAGAAGGTCAGACAGAAAACATGGTATGACCACAAAGCTAGAGAGAGGCACTTTGACCCAGGGGAGGAAGTGCTTTGGCTTAGGCCCTGCAGAGAGAATAAACTGCAGCTCAAATGGGCAGGACCATATAGGGTCATTTCCAAGATGTCAGACCTGAACTACCTTATAGAGCAGGAGGAGAACCAAGCAAGGAGGGTGGTTCATGTGAATGCCCTAAAACCCTACTACAGAGGGGAACAGAGGGTTTTATTCGCGATAACAGCAGCTGAGAGTGAGGAAGCTGAATTACCCTTCTGGGAGGGTAGAGGGGAAGTAAAATACAACCCAGAGGAGGTAAAGATCAGTCCTGCACTCACCCAAGACCAGCAGCAAGAATTAAAAATGCTGCTTAATAAATATCAACAGGTATTTTCCAACAAGCCGGGGATAGTGAAGGGAGTGATGCATCGGATCCACACAGGGGATGCACCCCCGCAGGCAGTATCCCCATACCGAGTAACGGGACCCTATAGGGACAAGGTGCGGAAGGAGCTGGACGAAATGCTGAGGGAGAACATAATCGTCCCCTCTTCTAGTCCTTGGTCCTCTCCGATAGTCCTTGTGGACAAGCCTGATGGGAGCATTAGGTTTTGTGTCGATTACAGGAAATTAAACCGTGTAACCACTCCTGATGCCTACCCAATGCCCAGGCTAGACAACCTGATTGAAACCATAGGGGGTTGTCGGTTCATCTCATCATTGGACCTGGTAAAGGGATATTGGCAATTAAGAATTGATCCCAGGGATCAAGAAAAAACTGCCTTTTGCAGCCCTTTTGGTCTCTATGAGTTTCGAGTCCTGAGCTTTGGTTTCAGAAATGCACCAGCCACATTCCAAAGGCTGATGGACCAGACCTTGGCAGGGCTCAGTGACTTTACAGTGGCCTACATTGATGACATAGGGATCTTCAGTAATACCTGGGAAGATCACCTGATACACCTGGAGTTAGTGCTGCAGAGGTTAAGTGCAGCAGGGCTAACAGTAAAGGCCAGCAAGTGTCAGCTGGGTAGCCCAGAAATAAAATACTTAGGTCACATGGTAGGGGGAGGAATGATAAAACCCCTGGAGGCCAAAATAGAAGCTGTTCGAGATTGGCCTAGACCCACCACCAAGAGAAAAGTCAAATCATTTCTTGGGTTGGTGGGCTACTACAGAAAGTTCATCCCGAGGTTTAGCGAGATTGCGGCTCCGCTGACCGATCTGACGAGGAAGAAGACTGATGACCGCATCCCGTGGACCAGCGACTGTGAGGCGGCGTTCCAGAGGTTGAAGGAGGCGTTAATCAACTATCCTGTCCTGCGTGCTCCAGACTTCGACCGGGAGTTCATCATCTACACCGATGCGTCTAACAGCGGGGTAGGAGCAGTTCTGTGCCAGGAGGATGAGAATGGTGACCAACATCCGGTGTCCTACCTGAGTAGGAAACTTCAAAAAGGTGAGAGACATTTGGCAACCGTGGAGAAGGAGTGTTTGGCCATAGTCTACGCGATCCAGAAGGCCAAGCCTTACATCTGGGGAAGACATTTTGTTCTGTGTACTGACCATTCACCATTGCAATGGTTAAAGACAATGAAAACCCACAATAGCAAACTTATGAGGTGGGCTTTAAACCTACAGGACTATGACTTTGAAGTGAAGGTGGTCAGAGGGTCAGTGAACTGTGTTGCTGACGCCTTATCAAGAAGACCTGAAGATTGAAGACGGCGAAAGAAATGGACTATATGTATATAATGAAAACAAAAAGCTAAAATGTACCTGGTTTTAAATTGGTTTGTATTAATAAAGGTAAATGGATGTAATGTAAATGATAAATGTTTAAATGTCTATTTGCTATGCTTAACTTGGAATGTAAGTATATGTAAGTATAATATGGTAGGTATAATTGTTGTTGTGTGTTTTATACAGGTTGTTTTTTTGGTGAAAAGCACCTTAGCTTTCCCCCTACAAAACAACTTATAAAGAGGGGAGGTGTTACATAACAGCACTGATGTTACCTGTCTGTCATGGGTTTGGAGGGAAAGTTCCATCCTATGGGGAGTGGAAGGCGGGACATCAGGAGGAGGGGCTGTACTGTATAAATATGTGATGCCTGTGTGGTGAAGAGGAGATGCTGAGACAAACTGTGAGACACTGGGTTGGGACGAAGCAGCAGCTGGGAAGAAGAAGCTGTTGTGGGAGTCTGTGTGTCTGACAGGGTACTACTGTGGGTCAGAGTACCACCCTGATAGGTTCAGGGGTCTGTTGGGTAGCCAGAACTGATGGGTTCAGGGTCTGTGCTTTAAGTTAAAGGTTCTAGGTGAACCAAACTGTATGCTGGTGTGTGTGAAAATAAGCCACGTTACTTTATTTTATTCACCTGATTGCTTATTTTTCCCTGTGTGTATTTAGAATAAACTTTATTCTTTTTGTTGTTTAAAAATCCATCCCTGGTCTGTGTGACTTATTATAGGGAATGGTTGGTGGCAGCTTAGTAACTGTGTGATAGATCCCAGTAGGTCTGGGTTTGTCACACTTGGCAAAGACCCTGATGACAAACTTCACAGCTGTATGAACTTTATTTTATTTTAGAGTAGTGTATGAGTAGTAAGAGAAGAGCAGAAACATAAGGAAGTATAGATTTGTTCCTAGTGCTTAGTTACATTCAAATATTCCTCCTTCCTCCCCACCCCCCTTAAGCATACAGGCAAGGCAGCAGAAGTTATAGGCACTTTGCTATTGTTTTTTCTCTCCTGCTGATCTCCAAGGAGTCACATGGCCCAGTTTAGGCTGCTTGGTACAGAGCAGGATACCCTTGCCAATAGCCAGAACAATTTTTTTTTGTAAAACCCCTGCCCCAGCCAAAGCCCATCCAATTCTGACTCAATGCAACTCTCCTAGAATGTTCTAATTATGAACTACTTTGACGTGGTTAACCATTTGTTCCTTCTGATGGTGCTCTGCGACGATGCAGCTTGCCCAAGGCCACACAGGTGGCAGGGTACTTGATCCCATCGAACATCCACACTCTTGGTGATCTCAGGCAGCCACTTGCCCAAAGGCACAGCGGACATTTGAACAGTGGTTATTAAATGGATTGTTGTATGTTACTGTTTTGAATGTGTGTTGGTGTTGGTGTTGTTTTTCAGTGTGGTATCTGTTTGATCCTTTTTACTCATTGTTAGCTTTAGATACTGTCTTCTAATGATGTAAGCCACCTCGAATCCTTTTAAGGAGAAAGGCAGGTAACAATATTTTAAATAACTAAATAAAATAATAGCAAAGTGCTCCAATCCATTACAATGAAGCAAGAGGTGGGTGGTGCTTGGGGAGGGGCAAACGGCTAATCAAGCATGTTTACATCTGTCACATACAGCACTGATGGTACCTGTCTGTCATGGGTTTGGAGGGAAAGTTCCATCCTATGGGGAGTGGAAGGTGGGACATCAGAGGGGAGGAGCTGTACTGTATATATGTTTGGAGCTGGTGTGGAGAAGAAGAGTTGGAGTCTGTGTGTCAGACTGGCTACAACTGTTTGTCAGTTAGTACATACCTGATAGGTTCAGGTTTCTATTTAGGTAGCCAGAACTGATAGGTTCAGGGTCTGTGCGTTACCTTAAAGTGTTCCGTGGGAACCAAGCTGTTGTATGTGTGTGATTGGGACTATGCCACGTTCCAGTTTCCTATTTACCTGATTCTTTTATTTACCCTGTTTGTTGTTTCAATAAACCTTGTTCTTTTATTTATTAAAATCCATTCCTGGTCTGTGTGACTCCTTATAGGGAATGGTTGGTGGCAGCATAACTACAGGGTGGGATACTCCAGTAGGTCTGGGGTTGCCACATTGATTGGTGTCCAGCGTGTGGGATACGACTGGTCCAGTTCTCCAGTGGTCCAGCAAAGCCTTGGCAAGTGTGCCCAGAGCAAGGG
The DNA here is from genome assembly GCF_051106095.1 of Pogona vitticeps. Taxonomy (NCBI): domain Eukaryota; kingdom Metazoa; phylum Chordata; class Lepidosauria; order Squamata; family Agamidae; genus Pogona; species Pogona vitticeps. The sequence goes on along the minus strand of NC_135787.1, from coordinate 96,578,202 downwards.
GGGTCTAGTCAGGGAAAATCTGAGGGCGCGTAGGTAATCTTCTAGGCTTACCTCACGGGGAGGTAGGCTAGTGGAAGAACGTGCAAACTCAGATTGGGGGACTAGATTAGGGAGCTCTGAGGCAACCTGTTTTGGCGGGAAAGGGCTGAGGCAAAGCTGTGTGAAGTAACAGTGATCTAGCCTGTCTGCTGAGAGGCCTAGCAGAGGGGGTGGATTCTACCTGGCAACAGTTGCAAGTTGGTGCTGAAGGAACAGCAGCAGTCTATAGAAGGCTGTTTCTGAGGCAAAAGGAAAAAAAGTCGTCGTTTTATTCTGAGGCGTGACTTTTGAAGGCAGCCTGTTCTGGGGGGATTATGCCCTTGACTCGAAGCCAAATGGCAGAAATGGGGGAAGTGAGAGAACCACAGGGAGAACAAGGTTCTGAGGAGGAATTTGGCTCAGTGCAGGATGAGAGCACGGGAGAACTGACCTCAGAACTCAGAAGAATGCTCCTAGCCCAACAGCATGAGCTGAGGGTGAGGGAAATGGAGGAAAGGGAGAGAGAGAAACAAAGACAATTTGAAATAGAGAGAGAAAGAATGGCGTTTGAAAGGGAAGAGAAACAGGAAAGGGAAAGGGAGAAACAAAGACAATTTGAGTTAGAAAAAATGGCGTTTGAGCTGAAGAAGCTGGAGATGATGAGTGGAAATAGGAATAACAATAATAATGAGGGGAACCCAGGGAATGGGGAAGGCAGCCTGTCTAAAACTGACCTGAAGAAATTCCCTGTGTACCACAAGGGAGATTGCCCTGAGGTGTTCTTTTCCCTCGTGGAAAGAGTGTTTGTGGACTTCTCAGTAAGGGAAACTGAGAAGATGACCATTATGCGATCTTTAATCAGTGGCAGCCTGGCAGAAGTCTATGCAGAGATGCCAGTGGAACTGCTGAAGGACTTTGCTGAGTTTAAAAAACTGGTGTTTGCCCGGCATGGGATAAATGCTGAACAGCTGGGGCAAAGATTCAGGTCACTCCCAAAAAAACCAGAGCAGACTTTTACCCAAGTGGGGGCCCAACTGGTGAGGTTGCTAGAGAAATGGCTGTCTCAGGAGGGGACAGAGACCTTCCAGCAGCTCAAAGACCTGATAGCGCTGGAACAGTTTTATTCAGTCCTGCATGGAGAACTAAAGTTCCATGTGAGGGAGAGGAAACCTAAATCGGTGACAGAAGCGGCAGAGATCGCAGATTTTATTTCCCAAATAAGGAAGCCCTTAGGTGCTGAGGGGAAAACTGTGGGTAAGCCCAAAGAAACCTACAGCAGGTACTCTCAGGGACCAGGGAAAAACCAGCAAGGGGGAGGGGCCTATGTTGAAGGGAAGCCCTCAGACATGAAACCACCAAGACCTCAGATTTTGGAGGGAAAACCAAAACCAGATGAGAAAGACTCCGAGTACAGCAGAAAATGTTATTTCTGTCAAGGAAAGGGCCATCTAATCTCAGAGTGTGAGAAATTAAAGCACCTAAAGGGAAATTTGCCTCATGATTTGAGTGGAACCAAGCCAAAAGCTGTGTTCTGTGTCCAGACAGAGCAAAGCTCCTTGCCATTGAGGGAGCCTGTTACCATGGCTACTCAATCTGGACCAGTTACATCTGCTGATCAGGCTGGGGAAAATGGTCCTCTTGTGGAGGTCAAGCGCTGCTTACTAGTGAGGACAGATTCGCAATTGTTTGAGACAGCAGGGGTGGACGTAGGAATACTTGACCATCAGTATAGGGGGCTAAGGGATACTTGTTCCCAAGTGACCCTGTGCCATCCAGACATTATTCCTAGGAAGTATATGTTACATAACAGCACTGATGTTACCTGTCTGTCATGGGTTTGGAGGGAAAGTTCCATCCTATGGGGAGTGGAAGGCGGGACATCAGGAGGAGGGGCTGTACTGTATAAATATGTGATGCCTGTGTGGTGAAGAGTAGATGATGCTGAGACAGACTGTGAGACGCTGGGATGTGACGAAGCAGCAGCTGGGAAGAAGAAGCTGGTGTGGGAGTCTGTGTGTCAGACAGGGTACTTCTGTGTGTCAGAGTACCAACCTGATAGGTTCAGGTGTCTGTTGGGTAGCCAGAACTGATAGGTTCAGGGTCTGTGCTTTAAGTTAAAGGTTCTGGGTGAACCAAACTGTATGCTTGTGTGAGTGAGAATAAGCCACGTTACTTTATCCTATTCACCTGATTGTTTTATTTTTCCCTGTGTGTATTTAAATAAACCTTATTCTTTTTATTGTTTAAAAATCCATCCCTGGTCTGTGTGACTTCTTAAAGGGAATGGTTGGTGGCAGCTTAGTGTAACTGTGTGGCAGATCCCAGTAGGTCTGGGTTTGTCACATTGATTGGTGTCCAGCGTGTGGGATACGACTGGTCCAGTTGTCCAGCGGTCCAGCAAAGCCTTGGCAAGTGTGCCCAGAGCAAGGGGGGTCTAGTCAGCTACAGTCTGAGGCGCGTAGGTAATCTTCTAGGTGTACCTCACGGGGAGGTGCGCTAGTAGAAGAACGTGCCAACTGGGGAGACTTAGATTAAGGTGCTCTGAGGCAGCCTAGTTTTGGCGGGAAAAAGCTGAGGCAAAACTGCGTAGTAACAGTGAGCTAGCTTGCCAGCTGAGAGGCCCAGCAGAGGGGGGTAGGCTCTGACTCGATACTGTTGCAAGCTAAGTGCTGAAGAACAGCAGCAATCTCTGGGGAGAGCTGGTTCTGAGGCAAGAAGGAAAAAAAAAAAAAAGTGGTCGTTTTATTTTGAGGCTTGACTTTTAAAGCAGCCTGTTCTGAGGGGGGATTATGCCCTTGACTCGAAGCCAAGTAGCAGACATGAGTGAAGTGAAAGACCCCCAGATTGACCAAGGTTCTGAGGATGAATTTGGCTCAGTGCAAGGTGACAGCACAGGAGAGCAGAACCCAGAACTTAGAAAATTGCTCATAGCCCAACAGCATGAACTGAGGGTGAGGGAAATGGAGGAAAGATTAGAGAGAGAGAGAATGGAAAAGGAAGAAAGATTAGAGAGACAGAGAATTGAATTGGAATTGCAGAGAGAGAAAATGGCGTTTGAATTAAAAAAATTGGAACTGATGAATCAGAACAATAATAATAATAGGGATTCTGAGGGAGGCCAACTGTCTAAAGCTGACCTGAAGAAATTCCCTGTGTACCACAAGGGAGATTGTCCTGAGGTGTTCTTTTCCTTAGTGGAAAGAGCGTTTGTGGACTTCTCAGTGAGGGAAACTGAGAAGATGACCATCATGCGGTCTTTAATCAGTGGTAGCCTGGCTGAGGTTTATGCCGAGATGCCTGAGGAACTGATGAAAGATTTTGCAGAGTTTAAAAAACTGGTGTTTGCCAGACATGGGATAAATGCAGAGCAGCTGAGACAAAGATTCAGGTCCCTCACAAAAAAACCAGAACAGACTTTTACCCAAGTGGGGGCCCAATTGGTGAGGCTGCTTGAGAAATGGCTATCGCAGGAAGGGACAGAGACCTATGAGCAGCTTAAAGATTTGATAGCACTGGAACAGTTCTATTCAGTCCTGCAGGGGGAATTGAAATTCCAGGTGAGGGAAAGGAAACCGAAATCTGTGGCAGCCGCCGCAGAGATCGCAGATTTTATTTCCCAAATAAGAAAGCCCTTGGGTGAGGGGAAATCTGTAGGTAAACCCAAAGAAACCTACAGCAAGTACTCTCAGGGACCAGGGAAAAGCCAGCAAGGGGGAGGGGCCCATGGTGAAGGGAAGCCCTCAAACATTGAAACTAACACAGTGGCCGATGCTTTGGTGGGGTATATGTCCAGGATGGGATTTGCCTCAGAGATAATCACAGATTTGGGCGCATCGTTCACATCAAAGCTCATGAAACGCTTATGGCAAATCTGTGGAATTAAGCACAAGGAAACCACTGCCTATCATCCGGAAAGTAATGGGTTAACTGAGAAGTTCAATGGGACTCTAATGCGCATGATTAGGGCTTACTTGGCAGAGAATCCAAACAATTGGGACCAGAAGCTGCAATCCCTTTTGTTTGCTTATCGATCAGTGCCACAAGCCAGTACCGGGTTCAGTCCATTTGAACTTTTATTTGGGAGAAGGGTGAAAGGGCCCCTTGATTTGATCAAACAAAATTGGGAGCAGATCACCCAGGATGACCCACAAGACGTTGTGACTTACATAGACACCTTGATGAATGACCTAAGGAGAAATCTAGAGCTGGCAGCAGAAAACCTGCAAGCTCAGAAGGTCAGACAGAAAACATGGTATGACCACAAAGCTAGAGAGAGGCACTTTGACCCAGGGGAGGAAGTGCTTTGGCTTAGGCCCTGCAGAGAGAACAAACTGCAGCTCAAATGGGCAGGACCATATAGGGTCATTTCCAAGATGTCAGACCTGAACTACCTAATAGAGCAGGAGGAGAACCAAGCAAGGAGGGTGGTTCATGTGAATGCCCTAAAACCCTACTACCGAGGGGAACAGAGGGTTTTATTCGCGATAAAAGCAGCTGAGAGTGAGGAAGCTGAATTACCCTTCTGGGAGGGTAGAGGGGAAGTAAAATACAACCCAGAGGAGGTAAAGATCAGTCCTGCACTCACCCTAGACCAGCAGCAAGAATTAAAAATGCTGCTTAGTAAATATCAACAGGTGTTTTCCAACAAGCCGGGGATAGTGAAGGGAGTGATGCATCGGATCCACACAGGGGATGCACCCCCGCAGGCAGTATCCCCATACCGAGTAACGGGACCCTATAGGGACAAGGTGCGGAAGGAGCTGGACGAAATGCTGAGGGAGAACATAATCGTCCCCTCTTCTAGTCCTTGGTCCTCTCCGATAGTCCTTGTGGACAAGCCTGATGGGAGCATTAGGTTTTGTGTCGATTACAGGAAATTAAACCGTGTAACCACTCCTGATGCCTACCCAATGCCCAGGCTAGACAACCTGATTGAAACCATAGGGGGTTGTCGGTTCATCTCATCATTGGACCTGGTAAAGGGATATTGGCAATTAAGAATTGATCCCAGGGATCAAGAAAAGACTGCCTTTTGCAGCCCTTTTGGTCTCTATGAGTTTCGAGTCTTGAGCTTTGGTCTCAGAAATGCACCAGCCACATTCCAAAGGCTGATGGACCAGACCTTGGCAGGGCTCAGTGACTTTACAGTAGCCTACATTGACGACATAGGGATCTTCAGTAATACCTGGGAAGATCACCTGATACACCTGGAGTTAGTGCTGCAGAGGTTAAGTGCAGCAGGGCTAACAGTAAAGGCCAGCAAGTGTCAGCTGGGTAGCCCAGAAATAAAATACTTGGGTCACATGGTAGGGGGAGGAATGATAAAACCCCTGGAGGCCAAAATAGAAGCTGTTCGTGATTGGCCTAGACCCAACACCAAGAAAAAAGTCAAATCATTTCTTGGGTTGGTGGGCTACTACAGAAAGTTCATCCCGAGGTTTAGCGAGATTGCGGCTCCGCTGACCGATTTGACGAGGAAGACGGCTGATGACCGCATCCCGTGGACCAGCGACTGTGAGGCGGCGTTCCAGAGGTTGAAGGAGGCGTTAATCAACTATCCTGTCCTGCGTGCTCCAGACTTCGACCGGGAGTTCATCATCTACACAGATGCGTCTAACAGCGGGGTAGGAGCAGTTCTGTGCCAGGAGGATGAGAATGGTGACCAGCATCCAGTGTCCTACCTGAGTAGGAAACTTCAAAAAGGTGAGAGACATTTGGCAACCGTGGAGAAGGAGTGTTTGGCCATAGTCTACGCGATCCAGAAGGCCAAGCCTTACATCTGGGGAAGACATTTTATTCTGTGTACTGACCATTCACCATTGCAATGGTTAAAGACAATGAAAACCCACAATAGCAAACTTATGAGGTGGGCTTTAAACCTACAGGACTATGACTTTGAAGTGAAGGTGGTCAGAGGGTCAGTGAACTGTGTTGCTGACGCCTTATCAAGAAGACCTGAAGATTGAAGACGGCGAAAGAACATGGACTATGTGTATATAATGATGACAAAAGTTAAATGTACCTGGTTTTGAATTTGGTTGGTATTAATAAAGGTAAATTGATGTACTGTATATGGTAAAATGTTTAAATGCATATTTGCTATGGTTAACTTGGAGTGTAAGTATATGTAAGTATTATATGGTATGTATAAATGTTGTTGTGTATTTTATGCAGGTTGTTTTTTTGGTGAAAAGCACTTTTAGCTTTCCCCCTACAAAACAACTTTTAAAGAGGGGAGGTGTTACATAACAGCACTGATGTTACCTGTCTGTCATGGGTTTGGAGGGAAAGTTCCATCCTATGGGGAGTGGAAGGCGGGACATCAGGAGGAGGGGCTGTACTGTATAAATATGTGATGCCTGTGTGGTGAAGAGTAGATGATGCTGAGACAGACTGTGAGACGCTGGGATGTGACGAAGCAGCAGCTGGGAAGAAGAAGCTGGTGTGGGAGTCTGTGTGTCAGACAGGGTACTTCTGTGTGTCAGAGTACCAACCTGATAGGTTCAGGTGTCTGTTGGGTAGCCAGAACTGATAGGTTCAGGGTCTGTGCTTTAAGTTAAAGGTTCTGGGTGAACCAAACTGTATGCTTGTGTGAGTGAGAATAAGCCACGTTACTTTATCCTATTCACCTGATTGTTTTATTTTTCCCTGTGTGTATTTAAATAAACCTTATTCTTTTTATTGTTTAAAAATCCATCCCTGGTCTGTGTGACTTCTTAAAGGGAATGGTTGGTGGCAGCTTAGTGTAACTGTGTGGCAGATCCCAGTAGGTCTGGGTTTGTCACAGTATATAATCCCAAATGAAAGCCTAAAGGTGGCAGGGATTGAGGGGCAGGTGATCTCACTGCCAGTAGCTGAGGTACCTGTGAACTTTCAAGGCTGGAGGGGAGTTTGGCGGCTAGCGATTTCATCGACTCTGCCAGCAGCCGTGCTCGTGGGAAATGACCTGGCTGAACATGTGAAACGGGTGCTAGTGATTACACGCTCACAAGCTACCACGGGGACAGTTCAGGGGGGTACTGAAGAGCCCGAGGTTGAAGCAGATGAGGGTAGTCCCGAAGCCGTGGCAGAAACCTTAGCCACGGACAGCAAATTTGGCCAAGAGCAAAAGGCAGACGCCACTCTCCAAAAGTGTTTTGAAAAGGTGACAGACACCCAGCTAACACCTGAAACCCCAGCGAGATTTCACGAGAAAAAGGGAATTTTATATAGAGAGACCCTGATGAATATCTCAAAAGGGGGAGATGGGATCAGAAGTCAGCTAGTGGTACCTGAAAAGTATCGCCCCATGATCTTACAAAGGGGGCACTCTGACATGTTTGCTGCGCACTTAGGGGTGAACAAAACACAGCAGAGAATCACACAAAATTTTTACTGGCCTGAAATAGAGAAGCAGATCAAGGAGTTCTGTAAACAATGTGATGTGTGTCAGAGGCAGGGGAATAACCGTGACAGGACCAAAGCGAAGTTGTGCCCTTTGCCTGTGATTGACACCCCATTCAAATGTATAGGAGTGGATATTGTGGGACCTTTGCCCAAGGCCACAAAGAGGGGGAACCGGTTCATTCTCACCATTGTGGACCATGCCACGAGGTACCCCGAAGCCATACCCTTGACTAATATCGAAACTAACACAGTGGCAGATGCCTTGGTGGGGTATATGTCCAGGATGGGATTTGCCTCAGAAATAATCACAGATTTGGGCACATCGTTTACATCAAAGCTCATGAAACGGTTATGGCAAATCTGTGGAATTAAACACAAGGAAACCACTGCCTATCACCCCGAAAGTAATGGGTTAACAGAGAAGTTCAATGGGACTCTGATGCGCATGATTAGGGCTTACTTGGCAGAGAATCCAAACAATTGGGACCAGAAGCTGCAATCCCTTTTGTTTGCTTATCGATCAGTGCCCCAAGCCAGTACCGGGTTCAGTCCGTTTGAACTTTTGTTTGGGAGAAAAGTAAAAGGTCCACTTGATTTAATCAAACAAAATTGGGAGCAGATCACCCAGGATGACCCACAAGATGTGGTGACGTACATAGACACTTTAATGAATGACCTGAAGAGAAACCTAGAGCTAGCAGCAGAAAACCTGCAAGCTCAGAAGGTCAGACAGAAAACCTGGTATGACCAGAAAGCCAGGGAGAGGCACTTTAACCCAGGGGAGGAAGTGCTTTGGCTTAGGCCCTGCAAAGAGAACAAACTGCAGCTCAAATGGGCAGGACCATACAGGGTCATTTCCAAGATGTCAGATCTGAACTACCTTATAGAACAGGAGGAACACCAAGCATGGAGGGTGGTACATGTGAATGCCCTGAAACCCTACTACAGAGGGGAACAGAGGGTTTTATTTGCCATAAAAGCAGCTGAGAGTGAGGAAGCTGAATTACCCTTCTGGGAGGGTAGAGGGGAAGTGAAATACAACCCAGATGAGGTGAAGATCAGTCCTGCACTCACCCAAGACCAGCAGCAAGAACTAAAAGTGCTGCTCACGAAATATCATAAGGTTTTTTCAAATAAGCCGGGGATAGTGAAGGGAGTGATGCATCGGATCCACACAGGGGATGCAGCCCCGCAAGCAGTATCCCCATACCGAGTGACGGGACCCTATAGGGACAAGGTGCGGAAGGAGCTGGACGAGATGCTTAGGGAGAACATAATCGTCCCCTCTTCTAGTCCTTGGTCCTCTCCGATAGTCCTGGTGGACAAGCCTGATGGGAGCATTAGATTTTGTGTAGATTACCGGAAATTAAACCGCGTAACCACTCCTGATGCCTACCCAATGCCCAGGCTAGACAACCTGATTGAAACCATAGGGGGTTGTCGGTTCATTTCATCGTTGGACCTAGTAAAGGGTTACTGGCAATTAAGGATTGATCCCAGGGATCAGGAAAAGACCGCATTTTGCAGCCCTTTCGGTCTATATGAGTTTAGAGTCCTTAGTTTTGGTCTCAGAAATGCACCAGCCACATTCCAAAGGCTGATGGACCAGACCTTAGCAGGGCTCAGTGACTTTACTGTGGCCTACATTGACGATATAGGGATCTTCAGCAATACCTGGGAAGATCACCTGAAACACCTGGAGATAGTGCTGCAGAGGTTAAGTGCAGCAGGGCTAACAGTAAAGGCAAGCAAATGTCAGCTGGGTAGCCCAGAAATAAAATACTTGGGTCACATAGTAGGGGGAGGAGTGATCAAACCCCTAGAGGCCAAGATAGAAGCCGTTCGTGATTGGCCCAGACCCAACACCAAGAAAAAAGTCAAATCATTTCTTGGGTTGGTGGGCTACTACAGAAAGTTCATCCCGAGGTTTAGCGAGATGGCGACTCCGCTGACCGATCTGACGCGGAAGAAGACTGATGACCGCATCCCGTGGACCAGCGACTGTGAGGAGGCGTTCCAGAAGTTGAAGGAGGCGCTCGTCCATTATCCAGTGCTGCGTGCTCCCAACTTCGACCGGGAGTTCATCATCTACACCGATGCGTCTAACAGCGGGGTAGGAGCAGTTCTTTGCCAGGAGGATGAAAATGGTGACCAGCATCCAGTGTCCTACCTGAGTAGGAAACTCCAGAAAGGTGAGAGACATTTGGCAACCGTGGAAAAGGAGTGCCTGGCCATAGTATACGTGATTCAGAAGGCCAAACCTTACATCTGGGGAAGACATTTTGTTCTGTGCACTGACCACTCACCACTGCAGTGGTTAAAGACAATGAAAACCCATAATAGTAAACTTATGAGGTGGGCTTTAAACCTGCAAGATTTTGACTTCGAAGTGAAGGTGGTCAGAGGGTCAATGAACTGTGTTGCTGACGCCTTGTCAAGAAGACCCGACGAGTGAAGACGGCGAAGAAACCATGGACTATGTATATTTTGGTGACCAAAAGTTAAATGTACCAGTTTATTGAACAGGCTTGGTTTGTATTAATAAAGGTAACTTAATGTATTGCAAATATTAATGTTTAAATGCATAAGTGATATGTTTGACCTAGAGTGAGTAAGTAAGTATGGGATTGTATGATAATGTATAACTGTTTTGTGTTTTGATCCTGGTTGTTTTTTTTGGAGAAAAGCACTTTAGCTTTTCCCCCGCAAAACAACTTATAAAGAGGGGAGGTGTCACATACAGCACTGATGGTACCTGTCTGTCATGGGTTTGGAGGGAAAGTTCCATCCTATGGGGAGTGGAAGGCGGGACATCAGGGGGGAGGAGCTGTACTGTATATATATTTGGAGCTGGTGTGGAGAAGAAGAGTTGGAGTCTGTGTGTCAGACTGGCTACAACTGTTTGTCAGTTAGTACATACCTGATAGGTTCAGGTTTCTATTTAGGTAGCCAGAACTGATAGGTTCAGGGTCTGTGCGTTACCTTAAAGTGTTCCGTGGGAACCAAGCTGTTGTATGTGTGTGATTGGGACTATGCCACGTTCCAGTTTCCTATTTACCTGATTCTTTTATTTACCCTGTTTGTTGTTTCAATAAACCTTGTTCTTTTATTTATTAAAATCCATTCCTGGTCTGTGTGACTCCTTATAGGGAATGGTTGGTGGCAGCATAACTACAGGGTGGGATACTCCAGTAGGTCTGGGGTTGCCACAACATCTGGTTGAAGTTGAGCCCCCACCCTGTGTGAATGGATTTGATCCTTGTGCCACTTGTGAGATAACCTGGCTACTGTTTGTATTGGTTGGCATGGCTGGCCTGGATGCTCTTCTGAGGCCACTCTTGATAGACGAAGTCAGAATACAGGGGCCTGGTGCAGCCTGGAGGAACTGTTGCTTGCATACTAAGCAGGAAAGAAGGGAAGGGAACCCTATCCTTGTAGGAAGGCATTACCTGCACCTTCTGCCCAAGAATGCTCCTGTCCTCACTCTGCCCTATCACAATTCTTGTCAAAATAAAAAACTCAGGCCATACTTGTATGGGCCTAGTGACAAGAGGCAGTCATACTGCTATTTCCAAGTCTCCACAGATCCCCCTGAATTGCTGCCAGATCACTCTATGTCCAAGGTCTCTCTTTCAGCTGATTATTGTATTCTTCATTCCATTCCTGGGCAGAATGCTGTTTTCCTCAAGGAGATCTTGAATGCCTTAAGAACGGCCTTAATTATTAGAACATATTACTTTTTACACTCAAAAAAGTATGCACAAATAAACGGATGCTCTTGCTTCCCACCCAAATATGTACATATATTTCATTCTGTATAGTGGATGAGCTATGTAACCTTCCCATGAACTGTTTGCTTTTATAATTGTGTTCATCCCAGCATGTGAAAGCTGCTAAGAGGTGTTCAAAGCATATTTTAAACATTGCAGCTTCTACTTGGGGGTGGGAATCAATGGAAAAATAGGCAAGGAAACAGAAGAATAACAAAGAGTGGAAGGCAAGGTAATGATGTGAATAGTTCTGAGCTACAAGCCAGAAGAAGAAAAAGGATGCTTTAGAGTTATTTGCTGTTTTGACTATTATCGTTGCTGTTGTCATTGTTATTGAAAAGGCACTTTAATACTCTAGTGACATCTGGGACCAAAAATGACTGCTAAGTGTGCCAAGGGCTGATTTCCTTCTATGTCAGAACATTCATCAAATGGGTAGTTAATTTGTTGCCTGTTGTCACCACAACCAACAGGACTAACATGGAAGTTTCTGCTTTAAAAGGCATTAGCTGTAGAAGAATACAAATTCTGTAGAAGAATACAGATAATTGTTTTTGTACCATGGGAGCTATGTCCAAGGCACAATATTGAAGAATATTGTGCACATATCTATATAAATGTGTATGCATATGTATGGAAATGAGAATTGCACTGAATTCAGCTTTTTCTTATGGAAAAAGGTATTCCATAATCATTCTAAGAACAGGCTTCCTTAATACAGAATTTAAAAATGGCAAGACCTATACTTCTATAGCCAAATATTTCTGTAAGTCATTACTCAGTTTTCTACAGTTCCATGTTACAAAGCAGCAGAGAGAAACAATGAAATAGAAACAAGGCTGAATACTCTAACATGGCAATTTCATAAACTAGGCAAATATTGACATTTAAATTTCCTCAGAAAATTCTGTAGAAATGAGGGTTGGTGAAGGAGTTACAGAGTAGAATATGCGATTATAATATGCAAGCAAAGAATGTGTCACTCAAACATGCCTGTGCATTTTATCTGCTTCTTTGTTGCTAAAACTCAAATTCCACACCATTAAGAAGCCCGCATGGAACAGGAGCTATATGGCTGCAGTAACAGAGAAGAGTGTTACCTCCTAGCATCATTTATTTGCAATGAGGTATGTTTAAAAAAAAAAAAAAACACACACACAAAGAACTGGGGGTGGGGAGAACAAAGCAGATTAAGCAGCATACTATAGCCTTCTTAAAACAGTTGTACTGGAGATTTCCTCACATTATCACCCTTACCTTAACACTGAGAATGTCAAATGATCTTAGGAAAAAGGTTGCTAAGTTCCAGAATATTTTCTTTCATACTGGAAACATTAGTAAACATTATGGAGAACACTAGCAGCAGAATTTGTGGGGTGGGGGTAGCATCTTTGGTTGTGAAAGAGTACACCTGAACACAGCTTGGAGTTTTACAGAAGCTTAGACTATTCACTTCAGTTTTCATATTCTTATCATTTATTTCTTATGTCAGCTAAAATAATACAGAGAGCCTCTGTGGTGTAGTGGGTAGAGTCTCAGGCTAAGACCTGGGAAGTCTAGGTTAAAATCCCTGTTTGTCCATGGATGTTCACTGAGTGATGACAATAGTAAACTCCTTCTTGAACATCTTGCATTCTTTGAAGACTCTAGTAGGGTTACTATAAGTTGGAAGTGAAGGCAAGGAACAACAACAATACTGCTGCCACAGCACAATTTGTTTGGAATTAAGTGCTCCCTCCCGTCAGAGCTATGCATTTTATGTCTGGCTGTATTGTATTAAAAGCCCTGTCCTTGAGTTGGAATACAGGTCTCTTTCTGCTAGACATGGTAAGCAAGGCAGTGACAAGGTCAAGGCATCAGTTCCATCAGGAAAAGTATAAAACTGACACTCAGAAAAAGTATTACAGATCTCCTTCTCTAGCCACCTAGAGTGGTCCGGTGGTCAAATAAAAATCAAATAAATAAATAATAAATATTTCTTATTGGGCAGGCCTTAAGCCTGGACAACATCTTTGCACTCATGGCTAAAACCCTCACTTTCTTCCCTGGCCCACTTCTCCCCTTCATTGGTCACAAAGTGCAGGTCAATGACCCAAGCTGGAAGAAAGGAGTAATATTAACTTGCTAATCTTGCTATCCAGTCTAGGCTTTGTTCTCTGAGCATACAACAGTGGTGGCCAGGATGGCTGGGGGATTCTGGGAGTTTTAGTCTTTAAAAGTAAGTTTCCCAGGCTCTCCTTCCGAGTGCCTCACTTCAAGACCAGCACCAAAAGAGGAAGGAAAATTCTGCCACCAGAAGGAAAGAGGAAACAAAAAAAATCTACAAGTATATTGTTAAAACTATATTTACATATCAGAAAATACCATGACCCATGTTAAACTGTGCTGTTGCAAACAACCATCGGCTCAGCACAAAAATGGGATGGGGGTGGGGTAGGATATTCAGTCCTTCTTTCCTATAGAGTGGGGGTGGGAAATACGCAGTCATCCATCCAGTACTGGATTACAGTTCCCATCATCCATCACCATGATCTGTGCTGGGTAAGGCTAATGGGAGTTGTATTCCAACAACTTCTGAAGGAGCACAGATTTGCCCACTCCTGCTTTAGAGTAGTTATAGAGGTAGTTGAAGCTGATGGGGCAACAGTTAATTAACAGGATGTAAGGGCATTGTTAACTACAGAAACAGACTTACCTACAAAGGAAAGTGAACATATAGGCATGCCCTGGGTAGATTTAGATCCAACATTCCTGAACTGGCTGACTTTCGGAGCAGAATCTAGTCCCTAGAGAAAACAGAAGGTAAGGCCTTAAAAATTATAGCAAATATAGATCAGGTTTCTAACAGATACTAATCAACTTGCATGGGCTGAAAGATAACTACCACATACTCCCAGTCATTTATTTTGTCAAAAAAAAAAATTATGATTAAAGAGCTTCTGAAACCATCAAGATGAAAGGCATTGTGAATTCTAATGTTTTTTCCTTTGCAAAGAGGAACCAAAGCTTCAAATGGAGACATGTGTAAACACGATGAGGGAGGCTAACACTTTTCCTGCTTATCAAAGCTAAATAAACAAAGATAATTAATGCTATTCATATGAAGAAGAACTGATTGATCTTGTGCAATACTCAGCTGGAAGTGGCAACTGGGGATGCTTACAAAACTCATCTAAATTTTTTACTTAGACTTTGTGGGAAGATCTTGTTCCTGAAATAGAACCACTGAATTAGAAATCCGCCATGGTTCCCTTCTTACCTTCTCATTTTCTACCGAGCACTGTGTTACCCGTTATTGGACACAACGTTGAGTTTCTTGTTTGTGCCTCTTCCCATCTACATGAAGAAGCCTGCACCAAAACCATCTCTATGTTATCACCGTGTATCTGATAGCATCGTGACTCATTTGAACAGTAACCCTATTGTTGTAGCTGGAATCCTCAGAGACAGAAGAACCCAACATTTCTCCTTATAGGGCAGAGATGAGGGAAAACCAGCACTACAGTTGTCCCTCCATTATGTTATGCTGTGCTGTGTTACATCATGTTGCTTGTTTGTTTCCTTGCTGGCTCGCTGGCTCTCTCACTGGCTACCAAGGCCATTCTGGAGAATTTATGAAAAATAAAAAACTAATCGTTTAGTCGTTTAGTCGTGTCCGACTCTTCGTGACCCCATGGACCAGAGCACGCCAGGCCCTCCTATCTTCTACTGCCTCCCGGAGTTGTGTCAGATTCATGTTGGTTGCTTCGCAGACACTGTCCAGCCATCTCATCCTCGGTCGTCCCCTTCTCCTCTTGCCATCACACTTTCCCAACATCAGGGTCTTTTCCAGGGAGTCTTTTCTTCTCATTAGATGGCCAAAGTACTGGAGCCTCAGCTTCAGGATCTGTCCTTCCAGTGAGCACTCAGGGTTGATTTCCTTTAGAATTGATAGGTTTGTTCTCCTTGCAGTCCAGGGGATTCTCAAGAGTCTCCTCCAGCACCACAATTCAAAGGCATCAATTCTTCGGCGGTCTGCTTTCTTTATGGTCCAGCTCTCACTTCCATACATCACGACAGGAAAAACCATAGCTTTGACTATTCGGATTTTTGTTGGCAAGGTAATGTCTCTGCTTTTTAAGATGCTGTCAAGATTTGTCATTGCTTTCCTCCCAAGAAGCAGGCGTCTTTTAATTTCGTGGCTGCTGTCTCCATCTGCAGTGATCATGCAGCCCAGGAAAATAAAATCTGTCACTGCCTCCATATCTTCCCCTTCTATTTCCCAGGAGGTGATGGGACCAGTGGCCATGATCTTAGTTTTTTTGATGTTGAGTTTCAGACCGTTTTTTGCACTCTCCTCTTTCACCCTCATTACAAGGTTCTTTAATTCCTCCTCACTTTCTGCCATCAGAGTGGTATCATCTGCATATCGGAGGTTGTTGATATTTCTTCCTGCAATCTTAATTCCAGTTTGGGATTCCTCCAGTCCGGCCTTCCGCATGATGTATTCTGCATATAAGTTGAATAAGCTGGGGGACAATACACAGCCTTGTCGTACTCCTTTCCCGATTTTGAACCAATCAGTTGTTCCATATCCAGTTCTAACTGTTGCTTCCTGTCCCACATATAGGTTTCTCAGTAGATAGATAAGGTGGTCAGGCACTCCCATTTCTTTAAGAACTTGCCATAGTTTGTTGTGGTCCACACAGTCAAAGGCTTTTGCATAGTCAATGAAGCAGAAGTAGATATTTTTCTGGAACTCTCTGGCTTTCTCCATAATCCAGTGCAAGTTAGCAATTTGGTCTCGAGTGCCTCTGCCTCTTCGGAATCCAGCTTGTACTTCTGGGAGTTCTCGGTCCACATACTGCTGAAGCCTACCTTGTAGGATTTTGAGCATAACCTTGCTAGCGTGTGAAATGAGTGCAATTGTGCGGTAGTTGGAGCATTCTTTGGCACTGCCTTTCTTTGGGATTGGGATGTAGACTGATCTTTTCCAATCCTCTGGCCACTAATAGCAATATAAAATAATAAACACATTAAAATATAAAATAATAAACACATTAACATCACAATAATATGAAAATAAAGATAGACATATGCTATATTAATCTTAGAAAAGAAAAAATACAACTTGGGAGACATGTAATTAAAAACATTCAAGATGGTGCAATTGGTAGTTCAAGGGCTGGATGGAACTCTGTGTTTTGCTGATGTAATGTCTGGGAACACTTGTCTAAATAGTTCTCATCAGTTGCTTAAAGGACCTCAGTGAAGGAGTCAGGTGAATTTCAGGCAGGAATTTATTCCAAAGGTGTGGTGTAATCGCTGAGAAGTCCAAGTTCCTGGTCTTCTCTTTCTGGGCTTCTCTTGACGTCAATGTCCTCAGCCGTCCAGCCTGGGTGAACAAGTAAGTGGGCAGATCTCACTGGAAGATGGTGTTCTGCTAGGTATTGAGGTCCCAAACCATTAAGGGCCTTGTATATCATCATTTTGAAGCTGGCTCAGAAACACACAGGAAGCCAATGCAAGGGACCCAGGATGGGAGAGATGTGATATTTATTTATTCTCCACAATAATCTGGCTGCCATACTTTGGACTTGTTGACATTTCCATAGCAGCATCATAGGCAGCCCCACGTAGAGAGCACTATAGTACAGTAGTCTAATCTTGAGACTTCCAGTACATAAACCAGTGAGGTGAGGGAGCTGATGTCAAGGTAGAGATGCAGCTGGGTGAGCCACCTGAGATGGAAATAGGTAGAACAGACCACAGGGGACGTCACTTTCACTCGGGAGGAATGACCAGCTAAAAGCCGAACTTCCATATTGCCAGCATGGTAAAAAGCTTTTAAAATGCATTTCTTCCTCATGAAGAGTGGTTCTTTTTGCATAAATCTCTGAAGGGAAAGATAAGGAATTTGTATATTTAGTTACATTCTCTAAGGACTGTGTTGTTTTAAAACTGAAAACTACTTTCAGTTTTCGGGTCTGAAGCTGCTGGACTTTTCGTAATGCTCTGCTTCTAATGAAAAGCTTGTAACAATAATAATTATTCTTAATTGGACATCTCTGTGTCAAGGAGAAAAGATAAATCTGCTAAAACCCCTGTTTGGACAAGAGATAAAACCCTAGCACCCTCAGAATGGGCTACTGGGATAATTAATGGGTCTCTCCAAGAGGGCAAAGTTCCTCTTGCCCTCAAGGAGACACTCATTGGGCCCATAAGAAAGAAACCAAATTTGGCAGCTGATGATATTGGCAATTACAGGCCCATTACCAATGTTTCGTTCCTTAGTAAAGTGGTTGAGAGGGTGGTGGCTGATCAGCTTCAGGCCCTTAAGGATGAAACCAATGCCCTGGATCCATTCCATTCGGGCTTCAGGCCGTGCCATGGCACAGAAATGGGACTGGTCACACTGTTGGATGACCTGTTGAGGGAGGCTGACAGGGGCAAAATGTCCTTGTTGGTCCTTCTCAATATCTTTGCCGCCTTCGATATCGTCGACCACGGTATCCTCCCGGGGAGGCTCTCAGAGTTGGGAATCGGTGGCCTGGCACTACTTGGAGGACTGTCCTCAGAGAGTTCAGCTTGGGGAGAGGGTCTCGGCCCTGTGGAGTCTCAATTGTGGGGTTCTGTTTAACAAATCTGTTTAACATCTATATGAGGTTGTTGGGTGGGGTCATCAGGGGGTGTGGAGCCTCGTGCCATCAGTATGCTGATGACACTCAGCTCTACATCTCCAGTTTCACCTACTTCAGTGGATGCCTTTCTGTCCCTTCAGCGCTGTCTGGAGGCCATACTGCAATGGATGCAGGAGAATGGGTTGAGGCTGAACCTGGACAAGATGGAGGTCCTGAGGGTGAGTGGCCCCTCCATTGGTGACTTGGGAAACTCCCTCTCTTTGGGGGGGGTGACTCTCACCGTAGAGAGTGAGGTTCGCAGCTTGAAAGTACATCTGGACCCGGCGCTTACCATGGAAACCCAGGTGGCGTCAGTGGTCCGCTCCGTGAATTACCATATGTGGCAGATTGTCCAGCTGCATTCCTAAGTTGATGGTGGGGCCCTCACCACTCTGGTCCATGTGCTTGTTATTTTGAGATTAGACCACTGTAATGTGCTCTATGTGGGGCTACCTTTGAGATTGATGTGGAAGCTCCAAATGGTGCAGAATGCAGCAGCCAGATTACTTAGTGGAATGAGAAAATTCCAGCATATCTCTCCCATTCTGGCTGCTTTGCATTGGCTGCCCATTCATTTCCGCATTGACTTCAAAGTGTTAATGATGACATACAAAGCCCTAAATGGTTTAGGACCTCGATATCTGGCAGAACACCTTCTCCCTCCTAGATCTACTTGAGTCACTCGCTATAGCCAGGAAAGATGGCTGAGGGTCCTGATGCCCAGAAAGGCCCAGAAAGAAAGAAAGAACAAGAAACTGGGCCTTCTCGGTGGTGGCCCCTCGACTTTGGAACAGTTTGCCGCCAGAGATCTGCCTGGCACCCTCACTGGCTGTTTTGAAGAGCCAATTAAAAACTTGGCTCCCTAGGCAGGCCTTCCCTCCTGCCAATACTTCATTTTACTTTATTTATTTATTTATTTATTTATTTATTTATTTATTTATTTATTTATTTATTTATTTAATTTATACCCCGCCTATCTGGCCCACCGGACCACTCTAGGCGGCTTCCTAATATAAAAACAGATAATAAGAACATAGGTAAATGCATAATAATCAAACAAGAACAGCAGTAAAATAAAAAAGGAAAAGTAAGAGAAAAATCAAGAATTGGCTGGAGGGAAGGCCTGAATAAACAGCCATGTTTTTAGTTGGGTTTTAAAGATGCCCAGCTTGGGGGCCGCGCAAATTGCTGGAGGGAGATTGTTCTAGAGGTGAGGAGCCACCACCGAGAAGGCACGGTTTCGTGTCTTCTCCTTCCGGGCCTCTCTCGGCGTCAGGCTCCTCAGCCTCACCTCCTGACTTGCACGGGTGATCCGGGTAGACCTTGGTGGGAGGAGGCGTTCTGCCAAATATCCTAAACCGTTTAGGGCCTTATAAGTGAGCATTAAAACTTTGAAGTTGACACGGAAACAGATGGTCAGCCAATGCAATGCGGCCAGCGTTGGAGAAATGTGTTGGTATTTTCTCACTCCTGTAAGGAGCCTGGCCGCCACCCTGGCTGACTTTTCCTGGTTTTTGTTGTTTATTCTCCCATCTTGATTATATTATTATTGTAGATTTTAATTGTTGTTTTTAAATCTGTTTCTGTACAATATATTGTGAGCCGCCCTGAGTAAACTCCCGTCTAAAAGGGCGGGATAAAAATCCAATAATAAATAAATAATATTTTCCAATACTCAGAGGTAATAGAAAATATAAAGAAAGAATGGTTAGAATTATGGATAATAAACAAAGCAGGAGGTACGAAATTAGGCCTGTTGTGGGACACAATATAAGCAACTTTGAGAGGAATAACAATAAGGGAATCCTGTAAATTGAAAAAAATTAAGGAGATAAATGTGAAAAAATGGAAGATCTGAAAAATTTAGAAAATAGATTTTTTTTTTTTTTTTAGAAAGAGATAGAAGGATATTGGTAGAAATTCAAGTTAAGAGAAAGAGATCATTTAGAAACAGAGGAAGTTCAGAGGGATTTGATGTATATAAAGAGGCATTTTTGAATTTAATAAAAAATTCAAAATTATTAACTAGAATGTGTAAAAATAGAAGAGTACAAAACACAATTGGGATAATTGAAGATAGAACAGGTAAGAGTTGTAATATAAGGAAAGATGAAGATTTTTCATGAATTTTATCAGAAATTATATAGTGGAAATAATATAATGAAAGAGACTATAGAAAAATATATAAACGAGAATTTAAAAATTTAATTATTGGAAGATGGTAAAAAAGTATTAGAAGAGATTAAAGAACAAGAAATTGCCGAAGTTATTAACAAGTTGAAAAATGGTAAAATACCAGGCCCTGATGGATTGGGTCCAGAGTATTATAAGCATTTTAGTTCCATTTTGATACCTAAGTTAAAAATGTTTTATAATAAATTAATGGAAGGAGACACCATTCCAGCTTCTTGGAAACATTCACAAACAATTCTTATTCCAAAACCCAACAAGGACCAAATGGATCCGGGATCTTATAGACCTATATCTTTAATAAATCAAGATGCCAAGATTTTCACTGCTATATTAGCAAACAGATTAAATAGTTTTATAGCAAATTATATTAGGGAAGATCAATGTGGTTTTATTAAGGGAAGTCAAATGGATAATGGAACCAGACGGGTTTTGAACATTATATACGAGATAGAAGAGGAAAAAACAAAGGCAATTGTTTTGTCATTAGATATATTTAAGGCTTTTGATTATGTTGAATGGCCAACGTTAAAATTCCTAATAAGGTGTTGGGGACTTGGTAAAAAATTTACAGGGGTTATAGATCAATTATATTCTGATAATACTTTAGAAGTAATAGTTAATGATGGTTTAACAGAATGGATTTTTCTAGGCCGAGGTATGAGACAAGGCTGTCCACTTTCACCAATATTGTTTCGTATGGTTATAGAATTGCTAGCTAATACAATAAGAAATGATGACGTAATTAAAGGACTAGGAAAAAAGGATACAATTAAGATCAACTTATTTGCTGATGATTCATTATTGACTATTAAAAACCCACTAGAAAGTATGGACAATATTAAAAAATATTTAGAAAAATTTGGGGAAATAACAGGATTAACTATTAATTAGCAAAAAAACCACAAATGATGTTTAATTATAATGAACATGAACAAGAAATGTTTATAAATAAATATAGTTTTAGAATGTGTAATCATATTAAATATTTAGTTATAAATATAGTTAAAATAACAAAAATTAAAGGAGAAAAATGTTAATAAACTAAAAAGTGCTATTAAAGACAAATTGCAAGAGTATTCTAAATTGAAACTATCATGGCTTGGGACAATTGCTATGGTTAAAATGAAAATATTACCTAAAATTACCTCTTTATTTAGAATGCTTCCAATTCAATTAGAAGAAGAAGAGTTCAAGTATTGGCAGGGATTAGTAAATGGATTTTGTAATCAAGGTATAAAATCTAAAATAAATAAAAGATACTGGTACAATGCTCAAAAAAAGAGAGGAGGTTTAGGTATTCCTAATGTAAAAAATTATTATATAGTGGATCAGTTAAGATTTATTGGAGATATTATGTACAACAAAGAAAAATTAATATGGTGGGATACGGAATCCTCAGAAATAAATGGGAATGTTGAAAAATACTTGTTTAATGTAGTAAAAAGAATTATAATAAATCAGATGAAAACCCCCTTTTAAGAAATATGTTAAATATATGAAATAAATATATAGAGAAGCTATGTCCCTCAACTTCACCATTAAAATTAGTCACTGAAATAGAAAATTTTCCTACAAACTTTAAGTTTAAGGAGACATATGTTGCTAGATTGAAGGACTGGATGAGTAAAATGAGATCGAAGGATCAGATTGTGGTTAAACTTCAAACTAATAAACTATAATGGTACAATTATATTGAATTAGACAGATGGACAAATGAATGGTTGAAAACCAATGATAAATGTAGAGAATGTACTAAATATGAACAATTTCTATCATCACATGAAGATATACAGAAAGATGTTTTGATGAAGGGAGCAGTAAGTAGAATATATAATGTAATTTTGGAACAAGAGGATAAAGAGATAGGAACAGAAGGTTTGAAATTAACTTGGGAAACTGATTTAAAGACAGAAATTAAAACAGAGGATTGGATAAAAATTTGGAAGATGAGAGTGTTAAGGTTAATGTCAGTAAGGATAAAGGGAAAAAAATTAAATTTGTTTAAGGTAGTATATGATTCCTGTGAAGTTGAATATAATAAATTCAGATCACTCTAAAGCTTGTTGGAAATGTGATGAAGAAATCGGTACATGTTATCATATGTGTGGGGATTGTAAATTGATTCAGAAATTTTGGAAATTGATTTTTAAGAAAATCTGTGATACATTTGGTAAAGATATTGAATTTAACTCTAAAATTGCTTTGTTGTCAATTTTTGAGAAGACAAATTTTGATTATTGTTCAAAGGAATTGATTTCCGATTTTATGACAAGCGCTAGAATATTAATAGCTAGGTTTTGGAAAGATAAAAATGATATTAAATTAGAAGATTGGCATGGTGAAGTATGGGACATTGCATTAAATGATAAATTGACTACTGAACTCAAGATGAAAAGAGGGGAAATAAGTTCAAATATTTTTTATGCTATTTGAGGTAGATTTGTTGAATTTGTACTAGTGAAAGGAAAGGGGAAAGCCTCTAAACAACAATCTATACAATTCTGGAAAGGAAGCATGTAATAAAAGTATTGTTCTAAAGGGTCCCGTGGGTATGGGGTACACAGTAGAATTTAGGGTATTGTTCTAAAGGGTCCCGTGGGTATGGGGTACACAGTAGAATTTAGGGTATAGCAAGCACTATTATTTGAATTTTTGCATTGGTTTTTGTTCTGAAAATAATAAAAAAAAGTTGTTTTTTAAAAAGGAACAGACCACAGATACTACCTGAGAAGCCATTGATAGTGCTGGGTTCAAGAGTACACCCAAGCTCCATACCTCATCCTTAGCAGGGAGACTACCCCCCCCCAAAAAAAACTGCAGACACTAGGAGTACCCCCCATCAGGACCTCCATCTTGTCCAGATTCATGCCACCATGGCATCCAGGCAGTGCTCAAGGGATGGGACAACATCCATTGCAGAAGGATGGAAAGAGAGATAGAATTGGTGACATGAAGCTCCAAAACTCCTGGTGACCTCCCCCAGAGGCCTCATATAGATGTTATATAGCAACAGGGAGATGATTGACCCCTGAAGGACTCCACAAACGGGTGGACATCATCTCCCCAAGTTGCACTCTCTTTCTTTCCCCTCCTGGGTTCTTAATGTCAGAACTCCCACCTTCCAGGATCTCCAACTCTTCCTCCATCTGCTATAGTGGCACCCACTGGTACTCACCAACGTTCTTTCCACAAGGCGGTCTTCGCAGGGCCCATAATCCCTTGTTAGTGTGTGAACATATGGAAAATCTTAGCAGAGTAACTTCAAGGTCCCTATGGCAAAATGACTCACACGGACATTATCAGCTTCTTCCACCACCAGACGTCTATTTACAGGATATTTACAGATATACAGAGCGACAGCATGACACCATGAATTCATCAGAATAGCAGGAATACATCTTCTCTGCACAGTCCACATATATACACTTATGCATCTGGCTGTGTCCAATCAGCACAGATGTTGCTTTGAGCCAGCCCTCTTGAGTCACAGTGACTCAGCATTTTGACAAACCTGAACATAATGGCTGCTCATTAGGACATGTGTTCTGCTCAAGCCTGTAAATTTTATACTCTGACAATTTAGTGATCAACTGGTGGCAGCAGGTAAAAAGGAGTATTAATTTGCCTTTGTGTGCTCTGTGTTTGGAGAGTAAGGCAGGGGTACGAGGAGCAAATGCCACAATTGGTGGCAGCAGTGGGATATGAAGAAATCCAGTCAAGCCTGAGTTTAAAGAGAATTTTCTTGAGGTCTGAGGTAAAAGAAGTTTGGTTGCCCACTAGAGCTTTTGGGAAAGCTTAGTGGTGGAGGCTTCTGAACCCAGACCTGGGGGGGGGGGGGTCTAAGATAGGGAATGACTCTGAGAGAAAATTTCTGTGTATTCACCTCAAGATTTGAAGACCCAGTGGGCTAGCTTAAGATTCAAGGCTCTGAGAGTTTAGGGATCGCTTGTGGAAAAAGCAGAAGCCAGGTGTCAGAGCAGATCTGAGGGGGAAAAAGAAAAAGCCTTTGCTTGAAATAGAAATCATTTAAGTGACTGGAAGTAAAAGAAGAAAGACAGGTCCATTATAAAATCAGTATAAACACACTCTAGAATAAGTAACTGTGACAGCCTCCTCTCACGACACAAAGGAGCTGCCACGTCACACTCACACTCACTTAATTTCACGCTGCCACCAACCATTCCCTCATAAGACTCTTCAGACAAAAGTATGATTTTTAAAATAAAAACTTATGTTTATTGATAATAACAAAAGGAATGGTAAATCACTATAATAATTAAAATAAAAGGCAATCAGTAATAATAAAGTACCCCACACATACTCTCTCTCTCAGACCTTCATTCTAATATATAGCACAGGACTACACAACATGTACAAGCCCTAACTTCCTAAGTCCCTAACCAGACCCTATCAAGTCCCTATCTCAAACCCTATCTGACTCACACCTCATTCACTCCCCCTTAAATACCTTAGCTCCACCTTCTTATGTCCCACCTCCCGTCACGCTATTGGCAGATGACACGCAGCCACAGCAATGACGGGCAGATGATGTCACCGCTACCGTAACATTACCTCCCCCTTATAAAAGTTGTTTTGTGGGGGGAAAGCTAAGGTGCTTTTCACCCAAAACAACTGCACATAAAACAAAACATTGCATATCACATTACCACTTACCATAACCATATTAAACACATTTATGCACAACTATATCGTTTAACATATACTTACATTCAAATAAGCAATTGCGTACATATATACATAAACCATATAGAAATAACAACACATTTTATAATTTTTAAAGGTTATTAAAAGAGTCCATATTAGTTCAACCGTCGTTGTCGGGTCTTCAGGATAAGGCGTCAGCAACACAGTTCATAGTCCCTCTGACAACCTTAACCTCAAAATCATAGTCCTGCAATATTAAAGCACATTAATGTCCATGGAGATGCAAATTTTAATGACAATTACAACTGTCCAGTCTCCTGTCAGTCGTTTGGCTTTCGAGGCAAGATTTGAGTCTCTTTTGCAAAGTCCAGGTTATCAATGTCCAAAGCATGCTCACTCTCGCAGTCATCAGCGCACCACCTCACCTTTCCAAGTCCGTATTTCACAGCATTTGAAATGAAGGTGGACCCATAGTGGTAACCAGGCGTAATGAAGACTGGTCCGGATGTTGCCACCTCTTTCAGCTGGATATATGATTGCTGGCACTCAGGAGTCTCTCTGTCATCCACAGGCTCCTTCCTCTGCAACCTCTTCCGTTATCTGGCGGTCATCGGCCACTCGGTTGACCCCGGGATGTCATCAGATGGATGTATCATAGTGAAGCCAGCTCTCTTTCTGGCTTGCGGCTTCATCATCTCATTTGGGGAAAGGACAGGCAATTTCCTCTCCTCCACCTGATCATCTCTGGAGGTGTCCCTCTTTAAAGCCTCAGAGTGGATGCCTTTCTCCACCTCTACATATTGACTCACAGATACATTCTCAACATTGTTTCCCCTATGGGGGAGAACGCTATCATGGGTTACTCTGTATGGGGTTACAGCATGCGGGGGTGCATTTCCAGGGCATTTACATGAACCACCTTCCTGCCCAGGTGCTCATCTCCCTCACTAATGGAACTGAGGTCACCCATTTCATGAATTACACTACATGGATCTTTCACCATCCCCTCTATTAACAGTTCAGTTGGAATGGTCCCACCAAACTGCTCCGTTAATTCATCATTCTGCTGATGATAAGGAGAAGTTTTCAAATGTTTTACTCCACAAATCTGCCACAATCTCTCTATAGGTCTGGAGGCAAACGATGGTTCTATAATGTCTGCTTCAATACTTTTAGCAGGTGTAGAGATTTCTGGAAAAGGGCACAGTTAAACCTCAGTCTGGTCACTGTTATAACTCTGGTTCTGGCACACATCAAATTTCTGACAGAAATTTCTACTCTGTTTTTCTATTTTAAGCCAGTAAAAATTCTGGGTTATTCTCAGTTTGGTTTTATTTATACCCAAATGTGCAGCGAATATGTCTGCATGTCCCCTTTCCAAAATCATTGAACAATATTTATCTGGTTCAACTAACTGGCTTCTAATCTCAGGTCCCCCTTTTGAAATATTTATCAACTTTTCTCTGTATAGTAACCCTTGTTTGATAATGAAACGTCCAGGGGATTCAGGAGATAATTCTTTGCCAGCCACTTTCTCACAACAGCCTTTTAAAGTGGAGTCTGCTAACTGCTCTTGGGAAAATATACTTTTCTGAGGTATTTCTAGAGAAAATGCCTCAGCTTGGGGTATATTTCCATCTCTCTCTTGAAAATCAGTAATGTTTCTTTCTGCCTCAGTTTGTTCTGGTTGTGATCGCGTAACCACCAATGCACTCTTAACATGTTTTGAGAGATCTGTGTCTATAAGCACTGCTGCAGGGACTTGCAATGAAACTCCAACGCGCCAATTCCCTTGCCATCCCTAATAACAAATTAAAACTTCTGCTACAGGCAAAATCACTATCTCCTTCCCAATCCCTTTGATTGTCATATGCTGATTAGGAATTATGTACTTCTGAGGTAGGATATTCCTATATTGTCTCCAGCTGATTCAAATAATTGAGAATCGGTTCTAATATATAAACAGTGTTTAATTTCAGCAATAGTAATATTATCGTCATAACTTGAGATCTGTCCCCTATATGTATCCATTTTAGAGAGCTCGGCTGACTCAACAACCGGCTCTTCACTAGGGGGAGCCATTTGACTGTTCTGAATGCAGTACACAGACTTAGCCTTGTTTAAATTCATTTTCTGAGGTAAAATTTCTTTATTTTGCTTTGTTTTAGTACACTGGGAAGCAATATGGCCCCTCTCTTGACAGTTGTAACAAATTCTTTCTCCCCATGAGCTTTTTCCAGCCAATTTTTCTAATTTTTATTTTCCCTCCAAAATCTGGCTCTTGGCTTGGCCCTGTTCTGAAGACTTTCCACCAAAATGGCCGCCCACTTTCTGCTGGCTCTGAACTTGCCCTTTGGAATATTTAGGGTAGTCTTCCCATGTTTTCCTCAGTTTTTTTCCCTCAGAATACGAAGACCCTCTTATTTGTGAAATAAAATCTGCAATCTCAGCTGCTTGTCTAACGTCTGAAGGTTTCTTCTCTTGGACCAGATATTTAATTTCACCATGGAGTAAGGAATAGAACTATTCCAATCCTATAATATTTTTTAATTGTTGAATTGTCTGTACACCCTCCTGTGTTAACCACTTGTCCAAACATTTAACTAAATTGAAACCAAGCTGTGTGTAAGACTCATCTGATTTCTTTGACAGCGATCTGAATTTCTTTCTCGGGTGTTCTGCATTTATGCCAAATCTAGCAAAAACCATCTTTTTAAATTCTGAATAATTTTTACTTATTTCGATTGGCATATCGGCGTAGACTTCAGCCATTTTCCCACTGATTAGAGACCTTAAAATTATCATTTTCTCTGACTCTCTGACAGAGAAATCTGCACATGCTCTTTCAAAAAGCGTAAGGAATGCTTCAGGACAGTTTCCCTGTTTATAAGAAGGGAATTTCTTTAAATCTGCTTTTGACAACCGTCCCTCCTCAGAGTTAGAATTTCTGTTGTTGTTGTTGTTCTGGTTCATTAATTCCAGCCTCCTAATCTCAAAAGACATTCTCTCTTTCTCCAGAGCAATTTTCTCCCTTTCTATCTCCGCCTCCTTCTCTAGCTGTTCCATTCTGAATTCATGTGCTTGTGTTAATTCCAATTTTCTTAGGTCTGTTAAATGTTCACTAGAGGACTCTTCCTCTTGCGCTGAGGAAAATCTTTCCCCTTCACCATTAAACTCATCGCCTGAACTGTCAGCCATCTCTGCAGATCTCAGTTCAATTTCAGATTTCTTACTGTGAGTTAAGGGCATTTTATTCACAAAAAAAAGGCTCTGTTTTATTTCCAAGCCTCTGTTTAAATCACTTTTTTCCTTCCTGTGCTAAGGTCTGATATTTAGTTACAGAGTACACCAGCTGGCCTAGCTGTGAGCTGGTAACTGTAACTCCACTTCTTTGGCGTCTTCTGCCCCTTATACTGGGCCCCTTGCCAAACTAAGGATACTTTATTAATCTGCCTTTGGCATCACTTTAATTTTAATACAGCTGTACCCACACTTAGGTTCTGCTGATTAAAATGGAGATCCCTCAGCTTTGCTGCCCTTGGTCTGTGTCCCCACAGAGTTCTCCTAACTCTGGAAACGCTGACCAAACCACCACAGCCTCTGCTTTTGGGCCACTCTCCCTCACAAAATGGACACCACAGAGCTCCTATCTAAGTTCTCCCACACTGAAGCTCAAGCGCCTCTCCACTAGATTTGCTCCCCTTGAGTCAAATCCTAGAGAGTTACCCATGCTCTTCACTTCAGGTGACCCTAACTGAAATTGCTCTGGTCACTTTGGCCAAGGCTTTACTGGACAACTCATATCCCACCAGCTGGACACCAGTTTTATTGTGACAGCCTCCTCTCACAACACAAAGGAGCTGCCACGTCACACTCACACTCACTTTATTTCACGCTGCCACCAACCATTCCCTCATAAGACTCTTCAGACAAAAGTATGATTTTTAAAATAAAAACTTGTTTATTGATAATAACAAAAGGAATGGTAAATCACTATAATAATTAAAATAAAAGGCAATCAGTAATAATAAAGTACCCCACACACACTCTCTCTCTCAGACCTTCACTCTAATATATAGCACAGGACTACACAACATGTACAAGCCCTAATTTCCTAAGTCCCTAACCAGACCCTATCAAGTCCCTATCTCAAACCCTATCTGACGCACACCTCATTCACTCCCCCTTAAATACCTTAGCTCCACCCTCTTATGTCCCACCTCCCGTCACGCTATTGGCAGATGACACGCAGCCACAGCAATAACGGGCAGATGATGTCACCGCTACCGTAACAGTAACTCAGATAAATATGCCTCCCAAAGAAACTAAAAGACAAGTCATGGTGGAAACTGAGTCTCAAGAGGCACAAAGTTTAGTACCTCAGGAAATGGAGGGAAATTGTGACCCTGTAACTCCAGGAGAGCAGTTGGAGACTGAGGAAAATGCCTCAGAAAGACCAGGTGTCCTAAGCTCTCAAGAGTTTGAAAAATGGAGATTACAACAGGAATTCAAGCTTACAGAATTAGAAATTAGAGAAAGAATCAGGGAATTAGAAATTAGAGAAAAAGCTAAGCAAGAGACCAGAAAAAAGGCATTTGAGCAAAAGGCCAGACAAATGGAATTAAGACAAAAAGAGATGGATTTTCAAATATAAATGAGACAATTAGAAATAACCTCTCAATATAACAACAATAACAGCTCCCATGAAGGAATTCTGGCTAAAATTGACCTTAAGAAATTTCCCCAATATAAGAGAGGGGATTGTCCTGAATCTTTTCATATCACTTTTGAGCACGCATATTGGGACTTTAATATCAGAGATAGTGAAAGGATGATTGTTCTGAGGTCACAAATCAGTGGAGAATTGCTTGAGATTTATTCTCAGATTCCCCTAGAACAGGCTAGAGATTTTGAAGCCTATAGAAAAATGGTATTTTCCAGATACAGTATTGCATAAATGCAGAACATCTCAGGCGAAAATTTCATGCCCTTACTAAAAGACCTGAAGAATCATATGCTCAGTTGGAGTCTAAGTTACACCAGTATCTGGACAAATGGACAACACGTGAAAAAGTTACTTTTCTAGAACAGATGAAAATTGTGATAGGCTTAGAACGATTTTACTCTTTTTTATCTGGGGAATTGCGCTATCTAGTTAGGGACAAAAGTCCTAAAACTCTAATAGAAGCTGGTGAACAGGCTGATCGTATTAGAGAGTACAAAGACCCCAGATTCTCTGAGGTAAAAGTTAACAAGCCAATCTGAGACAACCATAATAAATCCTTCAACCAACCTTTCAACAAACAGTACCACAATAAAACCTCAGGGAATAAAGGCCAGGGTGGTGCCTCATCTAAATTAGCATGGTCTAGTCCTCAGAACCAAATGAACTCTGAGGAAATGTTTACTAGATCTCCTCAGAATGAGAGAAAGAATTATACGTGTTACATCTGCAGACAGTCTGGACATTTACAGTTCCCGTGTACAAGAAATAAACTTAATACTGGGAAGAATGATAATCAAACCAAAAAGTGTACTGTTTAAAACAAGTTGAATCCTCTGAGGGAAGCAGTAACCAGAGTCCTGCTTCTATGGCAACCACAGCTTCTACTGATCTTGAGGAGGACATTCCTGAAGCCCCTATAGTGCATTGTTATTATATAATAAATGACAATACCCTTCTCAAAAACGCTGGTGAAGAGATATTAGTGGGAGGAAAGAAATACATTGCTACAAGGGACACAGGATCTCAACTTTTTATAGTACATTCTGATTTGATAGCCCAGGATGACATAATTCCAGGCAAAACTATGACCCTAAAAGGAATTGGGAAAGAATCTGTAATGCTGAAAGTCGCAGAGGTTTAGATAAACTATGGAAATTAATCTGGAAAGTGGCAGGTGGCAGTTTCATATGAAATAACAGCTGTTTTTCTAATTGGGTGGGACTTAATAGAGCACGTCAAGAGTGCTTTTGTACTTACACGCTCAAAGAATGGCCAAACATCACCCACTGCAGCAGAATCGGATACAGTAGCAGGGGAAGGCCGGGAGAGAGAGAGTCCCTTGAAAAACCAGATTAATAGTGGTGCTGAAGCTGATCTCATGCTTCTGAAGAATCCCAATAAACATTATTTTGCCCAGGAGCAGAAGGAGGACATTAGCTTGGGGGTTTGCTTTGAAGCAGCCAGAACGCCCACTATATTGTCTCCTGAATGCCCTGAGAAATTTTGCTTGTATAAAGACCTTTTGTATAGGGAAACTTTAGCCACCCCATAGAGAAGAAAAGGAGAATCCCAAAAGCAATTAGTGGTCCCAAGTAAATACAGGGAGAAAATCATAAATCAAGCTCACAGTAGTTTGTTTTGGGCACATGGGGATCACACGAACAAAAGAAGGGTTGCCCAGAATGTCTTTTGGCCAGGTATGGTTAAACAGATTACTTATTATTGCAGAACTTGTGATGTCTGTCAGAGACAAGGGACAGGGCAGGACAGGACTAAAGCCAAATTATGTCCTTTGCCAGTCATCTCTACCCCATTCCAAAGTCTGGGAATCAATCTGGTGGGCCCTTTGCCTAAAGCCACCAGAAGGGGGAATAAGTACATTCTGACCATTATGGATTTTGCCACTAGATATCCTGAGGCAATTCCATTACGTAACATGGAAACTGACACCGTGGCAGATGCCTTAATCAATTACATGAGCCGATTAGGATTTGCTAGTGAAATAGTCAGTGATTTGGAAACTAGCTTCACCTCCAGACTGATAAATAAGTTTGGAAGTCTTGTGAGATCACCCAAATCAACTCTACACCATATCATCCTGAGACTAATGGACTAATTGAAAAATTTAATGGCACATTAGTGCACATGATTAAGGCCTATGTAGCAGAGAACCCAAATGATTGGGACTGCAAAATACAATCCCTATTATACGCCTATAGGAGCATTCCATAGGAAAGCACTGGATTCAGTCCTTTTGAATTATTGCTAGGACAGGAAGTGTGCGGACATTTAGATTTGCTCTGCATGAACTGGGAAGACCATAGTGAGAGTGACCCAGAGTCAATAATAGTATATATGAACAGGTTGCAAAACACCCTGCAAAGGTCTCTGGAGATAGCCAGAAAGAACCTAAAGGCTGCCCAGACTAAGCAGAAGACCTGGTATGACAGGAAGGCCTGGGAAATAACTTTTGGGCCAGAACATGTTCTTTTACTTAGGCCATTCAAGGGTCACAAGCTACAATTAGCTTGGGAGGGACCCTATAAAGTAATTTCAACAATGAACAATGTCAGTTATGTGATTCAGAAGGAGGAAGATGTAAGCCCTTATGCCTTAAAGAGGGACGCATCTAAAGATGTTCGGGAGGAGGAGAGGGAACTGCCTACCCTTTCCCCAGCTGAGAAAGTGAAGCCCTGAGCCAGACTTAAAGCAAGCTTCACTATAAAACGACCAACAGACGACATCCAGTGGACAACTGAGTGGCCGATGACTGCCAGTCAACGGAAAAGGTTGCAGAAGAAAGAGCCAGTGATCAACAGAGGGACTCCTGAGTGCCAGCAGGCATGTGTCCAGCGGAAGGAGGTGATGACAACTGGACCAGTCCACAGTGTACCTGATTACAACAGGAAGGTGAAAGACATGGACTTTGCAACAGAGACTCAGATCGTGCCTCAAAAGCCCACAACATTGTCGCAGATGCGCTTTCCAGGAGGCTAGGTGAATGATGCAAGGACTTTGAAAATAAACTGAAATGGACTATGACTTACAGGTTAATTATTTATGTAAAAGTTTCCTGATTGTGATATCTCTGTATGGCTGAAAATGTTAAATGTACTAAGTGTAAATGATAAGGTAAAGTATATTATTGAATTGTAGTGAAATGTTTAGTGTATAAGGTATAGTAATTGTTATATTAAATGTGATATTGCCTATAGGATTGTGTTATATGCTAAGTAAAGTTTAATGCACTTGTGTTAGGAAGTCATGCATATTCATGTTGCAGGCGAATGTTGCTAGTAGACAGAGCCGAGAGAAATGGAATGAAGAGGTGGAGTCAGAGAGTGAAGTCAGTGAGTCAGAGAGAGAAGAGAGTGGAGAGATAGAGTGTGGTATTTGGGAGATCTGAGGTGTGATTAGAGTGAAGAGTGAATAAGAACTGTTATGACAAATAGAAGGTTGAGACTAATGATAATTAAACCTGTAGAAGTTACCTATGATTAATAATCAAATATCTGTAATCAATAAACAAGTTTTATTTAAAAGACAGTGAAATTTGGACCATCCTTCCATAATTAATGTTGATTTAGTGATCAATTGGTGGCGGGTGGTAAAAAGGAGTATTAGTTTGCCTTTGTGTGCTCTGTGTTTGGAGATTCAGGCAGGGGCACGAGGAGCGAACACCACAATCACGTATGGCACAAAATAGCTTGGCCTGATGGTCTGGGGCTTTGCTTATCCAGTTATCTAAGCTCTTCTAGTGGCCTTCACCCTTGCTAAGTAAATACTGGACACAGTTTGTGCAGCTTTTAAGTTAAGATTCTGTTGGGGCCTGCCTCCAAATGCTCTCTAGCTTTCTCCTATTTTGCATCATTGCCTGTAATTGTTGGGTATACCAAGAGGAAGAATTGGCTCAGCAGGGGAGAAGGCATTTGGGTGGTATCATGTCAACTGCCCAGATTGCAGTGGCATACCATCTTTCAACTTGGGCTTTGACAGGAGCACCAACCAGATCGGCTAGTAACCCATTCCAAGATTCCATCTTGGAATCTGTCAGCTTCTTGCTGTTTAATGTGTAGAGCTCTCTGACTGAAGAAAAACACACACACGCTCCTCCTCTACAAAAAGACACATGTACCAACAAAAATTACGGTGGTGCCTCGCTTAGCGATTGCTTCGTTTAACGATGTAATCGCTTAATGATTAGTTTTCCGGAGCGATCTTGCGCTCCGTTTAACAATGTTTCCTATGGGCGATATTCACATAGCGATGTTTGGGACCTTGCTTCGCATAGTGATGACAGTTTGGGTCCCCCTGTTTCGCTTAATGATGGTTTTGACAGCCTCGTGTTGGCTGTCTTTTAAATGTTTAAAAATGTTTTTAAAAGGTTTAGAATGCTTGAAATCATAAGTCCACTTAATAAACCCTTTGTTAAACTAATTTGACTTTGTTCTGACTCTTTTTGAATTTGTTGTAATTTCCCCCCCCCCATTGAAATGCATTGAATAGGTTTCAATGCATTTCAATTGGGGAACTGCGTTTCGCTTAGCGATTTTTCCTATGGCAATTTTTGCTTCAGGACGGCAATCCATTCCCATTGGAACGGATTATCCAGTTTTCAATGCATCTCTATGGGAAAACACGTTTCACTTAGCGATGCTTTCCCATAGCGATGTTTTTTGGGCACCAATTAAAATTGTTAAGCGAGGCACCACTGTATATATAAATATACAAAGCAGCAGACCTTCGGCGTGGCAGCAAAAATAGAGGCAAAGTGCACAGGGGACAATAGCATAGAGAAAGGAGAAGGAGATACATTCATGTTCACAATGTTCAGTTATATACAGTTGAGCTGAATCTTCTGTCCAATTATGGGTGTTGCATCATCCACAGATGTTGCTTCTTCTTCTTCATAGTCACTGTGACTCAGCACTTGCACAGGTGATCATCATGGCAGTTCATTAATATTACAGTCTGGATCTGTTCAGGCCTATAAAATTTACAATACTTTGACAGAATCCAATTGGATCCAATAGCCTGCAAGGGCAGACCATCTTAATGGGTCCCATCTCCCCATGGGAAGGTAGTGCCTCTGAGAGGCTGCATTTAATCAAGTGGCCATCCAACCATGACAGAGGGACTGTCACTAGGTCAGTCACTCTTGGGTAACTCTCTCTCTGCCCTGTTGAAAACACCATGTCTACTGTATGACCTGCCACATGGGTTGGACCATTGACAAATTGGGACATCTCCAAGGAAGCCATGATTTCCAAAAACTCAAGAGCCGGTCCAGTGACCTCAGCCTCAGCATGGATGTTGAAGTTTCCTAGAACAAGTAGTCTGTGGGACCTCAACAGTGCTGCCAAGACAAAGCTTGCCAGCTCTGGAAAGGATAGTCTGGGTCACAGAGAGCATGATCAACCAACACAATCCCAATTCCATTCCTGGTCCCCAGTGACACGTGGAGGGCTTCCAGACCTGGGATCACCACAGCAAAGAGCCTGACAGCCTCCAAGGTGTTTTTATAAACAATGGCAACTCCCTTTCCCACCCCTCCAGTCTATCTTGATGTTGGATAGAATACTTGAGTGGACAGACAAGAGGAAGGGCCACACCACCCTCGGCACCCACTTAGGTCTCATTAATCCAGGTCAGATTCTTCAGATTCATCTTGAATTAAATCTTGGACTTTATTTATGGCAGATCTGGCATTAAGCAACTTCAAGGATATAGTGGAGGATTGGCTGAGCAAGTTATCTTGTGCTTGGCAGCAGGCAACAGATTAGAACAGGGAACAGCCTTCAAACATCTGCCCCTCATTCTTCTGGACATGATAGCTACTATGTGATTCATATCCATGTCACTGAATGACAGGCCTTCAGTAACTCTTTAGGTATAAAGTGCAATTTAAAGTGCAGTAGTACAATAAAAATAATAAAGATAATAATAAATAATAATAAAGAAGGCTCACCACTGAAGATGCTTTTGAATTGTGGTGCTGGAGGAGACTCTTGAGAGTCTCCTGGACTGCAAGGAGATCAAACCTACCCATTTTGAAGGAAGTCAACCCTGAGTGCTCACTGGAAGGACAGATCCTGAAGCTGAGGTTCCAATACTTTGGCCATCTCATGAGAAGAGAAAACTCCCTGGAAAAGACCCTGATGTTGGGAAAGTGTGAAGGCAAGAAGATAAGGGGACGACAGAGGACAAGATGGATGGACAGTGTCATCGAAGTGGCCAACATGAATTTGACCCAACTCTGAGAGGCAGTGGAAGACAGGAGGGCCTCATATGCTCTGATACATGGGGTCACGAAGAGTTGGGCATGACTTAACGACTAAACAACAACAACCAAGTACAATAATAAAATAGTAAACAAGAAATAAAGTGCAATAGAAGACTGAAGTCATTAAATATGAAATAATAATAAATAAAACAACAATTATTTTACATTTAAATGAAAAGTCAAGTCAAGTAAATTAAATACAGTGGCCTCGCTTAACGAGCGCACCGTATAACGACGAAATCGCATAGCGATCTCTTTTTTGAGATCACTAATGCGATCACTTACCGATGGCCTCTATGGCCAAAACTCGCATTGCGGCGATCGGTAAGCGTTTCGCTTACCGATCTTCGCATTGCGACGCTGGGAAATCAGCTGTTCGGCGGCTCCAAAATGGCCGCCGCAACCATTTTGCGCCCTGCCCTCACTTACCGAGGGCGCGAAAATGGCGGCGCTATGAGGAAACTTCGCTTAACGGTGAGTATAGAAACCATTGGAATGCATTAAACTAAGTTTGTGTCCCGTTTAGCGATGTTTCCTCATAGCGAGGGTTAATTCGGAACGGATTAACCTCGCTATGCGGGGCACCACTGTATAACTAAAAGGAAATACTTAATATAAATGGGAAAAATAATTAAATTTAAAAATGTGACCATGGGTAGGAGGTAGAATAGTAACTGCTAACCCCACCTCCCAAAGGAGGGGGAATTAGTCGAGCAGGTGCTAGTCTAGGTGGGAGTAGATGATGGTTTAAGATGTTAATTTATTCATTAATTTAAGTTGTTACTTCATTAATATTTGGATTAAATTAAGATATTAATTTATTAGTCATACACTACTTCTCTCAATTTAATCACTTTCATTAATCATTCATTTTTTTCAGTTAGTTGTCATTACCAAATATTCAAACTAATTAGATGGATTTCATTAAGAAAGATAATGTCATGTCATGTCATGTCAGGCTATGTTATACTTACTGAAAGCAGTCAGAGTCTCTTATACTTATCTTCTCATGATGGGGGTGCATAGAGAGAGTTCAAGAGAGTCTGGATCCTTCGGGACCAGAATCTTACTCCTCATCCAGCCACATCATCCCCTCTGATATCAGAAGAGAGCCACTGAAAGATCTGCAGGAGAAAGGGAATGGATTTTTGTTTGAAGATGAATTCTGCCTCCAGGATTCATTCGGAATCCCCAGGAAGAATTCTGGATCACATGTAACAAGCAACAGAGAGATTTTCCCACCAGTATTCCACTCCCTTCCACATATTTGAAAAAGAGAGGAAGAGCCCTACTACTCTCTGGCAGTGTAGCAAAGTTGCCTAGGAGTCATTGCAATGCTGCAGGAAAAGCATAGTCTTCTGTATATTAGGGTTTATGCAGGGAACTTTTCACAAATGCTGCAACTACTTGGTCAAATGTCACAAGATTTGCTGTAGGTATAAAACAGGTAAATATGATTTTTAAAAACTGATCACATGATTCAAAGGGCAATTCAAATCAGTCCAGCCCTTTTTACTTACAATGTGCCCCCCCACCACCGCCCAATGGAGCTTCTACTCTTTTCAAGCTGGGAAGAGTTTTTCCAATGTGAGCAGTTGTTTCAGTCTCTGAAATGAGCTGGATGTGTGTCTGTGGGTGTTGTTGTGGTGACATATGCAGTTAGAGACTGCAAGAACACTTGTCCCTGTGATCTGTCCCGAGATCCCAGAATTTAAAAAACAAACTGAAAACTGATATGAGCTCTGTGTTCCAAACACACAATTGCTTTTAGTATTTTTTTCTAGTTAAACCAGAATTCAGAAAAGAAGTTCAAGAATTTTGCAAGTTACTCCATTTGTCTTTATTATTATTATTATTATTTACTTTTATCTTATTATTTATTCATTAAAACTACATTTGTTTAATTTTCATTTCTTGTGCTCATATTCTTGTGCTCATACACTTGCTTCTGTTCTTATTTTTAGACATTTTTAAAAACCAGTTTGCTGGAAAGAAACAACTTGGATACCCCTTGGTACCAGTCAGGGGGACTGTGGTCTAAATCAAGAGTTGTAGTGTCAGGAACGTGTCTCCTTAGAGAGGTCATTCCACTAGGAGAAGGAGCCAACTGTAGTTCTCAGTACCCACCACTTTTGCCACCCAGACTGGGTGAGATCTAGTAAGTGCATGGGTGGGCAACTATGGGCAAGCTTCTGACCCTACATTCCCAATTACTCACTTATTTGAGCTTAAAAACTCTTAGCTGTGTACTTGGGTCCTAGCACACCACAATTCAAAAGCGTCAATTCTTCAGTGGTCAGCCTTCTTTATGGTCCAGCTCTCACTTCCATACATCGCTACTGGAAAAACCATTGCTTTGACTATGCGGACCTGTGATACACCTGTGATTCCACAGCTCCTTCTCTCATCCCAGGCTGGTATGCCATTAGTAATGAATGTTTGGGTTATCAGTCCTGAGAAACGACCTTGTCTTATCTTCAGAAGAATAAACTGTCTCTAGGCACGATGAAGACCTGCAAGTCCTGGGAAATAAGTACTACAAAACCCATATCCTCACAAGTGGTAAAAGCTCAGTTCATACAATTATAAGACTGTAGAATTGGAAGGCACCTGAAAGATCACCTCGTCCAGTTCCCTGTTGATGCAGGAAATCCACAGCTAAGGGATCCCTGACAGATTGTAATCAGGTCTCTACTGACAAAACTTCTATGAAAAAAGTTTCTGTAGCTGTTTCTGGCAGTTGCTGCTCTATTCCCCAATGATGCATTGTTTTGGGCAGGCATTCTGAGAAATACTGAGCAATGCTCTGGACTGCAGACATGTTGTATGCCTTATGAGCAAATAAAAAGGGAAACACAACTGCTGTGGGGGGGCAGTTTTGCTCCAGGGTAATCACCAGTACCAGCCCTAGCAAATTATGTGATGTCTATGTTTTATTGTGTTGTGAACCACCCAGAGTGACCACTGATCAGATGGGTTAAATAAATAAATAAATAAATAAATAAATAAATAAATAAATAAATAAATAAATAAATAATAGCAAAGACATCCAGCCTCTTAATACCAAAGACATCCATCCTGGCACAAATGAGTGCTAATGGGAACCCCAAATGGGACTCCCATTCATATCTATATGCAGTTGTTTTAGAATTAACTTGGTGGGTTTCATTTGATTCATCTATTTTTCACTATTTTGTAAATAAAAGCAGAAACTTAAAAGAAACAGAATTCAGAATCAAGCAATCCAGAGCAATAATAAGGAAACAGAGTAAAAGAACAAAAACCTTGGATGTTGCCCTCCTCCAGATTACACATTGTCACATCCTATGCCAGCACAATGCACCGAGCAACCCCAAGCAGGTACAGTAGATCATTATTCCGTTCCTCTTATTTGAATCACTCAGTTGGCATGTGCTTCAGTTCTTGTGTGGTTGCAGCCCACATGTTGTAGGGTTGATCCGTCTGCCCTTGTGTGAAGGAGAGAAAGGGAGTGAGCCGTCCTCCGCGGTCAAAGGAGCGGAAGGAGGTGGAGAATGCATAGAAGGGATATTAATAGAGGTGGAGCAGGATAACCGAGAAGTTCAGTGTGCCTGGCTGATGAGAAGGGGGAGGAGCTTGATTTGATTGTGTGGGAGGATATAAAGGAGGACAAAAAGACGGAAAGTTTGAGAGTAGTGAAGAGTGAGCCAGTTGACAGAAAAGATGGATTGGTACAGACAGAATGGAGCATGGGCCAAGAGTTTCCTAATCTGCAAGTAAGTGGAGGACTACTCCCTGAGCCCCCAGATTTTCTCACGCGCGGACAAGAATCGGATCCATTAGAATGGACTGTGGTGGTTTATCCGCGCAATAAGTGTGGGGGGGAGGAGGGTGATCTGTCCCAGTCCCTCTTTACTCCAGAGTCAGCGGGAGGGGGACTGGGCGAGACACCCTTGCTGCGGAACCGTTTGTGTGGTCCGAACTACTCTGATACGGCCTATGACGGACCGGGAGCACTTTGGGCCATCCCCCCAGTGAAGCGAAAAGAACCAGAACAAGTTGAAAGAGTTAGAAGTTCTAAGTTATTACCCGAACTGAGCCTGATGGACCCTTTCGAGCCTGTCGAGTTGAGTTTGTTCTTGAATAAAACAGATTCTGTTAAACCTAAAGTACAGCCTCCTGTCCTCTTTCCCATGGCCTCTAAGGAACCGCCCCCAGCAGAACCAGCACGGACTTAAACCTTGCTATTATTTAATAATACAATAACTGAGTGGCGTTAAGTCAATTCCGATTTATTTCCAGGCTTATCCAGGTAGAGAGTTTAATGATCCTGTCTCTCTAAAGAGACAATGATCCCAGCCAGGGAGTCCCTCTGGGCGCAAAGCTACCACCTTTATTTCCTGAGATAGGTCCTCTAGGCCTCAGAAGTGTGTAGTAAGCCCCATAGACAAGCCTGAACCTTAACAGTTACCTTTGATTTGCTTCCAAAGCAATAAGACACAGGCTTTGTGTTTCCTTAGAATGCGCAACAGCCTTGCCAAGTAGGACAGTAGGACCTTTTAACTTACAGTAGCAACTATTAACTTTCTTTCATCCACACTGGATTTAGATATAGTCCTGCTGTAGCAAAAGACTAGATCCTTGTTGAAGAATTATATTTGTTTTATTAAGAAAATAAAGTTTCATTAGAATACAGCTGTAGCTTTAAAGCATAAGCATTGGGAAACTCCAGACTATTACAATGTTGAAATAAAATTACAATTTCTAATTAAATTAAAAACAGCTAGGTAATCATCTTTGCTCTATGTCCCACATGTTGGCATCTAGAAGCTGGGCGATTCCCCTCTTCTTCTTTAAAAGAAAAAGAAGCCTCGCTGTCTCACATTCCACAGCATTCATGGACAGTTCATTCTATATACCCAAACCCTCTCATTTTACAACTCTTTAGGACCTCCTTCTTCATTATACTTTCAAGCTGACACCCAATTAAGTCCAAGTAGGCGTAATTCAGAATACTTTTATCACCACCCAAAGTTCTCATGATCCAAGCTCCAGGTGTCTTATCTTCTCCCAGTTAGTGGTTTTTGTTGCATCTCTTCTCTCTGGACTGTCCAACCTTGTGACTTTGACAAACAACTCTGCATAACAAGCTTCTGAAAAACATCTCTTTTAAATTCATCTTACACAGAACCTAACA
This sequence comes from Pogona vitticeps, assembly GCF_051106095.1. NCBI lineage: Eukaryota > Metazoa > Chordata > Lepidosauria > Squamata > Agamidae > Pogona > Pogona vitticeps. The sequence goes on along the minus strand of NC_135787.1, from coordinate 96,537,326 downwards.
GACTCCATTTTTGCATGACTACAATTCCCAGTTTCCTTCCATTTCCTTAAACAGAGTACTCAGAAGTGGTTTACTATTCTTTTCTTCTGGGGTTGCCCTCAGACTCTGATGCTTGCCCCTGACTACACAGACTTTCTTCTTCTTCTATGAGGCCCAGTGGGGAATTGAACTCCCAACTTCTGGCTCTGCAGCCATACACCTAAACCACTCAGCTATTCAGCTCAGCTGCTACTATTTAGGGGTGTTATAAATCAGAGTGAAAGACACTGACGAATTTATCTAGTCAGAACTATGTATGCTACTTTGACATTATTTTATTTTATTTTACTTTATTTTTGTTGGGTACTTTATGTTATCACAGCGTTCCGTGCCTAAGTTACGCTGGCCACATGACAACGGAAACTGTCTTCGGACAAACGCTGGCTCTACGGCTTGGAAACAGGGATGAGCACCACCCCCTAGAGTCAGACACGACTGAGTAAATGTCAAGGGGAACCTTTTGTTATCACTGGGGATTAGGGAAATTTCTGTTACCCTAATACAAAAGTATGTGATACCTGCTATTGGACAACTAAAAATAAAACAAATAGCAAGTTTTTGTGGATGAAATTTCTTCAGGCTCTGAGCACACTCCCTTCACAGGTGGTGCAAAAATTAAGATAAGTAGTGCAAATATACAGTGTTTTGTTTAGGTATAATGAATAACACCTATGTTGTTTGCAAATATCAATTGTAATTATTCTCAAAAGGTTTCTTTTAAGGGACATTTAAAGGCATTTTAGGCACATTCTGACAATTTTTTTCAAGATTTGTGCAAGTTTTTTATTAGTCCTATATGCCAAAAGCAATATTTTTTGTTTCATCTTTCATGTTTTCATAAATGTTTGCAAGGAGCAATGTCATACTTGTACTGGTTCACTAGTGGGAATCAGAGAATATTTTCCTAATTTTCTCTGGCCTATTCATAAGATGGTGCAGTGTGTCTGAATCATTTGTGCAGTTAGTGCAACAAAAGCCACAAGGGGGCTGCCAAGAAATAATGAGCTACATAATGGCTGGAATCCAGCTGCATACCTATGCAGCTGCCATTGCACAAAGGAGAACAACATTGCACAGTCCTTGTTGCCTGAGTGGAACACCCAGCACATTTATGAAGGCATAACTTTATGAAGGCAGAACTGGATTCTGGCTACTGAGTTTCTTTTCAGTGGTAACCTTCCAAGCTCTGTGAGTAACACACTATCTAATGTGACAAATTAAAATGTTTTTTGACTTGCTACTGTTTAGTCATCACTAGTAAGATTCTTGAGCTGAATAATGATTAATGAAACAAATTAAGTTTTTTTAAAAAATCTGCGTTGGATGCATGATTTGGGGACTGAGGATTTGTAACAGATTATGTCAAAATCTTGGATGAAGCACAAATCCAAAGTGAATACCTTTACCTTGGAGATTACTTGGACTGCCCCTAAATACAGTATGAGAGGTGTCAGGTCCAAATAGTTTCAAGTAAGGTAGGCATCTCAGGTGGGAACTTGGAGGACTTACCTGAAACATCTGGAACCTCTCACAAGCTGGAAAAGCTCTCCTTAATTGAAAAATGAATGGAGCCAGGATACATTTGAGTTCAGGATGAACAATGTTTTCAGAGTGGAAGTGGGGTACATTAGCTCCCGAATTGCTCTTTGGGTGGAGTGCACATGTGGCTGGTAGGTGAGGCAAATGCTACCAGTGAGGATTTAGCCTCCTCATCCCACCCAGTCCTATATTGCTGGTTTAGGGAGAAGGATGCTTTGTTTTTAAAGGTACTTCTGATGTTAGGTGTGTACCAAGCAATCTCTGAATATCTGATTATATACTGAGTGTTTGGTAACTATATTTGACAGCCATTAGTATTTGATTTCAGCAGGATCCTTGACAAATGAAGGAGTAAAAGGAGCATTACCAATATCATATTTAATACTGGGCTTTTCAAGCCTCCTTCCTTCACACCCCCGCTCTCAACCTAGACATTCCTGTTGATTTTGAATATTTCTAGAATACTTTATGATATGGCTAAGGAAGCTGTAGCCAGAAAGGGAAAACACATCCAGAAAACATTTATGTGAGTGTACATAGCAGCTATATAGGAACATTTTATATTTTGCCCCAATGGATAGCTGAAATAAAGTGATATCAAATTCACAATTTCATATTTGATACATACTCACATAAAGGTGAAACTACTATTTTGAGGGAAAGCTTTACATTCAAAACCCAAACTTCGAATTTCATCTGTTTCACATTTATAATTTTGCACAAGTTTTAACAAAATTGAAAGAGAAACATGTTAGGTGGAGTAATTTATGTTTATTTGTCAGGAACATGACTATTTCTCAAAGCACTTTATAAAATCAGGAGATGAACAGCAGATGCTGATACAGTCATTTTCTAATGCTTTTATAATACGCCAAGTAATTGATATTATGTTTCCAGCATAATCACTAGATTTTGTGATTACAGCTCAGCTTTGATTTTTAAAACTATTTATGCAACAAGGACATATTTGTAACATTGTTGTCAATATACACTCTGTTATTACATTCCTGTTTGAGTTAGATCATGAATGCTTTTCACAATAGTGAACTATTTGAAATAGTGAACTATCTGAAAATTAGGTTTAAGATCAAATTAGATGGAAGGCCACTCTTTTCAATAATATAGCTCAAATTTGCATTTTTGTAAATTGTAACTCCTACATCACAAAGCCCTCTGAAGAAATATGCTTAGAAAAAACTGCTGTATAGAAACCATTGAATAGATTTTAATTTGATTTCTTTTAATTTTTAATTCACTTTGATATTAAATATGACATGTTCATTTTTAAAAGTCTGCTTATAGAAAAGACGATCTAGTAAAATAACTGTAGTCAAAGCAACACCAGATTTAAGGTCAGTCATGCAGTCTCCCAGAGGATGCCTCCGGAGATTTTGAAAAAAACAAACACAAATCTCATCAGAGAGTGTTTTCATCTCTGATCTTGAAAATCTCTTTGCTCTGAGTTTAGGTGGCTCACCCAGTCACCTCAAAGATTTTGTTTTTCAGCTGGTCTTTGGGTCTTCATGTTTGTATTTTTAAATCACACCTGTTGTATTGGATTACTGTGACCCACCCTGAGACCACATGTGATATAATAAAGCATATGAAACATCTTATAGCTCAGTCAAACAGTCCTGGCACATCAGGGATGTGCAGCCTGTAGCCCTCCAGATGTTATTGGCTTGTAATCGCCATCCAGAGCTTGGGACATTAGGTCTGAAAATAAATTTGTTAATGTTAGAAAGGAGGGATTAGTATTGGCACAGAAAATAAATCCACTAGATTGGTATTAATTATTTCATTAAATAAATTCCTAGGTATAAAATGCACCATGCAATTTACTGAGTACGATATGCGGCTTGCCACTACTGATCACTCTTGACTCCTTAAACTACGTCCTTTTTAGGGCTTTTAAGTTGCCTTCCTCATCTGACTCTTTTTTCCAGATGAACAACAAAATCCATAACAAAATGGTTGGCTAGGGAATATTTGGACACTTTCAGGATCGTGAATGCTATCAACGTCACACCCATTTATGTTTGGACATTTGCTCATCTCTTCTTGAAATTTATGCAGAAGCATTTGCTCCATCACCTCATTTTTTTGTTTTGTTTTTTCTTCTGTTTTTTCACAGTGTGAATTCCGTTTACTTTATGTCTAAATATCCTTCTGAATCTTCTTTCTTTTTAAAATGATTTCTATGATTTTCATGCAGAATAAAATAAATATTTTAAAATACAGAAATATGTTTAAACATTGGGAAGACGCATGGAATCTCACTTATTCACCAATGTGCATCATATTTCTCTTCTTTCTATCCCCATCTAAGTGTACACTGTTAAATCTTCCTTCAAAAGCAATGGTTGTTTCAGGTTTGATGTGAATATTCAAGCTGGTAACCCTGATCCACTGCAAGTAGAATTGCTGCATACAAAGATCAGTTAGAGAATCAAGAGTGGAGAATTCTTAATCAGAAATATTTTGCGTATATTGGCAGTGAGGACTGGTTTGCCCTTCCTGCTCCAGAATAAACAACATACTGCTGCAACAGAGGAAGTTGTTTTATTTAGTAACCCTGTTACTATGCAGGTTGTCTTAAAAGAACCTGAACAGGCCATTAATGCATTCACAATGTCCAGGCAGTGCTAATAAGAGATGGTTCCAGCCCAGGCTTGTGAACTATCAGAGCAAATAATAATAAATTGATGACGTGGCCACTGCTGTTGCAGGTCTAGTTAGGATGGTGGCAAGCTTATTTGAAATCTTAAAATAATCATTTTTTCTTCTATTTTTTATGTTAAAATCCCAGCATGCTCGATCAAAAGAAATGCAGAATGCCTCAGGACTATCCCCCTTTCTAAATTGAGGGAATTTCTTCAAGTCCACTTTTGATAGATTTCCCTCAAGATTTGAATTATTGTTATTATAGTTTAGGGGTGTTAATTCCAATTGTTTCATTTTTAATTGCTATTCCATCTCTTTTTCTCTGGCCTCAGCCTCAGCTCTGGCTTTTTCGCTTTCTCTTTCAAAATCTAGCTCTTTTTGCCTTAACTGGAATTCCTGTTCCAATTTCCGCTTTTGAAACTCTAGGGAGGTTAATCCAGTTTATTCTCTTGAGTCATCATCTTCCTGGCCCTCTTGGTCAGAAATTCATGAGGTAAACTTTGAACCTCCGATATCTCTATAGCTAGCTTTTTCCCTCTCTTTGAAGGCATGTTTATTTGTTTTTCTTTGGACAAGTTGGTTGGTTGTTTTCTCACAGAAGCAGACAGGCAAGCCTCTGTTTTAAAAGTACAGTGGTGACCCGCATAGCGAGCGCCCCGTTTAACGATGAATCCGCATAGCGACACATTTTTTGTGATCGCAAAAGCAATCGCATTGCGATGTTCTCAATGGCCAAAAACTGCATTGCGATGTTTTAAAAACAGCTGACCGGTGGTTCCAAAATGGCCACCAGGAAAAGATGGCCGCCCACAGCATTTTCGTGCGGTTTCCCTCGCATACTGGGCAGCGAAAATGGAGGCCGTATGGAGGATTTCTGCATAGCGGTGAGTTTTTCCCCCATAGGAACACATTAAACGTGTTTTAATGCGTTCCTATGGGTTTTTTAGTCCTGCGTAGCGACAAATCCAGATAGTGACGATTTTTTCAGAACGGATTATCGTCGCTATGCGGGGTACCACTGTACAGTACTTTTTTTTCTTTTCTGTGCTAGAGAGATTGATACTTTGTAGCTTTCCCCTGACAGCCATGGTTTGCTATTTTGTTACTTTAGGCACCTAGCCTCACTGTTCCTTGTGCCTGAGATACTGTTTCTTTTAGTTTCCAGACACCCAGTTTTTTCCCCACAAATATTTCTTTTCTTGTAAGCCTTTTTCTTTTTATTCACCTCAGATATTCCTATAGACCTTGGCTTCCACTTTTGTCCCCTCAGTGCTCCCTTTCTCAGAGCTTTGGGATTTAAAGCTAGCCCCCATGGTCCTTACATTCTAAGCGTGAGGTAAACTTTTAAACCATAGAAACCTCCTCAGAGTCTTTTCCCTGCCTTAGCCTTTCCAAAAGTCTGTGATCTGGAGTCCCTTCCCAGCTATTCACCAAGCTCTAGGGTTCCCACTCCTTCACCTTGACTATGGACAAACAGGTTTCTCAGACTCAGAGAAGTTCTTTTCCTTTGGCTCTCTGGCATTCACCACTTTGAATCCTAGAATCAGAAAATTTTCTTTACTTTGGCTTACTGGATTTCTTTCACTTCGAATCCCCAGAATCAGAAAATTTCTCTTTACTTTGGCTTTCTGGATTTCTTTCACTTTGAATCGCACCGCTAACCCACCACTTTATGTCGCACACTCCCAGTTCCCCTGTTTGTTTTCCCTAACACCCAGGTTTGCCTTTGGGCATGACTTTTTCTTTTCTTCCTTTTTATGCTGCCACCAGAGGATATTCTCCTCGCTGTACCAAATATGAATACTGGATCAATGCTGTCAAATATAACAATGTTTATAGGTTAATAGGTAAATCACATAAGGAAAATCAAGGATGGTCTTGTATTATTCATTTAACGTGCTTTGGACTTTACTTATATAGAATTCACTTTAATCACGGTGTTACAATATTCAGACAGTTTATTTTATTTCTTATTACTTTTTATTCCTTCAGTTCTCAAATACACCAACTTTCCAAATCCTTGTCCTAATCCTAACCTAACTGTCTATCTTAATGCTTTCAATCCCTCTATATATCTCTATCTCTCCTTCTCTCTAACTCCCCAACTGCCCTAACTGTCCCAAACTGTCTTTTTTTTTCCTCCCCTGGTTCCATTGGTTCCACCCCTCCTGTCCTATCATAGGCTCCTAGTCCAGAGCTCTATACCTGACAGACAGGAGGGACATGTGAGCTGTCCACCACAGGAACCTTAACCCTTGTTCAGAGCTAAAACAGCAGCTCCTATGCCCCAGTGTAGAAATACAGGGAACATCAGATGTGCACAAAATTTGGAATTCATGCTTTTCCAGAATTTAAGTCTTGCAACTACAGCCACTAAAACAGCATCTCCTGCACTCTGATTTTGTACAAAGACTGAGTAAAGGTAGGGGCATGCTGGCACACATGTCTCCATCTCTCTTGTTCCATGCTAGGTTGGAATGAATCAACCTCACCCCATCCCAGCCTTTTGGTTAGAAACCAGAGGAATCAGCATGTCAGATAAAAACTGAAGGGAAAATTGTCCAGCTGGTGGCCTCTTAGGCATAGTATTTACTTAATGATTAGTTGTTACATTTGTTTATGCCATTAAATTATTGATCCTTCTCTGCAATAAGCACCACTATAATGAATTAAATATAATGAATTCAAAACAGTAACAACTGCTCCCATCAGCCTTAGCCAACATTCCCAATAGTAAGGGGTGATGGATGACACATGCAATCCAGCAATATCCAGAGGGCAGGAACACAAACTCTCCGCTCTTGCACTACACCTTGTTACCCTGCTTCGCGTCCAGTATCTGAATCTGGTTTCCATATATGCTGAGAAGAAAACAAAAGCATTACTAATTAACAGGGCAGTAGCAATTCCTGAAATTGTTCCCTGAATAGCACTGCCAATAATCATGAATCATGGAACAGCACACTTGCAGTATTTACAGCGGAACCTCGACTTCCGAACATCTCCACTTGTGAACATTTCGAGTTACTAACAGCTATGTTCGCAAAATGTTGCTTCGACTTGCAAACAGAGCCTAGACTTGTGAATGAAAAAAGGCAGGGGAAAAGGGCGGGAAATTCAAATTTCCCCTGCCTTTTTTTCATTCTATTCAAACAGTTGGTGGCAAAAAGGCTGTTCTTTCGCCCCAACGGTTAGGAAAAGGGACCCCCAAGAGGTCTACGATGGGGGGGGCCGGGAGGGCTCCCGGGGCTTCCCCGTCACCATCAGAGACCTCCTGGGGGTCCGATTGTGGTGGCGGGAGAGCAATTTTAAATTTCCCACCCTTTTCCGCCACCACAATCAGACCCCCAGGAGGTGTCCGATGGCAGCGGGGAAGCCCTGGGAGACCTCCTGGGGGTCCGACTGCAGCGGCGGAAAAGGGTGGGAAATTTAAAATTGCTCCCCCACTGCTGTGATTGGACCCCCAGGATGTCTCCGATGGTGGCAGGGAAGCCCTGGGAGATCTCCCAGGGATCTCCCGCTGCTGCGATCGGAGTCAGCGGTCACCCAACACTGGGAGGCTTGAGCTGGCCGGGCACTTGGCCACTCGCCCCTGGATGCGGTTCAAGCCTCCTGTTGGCGGTGGTCACAGGAACAGTGGAAGCCTGGGAGGCTTTGGACTGTTAAGGTGCTGCTTTTTCCTTTTTAAAAAATGTCTGGGTGGGTTTTGGAGGGTGGGTTTGGACTGCAGGGGTTATGTTTCTGTGTTGTGTTGTCTTATTTTTGGATTATTATGTTTTTGCAGTCCCCGCGTGGGACTTGCTCTGTTTATTTTTATTTTTGGTATATGTACCAAAAATAAAAATAAACAGAGCAAATTTATAGGATGCAGGAGATGCTGTTTTAGTGGCAAGTTTATTCAATATATATATATATATTGAAATGCTGGAACGGATTAATGCTGTTCCCATGCATTTTCAATGGGAAATGGTGCTTCGACTCATGAACATTTCGACTTACGAATGCGTTCCAATATGGATTAAGTTCGTAAGTCGAGGTACCACTGTATATGCTTGCTGCACCCCTCCATCATTTGGACAGATAACAAATACATACACAACGATAGAGCAATATTCTGAAAGGATTGCTCTATGCCACCCAATACACACAAACATGTAAAACAGAAATAGGTTCTGGGGTCCGAGGAAGTGGACTTGCGCATGAAAACTTCTATTAAAATGCAGCAGTTAGTCTTTAAGGTGCCACAAAATTTTTGTCTTCATTATTTTTATTTTGGCATTATGACACCTTCTGCATTGTCAGTTGCTGGGTTATAGGCAGCAGGTGCCTAGCAACGCAACAGCTCTAGAGATTCTTGCATCTTTAGATGCAAGTGTGTGTGTGTGTGTGTGTGTGTGTGTGCGCGTGTGTGTTTGTGTGTGTGTGTGTGTGAGAGAGAGAGAACTCAGATTCTCTCAGGTGTTGGTCTCTCCTCTTTCCAGGCATTGCAAATGGTCTGTACAAAATCAAGCGAAATCACTTCAGCCGGGAGCAAAAAGCCTTTTGTAACACATCTCATGTAAATAGTTATATCTTTAGCATTCCAAAGTCCTCTGATCAAGAGGGAGAGAACAGACACAATAAAAGTGAAACCTTTGTGATTGGTTACCAAGGAGCTGAGACCGTGGCTGATTCTCTAGACACATGTGTCTTATGCTATGCATTGCACTGACATTACCCTAGGAGCTTGGCTCCAGAGGCAGCTGGTCAGATGCAAGGTGCTGAACAAGGGGTAGAGGGGCAACTAGAGATGTGCATTCCAGTTGTTTGATCTACAGACTCCATAATTCTCTTTTCTTGGAGTGCCTCCTGCAGGATGCAGACCTTATAGATACCTAAACCATGGTCACCCAGACAGAAGTCCCAGCTGGAAGACTTCATGCCTTGAATAGGCCTAAATTCCTTCACAACTATCATCAGGGCAGCTTCATTACAAACAGGAAGTCAGGCCTATCCAAGGCATGAAACCTGGCATCTGGGCCTTCTCTTCAGGTCAGCACAGTCCTAGAAAAGGGGGATGATGGAATCTGTAGTTTTAAAAACCCCAACATGCACATCCCATTGCCTACAGACTTTCCATTGATTTGATTACAGGAATTTTTTTCAGTCATTACAGAAGCATGGAAAATAACCTCTTGTTTGCAATGCAATCACCTCACTTTGAATTAGCTAATCTGGACCCTTGATAAAGTGGGCCGTGCACTCCCTCACCAGGAAAGTGCTCTTGCCTGGCCTCCAGCCTGACTGAGTCCAGATAAGTGATCAGAAACTTCCCTGAGCCCACCACCACCATCGGCACCTGAGCCAACCTCTGTTTTCTTTGTTTTGCCCCATCTTGGAGCCACCCTCTGTACTATACTATCTTTTGTACTCTTTATTCCAGTCCTGGAGTTTAAGCAGTACTCGTTCTCAGCTTCTGTGACTAGCCTCCAACCCAGGCTAGTCACTTTTAAAAATAACTTTCCATTAAAAGTCTTGACCCCAGCCATTAAGAGTTTGAGAATTAAAAACGATATTATCTTTATTACAAGGTAACAGTAACTTGGGAAACAGTTCTGAGCCTCAGCTTTACTTCAGTGAAACCCAACAGTTCAAATACACCCTCTTTCATCAGTAAAACGTTTTCTCTCCTCCATTCCAGCCTCTCCTCCTTCAGGCTTTCAAGGATAGGCTGGCTACTTGCATCCACCCAGCCAATCACCTTGTTTCCCTGTTACCAAGCAGATTGGACAGGGTTTCCATCACATACCGACACCTTTAAAATCATTGCTCCATTGAGAGCCTCCAAATGGTTCTCAGTAAGGAGCAAAGAACACCAGAGCACATAGTAAAATACATTTCATACCTCTAATATCCTTCATATATCGTTACCAATTGGTTCTCAAACATCTATACACATACTTACCAAAATACACATTTTTCTATCAATTCACACAAAAAATTATACTTTCCCTCAATATTTTTAGTTAACTTACTCTAGTTCTATATTTAATATTATTCATCAATTCATTACAAATATATTTCTGTCCATTTTACCTTTACCTCTAATGCATCTCCTTCTACACCTGTAGCTTTAATAAAATTAGTTTGAATTGGTATGGCAAATTTATATGCACATTTAAGTTCCAAACCATTCCAACCTACTATTCTTACTATTAGTTATATCACTGTGCATAGACAGACAGACAGACAGACAGACAGACAGACAGACAGACAGACAGACAGACAGACAGACAGACAGACAGACAGATAGATAGATAGATAGATAGATAGATAGATAGATAGATAGATAGATAGATAGATAGATATAAAACATTCATCTCTTCTTCCTCTGAAAAGACATCTGTCCCCAACATCTTGTTGAAGACTTTTAAAAATCAACATTGTTTGTTGTTATTCGTCCTGTACTCTCTGTGCACATTCCAGTCCACATAGTCTTCTCTCTAACCTGCAAACAAACCCTGGGTTGAGGAAATCTGGTGCTTGCTGCATATACAGTTCTTTTATCTTTCCAGGCTGGTTTACTCATGAACGACAATCTTACAAGGTAGGACAAATGATCAGGAGCTTTACCTTTTCATTTCATTTCATAGGCTGAGATGAAACTCTCAACTCCTCTGATCTCAAATTCTCTCACACTGCTTCCTGGGATCTCACCAATAGTCTCTTTGAAACTGGTTGAGTTTTCACAGAAGTTAATGGAGATTCTGGATTTGTAGTCACTGGAGCTGCTGACTCTGCCATTCTGACCCCAACAAGTGGCACAGTCATTTGTTCCTCTTGAGGCTTCCTCCCTTGCTTTTGTTTTAAGCACTGTTTCTCCTCTCTTGTTTCTTTTAAGCTTTTCACATAGATTTTGAATCTGAATCGCTTGCACTGTCATTCAAAGGCTTCACAGTAGTACCTGGTGTAGAAACTCTAGGAGGGGGCTTTACCTCTGACAAAGTGTTCTCTTCCTTTTCAGCACCTCTTGGCTTTGTAATGCTAAGCAATTTCCTTCCAAGTGGAGCTTTGCTGATATTAGGTCTATTAGGTTGAGATGAGCATCTGACATATGATTCTGGAAACTCTTGTGGCTCCAGAGGCCTTTCCAAATCATTAACATGGTTGACAGCTCCATCTCTTTCCCTTCCTGTTGCTGCCTGTACTTCATGTTTCATCACTGTCCACACCTCTGCCTGATTCAGACTTTGAACATATTAGTGCATTTATATCTATGAGTGATGTGTTGTACTGATCTTTCTCATCAGCATAAACTAGTATAGTTCTTCTTTTATCTATTTTCTTTAGCTCATCAAAACAAATTAAATGTTTAATACTGATTTCTCCAGTTTTCAGATTCATCACTCTGAAGCCTTTTACTGTTTTGCTCGTACTCAATTTATTTATTTATTTATTTATTTATTTATTTATTTATTTATTTATTTATTTATTTATTTATTTATTTATTTATTTATTTATTTATTTATTTATTTATTTATTACTGCAATTTATATACCACCCCATTAGTACCAAAGCTATATTATGGGTGGTTTATACAGCAGTCTCCAACCTCTTGGACACCATGGACTGGGTTAGTGGGGGAGGCAGGGTGTCTGTCATGGGGGGGAGTGCATCTGTGCGTGGGGGAGCATGTTTATGTGGGATGGGTGTGCATGTGTCTGTGCGTGCAGGGGGGAGATATGTTTTCTCCTACTGGTCCTCTCAAGCCCATAGACTGGTACTGGGCAGCAGACCAGGGGTGGGGAATCCCTGTTATAAAGGATTAAAAACAAAACTACATAACAGAACACTAAAATATAACACAAAAAGCAATAATGTGGCAAGAGCATTTTAAAAAGAACCAGTGCCACCAATATAACAGATAAATGGAACTGGAGGCAAAACGCTCACCCGGGGCCAGATTGGAAAGCCTCTGTAAAAAAGTGTTTTCAACGGTCTACTAAAAAATACAGGGAGGGGGGCAGAACTGGGAGCTGGTTACGTAGTCTTGGTGCCACCATAGAAAAGGCTCTACCTCTGGTAGATGTCCTTCAGGCTTCTCTTGAGGTGGCTAGCCAGAGGAGCCTGACCTTTGATCTGGTGGGTTGGGCAGATGACTAGGAAAACATGCTCCAACAGGTAATTCAGTCCCCAAATGCCAAAAACCTTGAACTTGATCCAGGACACAACAGGTAACCAGTGGAGACTGGCCAAAACTTGAATGATGCAATCAAATTTTCTCGCACTGACCACCAGTCTGACTGCTGCATTCTGGACCCACTGTAGTCTCTGGGTCAGTCCCAAAAGAAGCTCCATACAGAGAGCATTGCAGTAGTCAATATGATTTGTTCAGCTGTGGAATCTAACTTATGCTTTTTCTGTTTGGGTATACAATCATAAGCTTCATTTCCAAAAACTCGTAAATCACACACTGAAGGAACTTTACCATGCCAAATTTCATAAGCTATTTTGCTATTAGGTTTAGTTGGAAGTCTATTTTGAATATAAGTTGCTGTCATCACAGTTTTACTCCATAATTTATTTGGCAATTCAGCATCTGCCAACATGCACCTTGTCATTTCTAAAATATATCTTATTTTTTTCTCTATGCTACCCCATTTTGTTCAGGAGTGTAAGCAAATGTTTTCATATGTACCATTCCTTGCTCTTTAATACATTTTTTCATTTACTGTGAATTATATTCACCACCATTGGCTGTTAATATTGCCTTTGGTTTGCTCTCAAATTGATTATTGACCATTGCCCCATAATTTTTAAACATCTCATAAGTTAGGCTTTTCTCTTTTAATAAATAGTGTATTGAATAATCATCCACAAAATTTAGAATATATTTGTTTCCTCCCATTGAAGGAATGTCCATGCAGCACACTGTGTATTAAATCAAGCACTTTGTTCCTTCTTTGTATATTGCTACTTTTAAATGTAGGTCTTACTCCTTTCTCTTTAATACAGAGCGTACATCTATCCATTTTGTCATGCTCTTTTATTTTTATGCCTGTGGCAAGATTCTGTATCTCTAAATTCAATACTGTTTTTTTACTATGTCCTAGTCTCTTGTAGCACAACTCTATACTTTGATATTTCTCTCCTACTGTGTTCAACTTATATCATACAAAACCTTTTCTATTTTGGTTTTCTCTGTTAAAGTCTTTTGGTTTATTTCTATCTTTGTTTACATATATCTTGCCTTTTTCTTTGTGGTTCAGACTTAAAATATGTATTTCTGTTTAAATTATACTTGGGAACAGAAAAGTCTTTCAAAATATGAGCAATTTTACTACAGCAGAAACATCCTTTTAACTTATTTTGTTTTTTGCCGTTCTTAAAACTGTCATGTGTAAAGTAATTAGCTTCATTAGTTTGCTCCTTAAAAGCGTATAGATGACCATCTCCCTCTGTCTGCTTAGTTGACCAATCACATTCTTGATAATTATTTGGATGAGAGCATTTTCATCAGGAGGTTCCTCCTAATTTCCTGTCTCATGTTGCACCAAGGGTTGAATTTGCCTCTGAGATCAAATAGCCATACACACATTCTTTATGAGGGCGTGCTGATAAGCCTTTCCCAGAAAAAAACTTGAGCTAAAAAGCTATACATTGCAGGGTGTATTGGCCAATTTGTCTGTATTCAATGGTGCAAAAATCAGCTACCTATGATTTTAACTTATCTTTCATGTTCAGGTCTAAAGTGAACATGGCAGTACCTCCAGAAAAGTTCAATGTGGAAGAGCATAGGACCATAATTATAGGACCTGTTTCTCCAAGGGAAAGGTGCAAAACAGATCCATGATGAAATGTCACAAACTATGGGTGACAGTGGCCCTTCATATGCAACAGTTAAACGTTGGGTTGTCAATTTTAAAACTGGCCATTTCAGTGTTGAACCTGAGAAACACAGTGGAAGGCATGTTTCTGTCTCTGTGCCTGCAAATGTGAAAGCCATCCATGACATGATCATGGAGGACCGTCGAATATCAGCTAAAAGTATTGCTATATATCTGAGACTATCACGTGAGAGAGTTGGTGCCATTATCCACAACAACTTGGAAATGAGAAAGCTGGCAGCAAAATGGATCCCCAAACTTTTGACAACTGTACAAAAGAGGAAATGTATGGAGTCATCGGTGGCTGTTTTGGAACATTTTGCAAGAAATGAGTCAGATTTCCTGGGCAAACTGGTAACTGGCGATGAGACATGGACCTACTGTTATGATTCCGAGACAAAGGAACAGTCTAAGGAATGGAGGCACAGTGGGTCTCCCAGGCCAAAGAAGTTCCGAATGCAAAGGTTGGTGCAGAAGCAAATGGCAACAGTTTTTTGGGGGGATAAGAAGGGAGTTCTGCCGGTGAACTACCTCCAACAGGGTTCAACCATCAATGCAAAATATTACTGTGCTTTATTGACGAAGTTGAGGCAAAACATCAAGGAAAAATGTTGATGAAAGCTCTCCAAAGGTGTCATCCTGTTGCATGGCAACACTTCATCACACACTACAGGTGAAACAATGACAAAACTGACATCCTTAGGCTTATAAGTGATGCCCCATCCACCCTAATCTCCCAACCTGGCTCCTTCTATTATCTGTTCCCCAAACTCAAAAAACACCTAAAGGGACAACGATTTGGGAGTGTTCTGGAGGTAACTAATGTTGCAAATAAGTGGTTACACCAGCAGTCGGAAGAATTTTATTTGCAGGGACTTAAGAAGCTGCAGGACAGATTTTGCAATTGCATTGACTTCCTGGGGGAATATGTAGAATAGTGTGGCAGTTACAGCTTCCCAGCTCAATTTTTGAGCTAGGAAGACAGGAGGGCCTGAGAAGACAAGAGGCCCTGGCGTGCTCTGGTCCATGGGGTCACGAAGAATCAGACATGACTAAATGACTAAACAACAACAAAAGCTCAATTTTATTCTGGGAAAGGTTCAGTACTTATAAGCACCCCCTCCTACATGCCTATCCAAATAATTTCTGATTAGGCATGGGGTCAGGATATAATCATGTGCAGCTACCTTCCATTGCCCTTCCCAGTTCTTATATTGGATATGTACATTGGCTACAGGTACAGGACAATTTTGTGAGGTAATATTTTCCTTAGGTATCACATCAGGGTGACACACACACAATTGCAAACACATATCTCTTACACCTCACACAACTTTGTGTTGAATTTGAACTCTCTCTCTATATTGTTCTACTATGTATTTATAATAATAGAGATGGGGTATTTGTATTTGTATACAAATACAAATATCCCCACAGAGGTGGAAATAATAAGGTCCACTCACAATTTGACCACTGCCAGCAGCTCCACAGAGGCTTCCTATCATGCTGTTATCCTCAGTGGATTAGCCACTCTCTGACCTAGCAGAGAGGCTTGTCATCCCGCCTCCTTCCAGGACTGGTTAATCGACTGCGGATAACAGCACGATAGGAAGGTCTGACGAGTTCACGTCAGTGGCGAAATCGTGAGTTGACAGTCTGGCCACATGGGACCAGACCCTCGTTATTTCCACCTGTGCAGGGATATTCATATTCATACATGAATACGAATACTCCTATCTCTAATAGAAACAATGTTGTATCTCCTGACTTGATCCAGCCTCATTTGATTCTGACATTCCTGTCTCCATAACAACCTGCCTGCTAGTTTCTCCATTGAGTGAGCAGTTTAATTCTGGGTTCAGGATTTTTGAAACACCATAAACTGGTTTCCTGGTGTACACATTCTGCTTAATAACTTTTTCTGGACAGAAATATTGAAAACATCCTTCTTTACCAAAAAAGACTTTAATTCCTAGTTTCCCCTTAACAAATTGTTTTTCCTTCACCACGCCTTCATACTCCTAAGGAGATTTTTTTTCTTTCTAGTCTGTGCTGTTTTTAATTTCCAACTTTCAGACGCTTTGTTTCTGTCATTTTTGGAGTAACCATCTGCCTATAGGGCCCAATTCAGATGCTTGAGTTCAGTGCTGAGAAACTGAGCTTCACAGTTCCGATTTGCACGGTCTACCAGTGTTTTGATTATGCCTCTTTTTTGCTGTGGGTGGTGATTGGAGTTTTTGTGTAGGTACCAGTCTGTGTGGGTGGGTTTTCTGTAGACCTTGTGTCCCAGCACAAGTCAGTTTTGTGTACGACCATGACATCTAAGAACAGGAGTTGGCCCTCTATTTCTTTTTCCATGGTGAATTGTATATTTGGGTGGATGCTGTTGAGATGGTTCAGAAATTCTTCCAATTTTTCCTCACCGTGGCTCCAAATTGCAAAGGTGTCATCCACATATCAGAACCAGACTATGGGTGCGAAGGGTGCGGAAGTCAGGGCCAGTGTTTTGAAATGCTCCTTGTAGAAGTTTCCGAATGTTGAATAAGCTTCCTTCTCCCCCCCCCCCATGTTGTGATTATCAGCTTCACTAAAAATGGCTTTTATACCTTTTTAGGTTTGCAGCAGCCCTCCCCAACCTCTTCAGCCTATTGCCATGCCAAAGCCTGTTCAGTCCATCATTCATGTTCCTTTGCAATCAAGCTGCCCAGGCCGGGGAAAGATGGCAAAATTCTTGAATCCAGATGAGATGACGTCAAGGGATTATTATTTTGATTCATATGCTCACTTCGGAATTCATGAGGTAATCAGTTAAAAGAGTAAATAGTTTTGTAAAATATTTTTGCAACATGAACAACCTGGTATACACAAGAATGTGATATATCAATGTCACAGAGTGATATGATATATAGGCTGAAATCCTGTTGTTTAGCATAGTAAATAATATCTACTGTAGGCCCCCAAAACAGTGGAACTTATGAAGGAGCTGACTCACCAAATCTCTACTGACTCAATGGGCCTACTCTGGTTGCAATTTACTATGCTAAGTAAGATGTGTAAAAACATGTGTATATATGAGAATTATAAAGTTTATAATGTTGAATTAGATCTTAGAAATGACCTTGTGTTTCCATGAAAAACAAAATCCTGCCAACACACATACCATTTCAACCCCTACAACTCACTGTGAGCTGCACCACTACTCCACCAAAATTTGGCAATAAAGCACACTGCTAATTTTTAGTGGCAAACTGTAATAGTGCTTTATAAAGAGCAAATCCTTGGCCTGAAAGGAATTCTCATGGCTTATGAAAACCAGTTTAAAATTCAGATGGTCTACGTGTATTAAGAAGGAATCCAAGGCTTATTGTCTGGGAGGCTGTAGTAATGCCCATGGAATAAAGTTGCCTGTTGCCCATTTCTAGCCTGCATTAATGAAATGGACATAATATTAAGAAGGGAATAGTTTGCTCTATCTCACCAGATAGCATTAGGAAAGTCAGTGTAATTATACTGGTGTGTTAACTGTTTCTATTATCTCCATTAATCCAGAATCTTAGAATAAATTTTCACAACCTGTGTTTCTGTTGTAATACAATAGAACCCTCAACATATTTAGTGTTATATCTCTTCCAAGAATTAAAGGCTTGATATAACTTTGAAATGAAGATAAGAAAAAGCCCATATATGATCAGCACTATTATGAGATTATGAAAAAGCAAAGTAAAGAAAAGTATGGTTGTTGTGGTTTTTTTGGGCTCTTTGGTCGTGTTCTGAAGGTTGTTCTTCCTAATGTTTCACCAGTCTCTGTGGCCGGCATCTTCAGAATCCACATGGGGAATCACAAAATGAAATCACAAGAGCCATCAGATGAAGAAAGCAACACCAAACTGAACACCAGACTAACTACTGCATTTTAATAGGAGATTTCATGGACAAATCCACTTCCCCAGACCCCAGAACCTATTTCTGTTTTACGTGTTTGTGTGTACTGGATGGCATAGAGCAATCCTTTCAGAATATTGCTCTACACAAAAACTCCAACTACCACCCACGACAGAAAAGAGGCATAATCAAAACACTGGTAGACCGGGCAAATTGGAACTGTGAAGCTCAGTTTCTCAGCACTGAACTCAACCACCTGAATTGGGCCCTACAGGCAAATGGCTATTCCAAGAATGAAATCAAAAGAGCCATCAAAACAAGAAAACAACACCAAACTGAAGAGGAAAAACAGCCACCCACAAATAAGGTATTTCTGCCATACATCAAAGGGGTCACGGACCGCATGGGGAAACTTTTGAAAAAAAAACCCTACAAACAGTATTCAGACCCACCACAAAAATACAACAAATGTTATGGTCAGCAAAGGACAGAAGGGTCCCCCTCACCACTGCAGGAGTATACCAGATACTTTGCAGTTGTGGCCAGGTATATATTCAAACCACAAAACACAACATCCACACCAGAATCAAAGAACATGAGAGACACTGCAGACTAAAGCAACCGGAAAAATTGGCAGTAGCTGAACATGCCCTAAAACAAGCTGGACATGAAATTCTATTTCAAAATACTGAAATACTGGACAACACCAGCAATCATTATGTTAGACTGCACAGGAAAGCCATTGAAATCCACAAACACCAGCAAAAAAGGAAGTTTAAAACTCAACAAAACTTGGCTTCCAGCACTGAAAAATACAGCCTGCAAAAGGTCAACGAACTCTACCCAGTCACAAGGACCGGTGATCACTACACACAAAAGACCAGCTAATGACACCTATTAATCACAGTGACAGATAATCTCTCCTCCTTATCACAACAATACACCCCAACCAGCACTCAAACAAAAACACATTGATCACCATAATCACTCATCTCCTAAAAACGACAAAAGCTAATCCCACAGCTATAAATACTCAACTCCCAAACAAACTGCACCAGAGCACAGAGTGCTACTGCTGTCCTCTGAAGATGCCGGCCACAGAGACTGGCAAAATGTTAGGAAGAACAACCTTCAGGACCTGGCCAAAGAGCCCGAAAAAGCCATAACAAACATTAGATCCTGGCTGTGAAAGCCTTTGTGAATACAAAAGAAAAGTACTTTGATAATTTTTTTTGTTTTAATTACTGTTATAAGCAGAGAAGAGTTCTAGGATTTGCAACATGTCAGATTTTGATTCCTTGTAAGAATAAATGACTGGATGTTTATGGCATTTCTGTAATATTTCAATTTATTTCCAATTATTTGCTCTGTATGGCTCCTAAACTTTACTTCCAGCTTTTCTGATGAGGATTGGCATGTTGCTTGGTGCTTCTGCTCCCAGCTAGATAGGAGCAGCTTGTGCTTCAACTGAAGGCAACTGAAGTTCAATAAGTGACCAGCAAGTCTTGGTCTATAGAAACTGGGTTTATATTCCTGGAGGTGAAACCTGATGCCTTTATGTCACTGTGGTTGATCCTTCTTGTTTGCAGTCTTTAAGAAATTTAGTGTAAACTAACTACAGATCTTGTGGCTTCAGCACCCAACTAGGATAATTTCCAAACCTTAACCTCTGCAATATCCAGCCAGAAGAAGAGTCCTGGAAAACCTAAACAGTCATATACAGTGTGCTATATATGAATTCCCAGCAATTATTTTACCAGCTGAAGTATGCATTTTACCTCTAAATGAGATGAATACTGCATATTTTAGTAAATATGTGACACGTTTTTCTGGCACAGGAAATGTTGAAGGATGAGGTGCGCACATTAACATACAGGAACTCCATGTATCATAATAAACACGTGTTTAAGGATAAGATTGTGTTGGATGTTGGAAGCGGCACAGGTATCCTCTCCATGTTTGCAGCAAAGGCAGGAGCCAAGAAAGTATATGGGGTAAGAAGAGTATTTCCTGTCAATCTTTACAATTTTTACATCTACATTTTCACAATGAAGTAAGGCTGCCAACTCTGGATTTCCAAAATCTGTGTGTCTGGCAGAGGAAAGTGAATGAGGTCCAGTGGAGGGAAACTAAGTGCCCATGCCAGGAAGCAGATGTGAGAGATACCTCTGTTGAATTTATTTATTTATTTATTTATTTATTGGATTTATATACCGCCCCATAGCGCTACAAGCACTCTCCGGGCGGTTTACAATTTTAATTATAAAGGCTACACATTGCCCCCCCAGCAAGCTGGGTACTCATTTTACCGACCTCGGAAGGATGGAAGGCTGAGTCAACCTGAATTCCTAATGCTCCCCCACTTATCCCTTTGCTTCAGGGCCCCAGTTGCTCTGCTTCCTTCAGTTGGCAGAGCCTATGTAGACCATTAAAAAGGTGTACTGGAGCCCCACCCATCACACATGCTTCAGGCTGTGTAGCAGCAGTATGACATATGGGCCACCAGAAGCAAGTGCAACAAGCTAGTGCCATGGCATAGACATGCCCTCACTTCAGCCAAATGTGTTAAGTGTAAACGCTGCAAGTGACTTCTTATTCTTTAAAACAACATCGATTTTCTTTTTTTAAAAAAAAGGTCTTGAAATCAGTAAATCTTGAAATAAACAGTATTTCTGGCTTTTACAACATTTAACATTTTGGCAAGTTTCCCAGATGCAGAAATCAAACAAAGAAATTGAACAGGCATTTTCCCCCCTTGTAAACTGGCAGCATGGCTTAGAAGGGGTACGTGTTAGATACTCTTTTCATCTTGGTGATGTTTTTCTCCACATATCATGTACAGTGCAATCTGATGCATGTTTACTCAGAAGCAAATCCTACTGACTCCAGTGGGCCTTGCTCCCAGGTAAATGAGCAAAGAATTACAACCCCAGGTGTTTTTTTTTTATGGCAGATGGTTAGTGGATACCAGTAAGGGCAGAGTAAGAAATTTGTTGTGAGGTGACTTAAAAGAAGCAGGTTTTTCCCTCTCCTTGTAACTTGATGATACCTTGAAGAAGAATGTAATGTGTTCTTCACAGACCATGAGCCATTGCAGATTTGTGGCTTGCACCCCTGGTTCATACTCTTTTGAAAGACCATGACAAAGGGACAGACACAAGGTTAGTCACCATTGGACCACACTCTCTCTGCTCAGAAGAGAACACCAAGTCAAGCATATGACCACCCATGTGGGTGTGGCCATTAACATGTTGGGACATGTCCAAGGAAGCCGTGGTTTCCAAGAACCCAAAAGCCAGACCAGAAACTTCCGCCTCCGCATGGATGTTGAAATCACCCAAGACCAGTAGCCTTGGAGAACCCAACAGAGATGGAGTGAACCAACTCTGGTAAGGAAATTGCTGGATCATGTGGAGCACAGTATGCCAGCAAGATCCAGCAATTTCCTTGCCATCCCTGGCCCCGAACGACACGTGGAGGGCCTCCAGACCAGGCGTCACCATGGCAGAAAGCCTACCAACCTCCAGAGTGTTTTTATAAACAATGGCCACTCCCCACCCCACCCCCGGTCTATCCTAGTGTTGTACAGCATAACCAGGTGGACAGGCAAAGGACAGAGGACTACCCCCATTGCAGCCCATCCAGGTTTCGGTTATGCAAGCCAGGTCTGCATCCTCCTCCAGGATAAGATCATAGATCAACTGGGACTTATTGGATACAGACTTGGCATTCGACAGCACCAGTTTTAAAGTGGAGGGATGATTGAGCTGGCTACCTTGAGCCAGGCAGTTGGACACAAAGCCAGAACAATGGACAGCTTTTAGACATCTGCCCCTTGTTCTTCTGGAGTAGACCCTTTTGAATCAATGGAATTTATGGAGTTGACTCACTAAATCTCTACACATTTAATAGATCTACTCTAGTACAATTTACTAAACTAAGCAACAGGATTTTGGCCATTCATAATATAATAAAAGTTCTATCTAAGTCCACAGATCTGAAGAGCCTTTCACACATAACACTACAGCACTCTTATATCTGCATTTGTTACTGAAAATTTGTGACAAGGAGACAATAAGCATTTGAAAGCACATACTTATTGCCAAGTTTAATAACTACATTTTCAAGTGTACATTTAAAGCCTCCCAAGTTGAATCTTAATGTAGGTCTAAGTGAAAATTACTTTATCCATATTCCAGTGTGAACCTTGAGTGCAGCTGTAATAAAAA
Source organism: Pogona vitticeps (assembly GCF_051106095.1). Taxonomy (NCBI): domain Eukaryota; kingdom Metazoa; phylum Chordata; class Lepidosauria; order Squamata; family Agamidae; genus Pogona; species Pogona vitticeps. The sequence goes on along the minus strand of NC_135787.1, from coordinate 96,515,107 downwards.
GGCCCGCATTCCTAATCTGTGAGTTCTGGCTGATAAATATGTAATCCCAAAGAGAAGCTTCCCATTTTAATTCCCCATTTCACTCTGAAGCAGCACTATTGTTGTACAATTCTGAATAACAGAACGGGAGTGCTTCCTGACAAAGCTTTTATCGTGCAGGATGGGTTCTATATCAGATGGTCTTTCACTTAAGCCCTCCAGTTCTCCATAACCTTCTGCTGCTGCTTCTGCTTCTTCTGACTTTTTTAAATAACCACAGAAATTGTACTAAGGAAGACAAATACAGTATAATATATTTTGGTTGTCAGCATCAGCAATCTGGAAGCACCATAAGACAACAATGAAACGTCCTATTTCATGCTCTCAAAATGCAGTGTGAGACCTAACTGACATATCGCCTTTGTTATTAAGGCATGTTTCTGATCTACACCTGCTTAGATCAACTGAGGAATGCAGTTCCCACACCTGTGATCTGCACAAGTCACAGTCAAATTTGAAGTAATTCCAAATGTGGTTTCTAGCATGCCATCACTCTGAATTTCATTTTTATGGGACATTCAAATGAGACTGTGTTCCACTTATGAACACACAGAGACACATTCTACCCTAATTTCTTCCATTTCCCCCCACACACCAGGGAAAATCCATTAAGGAGAAAGAAATGAATACCACCTTCTTATTACTTAGAGCAGCCCACAAATGCTCTCACAACATGGAAGGTAACAACAAGGATACTCATCTTTGTAACAAAAGAAACACACTACTTTCTGAAATTCTTAGGATTGTCTCTGGACCTGAAACAAGACAGGGTTCTCAGAAAATGAAAAGCCCTCCTCACTCCCAAAGTCACTGCTCTTTCGATGGTGTTCACATACTACGTTTGGCTATGCTGTTCTCAGAACATGTAACAAAGCAAAAAAAAAAAACATAAATGTAGTTATAATGACTCTTATGCACCTAAGCATTCCCCAGTTGATCTAAACAAGGTGGAGATCTAAAGTGTTTTGTGTGAGGGGGTAAGGGATGCTTCAAGGCCCTCAAAATATGGCAGAACTGTTTCTATGGCAGTTAAACTACTGTTGTAGTTCACAAAGAATGTTTAATTATCCCAGGCAATTTTGGGAGCAAGAGTACACACCACAGTTCAAATAGTTACAATTTTCAGTGAAATCACAGGTTGCTCCACACCATTAATAACACCCCGTTCCCTGGTTCTTCTTCTTCTTTAAATGGCAAGTGACACCGCACTAAACAGATATAACAAGCAGCACCTATCTGACATAGCACTAAACTGGACAAGTATAATTTTTAAATTGTTCAGAGGATAAATAAGAGGCCTTCCCTTGAAGGGGATGTTCTTGCTGTATTAGCATAATCTTTCACTTGCCCCAAAAATGCCCCCTTGCCAACATTATCCTATGACACAATCACCATTGTCCCTTTGAAACTTGCAGTATTTCCTGGGAGTGATTATTCTTTGGGAGACACCTATAAAGGGCCCAATGGGCAGCAAGTCTAGAAGTCCCCATGACCTTGGCAGGAAATTGGTGCAATGCTTCCTGGATGTGGTAGTCTTGCTGTATAGAGGGTACCTCCCCAAGGACTACCACATCCAAGAAGCATTGCAGGAAGAAGCATTGCAAGGTGATCAAAATGGATCTGTGAGCTGGAGCTCCCAGAATTCTGCCTGGGGAATTCTTGGAGAATTCTGGGACTCGGAAACTCCAAAACTGAATAGCACACCCTTATTGGGTATATGTCAATGATCCAATCCTTGGATCCCATATATAAGCATCAACTATGGAAACATTTACTTTTTGGTATGATAGCTCATAGAATAACCTAGCCACCGGCCATACTGGATAGTGTACAGTATTTTGTAATTGTAGTCTAAAAAAGTAACTATTCCAATCTCTATCAATCAGTGAGTACTGATATTCACATAATTTATCTGGGATTGTTAACACATGGACATCAACGTTCAACAACTCAACATACTACTTATTTATCCTAAACTGGAAACAGAAACTGGAGATAAAGAAAACCTGCTTCAAAGTCATGGATATACTACATACAGTACATCAGTGTAAGCAATTATACTCTTTTCCTCTAGTTACTTACTATATTCCGATATGCCTATCATCTCATCTTGTGTTATTGATTCCACTGTAATCCAAAGACGTGTCTCTCTTCAGTGCCTCTGAAATATTTAATGCAAGGCACTCTTTCTTTCTCTTTCTCCCTGCCTCCTTTAGATTGAATGTTCCAGTATATCAGACTACTCTGAAAAAATTATCAAGGCAAACCACTTGGACCACAGTAAGATATGTTTAAGGCAATTGGTTACGTACTGCTTTTGATTAGTTTCTCCTTACTTAATTTGCATATCACTAACATATGCTTCTTGGGTTTTGATTATCTGTGATTTGATGATATACACACTCATGAACACATACAGTGGTGTCTCGCTTTATGATTGCCCCGCATTACGATAAAACAGTATTCCGACGATCTTTTTGCGATCTTTTTGCGATCGCAAAATGATGGTTTGAATGGTTTTTTTTCGCTTTGCGATGATCGGTTCCCTGCTTCGGGAACCGATTCTTCGCAAAATGATGATTTTCCTCCAGCTGATCGGCGGTTTCAAAATGGCTGTGGGTAAATAAAATGGCTCCCCGCTGTTTTCTGGGACAGATTCCTCACAAGACAGCCACTGAAAATGGCCGCCCTATGGAGGATCTTCGCTGGACGGTGAGTTTCCAGCCCATTGGAACACATTGAAGGGGTTTCAATGCGTTTCAATGGGCTTTTTATTTTCGCATTACGACGTTTTCGTTCTACAGCAATTTCGCTGGAACGAATTAACGCCATAATGCGAGGCACCACTGTATTCAGAACTTTAAAACATCTGGCAGCAATTCAAGGTTATAATTTTAGTAATGATCTTCCAGAAGCAATAAAGTATTTCCTTTAGAACTGTTCAAATTGATGTTTTTGAACAACAGTGTCACACACACCCAGTTCCCCTGTTTGTTCTTTCCCACAACCCAGGTTCACTTTTGGGTATGCTATTTACTTTTCAACCCTTTCCGCTGCCACCAGAGGACTTATTCCTCAATATATCATATATCACTCTTAAATCAGTGTTAATAAATAAAAGAATGTTTATTTAAGTGTTTATAAGTAAATCATGTAAAGTAAATCATGGATGGTCTTATTTTATTCATTCAATCAACTGTGCTTTGGTAACATTTATGTTTGCTTAGATAGAATCATTTTTAATCAAGGTGTTTATTCATTTCTTTTCTCATTCCCTATCTCTCTATTACTCTTCACTAACACAAGGCTGGTCCTAATTGCCTAAATTCCTTTTCTCTAACACCAGTCCCTAACTCTTCCCTAACTGACTCCAACTCAGACTCTAACTGCTCTTTAACTGTCATCCATTCTCTTATATATCCCTAGTCCCGCCTTTTCTGTACAGCCATTGGCTCCTGAACCAGGGTTCCATTGTGATGGACAGGAGTGGTTCCTCCCCCCTTGGAAAAGTTTGTATCATGGGGGTGAACTCTACAGTGATTTACCCTCATGTACAACATATGAGAGAATTAAATTTTTTCAATATATAAACCTTCTTTAAACATAGAACAGTTATACCTTTTATACTTTTACATTTTCTCTATTACCTCTTTTAAACTTTTTTTTTCATTTTACTTTTCATTACATGTACAGTATCGCCATTTTATTTACTTATATCATTACACATTTAACACTTCTTATGCTATATAACTTACATTTTAAAATATGTTTTTCCATTTCTTTTACATTTTTTCCATGCAATTATAACATTTTAATTTTGTCATCAATTTTAACACTACGTTGTATGTTACATTACTACATTGCAAAACATAACCAGAACCTTTGATTACAGTTTCACTTCTAATATTTGTTATTATAAGTTTTTTCCCCCAGTCTTCTTGTGCAGCTTCTCATTGCTTTCTGTTATCCGTTGGGTCTTCGAGACCATACATCTGCAATCTTATTTTGAGTCTCTCTTTTGCTTTGGATTTCATCAGCAAAGTCTTTTAGATTTAGTGTCCCTCTTGCAAGTTGGTTGATTTTATGTTTCACAGTTCGCAACCTCACATAAAGTTTCTTTCTTTGCAATGTCCAGTCAATTAACCCCTTCCAGTTGCCAATTAAATGTCTCTCACATGCTCGGTCTTTCTTGTTGTCCACCTTGCTCTGCATGGCTCCTGGTTCGAATCCTGCCACAGCGATGATGTTGAAGACACTCTGGAACTCTGGACCTCTCACGACATGAAGACGTCTCTTGACATGACCTCTCTGGATACGACGTCTCTGGACATGACCTCTCTAGATACAATGACCTCTCTGGATACTACGCTGACTTTTCTTTAATATAGTCTGCAGCTTTTCCAGGGTCTCTTTACATCTGCTCAACCACTGGATCTTCTTGTCTTTTCTTTTAGCTTTTATAATTTTTAAAGGAGAGGCTATACATCTGGCATTTCTTTCCCCACACTGAGTATAGCCTGCTATCCTTATCATAGCTTTCACTCTATCCTTTTTTATTTTTTCTATGACTAGAGTAAATTTATTTAATACTCATTGCATTTCCATTTTGTCTACTTGATTAAATTTAGATACAGCTTTATCTAGTTCTATTTCTTTATTCTTAAATTTCTTAGATAGGATTTCTTGTTGATTAGTTTTAGCTATGGGTGCAGACACAGAATGATCATCCTTTTCAGTTAGCTGTATCTTTTCCTTAGATACTACTTCTGCTGACTTCAATTTACTTCCCTCTAAAGTTTTCAGTTTCACCATCTCAGGGTAGCATGATGTTTCTTGATCCTCATGTAAGCTTTCCTCTTTTTCAGGAGTTATCACTAAGGAGTTTTCTTTAGTTGCAAGATCTTTGTTTACAAAGATTTTCTCAGGACTTTCAGAGAATAATAGGGTGATATCTTGAAACTCTTTTAACCAATCCTCTAAGCTATTATTCTCCTTCATCTCCTGGTTAAAACTTTCATTAGGCTTTCTAATACCTTTACAGCTTTCTTCTACCCATTTATTTCTCTGGACTCTCTAGCAAATTTTTTTCTCCCCCACGTTCTCTAGTTACTGTATTGGGTGTGTTCTGGCTATCTTGCAAGCTTATATATATGAAACCACCTTTAACACATCTCATCTTATTCCAAACCTCTTTTTCAACTCCAGACATCTCTCTGTACTCAAAAGGGATATCCATTTGTTTGTGGATATTTCTATCTATAAAGAATCTTTTGGGATTCTGAACTTACTGGTTCTTTTTTAACTGCATTACAAGATTGTAGCCAAGTAAAATCATTTTCGTGTTCTGGTTTAAAACTCCTTTTCTGAGACTTTATTATATCTGTACCTCCTATAAGTTCAGGTGATTGGCTGACACTTATAACTTCTTCAGGAACCTCAGTATTTTCATAAAGATTTTCTATCTTTTCTGTCTGTGAGTGTGTGGTGATCACAACAGTCTTAATATAATTAATCAAATCTAAACCAATTAAACAAGTCGTATGGATCTGAATTGAAACAGCTATTTTAAATTTACCAGCCTACCCTTAATACTTTATATGTACTTCAGCTGCTGGTGGCTTAATCACTTCTGTCCCAATTCCTTTAACTGAAATTTTCTCATTTGGAATGATATCTTCCTGTGGAATAATATCTGTATGGCATATACGTAGTTATCTGAGAACAAGAATCTCTCAATGCTAGATATTTGATATTATTAATATAAATCTTTTCTCCAGATGACTTCATCAGTTCCCTGTTAGTGTTAATGTAATAGCAGTGGACTATTTCTGCTAGAGGAGGCAGTTGCTCCTGCTTCGCTGCATCAGTTAAACTGCCATTCTGGTTTATCTCAGACCTTCCATCCTGCTTTTATATACAGTACATCTTTTTAGGTACAACTTCCCCTGTTTTCTGTTGTCCCATTTCTTTGTTTTTAATAAATTCACAATTTGAAATAAAATGATCTGGTTTTCCACAACCGAAACAAGTTTTTAAATTTCTTTGTTCATTATAAGTGGTTCTGTCTCCCTTCCTTTCAAAGCTTTTACCTTGTTGGCACTGCTCTGAGGGTCTCTCTCTAAAATGGCTTCCATCTGTATATTTGTTGGTTTTGTGGAAATCTCTAGGTTCTCTTTTTCTTTCTTCAAAGTTTCTGTCCAATTTTACTTCAGAATTTCTAATCTCTGATATTAAATCTGTAGATTCACTAGTCTGTTGTACTGTTTTAGGTTGTTTGTCTCTTACTAAATACCTTAATTAAGCAGGGAAAGCTGAATAAAATTGTTCCAATCCTATGAGGTGCTGCATATCCTCTAATGTTCGCACTTGAGATTGCTCCAGCCATTTCTGTAAATATCTAACCAGATTTGCCCCAAATTGTGAATATGACTTATCAGGCTTCTTACTTAACTGTCTAAATTTTTCGCTGGTTATTCCAAATCTTGAGAAAAGTAATTTCTTAAAGCTCTCCTAATTTCTAGCTTGGTCTTCTGACATACTAGCATAAATTTCGGACATTTCAGCACTAATTGAAGACCTTAATATCAGCATATGGTCCTGTTCTGTCACACTATAGTCCCAGCAGGCTCTCTCAAACTAAATTAGAAAAGATTCAGGGCAATCTCCTTTTTTAAATTGAGGGAATTTCTTAAGATCTACTGTTGAGATCCCTTCATTTGTACTATTACTGTTGTTATTGTTGTTATTGTTTAAAGATGCCATTTCCAGTTTTTTCATCTCTAGTTGATGTTGCATCTCTTTTTCACTCATTTCCAGCTGTCTGTTTTGAACCTGAATCTCTAGCTGTAATTTTCTTAACTGAAATTCTTGTTCTTTTTCAAATTTCCATTTTTGAAACTCTAGGGGGGTTAAATTACTTCCTCTCCCCAAGCCATCCTCCTGTTCCCTTGGGCTCTTGATCTGAAATTTCCCCTTCCTGAGGTAACGTCTGACTCTCAGCAAGTTCCATAACTGCCTTCTTCCCTCTCTTGGAAGTCATACTTAATCGTTTAGATTTATTATTAAATTGGAAGGCTGCTTTCTCACCAATTCCAATATACAAGCCTTTGTTTAAAAAGACCTCTTTTTTTCTGTGTTAGAGATTTAAACTACTGTATGTAACTTTTGGCAGCTTAAGATTGCTACGTTGTACCTTGGGCTTCAGCCTCACTGTTCCTTATGTCTGTTACTTTGTATCTCTTGGTCTACATCACCCAGATATTTCAAGCAATATTTTTCTTTTCTGATAAGCCTTTCCCAATTCCACCTCAGCTATTTCTTTAGACCTTGGCTTCCACTTTTGATCCCCTCAGTGCTCCCTTTCTCAGAGCTTTGGAATCTAAAGCTAGCCCTCTTGGTCTCAGCTTGAGGTAAACTGTTAACTACAGTACAGAAATCTCCTCAAAGTCTTTTCCTGCCTTTGTCTTTCCACAATCAGGAGTCCCTTATCAAGCTATTCACCTTAAGCTTTAGGGTTTCCTACTCCTTCACTTGGACTATTGACACCCAGGTCTCTTAGACTCAGAGAATTTCTTTTTCATTCCTGGCCAGCCTAATAACCTCACTTTATTTTGGCTCACTGGATATCATTCGAATCCCAACCGCTGCTCACCACTTAATGTCACACACCCCCAGTTCCCCTGTTTGTTCTTCCCCCACAACCCAGGTTCACTTTTGGGTATGCTATTTACTTTTCAACCCTTTCCGCTGCCACCAGAGGACTTATTCCTCAATATATCATATATCACTCTTAAATCAGTGTTAATAAATAAAAGAATGTTTATTTAAGTGTTTATAAGTAAATCATGTAAAGTAAATCATGGATGGTCTTATTTTATTCATTCAATCAACTGTGCTTTGGTAACATTTATGTTTGCTTAGATAGAATCATTTTTAATCAAGGTATTTATTCATCTCTTTTCTCATTCCCTATCTCTCTATTACTCTTCACTAACACAAGGTTGGTCCTAACTGCCTAAACTGCTTTGCTCTAACACCAGTCCCTAACTCATTCCTAACTCTTCCCTAACTGACTCCAACTCAGACTCTAACTGCTCTTTAACTGTCATCCATTCTCTTATACAGTGGTGCCTTGCTTAACGAGCGCACCGTTTAAAGACAAATCCACATAGCGACACATTTTTTGCGCTCCCTAATGCAATTGCATTGCGATGTTTAGCTAGGCTAAACATCGCATTGCGATGATCGGTAAGCGTTTCGCTTACTGATCTTCGCATTGCGATGTTTAGAAAACAGCTGATCGGCGGTTCCAAAATGGCTTCCGGGTGCAGAAAATGGCCACCCGCAGCGTTTTCACTCCCTGCCCTCACTTACTGGGCAGCAAAAATGGCGGCCAGATGGGGGAATCACTGTATATCCCTAGTCCCGCCTTTTCTGTACAACCATTGGCTCCTGAATCAGGGTTCCATTGTGATGGACAGGAGTGGTTATATACAGTCAGCAAAAACAAGACCTGGTGCTGACTGCGGCTCTGATCATCAGCTTCTCATAGCAAAATTCAAGCTTAGACTGAAGAGAGTAGGAAAAACCACTGGGCCGCTCAGGTATAATCTAAACCAAATCCCTTATGAATATACAGTGGAAGTAAAGAACAGATTTAAGGAACTAGATTTGGTGGACAGTATGCCTGAAGAACTTTGGACAGAGGCTCGTAACATTGTCCAGGAGGCAGCAACAAAAACCATCCCAAAGAAAAGGAAATGCAAGAAAGCAAAGTGGCTGTCCAACAAGGCCTTAGAGATAGCAGAGAGGAGAAGGGAAGCAAAATGCAAGGGAGATAGGGAAAGTTACAGAAAATTGAGTGCAGACTTCCAAAGAATAGCAAGGAGAGACAAGAGGGCCTTTTTAAATGAACAATGCAAAGAAATAGAGGAAAATAACAGAAAGGGAAAAACCAGAGATCTGTTCAGGAAATTGGGTCACAAAGAGTCGGACACGACTAAACGACTGAACATACCAATTCACATAAAGTGATCATTATCACACAAGATGGAATTCAAAGCATGAATCTGTATGTGTACTTGCTGAGTACACCAAGGAAATAATAGAAACTTTGGAAGTGTCGAGAGATGGGCCAGAAGAAACCTCTGGAACCAATGATGATGCAGGAAGCCTGTTACTTTGCATTGTCGTTGTTGTTTAGTCGTTTAGTCATGTCCGACTCTTCGTGACCTCATGGACCAGAGCACGCCAGGCCCTCCTATCTTCCACTGCCTCCCAGAGTTGTGTAAAATTCATGTTGGTTGCTTCGCAGACACTGTCCAGCCATCTCATCCTTGGTCATCCCCTTCTCTTGCCATCACACTTTCCTAACATCAAGGTTTTTTCCAAGGAGTCTTCTCTTCTCATGAGATGGCCAAAGTACTGGAGCCTCAGCTTCAGGATCTGTCCTTCCAGTGAGCACTCAGGATTGATTTCCTTTAGAATTGATAGGTTTGTTCTCCTTGCACACCAGGGGACTCTGAAGTGCCTCCTCCAGCACCACAATTCAAAAGCACTAATTCTTCGGTGGTCAGCTTTCTTTATGTCCAGCTCCCACTTCCATACTTCACTACAGGAAAAACCATAGCTTTGACTATGTGGACTTTGGTTGGCAAGGTGATGTCTCTGCTTTTTAAGATGCTGTCAAGATTTGTCATCGTTTACCTCCCAAGAAGCAGGCGTCTTTTAATTTCATGGCTGCTATCTCCATCTGCAGTGATCATGGAGCCCAGGAAGATAAAATCTGACACTGCCTCCATATCTTCCCCTTCTATTTCCCAGGAGGTGTTGGGACCAGTGGTCATGATCTTAGTTTTTTTGATGTTGAGTTTCAGACCGTTTTTTTCACTCTCCTCTTTCACCCTCATTACAAGGTTCTTTAATTCCTCACTTTCTGCCATCACAGTGGTATCATCTGCATATCGGAGGTTGTTGATATTTCTTCCGGCAATCTTAATTCCGGTTTGGGATTCCTCCAGTCCAGCCTTCTGCATAATGTATTCTGCATATAAGTTAAATAAGCTGGGGGACAATATACAGCCTTGTCGTACTCCTTTCCCAATTTTGAACCAATCAGTTGTTCCATATCCAGTTCTAACCGTTGCTTCCTGTCCCACATATAGGTTTCTCAGGAGATGGATAAGGTGGTCAGGCACGCCCATTTCTTTAAGGACTTGCCATAGTTTGCTGTGGTCCACACAGTCAAAGGCTTTTGTGTAGTCAATGAAGAAGAAGTAGATATTTTTCTGGAACTTTCTGGCTTTCTCCATAATCCAGTGCAGGTTAGCTATTTGGTCTCTAGTTCCTCTGCCTCTTTGGAATCGAGCTTGTACATCTGGGAGTTCTCGGTCCACATACTGCTGAAGCCTACCTTGTAGGATTTTGAGCATAACCTTGCTAGCATGTGAAATTGGAGCATTCTTTGGCACTGCCTTTCTTTGGGATTGGGATGTAGACTGATCTTTTCCAATCCTCTGGCCACTGTTGGGTTTTCCAAACTTGCTGGCATATTGAGTGTAGCACCTTAACAGCATCATCTTTCAATATTTTAAATAGTTCAGCTGGAATGCCATCACCTCCACTGGCCTTGTTGTTAGCCAGGCTTTCTAAGGCCCACTTGACTTCACTCTCCAGGATGTCTGGCTCAAGGTCAGCAACCACACTATCTGGGTTGTCCGGGATATCCAAATCTTTCTGGTATAATTCCTCTGTGTATTCTTGCCACCTCTTCTTGATGTCTTCTGCTTCTGTTAGGTCCCTCCCATTTTTGTCCTTTATCATGTCCATCTTTGCGCAAAATGTTCCTCTAATATCTCCAATTTTCCTGAACAGATCTCTGGTTTTTCCTTTTCTGTTATTTTCCTCTATTTCTTTGCATTGTTCATTTAAGAAGGCCCTCTTGTCTCTCCTTGCTATTCTTTGGAAGTCTGCATTCAATTTTCTGTAACTTTCCCTATCTCCCCTGCATTTTGTTTCCCTTCTCTTTTCTGCTATTTGTAAGGCCTCCTTGGACAGCCACTTTGCTTTCTTGCATTTCCTTTTCTTTGGGATGGTTTTTGTTACTGCCTCCTGGACAATGTTACGAGCCTCTATCCAAAGTTCTTCAGGCACTCTGTCCACCAAATCTAGTTCCTTAAATCTGTTCTTCACTTCTACTGTATATTCGTAAGGGATTTGGTTTAGATTATACCTGAGTGGCCCAGTGGTTTTTCCTACTCTCTTCAGTTTAAGCTTGAATTTTGCTATGAGAGGCTGATGATCAGAGCCACAATCAGCTCCAGGTCTTGTTTTTGCTGACTGTATAGAGCTTCTCCATCTTTGGCTGCAGAGAATATAGTCAATCTGATTTCGATGTTGCCCATCTGGTGATTTCCATGTGTAGAGTCGCCTCTTGTATTGTTGGAAAAGGGTGTTTGTGATGACCAGCTTGTTCTCTTGACAAAACTCTATTAGCCTTTGCCCTGCTTCGTTTTGAACTCCAAGGCCAAACTTCCCTGTTGTTCCTTTTATCTCTTGACTCCCTACCTTAGCATTCCAGTCCCCCAGAATGAGAAGAACATCCTTTTTCGGTGTCAGTTCTAGAAGGTGTTGTAAATCCTCATAAAATTGTTCAGTTTCAGTCTCCTCAGCAATGGAGGTTGGTGCATAAACTTGGATTATTGTGATGTTGAAAGGTCTGCCTTGGATACGTATTGACATCATTCTATCATTTTTGAGATTGTATCCCCTTACAGCTTTTCCCACTCTTTTGTTGACTATGAGGGCTACTCCATTCCTTCTACGGGATTCTTGCCCACAGTAGTAGATATCATAATCATCTGAGCTGAATTCGCCCATTCCCATCCATTTTAGTTCACTGATGCCCAGGATGTCGATGCTTATTCTTGCCATCTCCTGTTTGACCACCTCCAGCTTCCCAAGGTTCATAGATCTTACATTCCAGGTTCCTATGCAGTATTTTTCTTTGCAGCATTGGACTTTCCTTTCACTTCCAGGCACGTCCACAGCTGAGCGTCCTTTCGGCTTTGGCCCATCCACTTCATCATCTCTGGAGCTACTTGTACTTGTCCTCCGCTCTTCCTCAGTAGCATGTTGGACGCCTTTTGACCTGAGGGTCCCATCTTCCAGCGTCATATCTTTTATCCTTTTGTTTCTGATCATGGGGCATTCTTGGCAAAGATACTGGAGTGGAATTGCCGGTTCCTACTCCAGGTGGATTGCGTTTAGTCACAACTCTCCACTATGACCTGTCCGTCTTGGGTGGCCCTGCACGGCATAGCCCATAGCTTCTCTGAGTTACTCAAGCCCCCTCGCCACGACAAGGCAGCAATCCATGAAGGGATTGGTACATGTTCTTTAAGAATATCCCACATATGGTTGGAGCTTGAAAAGAATGTGTACACAATGCCAAAGAAATTCAGAGACTGTGTCTCAACACCAACTGCATGCACACAAGCAAGTGTGTGAGTCATTGTTACATGGCACAAACACTGCTTTGGGATTCATATCCAAAATACATTTCTGTACACCACTAATTTGTCCAGCTATAGTTGCAGCATTGTCATATCTTTGGCCGCAACAGTGCTCTAGCTTGAGGCCATCTGCTTGCAACTTGTCACAAATCTGTTTTGTAATGACACCTGCTGATTTCCCGTGTAACTGAATCAAGTCAATGAAAGGCTCTGCCACACTGACTTCTGTATCCTCAATGTGCACATATCGAATCACTTGTGACATTTGGCCAGTGTGAGAAATATTCAGAGTGCTATCAAACACGATAGCAAAATACTTGGCCTTTGCAATTTTTGGAAAGGCGGCAGTTCTAATGTGATCACCGAGAAGGCTGATTAACTCATTCTGGCTCTGCAGAGAGAGATAGAACACAACACAATGTCTGCTGAACTTTGTGAAAATGCTGATTGAGCACTGGGTCATATTTGGCAAGTAACTTGAAAGTTTCTAGGAAATTTCCAGTTACCATCTGGCTTAGATCTTCTGAGTGACCACAGAAGGGTAAGGTCTGCCTGGCTAGATACAGCAGACAAGCATCCTTATTTTGCAGTTCCACTGTCTCTCTCTTGACAAGTTCAGTTTTCAAAGTTTCATCCACAGTTTCAGGGCAATAGTTACACTGCTTTACAGCCAAAATGCTTCCAAAATAAATGTAGTCAAACTTTATTAATTCTTGGTCACTGGGAATGAAAATTATGCTTAAAAGTGTTGATTGGCTCTAGTTTTCAAGATATGTTGTTCCATCAGTATATACAACCTTTGACTTGGGAATGGCAGAGGATAAGTGAGTTATAAAAGGAAGGGGTCTCATTTTAAACCAGAAATGACTAAAGTATTTATTTGACTGGATCTATGAATAAATGTATGACTGGATTTGGACAGTACTTGCTTTTTAGGCAGAACAGTTTTAGCCTGCAACAACATCGACAGTGTGATGGCAGGCCTCAACATTGTTCACAATCCAGATAAATGGAGACTGTTTATTGATTCATCAAAGAGTCTTAAAGCTGTTTTGGTGCATAATGGCAATGTTTTGCCATCAATTCCAGTTGGTCATGCAGTCCATATGAAAGAAATGTATGACAACATGAAACAACTTTTGAGGTGCATAAACTACGGCCAATGTCAGTGGCAGCTTCGTGGCGATGGGAAGGTTGTTGTTCTCTTACTTGGTCTGCAGACTGGATACACAAAGTTCTGCTGTTTTCTCTGCAAGTGGGATAGTTGTGCAAGAGATTCCCACTACATCCAGACAGATTGGCCACTCTGAAAGTTATTGTAGCCTGGGATGAAAAGTATTGAGCATCTACCACTAGTTGAATCAAGGAAGATTTTGCTAGCATCCTTATACATTAAGCTGGATCTGATGAAAAATTTGTCAAAGCCACAGACGAAACACAAGCAGCTCTCAAGTACCTCCATGGAAAATTTCCGAGGTTAAGTGAAGAAAAGATAAAGGAAGGTGTCTTTGTTGGTCCTCAGATTCATGAACTTATTTGAGATGATGCATTTGACCATGCATTGCATGGCAAGGAAAAGGCAGCATGGAAAGCTTTCCAGTTAGTGGCAATAAATTTTCTCAGAAACAACAAGGCAGACAACTACAGGTTGGTGGAAAACCTCCTCAAGGCATACAAAAGTCTTGGTTGCAACATGTCACTAAAGATACATTTTTTTTTTACACTCTCATCTAGATTTTTTCACACCGAACTGCGGAACAGGAAGTGATGGTCACAGCAAACAATTTCACCAGGATATTGCAACTATTGAGTGATGCTATCAGGGCAAATGGAGCCTGACCATGAATGCTTGCAGACTATTGCCGGACAGTGACAAGAGACGCTCCATTTAATGAATACAAGAGACAAACCAAGAAGTGCCAAGTAGACACTGAATAGGACTAAACTATGTGCATAATAGTTTTTTGCCTTTTGTTTTATAATATGTTTTATTTATATAATCCTTTTGCTGATTTTTAAAGTGTTACATAAACAGGACAGGTGAAATATTATGATGTAAAGCAGCCATAAACACATGAAAAGACCTAGGTTTACAATTTCTGATAAAAACTCTACTATCTACACAATATACAGTACATTGACATAAAATGTAAAGAATTTAAATATCTTGGAAACAGTAGCCAATCAGTTGTTTTAAATTTCATATTTGAATTCAGCACATCAAAATACATAATAAATAGCACATTTTATCTCTGAAGCAGATGACTTCTAAAAAATTGTAGACCAGTGTCATCAGTGAAAACTTTTAGGTCAATACTCTCTGGCAGAATATTTGGCTGAGCAGAAGTATACAGTAAGCATCCTTGGGCAAAGCTGTTTCTGCTTCTAAAGCGACAACAGGAATATCAACAGACACTGGATCAGGCTTGTGAGGCTCCTGTGGTGCTGCTGGTGAGCCTGCGGTATTTTCAGCAGTGTACAGAAGGAACCTGTCAAGGCTTCCAGCTAGCTTAGCCAGTTGCTCCTGGTTGATCTTCCTCCTCTTCCTGCCATGTGCACCGGATTCTTTTTCATTTTGCATCACAGCTGACATGGCATATGTGGTATTATGCAAAACTTTTAAGAAAAATATCTATTCACTTTTATGCCTTTTTCCATCTTTACCTTTTACCACTAAGAAATGACTTTACCACAAGAAATGACTAACGCATCAGCAAAACAATGATCAAAGCAAGCAAGCAAGCAAGCAAGCAAGCAAGCAAGCAAGCAAGCAAGCAAGCAAGCAAGCAAATAAATAAATAAATAAATAAATAAATAAATAAATAAATAAATAAATAAATAAATAAATAAATAAATAATGGAAAACTAACCTGTTGGCATACCAGAACAACACAATTCATCAAACCATCAAGCTCCTATTGGCACACATAGACCTGGCAACAGCATCATGATTTAACTCTGTGTTTGAATACTCGATTGGTGGGAACATTACTTAGCAACAGAAGGGGGTGAGGCTATCTAGGTACCCTTTGCAACTTGGTGAAATTATGAATTTTTTAATTATGATTTTTTAAATAAAATTTACTGTACTGGTATATTCAAATGGGAAAATCACGCTATTAATAGGCGTTATGTAATTCACTGCTATCGATTACATGAGGACAGTATGGTTGTAATTAGAGAGAAAAATACTGTAAAATGTTGTATGTGTGTGTTTAGTCGTTTAGTCGTGTCCGACTCTTCGTGACCTCATGGACCAGAGCACGGCAGGCCCTCCTGTCTTCTACTGCCTCCCGGAGTTGTGTCAGGTTCATGTTGGGTGCTTCGCAGACACTGTCCAGCCATCTCATCCTTGGTCGTCCCCTTCTCTTGCCATCACACCTTCCTAACATCAAGGTTTTTTCCAAGGACTCTTTTCTTCTCATGAGATGGCCAAAGTACTGGAGCCTCAGCTTCAGGATCTGTCCTTCCAGTGAGCACTCAGGGTTGATTTCCTTTAGAATTGATAGGTTTGTTCTCCTTGCAGTCCAGGGGATTCTCAAGAGCCTCCTCCAGCACCACAATTCAAAGGCATCAATTCTTCGGCGGTCTGCTTTCTTTATGGTCCAGCTCTCACTTCCATACATCACGACAGGAAAAACCATAGCTTTGACTATTCAGACTTTTGTTGGCAAGGTGATGTCTCTGCTTTTCAAGATGCTGTCAAGATTTGTCATCGCTTTCCTCCCAAGAAGAAGGCATCTTTTAATTTCAGGGCTGCTGTCTCCTTCATGGATTGCTGCCTTGTCGTGGCGAGGGGGCTTGAGTAACTCAGAGAAGCTATGGGCTATGCCGTGCAGGGACACCCAAGATGGACAGGTCACAGTGGAGAGTTCTGACTAAACGCAATCCATCTGGAGTAGGAACTGGCAATGCCACTGCAGTATCTTTGCCAAGAACGTCCCATGATCAGAAACAAAAGGCTAAAAGATATGATGCTGGAAGATGGGCCCCTCAGGTCAGAAGGCGTCCAACATGCTACTGGGGAAGAGTGGAGGACAAGTACAAGTAGCTCCAGAGCTAATTAAGTGGTTGGGCCAAAGCCGAAAGGACGCTCAGCTGTGGACGTGCCTGGAAGTGAAAGGAAAGTCCAATGCTGTAAAGAAAAATACTGCATAGGAACCTGGAATGTAAGATCTATGAACCTTGGGAAGCTGGAGGTGGTCAAACAGGAGATGGCAAGAATAAGCATCAACATCCTGGGCATCAGTGAACTAAAATGGATGGGAATGGGTGAATTCAGCTCAGATGATTATCATATCTACTATTGTGGGCAAGAATCCCGTAGAAGGAATGGAGTAGCCCTCATAGTCAACAAAAGAGTGGGAAAAGCTGTAAGGGGATACAATCTCAAAAATGATAGAATGATGTCAATACGAATCCAAGGCAGACCATTCAACATCACAATAATCCAAGTTTATGCACCAACCAGCATTGCTGAGGAGACTGAAATTGAACTGTAAAATGTTACATGGCATTTATTTACTCTGCCATGTTGAAAAACTGTAGAATGTTCAAACATTGGCAAGGTGTGCTTTTAAAAAAATTCTCATTACTACTTTATTTTTGTTTCTTTTGAAATTTTTGGCCCCTAAGAATTTTGCACCTGTGGCCTCCCCACACTACCCCACCACCCTAGTGGTCTGCCAGAACTAGACAAAATCTGTTGCTTTGCCTCCAAAACTAGACAAAATCAATGTGTGTTTGTTTTTTCAGAATAGTATGGTCCTACTACTTAATTTTGGCAGGCCTTAACCTATGTGAAATTAGAAGAGTTTTAGAATAATACTTGTCAGGAAAGGTTTTTTTCTGGTAGAACTATGCGAACTCTATCTATTTTGGGTTGTTTTTCCAGTAATCACAATATTTAAGGGCAAAGTGGAAGAAGTTGAATTGCCTGTGGACAAAGTAGACATTATCATCAGTGAATGGATGGGTTACTCTCTTTTCTACGAGTCCATGCTGAAAACTGTCATCTTTGCTCGAGACAAGTGGCTGGTAGGTGTCCTGCATCTTTTATTTCTCAGAGCTTTAACAAGTTGCTTCTTGAACCACAGCTAGGGTAGCTGTGGGATCTGGGAAGTTGCAGCCCCGAAAAAGCAACTTTTCTGACTTCCTTTTCAGAAGGATTGAGCCTTCTTTAGCCAGTTCTCCTCCTCCTGTTCTAACCAGCACTATGTTACTGATGTCAGAATGAATGCCAGGCTCTTGAAAGTGCACAGAGAGTGGAATAAACCAAAGATTAGTTCTAACATTTTTAGAATCAAAGCTTTATGTTGAAGTGACAGCTGCCACATTTTTCTGTAGATGTGATTTTTCCTAACGACATTGCTGTAGGGCGGAAGGATCACAAAGACAGGAAAGATAATGGTGACAAGTAGAAGGAGAAGAGAATAAATGGCATGGTTGGGGGCGGGATGCTTGTCTGGTTTTTTGTATGTGCAGTTCAAAAATATAATGTCTTTGTCAGGTGAATAGATTAAGAGATCCATTTCCACACAATTCATCAACAGAAACCTGGAGGGCTTATGTTTCCAGACCGGGCTGCTTTGTACATGGTAGCAATTGAAGACAGACAGTACAAGGACTTCAAAATTCACTGTGAGTACATAGATAATACAGTCTGTCTATACATTTCACTTAAACACATTCCATTTCTAAGCTGCTGTTGCTGTTGCATGGTCCTATGGATGTTTTTTAACTTGTTCCCCAATACTGTAATCTCCTTTTTCAATTTAGATCAAAAATGAAAACAGTCATTTTGGTGGGGGTTAAATATTTTCCAGAAAATATTTAATTGCAAACATATCCGCTGTGAAATCCTGCTCAGTATCATTGCTCCCCTTCACAGCTGCTTTGGTAATATTGTTTCCCATGGCAGCTGCTTCTTTCTCCTTCCAGATTACTCCCATGGATGCAGGTGATCCCAGCCAATCAGAATACTATAAATGGGATGCCATCACATCCTACATATTTAGCTGTTTGGCATTTCCAAAGGCAATTGAAGCCAATTGTGACTGGAAACTAGAGAAGGAAAGAGAGATTATACATGCAATCACTGTATAACCACTGAAAAAAAGATGCCCCCATTTCTCCTTTATCAACGTGTTTGTAAAAATAAGAGAACCTACCACCAATTTTGAGACACATATATGTTCAGTAAATGTAAGTTACAATAACCGAGTAGGTGGGACTCATCAGCCCTGGAAGGCAGCCCATCTAGGAGAAGGAAAACTCCGACTTCAAACCTCCACTGCCTTGTGACTATATCCACTGATGGAAAAGGCTTCGGAAGTAAACCTCGAGGTAAAATCTGGAGCCAGAGTCCCGGAGACAGTTTGTGTCGTTCTGTCAACTCCTGCAATGTCGCTGGAACCAGTTGTATTGGCTCTTGCCTTTCCATTGGACCATTTCAGTGATGTGGAGAGGGAGGATTTGCCGGTTGGGTAACAGCCTATCTTCCATATTATTTTACCCAGGCTTCGTGCCCTGGAGAGGACACTCCAGGTTTGTGTACAGTGTCAAAACGCTAGACGCTGTTCCAAGTCCTCCATACAGAGAACGTTATCATAGTCTCTGGAGACTGAAGGATGCCTATGAAGTTATAATAATGAACATGCTGCTTCAGATTTTGTTTTCCTAGGAAATAAAAGGAACACTTGTGCTGCAAAATGGAAACTAGGGAAATGCATTGGCACTTCGACCCAGTCAGTGCCCACATATGAGCTCACAGATTGCTGCCTGATCCATCCAGTGGAACTTGTGGTCAGCTCACCAAATTCTCATACAGTCTACATTGGATTTGGGAAATCTTCTCACATCCAGGTCCCTCCCCAAACTCTGCTCTCTGATACAGAGAAATACTTCTTTGGCTACCTTCTGAACAAATGCAGAACTAGAAACTCTTCAAGGTCAAGGAATATAATGATGTGCTGTAACCATCCATAACTGAGCAGATGATGCTCTGATTCCCAGTAGGCCTCAAACATTCTCCTATGATTGGACACTGCAGGGAAAACTGGATAATTGGGAGCAAGATGCCTTTCAAGGGACCGAGCCCATCACTGCTGGGGAATCCTTGAACTCATCCCAGGATTCCTCAAAAGACAGTTTCAAAATGCAACTAGTAAGACAACAACAATAATAAATAATAATTACTTGTCATCAGATCAGTTCTGATTAAAGGCAACCCTTTCCAGGGTTTTCTATGTATACTCAGTAGTAGTTTACCCTTCCTTTCTTCTGGGGGCATCATGGGACCATGCGGCTTGCCCAATGCTCTACATGTTGGCTTTTCTTGTGGAAAAAGCTCTCAGCCCCTGGCACCGCAGATAGATACCAAACCACCTGATCTATCCATTAACCGTACTAAAAATGAGGCATTCACTCACCAGAAATTTTGCCTGTGATTTAAGGCAAACTGTATCCATATTTCCTCCAGGACATACATATTATGGGAAAATAGGTGGTGTGAAGTTTGAAGATGTCAGAAATGTAAGATATAATATGAGATAGATTCACTCACTACAGAAAACCACAACCTTTAGCACGCAAGATCTGAGCAGGGCTGTTAATGGGAGCTAAAGAGGCAGTAGGTGGCATGCCTCCAACCTGGGTAGAACTCAGCCAAAGAGATAATATAGCAACTTTCTAACCAGAAAGAATGTTTTCAGAGAAAAAAAAAATCTTTGCTGCAAATGATGAAATGAAGAAATATTGAAATCTTTTAACAAGCAAGTACCCGCTAAGTTCCTGCTGGGAGCACAGAAAGCTCCACCACTGTGCCATGCACTACAAAGCAGTCACAGCTTTCTTTCCTGTCTTTTGCAGGATGCCAATTTATGTCACTTGCTTCCACATGCAGTGTTATTTTTTAAATACTCACACTAACTTTAGAGCCATTCTTCTACTCAGTATATACTACTGCCTACATTCCTGTAATGTTCTTTTTTAAAAAAAAAAATGAAAATAATGGGGCATTCTGTGCTTTAATGGGATATGACTCATTTGATATAAGAGATTTCTTTGTGTATGAAAGGGGCAGGTATTTTTAAGTATACTATTCTTCGTGCTTTATCATAAAAGTGCAGAGCCAGTGTGTGCTTTACCCTAAGGGACTATTTGTTCAAGGATCGACATTCAGCAGCTGAAAAAGCACTTAGTCCATACAGTCATCTGAATGCTTCAAAGAGCCAATGAGTGCAGCTCAGCTTGGGAACATTTGGGAAACAGACCATTTTGCATTTTGTGGTAATGTATTGATCCTCTCTAACTTTGAAGCTGCTACCGAGGTTTGCCAGCTTGGCAGGTATCCATAGATATTAGCACTCATTCTTTGCAAAAGGGCACAATCGACCACTGAAATGAGTATGCACAGCCAATTTCACTGCTCTTGCTGATAAGACCTCCTGAAGGCACAGCATAATTTTACAAAGAAGCTTAAAGACTAAGTGAAGTACAAGTAAAGAAGTAAGAATTTAGAAGGGGAAATTATCACCCAGAAATACCCCCATGGACCCACCCGAGGCCACAGTCTGTATATTAATTTGAAAACATACATTTGATAAACCAGAGCAAAAAAGGGACCAATGGGCTGTTTTCAGCCTGGCATCCTCCCTCCTAGCTTCTCAAAAAGATTTTGGTTTGAGTCTTGGCTATTTCTGGCTTGGAGAGGAAGAGAAATTATATAAAACGGAAGTGCAGTAATTTACCAAGAAGTCACACTGTGTTTGAAATCATGTTCCTTGATATAGTAAATCAGTTAGAGTAGGCCTATTTTAATCAATGGAACTTACAGAAGAGTTGACTCCCCAAATCCCCACTGAGCCTACTCTAGTTATGACTTACTATGCTGAGCAACAGGACTTTAGCCACTAGCTGTAACAGGGTCAGGTATGGTTACCAGTACATGAGCTATCCCTGTCCAGGAAAGCCCATAACTGGCAGATCAGCTGAAGTTGGCCCCAAGCTCTCTAAGCCATAGAGTTGCCCTTGACCTCCAATGGAGATTCAAGAGAATTCCCAGGCTCTGCACCTGCTCTTTCAGCAGGAGTGCAACCCCACTGAGGCCAAGTTGCTTACCCAGTTCTCAGACCAGGAACCACCAATCTACAGATCTTCTGTCCTATCAGGATTTAGTGTCAGTTTATGGACCCTCATCCAGTCCATTGCAGCATCTAGGCATTGATCCTGCTCAACTGTTATGAAATTTACAAATACAGCTGCATGCCTGCATATTGATGGCACCTGACAACAAGTTCCTGGTGATCTCACCTAACATCTTCATACAGATGTTAAAAAGAAGGGGAAACAGAATGGAACCATTTGGAACCCATTGACTAAGAGCTATGAGGCTGAACTGAAATCTACAAAGGCTACTCTCTAGAACCAGATCTGCAGGTAGGAGGGCAATAGTGCAACAACTGAGGGTTCTGACTAGCATCAAGTCTATCCGCCATCACATCTTCTCAAACCGGAACGAGAGGATACAATGAGGGATAGAAATAACACAAATCTTGAAAGTATTGCTCTGATACCAATGCTTTCCTCTAAGATAGGTCTCACTCCAATAGGGCACTTAATGGTCTGAATTATACATGGCCTGAATTATACATTAGGAATGAGCTTTTATTTCTATTACCCCCCCCCCAGCTTAAACCCCATGCAGCTTTACTGAATTTTGACTGACAAAATTTGAGCTCAGCACTTAACAATATTTTAAAAATTCTGAATCTAAAATGTACCCTTTTACTTTAATATTTTAACTAAAAATGTACTGCTTTAGGCTGCAGATAATATGATTTGACAGGCATCAGATATGATATTTAATGGGCTGTCCTGTATTAAGTACCACTGTGTGCATTTTGTCAGAGTCAGAGACTTAAAATCATGTTACTTTAAATACACAGTGTACAGCTTAGGACCAATTTCTTTTTTACACTGAAGTATAGTACAGTATAGGGCTCTGGACCTAGGATTAGGACCATCACGCATGGGTGAAGCAACTCCTAGATCATGTACAATGGTCTCAGTCAGGATGGGAACTCCACATTTGAACAGCAGTATAAAAATGGAATTTCATACTACATGTTTAACATGAAATGCAATTAACCCTGAGACACTGGAATCTTCAACATACTTCAATTGTACTTTCTCTTCTCGTCTTTTCTATTTTTGCTTATTTTCCTCTTTTTGCGTGATTAAAATGCATCACACTTAACATTAGCATACTTTGCAAAGTTACTTGTGTGGACTGCCAATATTTTCCTGTGACTTTTGACCTTACCTTTTGCTTTGACAGGGTGGGAGAATGTATATGGCTTTGACATGACCTGTATCAGGGATGTTGCCATGAAGGAGCCCTTGGTGGACATTGTAGATCCCAAGCAAGTGGTGACCAATGCTTGTTTAATAAAGGTTTGGTGATTTAAAAGTATGAACTTAAGCACTCATTTCCCTACTTATAAGCTGCACAGGCTTGTCCAGCTTTCTTTCTAAAAGCTAATCACCAGCATGCAATCACACCTGAGTTACAGAAGCCTGATATACTGAGTAAGGAAAAGTTGCAGGAATCGACTACATGCTTTCACCCTTCAGGCCGATCCTCCAGTCTCGATATATTGGTGGCCTTACTGTGGTTTTGCTGGAGCCTGAAAGTACTGCTATCAAATGTCTAGTTGGAATGAAATGGAAGTACGTTCATATTCAAGTACAGGAAGAGCATGCCAATCTGGCTCATTTATTTTTTTATTTTTCTTTTGCATCATATGTAAGCTGCCTTTTTCCCAATGAAGCGATGCTAGGTGGTTCACAACATTAAAACAGATTAAATAAAAAACACAATAAACTACACATTAAAAACCAGTTAAATGATAATAGTAATTAAAAAATACATTGACTGATTTAAAACATTTAAAACTTTAAAAGCAGACTTACTCAGCTAAAAAGCAGCATTCAGGGACTCAGTTATAGTTATTAAAAGCCTGCCTGATGAGGTGGGTCTTCAGCTGTTGACAGAAGGATAAAAGGAAGGGGACCAGCCTTCCACAACCTGAGAGCAGCCACACAAAAGGCGTGTCCTGGTGTCCCCATCAAATGGAATAACCGAATGGGATAACAGAAACATATTGGGATGACCTGGATACCGCATGTTTCCCTCAGACATATCTTGCAGCCAGGTGCTGCAGGACCCAGTTTCAGGTTAGGATAGAGGGATGAGTAGTCTTTCAAGATCTGCTGTCGCTGCTTAGATGTTCTGTCTGAGAGTCTTCCAATCTAGAATATCTGTACAGAATGTTAAGCACCTGAGATAGAATATAGGTTCTAGAACTATTAGCCATAGGGAAATTAACACATTTCTGTGTTAATTCTGTGTTGTTCTGTGTGGGGTAAAAAAACCACACTACTCTCCAACATCCATGCTACATTAATTGCACAGTGTATTTAAAATACTGAGCAAAGTTGGTGAAAATGGTCTCAGAAGTAATGTTGATGGTCTTGAGGTTTTAGGTCTTGGGCAGCATTCATGCCAGGACCATCCTGAATTGGTCAGCTCAGGATTTCAGGGCTGCATAATGACTGTGGGACTATCTCGGATTGTAACAGGCTTGATGCCTGTGGATGGGCATAGGTCAGATGGTGTTTCTCTACTGATTTGGGAAAGATGACCTGGGATGGGAAGGCTGACAGTAAATCTCTTGCCATCACTGTATCATCAGGACTGGCTGTCATGCTGCCTCCAAATTCTCCAGGGTTAGTTGGACCAGTTTTGATGTTCTTCTCTGAGAAGCTTGTAGATCCAAATGATGTCTGTAAAAGTTTCCCACTATTTTTGTCCTGCCGAGGTCCTAGAAATGTCTCCCTCCTTTCATGAGGAGAGGAATGATCCTGTGACAGCAGGTCATTTTAAGCTAAGATTTAAAAGAAAAATCATCCAAACTTATGCCACATATCACTCATTTCATTAAAATTTGTGATACAAATTCTCTTACACGTTATCTTCTATCTGATCCCCCTGTGTTATGCCTTTCTGTGGCCCAACTGCCTAATCTTTGGGCTACTTGGCTACCACTGTAGGAAATTGGAAATAAAAGTAACAGAGTGGACTGAGCTGAACTGATTGGAGAAAAATGGTTTCTTCGTGAAAGGGGCCATACCCTTCTCTTCTACTGCAATGAGCCTCTGACAGGGCGGGGGGAACGACAAAGCAGGACCATTTCTTGAAACTCCATGAAAAAAAGTAACAGCATAATTACATTTAAAATGCATCTTTTTCTGAGATTTCAACAATGCAACCAACATTCCCTGTTCAGTTTGAGACTGTTATTTGAAAACATTTGGTTCTTGCTATTCTAAATAATATAGCAGATTTTTTTAAAAAAAAGAAAATTATTTTTTTGTCTGGGTAAATTTATTCTGAGTCCTCTAAATGGCCTCTTTCTCTTCCTCCCACCTCAACATAGGAAGTGGATATTTATACAGTGAAGCTGGAGGAACTGGCGTTCACCTCTGCATTTTGTCTCCAGATTCAGCGCAATGACTATATTCATGCCTTGGTCACATATTTTAATATAGAATTTACCAAGTGCCATAAGAAAATGGGATTTTCTACAGGTAAGTTTGCACTCTTGATTTTCTACCTGCAGCTTTTCGTGGACAAGTGGATAATTAACCCCTGGTCGATTTCTGTAACAGGTCCTTCACCTCTTGGTAGGCATGTAATGCTGGTAGGTGGAGGGAATGGAGTTGAAAAGGGTCAATTCAGCAGTCTCTGGGTTATGGAAAATTCAGTGCACCAAGACCCTGTTCTGCTCCAGCTGGGCATTATATTGTGTATTCAGGACATACATACCTCTTTGCTGTCTTGTCTGATTGGTTTATCCTACCAGGTTTCTTGGCTAGGCTGGGCTCTCTTTAGCCATTCTCCTTATTGCAGCCGGAGGGGCTTATCTTCACATCACCTTTTTACCTCAGTCTGATGCTAATTTTTATTGCTCAGCTAATCACTCAATGTTCCATTCTCCTCCTTTTCTTCTTCAGTTAAGTATTTTCCTTTGGGTTCAAGCTGTTGTGGAAAGTTGAAGACTTAGTGTCCTTCAGAGTGGCAGGGCATGAGTTAAGACATCTGGTTAGATACATAGCCAGCAATTTGCAGTGAGGCCCCAATAGACCATATTTTGCTGTGTATAGAACAGGAAGAATTTCCAAAATGAAACGTAAATTTAAAAGCTCACTTTTTGTTTTCATTAAAAATGTATGTCGCCAGCAGTGTACCAACCAGATTCTTACTCTAACCAATAAAAAGCATATAGTTTGGCACACTGAGCCTTACTGCTCTATCTGAGTTCTCCATGGGCTAGCTTTAAAGATGTTCCAGAAATTTTACCTGATACAAAATGTAGCTATTGAAGTACTAGTAGGTCCTAGATGGTGAGGTGATTTGACACCTATGTTATACTGGTCCCACCATTTGCCAGCACATGTCTGAACCCAACTCAAAATTAACATTTGAAGATTTAAATCAAGGGTGGGAGATCTCAGTGGGAGGGCCATTTTTCAGATTTGCTGGCAGCCTAAGGGTTGCACTACCAAGAGGCAGGACTAAAGGGATTAATTTGCATATTGATTTATTATTACAGTATGTACTCAAGTATAAGCTTAGTTTTTCAGCACAATTTTTTTTGCTGAAAAAGCATCCCCCTCGGCTTATACTCGAGTCAATGTCAAAATTACATGTTCTCCCCTGCACTGTGCGTGTTCTCCAGACTCCCCCGCTCATCTACAGGCGCCTGCAGCCTCTGTGGTTGATCCAATAACCTGGGTTAAGTACACTGCATTTCCACTTCCAGGACACTCCCATCCTCCTCCTTCTGCACATTCTATGTACCCACCTTCCTCCTCCATCCTCTGTTTCCCTCCATCTTGTTACGCAGCAGTAGAGCAGTAGATAAGGGCAGGATCCGTTATGAGTCCTCCCTCCGCAGGCAGTGAAGTGTGTCTCACAGCTCAGAAGGGCAGTATCTTCAAAAAAAAAATCCCTACTGATGCCGCAATTAATGTAATTTTATTGGTATCTATTTTTATATTTGAAATTTACCAGTAGCTGCTGCATTTTCCACCCTCGGCTTATACTCGAGTCAATATGTTTTCCCAGTTTTTTGTGGTAAAATTGGGGCCCTCGGCCTTTTTTTGGGTTGGCTTATACTCGAGTATATATGTTGTTTAGTTTTTAATAACTAATGCAGTATTGGTATACTATAAAGCTTGCTATAATGGGTTTTTGTTAAATGAAAAATCAGTTATAAACTGAAAAAGCTCCACTCCACCCTCTAGTGGACATTCATTTAAATTAAAAAATTTAGGGGATGTGGGACAGAAGAACAGATACTACCCTGTTTCCCCCAAAATAAGACCTAACCTGAAAATAAGCCCTAGTATGATTTTTCAGGATGCTCATAATGTAAGCCCTACCCCAAAAATAAGCCCCAGTTAAGTGAAACCCTGCCCTCCACCATTTGACAGCATCGTGCGGCAACCAGAAGAAGAAGACACGACTGCATTTGAATAAATGTAGAGTATTGTACATGAAAATAAAAATAAAACAACCCCTGAAAATAAGCCCTAGTGCATTTTTGGGAGCAAAAATTAATATAAGACCCTGTCTCATTTTCGGGGGAAACCGGTAATAGTGGTGATAGTGGTTAGAAATTACATAGGGAGCTTCACGGTGAGCTTTCAAGATATGTTTGGTCAGATTTAGCGCAAATTGCCTGTCAGTGTGTTATGTCCCATGAGCATAATTGCCTTCAGTGTAGATGTGCACCAAGATACCCCCTGAGGTCTGCACATGGAAAGAAGGTGATTAGGCATGATCATGTCAACTGCTAGGGAGACCTGCATATCTCCAGTTAAATATTAGATCATCCTCATTTCACATATGCAGACAATGGGCTATGAAAACTGGGTTGTATCAAATATAGCTTTTAAGTTATTTCATCTGTCTAATTGGTTCTAAAAATAGTGTAATGTGCATCAGAGTTTTGAACACTGATAATTCCAGAGAGAAGATAAATCTGTCTCCTTTTGTAGCTCCAGATGCTCCTTATACCCATTGGAAGCAAACAGTGTTCTACCTGGAGGACTACCTAACTGTAAGAAGAGGTGAAGAAATCTATGGAACCATATCCATGAAACCAAATGAAAAAAATGAGGTAAGTTATTCGCATTGAGGTGACTAATTTGGAGCAGCTTTTTTGCAGGCATTTCCCACTCATATATTAATGAATCAAAGGGAGTTGAAATAATACCTGGACCTCATATACATATTCATTTTTATTGCTGTAGTTCTGGGACTACATATACAGTGGTGCCTCGCTTAATGAGCGCACTGTACAACGACGAATCCGCATAGCGATCCCCTTTTCGGGATCGCTAATGCGGAGGCATACCGATCGTCCCAATGGGCAAAACTCGCATAGCGAAGATCGGTAAGCGTTTCTTTTACCGATCTTCGCTTTGCGATGCCCGTGGATCAGCTGTTCGGCGGTTCTAAAATGGCCGCCGGATGCCCGAAATGGCCGCGCGCAGCATTTTCACGCCCTCCCCTCGCTTACTGAGGGCGCGAAAATGGCTGCCACTATGGAGGAAACTTCGCTGAACGGTAAGTTTAGGGCCCATTGGAACGCATTAAATGATGTTTAATGCATTCCAATGGGTTTTTATGTTCCGTTCAGCGATGTTTTCACATAGCGAGGGTTAATCCGGAACGGATTAACCTTGCTATGCGAGGCACCACTGTATACCTTTGGGTAGTGTGGGCGGCATATAAATTAAATAAATAAATAAATAAAATAAATTTCTAAATCCAGCACAGAAACCTATAGAAAGTGAAAAGGATACTTTTATCACATACAAAGTGGAGCTGTGTAGGAGAATATCTGTCTTTAGCATGCACTGCATCCTCCCGCCAGAGAGGAAAATTTTGCATCATTTTCCCAGTAAAGGGAAAGTAGAATGATAAAAATAAAACAAAAGTCAGTGTCTCTTATCTCTCCTCCAAACACTTCTTTGTTGTGCTTTCCAGCATAGCACTGTCAGATAAGCACTGAAGTTTCATAACTTGTTATATTAGTTCTGTGCTGTGTCGCTTTTAAAAAAAAGACAGCCCACTGCAGGATGCCCACCACTTCCCCTTTGGACCAATATAGGTAATCACATATACGAGAAATTGGGGTGGGATGCAGGACAACGTGAAATGAATAGCTACCAAAAAACCCAAAACACTAGGCCTCACTGGCTAAACAAAAAGCAACAAACGGCCACGAAGAAAGAATGGGCTCACTCATGATTACCTGCCCATCATGTAGATAACAGAAAACACATTGAATTTAACCATGCCAACCCTGGCACACACCACAGGGTAAATTGCAGTGTAGTCACACCCTGAGCTGAGTGGAAAGGAGGGAGATTTTAGAAACCTTAACAGTTTTCACATCCTGTACCAGATATTTTTAATATAGCCCATCCCAAAGTGGATGAAGCCACATCAATATTGTAAACATTTTTTCTTCACTAATGTCAGTCAGTAGCCACATTAATTAAGTTATGTACAATTGTGGAGTCATCATTGCCACCATATAAATCATGATTGGCTAGGACTATCCATTGACTAATTTAGAACATTTTGCAGTTTCTTTATTGCCTCCTTCACACTCAGTGGTACCAGGCACACAGTCAGATTTACAGGCCAAGGCAGGGATGAAATAAAGTTAAAACAAAAGGAAAACAGATAACACTACATAAATTGAATGCCTAATTATGGCATACTCCCTTACTCTGAAAATCAGCCACATGCCCTCCAAATGGCTAGCAGAGTGGTAGTATTTTTTGTAGGCAGAATTCCAGAACAGCCTAGCTGATATGGGGAGAAAGAGCTGACCTTCATAAAAGCTCTGCAGATGCTTTTGTGGCAGAGTATGAAATTTTTATGTCCTAAATAACCTCTAGCTATGAAGCAGAAAAAAATCAGGTCCCTAAAGAGCAGAATTAGCTTTAAGTCTCCTCACTCCCAGTAGACTAACCCTTATTGGTTAGTCTACCTCAACTGGCATTTATTGTCTCAACAACTCATTCAGAGACACTGGTAAGAGAAAAGAATAAAAGGTTCCGTTTTACTCACATTTCGAATAGATTAAAAATAAACAGCATTCTGTAGAAAAATATTAACTGGTTACATAAACAGAGTTTAACTGACTAGCTAGTTTTATGACTAAAATCATGACTTGCTGACTGACTACATAGGTTTGCTTTCAGGCTGTCTGGCTGAAAAAAGTCAGGGAAAAATTCTTGAATAGAAAGGCACAGCTCTCTTCAAAATTCTGAGGCAAAGAGGGAACAATTAGCTGCTATTGGATTGTTTGACAGTCACCCCAGTCCAGAAATATCCCTCCCAGCCAAAAGCTCTTAAAGGCAACATACAGAGTTGTCATAATTCCAACAGTAAGCAATTACTGTGATTGTGCATGACCTCAAATAGAGGTGATGTCCCTTTAAGTTGTTGATGTGCATCAGTTCTACCTGTGTGTAAGGGAACCCTGACTTTTGAAGATGGTTGGACTGACCATAGTGCCGATTCCCATTCTCACCCCCACCCTCCTGATAGCCTGAAGAGGAACATCTAAAATATACAAAAGGCTCGTAAGGGGATTTCTTGGAGCCTAGAAACCATGGGAGCAAAAATATGAACCTTACAGTATACATGCATCCCTGGCACAGGATTGTTGTGGATTCTTTCAAACTCACAACTTTCTGCAAATGTGTATGTCTTTCTAGGCAAAACTGAAATACAGATGACATGTAATATCTTTATTATTACATAGAACTAATGAGTGGTTCAAGTATTACAGAAACCAGTAGCTTGAGCACATATAAAAAGGAGTACAGTATTTAGACCCATTCACCTGCTCCATTACTGTTTTCTTCATGGCATCATTGCCAAATCTGAAGAGAAGATGTGTGTAGGGTTTCTATGGGAACAAGAACTCATATATTCCTGGATTTTAGCATCTTCATTGATCCTACACTGGAACGGGAATCTTTACTCTTCAGACTTCGCAATAAACAAGTGTTAGAAGTGATGATGGAGGCAAGTTCAAACCACTAGATTCTATGACACCTGAATAAGGCTGCTGTTAAAGTAATATTTACACCTCCTGTGACATATTTATTATTCCTGCCCATTTTATAAAAGTTGCCTAAGGCTATCTTACAGCTGGGGGAAATTCTGACCTAGAGGCTTTTTAGTTCTTAAACACTATACTGCCCTACATTACTATAGTAACTAACGTACTACAACATCTTATCTCTGAATCTTCATTACAGCGTGACCTGGATTTCACAGTAGATTTGGATTTTAAAGGGCAGCTGTGTGAAACTTCAATATCTAATGAATATAAAATGCGCTAACAAGCAGCTCTCTTGAAAAGAGAAGAACAATTATTCTTGGTCTGTCCCCCTCGAGCTGGGAACCATCCCTTGCAGGACTCTGAAATCTCTGAAGTTCTATTTGTGATGGAAAGTCTGTAGTCTCTCCTTCTTGCAGAACAAAGTGCCAAGTAGGCTCTCTCTGTGTGTGTATGTTTGTGTGTGTGTGCGTGTGTGTGTGTAAGAGGGCTAACATGAATGTATAACATTCTATCTACATAAAGCTTTTGTCTATACATAAAGTAGCTATGCTTTCTCTTTTCTGCTTAGTTTTAAGACATAATTTTTAAAATCCACACTATGACTTATATTAATTATCTTTCTCCCCCCCCCCCCACGAAATTTTGCATGCTGTCTTTCTTACCAAAATGGCCTCTTAGGATTTACTGTTGTGAGTAGATGGCTGAGATTATACTGAGTATTAAAATATAGAGCAGCATTGTCTTTCAGAAGAACCGTATAGTCTGAAAACAGGAATTTGCTTTGTAATTGTTTTGTTTCTGATTCATGTGTAGCTGGGATATTAGATTGCAATCTTTTGAAATCAGTGGAATGTAAATGAGCAAGAGCTTTGAATGAGGTTCAGGATCTTGTTTCCTTGTTTATTGAACTTCTGGAGTAACAATTTTCAACCTGTTTGTGCAAGCTAGGAGATGATTTCAAATACACATATCCTGCTCTTAGCTAAAATTAAAGACTATATTTATTGTTGGTCTCCATTTGATGCCTGTAAATGTGGATTTGGTTCCTGGTTCCATTACAGTAGATGGCTGTCTCTATAACCCACTGGTTAGCCTTTGGGAAAACTGTGCTAACAGTAGCAGCAGTAGGGGAAACAGAAAATAACTACAGCAAAACTTCCATTTACATTCTGGTATGTTATGATTGGAAAATGCATGGAACCCTCTCAAAATGCACCATCTGATATTTAAACATGATGCATACACACAGTCATGCTTTAGGAAATGGTGTTTCTTTATTGCTACATAACTTCTTAATAAACAAAAGCTTTGTATTTATTCATCAATGCTTTTCTTATTTATCCAGGACAAAATAGCATACATTTTCCTCAATTTGCCATACTGATGCAGCAAATGTCACCTTTACCAGTTTATGAATTTAAGTAAATGACAAAGAACAGGCTGCTCCCCAGTGTAAATAACCTCAGGACTGAGAAAAACTGGAGCCATCAGTGTCAGGAAAATAAGCCATACAAGCATCAGAAAATGAAATATGACGAGGGATAATTGGCTATGGCTCCATTGCCAAACCTGAAAGCACAAGCAGTCCATGACTGGAGGAGAGATGGCACCTCATCCTGAAACGGTAGGGTGGACCCCTCCTGCTCTCAGATCATTGAGCTGCAGGGCTCAAGAGTGAATTCCTTCTGGCTGGAATATATGCTTGCAGGAAACGTGTGCCTTTGAATGATTTTAAATCATGGTTTTAGGATTGTTAAAGAACAGCCTGTGGCCTACATTGACGACATAGGGATCTTCAGCAATACCTGGGAAGATCACCTGAAACACCTGGAGTTAGTGCTGCAGAGGTTAAGTGCAGCAGGGCTAACAGTAAAGGCGAGCAAGTGTCAGCTGGGTAGCCCAGAAATAAAATACTTGGGTCACATGGTAGGGGGAGGAGTGATAAAACCCCTAGAGGCCAAGATAGAAGCAGTTCGTGATTGGCCTAGACCCAACACCAAGAAAAAAGTCAAATCCTTTCTTGGGTTGGTGGGCTACTACAGAAAGTTCATCCCGAGGTTTAGCGAGATTTTTTTTTCTTTTGCCTCAGAACCAGCCTTCTATAGATTGCTGCTGTTCTTTCAGCACTAACTTGCAACTGTTGCCAGCCAGAGTCCACCCCCCTCTGCTAGGCCTCTCAGCAGACAGGCTAGATCACTGCTACTTCACTCAGTTTTGCCTCAGCGTTTTCCCACCAAAACAGGTTGCCTCAGAGCTCCCTAATCTAGTCCCACCAATCTGAGGTTACACGTTCTTCCACTAGCCTACCTCCCCGTGAGGTAAGCCTAGAAGATTACCTACGCACTCTCAGATTGTCCCTGACTAGACCCCCCTTGCTCTGGGCACACTTGCCAAGGCTTTGCTGGACCACTGGACAACTGGACCAGTCGTATCCCACACGCTGGACACCAATCAATGTGACAACCCCAGACCTACTGGAGGATGCCACAGTTTCACTAAGCTGCCACCAACCATTCCCTGTAAGGAGTCACACAGACCCGGAATGGATTTTTAACCAATAAAGGAATAAGGTTTATTTAAATAACACACAGGGAAAATAAAATGATCAAGTGAATAAGATACAGTAACGTGGCTTAGTCTCAATCATACATACACCAGTTTGGTTCACACAGAACACCTTTAAATAAAGCACAGAGCCTGAACCTATCAGTTCTGGCTACCCATAAAGACACCTGAACCTATCAGGTTGGTACTGACTGACACACAGTAGTACCCTGTCTGACACACAGACTCCTACACCAGCTTCTTCTCTCAGCTCTCCTCCAGCTTCTCCTTCTGCTTCACACAAACTCCACATATATATACAGTACAGCCCCTCCTCCTGATGTCCCGCCTTCCATTCCCCATAGGATGGAACTTTCCCTCCAAACCCATGACAGACAGGTAACATCAGTGCTGTATGTAACACCTCCCCTCTTTATAAGTTGTTTTGTAGGGGGAAAGCTAAAGTGCTTTTCTCCAAAAAACAACCTGGATCCAAAACATACAAAAACAGTTATACAATAACATACAATACCATACTTACTCTAGGATAAACATATCTATTAGGCATTTAAACATTTACCATTTACAATACATCAAGTTACCTTTATTCATACAAACCAGGCATGTTTAATAAACAAGTACATTTAACCTTTAGGTCACCAAAATATATACATAGTCCATGTTTCTTCCGCCGTCTTCATTCTTCGGGTCTTCTTGACAAGGCGTCAGCAACACAGTTCACTGACCCTCTGACCACCTTCACTTCAAAGTCATAGTCTTGCAGGTTTAAAGCCCACCTCATAAGTTTACTATTGTGGGTTTTCATTGTCTTTAACCATTGCAATGGTGAATGGTCAGTGCACAGAATAAAATGTCTTCCCCAGATGTAAGGCTTGGCCTTCTGGATCGCGTAGACTATGGCCAGGCACTCCTTTTCCACGGTTGCCAAATGTCTCTCACCTTTCTGGAGTTTCCTACTCAGGTAGGACACTGGATGCTGGTCACCATTCTCATCCTCCTGGCAGAGAACTGCTCCTACCCCGCTGTTAGACGCATCGGTGTAGATGATGAACTCCCGGTCGAAGTCTGGAGCACGCAGCACTGGATAGTTGATGAGGGCCTCCTTCAACCTCTGGAACGCCTCCTCACAGTCGCTGGTCCACGGGATGCGGTCATCAGTCTTCTTCCTCGTCAGATCGGTCAGCGGAGCCGCAATCTCGCTAAACCTCGGGATGAACTTTCTGTAGTAGCCCACCAACCCAAGAAAGGATTTGACTTTTTTCTTGGTGTTGGGTCTAGGCCAATCACGAACTGCTTCTATCTTGGCCTCTAGGGGTTTTATCACTCCTCCCCCTACCATGTGACCCAAGTATTTTATTTCTGGGCTACCCAGCTGACACTTGCTCGCCTTTACTGTTAGCCCTGCTGCACTTAACCTCTGCAGCACTAACTCCAGGTGTTTCAGGTGATCTTCCCAGGTATTGCTGAAGATCCCTATGTCGTCAATGTAGGCCACAGTAAAGTCACTGAGCCCTGCTAAGGTCTGGTCCATCAGCCTTTGGAATGTGGCTGGTGCATTTCTGAGACCAAAGCTCAGGACTCTAAACTCATAGAGACCAAAAGGGCTGCAAAAGGCGGTCTTTTCTTGATCCCTGGGATCAATTCTTAATTGCCAATATCCCTTTACCAGGTCCAATGATGAAATGAACCGACAACCCCCTATGGTTTCAATCAGGTTGTCTAGCCTGGGCATTGGGTAGGCATCAGGAGTGGTTACGCAGTTTAATTTCCTGTAATCTACACAAAACCTAATGCTCCCATCAGGCTTGTCTACTAGGACTATCGGAGAGGACCAAGGACTAGACGAGGGGACGATTATGTTCTCCCTAAGCATCTCGTCCAGCTCCTTCCGCACCTTGTCCCTATAGGGTCCCGTTACTCGGTATGGGGATACTGCCTGCGGGGGTGCATCCCCTGTGTGGATCCGATGCATCACTCCCTTCACTATCCCCGGCTTATTGGAAAACACCTTTTGATATTTGATGAGCAGCATTTTTAGTTCTTGCTGCTGGTCTTGGGTGAGTGCAGGACTGATCTTTACCTCCTCTGGGTTGTATTTTACTTCCCCTCTACCCTCCCAGAAGGGTAATTCAGCTTCCTCACTCTCAGCTGCTTTTATTGCAAATAAAACCCTCTGTTCCCCTCTGTAGTAGGGTTTTAGGGCATTCACATGTACCACCCTCCTTGCTTGGTGTTCCTCCTGCTCTATTAGGTAGTTCAGATCTGACATCTTTGAAATGACCCTATATGGTCCTGCCCATTTGAGCTGCAGTTTGTTCTCTCTGCAGGGCCTAAGCCAAAGCACTTCCTCCCCTGGGTCAAAGTGCCTCTCCCTGGCTTTGTGGTCATACCATGTTTTCTGTCTGACCTTCTGAGCTTGCAGGTTTTCTGCTGCTAGCTCTAGGTTTCTCTTTAGGTCATTCATCAAGGTGTCTATGTATGTCACAACGTCTTGTGGGTCATCCTGGGTGATCTGCTCCCAATTTTGTTTGATCAAATCAAGTGGCCCTTTCACCCTTCTCCCAAAAAAAGTTCAAACGGACTGAACCCGGTACTGGCTTGTGGCACTGATCGATAAGCAAACAAAAGGGATTGCAGCTTCTGGTCCCAATTGTTTGGATTCTCTGCCAAGTAAGCCCTAATCATGCGCATCAGAGTCCCATTGAACTTCTCTGTTAACCCATTACTTTCAGGGTGATAGGCAGTGGTTTCCTTGTGTTTAATTCCACAGATTTGCCACAACCGTTTCATGAGCTTCGATGTAAACGATGCGCCCAAATCTGTGATTATTTCTGAGGCAAATCCCATCCTGGACATATACCCCACCAAGGCATCTGCCACTGTGTTAGTTTCAATGTTAGTCAAGGGAATGGCTTCAGGGTACCTCGTGGCATGGTCCACAATGGTGAGAATGAACCTGTTCCCCCTCTTTGTGGCCTTGGGCAAAGGTCCCACAATATCCACCCCTATACATTTGAACGGAGTGTCAATCACAGGCAAAGGGCACAACTTTGCTTTGGTCCTGTCACGGTTATTCCCCTGCCTCTGACACACATCACATTGTTTACAGAACTCCTTGATCTGCTTCCCTATTTCAGGCCAGTAAAAATTCTGTGTGATTCTTTGCTGTGTTTTGTTCACCCCTAAGTGCGCAGCAAACATGTCAGCGTGCCCCCTTTGTAAGATCATGGGGCGATACTTTTCAGGTACCACTATCTGACTTCTGATCCCATCTCCCCCTTTTGAGATATTCCTCAGGGTCTCTCTATATAAAATTCCCTTTTTCTCTCGAAATCTCACTGGGGTTTCAGGTGTTAGCTGGGCGTCTGTCACCTTTTCAAAACACTTTTGGAGAGTGGCGTCTGCCTTTTGCTCTTGGCCAAATCTGCTGTCTGTGGTTAAGGTTTCCACCACAGCTTCGGAACTCCCCTCTGCTTCCGTCTCGGGCTCATCAGTGCCCCCCGGAACTGTCCCCGTGGTAGCTTGTGAACGTGTAATCACTAGCACCCGTTTCACATGTTCAGCCAGGTCATTTCCCACGAGCACGGCTGCTGGCAGAGTCGATGAAATCGCTAGCCGCCAAACTCCCCTCCAGCCTTGGAAGTTCACAGGTACCTCAGCTACTGGCAGCGATATCACCTGTCCCTCAATCCCTGCCACCTTTAGGCTCTCATTCGGGATTATATACTCCCTAGGAATAATATCTGGATGGCACAGGGTCACCTGGGAACAAGTATCCCTTAACCCCCTATACTGATGGTCAAGTATTCCTACGTCCACCCCTGCGGTTTCAAACAACTGCGAATCTGTTCTCACTAGCAAGCAGCGCTTGACCTCCACAAGAGGACCATTTTCCTCAGCCTGATCAGCAGATGTAACTGTTCCAGATTGAGTAGCCATGGCAACAGGCTCCCTCAGTGGCAAGGAGCTTTGCTCTTTCTGGACACAGAACACAGCTTTTGGCTTGGTTCCACTCAAATCATGAGGCACATTTCCTTTTAGCTGCTTTAATTTCTCACACTCTGAGATTAGATGGCCCTTTCCTTGACAGAAATAACATTTTCTGCTGTACTTGGAGTCTTTCTCATCTGGTTTTGGTTTTCCCTCCAAAATCTGAGGTCTTGGTTTCATGTCTGAGGGCTTCCCGTCACCATGGGCCCCTCCCACTTGCTGGTTTTTCCCTGGTCCCTGAGAGTACTTGCTGTAGGTTTCTTTGGGTTTACCTACAGATTTCCCCTCACCTAAGAGCTTTCTTATTTGGGAAATAAAATCTGCGATCTCTGCCGCTTCGGCCACAGATTTCGGTTTCCTTTCCCTCACTTGGAACTTCAGTTCCCCATGCAGGACTGAATAAAACTGTTCCAGCGCTATCAGGTCTTTGAGCTGCTGAAAGGTCTCTGTCCCCTCCTGAGATAGCCATTTCTCTAGCAGCCTCACCAGTTGGGCCCCCACTTGGGTAAAAGTCTGCTCTGGTTTCTTTGTGAGTGACCTGAATCTCTGCCTCAGCTGTTCCGCATTTATCCCATGTCTGGCAAACACCAGTTTTTTAAACTCTGCGAAATCTTTCAGCAGTTACTCTGGCATCTCTGCATAGACTTCTGCCAGGCTGCCACTGATTAAAGATCGCATGATGGTCATCTTCTCAGTTTCCCTTACTGAGAAGTCCACAAACGCCCTTTCCACTAGGGAAAAGAACACCTCAGGGCAATCTCCCTTGTGGTATACAGGGAATTTCTTCAGGTCAGTTTTAGACAATTGGCCTCCCTCAGAATCCCTATTGTTATTATTATTCTGGTTCATCATTTCCAATTTTCTTAACTCAAACGCCATCCTTTCTTTTTCCAGAGCGATTTTCTCTCTCTGCAATTCCAATTCAAATTGTCTTTGTTTCTCTCTTTCCCTTTCCTCCATTTCAAATTGCCTCATCCTCAGTTCATGCTGTTGGACTATGAGCATTTTTCTGAGTTCTGGGTTCTGTTCTCCCGTGCTGTCCTCCTGCACTGAGCCAAATTCATCCTCAGAACCTTGGTCTACCTGGGGTTCCCTCGCTTCACCCATTTCTGCCATTTGGCTTCGAGTCAAGGGCATAATCCCCCCCAAAACAGGCTGCTTTCAAAAGTCAAGCCTCAAAATAAAGCGACCACTTCTTTTTTTTTTCTTTTGCCTCAGAACCAGCCTTCTATAGATTGCTGCTGTTCTTTCAGCACTAACTTGCAACTGTTGCCAGCCAGAGTCCACCCCCCTCTGCTAGGCCTCTCAGCAGACAGGCTAGATCACTGCTACTTCACTCAGTTTTGCCTCAGCGTTTTCCCACCAAAACAGGTTGCCTCAGAGCTCCCTAATCTAGTCCCACCAATCTGAGGTTACACGTTCTTCCACTAGCCTACCTCCCCGTGAGGTAAGCCTAGAAGATTACCTACGCGCTCTCAGATTGTCCCTGACTAGACCCCCCTTGCTCTGGGCACACTTGCCAAGGCTTTGCTGGACCACTGGACAACTGGACCAGTCGTATCCCACCGCTGCCACCAATCAATGTGACAACCCCAGACCTACTGGAGGATGCCACAGTTTCACTAAGCTGCCACCAACCATTCCCTGTAAGGAGTCACACAGACCAGGAATGGATTTTTAACCAATAAAGGAATAAGGTTTATTTAAATAACACACAGGGAAAATAAAATGATCAAGTGAATAAGATACAGTAACGTGGCTTAGTCTCAATCATACATACACCAGTTTGGTTCACACAGAACACCTTTAAATAAAGCACAGACCCTGAACCTATCAGTTCTGGCTACCCATAAAGACACCTGAACCTATCAGGTTGGTACTGACTGACACACAGTAGTACCCTGTCTGACACACAGACTCCTATACCAGCTTCTTCTCTCTGCTCTCCTCCAGCTTCTCCTTCTGCTTCACACAAACTCCACATATATATACAGTACAGCCCCTCCTCCTGATGTCCCGCCTTCCATTCCCCATAGGATGGAACTTTCCCTCCAAACCCATGACAGACAGGTAACATCAGTGCTGTATGTAACACAGCCCTCTTTCCCCCTCCTTTCCCTTTTTGTTTTGCTTGAACTAGTTAGGAAAACCTAACTAGTTCAAAAGCATAAGTAGATGCTTCCAACTTCTTCTCAAGACCACACCAGAGGAGGGGAGGGGGAGTACTTGAGAGCCCAAGGTTGGTGCATGGTCATTTATGTGGTACTAAACCATAGCTAACCCTGGTGCCTGAACTGGCCCAGCACGTAGCAAGTCTGCACATCTTCTACACACTTAGCTGAGGACTACATATCTCGAGACTCTAAACTGTGTAGCCTGTAAGAAAGTGAATAAATATTGTGATGCTTGGCCTGGGTCTAAGTGGGTCTTCCAAGTGCTTTGGTGGTTTTGACAACTTGGCAGTGTATTATCATTTGTGACTCTCCGTACCTCTCAGCCATGGTCACAAATGGCTTAGGCCTGTTCAGGCTGTT
The DNA here is from genome assembly GCF_051106095.1 of Pogona vitticeps. NCBI lineage: Eukaryota > Metazoa > Chordata > Lepidosauria > Squamata > Agamidae > Pogona > Pogona vitticeps. The sequence goes on along the minus strand of NC_135787.1, from coordinate 96,475,246 downwards.
TATTTGACAGATTTACTTTGTACACCATTTGCTTTCATATGCTCCAAGTGGGGTAGCTTTATTGTAAAAAATCTAATTCAACACATTCAGATAGGAGTGTCCTTGAAATCCATTCACATGCTGCTGTACAGGGTTCAGGTAACAAACATTTAACCAGGACACCCCTCTGGGAACATTTAACTCCATATTAAAGCAACATCACTGGCCTCTAATACGTTTCAGACCCCAATTCAGTGTGTTAGTGCTTACCTTTCATTGTCTTAAACAGCATGGATCTCAGATATCTAACAGAATTCCAGTTCCCATAGTGACCCAGCTAGAACTTAAGGTCATCTGTTGGTGTTCTCTTTGAAGAATTCCTGAACTCCGAAGATTATGGTGGGAGACTAAGGAGAGACACTTTTGACTGGCATCCATTTTGTGAAACTCCTTCTTCAAGGAGACCTGCTACCTACATTTTTAGTTCTTTTGGCACCAGACATAACCTGGTTAGTTCTCCCAGGACTTTTTGGTATTTTAGACTGAATTTTTAATAATATTTGATTTTATTCTGCAATTTAGGATTTTTATTGAAATGTGTTTTAAAATCTGCTGTTGGCTATTTATTGTCTTTAATCATATACAAATGCTCTGAATATATAAAAATAAACATTTACAAGTATCATCTTGCAGAGCTCCACCTACACAGCAGGAATTATTTCACTGGCAGATTGCATTCAATTTTGGGGGATCTGGAACTTACACACAATGAGATGAAATCAGGCACACCTTGAATTCGAAAAACTTAATGAGCAGCTGATGATGTGACTTCTACTTTGGAAGCAGAACTTTGCAAGAAGACGCCGGACATTATCTATGACAGATTCATCACTATTATTCCTTATACATACATATATCTTACAAATGGTTCAATTGCAGGACTATTGCTTTCCTGGATTGCATCTAGGGCCTGGTGAGCATGGAAGATGGGCTCAACTTGCAGAGGTTGCCTTCACTGGGTTTTTGAAGGATCCTTCACCTGCACCAGATCCTTTGCTATTCAGTGGGGTTCTGCAGCCTTCTTCGAGCATGTGGGGCAAGTTTGGAGGGAGGGGTAAAAATCTGCTTCAGCCAGTATAAATGCACATACCAAAGGCTGGAATCAACCCATGTATCCAGCTGTGTGAAAGGAAAGGATTCAGGAACCATTGCAAGAGTCAAGAGTCACTTCTCAATATAACAGCCTCTTCTGTTAAATTCCTGAGAATGTACACTTTGGACATATTTGAAGCGCTAATAAAATATCATAATATTCAGTAATACAGATAAAATGTGTGGCTGACACAATGCCTCTTGAAACTACTTTTTCAAACATCCCCGTTAATTGTGATAAAACTCACAATTCAGTTAACCATCTGAGCCACAACCAGCTCCCAAACAAACTTAAGAACACTATCCATTTTATTTTATTTATTTTATTTATTTATTTTATTTATTTATTTTAATTTAAAGTGGTATGATTCTTTCTTCAATTCCCATTTTACTTTGGATACCTTTTGTTTGATACACGTTTTTAAAAAAGGGAATGAGAATGCTTGTGCTTGCACATATATAGGCATACACCTACACATATATGCACTTGGCTGATATTGAAATACCAGGAAATTGAGGGGGGGAGGTGCAATCATAGGCATATTATACAGTATATTGTGTTACAGAACGTGAGGCAACTAGTTTGACAATACATAACCATATGTGGAATAGTTTGTTTTACCAAAATGTAATTAAAAAAAGAAAAGGTTAGCTATATCATCACCCTTAGTCTTTGACTGATAGCTTAATCACTTGTTCCTCAGAGACAAGAGGGAATTACAACTGTGAGACAAAGAAAGGGCACTTGGAGGCCTATTTGCAAGGGGGAAAACTTTAGTTTCCCTCCCACAAGGTAGACCAAATTTGCTTGGCTGATTTAAATTACTGTCTGGGTGGCTTCACTAAAATGCTGAGTAGCATGATAGTTAGGAAGTGGTATGATTCTTTCTTCAATTCCCATGCTTCACATGAGGATAAAACTTAAGCATTCAGTCATAACAGAGGACATGTACATTACAAAATCCAATTTTAGCAGGCAGTAGCAGCTTGTATATTAGTGTTAGAAGCCCTTTTATTCCCAGCTGCCATGAGTCTGTTGTATTAACATATGAATACTGTATAAAATTATATGCAAAGGTGATGCCCCCCCCCAAAAAAAAACATGGGGACTCCAGCCTGGCCGAATTTTCCATGATAAAACTAACAAATCATTACAGCTGAAGCTGCAAATAAAAGGTGAGGGTATTTTAAAATTTACTTTTGTTGTTGCAGGAAAAGACATTCTTTTAAAATGTATTGTAAGGTAAAGGTAAAGGTTCCCCTTGACAATTTTTTGTCCAGTCGTGTTCGACTCTGGGGGGCGGTGCTCATCCCTGTTTCCAAGCCACAGAGCCAGCGTTTTGTCCGAAGACAATCTTCCGTGGTCACATGGCCAGTGCGACTTAGACAAGGAACGCTGTTACCTTCCCACCGAGATGGTCCCTATTTATCTACTTGCATTTGCATGCTTTCGAACCGCTAGGTTGGCGGGAGCCGGGACAAGAGACGGGCGCTCACTCCGTCACGTGGATTCGATCTTACGACTGCTGGTCTTCTGACCCTGCAGCACAGGCTTCTGCGGTTTAGCCCGCAGCGCCACCACGTCCCTTAAAATGTATTATAGCTAAAGGTGATATTACAAGGAAATAAGTTTCCAGGCTATTCTTACTGACAGATTGTCTGCTTGTTATTTCAGTTTTAAGGAACCCTCTTCTTTCTCTAGAGCCATTGTGGTGTCGTGGAGAGCATGCTGAACTTGGACGCAGGAGACCTGAGTCCATATCCTTGCTCAGCCATGGAAACTCACTCACACACTTTGAAAACCCCACTGGGGCCACTCCGTCAAAAGCAACATGATGGTGCATAACAATTTCTTTCTCTACATTTTAAAAAACCTGGAATGAACACATCTGGCCCATTTGTATGGAATTATATTTAAAAGTACAGTAACTAAGTTCTTTTTTTTCCTTTCCAAATACAATGTTAAAAAACTTGCCAGCTGATTTACATATTGTACACTTAACATGTAAGCAAGTTCTGACACATTATCATTAGTTAATTTTCATAAGTTTATCAACTGAATATCTTTGATATGAATCCATAAAAATACAAGAAACAGCATCCTTACAGTATGGAACTTTACAATAATCTTTAGCTGTCTACAAAAATGGTTACTCCTTCCATCAAAGGAAGTGTGCCCACCATAAATTGTAGCTTTCCAAGGGCTTGACTACCTGCATTTTTCAGCCAAAGGAATCAGCAACATTTTGGCATTTTTGGAAGTGGCTGCCATACGTTGCTAAGACGTCATAACTTTCTTAGTAAATTGCAGTTGGGTTTTCAAATTGCAGGTTTGCAAGGCCTGTGCAAGTCTGTTTTATAACAGAAACTATTGGAGAAAATTAATTCACAGAGCTGGTATAACTCAGTGAATAAGCGTGCCTGGTTGCGGAACCAGAGATTGGGAGTCTGAATCTGTGCTGTGTCTCCTGGGAGTGACTATCACTCCAATATCACTTGGAGTTTGCTCAGTTGATGGGATTAAGTGCCCTGCCACCAGGGCTGCCTTGGGCAAGCTGTATGGTCCCAGAGTGCCCCAAAGAGTGATTAGCAAACAATTTCTGAGTAATTTATACTTTAAAACCCTAGGCTCACCATAAATTGGAACAAACTTGCAAGCACATATGACTGCCATAAGTCAGAAGAAAATGGATGGTATCTAACAACTTCAAGGTCCCTGTTCTTCTTATCATCATCATCATCACTTCCTCTTTAAATCAGATTTTGAGCAGACAGCTATTCAAATAGTGGACACAATCAAAACAAGACTGTTCTCTAGTAGCTCTTCAGAGGACTGTCATCAATTAAAGGAAAAAAAAAACATGTGGCCACTCTGCTGTGACTGTAGGAACAATGATACCATGGGTGAGCCTTGTTAGGCATTACTGTAGTCCTCCCTGCCATGTACCACTAGAATCAGGATGGTTGCATGCCTCTGATGTGTCTAAGTTGCTCAGAGTCCTAACTAGAGATGGGGATATTCGTATTCGTATATGAATAACCCTGCACAGGTGGATATAACGAGAGTCCAGCCCCCTGGGGCCAGACTGTCTACTCACCTTCCGCTGTTGCTGCGGGCTCCACACTCCCTTCCTATCATTCTGGAGCTCGCAGTCTGCAAGGCACTCCTGGCAGGAAGTGGGAGGATGAGCCTTGCTGCAAGGTCAAAGAATGGCTCGCAGACCGTGAGCTCCGGAGTGATAGGGAGCATGGAGCTCGCAGCAACAGCAGAAGGTAAGTGGACCATCTGGCCCCAGGGGTTATGTCCACCTGTGAGGGGTATTCATATTCATATACAAATACAGTGGTGCCTCGCTTAGCGACGTTAATCCGTTCCAGGAAAAACATTGCTAAGCAATTTAATCGCTAAGCGATTTTAAAAAGCCCATAGAAACGCATTAAAACGTGTTTAATGTGTTCCTATGGGCTTAAAAACTGACCTTATGCGAAGATCCTCCATAGGGGCAGCCATTTTCGGTGCCTCTAAAGCGAGGCAAAACAGCGGGCGGCCATTTTATTTTTCCAGTGGCCATTTTGGAACCGCCGATCAGCTGTGCAAAAAGGGTCGCTTTGCCATGATCCCTTCCCCGCAATCATTGCAAAGCGAAAAAAACTCATAGGGGCCATCGCTAAGCGATCACTCCGGCGATGGCCAAAACCCCATAGCTAAGCGATTTCATCGCTCAACGGAGTGATCGCTAAGTGAGGCACCACTGTACTCCCATCTCTACTCCTAAATCAGGGGGTGGGGAGGGAGGAAACCTTCATCCTATTTCTCGGTCTGCCCACCTCCAAGTCTCAGCATATCTCTAATACAGTGGGGTCTCGACTTACGAACGGCTCGACATACGAACGTTTCGACTTACGAACCGCTCTCATAGGAATATATGGACTCGACTTACGAACTTAGAGTCAAGTTACGAACTCTTTTTTTCCCTTTTTTTAAAGCTAAGTCATCTTAGGTTAAAAGGAAAAAAGAAAAATATCCCCCTCTAGTGGCAGAAGGCGGAATTGCAGCTTCCCATTAGTTTCTATGGACGAAAAGAGCAGATACGGATTAAATGGTTTTCAATGCATTCCTATGGGAAATGCAGATTCAACTTAAGAACTTTTCGACCTGAGAACTGCCTTCCAATACAGATTAAGTTCGTAAGTCGAGACCCCACTGTAATAAGAATACAAGAAAACAGGGCCACTTGCTGCAGGATGAATTCAAATAATCTTGTTTCTACTCCCAATTAGTCTTTAATGTTTCAGCCACATGGTCTTGTCTTCATTCAGTCTGGCTGCAAAGGCTTCACCAGGTGAAACCCATTTGGCCAGGAGAAAGACTCATACTTAACGGTAGTATAGAACTGGTTCATATACTGGTTTATATACTGGATCATAATATAAAAATATTCCTTACTTTAAAAAAATCTTCTGCATACTTACCATCAACTATAAAGATCTGGCTTGATCTAACATAAACATCAACCTTCTTTGTTCCTTAGAAAATATGCATATATTCTGTTTATTTACATACTTCAAGTAAAATCACAAATTATTTTAACTGATCCTTATCCAAAATACTGATACATGCCTATTAGGCACACTGTGTAATGTCAAAAGCATTTTAGAGAGCAAAGTTGAAATGAAGAAGTAACACATATAACAGAATTCTTAAAATGATATCAGATGTGTAAGTCCAGGAAGAGTCCCCTACATACAAAAAATGCTTCCCTGACCTAGTAAAAGGTGCCAATCAATCCAGGCTTATCACTGAATAAAACAGAAAATTAAGATATCCTTACATTCTCCTTCATGACAATAGACACTTCTTTAATTTCCCTGAAGAATTATTAAAAGGAGACACATTGAGAGGCTCATCACACTTTGAATTTTGCTGCTGCAGTGTATCTGTTTCTCAAATCTTATATATATATAAGATTTGAGAAACAGATCCACTAGAGCAAAATTCAAAGTATATTATCCACTTGCTTCCAATGCCCTATCTTTGACCTCAATTCTAGTTGTGACTTACTTCAGCAATAGCAAGTTGCAGTTAGAATAGGCCCATTTGAATCAATGGAACTTATGGAAAAGTTGACTCGCCCAATCCCCATGGATTCAATCGGTTTACTTTAGTGCGATTTACTATGCCAAGCAACAGGATTTGGGCCACTGGATTACATGCTAAAAAATTGTCTCCTTTATAGTACTACATATATCAAAGCAATCAGCATCAAGGACAGTGCAAGAACCTTTGAGACAAACAGGTGATAAAGGTCCATTAATGTGTTTCCAGCACCAAGCATTCTTAGCTATGGGGAAGCTCAGCTACTATACAAACAGTACTTCACAGCTGAATTCTCTCATAAAAAGTTCCCATTCTCGGCACTGATGGTGATAACAGCAGCATTACATTTCTTCCTTCTCCTGGAATCCACACACCTCAGAAAAACAAGGCTCCAGAGTGCCTACTATCCTGCTTCCATGTCGGTATTTCTGCATTATTCCCCACAGGATTATTACTGAAGGAGGTTTCCTGACGTTGACTCCTTACTAACATAACCCTGTCCTTGCTGTCATCCTTTTTATCCAGTTTTGATGATATATGAGGGCCAGCTAATATAATACTAGGGCATAGGTCAGGGAACTGGGGTAAATTACCCCAAATGGGGTAAAAGTGAAAATCCTGGGGGTAATGAGGAGGATGCTACCCCCTCCCTCCCACCCACCCCCACCCTCTGGAGCCAAAGCTTTAATTGTAAACCACCTCGCCGTTACTTCCTTCCTTGCAGCAGGGCACTCCTAAATGCTCCCTTCTGTTAGAGAGATCCGAGAGATAAACCTAATTGGTTACAGGTGGGGATTAGCCCGGGCAATCAGCCAATCCGGGGCTTCTGAATTAATGCTTCCTCCGGAAATGACTGCAAACAAGCAGGAGGAGGGAAAGCAGCAAGCAAGGGAAGGAGGGAAGAAAGAAAGGTGCGAGAGACTGAGGACTTCATCAGGCTTATTTAAATGTATGTAATTGTAGAAAATGGAGGGTGTGTGTGCGCATCCGTGTGTGTGTGTGTGTGTGAGAGAGAGAGAGAGAGAGAGAGAGAGAGAGACAGACAGACAGACAGACAGACAGACAGACTGACTGACTCAAAACTGAAAATGAACAGGCAGTCAAGCAAAAGAGAAACTGAATTAAGGTGGGGGGAGGGGAAAGGGTGGCTTTTTAAGGTGCTGTCTAGGTTTATTATTGCTTTCCTTCCAAGAAGCAGGCATCTTTTAATTTTGTGGCTGCTTTCACCATCTGCAGTGATCATGGAGCCCAAGAACGTAAAATCTGTCACTGCCTCCATTTCTTCCCCTTCTATTTCCCAGGAGGTGATGGGACCAGTGGCCATGATCTTTGTTTTTTTGATGTTGAGCTTCAGACCATTTTTTGCACTCTCCTCTTTCACCTTCATTAAGAGGTTCTTTAATTCCTCCTCACTTTCTGCCATCAGAGTGATATCATCTGCATATCGGAGGTTGTTGATATTTTTTTCTGGCAATCTTAATTGCGGCTTGGGCTTCCTCTAGTCCGGCCTTTCACATGATGTATTCTGCATTTAAATAAAATAAGCAGGGGGACAATATACAGCCTTGTCGTACTCCTTTCCCAATTTTGAACCAATCAGTTGTTCCATTTCCAGTTCTAACTGTTGCTTCCTGTCCCACGTATAGGTTTCTCAGGAGATAGATAAGGTGGTCAGGCACTCCCATTTCTTTAAGAACGTGCCATAGTTTGCTGTGGTCCACACAGTCAAAGGCTTTTGCGTAGTCAATGAAGCAGAAGTAGATGTTTTTCTGGAACTCTCTGGCTTTCTCCATAATCCAGTGCATGTTATTAATTTGGTCTCTAGTTCCTCTGCCCCTTCGAAATCCAGCTTGTACTTCTGGGAGTTCTTGGTCCACGTACTGCTGAAGCCTGCCTTGTAGGATTTTGAGCATAACCTTGCTAGCATGTGAAATGAGTGCAATTGTATGGTAGTTGGAGCATTCTTTGGCACTTCCCTTCTTTGGGATTGGTATGTAGATTGATCTTTTCCAATCCTCTGGCCACTGCTGAGTTTTCCATTGATGATGATAAAAAAGCACACTGGTGCTTTGATATTGGGCTGTGGCACCAGGGTGGGTGACATTACCTTTAGCCTGGTTTGTTCCTTTTTGCACACCACACATAGAATGATTAAAGTGGTAGGGAACCCCCCCCCCCCCAATTCTGCGTTGCCTGTCTCTAGCAAGCATGTCATTGCTAGAACCACTCTGGCAGCCACCTCTGCAAGCTAGCAAAAATTTAATGCAAATTGCTAAGCACGTTGGACACCTTACTACTCCCTATACCACACCATGGCTGGAGTGCAATGTGTTCCAGCAAAAATAGTGCACATCTTTATCAAATTTGGTGCATCCTGCTAGTTCGGTACACAGCCTCTGTAGATTCAATAATATTTTTAATTCAAATAATGTATGATTTCCTTCCTTTCGAATCAAGGGGGTAATGTCGGCGTATATAATTTTTTGCGGGGTAAAAGGTAAAAGTTCCCTGACCCCTGTACTAGGGTAATCTGAAGCAGTTTTAAAAGTATAAACTGAATAATTACAAATTGGCAGCTAATTGAAATCTATTTCAAACAAAATGTAACATTTGAATAACTAAAGTTGAGAAATGAATTGTCTTAGTCATACAGCTCTAAGTGATGCATAGTTTGGTATATGAATAAGGCTTCTATGACAATGTAATACTGAGAAAATAGAAATTTAACTGGCTGCCAAAATCACTGTACATCAATTAAAATGTAAATATATGCAGTTTTGTAATAAGAACAATGAAAGTTTTAAAACTGGAAAAATAGCATCACTGATGACTTTTAGTTGCCTTTATATTTGCCCATATTTTGGCATATTAAATATTTGCTGAAGAGGCAAAATAGTAAAATGCCATAAATATTTTATAGCTGTTTCTTTGATGTTTTGACAGAATGTATATTTTATACCAGTTTCTTTGATGTTTTGACAGAATGTACCTCCAAAAGGAAGATGGGTTATTTGGTGCTCAGTGAAATCTGTATGTCTAAGAATTATTTTTTAAATGGTGTATCTCTGCCACCTTTCATGTGAGCTTAATAAAATCAGAGTCCAATATAGTTCTCCATTACAGAGACCATTTGTGCATGATTTCATGACATATGAGCACATATTCTTTATTCTACCGTTTTCCCAAAAATAAGATCTAACCTGAAAATAAGGCCTAGTATGATTTTTCAGGATGTTCATAATATAAGCCCTACCCCAAAAATAAGCCCCAGTTAAGTGAAATCCCGCCCTCCACCATTGTGCAGCATTGTGCAGCAAGCAGATGACATGACTGTAAAATAAAACATCCCCTGAAAATAAGCCCTAATGCGTTTTTTTTAAAGCAAAAATTAATATAAGACCCTGTCTTATTTTCGGGGAAACATGGTAGGTGTTATTAGAATATTTAGATATTATTGTCTCCTTAAAATATTTTGACAGAGAACCCAGATTTCTGTTTGCCTTAACTGGAGTTTCAATGACATGTTCTCATAAAGGTGGGTCTGTTTTAAGTCAGTGCATTCAGAAACCATGTTCTGGTACCCCAGAATTAAACAACTACAATCCCCTTTAAAAAAAAAAAAATTAAGTACCAGCCTCCTGAAAAACTTCCTGCTCCTCCCACATTGCTGCTTATTCACTTACTGGATCCAGTACAGTATGTGGTATTTACTGGCTCCATACCATAAGCATTCTCCTGATTAAGCACCAAACACCTAGATAAATACAAGCAATATTAGGAACCTGCCTGCAGTCTAAGAAGAGATGGAAAGTTTATCTCATAGTGGCAGAAGGAAGGGAGCCCTTTGTACAGATCACCAAATTACATGGCATAGAAAAGAATTGGTTTAAAATCATACAGAGACAGACTTTTTCCCAAAAATTGTATGAGAACAAGGCAACATGATCCCTAAGTTTTGAAAATGAGTCTGTGTGAGCACAAGGTAAGACTAAATGTTTACAGTACTCTCTGTGGTTGATTGATAACACAGTGCAACAGAACAGATTATGCATACACAGTAGGATGTAATCTTGAGAAAGAATCCACTGAAATCTATTTCAGCAGTAATTAGAGAAATACATTTAGAGCTTGTTGTGGAGATGCCATTTAACACCAGTGAAAATAAACCACCTCAACACACATTCCAAATTGTAGGAGAGCTTGTCATTTCAAAGACATGTTGTTCCACTTGAAGTGGATCGGTGAATATGTGGAAATACTTTGGATGACCATTTTTAAACACATCTCCCAAATAACATAAAAGTTCATAGAACCTCACAAATAGCCTTTCTCTCTATTTTTAATAACACACAGAGTTTTTAGATAAAAACTTAATTTTTTTTATTATTAGCAGCAGGTAGGATAGGTATGGCATGACACTTGGAAGTGGAGAAAGGGTACACTATGAATTATGCTTTCTAAATATCTGGGAAGTGGTCCTTAATGACAAACTAACACACCAGAATTATGAGGCATAACTCAGTCTTAGAATGTTGGTTCCCCTTTTCACATACATTAACAGAGGGTCCATAAACCAGCATCCACCAAGAACAGAATTGTGTTTCTGGAAAGGTATATTAAACACTAAGGATAACAATTAAAAATCAATCAATTTGTATTTATACAATCAATGGACACAAAGTAAATGCATGGAAGGGGTTTTGATTCTAAAGTGTAGGTATAAGCTGTAATAAATAATGTAAATAATGTAATGCCAATTTGTTTATGATTGATGATATTTTAAAGCTCATTGCTATACTACATTTTTCAAAATGAACATTTTCAAAAGAACCCAGTCATATTTCTCTTTGTTTTAAACTGTATAATCATTTACAGTACAGACCAGCATCTCACCATTCATATGAATAACCAGCCTTGATGCATCACATATAACCAAAGATGATGAAATATCTCTTACGACTTCCCAATTAGTGTTTATTTCTACAATCCTTTGCATTATCAGTATTAAGGGCCATCATAAAAATGAAGAGGTCTTGCTTTCAACAGTCTTTCTCTGGTAACTTAACAACAGTGTTGTGTCCCTTTAAATTATGCTATTTCCTAGTTCTCAATTTTTTTATCATCACCACCACCATCATCATCATCATTGCAGTACTCATTGGCTCTATAACATAACCATACACAGTTCTTCAATCTGTTCATGCAAGGGTGAAAATCAAGGAAGGATGTGTGCTTACAAAGCTAGCCGCAATCTCCCTCACATATATGCTTAGTATGTTTATGATTGAAGCAAAGTTTTAAACTTGTTCACTGGAACATGCTTACAAACTTTCTTCAGATTGGGAAATCTGATAAGACAGAATTCCCAATCATGAAACTGGTAAGCCTTTTCACCAAAATGTTTTAATTAAAATGCATGAGCATGTGGTTTTTTTTTAACAGCATGTATGCCAGGGACATTGGGGGTGTGGCTTTGCATACCCCTCCCTGTGCATATGAACATCTGTACAGGACTCATGACTCCGATACACCCTCAACTGGTTTACTGATTTTAAAACAAATGACATGGGACAATGATAATGAATCCTGCATTTCTGTCATGGCACTATACTCTTATCCTCATTCTTTTGTTCTTTACAAACTTTTAATCAGTGTTTGCTGTTTAGCTTGATTGGATGCCCTATCTGATTATTACTTGTAATCCATTTTCAAATTATGTACATGTATTACAGCATGTTTCTTCAGGTTTGCTCGTTTGAAGACAATCTGCCTGACTTAAAAAGTAATTCTGTGTATGTCTACCCAGATGCACACCTCACTAAATGCCATGGGACTTCCTCCCAGAAAAGAGAAGAGGATTCCAGTTACTAAAAAAGACCAGAGCTGCAAAAAGGCACGATTCATAAAAGTGCATCAAAGTGCAGCTTCCATACTCCTCTTTGTTTAACTTTTCTGAACAACCATCAAAAAAGTTAACTTCCATAGTAGTCATGGACTCCTATTATTTTGCCTCCTGTATAGTTTTAATATAAATTTTTTTACATGCAAATGTATAAAAAGTAGATAAAAACAATTAAAAGTTAATAATAACTGTTCTAATATAATCTGTGATAGTAGACCTATAATATAAACCCTTCATTGTTGTTCCTCCTACACAATGATGCCTGTACCACCAGCCATAAAAGATGTGTGTTTGTGTGTGTGCAAGGGGCTTAGGGAAGCAGATTTTGGCAGCCAGAAAAAGAAATAAAAGGTACTGTAAGACATACTTTACCTCCTGAGAAATCTATGTGGGATAGGAAGCAACAATCAGAACTGGATATGAAACAATTGATTGATTCAAAATTGGGAAAGGAGTACGACAAGGCTGTATATTGTCCCCTGGCTTATTTAACTTATATGCAGAATACAGCATGTGAAAGGCTGGACTGGGGGAATCCCAAGCCGGAATTAAGATTGCCGGAAGAAATATCAACAACCTCATATATGCAGATGATACCAGTCTGATAGCAGAAAGTGAGGAGGAATTAAAGAACCTCTTAATGGGGTTGAAAGAGGAGAGTGGAAAAAATGGTCTGAAGCTTAACATCAAAAAAACTAAGATCATGGCCACTGGTCCCATCACCTTCTGGCAAACAGAAGGGGAAGATATGGAGGCAGTGACCCAACTCCGGGAAGCAGTGGAAGACAGGAGGGCCTAGCACGCTCTGGTCCATGGGGTCATGAAGAGTCGGACACGACTTAACAACTAAACAGCAGCAGCAACAAGACATACTCTGCAACGGCTTGGAGAATGTGGTTGGAGAGTTAAGCTGGATAAAATGGCTAGAAAGTAAAGGGTAGAGAACAAAGGAAATAAGAATGCACCAACCCTATGGCAGACCACTCCAACCTGGACATCCCAAATCTTGCAACCACTCATCTCTGTTTTCCCAGTACTTACTCAGCAGGCAGCATGACTTTCTTACACTGCCTGCTAGCCTAAAAAGACACAATCGGTAACTCAAGGCCCACCAACAGGGAAGGTCCCATGAGACTGAAACATCTCACAACATCCTCCTCCTGGTAGATTGTCAGAAGAGCTGGATTTTTATATTATTATTTTTTTCAACATCCCAAAAGCCTGGTCATATAGCAATCTATGTCATACTGGCCCTACTGGGTTTGTGCAGTGTAGTGTAACTACTGGCTGCAGTTATTCCAGCTGGCTGTCACATGCTCAGACATACCTGGGGCAAGCACTTGACTGCACTCCTGGATGCAAGACAGAGAACTGCAAAAAGTCACTTATACAGTTTCACTTATGCACGCAGTATTTCATACTATTATTCTGGAGATTGTTCTTAACATAGTTCATTTCATAAACATATTTTGCCCATATTTTGTCAGGTTCCCTGAAATAAATTTGAACAGCTGATATTTCGTAATTTTTTCAATGCATGCTTCCAAAAAGCCCTTGAAATTAGTATTAGTTTGCCCTCAAAATGTCACCAAAACTGGATAAAGTATGTGATTGTAAGAACCAATTTATGCTGTTAAAGAACTGTCATCAGCCACCTTCAGTCCAAGGTGGTATTAGAAACAGTTAGGTATAGATAGTTTTTGATTCATCAGGTAAAAAACAAACATAAACAATCAAATTCCCCTCAATATCCTCAAAAAATTGGGAAACTTTCCTGATTATATCCTGTACATTTTCTTTACTCAAGTATCAGCATAGGGAGAAAAAGATAAGGCAGCATTGATGTGCCATGTGTGTCATTCACATGCTAGTTTGCTATCAAAACTGGAGAGTCCAATTGCAAAGGCCTGAAGAGCACAGAGTGGGTAATTGAAGTCCAAGGTGAACACATCCTCTGCTACACGGCCAAACTGCATCACAATGTAGTCAGCTAGAGAAAGGGAGAAAGAGGGAGAGGCTCAATCATAATCTTCATGCATCATATGGAGATAGGACTAAATGGGCACAATGAAAATTGCTACTGTCCAGTGTATCATGGCAGATATGTCAAGAGTTTTGACATCACATGTTGCAAAGCAGCTCCCATCTCTGCTAATTGGATTGTTTCCCATCCAGCATCCCTATCCCCATCCCCTTTCCACTCTCACATCAATCAAGTCCTTTCATTCTATGTGGCCAAAAGATCCCATATGCCCCATTTTCAATATGCCATTCCTTCATTTATCAGTACCCAACCCTTTCTGTCTTTCTGCCCCAATTTTTAGTCCATGGCTTTCAAATGTAAGGCTCAGGACATGTAAGTGACTGAACTGTCCTGAGGGCTAGGTAGCTAATGCTCTTAGAACAGCAATGGGTTTGATCTGTCAGTGGCTGATACTGCATGCTTAAATGTAGAACAAGGAAAATGTGGAACAGGTTAGTAGGCCAACCCCCACCCTTACCACAATGTCTGCACATTATGGGATCCATGCTCTCTCCCACCTTTTTGATTATTCAATTAAAAAGAGGAGTCATCCTGAGCCTAGGACAGCAGAAAGCTTGCTACCAGAAGGCCAGGTGTATCCCCAGAATCTCCCTTCCTCAATCACATTACATGGACTAGGTTCACGCACAACGCACAGGTTCAGTCCAAGCACCCTGCCATAGCTGCCATGTAACATTCAACATTATCTCCCCATTCTGCTAAAATTTAGCTATACAGACAGTAGAATTTGCTAACATTTTAAACCATGGGAAGGAATGGTGATAACATTGGGATGAGTCCAACAATGTGCAAGGTCTGGAGGGAAGGTATGTTCAAATGGGGTGAGGGCTATCTGACAGTGTCGGCTGACAGCAGGGCTTATAAATATGCAAAACCAAGTACTGGAAGAATAACATTTTGGGACTGGCTAGCAATTAAATTTACAGAAGTTAATGACTCTCATCTAACCTAGAATATTTTAGTGAAAGATTCTGGATGCATTCCCTACTCTGCAGCACCTATTGTCCTGGGAGTCTGGCCTACCACCCTCTGCTTTAGCTCTTACGGTCATTGTCATGCACAATCTGGAAATTCTTCACCGAAGCCTGGGTGACTCTTCCATGGAAGTTCAAGACATACGACTGAGTATCATCATTCCATACTGGAGCTTTGTTGTGCAACTCAATTAGGTTTTCCATGTCTTTGTTTTGCCATTTCGACAGCAAGCTCTCATGCTCCTGTGCAACAATACAGGCAGAGAGGGAAAAATCACATATGACAAAAAAACATGCAAGTGGTGGCAGGGATACCTGTGAGGCATAGACAAAGGGTGACTTGCAATGTATCCTACCTTACAGGTCTACAAACAGAGAAACACTGGTTTATTTGATCTCTCTCTTATAAATACTGTACATGATGTCAGGGTAAGTTGCTTGATCTTGATATTTCTACAGTGACCAGACCTAAATTAAGGCCATACTGATTAAATCCTTATTAGATACTCTTGTCCCCATACTAGTTACAACCTAAATCCCAGCTATCTCCAATGCTTGAGTGCTCTGATTTTTATATGTTCTGTAACTTATACTGAACTAGATGCCACTAGTAACATTAACTTCATAAAAACCCTTTTGAAATGTTATATTCATACATTTAGATGGCATATTTTGTCAAATTCAGTTCCACATTTTTCTGAGAGAGAACAGGATACATTTCCTGTTTCTACATATTCGGCTGTAAGGTAAAGGTAAAGGTAAAGGTTCCCCTTGATAATTTTTGTCCAGTCGTGTTCGACTCTAGGGGGCGGTGCTCATCCCCGTTTCCAAGCCACAGAGCCAGCGTTTTTGTCTGAAGACAATCTTCCATGGTCACATGGCCAGTGCAACTTAGACACGGAATGCTGTTACCTTCCCATCGAAGTGGTCCCTATTTATCTACTTGCATTTGCATGCTTTCAAACCGCTAGGTTGGCGGGAGCTGGGACAAGCGACGGGAGCTCACTCCGTTGCGTGGATTCGATCTTACAACTGCTTGGTCTTCTGACCCTGCAGCACAGGCTTCTGCAGTTTAGCCCGCAGCGCCACCACTAAATTGTGCATATTCCCAGCTTGCTTTTAATTGAGAAGTAGAGAAAAGCCATTTCCCAGTAACTGGTCATTGAGCATCTCAGACTTTACTGAAGCTTTGCATTCAAGCACTCACCCGATTGACACTAATAAAGAGGAACTGCTTTCAACTGAGAATATATAATTTTGTAATGTGAGTGACAAGAACTAGCGCTGGCCTCCAGGTCTCTTCTCAATGGGCCAGAGGTGGGCCTACAAAATGGAGCTGCCGAGGAGAAGCACCAAGAAAAAACAGGGAGCTGAGCCTCAGGTGTGGCATCATATTCCATTAAACCACCAAAGAGAGAAAGTGCAAGAAGATAGTACAACTTGCTTAAACAGAGCCAAAGAGCAAACTCTCTGGGAAACCTTTGCTTGTCGACACCAAGTACTCAGCAAAATATATATCTCCACTAGAAAAAAAGCCACCACTTCCTGCCTTTCCTCTCTCAATCCACTATTCCAGAAGGATAACATGTAGCTCCCAACACTCAACAGGTTTTTTTCTTAACTTCTGTAAAAAAATGTGGCTCAGTCTCCTTTTGCAGGGCTCTCAAGCACTCCTAGGATGACCACACATTTCAAAAAAATTGGCCTCTAGAGGGCACAAGGGGGTTTGAGTAAAAAAAAAAAATTAAGATGTTTTGGTGGGGCATCCACAGGAATGGATGCAGCCTTGAATTGCCCATGTTGGTACAGTGTGATTCAATATATTAAGACATCCTATTCAAAATTAAGTTGGCTCCAGATGCAGGCTAGTAAAAAATGCCAGCCTAGTAACGTAAAAAAAAAAATCCCAGAGAGAGAGAGAGAGAGAGAGAGAGACGCTGTTCATTCTCAGAGACTTTAACACCAGAGTTGGTGCTGATCACAATTCCAGGCCCACTTGTCTAGGCTGGTTTGGCACTGGGAAGATGAAGAGGCCATGAACTGTAGTAAAGGGGAGGGGGATTCCTTGGCCTGAAGTTGAAGCTGATAGCAAGGGAAAGGAATAAAAATATAGAGCAAAATAATAAGAGGAATAAGGAGAGTTTTAAAAAGTTTTTTAAGAAAGAGTAAATGACTCACAGAGGCTATGAATTAGGCTCTTAATGTGTCGGTTGAATAGAAACTGAAGGGAGAACCTTGACGCCAAAGTACATATAATGGGGTGGGTGGAGTGCTTGTACTAATTTGTCTTCTTTTGATTGCAGAAGCTCTAGAATATTCCAACAAAGCTCCACACATGCACAGATCGCCTAGAGTGTGATTCACAGAGGCTATGAAGAACTAGGGACTATACTCTCTCTATATAGGGCTTACTATTATCCAAGAAAATTGGAGCTATTAAAGGAACATTTTGTGCAAAGATGGACATGATAAACAACAAAAATGGGAGGGACCTAACAGAAGCAGAAGACATCAGGAAAAGGTGGCAAGAATACACAGGGGAATTATACCAGAAAGATCTGTATATCCTGGACAACGCAGATAATGTGGTAGCTGACCTTGAGCCAGACATCCTGGAGAGTTCACACGTTTATTTGGTCCATCAGATAAATGGCAGAGGAGCATTTAAGGTTTACAAAACATCCCATATAAATAATCTGAAACTGTAACAGTACACCAAAATCCCTATCTGACACTGACACACCAGGCACTACAAGCTGACCAAGCGAATTAACATGGTTTTACAGTAATGTACATTTGTGCCAGCTACATCTGGAACATAACACCACTTTGCTTTCCATATTTTGCTTTCAGGGTGTGAAAAACAGCAAGGACTAGGCCAGGATCAGAAACAAACCATTATCAAACCTCTCGCATGTAGTTAAGTGAGAAAACCACTTCATTAAACCGGTTTTCCTACACCAATTCATCTTTCAACCATTATATCCAACAGACATGCTTTGTTTTCATGACTGCCTGAATGTTCATAAACGAGATGTCTACTAGATTTAGTATAGCATATTGGAGAAGTGAAGTCAAGTAGCCTTAGAAAGCTTGGCTAACAACAAGGCCAGTGGAGGTGATGGCATTCCAGTTGAACTATTTAAAATCTTAACAGATGACGCTGTTAAGGTGCTACATTCAATATGCCAGCAAGTTTGGAAAACTCAGCAGTGGCCAGAGGACTGGAAAAGATCAGTCTACATCCCAATCCCAAAGAAGGGCAGTGCCAAAGAATGCTCTAACTACTGTACAATTGCACTCATTTCACAAGCTAGCAAGGATATGCTCAAAATCCTACAAGGTAGGCTTCAGCAGTATGTGGACCGAGAACTCCCAGAAGTACAAGCTAGATTTCGAAGGGGCAGAGGAATTAGAACACACAGAGTTCTGGATAATGGAGAAAATCAGAGAGTTCCAGAAAACATCTACTTGTGCTTCACTGACTACGCAAAAGCCTTTGACTGTGCGGACCACAGCAAACTATGGCAAGTCCTTAAAGAAATGAGAGTGCCTGACCACCTTATCTATCTCCTGAGAAATCTACAGTATATGTGGGACAGGAAGCAATAGTTAGAACTGGATATGGAACAACTGATCGGTTCAAAATTGGGAAAGGAGTATGACAAGGCTGTATATTGTTCCCCCGGCTTATTTAACTTATTTGCAGAATACATCATGCGAAAGGCCGGACTGGAGGAATCCCAAGCCGGAATTAAGACTCCTGGGAGAAATATCAACAACCTCCGATATGCAGATGATACCACTTTGATGGCAGAAAGTGAGGAGGAATTAAAGAATCTCTTAATGAGGGTGAAAGAGAAGAGTGCAAAAATGGTCTGAAGCTCAACATCAAAAAAGCTTAGATCATGGCCACTAGTCCCATCACCTCCTGGCAGACAGAAGGGGAAGATATGGAGGCAGTGACAGATTTTACTTTCTTGGGCTTCATGATCACTGTAGATGGTGACAGCACTGAAATTAAAAGACGCCTGCTTCTTGGGAGGAAAGCGATGACAAACCTCGACAGCATCTTAAAAAACAGAGACATCACCTTGCCGACAAAGGTCCGCACAGTCAAAGCTTCTTTTTTTTTTCAGTAGCGATGTATGTAAGTGAGAACTGAACCATAAAGAGGGGTCACCGCTGAAGAATTGATGCTTTTGAATTGTGGTGCTGGAGGAGACTCTTGAGAGTCCCCTGGACTGCAAGGAGATGAAACCTATCCATTTCGAAGGAAATCAACCCTGAGTGCTCAATGGAAGGACAGATCCTGAAACTGAGGCTCCAATACTTTGGCCATCTCATGAGAAGAGAAATCTCCCTGGAAAAGGCCCTGATGCTGGGAAAGATTGAAGGCAAGAGAAGGGGACGCCAGAGGATGAGATGGTTGGATAGTTTCTTCGAAGTTACCAACATGAATTTGACCCAAATTCGGGAGGCAGTGGAAGACAGTAGGGCTTGGCATGCTGTGGTCCATGGGGTTATGAAGAGTTGGACACAAGAGCTAAACAACAACAAATTATCCACTCTTTCTGGCATCTGGGGATACTGCAGTCCTACTATACTTTAATGCTCCACTTAATCTATCTTTTTACCAGTAACTATGCATTGATACTACAAAATGTTCATTTTTCATACTAGACCTGAGAACGAAGACAATGATTTGTGTTGAGTCTTAATTTATAAAACCTTGATTTGTACAGAGAGTACGTATGATGGTATTGGATTTCTTATAAAATACTCTTGATCATTATTTTTCCCCTTTGATATTTGTTTATATACATGAAGTACCTTTCTCTAAATTTTCTTACAAAACTTTACAGCTGGCTTTTCTTAGAATCATAGAATCATGGAATATCTGAGTTGGAAGGGGCTTATAAGGCCATCAAGTCCAACTCCCTGCTCAATGCAGGAATCCAAATCAAAGCAGATCTGAATTTTTAAATTTTCTTCCTCTCTTCCATCACCAGCTATTCCACCAAATTCTGTGTCATCAGCAAATATGATAAGAATTCCCTGCACCCACTCATCCAAGTCATTAGCAAAATTGTTGAAGACCATTGGGACTATTCCTCTATTCATTTATATGAGCTCTCTGACAAGTCACCTAAACAGCAGCATCTTTTGGAAATTCCTTTTCCAATTATTCAAGGACACAACAGTTGACAGCTGCTCTAGTCAGACCTAAAAAACAAATTCTTCTCTACTGCAAACATGATTCAAATTCAAACTTACATTTCGTGGTCTGATTGGAATTCGCTGGTGATTCAGGTTCATTCCTGGGATAATGACTGACATTTTCCTGGGCCCTTTGAATCCTAACACATTGGTTTCCTTTTGAAAAACGAAGTTGCAATTAAAAGAAAGAGAATAAGATTAACTTTACACATACAATCTTTTGTGGATTAAAAGAATGATCTGCTACAAACACTTGGGCGGGCTTTCATGAAAAAGACATTCCATCTCCTAACATTCTGTTTCATCCTTCACAAGATCAGAAAAAAGAAATATGGTGGAACTATGCAGATAAGGCTTATTCCTCAGTGGTGTCCTTATATTTGTCTTTCAGCTGACAGCAGACAAATCTATACAATTTGTATTTTCCTTTAACCATAATGGACAAAATGTTTCTTTCTACTGCTCATGGAATGAACTGTTGTGTGAGTAGTTGAGCATTTTGGAAGCTGCACAAGGGGGATTCACCATCTCCTTGAATGTGAAAGCACCACTATTTTAAAGAGAGTGATCTCCAGTTCATGTAACTACAAGCTGAAGATCATATGGAGCACTTAAACCTTTAAATGTTCCACCCCATAACTGCAACTAGGATACTGGTCAATAAATTTTAGTTAGTATATAACAGCAATAACAAAGCAATAGATCCCTAACAAACTACAGCTAAGCAACTAAAGTTGATTTAATACACATTCTCTAGTTTTCTTTGTTAATCATTGGCTGAAATCTTGTTGCTTAGTATTGTAAGTAGTACTACAGTAGAACATTACTTTCTTATGCTTGAATTTGTCTAACAACTTCATTCGGACGCTTTTATTCCCTACTGTTTGAAGTAATAAGGCTGGCACAAAAGACAGGGGTTTCTTAGTTGTTAGCTACTTGATAAAGTCTGCCATTTTAAATGTTTTAATGTTTTTATGCAAAAGTATTTTTATGCTTTTGACTCTATCACTCATTTGTATTTTATTAATTTTATATTCTGTTCTGATAAACTGTATTATAATTATGTTTTTGTGTTTGTTGTAAACCACCCAGAGTGACCTTCAGCCAGATGGGTGGTACAAAAAAATAAATAAATAAATAAATAAATAAATAAATAAACAAACAAACAAACAAACAAACAAACAAACAAACAGGAGGCATCATTGGCTCCTTCACTTGTCTGTCATTTTGTAGGCAGTACGGGCTGTTTTATTTCAACTTGTGTTCTATTATTTTAACTGCTGCTTTATTATTTCTACTTTATTTTTGGTTCTATTTACAGAAACCATTTTTCCTGAATTTTTTCCTGAATTCCTTGGATTGAAGTTAAATACTTCATAAACCTAAAAAGGATTTAATTTAAAGGTAGCTAAGGTTGAAAGAGCTCTCCATTTCCAAAGCTCCCCTTTCTTTCCACTAGTAAGGGTTGCACGACAGAACATTTTTCCAACAGCAACCTCTGCTATACATCACCAGTAGAAAGACACTCACATAGCAAATTGCAGCCATCTCATGCCGAGTATGAGCTTTTTCCACCAGTCCCTGTGCTTTGGTTGGACTAACTCCATGATCATAGACAGTAAATTTAGTACCCATAAGATTTGACCTAGGATTTAAGAACACAATTCAGATTAGGGCTTGACCTTGGACTAAGAAACAAACAGTAACTGAGAAGATCTCTTTTCTCTTGGTAATATGGCTGTCATTATACTTCTGTCTTCACCTAGGATTGCATTCTTATTTTCATGTCTTGGACAAAATATGAAAATCTGTCCATATCCTCTTTGCTGGAACCTGAATGACTTCAGTTTCCAGACCCTTCTCTATATATACAAATAACCATTTTTCCTACCTCAAACTATCTAACCAGGTTAGGATTATCCATATAAATAGATACTATCACGAAGACCTCATAACAAACGCTGCACTGTGCAGGAAAAACCAAGTCTATGCAACTCAAGTTAAGATAGGCTGAGCTGTTTTAGTGTAGAATGAAAAAATCTGTCATGGTAGGTACCATGAACTTCTTTTTAGGATGGAAGTGAGCAAACTAAGGGACAGCAGCTCCTTTTCAGTGTAGTAGCTGAAAAAAAGGGCAAAACAAAGCAGGTAGATTTGTAAAACCCTTTCTGAGGTTGAGGGAAAAACAAACCATGGAGATGCACATGGTTTTAAGTAAAAAAAAAAAAAGCTTATTTTGCCCATTTTTTTCAATCAGATGGTTTTTTGGAGGAACTGTCATAGTTCAGTGATAAAGGCATGTGCTTCACCTACAAAAATACCTAAATTCAATTCTTGGCAACTTTAGTGCAAAAAGAAGGGGGCGGGGAAGTCTGCTCGAGACACTAGCTAAAGAAGTAAAGAGTGCTGAATAAGCTGACCCATGATCTGACACCACACTGTTGCTTCTACTGTTTATGTGTTCACTTTGTGAGGCTTACCTGAGTTTCCCGATAAAACTCTCCCCTTCTCTAGATAAATCTGTTGCATCAATTGAGATGAGGTAATTTGACGTTTTGCTCTTTTTCCTTTTCCTTCCCGCAAGAAGAAATACCTAACAGATATATTAAAAGAATTACTCAATCTTTTTTTTGGGGGGGGGGGGAATCAAGAAATTCCTAGTAATTTTGTATTTTTAAAATTCTTTTTCTAGATTTTTATTTAGGTTAAAATTTAGAGGAACTAATAGCTAAAGCATTGTTATATAACCTTTACAACTTTACAACAAGGTGAGTTTCTTTATGCAGAAATATCATGTGTTCCAGACAGGTGATTTCGATGAGCGCAGATATTTGTGACATCTGCCAAGATCCACACTTACAACCTTGTTACTGCTACTAATTGGCAAGATAGTTATTATAATTAATTGTTCCAAATGTTGTATATCCAATTACTGATTACTTTTTAACAACAGGTATGTTGCTATTTTTTTTCTTATGGCTTTACTGCAGGCTAGGAATATGTCTGATTCTTATTGACTGAAATCCAGTTGCATAATTTAAGCCACCTACAGCTGATATTGTCATCAGCCATGGTGGTTTTTTGGAAATTAAAATTTTCCAATTTCCTCACCCTTCCTGCCCAGAGGTACTGAGGCTCCACTGGGATCCCCTTTGTTCTGAGGAAACTGTTAGGGGATGTGGGAGGGGGGCGTCTTTCTGAATATCATCACCAGTGATAAAAGTATCACAGCTGCATCAATTTTCAGAAATTAGAGATTCTCCCTTTTGTGCTTCAGTACAAAAGTACCCAACATTCTCCCCATGATGCAAGGGTTCCCAAGGAGGGCTAGGGGTGAGGGCAGGCAGGAATTCCTATGCAGAATAAATTATGCTGCAGGACTTGCACCATTAATTTAATATCTATCTTAATAGTGCTAATTTTTCCAGTCAGTGAATCTTCTATGATTACTAACACTATATCATTCTAAGCACACTGATCTTCTTTGATTAGAAAGCTAATCAAGGAGACTACTGTGGAATACAGGGAATACAGAGTGAATACAGAATGGGCGACCACTAGAGAATACAGAGGGCTGTACTATGACATTACATCTTATCCAGAATTAAATGTTAAGTTGTTCTCAGTACCTTTCTATTATCATCCCGTTCCAAGTGCATATAATAGGTAGGAAAGAGGCCTCGGTCCATCCCTTTCTTATCTCTGGTGATCCTACATTTCACTGTTATGCCACGAGGAGCAGGGCATAGTGCAAACTCCTCCAGGTTGTCTATTTCCCCCAGTTGTGCATCTGTCTGAGGCAGTTCCACACAAGAAGCACCTATTTCCTATGGAATAAGACATTTATTTTCAATGCAAAGTCAGAACAAAGAGCAACAAAAACATGTAAGTCACTCAACAGCCGGGCAAGTGAATTCTCACTAACAGTTCGAATGTTGCAAACCCTGCTCTATAGACTGAGGCTGCCAACTGTGGGCAAAGTGAGCATACGCTGTGTGACTTCATAGAATGTCAGCTACAACCATCCTGGATCCCTCTAGAAAGGTAGGAGAGAAATCAAATAAACAAATGTATTTGTAAGCAGTTAACAGTTTTCTCTTTGTAGCCTCAAGCACACATACAGAAAAACAGAGGCTAATGTATGTGAACAAGGCTTCAGGCATTGTAAAGGCCTGAAAAACTTTGCATTGCATCTATCGCCACTCTTCAAGGAGGCTAAAGAAGAAGGCTAAGTAGCTGCTCTACAAAAGTAGGTGTAAAGCTAACTCTGAGTTTAGAGAGAGAGAGAGAGAGAGAGAGAGAGAGAGAGAGAGAGAGAGAAGGGGGGGGGTAAATACCATTTGCAGGGAAAAACTGTGGAAGTTACTCCAGTGGGATAAATACTGAGAACCAAGAGTTCATTGGTTGATGATGGCAAAAATAGGGTGCTGATGGCTCCATTACAGGCTCCTGTGAGAAAGGGTGACATTCTGCAATCCCACATAAAAGTGTTCTCTGCACCTGCAAAGTGGAGAGGAGTAGATTCTACATCTGTCCGAGGATCCAGGAACAATACCTGGAAGACTAGCTTATGATTGTGGCCAAAGTCTGAAACGCACTTTTGGAGAGAAAGAATTCTATCAAAATGAAGTGTCATCTTGTTCTGCAGCCAGATGCAGGTAGATAGAAGAGGAACTGAAACAGACTGCACTGAGTTTAATGGCATGAGATAACATGATAGCTACTAGGAAAGTTGTCTAAAGTTAAAGAATATGCGAGGCATGATGCAGAGGCACATGGGTTATGGACAGGCTGGTTTTCAACTGAAGAAGAGCCAAAGAAGAGTTTCTAAGTAAAAAATTCCTATTAAAAGTTGCAGATATACAAACTGGGCAGCTTCAATAGGGTTAATATTGAAGCAGGCACAAGAAAACACAGATACATCGATAAACATGGATATAGGTACAAGTCCAAAAAAGCAAGGCAGACATGTTTCCGCATTGACTTCAAAGTGTTAATGCTTACATATAAAGCCCTAAACGGTTTAGGACCTCGATACTTGGCGGAACGCTTACTCCCAACTAGTTCTACCCGTGTCACCCACGCGAGCCAGGAGGTGAGGCTGAGGAGCCTGACGCTGAGGGAGCCCCGGAAAAAAAGAACTAGAAACCGGGCTTTCTCGGCAGTGGCTCCTCATCTCTGTAATAACCTACCTCCGGAGATTCGCGCTGCACCCTCGCTGGGTACTTTTAAGAACCAACTAAAAACATGGATGTATAGGCAGGCCTTCCCTTCCAGTTAATTCCTGTCCTCTTTCCTTTTTTTTAATCTTTATTTGATTTATTTTTATTTTTCCCATCTTATAGAATCATTTAATTAATTAATTGTTATAAATTTTTTAAGAACTTGTTATCCTTATGTTGTAAGCTGCCTAGAGTGGTCGAAATGACTAGATAGGCGGGGTATAAATACAATAAATAAATAAATAAAAATAAATAAATTGGGGGGGAAACCGTGCTTACTGTAGCAGAGATTTGGCTGTTGGCAGAAGGAGGCCTCTGAGATTCTAAACAGGGTGAACGAGATCCTGACTTCTTCTCTATTTCTTCTTCCTCATCAGTATCCTCCTCATCAAAATTCATACTTCCAGAGATACCTGCCAAAATGAAATCAGAAAGTTAATCCTATCTTTATGAAAAAGGAATTATGAACACAAGGTACTGTATATCAATATCCTCCTGCTGTTGTTTACATGTTCAAATCACTACAGGCAGAACCCTAGTGGTATTTGGGAAACATAATACCTCCATGTACATTTCACACAACACAATCTTCAGCTGAGGTGACCTCTTTCTAAGCAAACAGAGCTTTTCACTTGCTTAAGCAGGTAGAGAATATTTACTTACATGAACGGTAGAAGACTTGTACACATAATGTACTGTCTACAAGTGTAATTAAGACAAACAGGATGAAACTGCAATATTATTTCCCATTAGAACACCAAAATCTTTCATCGGTTTCCAAAGAACTAGCTGTGTTAGTCTAGCTCAGCGCACTGGCAAAGGGGGGGGGACAAGGGAGGAGGACAGAATATATTGTAGCACAGTATCTGAGGAAGTGGACTCCGAGCCATAAAAGCTCACACTGAAATAATATTATCAGTTTTTCAGGTGCTACAAGATTTTCTTTTTGCCAACATTTATGAATCACGTTAAGCATCCATGTGCCATATAAAACGTGGTGTTTTAATTAAATTTAAACAAAATCTGTTAGACTGACCAAAGCATCTTGGGAGATGTACTCCAAAAGAAGTTACTTTTCATATCTCTGCTTTTGGCAGGAAGTCCAGATTTTTCAAAAAGATTTAAAAAGGGGGGGGGAACTCATCCAGAAGCTCAGTATTAGATACTCAGTCTACAGAGTCTTATACATCTTCTTCTGCATCCGGGGTGAACAACTCTGCAATGTCTGGGGATAGTTTCACTCTCCAAAAGCCTGCCAAAAGATTATGTAAAACTGCAGTGTGCTGGTCAAAATTTAGTGGCAATCAGAAGTAGAATTTTTTTCCTCTTCCATTTTTAAGAGCAAAATGACTTTTCACACTAAAATGTGATGAACACCTTCTTCTATCTATTCTTCTATAAGGTAAACTATACTTCCCAAATGCTTCTGCAAGTGCAACTGTGTTCTAATTTCATTTAAAAAACTATTTTTGCTGCCTTCGATGGCAGCACCAGAAACTCCACTAGAAGATTAAAAAAACAGAAAAAATAAAAACAAAGATTAAAAATATCATAACCCACAAACATCCTTAATCTACATCAATTTATATCTATGTCAACAGATTTGTTAGAGGTCCCTATGACATTCATTGAATAAAGAAGGAAGCGATGCAATGAAGTCAAGATCGGAGAGATGAACGTTTACAGGCTTGCTTTATTTTATTACGTTGTTTAGTTTGGTGACACCAATGATAACATAATGTTCAGGAAAAAATTGTCAGGTTTTGAAACTTAGTATTCTCTGAACTATACTCTGACCTGACTGCTGAAATGTATGCTGATGAATTGGCTTTAGCTGCCTTATCTTTCTCAGCAAAGCCCTATCTAACAGTTTAATTGTCATCTCTCCATTCCTGTTCTCTCTCTCTCCTGTTTGGCCACTTCTCTGCTGAAGGGTGACTCCTTCAGACAAGCCCCTAGGACAGTGATGGCAAACCTGTGTCACGTGTGCCACAGCTGGCACACGGAGCCCATTCTTCTGGCACGCGAGCCACACTACTCCCCCCGCACCCCTTGCGCAGCCAAACCTCATGAGGCGGCTGCAGCCAGAATTCCCCCTTCCGCCGCCACTTCCGGGTTCTCTGGGTCCATCGCCATGATTCCCCCTTAAACCGCCACTTCTGGTTCCGGTCTTCCAGGTCAGAGTCCATATTGCAGCGGCAGCACGCCACCTGCTGTCTCCCCCCCCCCCAATTTTGGGCATGCAAACCCAAAAAGATTCGCCACCCCTGCCCTAAGAGACTGTTCATTCCTCTCACTGTCATAATTCAAGATGGATTTCTTAATTAATATATTATTTATTTGAAAAATAATTTTACCCCAACTTTTTACTCTGTAGGCTCAAGTTAGCTTACAATACAGAACTGTTAACAGCTACAGAAGCTTAGTAAATAAAAAAAGAAATTATTTAAGCAAATGTCTGAGATAATGAAAAATTTTCCTGGCACCTATGTAATGCAAATACTGTAGTAGCAGTGTATTTCAAAGATCAGATGCCATCACAAACACTGTTCAGACTTCATATGATTGTTTATTGGTTCAGTGCTTCATGAGTTTCATGTGAAGTGAAATGAATACTTCTTTCAGAATATTGCTTTTATGTTGGGAATTCTATAATTGATGAAATTTTATGAAATACTGTATTTGAAGGCTTCAACAATAATGTTGGATTTCATGGCCAACATGACAATCTTGAGACTATCTCAGCACATCATGAGCTCCACATATTTGGCCACTTACACTTTTGATCTATATTTTTGGAAAAAAGAATAGTAATCTATAAGTGGATTTTCTATGACTCAGTCTCAAAGTTGGATACATTTCTCAGTGAAATTTAGATTTACAGTTGTATTCTTCTCTGCAAATCTAAATGACCAGTTAAGTTGTCCCCACCAGAAGAATGAGGAAATACAGTGGATTCCTGTATACTCTTGGGGAGTCTCTGGTTGACAGGGATGGTGGTCCTACTGAATCCCTCACTGTGTAATTGAAAAGAATACTTCCAAAGCACCCTTTCCTGTGCAGCTGAGCACAGGAGACAACTTTCTGGAAGCTTGGGGAGCATCACTGCCAATCTCCCAACTCACAAATGGCTGTTCTCTGCTGCTGAACTGTCATATTTGAGGGGGGACAGACATAGTAGGGAGGTACAGTATGACATTTGTTTTCACTTTAAAACATGGTTGCACAAGCTTGTTTTAATTAGCACTTCTGGTAAGTTTTGGGGAGGACCAGTCAACTTCAAGAAAAGGCAAATGCTCTTCATACACCTTTTAAAAAGTGAAGGTGTTTAGGTTTCCAGATTTTGTCATTTCTAGAGATGAAGCTATGAAAGTTGGATGATGAAGAAAGGTGACAGGAAGAGAATCAATTCATTTGAAATGTGGTGTTGGGAAATGTTTTGGTCACATGTTGCTTGCCCTGTTCTAGTGCACAGCTAGCTTGTTGACCAGGGAGCTGGCCATCAATAAAAATGGGAATGAGATAACGGGAACAACATAAGTGCTCTGAATCTCACAATGGATATAACCAAATATGCATGAAAGGTCATTATTGATCCTATTTTGTGGCAGTGATGAAGAAATCCTTTCTCTACCAACACTGCAACAGCTTTTCTGGATGCCCAAATATATTACAATTTGACATAGGAAATGATCCACAAAGACAGGATATTATTTTATACACAGAAACAGCTGATGATCTGTTGTGGGTACAAGCACAAACAACCACTCTTGAAAATACAGTAAGTGCAATTTGCAAGACAAAATCATCCTCTGTCTATGTGTGTATGAACCATTTACTATAAACTTCACTGTTCTGTCTCACTGGGTCTATAGTTTGTGTTGTGTTTTGAATTACTAAATTACAAGTAACCTAGCATGCACAACTGATTTCTTACTAAAATTTAGGATACAACATATGATTATTTAACTACAAGGAAATAGTTTGTGGTGGTGGCAAATCATGCTCATATGGGGGAAGTAGTAGAAGTGACAGCAAACGACCTATTGTTAGCATGTACTCATGTTCTGCACTTCTAAAAGTTCAATATCCATAATTTGTAGCAGGAAAGAGACACACTGGTACAGACAGAATAGATTCACCCATCATGAGTCAGTGGCTGCTGGAGAAAACAGAAGGACTTCATGAGTGGAAGAGGCGGGGAAGGCAACTTGTTAGTCACTTGATTTTTTCAGAAGCTGCCTGATGTGGTAGCCTCACTCGCCCGGGAGAAAAATGAAAATACATCATTCTATCAATTCCCACAGAAGAAGCATAATAAGTTCTTCTTTGGCAAGTGTTGTGACGGAGATGGCGGCCACAGCAAAGGCACTAGTACCGGTAGGTATGCCTTCCAGTGCCTCACATCCTTCTGTTATTATGAGGAAATAACTAGAACACAATTCAGCTGAAAGTGTGCTCACACATCTGAGAAGACAGCACCAGACTGTTCTGCTAAAACAGATAAATCAGGAGGTAAGGACAAGGTTGATGTGACATAATAAGCACTGTACATGGATTCCCTTCCTCCAGGTTTTCTCTGTTCCAGAAGCAGTAACATTTGGTAGACCAATGTAGAAGACACAGATTTAGCCAAATACAGTGGTGCCTTGCAAGACGATGTTAATTGGTTCCACGAAAAAAGCTGTCTTGCGAAAACATCATCTTGCGAAATACGCTTCCCCACAAGAATGCATTGAAATCTAATCAATGTGTTCCAATGGGGGAAAATCGTCCTCTTGCGAAAACCGTCCATAGGGGAAACCGTCTTGCGATTCACAGATCTCGGTTCCCTTCTCCTTCCTCTTTGCAAACTTAGGTTTGATCTGTCTGGGTTTGCTCTGTTTCCTTCGGGACATGCTGGATGCGAATCATTATTGTTGTTGTTGTCGCTGCTGCTGCTCTTTTTGTTGTTGTTTCGGGTGCACTGAAAGGGGGTGGGGAAATGGGAAGTAGGGAGGGGGCAGAGAGAGAGAGATTGCGAGAGAAGAGCAAGTCAGTGTGCCGGTTTCATAGACAGGAGCTGATGGGAGATGACAGGAAAAGAGAAACACAAGGAGCCGAGCCGTGCGCACGTGCGCCTGAAAAGAGAAGCAGAGAAACGGGGGGGACAGGGTCTGAAGGATTGAGACTGAGGGAGCGCATGAGGGAAATCTGGCACGTGTGTGTACATGTGTCTGTATTGTGGGGGTCAGTTAAGAGTGAGGAAGAAAGAATGAGGGAGAAGAGCAGAAAGAAGTGGGGCAGGGAGGGAAAGCAGGCAGGAGGGACGGAGGGAAGGAGGGAGGAAGCGCGCTTTCTCTTTCTCTCTCTCCTTTGCTCTGGTTTGCTTGCTTGCTCCCTCTCCGGTGCCTGTGCAGATGTCGCTCTTCCAGCCATGCTCCCCTTAAGACTTTGCAAGTCACAGACCCAAACATTGTCAAGCGAAAATTGCCCATAGGAAAAACTGTTTTGCAAAGCGCTACAGCAATCGCAAAAAGCCACCGTCTTGTGGATTAATCGTCCTGCGAGGCAATCATCTTGCAAGGCAACACTGTACCTGCCATGAGACAGGAGTTTCCAGTGCCATCACAGTGACGTTGATGAGATGTTGGCATTGGACAACTAACCATTCATGTTAGTAGATACTATATGGTTTAGGCTTTTCATGGAGTGTTTGCTGTTCTCCACTACATACTGCAACTGCACATCACTTTTAGTAGAACACAGAACTTGACTCCCTCCCATACTGAGCAGCAAATCATAAAGAGTTGGCTCAGCTGTGGTAGGCAGAGCCATAGATCATATTTCATCTCTGATATCTAGAATATTCTGGGTGGATGACCCTCCTGCATGTCTCTCTCTGTGCAGTGGCAGGAGCCTGTGGAGACAAGGACCATCACAGTAGGGGCTCAAAAGCTGAATTCCAGTAATAGAAGAGGCCCACTGAACCAATGGAACTTACAGAGGAGATGACTCACCAAATCCCCACTGAGTCTAGTGCAATTTATTACCTGCATTTCAACCAGAAGGTAGTGTATCGGTGGATCCTCTTACATGCTATGGTCAAAGGCCAGTCCCACACAATGTCAAAAATAAAAGCAGCCAATAAGGAGCATGGCTGATCAGTAGAGCACTGCTGTTATATGCTTAACACGTACAATATAATAGGCTTGCTTTCCAAGCAACATCTACATCACTCTTTATCGTGGTGGAAATGGACCGTGGTAATATGAGTCATAACCCTGATAGCCTCTGCAGCACTTAGAACTAATTGTGCTATTAATTTGATTTTTACCTTTAAAGTACCAGACAATAATAATAATACAGCAATTGTATGTCATCAAGTTAATTCTTACTTATGACAACCCCTTCTAGAGTTTTCTAGGTAAAGATTGCACAGAAGTGGTTTACTCTACTTTTCTTCTGGAGGCATTCTGGGAATGTGCAGCTTGCTCATGGCTACAGAGGCCGGGGACATCCCCTAGGAGGCACCGTGGGGAATTGAACTGACAACGTATGGCTCCACAGCCAGAGATACCCAAACCACTGAGCTATGCAGTCAACCCCAGGCATCAGATATCACCTGTTTATTAATTTGAAATCACTTTCTACTTCAATGCTGATTTTATCAAAGCTTCAAAGGGAATAACTTGTCTAGATAAAGTGGTGCCCCGCATAGCGATGTTAATCTGTTCCGGATTAATCGTCGCTATCCGGAAACATCGCAATGTGGGTGGGAAAACCCCATAGAAACGAAGTTTAATGCGTTCCTATGGGGCAAAAACTCACTGTTATGCGAAGATCCTCCATAGCGCTGCCATTTTCGCGCCCTCGGTAAGCGAGGAAATTGCGTGAAAATGGTTGCAGTGGCCATTTTGGAACCGCCGATCAGCTGGCCGAAAATGGGGCCGGCGCTCGGGCAGGAGGGCAGGGAAAGGCTCCCCTGCCCTCCTCCCGAGTGCACGCCAGCTCTTCTCCGGAAGCGCTTCTCCGGGAGAAGCCCAAACGCCCGCCTGTCAGCTGTTCCAAAAGGCGGGCGTTTCGGCTGCTCCCGGAGAAGCGCTTCCGGAGAAAAGCCGGCATGCACTCAGGAGGAGGGGGGGAGCCATCCCCTGCCCTCCTGCCCGAGCACCGGCCAGTCAGCCGGCTGAAAAAGGAACAGTTGACGGCCGGGCGTTTCTCCGAGAGCAGCCGAAACGCCCGCCTTTTGGAACAGCTGACGGGCGGGCCTCTGGGCTGCTCCCGGAGAAGCGCTTCGCCGCGAGCAGCCCAAACGCCCGCTGGTCAGCTGTTCCAAAAAGCGAGCCTCTGGGGATGCTCCCGGGGAATTGCTTCCCCGCGAGCAGCGCAAAGCCTGTTTTTTTGAATAGCTGACCGGTGGGGCCTTTGCGATGATCGTGGGAGAGCGCTCCCCCACAATCATCGCAAAGCGATCGCTCTTGCAATGGCAAAAAGTCCATCACAAAGCGATTTCATCGCTAAACGGAGTGATCATTATGCGAGGCACCACTGTACCTGTTTTTGGGTGGCTGTTAGTACTGTGAAGTGTGTTACTCGAGCTATTTAGAACCAAGAACATTTCATTCCTTCTAGCTGGTTTGTTATTTGTACCATTGTTTTTGGAGTTTGATTAATAAAAAGACCATGCAGTCAATAAAGACCTTGACCTTTCCATTCCATAAATTGAACACTTCTCATTGTCCAAAAAGAAAAAAAAAGGGGGGGGGGGGAAGAATAGAAAAGAGAATGGTGCATTAAAAGGAGGATAAGTGGAAAGGGGGAGGAAATTAATAATTTAATCCAATTTAGGCATATTACAAATGTGTTCTTTTAAAAGGGAGCTGGGACTTTTGGAAACTTCCCACAAAAAAGGAGTCCTTCTTACTTGATATGTCTCTAGAAGTAGTCAGGTATGTCATTCATCATCCCAAATAATTCATAATTCTAATGTTATGTGATAGGGAGAAACTTCCCTATTTATTTTCTCCACACCACATATAATTTGAAATACTTGTATCATGTCTCACATTATTTACTTTCTTCCAAAGCTTGATATCAACAAACATTGTAACCTTTTATCACAGGGGACTTTTTCAACATATTTATCATTTTGGTTGCTATTTTCTGCGATATTCAGTTATAAACATGTCATACCTCTCTTCTTGGAACATTTGCATCTAAATTAGCTGTTATAGTCACGCCAGTACAGCAAAGTAGCTCCACTGTCAATTTACACACACACACACACACACACACACACACACACACACACACGCACACGCACATGCACACGCACACGCACACGCACACACACAGAGTGGTGCCTCGCATAGCGATCGTTCCGTATAGCGATGAAATCGCTTAGTGACGCCGTTTTTGCGATCGCAAGTATGATCGCTTTGCGATGGTCCCTATGGGGAAATTTCACTTTGCGATGATCGCAGAGAAGTGATTATCGCAAAGCCCCCATTTTCGGCCAGCTGAATGGCAGTTTCAAACTGGCCGCCCGCTGTTTTCAGGCACGGATTCCTTGCTTTAGAGGCACCGAAAATGGCGGCGCTATGGAGGATCTTCGCTTAAAGGTGAGTTTTAAGCCAATAGGAACGTATTAATCGCGTTTTAATGCGTTTCTATGGGCTTTTTATTTTCGCTTAGCGATGTTATCGCTTAGCAGTGATTTTTTCTGCACAAATTAACACCACTAAGCGAGACACCACTGTATGTATATATCTGCAGTCGTAAGATCGAATCCACATGACGGAGTGAGCCCCCGGCATTTGTCCCAGCTCCTGCCAACCTAGCGGTTCGAAAGCATGCAAAATGCAAAAATGCAAGTAGATAAATAGGTACCACTACGGTGGGAAGGTAAATGGCGTTCCGTGTCTAGTCACGCTGGCAACGTGACCACAGAGGATTGTCTGCAGACAAACGCTAGCTCTATGGGTTGGAAATGGAGATGAGCACCACCGCCTAGAGTCGGACACCACTGGACAAATTGTCAAGGGGAATGAGTAAAATAACACCTGCCTCAACAGCAAAAGTAATTCAGATGTCAAAAGAGTATCTCAGAAAATAAATTTGTATGCATGCTGGTAGAAGGACAATAGAGGTGGAACTAATCTTGCCTTGGCCCCAGGCCACCCAAAGCCTGGGAACAGCTATGGTGGTACAAATAGAAAAGCCTCTTCCAAAAATCATAAAACCTCGACAGGCTTGTTTGAGGGATACATTCTTACACGTATCCTGGCCCTCATTGTCTGGGTTCAGATATCATAACCAACACTGTTCCATCAACCTGGTTATGCAGTGGCAGGCAGCAGAACTCTGATACAAAGGAATCACATACTCTCTAACAACCAGCCCCAGTCAGTCGTGTGACTTCCGTGTTTTAGACAACTCCACCCCATGGAACAGAAAAGTCTCTGCTGTTCTTTTGCCTTCCCATTTCTCTTTACAAGGTAGGCAATGCAACGTGATGGCACATAACAACAAAGCTGAGATGGGTATTCAATGAGTTTCTCTGACAACAGTTATTTTGCTACTCTACTGTCATGTTTAAAAAAAGAAACTCAGTGCAATCTTAACAAATCCACATTCAGATCTCACTCTTTGTTACCAGATCTCACCTCGTTTTTGCAAGATATCTTGTAAAGCCACCTTGGAGGCTGCATCTGTTTGAATTTCCTCAGTCTTTTCTGGCATGTTGTCTTCCTCAGTTGAGTAGGATCCAACTGAAATGATCTGGTGTTTGTCTCCCAATTCCTGTACTGCCGGTTTCAGAAAGATAGCAGGCCCATCAATGCCTATAAAGACAAATAAGTTTTGAGTTTTCTTTTTCCATGTGTTCATTTATTTATTTACACGCTTGAGTTAGCCATTTAGGAGGTATAAACACCTTTAAATTGAAATAAATTTTTCAGCTGTCAAACCTACAGTTCAGTGCATTCCAATGGGGGGGGGGAAACTCACCAAAAATTAACGAAGAGTCAGAACAAAGCCAAATCAAGTTTGCAAAGGTTTTACAGGGTGCACTAACGATTCCAAGCATTTTAAACAGTTTTTGAACATTTTAAGACACTTTAAAAATAGCGAAAACCACTGAAATGCACTGAAACCTATTCAATGCATTCCAGTGGAGGAACCGCGTTCGCTTAGCGATGTTTCCTATGGCGATTTTCGCTTAAGGACAGTAATCCATTCCCATTGGAACGGTTATCTGGTTTTCAATGCATTCCTATGGGAAATGGTGTTTCGCTTAGCGATGTTTTCCCATAGCGATTTTTTTTGGGAACCAATTAACATCGTTAAGCGAGGCACCACTGTATTTCAAATGTCAATGCATGTTTAGGACAAGGTGGAACATTTTTGCTGATCCTAGGCACTC
Source organism: Pogona vitticeps (assembly GCF_051106095.1). Lineage (NCBI taxonomy): Eukaryota > Metazoa > Chordata > Lepidosauria > Squamata > Agamidae > Pogona > Pogona vitticeps. Next base: position 96,439,250 of record NC_135787.1, on the reverse strand, counting down.
TAACCTCTCCCTATGGATCTGGCCATAAAAGGCTAAGGCACAATGTGAAGCACAGAGAGAAATCTGCAGGCAAACACAAATGGTGACATTGTATGATACTGTACCTGGTGATGAGATACATGCATTGAGGCAATAGTTTGAATTTACTTTGTGGAGTGTGACTAAACAAGAAACAGCCTTTATTCATGTCTCAAATTGGCAGTTTCTATATCACTCTGGGTTTTTAAAATAAAACTTATTGTTACATTTAATTTTATCCTATCCCCTCATTTTTTAAATATACTATCCAAAATGTTATTGGCCGTGTATGCATGCATAAGTTATATTTCCCTGAAATCCACTGAGCAAGTTCTGATAAATGCAAAGACTTTGAGATCACTGAAACTTATTGGGCCATTTTCTCAACTTCCAAATCAAACTCGTGGATGGTGCAGATCTCTACATGTTATGAGAGCATACTGGATTTTGCCAGAGGAAAGCAAGGAGCTAGCATTTATATCATGGAATGATCTACCAATGGAAACATTGGTATGACTGCAGGATCTGCACTTTCCAGATACCAGTTTGCTATTAAATTTACTTAGAATGTGAGTCTAAGGTTCAGGCACTCTAGAAAAGCACCTGAAACTTGGTGAGAGCTGGAAAGAACAACTATCAGGTGGGTCCACAATCAGTTACAGAATTATATTCAGAGAGTGCTTATCAATGGCACCTTCTCAAACTGGGAGGAGGCAACAGGTGGAGCACCACAAAGGCTCAGTCCTGGGTCTGGTGCTCTTCAACATTTGTATTAATGACCTGAATGAGGAGGTGCAGAGAATGCTTATCAAATTTGCAGATGATACATAAATGAATAGCTAATACCCTGGAAGATAGAAATGAAATTCAAAAAGATTTTGATAGGCTTGAGCACTGGGCTGGAAACAACAGAATGAAATTTAACAGGGATAAATGCAACGTTCACCACCTAAGGGGAAAAGACCAGACATGGGTTAGTAAGACTACGTATGCACAAGAAGTATCTTGGAATTCTTATTGATCACAATCTCAATATGAGCCAACAGGGCAAAAAAGGCAAATGCTATTTTAGGTTGCATTAATAGATACATAGTTTTCAAGTTGGTGAAGTAATAATTCCCCTCGATTCAGCACTGGTTAGGCCCCATCTAGAGCACTGTGTCCAAATCTGGACACCATGCTTTAAGAAAGATGCTTATAAACTAGAGCAAGCTCAAGGAGGCCAACAAGGATGACCTAAGGTCTGAAAATCCAGTCTTAAGAGGACAACTGGTCATGTTTAACCTTGAGAACAGAAGACTGAGGGGAGATATTATAGCAGTTTTTGATAACCCCAGAGTGCAGGACACATAATAATGGACTCAAATTACAGGAAGCCAGATTTCAGTTGAATATCAGGAAAAAAACTCCTGTTAGAGGAGTATGACATTGAACCAATTATCTTGGGAAGTAGTGCTCCAATGCTGGTGGAACTGAAGAGAAAAATAGACAACTATCTGTCAAATATACTCTGATTTAGATTCTGGCATCAACAACTTTACTGACCCCTTCCAACTCCATGATTCTATGATTCCAAAAGCTGTTTAAAAGCTCAGTGTAGTCATTTCTGGAGCTTAGTGCCACTACTTCTCAAGATGTTGAATTTGTATAAATTAACATTCTTCAACAACCAACTAGTATCAGTTAGTCAGTTAAAAGTGGGCTCCACCGAGAGAAAATTCAAGCCACCAGTCATAAAGCTGGGCATGTCCTTTTCAATCCTGCAAAATATCCAGCTGTGCACTTTGCTAAGTTTTGATTCTAGTATTTGAAATTATTTAATACTACAGTGGAATGCCATTTCTCCTGATTTGGTAGTGGTTATTTTGAGTGTTATTAAAAGTGGGAGAGTGTTTTATCAATATAAACATTCTACTCACCATGGAGAACCACACTGGTACAGGCACGGGCAGAAGGCTCAACTAAAGGTGCCTGTTCTTCCCCCACTTTGGATTTAAACTTGCATAATTTTGCTTCTGGATTAGGCTGCACCATCAAGGGTTCAAGACGCTTTTTCCTCTGCTTCTTCTCTAGAAGAGCTCTCTGCCAATGAAGAAAATCATATACTTATGACAGTCAAGGAATCATTCCCTTAAAACTCTAGCAGTTAGTTTTGTGGTTCAGACTATGAAATAGCAGTAAGCCTTCTTCAAATCAATATATTACAAAGCAAATCTAATGAATATTCTATTACAGAGATGGACATTTAAGGGCCCCTATCAGATAAACCACTGGCTGCATAGCTCAGTGAATTAGGTATCTGGCTGTGAAGAATTAATTCTATTTAAAAAAACCTTTAATTTAGGTATGAAAATTTTCCTAAAAATTTTATAATATTCCAACTCATCCATTCCTGGAGTTTTTCCTACTTTCAATTTATTAATTATTTTCTCTATCTCCTTTTCTCTAATTAGTTGCTCCATTAAATCTCTACTCTATCTTGAAATCTATTCTCCATATTTTACTCAATATAATTCCTAATTCTTTCCAAACAAAGTTTCCCTCCACTATATAACTTTTGTTAAAAATCTTGAAAGACTTCCCATTTTCCTTCTACAAATTATGCCTTTTGCCCCTTTCATTCTTAAGTATTGCAATAAAACTCTTGATTTTTTTAACTTCCATAGCCCTGGCCAACATTCTTGAGTTTTTATAATTAAATTCAAAACATTGTCTTTTCAAGTATATTACACATTTTTCTGAATTTTCTCCATTTCAATATTCTCTAATTCTTTCCTTTTTGCTTGTATCTATCCTTATCCACCATATATTTTCCCTCCAACAACCTTATTTCTTCCTCAACCATTCTCCTATGTTTTTCTTGTTGTTTTGGACTACAAATCCCAGAATCCCCAGTCTGCATTGCCAATTATAAAGGACTGTTAATAGTGAGTCAATTTAACTTAACCTCTAACTAGTCTGGTATGGTGACTGCCATGTCACTATGTGGCTCTCTCTGCTCCCAGCCAAACAGGAACTGCATAATTTGACACAAGGCGATGGGAGAATGAACTAGGAGGTGATCAGTGACCTTCTGTCTACAGAAATAGGGAATGACAACAGTTTTCTGCATGATAATACTTTAGCCCTTTGTGCAGAATGCATTGAATCCCAAAGTATTCTGAAACGTGGTTCCTTACCACACATCTATCCTGGCTATCTTAATGATGACAATCAGTACTACACTTGAATATGCTCACCCAGTTATTCACCATAACTGTGAAGATTTATAACTACATAAATGTACACAGCTGTAGCAAGGGCCTTATCTGTGGGCTCTGTCACCTGCTCTCTTTCCCCACTATAGCAGTGAAAAGCTGCTGCCATTTTGTGGATATGATTTACCTGATTTTCTAGTTTCAGTTGCCTCAGTTTCAATGTTTCATCTTCAAAGCTAAAAAAGAAAGAGAAGTCGTAAGTATTAACTTTTCTAGAAAAATTGAAACACGCAATAAGATTACCATAACAAATGGAAAAACAGCACATTTTTGGCAATTATCAAACAGTTTGGTTTTTTTTTATGTTGGCCACTAGCAAATTTTTTCCCCTCAACTCCACTTAAATTCACTCAATACATTACTACTTCCTAAAAAAGAAAATCAACACGAGAGTTTTGTGGTACCTGAAAGACTGAAAAATATTATTTGGCACACATTTTTAATTGCTTTATCAGATTTAACAGACATAGATAAGATTGTTTGAAATTTCTAGTAGAGGCCAAAATGTATCAGATAATTATGGTGAAGAAGGCTCTTAAAAAGGAACACAAGTCTACCAACATATAGGCCACAATAATTGATTATAACAGTTATACTCACAGGTACAGCATTTCTGATGTTAGGAAAAATTGCAGGAGAGGTCTAGCATATTCCTATTGCTTTTAGAAATGGAAAACTACACTAAACACACCTTGGATTGACACTCCAAACCAATTATTTTGTTTCAAGTGTCTGTTATTTCACCCATTGTTAAATACAGTATTTCATTGAGCTATGGTAGGGATAGAAGTATGTTTCTTCTTTATTTCAGATAATAAAGGCCTAGTTCGTATCTAAAGTACAAACCCTTGGGTTCAAGCCAAAGGACAATGGGTGGACATCTTTAGTGGAGAAGTGGGCAACCCTCTTGGAACCCTCCAGCAGCAGCAATACTCATCTAAAACTAGCTGCAGATTTCCCCACACCTTCTCTCATCCCCCAAAAAAAGATCATCATTCATTCATTAGGCATCCTTCAGTCTTGAAAGATTATGGTAACGTGCTCTGTATGGAGGACTTGGAACAGCGTCTAGTGTAGCTGAGAAGGCCAATTCAAGAGTGACAATCCCTTCCACACTGATGACAAGTGCAATCTGTCCCCCGTCCAGCTCCCTGATTTTGGTGGGTTCGGGACTGCCTCTTTGCCTTGGCCTGCTGGACAAGGGTCTCTTCAAATTGGGAGAGGCCATGATGCAGCGCCTGCCTCCAGGCTGAACGTTTAGATGTTAGGATTTCCCATCTGTTGAGGTCCATTCCTAAGGCCTTCAGATCCCGCTTGCAGATGTCCTTGTATCGCAACTGTGGTCTCCCTCTGGGGCGGTTTCCCTGCACCAATTCTCCATACAGGAGATCTTTTGCAATCTGACCATCAGCCATTCTCATGACATGCCCAAGCCAATGTAGACATTGCTGTTTCAGTAATGGATGTATGCTAAAAAATTCCAGCTCATTCTAGGACTACTCTGTTTGGAACTTTGTCCTGCCAACTGATACCAAAAATGAATCGGAGGCAACGCATATGGAAGGTGTTCAGCTTCCTCTCCTGCCGTGCACAAAGAGTCCAGGACTCACTGCAGTACAGGAGTGTGCTTAGGACACAGGCTCTATAGACCTGGATCTTGGTATATGTCATCAGCGTCTTATTGAGCCATACTCTTTGTGAGTCTAGAGAACATGGTAGCTGCTTTCCCGATGCGTTTATCCAGGATGTCAGAGATTGTTGAGCCAAGGTACACAAAGTCATGAACAACCTCCAATTCTTGTATGGAGATGGTAATAGAGGAAGGTGAGTCCACGCCGTGGCCCATAACTTGTGTTTTCTTCAGGCTGATTGTTAGTCCAAAGTCTTGGCAGGCCTTGCAAAAATGATTCATGAGTTGTTGGAGGTCTTCAGCAGAATGGGCAACAATTGCTGCATCATCTGTGAAGAGGAAGTCCCGTATGCATTTCAGTTGGACTTTGGTCCTCGCTCTCAATCTAGAGAGATTAAAGAGCTTTCCATCTGATCTAGTCCGGAGATAGAACCTTCTGTTGCAGTTCCAAAGGCATGCTTCAGCATGACAGCAAAAAAGATCCCAAAAAGGGTTGGTGCGAGGACACAGCCCTGTTCCACTCCGCTTCGGATGTCAAAGGGATCTGATGTTGAGCCATCAAAAACTACAGTGCCTTTCATTCCCTCATGGAAGGACCAGATGATGTTAAGGAGTCAAGGTGGACATCCAACCTTGGGAAGTATTTTAAATAGGCCATCCCTGCTAACCAAATCAAAGGCCTTTGTGAAATCTATGAAGGCCACAAAGAGTGGCTGTTGTTGTTCCCTGCATTTCTCCTGCAACTGTCTGAGGGAGAATACCATGTCAGTGGTGGATCTATTGACTCGAAATCCACACTGTGATTCTGGATAGACTCTGTCTGCAAGCACCTGGAGCCTCTTCAGCACAACACGGGCAAGCAGCTTCCCTACAACGCTGAGAAGAGAGATGTCACGGTAGTTATTGCAGTCACCCCTGTCTCCTTTGTTCTTGTACAATGTGACAATATTTGCATCCTTCATGTCCTGTGGTACTCCACCTTCCCTCCAGCAGAGACAAAAGACTTCATACAGTTCAGTGGTGATGATCTCTTTACAGCACTTCAGCACTTCAACAGGGATGTTATCCTTTCTAGGTGCATTGCCGGAGGCAAAGGAATCCAAGGCCGCTTTTATTTCTGCTAAGGTTGGTTCACTGTCCAACTATTCCAAGACAGGCAGGCACTCAATGTTGTTTAATGCTTCTTCGGTTACTACATTCTCTCTGGAATATAGCTCAGAGTAGTGCTGCACCCAGCGTTCCATCTGCTGTGCTCGGTCCTGGATGATCACACCTGTAGCAGACTTCAAGGGAGCAGATTTCTTCTGTATTGGACCTAAAAACCTGCTTGATACCGTCATACATTCCTTTGATGTTACCTTGCTTGTTGACATAATAGGCAGCCGTAGTGTTGCCTGAAGCCACCTGGACTACCCGGCCAATGAGGAGCCGCTCAAATGCCCGAAAGGCCTTGGAGTGCGCCCCCCAGCCCGTTGGGCTGGCATCCATGGTCACCTGCACCTTCAAGAGAGCCAAAGGATCTTCTGACCAACAAGTTCAGCCAGTAGCTCCACCACGCCAGTTGTGATGCAGCTCAGCAGTGACCACAAGCAGTTTGGACGGGGGGGGGGTTGAGCAGGGGGTTGAAGAGAAAAAGATAGCAGGCCTGTAGGGATCTCATCTGGACCACTGCTGTGGTAGAAGCCATAAGGCCGAGCAGATGCTGGGTTGGGTGGGTCAACACCCTGGCACCTGGCAGGAAGGAGGCTAACATCAGCCAAATCTTCACTATCCTGTCCTTCAGGAGAAATGCACGGCCACAAGCGGAGTCGAGTATAGCCCCAATGTAAGATACCTGCTAAGTGAGCTGTAAGGTAGACTTTTCCAGGCTGACCTGGAGGCCAAGGGCTGACAAAAGGGATAAAGTGAAGGTTATATTTCACTTGGATTGGGCGCAGGTTGGTGCTGCCAGCAACCAGTCATCCAGGTAAGGAAACACTGTGACACACTGCAAATGCAGATGCATTGCCACTGGGGCTAAACACTTTGTGAACACCCATAGGGCAGTTGACAGCCTGAAGGGGAAGGCCTTGAATTCATAAGTCACTCCATTGATGGAGAATCTTAGATAACGGTGTGTCATGTTCCCAGGGGATTCAGCAGGCAAAAGTCCAATAAGCCAGTCCAAGGTCAGAAGTCCAGGAGATACAAAACAGATGCCAAATTGTCAAAGCCAAAACACAAACCGTAGTCAGAAGTCAGAGTCCGAAAGCCAAGGGTCAAGAGAGCAAGGTTCAAGACAAGCAGGAGCGTGGACATGAGCCAGAGAATTGACTTGTTGCTTCCAAGCCTCTGAGTACAAATTATATAGCAACAACAATCATCTAATTTCTAGAAACATTCCATCCTGTTAAAATTCTGGGCTGGTCGACCTGTTGTTCCTGTGAGAAGCATTCATGAGAGCCTCAAACCTCTGTGTTGTGAGTCTCTGCTGAAGCTTATCTCACTCTGGCTAGTGGGGGAGGAGCATCTAGCGGTGATTCAGCTACCTGTGATACTAATTGCCCAGCATTTTCCTCAGCTGTAATTAACCCCTCTGATTCCAGGCCTTCTTCGGCTGAACCCATGACACGGTGATGTTCTGGTCAGATGCTGATGCAGAAATAGCCATCCTTGAGATCTATGACCGAGAGAGATCTATGCCATCAAGGGAAATCATAGGGAAAGGTCTTGATCCATCAAAGGGAAGGTCTTGATCCTGGACCTTGCATCCACCACCGTGGCAATCTGTTACCGCTGTGGCAATCTGTTTAGACACAGGGTCCACTACATGCCTGGTGGCTATTCTCTCCTGCCTCTCCAGTGCCATGGCCTCCTGATGACATGCAAGACCTGAAGCCTGGAGCTTTTCCGGGATGGCCTGTAGGGCTGGTAATGTCGTGTTCCTTAAGTGGCAATGGTATGGCCCCATTGCCGTGGAATAATTTGCCACCCTCAAAATGAAGGAAGCCAAGGAGCAGACTCGACAGCCGAGGATGTCCAGTTTCCTTCTTTTCTTGTTTGAAGCCTTCAGGCTCATAGTAATGACAGGAGTCATACCAACGAGCCTTTTGAAAATCTCAATAGAAAAGGTGTTCCTCTGCGGGAGACTGTTGATAATGATAAGCCTCAGGCTCGGCCGCAGGCGCCACATAATGGGTCTTCTGCTTCCTCTTCCGAGGAGCCTCAGGCAACAGAGACGGCCAGAGATACCAACTCCTGACTAGATGCTGAGCCCAGTAAGGAACACAGGCTGGATTGTGCCAACTGCCCACCTCAGTAGAGGTGTCTGCCCAGTCAGGGGAAAGGCATAGCTGTGGCGATGGTGCAGTCACCTACCTCGGGGGAGGCATTTCCTCATCACCCAATGGTATGCTGAGGCATACCAAGTCATGCCGGGATTGAGCCAGAGGTGGAGCTGATGGCAAGGCCACAGGACGGGATGGCTTTTGAAACAGCTTCTTCTTCTTCAGTACCAAGGCCTGAAACAGCTTCTTCTTCTTCGGTACAAAGGCTAGAGACAGCTTCTTCTTCTTTGGTACCAAGGTCGGAGACAGCTTCGTTATCGATGCCACGGCAGTTGACCTTGAGCCCAAGGAAGACGCCTTTGCCACCTTCTTTGAAACCTTAGGCAAACAGCCACCGCTGAAGGAGGCTCAGAGGGGTGAGCCTGTGGTGAGTCCCTAACTGAGACTCAAGCAGGGCAAAGAGACTTTTCCCACGGGAAGGAACCAAGGCGCTGCAATCTTAGCTTAAGTGTTGGCTTGGTAAATTTCTTACAAGCAGCACAAAGGGCCGGCTGATGTTCTTCTCCTAGACAAAATAGGCACCGGGAATGGCCATCCGATAATGTTATTTTATTCAGGCAGGTGGTTCAACATTTGAAAGTGGGCATAAACAATGCAGAAAATGAAAGAATAAAAAATAACACAGTTTTAGGCTTCTGTCCAACTCACAGATCTGAAGGGAACGTCAACAGTCCAAAGTTGAAAGTACTGGGAGATCCAAAGGTAAGCTGTTTTTTTAAAGACGTCAACGCGGGAGCTCCAAAGCTGAGAAGCTGCAGCAGCACTGGCAGAAACAGAACTGAGACACTCGGTGCTAGGGCAGGGTTATGGGTAGCGTGTGGGAGGTCCCAGCACCATGTGCTTGAGCTCTAATATTCAGGTGCAGATTAACCCACTAGTGTGCATTCACAGAGACCATGAAGAAGAACTTGAGTTCAGACACTTGGTTTCATTTGAGAAGTACATTCTTGTATGGGTCCTCACCAGGACACACAAATTGGCATCTGAATTCTTGGGGCTTGGTTAATGGTCTGTGGCAATATTTGGAGTTAGGAATTGGTGTTGCTCCTTTGTATTGTTACATGTGAATTATCCATATTTATCTTAATTAAATTTTGGTTAGAAGAAGAGGAGTGGTCTTGTTTGTCATAAGCATGGGATATGTAGTCAAAAGCATGTCATGATGGCATATGTAGTCAGAGAAATGTAAAATGGAGTCAGTTAGGTTCTGTGTGAAGATGATTTGAGAGACTTTGAAATGTGTTTTTCTAAGTACTATGAGAATGTTTTCATGAAGACCGTTACACCCAGCATGCTGATAATGAACGCCAAATTGAGGGGGCCGTGCAGACTCAACATTCCAAGCTTCCTACAGAAGACATAAACAACACCTGCACTCTCATGGGAATAATGGGAGAAGTGGTACAACCTCTAAAAAGTTAATTTGGTTAACACCAGATGGGCCATGAAGAAGGGAGGAGGTTGGGGAAGTAGAAAATGGACAATGGGTTTTGTGAATTGTGTTCAATGGTTCGTGTGTTTCTTTGATGATGGGTTTCTATTCCATCATCAGAGCAACACCCATCAACATCCGTACCTGATTGAGAAAGGATGTAAGTAAGGAGAAAGGAGGTGGTGGCTAGCCCATCATAGCCCACTATAGCCTACCCTAAATTAGCTTTTAGAGTTTATTATTTTAAATGGGAACTAGTTATCTTATTTAACTGCAATGATCTTTGAATATGTTCTTAATGCCGATGCTTATGCAACATAAACTGATTTCTAATGAATCTTTATTTTTCTAATAAAAATTAATTATTAAAAATTCTTACTGAGGACTGGTCTCTTGAACAGCAGGGTTTGGCTACTTCCAGTGGTGAAGAGGGCCACAGACTTGCTATCATTTTAGAGTCCTACCTAATTGAGCTGTTATGAGCTCTAAGGAGTCACAAAGCCCATGTGCCTGTACTTGCAAAGTACTGAGTAAGTGCAAACTGTTCTTTTTAGGTCAGACTTGTCCAATGGGCTTGTGCTATGCACTGCTGAAGTCTAAGGACTCAATCCAGCGCAAGGGTGGTAGATAAGTGCCGTCCGAACTCTCTGGCTGAATGCCCAACAAACCTTTAGGGGGCCGTGAGCATCACTTTTTTTATCTAGCCAACACCATACTACTATTATTGTAGTTGTAAAAGCTTTTTAAAAATATTTTTCATGAAAAGAAAAGGGGTAAGAAAGGAGCCTCACTGTAATAGTTTGGGTTAGAATTTTTGTTGTTGCATGTTTAGAGGGTGTGTAGGTTATATCTGAAGCTTCTCTAAAGGGCAGAATTGTAGTCTTTTTCAGCAGTTTTAATCAAAAATGGATAAGAAAATGTTCACTGCACTTGTATTTACTGCTCCATCACTGCTCCACCTGAAACATGAGCCAGAAATGCTTTTGGATGACTCTCATTGCCATAGTAGAAGTTGCAACAGCAAAACAAACTAAACAAAAAGTGTTTGATGCATTGTGTCATCTGGCAACTTCCTTTCTTTATTTTGTTCCCTTCCTGCAAACTTTTTTTAAAATCCAATGTTTGTTTTTTGTTTCTTTCTCTTGATTTGCAGGAAGCTTACCATGCAAATACAGGACAGACGGGAGATAAGGGTCTTAAACACCTGGAGGACATCAGCTTGGAGAAAGCTGGTCTTTGTGAAGGAACAGACCTGGTCTATTCCCCACGTGCACCCATTATGTGCTTTTAAGACACTTCTGATTTCTGGTGATTCTAAATACTGTACAAGTTTTTAAGGTGTGAGAGATGTTTATGGAGTAGGTTACTGCAGTCATCATCATTCAATGAGTTTCCATGGCTCAGCAATAATTTAAACCTATGTTCCCTGAATCCTAATCTGACACTTTATCCACTACATCATACTGGGCTCTGTGGTCTTCATACCCTGCCACCTCTCTGATAAAACCAACCACACCTGCTTCTATTCCATCTAGTTGCTCTCACATAATTTTCATTATATAAAGTACATTCTTATTCTTCATGCCCAACAGGACACCTTATCCACGAGATGAAACAGATTGCTAAATCACACAGCCTTAACCCTTCTAACTCTAAAATTGATACCGCTATGTTTTGCATCACAGCTGTTTTCTCAGGATAAGCTGCAGAAGCTACTGCACCAACCATCCACCCATCATATGCCTGCTGCCCAATTTCTGGGTATAACGGCCACAGAAGCAGCCCTATCATCTACTATAAAATTGTTTCCATATACATTTACTTAAGTTTTTACACAGTGAAAAAATGCCCCTATACTCCCTTTTGACTTGATGAAGCCTGATAAATGAGAAAATACCTGCAGTTGCAAAGGACAACCACCAGCTATGAGATGGATAAATTGAAGTACTGTATTAGCACAGTTGGAAGAGTTTACATAAAATAAGCTCTAGCTTAATCTTATGTTTCTTTTTACAGTAAAAGTTGAAATAAGAAGCCTCATAGGAAGAATAATCTATTCCACTTATCCTTCATAATCCTGAGAACAATATATAGTTCTACGTATTGAAAGAAACGTGTTCCTGAGTGTTTAAGCAATATGTTGTCTTCACTACATCACATGGTTAACAGACTCCAAATCATCAGCACTGGAGATCCCGACTCTTCCTATATAAGGGTGGCACTTTCTTCTTTCTGTGAGGACACTTCCTATATAAGGGTGGCACTTTCTTCTTTCTGTGAGGACCTGTGTCCCTCAGATACTTTTAGAACACACTTATCTAGGCATCCCTCCGGAACAAACTATTTGCCATTCAAGGTAGCTTATATAGAGGACGGTTATTTGCCGTTGCTATGAGCCTTTGAAGAAGAGAATAGACTGTTGTGTTAGTGATGGCAGCATGTTCCTATTAACCACCAGGTGTGTTTCCAAACTAGGGCTTGACAGTACACAAAACCTCTATCACCCCTGATGTCAACAAGGGAACACAATACCTATCATTATGATGGGTTCAGTGTATATATGGGGATGAGTGCATGATTCTCTAATGGGGTTCAACAAAGGTGTCAAAGGAGGAGTGTGGGTTTTCAGTCATTGTAGAATTGTCCAAAAGTGCAGCAGTTTTCTGCATAGGAACCAATGCCATTCACATATATAGGAAAGAGTAAAGGACTGCACCATAGGATTGCAGGTTGGTTCTGCTGCCTAGAGAAATCAAGTGATTAAGAACAAAAACTGTTCTCATGTGCATACTCCTTATTCTCTCTTTTCAGACGGAGGGCTCCTCAAGCTAGAAATTAGGGGATACTATGCAACTACTCCATCTTTTTTTCCATAACAGATTTTCTAAAGTAAGGAAAAAGATAGAAGATACTGTAGAAAAACAAGGGGAAAATCTCTGTGAAGCCCCTGTAAAACTTAGTGAATGAGGGAGGGTGATGGTGTAAATCTCTGGAATCTCTGTTGATTATATTGTTTGTAACAAATTGTTAAGAACTGGTTTAACACAGAGTGATTATTAAGTATAGCAAGCATTTAAAGTAGGAGTGGGCAGAACACAGACTTCCAGATGTTGTTGACTCACGGCATTCCTGACTGCTGGCAATACTGTTTAGGACAGGTCTTACGGGAGTTAAAATTCAACAACATCTGGATCACTGTATTTTGCACATTTTTATATACGTATAGCTATTCAGAAGTCTTCATTAAACTTCAAATTAACAGCATATACTTAATTTCTGATTTTTGTTTCCCTGTAACTGGAATGAAAAAAGAAAATGTTTACAATTATAATGGGGGGGGGGGAGATACTGTGTCCTATAATCTTTAAATAATCCAGTTACGGTTTTCATAACTATCTAACCAGAATAAAATAACAAGAAAACAAATACAAGGAAGAAATATGCAGAAGAGTCGCAAGGATAACTGATTCTTTGAAGAGCCATATGATGAAGAACCTGCGATTTTAGAAAGTCAAGTGAAGGTAGCTTTTAAAGCTCTTGGAAAAAATAAATCACCAGGAATATACAGTATAGGACACTGATAGAATTAATTCAAAGTAGAGAGAGGAAATCTATCAAAATCTTAAGAATATGCCAACAAGTATGGAAAACAAAACAATAGTCCATAGGTTGGAAATGTTCAGTATGCATTCCAAACCCCAAGAAAGAAGATGCCAAGGAGTGCAGTAACTATAAGACCATTGCATTCATTTCCCATGTAAGCAAAAATAATGCCAAAAAAAAATTCTCAAGTGCAAGGATATGTCACTGAAGACCATGTATGCTATGGTAATCCCTATTATTATTATTATTATTATTATTATTATTATTATTATTATTATTATTATTATTATTATTATTATTATTATTATTATTATTATTATTATTATTATTATTATTTATTTATTTATTTATTTATTTATTTATTTATTTATTTGATTGATTGATTGATTGATTGATTGATTGATTGATTGATTGATTTATACCCCGCCTATCTGGTCTACTCGACCACGCTAGGCGGCTTCCAGTATAGGATAAACCAATAAAACACAAGAACATTACATAATCATTTGATACAGTTATAATAAAATAGAGTGAGAATAAAATAAGGAATAGAAAAGAAATCAGGTATTGACTGGAGGGGAGGCCTGGATGTACAACCATGTTTTTAATTGGGTTTTAAAGATTCCCAGTACCAAAATTACTTTGTTCAGATGTGAAAGCTGGACAGTGAAGAAAGCTGGCAGGGAAAAAATGATTCATCTGTAATTTGGCACTGGAGGGGAGCTTCTTAAACACACAAGTGGGTACATCAAACCAAGCTTCTTAAACACACAAGTGGCTAGATCAAACCAAGCCTGAACTCTCTCTCCCTAGAGGCAAAAAATGATTCGTACTCAGGCATGTCATGAGAAGACAATATCACTGGAAAAGATAATAATACCAGGGAATGTAAAGGAAACAGGAAAAGAGGAAAACCTAATAATGGTATGGATTGACTCAATAAAGGAAGCCACGGGCCTCAGTTTACAACAGCTGAGAAGGACTGTGGACAACAGGGCTTTCTGAGTCACTAATTCATCATTCCTGTTATGTGCCATAAACTGGAAGGAATTTGATGGCACGTAACAACATGGCTTTTGTAATATAAGGTTTAATATAAATTAGCTCTTCTGAGAGCTAGCGTGGTGTGGTGGATACAATTATGGACTAGGACTAAGAAAACCTGGGTTCACATCTCACTTGGCCCTGGAAACTCATCAGGAGGTAAAATCACTCTTTATATCACATACCTCAAAAACCTATTAGGATCACTATAAATTGGTGCATAAGACATACACCGCATGCTATTCACACTTATTAGTTGCCTATGAACATGTAACTCTAGGCAACATGTAACTTCATTAACAAAAATTAAAACAGGATAAAACAATCAAGTACAGTATAACTGTGATAAGCGGGATGAGAGCATAGAAGTTCTCGTCGGAGTGCCGTCCACCAGTAAGACCTCCAGAGAGGTACAGACCACTCCACCGCCAACGCCTCCCAGAAAGATACACCAGGGGACAGACACCTGGGAGCTGGAAACAAGTCTGCGGGGTCTGACGGTGGCAACTCAAACGAAGAAAGATTTGGTGGGAAAGGAGTTCCATGGCGGAGGCAGGGATGGGGATTATAAATAGGGACCACGACAACATACCGGGTGGCTGGGAACTCCTCTGGGTGGAAGACCCATGGACTGGGAAATGGGAAAGGATAATGGTACCCAGAGAGGAGGCAGACTATCGCCGTAGGAGGGGACTTCCCCAGCGCGCGTCTTACTGGGGTGAGTCCAAGGTTAAAGAGTGGAGTAGACGAGAGAAGAGAAAGAAGCAGTGGCCCTGGAAGCCGAGGAATGTTGGGCATTGCGTGCAGAAGAGGCACGGAGGATGATGTACCTCCAGGACCATGGGGACAACTCATGGGGGAGAGAGACCTAGTATGGGGAGAGGACGGGGATGGTGAAACCCTACCATTACTGAGAGGCGAAGGAACAGAAGCTGGTGTTCCCAGTTATGAACCGTTTGTTTCTGGACCCTGGGATGTTAAATCACTGAACCCTTTTGATTCAGAACTTTGGTTGCCCTTGCCAGCCCCGTTGGTCTCACAAGAGAAGTTATGGAATGATTCATTAAAAGAAGTTTTACTGATGACTAAAGAAATAAACACCAGTTTGGATTTTGGTTCAAAAATGACTCCTGTCTTCTTTGAGCAAAAAGTGGAGCTTAATAACAAACCCTCACAATAACATCAACATAAAAACTGAATCCAATCAAAAATCTATGTCAGAAGTCAGGGGCTGGGATGGACATTCCATGGCTCAAGCCCTGCAACCAATCTTTGGTTTGTTCAGAACTAATAATACTGATAGATAAACTGAATCTTTCCAACTAACTTTCCTCCAAGTTAGTAAGTACTAACTAGACAAATCCTGCAGGGCTTAATTGAA
The DNA here is from genome assembly GCF_051106095.1 of Pogona vitticeps. Lineage (NCBI taxonomy): Eukaryota > Metazoa > Chordata > Lepidosauria > Squamata > Agamidae > Pogona > Pogona vitticeps. The sequence goes on along the minus strand of NC_135787.1, from coordinate 96,423,559 downwards.
CATGAAATTATGAATCTGAAAAGCATCCTTAACAGAAACACTTTTATTCTGAAAGTAAAGCGATGATTAGATTAAAAGAAACAATGTTTTTTGTTTTTTTTTAAATTTAATATACTGCTCTCATTAGTGCCACACCACCACTATGGGCAGTTCACAATAAAATACAGAGTCAAATAGTTAATCTAATAAAACCATAAACAATCTAACAGTAGAGTCTTCTCTCTTCTGCCTTTACAGAGGCTGGAAATCATTAGAAGTGAATTGCTTCCTGCCAGAAAACTGCCAGACTTCCAAATTACCTCTCTCAGCTTTATTACTTCTGAGGATAGGCACAGAGGTATTCAAGCAAGAGAAAGCAATGGATGCTCCTCTCTTATTACTCCCCTTCTCTAGGCAGTGTTGCAGGGAAAGCTGTGTCTACAACGCTGCCTACTTACCTTCTTTTTCTGGGCAATGCAGCATAGAGGATTAAACACAGAAGGAGTTTAAGTGGTTGCCTCATCCTACACTTTTCCTCTAAGTATTGTGTTGGATGTTGGGCCCAAACAGCCCAACTCTCTGCATCATCCAGTGAAGAGGGTTTAAGAGGCAAGATCTGGTTCTCTCCTTCCTCTCCTCCATGACACTTAGCAACAGGAAGGTAAGCAAGCAGATTGACCAACTCTTTTTGCTCACTCCTTACCTCCAGATGGCCTCAATGAGACAAATCCTTCCTGCTGCCTTCACTGAGAAGATAATGGACCAAAGAGGGCAAGTGAGTAATCTTGCACAGTAGCAACCACCACTTGATAGTGTGAAGGTAGCAGCTGCTGTTTTAAGAAAATGTTGCTGCTGTTTCTTACTCCTCTTCTCTCTCTCCCTCTCCCTCTCTCTTTTCATTAGCAGAATCTCCACCACTATGCTGACCAGATGGAGAATCGGGGGGGGGGGGTTTAAAACAGCCATGACCAATCATATATGCTGAATTACAGGTGCAGTCTACCCTACTGGCCTGCCCTGACAGGACTGGCAGGAGAAAAGAACCATGACTGCCTGCACATTTTGATACTCTGCTCAGAGCTCCCAGGGAGGGAGGACAAGCATCAACTGCTTCTTACAAGAGCCATTGCCTCCACAAAACTGATCATAAAGAATGGGGCAAGCGATGGCTGCCACTCTGAACGCTGCCCTGCTATCTTCCTCTGGAATACACTACTGGGCATCTTATCTCTTTACATGACACAACAGGTAAATTGCACATAACTATTCAGTGGCAGTGAACAATGGGGGTGGGGTGGGGGGAGGGACAGAAAAGAGTCACACACACCCTTACTTATTGGGTGATGTGGGAGGCTGAGATAATTGTGCCCAATCCCCACTACCAGATCATTCCAAAAGAATATCCAGCCAAGCATAAGGCAGGCTCAGGAGGATATTCCTCGACTGACAAACCCTCTATGCTATGACAAACCCAAAGGGAGGCCAAATCACGGGCAGCCGCTGCGACTCAGACTCTGCTTCTTCTTCTTCTTCTTCTACAGGCTTTGCAGACCCACTCCTGCCTGACGAGGAGCTTCCCTCAAAGGGAGAGCAGGGGAGAAGACTCGTAGCCACTGCTCTCCTGGGAGGGCGCGCACGCTGGCCTGCCCTGCCCCCCCAAAATCCCACAGACAGGCTCGGCGGGGACGGGAATTCCACGAAGCTTCCCCGGCTAGGGCGCCCACCTCCCGGCTCTTTTTCCAGCTTTTGCTGCGGGGTGAGCCGGGGGGGGGGAGGATGGGAAGATGCCTAGTGAAACACTTAAAGGGGTTCTCCTCGCCAAGAGGCTGCTCTCCCTTGAAGGGAAAAGTGGCATCGTTAAGCGGGCGCCTTGGGCACAGGAGCCTCTCTCGCTCTCCCCCCACAAGAGAGTCACCGTCGCCACCTCACCGTCAACCCTCCCGCCCACCTTTGCAACTGCGCGGCCACGCAAGGAAAGGAAGGGTCGCCAGCAGTCTGGCCTCCTGCCGCCAAGTAAGGCCTTCCCTCCATTCCTTACCTGCTTCCCAGGCTGGGACAAGTAAGCCCGCTCCCGCCTGCCATCCTGCCATTACTACAGAAACCTTGATGGGGGGGGGGGGGAAGCTGCCGCTCCTCTCAAGTCTAGCAACACCCCCCCTTTCTCCCTTGGAAACCGATCCCGACAGTGAAACTATTCGCCATTGGGTACAATCTTCAAACACCGCACTTTCTCATTGGACATAATGAACGGGGTGGGCAAAAATGAAGGACCATAGACTTAAAAACCCCGGTTCCAGGGACTGAAAAATTTCTGCATTTCTTTAGACCTTTTAATTGCTCCTTAGGATGAAAGCGAAAAAAGCACATAGAAAACCGTATCACATAGAAGTAAAAGGCAGCAAAATGAGTTAATGCTCTTACCTTATTCTGTTAAAAAGCCCTTTTCATTTTTTAAAACACTTTAAAGCACTACACGTCCTCATATAAGCTATGCACCCCCATGGTGTATTATTATTCTGCATATAATAGTTTGATTATACAGTATAGTTTGCTGGGAGTTGATTTAATGGTGCATTAAGTTTTGTGCAATCTATTTCATAAGAAATTATTTGAACTGGTAATCCGAACATGGAACATTTAACAAGATAAAAACACTGCAGGGCAGTTATAGGTCAGAACTCTCACATCAACAAAACACAAGGGAAGAATGTTTAAAATTCAAAAAATATTATGCTACCTTTTTCATAAGAAATAAAATCTTAAATTAGTCTTGGAAGTGTAAGCATAACCTTCCCTTCGCTACAATTTATTTCTGCACAGAAGCACTGCTGCTTAATGACAACTACTGGTATGTCAAAATCCTGGAATCATCCCTTTGTTTTCTTATGTGCATTTCTTACCTCTGTTCTGAGGAAGCCAAAAGAGATGCAATACCTCCCACATCAAATAAGCTGGAGAGCTCTACATGTATTTCACCTTATTTCCATTCCCTTGTACTAAGAACTGAAGTTTCTAAATAAAATCCAACTAAGTACATTCATGTTGTTAATAAGACACCAGGTGAAGCCTCGGAAAGCAGCCCAGGCATGAAAGAAACTTTCAGTTTTGATCTTATCACACCCTGCAGTCCAGATGTGTACTCTTTACAGTGGACCCTCTACTTACAGAATTAATGTGTATCGGAACGGTGACTGCAGGTCGAAAAGTCGGTAGGTCGAGGCTCCATTGACCTACAGTGCATTGAAAACCAATTAATCCGTAACCAGCCATTTTTGTTCCGTTTTGGTTTTTTTCTGGTCTGTAGGTTGATTCTCCGGCTGCAAGTCGAACCTAAATTTTGCGGCCAGAGAAGTCGGTAACTCGAAAAGTCTGTAAGTCAAGCTGTCTGTAAGTTGAGAGTAATGAGAGGTTCAGCCTCTATGAAGTTCTGTAATAGGCAATGCCAGCAAAAATGGACACTTCTCCCCATCCTGAATTTTAAATAGATAAAAAGATTTCTCATTTTAAAGTACACAGATGGGCATTCTGTGTTATATTGGTGTATGCTGTGCAAATGAACTATGATAGCATACCATTACACAGCTTCTCTCAACCCCAGCTAGGAAAAAATCCTGTGGATGCTCTTGCTTGCAATATACAAATTCAAGTTGTTTCACACATACAGCTTTGCGAGGTAAGCCTGAAGTCCATACAATTTAACATTCAGTTTCCACAGATTCTATTTCCATAAGTCTGGTACTTCTGGAATCAGAGAAGTAGAAGCTAAAAACTAAAGATCCTCTCAGCAGAACCATGAAAGCTGGTGTTTATTAGTCTAATTTGGCCCTGTGATTAAACACTGAAATCTTTCTATTCTGATTTCCAGCTGCTCTATGCATTAATTCACTGAATTTACAGCCCACCTGTCTCTTCAAAATGGCTTACAACAAAGATGAGCAAAATATAGTTAAAACACAAACACACACATACTGTATTACGAAATAAAAGGATTAAAATAATAATTTAAACTCTACCAATATGTTCAAACTCAAAATAAAGCAAACATATGTGAAAAGACTGTTGCTAAAACAACTGGTGAGTTAGAAAAAGCCTATATTAATGATAGGGTCTTTGCTTGTCAGTGGAAACTTAGCCAATTGTGGTGGGGAAAATCAGTTTTACCTCAAATCAATCCATTCAAACCATCATCTTAGAACTCTGGAGTTGGAAGGAATACCTTGCAATCTTTCCTGGTTATAGATTTTGTGGATATGCAAAAATGTATATTGTGGATGGTCTCAGAAGTTGTGTTGAGGATTACTTAGTAATCCAGTTCTTCTTGCTTGAGAATACAGAAGCCTAACAAAGCTGGATTTTTGTACTGTGTTATTTCTGTACTCACAAGATCAGATGCTCTGCTGCTTTTGTTTCCTATGAATTATCAATTGTTGCTGGAAGTTGAAAATAAATCTCTGAGGAAGTATTTTAGTGTAGACTCCATTCCCCCTCCCTATTTTGGAAGCATGATCTTGTTATGTATCCTCATTATTTCTGTAACTGGTCTGGCTTTTTGCATTTCTGATATATGCTCAATTTACTGTGGAACCAGATTTTTCTTATTGCATCATGGTGTGTGGTTTCAAGCCCCAACTCATTTTTGTCTCTCAGGATTTTAAATGTTCATAGCTCCTTGAGCCTTTCAGTTTAGCTTGGCTTCCGCAGAAGACAAGAGACAGTGACACATCAGTTTCATTAGTACAGATGATTAAGACTATTGTGCTGTTGTGCATTACAGCAGACTGAAAAAGATTTCATTTGGAGGCGTTTTCTGAATTGCTTATGAAATATTGTAAGTCAATAATGTTTACCTAACTTTATTTTTAATCTTATTTCATGATTATTATTTTTTCTCCTGGAGCTTAAGGTACAATTTGATAGCCAATAAGGTGTACTGGATAACGTCAGGCGAGAATTGGGGAAACTTCAAATTCCCGCTCAACCATGGACACTCAGTGGTTGGTGGCAATAGTAAACTACTCTTCAAATATCTCACATACTTTGAAAATCCTTTCAGGGTTGCCATATATTGAGTGTCAGTTGAAGGCATGTAACAAACACAAAGATTAGATGAATAGCTTGGTGGGTTAGGTAGGCTGTGAAGCCAGAGACTGGCAGTTCGATCCTTCACTGTACCTCCTGAGAGTAAAGCCATCTGTGTGGCCTCAGGAGAGCTGCATAGTCCCAGGGCATCCCCAAAAGAATGAAATGGTAAGCCACTTCTGAGAACTCACTCTCTAAAAAACCCTGGAAAGGTGGCTGTGACTGGCTTAAAGTGACTGTCTGTTGAAAGGTGTGTCTAAAATATTATAAAATAAAATACTAGCAACGCTTGGAAGACAGAAACAAGGAGTTCTGCAGCACTGAATTCCCCTTCCTCCAACATTAGAAAAACCTGCCACAGGACTTCAGGTTTTGCAGCTTATGTCATGGAGTGGAATGCTGCTGATCTGATAGCCATTCATGGACTCAAGAGCCTTTTCAGAAAATAAAAAGGGCTCTAGTGAGAAAAGAGGCAAGCAGAAGATTCAATGGCTGCAAAGACTGAGCTCTGATTAAATGCACTTGATAGGCAAACTGTGCCAAGAACAGCTATGAAATGAAATAGGGACAAAAGGCTTATTCATCTACCATTGCTGACCCATTATTTATTACTGCAGTAAAGGGGCTCTGCAACCAAAGATGGAGAAGCTCAATACAGTCAGCAAAAACAAGACCTGGAGCTGATTGTGGCTCTGATCATCAGCTTCTCATAGCAAAATTCAAGCTTAAAATGAAGAAAGTAGGAAAAACCACTGGGCTACTCAGGTATAATCTAAACCAAATTCCTTATGAACACACAGTGGAAGTGAAGAACAGATTTAAGGAACTCGATTTGGTGAACAGAGTGTCTGAAGAACTTTGGATAGAGGCTCGTAACATTGTACAGGAGGCAGCAACAATAACCATCCCAAAGAAAAGGAAATGCAAGAAAGCAAAGTGGCTATCCAACGAGGCCTTACAAATAGCAGAAAAGAGAAGGGAAACCAAATGCAAGGGAGACAGGGAAAGTTACAGAAAATGGAATGCAGATTTCCAAAGAATAGCAAGGAGAAACAAAAGTGCCTGCTTAAATGAACAGTGCAAAGATATAGAGCAAACTAATAGGGGAAAAAACAGAGATCTGTTCAGGAAAATTGGAGCTATTAAAGGAACATTTTGTGCAAAGATGAACATGATAAAGGACAAAAATGGGAGGGACCTAACAGAAGCAGAAGACATCGATAAGAGGTGGCAAGAATACACAGAGGAATTATACCAAAAAGATTTGGATATCCCTGACAACCCAGATAATGTGGTAGCTGACCTTGAGCCAGACATCCTGGAGATTGAAGTCAAATAGGCCTTAGAAAGATTGGCTAACAACAAGGCCAGTGGAAGTGATGGCATTCCAGTTGAACTATTTAAAATCTTAAAAGATGACGCAGTTAAGTTGCTACATTCAATATGCCAGCAAGTTTGGAAAACTCAACAGTGGCCAGAAGACTGGAAAAGATCAGTCTACATCCCAATCCCAAATAAGGGCAGTGCCAAAGAATGCTCCAACTACCGTACAATTGCACTCATTTCACACGCTAGCAAGGTTATGCTCAAAATCCTGCTAGGTAGGCTTCAGCAGTATGTGGACCAAGAACTCCAAGAAGTACAAGCTGGATTTTGAAGGGGCAGAGGAACTAGAGACCAAATTGCTAACATGTGCTGGACTATGGAGAAAGCCAGAGAGTTCCAGAAAAACATCTACTTCTGCTTCATTGACTACTCAAAAGCCTTTCACTGTGTGGACCACAACAAACTATGGCAAGTCCTTAAAGAAATGGGAGTGCCTGACCACCTTATCTATCTCCTGATAAATCTATACATGGGACAGGAAACAACAGTTAGAACTGGATATGGAACAACTGACTGGTTCAAAATTAGGAAAGGAGTACGACAAGGCTGTATATTGTCCCCTGGCTTATTTAACTTATATGCAGGATACATCATGTTAAAGGCCGGAGTGGGGGAATCCCAAGGTGGAACAGATTGCCAGAAGAAATATCAACAACCTCCGATATGCAGATGATACCACTCTGATGGCAGAAAGTGAGGAGGAATTAAAGAACCTTGTAATGAGGGTGAAAGAGGAGAGTGCAAAAAACAGTCTGGAGCTCAACATCAAAAAAACTAAGATCATGGTCACTGGTCCCATTACCTCCTGGCAAATATAAGGGGAAAATATGGAGGAAGTGACAGATTTTACTTTCTTGGGCTTCATGATCACTGCAGATGGTGAGAGCAGTGTTGAAATTAAAATACACCTGCTTCTTGGGAGGAAAGCGATGACAAACCTTAACAGTATCTTAAAAAGCAGAGACATCACCTTGCCAACAAAAGTCCGCATAGTCAAAGTTATGGTTTTTCCTGTAGTGATGTATGGAAGTGAGAGCTGGACCATAAAGAAAGCTGACCGCTGTCATCAAAGCTACCAACATGAATTTGACCCAACTCAGGGAGGAAGTGGGAGACAGGAGGGGCGTGCGTGCTCTGGTCCATGGGGTTACGATGAGCTGGAAGCGACTAAACAACAACAACCACAAACTTTGAAGTATTTCAGTGAGAACAAGACTACTGTGACACCTTTAAGCATAACAAATGTATTTCAGTGTGAGCTTTCCTGGATGATATACTATATTTGCGAAGGCTTTCACGGCCGGGATCTAATGGTTGTTGTGGGTTTTTCGGGCTCTTTGGCCGTGTTCTGAAGGTTGTTCTTCCTAACATTTTGTCAGTCTCTGTGGCCGGCATCTTCAGAGGACAGCACTCTGTGCTCTGGTGTCCTCTGCTGTGCTCTGGTATACCTCTGAAGATGCCGGCCACAGAGACTGGTGAAACGTTAGGAAAAACAACCTTCAGAACACGGCCAAAGAGCCTGAAAAACCCACAACAACCATTTCCTGGATGATAATTACTTCTTCAGACACGTGATTAGTGCGTGGAAAGCTCTCACTGAATAAACTTTTGTTAGGCTCAGATGCCACCATAATTTAATTTAAGCTATAAAAGAATAACATAGCTAATTGTTATGTGCTACCAGTCACTTCTGCATTAATGGTGACCCTATGAGTTAAGGACATCTGAAAGTTCCTATCCCTAAAAAGCTCTTCCTCAGAGCTTGAAAACTAAGGGCTGTGGTTTTCTTTTTTAAATGAAACCATCTTGTGTTCAGTCATCCTCTTTTCCTACTACCCTCCATTCTTCTTAGCATCACCATCTTTTCCATAGCTGTGATTTACAGTTCACTGTAATATCTCAACGTTTTACCCTGGGTGACCCTATGAGGCGAATCTCGCCCCTTGATGGTATTATTCGCAGCATCCCTGACATGCTCAAAACCCTTCACTATTTAACGCTGTCAGTCCCAGAGAACTAACATTGTTATCTCCCTGGAAAAATATATTCCAGGGGGTTTACTCCCGAGTAATTATATTTTCAGCCTTATTAATGGTACGTTCATGCCCCATGGCACCCATCGAGCCTAATTCCTGAGTACACATGCCTGGAGCTGCAGTGTTTCTCATCAGGCCGAACGATGGCGACTAGTAAAGCATGTCCAAACAACCCACCGTTTCCACCAAATTCAGCTGTGCAGACCGGGCAAGGGAGCTCTGCGGCTCCCCAGCCCGCCCGCCCGCCTCCTCGCTGTGAGCCGCCCCATTCTCCGGTCCTCGGCACTCAGTACCACCAGCTACCCTGACTGCAATGCAACCACTCACTCCCCACAACACAACGACCGTTTTCTCCTCTTGTTTTGTCTCTCCTTCCCCGTCTCCCCCTTTCCCTGCTCTCCCCCCGAAGCTCCACCCTCCCGCCTCGGCTTCGTCTACGGCCAGCCACGGTTTCTGTAGCGACTGACAGTCGGCTCCAGCGCGGAATACTGATTGGCGCGTTGCTGTCATGTGACCTTGAACGAGTCTGCAGGGCGCCAAATTCAAACAACTAAGAAGAAGCAGGATATATCGATCAAAGGGGAGATTGGGGTCGGTTCTCTCCCTTCTCCCTCACCCAGGAAAGGGTGTGGCTTGCGGTGTGTGACACCCCCCCCCCCGCACCGGAGTTTCACCGACAGCTGTGCTCCGCCGGTTCCGCCGTTGCAACAAGAAGCGGTGAGAGAAGAGGAAAGGGGGCGCTCAAGGGCGCAACCGTATCAGCAACTTGCTAGAGTTGCATCGCGGGGGCTGTATGCGTGCAAGGGAGGAGGTGGGCAGTAGAGAGGCTGGTGCTGAAAAAGACGGATCCATCTCATAGTGCTTACCCGCAAGTCAGTTGGTTCCAGAAGGGCGTTCAATTCAAGGTCAAAGCAACAGAGACTCTTGCAGCATCTTAAAGACCAAAATATTTTGTTTGGCACAAACCTTCCAGGGCTATAACTTCTTATGTAGGTACTGACGCTATTCTTGGTGCATCTGAAGAAGTGGGCCATAAAAACGTATGTCAAGAAAAACTCATTGGTTTTTAAGGTGCCACAAGACTCTTGTCAGTTTTACTTTAACAAATCAACACAGCTACCCTGTGGAAAGCAATTCAAGGTATAGACTTCCTGATCAGATCTATCTACGAGAAAGCCAGCATAGACAAGACACAGAAGTCCACCTACTGTTTTGGTTTGCAACAGTGTAATCTGATACAGAGCAATTCCCACACAGTTCTAACCAAAGTTCTTGGGTCTGCTTTTTAAACAAAGTGCCATCTGTCTTGCTGGTGGATGACAGTGCCTGGCCAATACTAATCTGCATTAATTGACATCTAATTTAAGTCAAAATGGAGTATGTCATTGTGCAAGCCTTGATTTGTCATGTAATAAAATAATTCAAGCTCATTGGGAAAGTAATCTAAATTGGTCCTGCTAGGCTATGAAAGGAACAAAACTGACTGGATGTTTTTCATAGTGAAAGATAACAGATCACTTTACACTTGCAATGCGCAGACACCATGCAAAAGAAGGCAGAGATATTTTCTTTGAACCAGTATTGTAGTGTACTTTAAAAGGCAGAAACTGACAGTTTGTTGAAATTGCAGTTATACTATGTATCTCTAAACCTGGACAAGACTATTTTGTAGCAGCACAGTTGGTATTAATGGAAACCTGTAGTATACTGGTATTTGTTAGTTTTCTCATGACTTCTCGAGCTGTCTTTAATTTCTCCAAGGAGAAATTGGGTCTCAAGCATGTGAAATGAATCATAACTTTGACGCACTGAATCCATCCATGCTTACTTGGAAGCCTGTTGAATTGGGAGCGGGGGAAAGCTTTCTTCTGAGTGTACATAACGCAGAACAGGCTGCATGAGAATTCAGTGTTTCCTATGCATTATCTCAGTGAGCCATAAAATACCCCCGCAAAGGAAATACGGTAAGCTGTTTTTCCCATACTGTACATGAGTAAGCTACAGCCAAAGAAAGACTGCATTGTCTAATGTAAGAAGGGAAGGGGCCACAACCAAGAAAGCTCAGTTCAAAGTTTTGGCTTTTTTTGGTCTCCTTGGGTGTTACAATTCTTAACTTCAAGGACTGCGCGTGGGATGGGTATCTATTTTGTGGGAAGTACGTTCTACCAAATATCAAGGTCCTAAACTGTTATGGGCTTTATAGGTTATGACCAGAATTTTAACTTGGGCACAGAAAATAACAGAGCCAATGAAGGTGTGCTAAGACTGGGGATATGTGTTCATATCTGTGGGTACCTGGAATCAATCTGGTTGCCACATTTTGGACCTGCTGAAGTTTGTATACTAACTTCAAGGGCAGCCCTACCCTGTTTCCCTGAAAATGAGACCTAACCTGAAAATAAGCCCTAGTATGATTTTTCAGGATGCTTGTAATATAAGCCCTACCCCCAAAATAAGCCCCAGTTAAGTGAAAGCCCGCCCTCCACCATTGTGCAGCAACCAGATGACATGACTGTATTTGAATAAATGTAGATTGTGCATGAAAAAAATTAAGCCTCCCCTGAAAATAAGCTCTAATGTGTTTTTTGGAGCAAAAATATATATAAGACCCTGTCTTATTTTCAGAGAAACAGGGTACATAAAGAATGTTATAATAGTCAATTTTAGAGATTATCACCACATGAACAACTATTGTTAGGCATTTCTTATCTAGATAGGTGCACAGCTGGGCAATTAACCAAAGTTGATAAAAGGCACTCTTGGCCACAGCAGACATTTGCACCTCCATAGAGAGTGCTGGGTCCAAGAGGACTCCCAAGCTGTGAACCATATCCTTCAGGGGTAGTGTAACTCCATCAAGGCCAGGTAACTCTCTCTAATCAGTCCAGTGATTCTCCCAGCAGCAGGATGTTCATCTTATCTGGATTCAGTTTCAATTTATTGATCCACATCATGTTCATTATTAATGCCAGGCAACGCTTAAGGGCCTGCACAGTGTCACCTGCAGATGAAGTATATCATCCATGTATTAATGACAATGAACTCCAAATCTCTGTATGACTTCTCCCATCTTGTAATACTGATGAGAGCAGGGTTGTATGCTCCTTATTTCAAAGACTCTATAGTCCTACTCTTTCTTTTCCTCATCTCTTCTATTTTAGTTTCTTCTTGTCTCATTTCTGCAATGTTGATTTTGTTCTGTCCCATTTCTGCAACATTTTATGATTCTTTTTAATAGTTTCCATTAAAATTAATTCACTTTTCTATGTGCATTTTTTGTGACACAGGCACTTCTGTACATAGTTTGACATAATATAAACTTCAGCCATTACATGTCATAGATATAATGCTGCCTTTTACTTGATGTTTTAGTACTTGTCACTGTCACTCAGTATCTAGCAGGCATGGGAAATATGTTGACCTCACAGCGGTCTTGGGCAGTAATCCCCATCAACCATGATCTATCTAGCTAAGAACGAGAAATAATGAGATTTCCAGTCCAACAACATTTGGAGGGCTACATGCTCCCCATCATTGGTACAGAGAGAGATTCTGTGAACATGCTCCGGATGTTGTGATTTCATGTCCCAGGGCCAGATTCTGGGACAGAAAATAGATGAGGGCCCATATCTTGCAGGCATAAATTAGTGTTTCCCTCATAATATTTAAAATCCTGAGATGTTCAAATGGGCTTTAATTTGTGTATTTTTATTTAAAAGTAGTTTCAGCTAGTGATAGGATATAATTGTATTTCAATGTAATTTTTGTATTTACTATATAGTGTTCTTATGTATTTATTGCATATTGTAAACTGACCAGAGAGTGGCAACTCTAATGGGGAAATGGAAATAAATAAAAGAAAATTCACCTCTAATTTTAGTTTATTCCATTATCCATTTGCTGTGGTTGGTATACAAAATCTATAATAGTTTCCTGTAAAGGTGACAAACTTTTCATTTATTTCTAAGGAAATGTGTAGTTCATTCACACCAGTCCTTAAGGTTTTCTGTTCTTTATCTCATTCCTGAATAAATTATAATTCTAACAGAAGTCTTTTCCTTAACCTTCAACTTCTCACAAAGACATGTTGCAGTGAAAGCAACAAAGGCCCCTTATTATTCTGGCATAGTATTATAATTATTAGAAGAAACTTTTGTTGACTAAAATCCAATTCATCTGATGAAGTTTATGTCTTAATATACGTTATTCTTTAATATGCCACAAGACTCCATGTTACTCTTGTTTCAGCTCTGGAAAGATAACTTCAAAAAAGCTTCATCTAATCTTCTAGAGTCAGGCAAAAATGTATCTTTTATCTTTTGCCTTATTGATGATAGTAATCATCACTAGGCAAATGCTACTCAAGTGTTTTTCCAACTATTTTAAGGTCTCCTTCATTCTGATACTTTTTCATTTTCACAAACCTGAAAATAATATTATTAAAAATCTTTATCACAAACATAAAATGTTTTAATCCTTCACAGATCTTTCTGCTTCAGCAATTATGGCTACTACTCACTGAATAGCATAAAAAGGAGGAAGAACACAATCATATGCTATACCACCTTTTCCCATTATATCAAGTTGTAACTTATGTGTCAAAATTGTACATGCTCCTTGATGAACACGTTAATGATAAGATACCCTTTGCAATATTAGAAAAATATTAGAAAAACAACCATTAGAAAAATTACAAAAAAAAAAATCTAAATCAATACATTGGATTTTTGCCATCCTTACATAAATTCCTCTAGCAGCAGCGAAAACAGGAAAGCAATACAGTACAGATCCCTCTGTTAAAAGCAATTTATTATCTTTTAGCAACAAATATAATACTAACCAGCAATGCACAAGTCCTTCTTTTGGCAGCAAAATTATATTTGCCAGTAGTATACAGAGTTTCTAAGGACAACAAGAAAACACGACACGAAAGCTTTGTAAAATAATTGTGTTGGATTCTGAAATCACCTCCTGCAGAGGGTAGGCTCTTTATCTCTGCAAAAGGCTACTGATTCAGAAGAGAAATTTCACAGAAGAGGCAGTTTTTATTCATTCCCACTTCCACCTACAACCCCTTCAAAAAGGAGGGAGCAGGAATCATTGAAAATCTTGCTCTAGCAGCCAGAGTAGTCTTGGCAGAACTCCACTCTCTGAAAATGCTCCTACTGATCAGAACAAACCCAAGCGCTGCCTTTCACCAGCGTGCTTCAACATTCTCCACTGCCTGACATGAAATCATAGACATCTCCTCAAAGGAACAAAAAAAATCCTTTCTATTGCAATGTTGGAATAGAGCAATACCATGGTTGCCTCAGAAAGGGGGCTGATAATAAAAGAGTCTGGACCTCATCTTCTGTTGCAAATTTGTACATTTGCTGGTTTATCCAAAGCAACTATGTTTGTTTCTGTGTAAACTGCAAGTGCTCTGACTTTCCAGAAGGATTGTGTCTAAATAGCAACACTTCACACACTACTGGAACAAAAGTGGGAGTTTAGGTGAGGAAAGAAATAGGTATAGAGTACCTCAGGAGTTTGTGCTATAAGTCTTCTGCTACTGCTACTTCTGCTTCTTGACCTAGTTAGTACTAATAAATGTGCAGATTTTCAATCATTTTAATGATTGAAAATTATGCATTTATTTAATCTATTTAAATTATTTTTTTACTCTTCCTTTTTTCCTTAAAAGAACCCAAGGTGGCTTTTAATTATTGTAATTATTTCTCAAGATACATGCTTGCCATTTTTCAGAATCACAGCAAATTGCTTAAGGCATTTATCTGTTTTTTGCTGAGGGAGAGGATGCCTTCATGACTATGATTCCCAGAGAAATCCATTTTAATAGCACAATCAGATTTTTCAAGGAGTTTCTGAAGGGAATCAATATTGAGCAACAATAAGATTAAAAACAAAGCCTGTTGAAAAAAATGGAAATAACCTAAGTATAGTGTTTATGTACTGATATCACAATTTCAATAAGAGTATAAATGTGAGAACTTTTGATGGACTGCACTCTTGTTCTTTAAAAAATAATTAACATTTCATCATAAATATTTCAGTTTAATTGTTATAAATGCAGAAAATCTAAAAAAATGTAATTACATCAGAAGTGAGCAGCTTTAGTGGGAAAGCAATAATTTATTGTAACTCATGAACACTGTGTAAATTAATGGATTGGTTAGAAGATCTTGTAGTCACAATTATCCAGCACCCCTGCTTCATCATCAGTTATGTCAAGGGTAATCCGGATTAATGAAATCACCAGTTCATGCTCAATATATTTTTACAATGGCTGCAATCCAATAGTAAATCACAACTAGATTAAGCCCATTGAATCAGTTGGGATTTGGTTAACTGATTCCTCTGTACATTCTATTCATTCAATGGACCTACTCTGCTTATGACTTACTACTGGATTTCAGCCTATATAACCAAACTGTAACACTCCTAATTTTCAAAGGAAGGGTTTTAATCGCATTCTGAAGACTTTTAAGTGATATGGAAAAGCTTCCATCACTTTGAAGTAAGTATAACCTCCATGGAATGTTGGGAGTTCCTACTGGTTGACCTCTGTAACTGCTACAGAGAGGCCACGGCTGGACAGGTGTATTTGTCGTAGAGGATCTTGGTGAGGCTGGAGTTCATCTGTAAGTTTTTTGTGTCTCTCTGTGAGAGGATAATTACTCTATAAATAGTGACTTCTCAGTCTGACTCCATTGGGAAAAAGCTTCCGTTGTAGTTATTCCTGAATATCTAGGCCTTATTTCTGGCCTTTAGAGATGAAGCAAATGCATGTGCATCTCTGTGGTTACCAGTTAGATCTGATCAGTTACTTCTGTTTTTATTGGACTAGCTTGAAGGATTATTGATTTCAAGAACTGTTTCACAGATTTTTGAGTTGTGGCTAGTGCTCACTCTTGCTCTCTCTGTTTGTGTGTCGGATTGGACTGAAAAGAGTTTCTGTTTTTTCATGACCTATATTATTTTCAGTTGGGTTCAGCTCCCCAACCTCTAATTCCTGCGTAGCAGCGAACTTGCCTATGCCATTTAAAAAATACAACTAATTATTAAGTAGAGCCATGTCAAGCACAGCTGATGTTTATGTTTTATATCGCAGTCGGTATTTTAAAAATACCGCATAGTGAGTGGAAAGGTGCAATAAAATTAGTAAGTAAATAAAACAAATAATTTTCTACAATCAGGAATGAAGTACCTTGTCATCATCAACAACCTTCTTGATTTATGTCTTGTCAACCTTCATGATTTAAGAGTATATTCTGTGTTTATATTTTTCACTTTTTCCTGATTTATTGTAATATTCTTTGAAAACTAGGAACACTCTGATTTTCCTTTTTATTTTTGTGCCTGGAATTTTTTTTAAAGCCTCATTTTCTAAACAGCCTTAGATGATTGGGCAAGTGTATATCACCATAACAATACTCCTAGATCTCACCAAAGATCTTTCTAGACTAGCACCCTACTTCTCACAGCAGGCAACTGGATTCTTCCAAGAAATCCACAAACTGGGCTATAGTCTCTTCCGGTATTGCTCTAACAAATCAAACTTGGAATCATACTACTTCTAAAGCTGGAGGGCACATACTGAATAGTAGGCAATTTTAGCCATTTCTGAGTGCTAACTTATTGCCTACATTTAATTCCTACATAAAGTTATAGTATAGGAAACTAGGCAGCTTACTTTCAAAAGGCTCTGTAACAATACATCATTTATGCTCATATTTATACTCTGTGTTTTGTAGAATCTGACCTTCTGTTATCGATGGAGATCGAGTGCACTGGTCAAGGATGAAGAGCAGCCCTCACAGGCCCCTGATTCTCAAAAGACGGAAACGGTTTCTCCCACAGGGTGATTCATCTAGCACCCTGGTAAGAGATGAACCAAATGGTGGCTCTCCTAAACGAAAACAGGCAAGAACCAATAGGCATGACACAAAAATACAAGACTCTGAAATTCAGGATGTTCTTCCAGGAATTAAGATCATTAATGACTCTACCATGCCAAATGCACAGGTAGTGACTATTCCTCCTAATACAGACATCCAAAACATCCTTGAGGCTCTGACATCCAAAGGAAAAGAATCACACAATAATGAGCCTAACAAGTTTATTCACATCAGTAGTGATATCAGCTCCATCGCGATGCAGACAAGAACATTTAAAAATGAAACCAGATCCACAGATGAGCACTATGCTGCCAATAATGGAGCACTGAAAGAAGAAAAGCACATTGGCCAAAACTTTGGGACAACAGGAGCATCAACATTTTGTACCTCGGAGTCACTGCCTATGGGAGAAGAAGAACTGGAAGGAAATGGTATGTAGATTTTTTTTCCTCCCTTGTGAGACATGTAAATTTTGTCCAGAGAACTCATCACCTAGTTATTATCTTTTGGAGCAGGAAACCACAGCTGTAACTTCTATAACACAGAGCACTTTTGTTTTGCAAAGTTTAGCATTTTCTGAGCTTCATATACATCCTTAATGCCTAAGGTTTTATAGTTCTCAAGCTTTAAGATTATATGACATTCCTATATATCAGTGATTTCCAACCCAGGGGTTCTTGGATTGAAATTTCCAGAAACCCTAACCAGTACAGCGGCTGGTAGTGAAGGCTTCTCAGAATTGCAGTCTAAGAACCCCTCGGTTATCCAAGGTTGGAGACCACTGCTATATAGCCAGTGGTTTGTACAATTTTTCAACTGGAAAGAACCACATGTTAAACTAATGTATATGTCATGGCTTATCTCCACATTATTAAAAGGAAACATCACAATTTCTTATGGTATCTCACAGAATATGGCACAAAATACAGGCTCAAATCCAGTAGTTAAGTCATAACTAGAGCAGGCCCGGTGAAGCAATGGAAGTGATAGAGGACTTGACTCACCAAATCACTGCTGATTCAACAGGCCTACTCTAGTTGTGACTTACTACTGGGTTTTAGCCATATACTGGTGCATGATCATACAGTGTTTTTAGACGGATATCTGTATCCAAGATGCAATAAATTATCTGCCGTGTGAAAGAAATCAATTCTTGAAGTAGCCAATTTCTGGTCAAAAATAATCAAAAATATCTTCACATTTTAATTTGTTTTTAATTTTACCTATATTTCAGGTACATCCATAATTTTAAATTGTGCAACATCCTGATAGCAATAACAAAAAGCAACAGCGGATATGCAGTAAAAAAATAATGTTTTCCTTCAGGATATGATAAATCATTTACATAACCATTTCATTTCATTTCACTGCATGAAAATATTGGTAATGAGCTATATCTTGTTTTTAAATTCAACCATGTGTTTAATCTGGTCTTTAACACTATAATAAACAATATACCAATGTCCTCACTGTTCACAAAGTTAATTAAAATCCAAAACATGGTGATATCTACTGTGAAGAAACATGACTTGAAACTTAACTGAACAAGTCCAGGACTCCCCTGACCTCCGAGGCAAGGCAGGCCCCAACTGCTCCTTCTAACTTATGCCCCCAAAATGAAGGCATTCACTTCTCCTCCCCTAACAAGGACTGAGGCCTCTGGCCTAGCATCTTAAAGGGGCAGTACACAATAAACCGATTCCTATGGG
The DNA here is from genome assembly GCF_051106095.1 of Pogona vitticeps. Classification (NCBI taxonomy): domain Eukaryota; kingdom Metazoa; phylum Chordata; class Lepidosauria; order Squamata; family Agamidae; genus Pogona; species Pogona vitticeps. The sequence goes on along the minus strand of NC_135787.1, from coordinate 96,405,469 downwards.
AGGCAATATTAAGTAGTGTATATTCTTCTAAAACCTAAAGTAAAGAACCATAAAGAGAAATTTGAACATGTTCTGTTGCAAAGATCTTTGCCAACAGGATTTAGTAAATTGAGATCAGTCCTCTGAAAACCAGAAGCTGTCTTTTATTCACACTGATGTCTATTTTTCACACCACTTGTATGAATGGCAATTTGTCTTGTGGCGGTCTCCACAAAGGGGTGCACATTATCTGTAACCTTAAACTTGGCACAAATAAAGAGGACTGACACTGTATACAGTACTCCTATATTCTGTGTTCCTTGAAAAAAAATATTATGTCTCTACTCTCTTTCCAAAAGACTTACACAGTTCCCCTTGCGCTGGAATGTTTAAAACTTCCCATTTTGGATGAATAATTATAAATAATTATAAAATTGTTCAGTTTCTTTAAATTTTTGAAATAACTAAATATCAAAAATGGGAGAAGCTGTAATTCAATAGAAGGAAAAAGCATATTTACATCATATTGAGAAAAATAGCATGCCGCTATTGATGAGATCCAGATAAAATACAGTATAAGGAATTTTATATCTCTGTTGAGAGCAATGGGTGTGTGGGTGCGTGTTTGAACTACAACAGTTGTTGTTCCTTTTAAATGAAGTGGACAGGAAAAAATATAGTGGTGACATGAAACTAGAAGGCATTCTCAAAAAGACCTGTCATTCTTGAATATGAGATTATCCCCACAAGTATATATTCTTAATGGTGTTGGCTATTGTAATTTAATTTTAATTTTGTATGATGATCAGTTCTCTAAATACTAAGACTTTCTAGAGAGTCATGAATGTCTACTACATCACAAATTAGATCTATATACTGTATATAATTTGCCACAACAGGAGGGAGTACAGTGGAACCTCTACATACGAATGTCCCTACCTACGAATGATCCAATTTACGAACAGCTCCAGCCACAAAATTTTGCTTCTACTTATGGCTGGAGCTTCAAGAAGCGAACGAAAAAGGCAGGGAGAAAGGGCAGGAAATTCAAATCGTTGGTGGTGAAGAGGCTGCTTCTTTGTAGTTCTTTTACCCCAATGGTTAGGAAAAGGGAGGCTCAGCCTCCCGGGCTTCCAGCACAGCTGCTACCGCCGCCAGGAGGCACCGCTGGACCATCCCAGCTGGGTTCAGTCTCCTGGGCTTCCAGCACCACCACGGCAGGCTTTCCCGGGGTTCGCTCCACTCGCCACCTTTCTCCACCACAGCGTGGCTTCTCCACCGCTATGGAAGGCTTTCCTGGTGCTTGTCCCAATCGCTGCCTTTCTGCACCGCCATCTGCTGCCGGGCCAGGGTTTCCGCGCTGCCGATGGAGGCATTCCCAGGGTGGTAAAGCAGCCCTACTGGGGGAAGCCCTACCCTGGTATGGCCGGTCTACCACCCTGGGAAAGTCTGCATAGGCAGCGTGGAAACCCTGGCCTGGCGGCAGAGAAAGGCGGCAATTGGGACAAGCCCCAGGAAAGACTCCCATGGCGGCAGAGAAGCCGCACAGCGGGGGAGAAGCACGGCACTTGCGGCGAACCCCGGGAAAACCTGCGGTGGCGGCAGAAAAGTCCTGGCCCTGCAGCAGTGGCTGGAGCCCGGGAGGCCTCCTGGCAGCAGCGGTCACAATAATGGAGGTACAGTGCTGCTTTTTAAAAACTGTTTTGGGTGGCTTTTGCAGAGTGGGATTGAGCTGGTGGGGTTATGTTTGTTTGTTTTTTTTTTTTGCAGCCCCCGGGGCTTGCAGTGTTAGATAGATAGACAGACAGACAGACAGACAGACAGACAGATATTTCTTTGGCTGGAACGGAGTAATGGATTCCTATGGGAAATGGTGCTTCTACTTATGAATGTTTCAACTAACAAACGTTTTCCGGAATGGATTAAGTTCATAAGTAGAGGTACCACTGTATAGTGTTATTTTAACCACAAGCTGGATTGTTTACCGAAGATTAAATATCCAAGTCAACTGAAGAGAGAGGAAAGAAAAGAAAGAGATGGATGTACAAGGAATTAAGTGCAGGGAATGTTTTATTATGTTATTGATGTTGAGTAGGTAAGAGTTCTAATAGTCTCATGCAATGTTTTATATTGTTAATAGTTCGCTTTCACTTAAACATCATATTCATGTTTGCAAATGCACTAGCTTTGGAAGGCAGTACTAATAAGTAATTTTTTGACATCCGTACATTTAAAGTGGTATGCAAATAAGTGGTAAGAAAAGTTTCAGGAGCCTGATTTCTGCAAATTGCAATTTTTTCAAGGAAAGAGCAGCTGTGAATAGGACTGAGTGGTATGAAGTAGTAAATAAAACTGAGTTGTTTTGGAGTCCTTCTGTCTCCTCTATTCCGTGCTCCATGAACCCCATTTTGGACCTTTCTAGAGCTACTCAAGTCTTGGGAATGTGGCTGAAAGTAAATCAGGTGCCTGACATGATGAAGGATGTGTATATGTGTATGCGTATTGCACCTCCTCCGCTCATGGGTTTGCTTTCATTCACATCCCTAACACTTGCAACTGGCTCCAAGATATTTTGATTTGTGAACTTTGCCTGCTCATAGAAAAAGCTAGAAGCCTCTTTTGGAGATCTAAGGACGCAGGATGAGGATTTTAACTTTCTACCCATCTAGGCAGTGAAGAGACAGCTGGTTCTGACTTGGATAACAGTCTGACAAACATCCAGTGGTTGGGCAAGATGAGCTCCAGCGGACTGAGCCCTTGCAATGTGAAAAAAGAAACAGAGAAGGAGAACCAAACCCCCAAGCAGAAAACAGCAAAGGTAAGCAAAGATCATAGCCAAGCAAAGCCTATCAAGTGTGGTCCGTGCACATACATGTGTATGTGTTCAGGATGCTAGATTACAATTCGGGGATTTCCCTCATGTCTCTAAATTTGCTGCTGTGGTGCTACCTAAAAAAAGAAGGCAATAAAAACTCCTCCCATGTTTTTCTTCCCATTTTGTTTGGTCCATTTCCTTCTACCTACTCCAACAAGCAGGACTTGTGGACAAGAGGCAGAGAACATTACCACATAGGAAACATGGTGGAGAAAAATGGCCACTGTGCCTCCTCCAGAGGCTGTGAAGAAATTAAAAGTGAGGTTCTCTGAAGTAGAATCCAGCAATTCTGTGGAGATGAGAAGTTTCTTTGGAAGCTGGTTCAACAGTCAGTAATCTAAGGGTTGAGAAAGCTGTGAATTCACTGTGATCAAATCTTTCATATGACCACTTAATTCTTAATTGTGGTTTCAAAGACAAAAATGTGAGTTAGCTGTTCCTAGTCTCTCATTCTGCACAGGCATATGCTTTTCCGACTAATGTATTCCTCACCCTAATTTTTCTGCTCAATTAATGCTTTAAGTGTTAGACCAACCAACAGCTACCCATATCCTCATCAGAGATTCAATGTTTGAATACCATGAGGCTCTTTCTGGAATATTCTACAATCCTTCTATCCTTCACAATGCCTTATCTTCTTTTTTGCTTGCAAGGTTGAGGAAGAATCTGCAGCTCCCTCCTCCTCTTCTTCATGGCAAGAATCTTTCCTAGAACGTCCCCCTTACTCTTATATGGCCATGATCCAGTTTGCCATCAATAGCACTGAAAAGAAGTGCATGATGCTGAAAGACATCTACACCTGGATTGAGGATCATTTCCCCTACTTCAAGCATGTAGCCAAACCAGGGTGGAAGGTAATGAATCTTTTGGACTGTAATGTTTGCATGAGAAATCACAAGGAGGAAAAGCTTTTTATACAGATAGTTCCACCCTTCAGAGGCAATATTTCCATCCAATATATACTCTGCACTGGGGGGAAGAGACTTAGAATGCTGATTGAAATAAAATGGAATTCTAGAACTTTAATTAGTTGTGCATTTTGATGTATTTTATATAATTTCTGATTTTGCACATTTTTGTTTTTAATATTTTGAATAGTTCCTCTGGGTTTGCTACCATGAGGAGGGACAAGGAGTTGCCCTACCCCACTCCTCTGACCATCAATTTCAACAGGCATTGCCCACAATTATACTTATAACATATTTTAACATATTTTATAGTCTCAAGAGTAGAAACCTGGGTGTCTTTGTTTTATTGTTGTTGTTAGCAGTTGTGATTCTCAGGAAGGTGTATCCTCCTTCCTTTATCCTCTTACTATACTGCAGCATTACCACATGCTCCGGCAGATGAACATTAGCCTGATATGAACAGTTTGCTTTCTAGCTCATTGCATTATTAATCTGTGAAAGAATATAGCACTCGCGGTGGGCTTGATGTCTTCAGTAAGCACATGACAATATGTCAGAGTTCTCACATTCATGGGCCACTGCTGTTTTGTGTACAGTATTTAAAATATTTTTGGCATAGATTTCTGAAGAGGGCAGAGTATATGTAACAATTAAATGTGTAAGGTTGACCTGTTTAATTGTGAAAACTCCAAGCAATTTCCAAGTCATTATGACACCACATACAGTATGCATTGCTTGATCATTTAGTATCTGAGTGTCCCAGTGGAATGGGTTAAGTGCATTGAATGGTGGTTGAGATGATCAGATTTCTTTGTGTGTGCTGCTTTACCTGTCATGGTTCTTTTGCATTTACCGACTATCTGCCATGGAGTGATACAGTATATATGTCCAAACTGAAAAATGTATGGTTACAATTATGTAAGAAATGGTTACCAAAATTATCAAAATTACCTCTCAGGAAGAAGCATTCTCCTTTAGCCTTTTCCTTGTGTATTCAGTTAGTTTTTCCTTGCTGGGGAAGAATTCACTTGTAAAGTTGGATAGTTAAATGTCTCGCTGCCTCCATCAGCTGATAGTATGAAATAGATCAGGAATGAGGAATGTGTAGCTTTTCTGATGTTGGCAGACTGCAGCTCCAAGAAGACAGTATAGCCAACAGTGAGAGCTGATAGAAGTTGCAAACCAACAACATCTGGAAAGCCACACTTTCACCACCATGAACTAGACCATATATGTATGGTGTGGATTTGTAAAAGTTTGTCACAGATATATTATGACTTTTCAGGAGTATAATTCACAAGTGTTTTGTAACTGAACATAGCAAAAGTTTCTCTTCTCCTACCCAGAACTCCATACGCCACAATCTTTCCCTGCATGATATGTTTGTTCGGGAGACATCGGCCAATGGCAAAATTTCCTTCTGGACCATTCATCCCGAAGCCAACCGCTATTTGACACTGGACCAAGTCTTCAAAGTAAGTAGCTTCCATGTGGAAAAGAAGGGTGATGCTCTAATTCCTGATCTCTAAAACACCTGTCTATTTCCATGTTGAGGAGGGAGGTGAAACCTAGCTGGTAGGAAGCTAATGTTATATAGGACTAAGGGGAGTGTTTATTATTGGGATTTGTTGTCGTCGTGTGCTATCAGGCCAGACTCGTAGTGAATGTTATAGGGTTTTCATAATGGGACACAGAAGGAGCCTCTCTAAAGAGTGGGAAAGCATTGTGAACACGCTCAGGTGTCCCCTGGGCAATGGCGTTCAGGCAACAAATCTTCACTTCCCAAAGCGTTGCACTAGAACAGCACCAAACCCACCCACTTCATGGATGTCAATCCTCTGGATGACAGCTGAAGCTGAGGAAACGTTTGTGCACACCTCTCAAGCTCTGACCACTTCTGGTCAATATAGTATGGATGTCTTGATATTTTAATTGTTTTATTTTTATTTTGCCTATATTTCATGTGTGTCTATGATTTTTGATTATGCAAAGCTCTGATACAAATACAGAAATATGGTTTTCAAGCTAAATGAGTTATTTAAGTAGGTTTTTTTAAAATCAGTTCTACTCCCCAGTAAGTTTTCATGACAGAGCCAGGGAGTCAGACCTAGGTCTCCTGAGTCCTAGTCCAGTCTTCACTCATTTTCTATGGCCAATCGTCATTTCCATCCCAGGGAAGAAGGAATTTTTTTTAAAAAAAAAAATCTTGCTATCATTTAAGTCTACACTTTTAAAAGGCCCTCAGACAGGGAGTTTGGAACGGTCTTCTGAAGTGCTAGCGTTCAGGTTTCTTGGCGTCCTGTCTTGCTGAGAATTGGCAGGTTGTTCTATAACTGTCTTCTTTGCCTGAACCTTTGTTTGTTCCCCTGCTTCACTGATTATTTCCCTCTCATTCCTTTTGTATGCCTGGCCATCACCAGCCGTTGGATGCAGGGCCACCAGTATCACCTGAGCTCTTGGAATCAGTAAGACCTCCCTTCCTGACTGGGGGATGGGGCTTCCTTCTTCCCTCTTTTTGTTGCTATGGATGTGAAAAAGAGGCTGCCCCTGTGGGAACTGAACCCAACCTGCAGCTTTGCAATTTTTCCCTTTCTTCCTTACATCTAGTGCTTGGGGATAGTGGAAGGCCAGGCTTTCGTTGTCTGTAGCTATACTACTTACAGTGATGCTTAATGTTCATCCACATTGGATTGCTGTACGGACACAACAAAATAGCAGGTCAAGAGTGGATTTCAATTACTGTACTGTATATAATTCTTTTAGTACCAAAAATTATATAACTTTTTTTAGTACCAATAAATGCCTCTTAAGATGATTTCCATTGTAATAACTGGCTTAAGAATCAATGCAAGGTGGCATTTCAAGTAGTCCTGCCCCCCCAGGAGGGGGGATTGTTAATGTATCTTTCTAGAGCATTGTTGTGCAGCTGGCTGGGTTGAAGCTGGCAACTCTTTTCTGTGCCTAGTAATAGACCTGCAAGCAATAAACTGGTTTGATTCAGCCTGCTTCATTTTTCTACAAGCAACTCTACTTGTTTCTGTCACTGCTTCCTCTTCCTTTCTTCCTGTTGCTATGCAAACGCATGAGAAATGGGGCTGGAATGGCACACACGTCTCTATTTCTTCCTTGCTCAGGCAATGATAGACCCTAAACCCAGCTTCCTAGCAAAAGAGCTCAGAGTTGGGCCATACCTGGCTCTGTGGGGCTTTTGGGTGGCATTCAGCAAGGACAGTGTACCTGCTGGCACCAGGGGCGAAGCTTGAGACTCAGCGCAGCACCCATATGACTGTGGCAGTGACGTACTCTGGACTTGTTTAGCATTGCTCTTCGAGTCAACACAGAGCAACCAAGTGGAGTCTCTTCTAACTTGTCTTGTCTGTTTTTCTCAACCCAAAAATGATGTAGCAGCAGAAACGGCACACCATGGATCTGCAGAAGAACGTGGGAGGCTCTAGTGGCAACAAAAGCGAGCCACAAACAGCTCGTGAGTGTTTACTCTACATCACTGTAAAACTCAGGGGGAAAGACCAAACCTCTCATCCTTCAAACAAGAACCCTGCCCTCCAATGGGGTGTAATGGGTGGTTTTATGAGGAAAGTGCCTGAGCACATTGGTGGATTTAGTCCTGCTTGACCAGGACTGAATGATGATGTGAGCTTGAAAGTGGGAGCAAGCAGCCAACTGCAGTGGGGAGAAAAGACTAAGTCCCTTCTAAGGGCCAAGCAACAATCTGGGAGAAACTTTGAGGTAGAGTGGGAAGACTCCCAACAGAGCTTCCGAAATTCACCACAGCCTGTCAGTATATGCTCAGGGAGAACAGATCCTGCATCTCAGATTAAAGACCTCAGCCATAGGTGACTTGCAGGTGGGAGATGTGTCTTTTGAAAAGGGATGGAGACTCAGTGTTGCTGCATGTTCTTAGCAACATGACCAGGTAGCTGCTGGCTCTATATATATGATGCCTAGCGTAGCTCTGAGGGGGGGTATTTAACCAGAAGCATGGTGTGTAAGCAGCAGATGTATGCACAATGGCCTAAATTCAGTTGCTAGTTCCAACTGAAACTGAATCTGTAGCATTTACACAAGTATTGATTTACCACTCAGCAAGTGATTCTACAGGTCTGCTTTAGCTGGGATTAGCACTTGGGTTTAAATTTATATTCTTATTAACAGGAGAATAGCCATGTCCCAGATGGGTGAAAGTATCTCAAGTAAAAAGTATAGATTTAAATTTTTTAAAAAAGAGTTTTGTCCTCAAAAACACACACAAGCACATTCATTACAGAAGTGAGAAGCAACTTGGTTATTACATACACAACTTATGGGTCAATATTCCAGTTCTAGTAGATTAGTGGTTGAAAACCCCTGGGAACATGTGCAGCCTGTGGAGGGGCCTTTCCTCCCTCCCCTCCCCTCCTCACAGCACAAGAGGCATTCTGTCTTGCATTTTATTGGTGTTAGCTACCCCATTTACCGTTTGTAGTGGAAATGTACGGTGTAAATTTAATCAAGCATTAAAAAAACTTTTTAAAGAAAATCCACTGAACAGTCTAGTGCTGCCATTCCCAGAATTAATGAGAAATTACACAATCTGGGTGTAGGTTGTGAGGCTTCAGAAAACACAGATACTGTTGAATTGGAACTGTCCCAGTCTGACTATTGGATGAATGGTTCTTTGGGTGTCTGTGATGCTGTATTAATAGTTTGTTTGTTTGTTTGTTTGTTTGCATATTTTGATGCTGAGGACATGCATCCTCATTTGTGCTTTACTAGTCCAAGACTGAGCACAGGTCTGCCAAGATGTCTGCTTATGTCTCTGGCTACCAAGCTGATACAACTTTCCCCTTTCTAGGCCGAAAAATGAAGCCCTTGCTGCCACGTGTCAGTTCTTACTTGATTCCAATCCAGTTCCCAGTGAGTCAGTCCCTCCTTCTTCAACCGTCTTCAAAGGTTTCTCCGCCTACAGCTCAAGGTGCCTCTGAGAAGAAGAGCAGCAAGCAGGTGCTCATTGCTCCAAAGGTCAGTCCTCTCAGTAGAACGGCAGGGGTACTCCAGTTTCATCTTGTCCCCATTAAGATTTCTTCTACACCCACGCATACCTGAGTTCAGTGAGACTTTACTCCTATATAGTGTGGCCAGGCCAAACTAAAAGTATCCTGAAAGCTTGAAAGAACAAGAATAGCTTTGTCTGGCCCCTAAAATAGGCATGCTGAAATCCTGGCACTGAGGATTAAAAGGTGTTTTCACTTCAACCTTGTTCTGCCTATTTATCTATAGTAATTGATTTAGTTTTATGTTTTAGTTATAATTTAATTATAATTTCCAGTCCGTTCATGTTAAATATCTCATCTAGTGAGCAACTGACCACAGATAAGAATCTCTCTTTATTTAAAAAGCTCTTGCCTCAGATTGCAACCAAGAGATTTTTCTTGCCCAATGCACAGAAAAGAAACCTCACACCTCCAGTCAGTTGTTTCTCAGGGGTAAGAGCCTTCTCCTTTCTTGGTGCTTAGACAGGCTCTCTTGCTCAGGGATGAGGAGGTGAAATGCCCATCATCTCATGGATCCAAATGGATCCGCTAAGGCAAGAACTTGGGAAGGGTGTATGTTTTGAGTGTATAGTTATGTATATCTGCATGAGTGAGGTATGTGTGTGTGTGTGTGAGAGAGAGAGAGAGAGAATGTGGCTAACTGCTGGACAGACACATGATGGCTGTGTCTCTGGTCAACACTTGTATGTGCCCCACCCCCTCCAGTGTACCAGCCCAGGACCAATGTGGCCCTGGACCTGAAATAATCCCCTCCCAGTAGCCTAAGGTGAAGGTAATGGGTAAACATGTCTAAGATAAGCACAAAATGTGGGGGGTCATCATAGGAAAAACCCTGAGCCCAGTAGCTACCTGCCTAAGTTTCAAAGACAAAGGCATTTTATTTATTTATTTTATGTGCCACCCCCATTAGTGTGGTATCAAAGTGAAAGATCCGTGCTACTTTTGCCCCTCCAGATTAAATAATACTAAATTCTAAATCATGGTTATTAGTGTCTGTTCCATAGAATTGGATACAGATATATGCAAACAATAGTTAGATTTTATTCTGAAATGTTGAAACATTGATCAAACAGTGGGAAGCAGAGGTCCACAATTTTTGTCTGACCTTGCTTGTTGACCTCTTATGCATGGCTAACATGCCCCCTCAATCCCTACTCTTCTGAAATATATAACAGGGAAGAGTACAGGTGCCTTCCACGCACTGGGCTGGGCCATGCTAGCCCCAAAGAGACGCCTCTTTGTCTAGCAGGAGCAATCTGCCTTGCAGTTTTTTGTGCTTCAAAAAAGGGTAAAAGAAGGGCCAGCATTTTTGTCCTATCATTGGTTGGGAGGTGCATGTATACTGGCAGAATGGGGACATCCTCATTATTCCCGAGTGTCTTTGCCTAGCATTAGGTAAGCAAATATTACCTCATTCTTCCCTAAAGGATTCCTTCAAAAGATCTGTAACTATCTCTGTGACATGTTCAGACAGCAAGGAAAGGAGTATGCCTCAACCTAATGCAAGACTGCTGGGAAACTACCCGTTACCCTAGGCTCTCGAGACTGAAGGATGCCTACACACAGTGGAGGCCCTGATGGAGCCGGTTTCTCCTCCTGCCAAATAAGGGAGATACGCATGACCACTCCTTATTAACACCTTCAAAGAGAGAGCAGTGCTCATCTTCAAAACTAGGTTTTAAGAAAGGGTTTCCTCTTCACCAACAGCAAATTGATAAATGCAATAATCAAGAGACACCCCCCCACACACACAAAAGAGCTATGAAAATATTCTTCGGAACCATTTAATACAACGTCTCTAACCACTGTCTGGTATTTTCTACCAGTGCCTTATTCTCAGCTGTATTCTCACTTTCTCTGCTTCTGCTGCAGGTCTTCCCATCCAGTGGAGACCCCACAAGCTCCATAAAGGTGGAGGCTTACTGTGGCGAAGATTCATCTTTGTTGACTTCCCACCTGTCTAGCAAGGAAGACGGCCCTCAGATCAGCAGAGAGTCGTTCCCTTCTGCCCGGTCTGTTGAGAAGAATGAGAGCTCTTCTTCCAGGAAATGGGCTTCCCTGTTCTGCCCAGCATTATCTGTTAAAGAGGAACCAGTATCGCCCGTTGAAGAGCTGAATGTATGCCTCCCAGGACCATCTGTAAAGCAGAAAAGACAGTTTACAGCTCTCAAGTCACCACCACAGAGCACACTATTAGACACCTCGGCTATAAACAGGCAAGAGAGGCATCATGTAGGCAAATCCAGAAGGAAACAACACTTAGCCATGTCTTGCTCAGAGGAACCCCTACTGCTACTGCCATCTAGTGGCAGTTCAGATTCATCCACACTGGAGCGTGACCTTCCCTTTGGGCAGGAGACTCCTCCTCTGAGAAACATGGCCGACCTAACCTGCTCTCCAGGGGAAGGTGGTTCATTTAAAACACCAGCAAAAGAGATGTTGTGCAGGCTGCCAGATTCTTCTAGCCCCAGCAAGACACCTATACCAACACTGCCATTTCTGGCACTTTCTGACACCTGGAGATCAGCATCCTCTGTCAAGGAAACAAATGACCTGGATATCAGCCCGGCCAGAACTCCTCCAGGACCATTATTGTCCCTTCAGGAGAACGCAGAACTTCTGGGAATTAGGAGCACTCCCCCAAGACACTCCCTGTGTGACTCCCCACATTTGCCCTTCCTGAACGCAGGAGGCAATGCTATGGTCTCTGGGCCCTTAACGAGCTCTCCTGCACCCAGCAAACAGTCATCTCCAAAGCTTCAGGATTCCGTTCTTCCAGAAAACCATTCATTTCTGGAGGGGCTAGTCCTAGATACCATGAATGACAATTTGGGCAAAATCCTACTAGATGTCAGCTTCCCTGGTCTTGACGATGACAACCTGGGTACTGATTTGAGCTGGTCATACTTAATTCCTGAGCTGAAGTGATTAAAATTTAGCTCCGAGATTCTGTAAACTGTGCACTGGAAATAACCAAGGGGCACACCAGGATATGATGTTAACTGACCACCTACCTTGTCATGCGCATAGGGTGATCCTGATATAGAGCTGTTCATGAAATGGTCCGCAAGCTGCTTGGTGTCCCACTGGATATTGCTGTTGCATATACAGAGGGCTAATACACTGGGATGAACAATCAAGAAAACTTTTGAAATATTGTAAGGAAAATTGCTATTTCCTTATAATGACCTACCATATTGCCTTGTAGATTTTGATGGTTTGTAAATGCTTGTATATTTTAAAATAGTTTTTAGAGCTCTTGTACTTTTAATAGCTGCAGAGAAAATTTCAATTAATTCAGCTTGTAATGAAAAGAATTTCATCCACTACAAAAATTCCCTTCTAGCACATGAATTATTACTTACATTAACTCTTGTCACCTTTTGTGCCTTTCAGTCACCTGAAGAATGGATAACTTTATTATTGTACAGTTTCTGCTAGGCCTTCTTCTTTTGCCTGTCAGGTACGTCTGCCATGAAGAAATTGGGCAGCTGAAGCATTTATCCTTACTGTGTTCATGTCAGGAAAACCTCAGCTACTCGATTCTTTGTGCCAGATTCTGTTTTAAAGGTACAGCAATGAAGCTAGAAAGAGGAAAGATGGTAATCCCATTCAGAATCAATATAATTTCAGTATTGAATATCTGCATTATCTGTAAGAAAAGAGGTTTTAACAGCTATGTAAAGCAATTCCAGCTAATGCCTGGGTGGGATACAGTTTACCTTTCTAGTAAGCTTTTTTAGTTTTTAAATATAGCTCCAGTTTTGAAGTCAGTTCTACCATAAACCCTGGCACTTAAATATCCAACACAACCGTAGACTATTCAGATGCTGTGAAAGCCCCCAAATACTGTACAGTGATCCTACAGACACAGCGGTTATTCCCAACCTTAGATAACCCAGGTGTTTTTGGACTTCAGTTCCTAGAAGCCTTCACCACCAGCTGTACTGGCTGGGGTTTTTGGGAGTTGCAGTCCATGAATACCTGGGTTACTCAAGGTTGGAACCAATGCCCTACAGCTGTCCAATCAGGCATTGCTTCCCAGTAGTGTTGAGGAATGCACGCATGTGGATAAAAAAGGGTTATTGCATTCCTTCAAATTGCCAATAGGTGGCAGCACCTGATAGTATGGCCCTGTGCTCCAATTTCTTCACCAGGTGTCAATGGTCAAAAGAGGCACCTTTAGTAAAGGACCCTGTAATCTACGCTTGAGGAACAGAAGCAGTCCAAGCTGGGGATCAGATATTTTCTGTACATATTAAAGACTTACTGTTGCAAGTTCCCCCTCTGATATAGTGTATTTTGCCAAATAAAGACAGGAGGGGAGAGATAGCATGATTTGTAATTTTATCATATTGCCTAGAACAAGAGTATGCCCTTTAAATTATTCTCCCTCTGATACTGTGTATTTTGCAAAAAAAAAAAAAGGGGGGGGGTAGATGGGTGGGAATGGTACGAACTGTAATTTTGTCATATTGCCTGCAACATGAGTCTGCCCCTTAAATTAAAAAAAAAATAGAAGAAGTGGAGGTACTTCAACCATGCCTTTTTAATTCCTTTTAATAATCTATGCAATAAAGCCAAAATAGAAGTGTAGTTCTGAATCATGTATTTCCCTGGAATTCCATTTGTTTCCTTCTGAACTGCTTAGTAACAAGCTGGGTTTTCTCACATTGCCAGAGGATTGGTCTAGAAAATGATGACCTGGAAGGGGGGGGGCTGCAAACTCTGCAACTGACTTTATGATTCAGATCCTTGATCAGCTGTTTTCCCTCTTTGTCTGTTTGTACAGGCTGCTTTCCCTTTCTTTTGAACAGCTCTCACATGTTCCTATTACACTTGGAGATTTTCACTGAACCTCCCCATTCAGCATTATGATTTATTTATCGATCAAAGTCCTCCCATATGTTTGTCAACTTTGGCTTTTCAGGCTGCAATTTTCTTCAGGTCCTCAACGAAAACCGGCAGCAGGCTAACATAAAAAAAATCTATTCTGAACAAGAATTCCCTTACATCAGAGTGGGAACAGTGTAGGCCTGGAGCTGCAGACATCCTCTGAAGGGCATTTTGGATGCCCCTGGGCCTCCACAGACCACTCACAACTAAGAGTTTAAAAACAAAAATGTCAGAATGGGTTTTTCTGCTCCTGGATGCATTTTTTGCTTTATATGTTTGGGGACCGTGAGGGCTCAATCTCCTACCCCAAACCAAACAGCAATTTTAGCAATTTATTTTTTCCTCAGGTCCCTCAACGCCTGGTTATCATTCTTCTTCAAAGCTCAGTCACAGATCATACAGTATGAGACTTAAGCTCCAAATCTGAATAATATCTGCATGGCATTCGGCATTTCTTAAAAACACTGCACTACTAATTTCTCTGACAACATTCAAACATTCAACATTGCCTAACTTATTCTCAGACTCCCCGAAGGTACAGCTTAGGCATGGCCTCTGGTTGTGGCCGCTGTTGTTTAAACAAAATGGGCTGAAAGCAGCTGCAGTGAACAGCAGATACTGCGAAGGAAACAGAGACAGTCTTCCGGGGAGGACTGGGATGTCCTCGGCCACAGGGAAACAGGGGTTGAGATATTTGCCTCAAGACAGTTGTTGCTCTGTCTTTAAACCCAACCTACCCCATTTACCCCAGTCCCTGCTGTTTCTGTGTTCTAGGGAGATTTCCTTGTATGAAATATTGTATTAGGTTGTTGATAAAATACACCCTGTTCAGAAGAGTGTATCAAAAAGGTTTCATGCCCATTATTCTTATTACTTATCTCAAAGTACAAACAGTAACGTATTGTCATTAGAGGGGGGAAAGGCACAAGAGCTTTTTGGTACATCCTTGTGTGTGTGTGTGTGTGTGTTTACACACACATGTCTAAAGGTTCCATAATACATATTTTATATAAAAACATGAACAATTTCAGTGTGAGATGCCAGCTTCAATTATGACTTCTGACAGGGAAGAATATTCCAAAGGTGGGCTTTATAACTACAGACTGGTAACTATGTATGTGTCCTTCAGTGGATGTGCTTGAGGGACGTGGTGGCGCTGCGGGCTAAACCGCAGAAGCCTGTGCTGTGCAGGGTCAGAAGACCAAGCAGTCGTAAGATCAAATCCACGCGACGGAGTGAGCTCCCGTCGCTTGTCCCAGCTTCCACCAACCTAGCGGTTCGAAAGCATGCAAATGCAAGTAGATAAATAGGGACCACTTTGGTGGGAAGGTAACAGCGTTCCGTGTCTAAGTCGCACTGGCCTTGTGACCACGGAAGATTGTCTTCGGACAAATGCTGGCTCTATGGCTTGGAAACGGGGATGAGCACCGCCCCCTAGAGTCGAACACAAATGGACAAAAATTGTCAAGGGGAACCTTTACCTTTTACCTTCAGTGGAATACATGCACAGCCCTCACACCTCTGCATAGCAAAGTTTTTAAATTATTATTTAGTTCATTACCTGAAAAGAAGGTGGGGTGAAGTCAAATATCTTGCCTGTTGCTAAATTCATAAGAGTACTTTACTTTCTTTATGTAGTACTGTACATTGCTGGGATCAAAGCACTAAGCCTCTGTAAACTATGTCAATTCTGTAAAACAAGAAAAGAAAAGGGGGAGGGCAATGTTCACGACTGGGAGTCAAACTGGAAGCCAAACAACATTTTCTTGATCTCCTTTTAACAAGATATTAGGATGCTAGTTTTCTCCTTCAAACCTTGGCTGAAGTCATTTTCCTGATGGATGACATCACAAGCAGTTGCTGTGGCAATCTATCTGTTCTGTGGGAGGAGGGAAGCAGGTCTGAAAACTAAAGTGCACAAGAAATAAACACAGGGTGTAGATGGGGGCGTGGGGAGAAGTGAAGGCTATGGAATTAAGGCAAGCCGTTCCCATGACAGCTTTCCAATGGGTTTCTGTGATGTTTCATTTTCAGTTACAGTTTCTTCAAAATATTTGCTTGCTCGTGACATCTGCCCGAAGAGACTTGACCTCTCCAAGCACATATTTATTCTAAGGTTAACGATGATTCTCTCTGTTCCAGGAAACATTGAGATCTATAAAAGAGTGAAGAATCTCTAGCTGTGGATTCTCAGAACTGATTATTTTAGGGGAAATATCATGGCAGTTAAACCGGTGTAGACAGAACTTGTAGACTGCTAGGCATGAGCCATGTTCAACTACTGGAGATAAAAAAACAGTTCTGACAGCACTGGACAAAATTTTTCATAGTAAGGGCCAGATATATACAGTGGTACCTCGATTTAAGAACGTAATCCTTATTGGGACTGCATTAAGTTGACTATGTTACACTATGTCTAAGACTATGTCTAAATGGGCGGCATATAAGTTCAATAAATAAATAAAATAAGTTGAAACGTTCTTAAGTCAAAGCACCATTTCCCATAGGAATGCATTGAAAATCATTTAATTTGTATCTGCAGGTTTTCGTTCTTGTAGTCTTATTCAGGCAATCTAACTAGTTTAAGTAAACATAGGAGAAGGTCTGCTGCCTCCAACCTTCCAATGTTACTTTTACCTGGAAAGTGAATTGAAGAGTCTATAGTATGTATATGGCCACACAATTCTGAATGCTAAAATAAAATAAAACTAGAATTTAGAATTGCCTGGGGAGCTTCAATGCACCAAGGAGGACTTTGGCTTCTCACTGTCCTCTAAGAGCAACATTGGAAGGGGGCAGGGTCTAGTTAAGTGTCTGAATACTACTTGTTGCATGAGAGATCCCTCTTAGAGTTTTATCACTTTTGGGTTTACCAAAAGGCAAGAAAAAAAAATAAAAGCAGATCTGGGGCAAGTGTTAGGGAAGTGAAGTTTTAAATTTTCTATCCTGTTACCCAAATATCTTGAAGCTCCTGTTACTTCCAGAAGGGAAAGAAGATAAAATGATTACTTTCTGTGTTACTTTTCATAGTAGGTCAGTCAAATCTGATAACCCAGTTTTATTTATATATGTATGATTGTATGAATTGACAGTATTGCATCATGAAGAGTTATGACACTATGAACAACAGCTGTTATCAAGCATTCAGAATTATCAACAAGAGTTCCGCAAACTCTGGCTGCTGGTCGTAGCCATCAAAAAACATGCAATTGCCTTGGTTATGTCCCTCCCTCTTTGAAACCTGTTATTGGGAGTGTAGGATTGTTTCTTACTAGTCTTTTCTTCAAACCATATTCTAATTTTCTTTCAAAGAGCTTAAGACACCTCAAAGACAAGGTTCTTCTCCCATTGATCCTGGGGCTCCTACAATGAGAATTAAGCAGAGAATCCAAGTTTGCTTAGGAACAGAGTGGGAGGTACATCACAGTTGCTCTGGACGACATAAGCCTACACAGAGCAAGCCCTGTTTATACCATTATGTATTTGATTCCTTCTGCGGTCAGCTAGATACTTTCGTGAAGTTCCCAAAACAAGATAATGAATACTGTAACAATTTCCCCCTTCATACTCAGCAGCTGGTAAATGGAGGTAGTATATGGCCCTCTTTAATAATAGCCAGCCACTAATAGCCTCTTCCCCAGGAACTAATGTGAACTAAGATTTGGTCTGCCAGTTAGATAGTTAGGTTAATGCTGCAAAACACATGGTTAGAACTCCAAAACTGTTTTAACTTGACATTTCAGGATTTATAGCTAACACAAGTGTGACTCCCCTTCCATCCAGCTTTGTTTGATGACTCAGGTGTGAGTTAAGAGAGAGAAACCCCTGGAAATCCAATATCTCCCTATTCACTCCAGGCAAAATTTTACATACCATATTTTACATTCCTTCCTTCATTTTTTCTTAAGATAAAATATCCTAAACATGTTTTGTCAGATAGTTTTAATGCATCCCCTTGTATCATTTCGGCTTCCTTTTTCCACTTCTACAATGTGCTTTTGAAGGTGCAGTGAGTAAGGTGGTATGCTTAGCATCCCAAGAGTAGTGGTATAGATTTATATATAATTATTATGGCATTGGTAGATTGCTGTGTTTTCCAGATGCTTTCCAAACGATCCCACACCTGGAATTTATCATTTTCAGAGTAGCCGCACATTGGGTCAACATTTATGTTGAGCTATCCACCATAACCCTTCAATGCTTTCATGGTCAGTTACCACCTGCTACACCATTTGTGTATTTGTGTTTTAGGGTTTGTTTGGTTTTTTTGCCCCAGTATGCACCAGCTGACAACTAACACCTCCTTACATTGAAATATGTTTGGCATTTTAATCCCTTCTCTGCCTGCTGCCCCCAGTTTGGAGATATCCTTTTGGAGTTCTAAGTTTGAACCACCGTGAATTGTCATCAGCAAACTTGGCCACTCCACTGCTCATTCCCTGAACTCTTGATCTGCTGCATTCTCCTGAGGCCAATGGAAAACTAATTGTGGCCAGTGTGGTGAGCAGCTGAATCATGTACTCCTGGATGTTAATTATTAATACATTGATAAAGGAAAGCACTTTTGACCAGATTGAATAATTATTCCTTCCATGTTTAGCTTCCTGTTACAAAGTTTGCTAGAACTGTGATAGTGCACATGTTTCCTTACAAATTATTCCGTACCATAAGAAGCATGACAATTGTTACTTAAAATGACAACTGTCACTTCAATCAGTTAGATTATGCAGATTCAAATATTGTGTTTCCTTACAACTTACTCTCAACACACCCTTGACTTCCCTTCGTCTTTCAGCTCTAATGTCAGAAGTGGGAATTCAGGATGCTGTAGTAGCAAACTTGCAAACAGAAGTCCTGCTTTCTTTGTATGGAAGATGAAGGGCATTGAGACAAGTATGTTTATGATCTGCTACGTAGCTTAGCAAGAGAAAGAAAGTGGCAAGTCTACATGTGTGAGTAAATATGTATTATATTGGCCTTTGCAACATTCATTCTGTTCAAAACAAAGGTTGTGGATGATCTGGGGGGGGGGACCTTGATTCTGGGATTAGCATCATCCTATTCTGGAAGGGCGTCTTCTGCTTAGGTGCTCTTGGTAAAGCACAAATAAATTTTGTTTGAATCTCATAATTTTTGTGCAGGAAAAGTGGGGCAATTTTTCTCTGAAAGGATTGTAAACATTGCATTACATTTGCCAGAATGTCTGAGGAAGTGGATTGTATCCATGAAAGCTTATGCTAAGAGAAATCTGTTCCTCTTTAAGGTGGCACACTTCTTTTGTTTTAATATTTTTTACACATGCTGAAACAGATTCACACAGCTACCTCTATGAAAACTGAATAAAAGACAAATTATTCTTTATTTTCCAAAATGTACACGAGCTTCATACAGATTTTTAACAGTTTCTTGATAACAGTTTGCCAATAATAAGCCCACCTTTCTGAAATGCACATTGACAATTGGCCTTAAATTGCTTCAAAGATTTATCGCAGTTTCTATCTCTCATTTTCTGGAGGCAGATTTATCAACCTTATAAGTCTATCCAGTAGTTAGTTAATACAGAAACAAAAGGAAAATACTGGGCCCTTGCTCCAAAAAACTGTTGAGAACCAAAAGCCGCTGGTAGGTCATGAGATATTAAATATATCAGGGCATGAATCCACAGCTATGGCAATGCTGTAATAAAGTGGTTCTTAACTTTTCTTGGTCATGAAGTTCTTTGAGAAGCTGTGGACCATTTCTCCAGAAAAATGTCCATAAACATATACACAGGAAAAATTCTGCGCCAATTCATGACCCTCCTGAAGCAAGTACTTAGACCACAGATCAAGAAACCCTGCCTACTGAAATAGATCCCTGGACAGTATTTAATTTTGCCATGGTCTTCAATGTTAGGCAATGCACTGAAATTCATGTCTCCACTTGAAAAGTTGTGTTCTTCAGTTGAGATTGGACATAACAGTATGGCAATGTTTCTAATCAAATATTTGATCTTGTAATCTCTCTGAACCCTATTTTCTCCATACTTAGGAATTATCTGACTTCCATTTCAATATGTCCACATGGAAAGAGAGGCATTTCCTATGTCAGGAAAAATATGTATCATGGCCAGGCTTTTCTCCAAGACCCTACCATAAACTGGCTATTGAAGCACCGCCACACACAGATGCCAAAATCAAGGTTTGCCAGAAACTGCGCTGCCCAGTTGAAGAGAGTGCCCTTTGGCATGTCTGGGGATATCATACTTGGCTGGATGTAGGAAGGTTGCCACCTATTTATCGCCCAAGGCCAGATCAACCTTTTGATAGCAATACATGGCGGTGGATTACTGCTCCCAGGAAAATGTCAATGACTGAACCACCAGTGCCACCTCCTTCACAACTGAATGGAAACACCTACATCAAGTTTATTGAAGGAGAAGGACTGTTCGTGGATCAAAGACACAAAGAAAGAGTTATGACTCGGACACGGAAAGAAATAAAGCAGTGTGAGCAACTCAAATTAAGGAGTGAATGCCGAGCTCCTCCTCTGGACAGCCAGGGAAATATTATGCCTCCAAAAGAGTTCAAAAGGTAAGATATGCTTCTTTTCCCGGTATTTTTTTTCCTGTTGATTGATGTGGACAGGGCTGGTTCCACCATGGAGCAAGCTGAATCCCTCGCTTCAGACAGTAAGATCAAGATTGCAAGAGAGACAGAGAGGCAAAATGAGAGTGTGCCCCTGCATTTTGATACACCTGCTCTGTCTCCAGTTCTGAGACTGCTCTCTCCTCTTCCTTATCCTGTCCCTATATTTTCCTCGTTATTTTTTTGCCAAAAACCTGCTTGTTTTTTTAAAAAACCTGTACTTTCCCTTTCTCTCCATTCTTTCTTCCTCTCCTCCCACCCTCCCTTTTCCTTACTGGTCTGTCTTTTTTCTGTGTTTGCAATCCAGGCTTCTGAGGGTTAGACTACATAGGGGTTTGTCCCACTGATTGGTCTGTTCTGGGGACAGGCTGGTTCACTCCTTTCCTTGGTGACCACGTGACATAAGTGCCAGTGTAAATCTGCCAGTCTTCAGTGTTCCTACCTGTGCCTTTTTGGCTATCGGGGGCTGCTCATTTCAGCTGTGGGTAGGATCACTCTATTTGGGTTCCGTTCCAGCACATGCAAAGTGGATGGCTTGCTGCTTTCAATTTCCCATCCACTCTCAACTTCTCAGTATTATTGTGGCTTAAGCAGACAGCTTAGCCACTTACTGGTACTGGGAAATTAAAAACTTCTCCTGCTTCTGCATGGAGAGGAAAAGGAAGCAAGCAAATATATATTTTTAAGCCTAGGTAAAGCAGCATTGATGTGCTGTGCCTTTTGGGATGGGGGGCATTAAAAATTTAAAGCTTCCTCGTGGAAGGAAGAGGAGACAAAGGGCAAAGTGGGATTTTTTTTCTCTCCCCCCCTTTCCATTTAAAGGGAGGCAGGCCAAATTAGGTTGCTTGAGGTGGCATGTGTCATATGGATGCAAGGATCACACCAAATGGCATACTCAACCCCTACACAACATTAAGCAACCCTATTAAGCCCAATCCAGCCTGGTTCAATTTAGCTGTCTAGCCAAGCCCTAACATTTATAGCAAAGTTAAGATAACTGGTGAGAGAAGAGGATGGGGCAGGAGAGACGATATATGCAGGGCTGCTCTAAAGCAGGCAATACAGAGATTGGACATGCCTTTGCTCATTTTTCTTGCCCCCCCCCTCTCTCTCTCTCTCACACTCACTCACTCACTCACTCACTCTCTCTCTCTCTCTCTCTCTCTCTCACACACACACACACACACACACACACACACACACACACACACACACACACACACACACACACACACACACACCCTAGATGCAGTATGTTTTAAAGCAAAGAAAAGAGAATCATGCTCCTGGAAGCCTTCAGGAAAGAGAATGCATTTTCAAAACAAGGTGTGTATCTGCACACATTTTTCTTCAATTAAAATAAAAATATTGTTTTAGAACTAAAGGTAGCCTTGTACATGCAGCTGGTTTCTTCATGCAGGCAAGGACAGGCCCATAATAGGTCCTGGATGTCAATGGTTCTGTGAGCTGAATTATCTCTAACAGCCAAGCAGATGTTACTTTAAAACACAGAATAGGACTCTTTTTTTCTGATTTACTCTAGAATAAACATAGGAGGCCAGATCCAGACAATCATACTGTTATGGATCAGCCCCATCATTTGCATTGCAAAATAGTGTTCTGTGAGGGAATGAAGTGGGGATGAGGACCAAGTGCTGAACTGCCCCCAGTGATGCACAAGAAGGCTACATGTCAACAGTGGGAGCGCTATAACCCAAAGTGGTTGGTTGTACATGACTGCACTAGCAGCTGAGTCTCCTGACAATAATTCCATAGGCTCCAGTTTGTGAGAATCATCAAGAACAGATTTTAATGCAACTGAGGAACCAACAGTAACACTGCCCTTAACTGTCTCTCGGAGCTTCCTGGAGAGTTAGGTTTCCTCCACTAACACCCCCCACCAGGAATGTTCTTTCAAGAGGTCCCCCTAATAAAGCCACAGGGGGCCCTGAGATTCCTAGTCTCTGAAAGGTGGGAGATGAGGGTAAGTGCCGGCCATAGTCACAGGCTTTTCAAGGATAGCTGGTAGAGCTGGGTGGGAGTTGCTGGAGCCCGCTCCTCGGCTCTTCCTGGAGCCACCTCTGCCTCTCTCACTGGGGCTTCTGTCATGAGGGCTGCTGCTTTTGTTGGACATCACAAGCACCAAGGTCATGTCAAAGGTACCATCAGCTCTGGAGACCTGGCCCTTGGTGGCGGCCCCTTCCTCTAGCAGGGACTTCAGCCCAAGCCTCTTCTTCTCAATCACTCTCTACCTCAGCGAAAGTACAGAATTGGGGATCCCAAACCCCAACAGCTTCTTCCCACAACTCCTCCTCCTCCTCCTCCTCCTCCTCCTCCAAAGTCTCAGTCTCTCCCTTCATTTCCTGAAAGAAGCCACCAAGTACAGTACTCTGGGGTTTCCTCCTTAATCCCAGCCTTTGCTTCATCCTCTCCCCCTCACAGGTGGCCCTCATCAGCCAGCTTCCTCACAGGCATCTGTTGTCCCTCTCCCTTGCTTAGTAGGGGCCCAGGAGTGAGCCCTCTCACAATGACACACATCCAGAATTGCCCAGATCCCCCCTCACGTTGCTTCCGTGGATGAAATCTTGCTTTTGAAAAGCCTCTAGTGGTGTCCCTGAAAGGCTCTCCAGATTTGGTCTAGTGTGTGTTCAAATCTCACTTTAGTTTCAGACACAATTGCATCAAATTCCACATGCTGCATTATTATTTCAGCTTCAGTCCTTGCCTGTGATAAGATCTGGTCTTCTTCACTTGGCCAATAAATTGTAACACTCACTATTAATGTTATTGTATTTTGAACAGATATAAGCGCCTGCTTTCGGGGAAGAGCCCATCATCACTTTGTGTCCAACTGCAGCCTGTCACACTTCCTTCTAAAGACTATTGGAACTACCCTTGCCCAAGTCTCCAGCCCCATTACCAGGAAGCAGCTGTCAAGTTTGCTCTGAAGAACAACAGTCCAATCTATCAGGAAGTGGTGGAAAAATACCAGAAACTGGCCCTTTCTGGGAGCAAAATCAGGCCTTGCACACCTGTCAATTAAATAAAGGAACTGAAGTGAAACTTGACACTCACTGAACTACCAGGCAGTAAACTAGTAATTTAACCCTGTTACTGGTAAAACTGTAATTATAAATGAAGGCAAGCTGTCACTGCAGAAATGACTACCTAAGAACACAAAGCAAGCACTCTAGGTATATTCACATCATGCAATTAAACTGGGTTCAGAGTCAATCCTTTGCTACACAGTGTCCCTGGGACTAATTCTTTGGTCAGTGTAAATCACTCAGCATTAACTTTCAGCAGCAAATTGCCACCAGTTAAGAAGTCAGTGCTGTTTTTTTCTTGCCACAGATCAGTTTTTTTCTTGCCAAAGATTTGATGCATGATCAGAAAAACCAGCACCAGCTTCCTAACTAATGGCATATGTTTGCTGCAATGTATAGTAATGGAGTTATGCACTTACAGTATATTATGTAAAGGATTCTAGCCCAAAACCTAAATGTTACCTTTCATAGCCACTTACAGAGATTGTCCAGACGATTAAAAACTCTGTAGTAAAAGCTACGCACAGTCCTTCTCCTCTGTACAATAATAGTTCTTCAGTACATCTCAGC
Source organism: Pogona vitticeps (assembly GCF_051106095.1). Taxonomy (NCBI): domain Eukaryota; kingdom Metazoa; phylum Chordata; class Lepidosauria; order Squamata; family Agamidae; genus Pogona; species Pogona vitticeps. Next base: position 96,381,517 of record NC_135787.1, on the reverse strand, counting down.
TTTCTGCCTCAAGAACTGTGTTTGGAATATCATCATAGCTTAAAAGAGAAGAATGCTCAGTCCAGATTTGGAATACAAACCACTGATCCAGTCCAGATCCACCAGTGCTGTGGCAGTAGTGTACTTACCAGAAAGATAAGGGCTAGAACCCCACAGCTGAACTTCAGGTTCATCTCCTTCTTATGTAATACATTGCACAGTCAATTCTATGAAGGCCTACTGCTCATGTGACCCTGAATGGCCATTGTTATTACTGTGTGCTGTGAGGCTGCCTCTGACTTTTAGCAAACCTATGAATGAGTGATCTCCAAAATGTCCTGTCCACTACAGTCCCACTCAGCTCTTGCAAACTCAAGCCTGTTGTTCTTTTATGGAGTCAATCCACTCCATATTTGGTCTTCCTCTTTTCCTACGTCCCTCAATATCTTATCTTTTCCAAATGAATCTTGTCTTCTCATGATGTGCCCAAAGTATGATAGCCTCATTTCCATTTTTGTCTCCAGAGAAAGTTCAGTCTTGACTTGATCTAGAACCCACTTGTCTGTCTGGTAGTCCAGGTTACCTGCAAAATTATCCTCCAGCATATTTCAAATTAATTTTTTTCCTGTCAGCTTTCTTCACTGTCCAACTTTCTCACCATATATAGTGATCAGGAACACAATAGTGTGGACATTTTTGGCCTTGGTCTCCAGTGACACATCCTTACATTTCTTCATTGTTGCCATTCTGAGTCTTAGTCTTTCTCTTTCTTGGCTGCAGTCTCCATTTGAATTATGATTGAACCAAGACATACGAAACCTTTAAAAAGTTTCAGTTTCTTCACTGTCAACAATAAAGTAATGTAGTACTTCTGCAGTCACAGTTTTTGTCTTATGTTCAACTGCTCTGGGACTTTCACTTTCATCAGAAGTAATTTCAAGTCATTGTTGCTTTCTGCCACTAAGACAGTATCATCTGCTTATTTTAAATTATTGATGTTTCACTCTTCATTCATCTGAATCTAGTCTGGCTTTCCGTTATGATATGAACATCAGACATTTCTTGCTCTATAAAAAGCCTTTTTAAAATATTGTGTTTAATTCTTGTAAGTTTCCTTGGGTCTTTTTCAAAAAGAAAGGTGGGGTAAATACCACAAATAAATAAAAAAATTAAATATTAATAATCCTCTGTCTTCTTGATACTCAACATATATATAAATGTACATTGCTGCAGTTAATTGTATAATGGAGCAGAGCAAGAAATACACTGAATAACTGGCAATGTCTGGCATAAATGGAAGTGAAACCTGCAAGTTACAGAGTGAGATTTCATTAGTGTTCCCATTAAAAAAAATTGTTTATGCAAATATATGGAGGTCCAGAAGGAAGCACTTCACAGTAGATGGAAAGAGGATGGACACTCTATTATGAAACCTAGTGCTCTGCCCACATTTTGGACAAGACATGCCAGGATGTAGACACAAAAATCTATTTACTTATTTTATTTATTATTAGACTTTTACCCCGCCCCCCCCTAGACACTCAGGGCCTGAGTGCAAGTGGTTGAGTGAGTTATGGTTCAATAATGACTGGTAGAGCTACTATCTAGAAGCGCCCACTATCAGAAAGGGGAAAACATACACACAAACACAGAGAGGAGTTTTCTGGTGTGATAATTTTTAAAACGTTTAACATAAGGCAAAAAAAAAAAACCCACAACAACCCTGTACGATCTAAAGAAAAATCGAAATGTTTATTCATATTCTAGACTCTAGGTTGGATTAACATTATGATTACTGAATCAAAACACCTATCATTTTGAAATACAATCTTTATTGAAGTGTTCAACAGAAAGATAAAAACAAAAAATAAAATAAATAGATACAACAAAACATATACAAATTTAAACCTAACGGTATTTTACATGTGTGCTAGTGTTTCTTAAAGTCCTATTCCTGCTGCATATACTGCCATTTTTGTCTGCTGGCCTGTTAAGTTTTGAAATACTTCTCCTGTACAAAGAACTACTGTTAACGGTATTCACTAAATCACTTTCATTTTTCAATGTTTATGTAAGTCTTTTGTGACAGAAGAGAAAGTGACTGAGGAGAAGTTAAGCAATAAGAACCATGAGAAAAAAATGTGAAAAAAATTTACTTTCGATTGCTTTGCCTTTGACCGTAACTCTGCCATTACTTTTGAATCTGCATTGCTGCTTTCCTCCTTCACTGGAGACCAGAATTTTAATGCTGCTTCAGCTGTTTCTGCAGAAAAGGAGTACACTGAGTTTAATGCAACCAAGTTGGCCAGGTCTAGTAAGCACTGAGATGATATGAAAAGCAGCGCTACCGGTTGTGTGCTTATGTACAGTCTGCTGGTCGACTTTCTTGGGTAACAGGGTGACAGCTGGAGGATGAACTTCTGGCAGGAAAGCTGAGCTGAGAAGGAGTTTTTAAGTGCTCTGCTGGAAAGTACAGGGTCTTATGAATGAGCTCTCTAACAGCAGATATGTCATCTTCAGCTATAGAAAAGGGAGACACACACACATTGTTACTACTGAAATGATGAAAAATGTATATTTGTATTGTTAAGACTACACCACCCACAGAATACATCTTCTTCATCTCCTGCTTCCAAATATATCATCTATTTGACGTCTTTATTGACCATCTGGTGATGTCCACATGTACAGCCATCTGTTGGTTGCTTGAAGCATGTATTTACAATAAACAGACTGTTGGCTTCACAGAACTCTACAAGTTGTTCTCCTGCTTTGTTTCTACCTGTCTTTTCTCCCCGTCATAATCCTTTGTACAAGAAACAGTGATAATTTCTTGAATGTTCAACAGGCATTAATTAGCCTTTCATGAATACCATACAGATTTTATATGCAAAGTGTCTCCAGCACTTTTAAATGTACAGGTTATGTGCTGTTGTGAGGTATCTTAGTGACCACCAGTGCTTTTACACAAATGGATGCCTCCACTCCTGCTTCAATGCCTTGTTTTCAGTACGACTGTATTTGATTTGGTGATCATTCTCAGAAACATGCCCTAGAAATAAGTGTAGTGGGACAGGGGCAGAGCAGTTCTCACTGGTATGCTTAACTCTAGAAGGCTACAAACAAAGTGTCTGTGCAAGTGGAACACCTATACATGTGAATGCATCCATTTTTAATCCAATAGTGTGGCCTTCATCAAAGAGGAACAGGAGTGCCCTTCTTATTCAAGCCAGTGACATCTCCCCCAAAATGGATCTGCCACTACAAGCCTCAATATTCTATTGCATCTAAAAATGATACCTCCAGAGCTAATGAATTATATTTTGGGAACTGTAATCTACTGTAATCTATTTCATGATTACATGAATATATGAATATATAAAAAAGGTTTGACAAGAAAACTGCCAGAGATACAGCTCAATGTCATGAAAATAAACAGAGGGAAATAAGATTCCTATAAAACCATGTGAGAACTTACTTTCCTTAAGGAAAAAATATGGAATAAAAAGTAAGTTCATATTGTGGGCATTTTCCACAGTGTTGTCCCTTACTTCAGATACTAATTTGTTATTACTGAATATACCCAATAGGCTCCCCAAGGTTCTTTCTGACAAGGAGCTGATAAAATCGGAATGCGTACACTACAGACAAAAAAGGCATTAGACTGCACTTTTGGACAGTCTGGTATTTTAATCAAACAATCATGAAAGGTATATGGGCAGAGAAGTTTTCCCACAGCAAAAGTGAAACCTGTTTTGTTTAGGTCTGAATGGTAGGAGAGAGAAATTAAATAGCCGGTAATAACTGGATAAATTGGGCTTTGAAAACAGCCATTAAAAGGGGGAAATTTTGAGTCGCTAAAACATTTTGCTTTTTGTTTTTTTAAAAAATTTTAAGTGAAAGGATAGAACTGTCGATACTATAATGACAAATTTTCTTTGGAAAAACTAAACACTAAATTAATTTCTTATACTTTTGCCACCTTGGATTTATACTATATGCTTATTGGCATTTTGCAATGTTACCTATTTTGTTTGTTTACACTTCACCTTGACTTTGCTTTGGTGTTTCTGACCCAGATCCAAACAGAGAGGATAGAGTGCTTGCAGCCTGCAAAGACACCCCACTTCTCTTTTCTGTCTTATTTGTAATCGAGAACACTGCCACCATTTTTCAGATTATATGAAGTCTGTTTACATACCAACACCCAGCTGGAGCAGGAGATCTCTGTATTCAGAGTTGCTCTCTAATATCTTCAGCAAATTAGTAGACTCCATTCTCTCCAACTGCACATCCCAATAGATGTATATCTTTTGACTGAAACTGACGTATACCAGGCAAGGGCTATGGCAGTTGCCTTTGCAGGCATACAGGCCTAAGAGAAATTAAATACCTGTTATTCAAACATCACCAAAGGAAGAACTTTAGTGAAAATAACTGCTTCATGTGCTGGTGCTCTACTTGACTGCCAAATACAATAAGCTGATAGCAAATCCGCTGAATATACTCCACTGAATAATATGGAGCAACCAAGGGGCAGCAAACAAGCAAGAGTCAGGCTTTCTGTGGACAATCAATGTACCTACAGTACATCCTCAACTGCAAAATTAAAATAAAAATCATAATCGGGATAGCAAGCAAATGACCACGAAAATATAGTTCAGAAGGAGTTGTGCATTAATCTTTTGGCACTTTAAACACAAACAGATCCATTAAAAGATGCCATAGAAATCTGTTTATTTAAAAAATGCAACATGGTTATTTCATATCTGAGCTTCATCTGGACTGTGTCCTCTCAACAGAACATGAGCAGCAGTAGTCTGCTAGAGGGCAGTTTATGTCTTTCTCTGCTATCACCAGTCTCGTACACTATAATCTGCTGGAAGAACCAACAGAAGGTACTGCAGAACTGCAGGCCTCGAACAGAGATTGTGCCTTATGAGAACTTTCCAGATTAACTAGCAACCATTCTGCAAACTTCAACATACCCCCTAATTTTCAGACCCACTGGGTGGGGTTCTGCCTCTCTCGCATGCAACTTTGCCCGTGTGCAGGTGTGACGCACACACACACACACACACACCTGTGCCATGTTCTGTCGCAACCGGAACCAAAAGGGCTGAAAGCAATCACTGCATGTAGGATGAAAGCTGCACGGAGGGAGGTGGAGTCATGCACACATCTCAGAGGGAACCTTGGCAAAGTCTGAGACAAATTTAAATACAGTGTGAAGGTTGGGCTTTCTATTTAAAAAACATCAATCTGATTTGTAGTGGGGTACTTTTATTGAAGATTCAGTGGTTCTGCAGTGCTTCTCTCTAAATTTTGAACTGATATTTTTATTTTAATGTTAGGTCCCATTAAAATAAAATAACAATGGCCATTTAATCCAGGGGTAGGCAACTTTACTTGGGGAGTTCTAACATACCAGAGGCTGCATGTTAGAACTCCATGTGTTTTTTTCCCTCAATATTAAAAAATAAATACAGTGGTGCCCCGCATAGCGACAATAATCCGTTCCGGAAAAATTGTCGCTATACGGATTCGTCGCTATACGGGGCAAAAAAGCCCATAGAAACACATTAAAACGTAATCAACGTGTTCCTATGGGCTTGAAACTCACCATTCAGTGAAGATCCTCCATAGCGCGGCCATTTTCGCTGTTCTTTTAAGGGAGGAATATGTCCCAGAAAGAGCGGGCAGCCATTTTGAAACCGCCAGTCAGCTGTTATAAAAGCATTGCTATGATCTGAACCGATCATAGCAAAGCCAAGTTCCACTGCCAGCCAGCCCTGGAGGACGCCCGGCCTCCTTGCCGGGGCTGTCCCAGGGCACAAACAGGTGGGCCGGAGGGTCTTTCTCCGGTGAGCAGCGGGCTGGAGGGATGCAGCCGCAGGGGTGGGGAAGGGGTGGGTGGGAAGGGACGCGCCGGGCACCCCTCGCTCGCCAGCTAGCCCAGGAGACACCCGGCTAAGGCAGGCGAGCGAGGGGTTAAAACGATGCAGCCGCCGGGGGTGGGGAAGGGGTGGGTGGGAAGGGACGCACCGGGCACCCCTCGCTCGCCAGCTAGCCCAGGAGACACCCGGCTAAGGCAGGCGAGCAAGGGGTTAAAGCAATGCAGCCGCCGGGGGTGGGGAAGGGGTGGGTGGGAAGGGACGCGCCGGGCACCCCTCGCTCGCCAGCTAGCCCAGGAGACACCCGGCTAAGACAGGCGAGCAAGGGGTGGAAGGGATGCAGCCGCCAGGGGTGGGGAAGGGGTGGATGGGAAGGGACGCGCCGGGCACCCCTCGCTCGCCAGCTAGCCCAGGAGACACCCGGCTACGGCAGGCGAGCGAAGGGTTAAAGCGATGCAGCCGCCGGGGGTGGGGAAGGGGTGGGTGGGAAGGGACGCGCCGGGCACCCCTCGCTCGCCAGCTAGCCCAGGAGACACCCGGCTAAGACAGGCGAGCAAGGGGTGGAAGGGATGCAGCCGCCAGGGGTGGGGAAGGGGTGGATGGGAAGGGACGCGCCGGGCACCCCTCGCTCGCCAGCTAGCCCAGGAGACACCCGGCTAAGGCAGGCGAGTGAGGGGTTAAAGCGATGCAGCCGCCGGGGGTGGGGAAGGGGTGGGTGGGAAGGGACGCGCCGGGCACCCCTCGCTCGCCAGCTAGCCCAGGAGACACCCGGCTAAGACAGGCGAGCAAGGGGTGGAAGGGATGCAGCCGCCAGGGGTGGGGAAGGGGTGGGTGGGAAGGGACGCGCCGGGCACCTCTCGCTCGCCAGCTAGCCCAGGAGACACCCGGCTAAGACAGGCGAGTGAGGGGTTAAAGCGATGCAGCCGCGGGGGGTGGGGAAGGGGTGGGTGGGAATAGACGTGCCGGCAATCCATCGCTCGCCAGCCAGTCAGCTAGCCCGGGAGATACCCGGCTAAGGCCGGCGAGCAGCGGGCTGGAAGAAGGCAGCCGCCCAGGGTGGGGAGGAGGAGAGGGAAGGGGTGCGCCAGCCTAACGCCGCTCGCCAGCTCGCCCGGGAGACACCCGGACAAGGCCGGCGAGCAGCGGGCTGGAAGAAGGCGTGGGCGGGGAGGAGGAGAGGGAAGGGGCGGCCCAGCCACCGTCAGTGAGCCAACCCCGCACTCCCGGTCTCCTTGGCGGGCGAGGAGGGGGTCTCTGGTGCACTGCCGCCCCCGTCCAGCCACTGCCACCCTGATCCCAGTCCCCGGCGGGCGCCTCCTCCTTTGCAGCGCCGCCCGCCGGAACTGCTCTCTGGCTCGGCGCCCCAGGGGTTGCTGCGCGCCGGGAATGGGGCCAGGCCCTTCACCCCTCCTTCCCTCCCTCCTCCCGAGGCGCCGATCAGCTGTTTGCTTTGCCATGATCCGTTCCCCAAGCAGGGAACCGATCATCGCAAAGCGAAATTTCCCCATAGGGAACATCGGAAAGCGATCACAAAAGCGATCGCAAAATCTTCATCGCAAAGCGATTTCATCGTTATACGATGCAATCGCTATGCGAGGCACCACTGTAAATCAAAATGACCAGGAAAAAATAGCTTCTCTGGATTTAGGTGGAAAAGAGATGGAGGTGGGTGTCATCAACATACCCAGCCCAAAGCTCTAGAAAACTGCTCCCAGCAGTTTCATAACAGTTAAAATTGCACTGGGGACCAGACTGAATCCAAGGGACCCTACAAGCCAACAATCACAGCACCAAACCAGAGTCCTCCAACAAAAGCTTCTGAAAAATCGCCCCTCAAGGAAGGGCCAGAACCACTGTAAGACAGCGCCTCTGCGCAGAGGTAACCCTTCTCCATTTCCTTTTACACTGGAGACTCTATGGATTGAACCATAGTCTTTAAGGACATGGACTGTGTACCATACCAAAATCTTTCGCTTTTAACATGCTAAATCAGCAGGTCAGCCTGATACTGTGCATTCCATCCATAGTCTTAAGCAGGAATCTTGCTGAACTGTGCTGCTACCTGAGATCCTTTCAGTGAACAGAGGAGGGATGTTAGGTTGAGATCTTCCGTATCAAAATAAGAGCTCACCTGAACAGAAGGCACTCACATTTTCATCAACTTGGAACCTAGCCACTGTCCGGTCATGATCTATGATATATGTCTGTCCATCCCAAGCACAAGCAATCACCTCCTCATGGCCATTGCCCTGGAAAAGTTCAACACTTACAATTAGGAGGAAATCCTATTAACTGTGAGAATTTTCCTTATTCATCTTGTCCCAGTAGTGAGAGTTTGTCACTAGAGCCAAATCAGAAAGGTTAATTAAAAAAAAACTGGAATCAAAGCTACAAATGCAAGAAGCCAATGTAAGTTGCAAAGCATATGAGAGAGCAGAGACAGCAACTTAACTCAAAGTTAAATTAGGACCATCCACTGGGCTCTTCTGCTGTCTAAAAATTACAGGAAGATAGTTCAGGAGTGTTTTATATGTTAATAGTATTAAAATGAAGAAAGTATCATTTTGATCCATGACCGGTTAAAAGTCCTGATGAAGATGCTCTGAGCTTTCCTAAGCAGCAGTGCAATGTAAGTGAAACAATTTGCTCAGAAATTAGCCATCAAGGTAAAAGAAACACGGTCTGCTTGCAGATTTTTTTTTCAGATTGCTAGGCACATGCTGCTGAAACGCTTCTTTTTCAACCTTCCCTTGCCCGTGCTTCCTCTGGTCATTCAGCACATCCAAACAGCAGCACTGCTTTCTCTGCTGACCATTAGGACATCATTTAATTGTCCCCCAAATGTAGGGAGAAAAAAAGGGAATGGGACAGAAGCTGTAACTGTGACGCCTATCTCCTCAGAAGAAAGCACACCAGCAGCATGTGCCTGGAGAAGTCTCTCTAGAAGCAAACATATGTTTTATTCTTAAAATGTTGCTGTGTTTAGCATGAAAGATGCTCCTCTCTCATCTAAGAAGGGAGCTGGATGCAACTACCAATATAAACGATTGTAACCAGGAGCAGAACTCACAGTGACATCCAGCTTTGATAGAGCAAAAAGTTGGTGGTCAACTTGCACTGACCATAGCAGCTTGTCTGCACCCTCCATGAGCTTCAGTGTCCCTACAGGAGAGAAAAAAAATAAATTAAAGAGTTTTCCATGTGAACTGCCAGAGGATTCATGTTTGGGAGGTTATTATAGTAGATTCTCATCACACTGTCTCAACTTATATCTGGCCTTACTTATCCAGTAGAATGCACCCTTGGAGAGAGGAAGATGCTCAATGGAAAAGCCTATGATACCCTGCTCTACCTCCAGTTCCCATAATGAGGTCCCAGAAAATTCTGAGGAACTTCTGAGCCAGTGTTTCTGGTAGTTTTTGTCTAAATTACATCTCACATCATCCAGGCAAGATGGCGGGGGGGGGGAGGCGCGGAGAGGGCATATTTTAATTGGGTCTAGGGTTCAGGTGTGTCCAGCAAGCCCATTACCAAGAGGAAAATGTTTGAAATGAGATTGTAGATTATGCTTGAGGATATATATGCATGCATATAGACTATCCTTATCTTGGAGTCTATGGGACACATTCCAAACAACAAGCTACCCAGCCCAAGCCTTCCTCTTATTTGTCAATCCCCCTGGAATGCCAAGTGGCATTGTTGGGGCAAAAGATAGATCCTGCAAATCAACAGAACCTAATCATCCTTTGTGTCTTTGTAGAGTTCCTTCTATCTTTTGCACAAACATAGTAAAGCTGGATAGCTATTCTACTTCCAGAGCTTTCTTCATCAACCTTAGCACCTGTTTCTGATGCTTGGACTTAGCCCATGTGATCACAATGAAGTGAATTAATAAAATGAAAGTAATAATACAGTGTGTGTGCAGAATACTGTGCCTTAACCTTAAAGTTGCATGATCAGGTCTAGGTCCAAAGGAACAGAACAGCATTGTGTATATCCTAGGGTTAATGATCTGTATAGAATCTCTTAAGAGTATTTCTCAGAAACTGTGCAGGCAGGCAGTCATCATTCCTTAGTGACATACTGGCCCCACTTCACACTACTCCGCTGCATTTCACACAGAAATTCAAAAAGGTGCAGGAGTACCAAAGGGAGGTGGTGGTAGGAAAATCTTATTTTCATCTTAACATCAAACTGTAGTTTTGAGTTCTAGGAAAATGTAATTTCCATGCCACTAACAGGCTAGTTATGGGATAGTTAATTTCCTCCATCAACTTAATCATAATCTTATCTGTCATATGAAAAGCTATTTTGAACTAATGTCTCAACTGCAATCCAGACAATTCTTCCCTTTGTATTATCCCCAAGTAATTAGCACCCTTACCATCCAAAGTACAAAGTGCAAAGAGACCTGAGCCATCGTATTCCTTGGCAGATCCTGCAGAGATGGAGTCCAAGAGGGAAGAGTTGGGAAGGAGCAAAGTTAAAGTTAAACAGTCAGCACAGTCCTTCTGCACTACATTCAGTTATGACTTCGCAAGTGTTTTCCAACTGAACTCACTGCAAGGGGTGAGCTACAGAACTGTGTAGAATCTTCCCTGAAAATGTCTGGATGTGTTTAACTTAGAAAGAAAAAGATTAAATTAAATATAAAAATAAAGAAAAAAAACTGCAGATCATTGGTTAAGGGTGTGATACAACTTTCTACAATTATGCCAAAGTGTTTAGAAAAGAGATGAGGGGGAGAAATCCCCACTCCCATATTACTAAAACCTAGGTTGACTAAATTCTTTTTAAAACCTTTGGTTTATGGATGTGGAATATTATGCTTCTGTTTCCACAATTCAAAACACCAGGAAATGGCCCAATATTTTGCCATCAAGAAAAAGGATGCCAAGCTTTACATAGCAAAGGCCAGTCTGAAATTTGACAATACCAACGGCAACAGTCAAGATGGTCTACAGCAGTGGTCCCCAACCTTTTCCGAACCGTGGACCGGTTGGGGGGGCAGGGTCCGTGAACGGGTAGGTGGAGCACCTGTGTGTCTGTGCAGGTGGGCAGGGCACCTGTGCGCACATGTATGAGCAGGGCACCGATGGGTGCATGGGGGGGGCGTACATGCGTGGGACAGGAGAGATGTCTCCGCGGCCTGGTCCTGCCAAGGCCACAGACCAGGGGTTGGGGGCCCTGGGTCTACAGGATACCTTGTGCACTCACTACTGTTCACAAAGTGACACCACCACAAGAGACATTCCCAGAACCTGACTCTTTCTCATCAGTTAACCACTTCTCAGCCAAACACAAAGCAATATTCATGGCTATTTTTCAACAAGTTTAAATGTTGAAAAACATTTAAACTTGTCGATTAATTTTTTGTTTGGGTTCCCCGTGATTGTAGAATCAACTTGTAAAATGTTGATTTAATCTGTTGCATAATATCATCAGAACAAGTTTCAAAACAAGCAGAAGGAAGTACTTCATACTGCACCCAGATGATATTCAATTAAATATTCCTCTGTATGTTGTTGAATTTGCAACTCCCATCAGTCCTAGTCAGCACAGCAGATGGCAAGCAATGCTCATAATCATTAAAATCAAGGGACATTTTTACCACTTGGCATTCTGTATGTGTCCTTCAGGCAAAATAAAATTGTCAGGACAAGGCTACAAACCAAACAGACAGAGCTGGGCATGGCGTAGAATAAGAACAGGAAAGAAGTGGCTTTGTAAGAAAGCAGGTTTGGAAATATGAACTAAAAGGCAAGAAACATTCCAGAAAAAACTTTTTCTACTCTCAAGCTGTAGAGGCAAATACTAAGACTGGACCACAGTAGAACAGACAGGTTTTATTTCACCTGTCTATGAAACTATTTTATTTCCTCACCGTTGCCAAACCCAGCATTTCTGCCACCTACCTCTGCCAATGCTGCCAATAAGGTGAGTGGAAACATTCTTGTTGTGAATTCTACCTGATGTTTGGTGGAGAATGACATCCCGGACGGGTGCTTCCCTAAAAGAAAGGAAAATCTGTGCAAGACTGTGGCAACACCAATGCCCTAGAGTCTGCCTGCAGTTTTTATGATGCTGGTAGTGGGTTGTAAGAGGAATGCGGTGGACTGGAAGATCCTGCAGAACGGCCAGATGCAGAAGAAAACAAGGCTACTGCACTTCTAACAACTGTAGAGTTTTGGAAGGTGTAACTAGTCTTTGTGAAAGTAGCCTGACAAAGGCAATGGTGGTAATTGTTAATGGATAATCTTTCTTTCACCCCCACCTGATATCTGTTATCTTCCCATATGAGACTGGTCCAGTTCTGAGACTGTTTGAGAAAAGGCCTTTCTTTCTTTCAGTCCACCCACCCTCAGAGAGACATTTGACAGCATAAAAGAAGGTCCTTCTAATGGCCATTCCTAGGACCTGGAACTCCCTGCAAAGGAAACCTAGGAGGGGCACACGTGACAAATTCCTCCTTCCCACTCTGTCCTTTTTAAAAACATAGCCACTGAAGTTGAGAATTATTACAAAGTAAGAAATCACAGCACAAAACCCTTTCTTAACCTACATGATTTACTTCATTAATAACTAATTTACATATTCTGCAGATCAGACCACCTGGACTTAGGAAAATGGAATAAAACATAACAACCATACTTGCTGGTTGCTATATTCTATTAGAAAATGGAGGGAAAAAGTGAAAGGAGCTGTTATCTTTGACCTGATCGTAAGCAATAACTATCGATAATATTAAAGCAGTGGGAAGGGACAGGGAACATTAAACATTACGGTGGAATGTTTGATCTTATGGAAAGCTAAGAGTAGTAAAGCCTGCATCTTAGATTTCAGGAAAGCTGTCATTTGTTTTGTTTTATAAGACCAGATAAATGCTTCATAGAACTCCACAGCCAGATATACTAGTGTGGAAAGGATCCTAAGATTGACAGAACTCTTAAAGATGAAGTTATTAAAAGTAGTGATTGCCTAAAATCCCAATGAGAAAAGATAACGGAAGACATAAAAAAATTAACATGGATGCACAAAAAGCTTAATAACTTGAAAATAAAAACAGAAATACATAAGAAATCATATTTAAAAGGATCATCAGGGATTAGTACAAATGAATCACTCAGACTTGTATGGATCCTATCAGGAAAGCTGAGTTCAGAGTTTTTCTTAGTTCCCCAGAATACACTAAGCAGCACAACCTTGCAGTCTAGTGAGACAGACTACATACCCAAAATGACCCTGAACACTTTGCTTCAGAGGGACTGAGCAACGGAGCATGCCTACCATATGTGGGAATAAGAGTTCTTCCACTTTTACGCTCTTCAGCATATTAATTATATGCCCAGTGTTGCATTTTAAGAGAACTCTTTCTAATGCAAATGTAAACTGGTTCTGCACATTTTTGCTATATTGCTGTCCGTCACAGAACATTCATCTTTTCATTATACCATTTAAAATCTTCTAAGAAATCAACAGACTTCTTCTTGGCCTCTAAATTATAAATGAAACACACGTCTTGATGGATCTGTAATCTGCCGAGTGGGGTACTCTGGAAGCACTCTTGCAGCTCCAAAACATTAATCATGTATTGATATTATCAGGCTGTATCTGTCTGCCCAACTGGATTCTGCCAGTCTTACCTGCTAGTTGTAGAGCTGTCTTTTCTTTCTGGTGAAGGCTGGTGTTCTGTTTTCCAAGTACAGAGTAAGACTGCATAACCACAACCAGGCTGGGACACCATCAGCTCAGGAGCACAGTCAGAACCTGGATTCACTGACAAGCTATCCACCTGTTGCAGCCAAAAGAGAGAAAGTGAAACTGTTCAGTCAATTGAAAGTATTGCTTACTTTTGGATGGTACTGTTGTTGTCCCCATCCATCTTCTTCAAGTGACTCATCCCATTTCCTCATTGCTATATTACCAACTGTTATCCTTCTTCTCCACCAAATAATCAATCTCTTCCTTCAATGAGCATCTGGCTCCTTTCCTACTGTGTTCAAACATGCAAGAGTGCCTCATTTTTAAAAACACATCACATGACACAGGTTCCCTTGCCAACTACCACCCTATGTCCTTTCAAAACTTCATCTTCCAAGTCTTAGGGTATTCTGGTTACTCCTACTGTCTGAACTTTCTCTTCTCCTACTTCACTTTCAACCTTCTACATTCTGGTTTCAAGCCCCTGCCGTGGCACTACCCTGACAAGAAAAAGCCAAGAGGCTGACTATCTACATGAGTGTTTAACCTGCTGTTTGGTCCGCTGCAGGTACAGGCTGGTTTGCTCCTAAAAAGCTGGAGCAAACCAGTCCGTCCCCAGACTGGTCAGGGGCTTCTAATTTTTTGATGTGGATAGGATTGCACTGGCATGGTGGTGGATTCAGCTGCAAGTAGTTTCTTGACTCAACCTTTAAGACAAGGCAAAGAAAATATTTAGGGTCTTTTAAAAAATTTCATTTCCTCTTCCCCTCCACCAAGGAGCAGAGGAAGTGTTTAATTTGCATCCTGAAGTTGCTCTCTTATTATGCCACGTCATAATTTCAGAAATCCTCAGTTTTGGAAATTGCACTTCTATCTTACCAAAAGCAAGCAAGCAAGCTAACTAACTTATGATATTTAGCTTACACCACACCACTCCAAAAGAGCCTATGTAGACAAGCCCCTACTTTCTTCCTGAAGCTGAGGTTTGACATCTCAGTGTCACACCTAACCATTCCCTCTCTGCTGTGAAAGTCTACACTTTTTACCTGTTCCCCCTGCCAGGACTGCTCAGCCCTGCTTCTAGGTCCTCACCCTAAAGCTTGGATGGGGAGGGAATGCTTCCTCCTCTCAGTTCTTGCCTTTTTGCCTCCCAGTTCCACCCTTCTGCTCTCCCTCAGAGCACCTCCTCCCCTGAAGTGAGCCGCCTGGTCTCCTCATAACAAAATCAAAAGGATTGCATTTATTCTTCTATACTGCATGCAACCTCACCCACAGCTTGTTTTGTACCCCCAATAACAAAATTTTTTTAAAAGGAGTTCATGCTCCTGGAAGCCTCCAGAGCCATGGTTCTCCTTCTAAATAGGCTGCTGGCTCTCAAAATATAATTGTTCAAAAATAAATGTGAATTTCTGGCCCCTCCAGTTTTGTGTTGTGTTTTGTTTACATTTATGATGGTCGTATTGCTCCTAGGGTATCCTAAGGCACATAACTGTAGTTAAATCTTGTTTAAAACATTTCCACTCTCTTTGATATAGTTGATACTCTTCACTATTTGATTCCCTTTGTGTCCTAAGTCTTTGTGGTTTTGTTAACCAAGCTGAAACCTGGTGGGATGAGACTCATGATCGGAAGGTATAAACTATTTCAGAGAAAAAGACCCAGTAAAAAAGGTGTCACTTTATATGTTAAGAGCGCTTATACTGGTGATGAAATCCAGGGTATAAATCTAGGAAAGCCAGGTTGATAGCATCTGGGTAAGAATTAAAGGGGAGAAAACTGTGAGTGGCCCCCAAGCCACTCTGAGGAGCTGGATGAAGCCTTCCTGGAGCAGATAGCCACACATTCAAAAGGGAGAGATGCAGTAGTAATGGGAGATTTCAACTATCCCGATATATGTTGGCAGTTAAACTCTGCCAAGAACACAAGGTCCAACAAATTCCTTACGGGCCTTGCAGACAATTTCATGGTCCAGAAGGTGGAAGAGGCAACAAGGGGAACAGCTATTTTAGATCTGATCTTAACCAACAGGGAGGACCTTGTTAATGGGGTCAAAGTGATGGGAGCCTTAGGTGGGAGTGACCACGCTCTCTTGGAATTTGTTATACAGTGGGAAGGGGAAGCCAGGTGCAGCCGGACGCGCATTCTAGACTTTAAGAAGGGCAATTTCAGTAAACATAGGGAATTACTGGCTGTAATTCCATGGACAAAGATACTGAAAGAGGAGTTCAGGATGGATGTGAATTTCTTAAAAGGGAGATACTAAAGGCACAATCTAAAACTGTTCCAATAAGAAGGAAAAATGGGAGATGTCTAAAGAAACCAGAATGGTTGACTAAAGAACTTTCAACTCAGCTAAGTGTTAAAAAAAAAATGTACTGCACAAGAAATGGAAAAATGTGGAAAGCGCCAAAGAGGAATACAAGCAAATAGCCAGTACATGTAGGGGGATGGTAAGAAAAGCTAAAGCACAGCACAAATTTAGGATTGTTAGAGAGATTAAAGATAATAAAAAGGGATTTTTTAGTTATGTCAGCAGTAAAAGGAAAAAGAAGGAAACAATAGGGTCTCTGTGTGGAGATGATGGCCAATTACTAACAGAGGACAGGGAAAAGGCAGAACTACTCAACATCTTCTTTGCCACATTTTTTTTCCAAAAAGGAAAATAGTGCTCAACTTGAGGGATGAAGAGCAGGTGAAGCAGTGTGGGAAATGCAGCACAGAATAGGCAGAGAAGTAGTACAGGATAGCCTGGCTACCTTGGATGAATTTAAGTCTCTTGGGCCAGACGAAGGATATTAAAAGAACTGGCAGATGTAATATCAAAACTATTGGCAATAATCTTTGAGAATTCTTGTAGAACAGGGGAAGTCCCCACAGATTGGAGGAGGGCAAATGTTGTCCCTATCTTCAAAAAAAGGGGGGGGGGAAGAAGACCCAAATAATTATCACCCCATCAGTCTGACATCAGAATGGAAAGATTCTAGAGAAGATCATTAAGCAGACTGTTTGTAAGTACTTAGAAAGCAATGCTGTCATTACTAGAAGTCAACATGGGTTTCTCAAAAATAAGTCATGCCAGACTAATTTCATCTCTTTTTGGGATAAAATTACAGGCCTCTTGGATGAAGGGAACACTGTGGATGTAGCATATCTTGATTTCACTAAGGCCTTCGACAAGATTCCTGACGATATTCTTGCAAAGAAGCTAGTAGAATGTGGGCTAGATGGTACTACTGTTAGGTGGATTTGTAATTAGTTGACTGACTGAACCCAAAGAGCGATCACAAATGGCTCCCCTTCATCCTGGAAAGAGGTGACGATAGGGGTGCCCCAGGGTTCTGTTCTGGGTCCCGTGTTATTCAACATGGGAATACAGAGTATGTTGATTAAATCTGCAGATGATACTAAATTGGCAGGTGTTAATTCCCCAGAGGACAGGATTAAAATTCAAAATGACTTTGACAGATTAGAGTCCTGGGCCAAAACTAATAAAATTAATTTCATCAGGGAGAAATGTAAAGTCCTAAAGCTAGGCAGAAAAAATGAACTGCACAGATATAGGATGGAAGACACCTGGCTAGGCAACAGTACCTGTGAAAGGGATCTAGGAGTCTTGGTAGACCACAAACTGAACATGAGTCAGCAGTGTGATGCGGCTGCCAAGAAAGCCAATGCAATTCTTGGTTGCATCAATAGGAGTATAGTGTCTAGATCAAGGGAAGTGATAGTACCACTCCATTCTGCTTTGGTCAGACCTCACCTGGAGTGTTGCGTGCAGTTCTGGACACCTCCATTCAAGAAGCATGTTGACAACCTGGAACGTGTCCAGAGGAGGGTGACTAAAATGGTTAAAGGTCTGGAAGCCATGTTTCTTTAAAATCTGACATGAGACCATTCAGAAATATGGATTAAGGCAGTCCTTTCTATACATTTCTCCTTCTGGTTTATGCCCTGAAGTCCTTGCTTTTGAAGTGTATTCTCTTAGGAGGACATCCACACACTTAACTTCCTACCTGTCCCTCCAGCAGCCACTTTTTGAGCAGCACCAGCTGTCCGGATATATGCTCTGTACTCTCAGATGAGTCCTCCCAACGAAAGGCTCGCACCACACGGTCTGTATAACCTACCACCAATTCACTCTTCCCATCTCCATCTGCAAGGAGTACAAGGTCAATAAGTACTTTTTATCTAACCATTATACTACACTGGTCTCTCAGATCAGTCCTTACTCTGTGAACAGTGCTAAGGCAGAAAAACAATGCAACAAGTGATGTGCTTGATTTGCATAATATGCTAATTGGGCTACCTAGATTGCGTGAACTGGGATATGGAAACACAAGACTCTGACTGAAGAGGACGGTAGCTGCCTTGAGGAGATCTTAGTTTTCTTTCTCATTGGTTTATGTCACTGTGACGGATGCCACATGTCACGCCTGTCACTCATAACTGGAGCTCATTTGCATAAGCCTATGAGAGGACAGGAGGGGTGGAGGCAGAGAGTCAGTTAAGTCAGTTAGAGAGGGAGAGGGAGTAAGAAGAGAAGGAGAGAGGTTTGCAGAGAGAGATAGTCAGAGAAAGCCTGAGAACTGCAACTAATAAAGATCAACTGGTTAAAGTGGATAAATAAAACAGGAGGTGATTGAATGTGTGGCAGACTACAGTGGTGCCTCGCTTAACGTTTGCTTCGTTTAACGTTTTTTTCGCTTAACGTTTATTTTTTCAGAGGCAGATTGTGCTTCGTATAACGTTTTTCCCTATGGGCGATTTTCGCATAGCGTTTTTGGGACCATGCTTCGCTTAACGTTTTTGGTTTTAGGTCCCCTGCTTCGCTTAACGTTTTTTTTGTTTTCAATTTAAAAAGTGTCTTAGAAGGGTCCAAAACGGTTCTAAATGCTTGGATTCGTTAGAGGACCCCTTAAGTCATGTGCAAACCTGATTTGGCTTTGATCTGACGTTTCGTTACTTTTTTGTGAATTTTTGTTTTTTGGCCCATAGGAACCAATGGACCTGTCAAAATCTGACAGCTCCATGCTTTCCTATGGGGGAGAAAACAATTTACAAAAAATTAACGAAAGTTCAGATCAAAGCCAAATCAGGTTTGCACACAACTTAGGGGGTCCTCTAACGAACCCAAGAATTTAGAACAGTTGCTGAGTCTTCATTAATTTTTTGTGAATTTTTTCTTCCCCCATAGGAAATAATGGAGCTGTCAGATTTTGACAGCTGTCAAAAGTTGGGGGAAAAAAATTCACCATTAATTAACGAAAAGTCAGATCAAAGCCAAATTAACTTTTGCATCCGTTTTAGAGGGTGCAGAAGCTAATCCAAGCATTTAAAACCATTTTTGACGCTTTTATGACACACTTAATTTTGCAAAAATTGACTTCGCAAAGCCATTGAAACCTATTGAGTCAGCTACAATACATTCCAATGGAGGATACATTGTATCGTTTAACGATGTTTCCTATGGGTTTTTTCGCTTAAGGACGGCAATCCGTGCCTATTGGAACGGATTAACCGGTTTCCAATGCATCTCTATGGGAAATGGTGTTTCGCATAAAGTTTTTTTCGCATAAGGTTTTTTTTTTTGAACCAATTAAAAACGTTATGCGAGGCACCACTGTATATGATATTCATTTTGATTCTGTGAAATGAATAAAGAACATCTGTGCTCCTGAATTACCCTAAAATACCCTTTAATAAACCAGTTCTGTTGTTGGCAACCAGTATCAGCCTAAAGCCCTTTACAGCATGGATAAAGAAATCCACTGGTGGCAGTGAAAGAAAGAGGGAACGTCACCAGTGTGAGCCCTTTGGGTTGAGAAAAAGAAACTGGGGCACGGGGTGGACGTAACAGTCACCTGTCTCACAAACTCATACTGAATTTCCTACGGTCTGTAAAGCCTCTTCCACAATGTTACTCACCAATGTCATTGATCAGCATAACTTTGGTATTGGCGGGGATGTGCTGCTTGAATCCCAGCTTTTGGTCTTCTGCTGCCAGGACCTCATGGTAGCCTAAGGCATCTAGGTGTTTTGAGGGTGGTGTGAGGTCAAAGAGATGAAACCAACCTTCAGCACTCACTGCAACAACCAAGTTCTGCCAGAAAATGTTGAGGATCAACAAGAAGTGGTTAGATCAAGAAAACATGAATAATACATTGGCAGTAGTTACCACCTGGGAAGGATAAGAATCAATAGAGGAAAAGTATGAAGAATTAGAAAACTCTGGTGCAAGATCCTTGGGTTTTTCCCTCAGGCAGCCCCTCTGCTTCAGCGGGAAATAAGATAGGCTGAGTCTGTATAACATTAACATTGGAACTTTTATTCAACTCCACTTCCACCAGCACATCTTTAAATGGGTTCAACTGTTTCAAGTTAGGCAACAAGCCATCTTCAACAACATTTAAACTTTGATCAAAGTCCCATGGGGTTACAGGCGGCGGACCCCACATGGTCCTCTCGGCTCCTTCTGAGGAGGTGGGAGACTCTTCATTGCGCATATGGTCCCACAACATTTATGTCTATACCACCCTCTTTCGTCGGGACCTTCGTGTTCTTCAGCTGTCAACCATTCACGTTTGCGCTGTAGCTCTAATTCCCTGGGCGCCACAATTACATTCCACTCCCTTATCAACTTACGCAGAGTAGACTCTGTCACACTTGGAGGATTGGGTAGCAGACCACCTTCTTTCAAATGGGGAAAATCTCTTAACAACCCCTGGGTGCGGACCTTTTCAAACGCCCTCCGTTTTTCCTCTCTTTTCTTTCTCTCATAGTCTTCCACTACTGAACTAAACCAAACTACCCCCTCCTCATTCTTATAACCCCCTCCAACTGTCACTTCAGACTCCTCCCACTCCTCGTCTGCCAAGCACACCTCTACTTTCACCTCCCCCTCTTTCTCTTCCGTCTCCTTTCCCTTTTCTTCTTCACTTTCGCCACTAACTCGTTGACTCTTTTTTCCATCCTCCTTTTCCATTTTTACTTCTGCGGACGGCACACTCTTATTTTCCGCACCTTCACATCTGGGCCAACTCTCCTCAATCCCCAGCAAAATGGGATAACAGGTATTATTCTCCTGGATTGTCTTCAATGTGAAATGCACTACTTTCCACAGTTCACAGAGTACATACGCAGTTCATTACTATGTGTTTGTTGCAGCCTATGATTTATGTAGTCCAAATTTCAAGCTTCAATCTTTATATACAGATTTGCATCCTGAAAGGTATCAGTCAGGAGTCAGTGGGTACTTCTGCTGGTGGAATAATGTCAGAGAGATCCCTCCCCTTGCAGCAGCACCTCTCCCTGCTAAACCCTATGGAGCTGGTTTCAGGAGGAACAAATAAATGCAATGAGAGGAGTAAAATGAAAATTCTACACACTAGTGAGTCCCTGCTAGAATGAAAATGGCTGCAGATCTTTGTTTTGTAGCTGAGATTTATTAACAAGAGAAAAAAATCCAAAGAAATATATTAATAGGTCATGATACACGAAGATAAATCCTATGGAGCAGTGCAGTTTTTGTACTGAACATTTATAATGTATTGGCCTCTAAGGAAATTGCTCAGCCTCCCTACCTACACTTTGATCATTTGTTAAGTACACAGTATTTCACTGTGCACATGCAATGCATACCTACCTAATCTATTTCCTGAGCCAGCAGCCTGTCCATTTTGTGTTGACAGGGCTAATGGAAAATGTGCTTTGTGTGCACATGCTTAGAACATATCCAGCAGGATGCTGAGATTCCAGGTCTAGGTATGAGGGGTATGTGTGTGGAAATCTCATCTCATGCTGAAACCCACATAGGGGCATCAGAACTCCCCAATCCAGAGTCACCAATTCATTTCAGTTTTACTCCTAAATAGGCACTCCACTGTTCCCATTCAGTCATGCATTTTTTAAAACCATGTGACCTACCAGTAGCCTAACTGTCACACTCTCTGTTTCATCTGAGACAGTGACACATAGCAAGGTGGATGGGTTGGGAAAGGAGGGTTGTTTTTGCACTGCAATGTTTCCATTCTAACTTAAGAAAATCACCCGCCACCATCTCTACTCCCCGAATCCCCCACCTCTCCTGGAACTCGATACAGTGCTTTTCAGAAGCTTTGCTAGCCCTTTCCAAAGTGCAAGTGGGGTGGGGGGAGAGAAGAGGCAGCTCTATTGGGGGCCAAGTGTGGGACCTACTGCACAGGAGTCAGGCTACAAATATCAGTACACGTTGAGGGATAAAGCCCCAGTTTAAATAACTGTCATTTTCTTCCAGTCCATATACTGATGCTCTACACACATAAATATCAGTATGTTGCATGGAATAAAATCCAACTGGTAGCTGGGGCATTGTTTAAGAATTTGGGTTTACATTCATTGCCTGCATTGAATTCTAGCTGACAACTGAAGTTTTTAAATGCAGCAATATAATTTCAAAGCTGATTTCAACCATTGGGACTTGTGTCTTTTTTCTCTTACTTGTGTTCAGCCCCTGCCTTAGAAATCCTACGAATGGCTCCCAAGGTTGCCAAGAGTTTCCTTTCTTGCCTAATGCTGAGCTCTCATATTCTGCTGCCAAATTGCTCAAATCTCATCACTACATGCCACACAATGCCACTCCTTGAGTCTTTTTATTTGTGACCAGGTTCTTGCACAAGCATTCCATTCTTTCCTTCAAGACCCTTCATGATCTTGTTCTCTTCTTTTATAACTTAGAAGATTTATGTGTGTAGACATAGCTTACCCTATTCTCCCACCCTCAGCTGTCCAAAAAATTCTCTCTAAAATTATTCCATAGGTTCCTCCCTTTGCTACAAACCATCCCCCTTAAAATGCCTCTGTGATACCTTCTCTTTTACTTCATCCAAACTTTCCCTGAAAATATTTGGTGCACCCTCCTAATCATGATTCCCTCTGGCAATTAAGCCAATAAACATGTAATAGGAATAGTCCCATGCTCTTTCTGGTCTACTCTTATTTCCATCCCTCCCCCTCCCCTGCCACTTCCCATCTCTTGGTGTTCTAGACCAGCAGTCCCCAAACTTTTTGGGGCCACGGATTGGCTAGGGGGAGCGAGCTCCATGCACGGGGGGACCCCCGTGTTCGCACAGCGGTCGTGTTGTGTTGTGCGGGGGGCATCATTCTCATGTGCATGCGCGCAAGAGTGGCACCCCCCATGCGAGTGCAACATGCCTGCCGCGAGCACAACACGTCCACTGTGCGAGCGTGCAGGGGGGCGGAGATCCGTATCCGTGGCCCAGTTTCAGCAAGTCCACAGACTGGCACTGGGATGCGGGCCAGGGGTTGATGACCCAGGTTCTAGACTGTCAACCCCCACAATCTTCTAATTCTCTGTCAAGTGCCACACACAAAACAAACAATAATAACTATTATTAGTCTCATCCTAAGCATGGCTAAATAAACTCCCAAGGACTTCAATGAAATTTATTTCACAAAAATCTGTTTCACAACAAGTACTGTATATATAGAACGTCAGTTCTTATATTATCATTCCCCCATGCTAGGTCCTCACATGTTGTTAGACTTTATCATTTAGCTAGGCCAGTTGGGGAGAAGAGGAAATGCAGTGCAAAAAGCTAATTTATACTTAAGATTTTCACAACATCATGAAATATATCACCCCAGTGTCTGTTTTATAGGATATGAAAAATAACTTGTTTATCAATTTACTTATTGATTCACCCAGTACAGTGGTGCCTCACTTAGCGATGTTAATCCGTTTCGGAAAAAACATCGCTAAGTGATTTAATCGCTAAGCGATTTTTAAAAAGCCCATAGGAACATAATAAAACGCATTTAATACGTTCCTATGGGCTAAAAACTTACCTTAAAGCAAAATTCCTCCATAGCAGCGGCCGTTTTGGGTGCCTCTACAACAAGGCAAAACAGCGGCAGCCATTTTGAAACCGCCGATCAGCTGTTTAAAAAAGTTTGCTTTGCCATGATCGCTCCCCCGCCATCATCGCAAAGTGAATTTTAGCCATAGAGGACATTGCTAAGCGATCGCTCCAGCGATGGCCAAAAGTCCATCGCAAAGCGATTTCATCGCTCAATGGAGCGATCGCTAAGCGAGGCACCACTGTATTCTGCGTTTCACCCATCACTAGAGAAAGAGATTGGAGTCATTTTATATAGTATTAAGAACACATTGCATACAAATGCAACTGTAGAATCTTTTTTAAAAAAAGCATTTACCTTTCCTTTATTGCACACATCCCCAACACCAACACAGGTAAGCTGAAATAAGATAATATTTTATTAGTCTAACAATTTTTAAAATCTGACTAAACAATAAGAAGCAAGGAAAGGGTGGTTAAAATGGAAAAAGAAGTGTAAATCAAAATAAATGAAATATGGCTCAAATGATGTAACCTTATTCTCTTTGGAAGGCAGTCCTGTGCCCTTTTTTCAGTTACCGTATTTTTTGCACCATAAGACGCACTTTTTCTCCCAAAAAAACTGGGGGGAAAAGTGCATGCGTCTTATGGAGCAAATACTGTCCCCTCCATGCCACCATCGCTGGCTTCCCAGGTCTCCGGAGGCCTCAGCAGGCCCCGTGGGGGCCTCCCCCGCCACCATTGCTGGCTTCCCAGGCCTCCGGAGGCCTCAGCAGGCCCCGTGGGGGCCTCCCCCCCGCCACCTTTGCTGGTTTCCCAGGCCTCCGGAGGCCTCAGCAGGCCCCATGGGGGCCTCTCCCAGCCACCATCGCTGGCTTCCCAGGCCTCCGGAGGCCTCAGCAGGCCCCGTGGGGGCCTCTCCCAGCCACCATCGCTGGCTTCCCAGGCCTCCGGAGGCCTCAGCAGGCCCCGTGGGTGCCTCCCCCAGCCACCATTGCTGGCTTCCCAGGCCTCCGGAGGCCTCAGCAGGCCCCGTGGGTGCCTCCCCCCCGCCACCTTTGCTGGTTTCCCAGGCCTCCGGAGGCCTCAGCAGGCCCCGTGGGTGCCTCCCCCCGCCACCTTTGCTGGCTTCCCAGGCCTCCGGAGGCCTCAGCAGGCCCCATGGGGGCCTCTCCCAGCCACCATCGCTTGCTTCCCAGGCCTCCGGAGGCCTCAGCAGGCCCCGTGGGGGCCTCTCCCAGCCACCATCGCTGGCTTCCCAGGCCTCCGGAGGCCTCAGCAGGCCCCGTGGGTGCCTCCCCCCCGCCACCTTAGCTGGTTTCCCAGGCCTCCGGAGGCCTCAGCAGGCCCCGTGGGTGCCTCCCCCCCGCCACCTTTGCTGGCTTCCCAGGCCTCCGGAGGCCTCAGCAGGCCCCATGGGGGCCTCTCCCAGCCACCATCGCTGGCTTCCCAGGCCTCCGGAGGCCTCAGCAGGCCCCGTGGGTGCCTCCCCCCCGCCACCTTAGCTGGTTTCCCAGGCCTCCGGAGGCCTCAGCAGGCCCCGTGGGTGCCTCCCCCCCGCCACCTTTGCTGGCTTCCCAGGCCTCCGGAGGCCTCAGCAGGCCCCATGGGGGCCTCTCCCAGCCACCATCGCTGGCTTCCCAGGCCTCCGGAGGCCTCAGCAGGCCCCGTGGGTGCCTCCCCCCCGCCACCTTAGCTGGTTTCCCAGGCCTCCGGAGGCCTCAGCAGGCCCCGTGGGGGCCTCTCCCAGCCACCATCGCTGGCTTCCCAGGCCTCCGGAGGCCTCAGCAGGCCCCGTGGGGAGTCCCCCACCACCACCATTGCTGGCTTCTGAGGACCTCCAGGAGGCTTTTGACCGGTAAGGTGCTGCTTTTTACTTTTTAAAAAATGTTCTGCGTGGGAATTGGAGGGTAGATTTGGGCTGGGAGTATGTTTCTATGTTGCTTTGTGTTTTGGTGATTTTTTTGCAGTCCCAGCATGGGACTTGCTCTGTTTATTTATTTTTACTTTATTTTTTGGTATTTAAAAATTAGTTGCTGCTTTTTACTTTTTTAAAAATGATCTGCGTGGGAATTGGAGGGTAGATTTGGGCTGGGAGTATGTTTCTATGTTGCTTTGTGTTTTGGTGATTTTTTTGCAGTCCCAGCATGGGACCTGCTCTGTTTATTTATTTTTACTTCATTTTTTGGTATTTAAACATTAGTTGCTGCTTTTTACTTTTTTAAAAATGTTCTGGGTGGGTTTTGGAGGGTAGATTTGGGCTGGGGGTATGTTTCTATGTTGCTTTGTGTTTTGGTGATTTTTTTGCAGTCCCAGCATGGGACCTGCTCTGTTTATTTATTTTTACTTCATTTTTTGGTATTTAATTTTTAAATATTAAATAAATTAAATAATTTTAATTTTTACTTTTTAAAAAATGTTCTGGGTGGGTTTTGGAGGGTAGATTTGGGATGGGATGCATGTTTCTATGTTGCTTTGTTTTTTGGTGATTTTTTTTGGCAGTCCCAGTGTGGGACTTGCTCTGTTTATATATTTTTATTTTATTTTAATTTTCAGTATTTAAAAATTAAGTGCGTCTTAACGTCCGGTGCGTCTTATGGAGCGAAAAATACGGTACTTTTCTCTATAACTTTTCAGAAGTTAGTGCAATCTTTCCAAAGATTGGAAATTTACTGTCTTGGCATACAAAAAATTCAGGAAGTCTCAGAACCATATAATCTATAGATGGCTATACACTAGACTGGTGTAGTTGACTGGATTTCAGATGTTCTCACTTCTGGGGTCTTTTTTCAAACAGATGAGTTTGCCAATAAACATGTATGTGTTGCAGAGGACACGTCACATCATGCCACTCTGTTCACGAAGACATTTCACAAAAGGGATAGTGAACACACATATTTGAGCCTTAACCAGCAACATATGTGTACACAAATTCCAGAAATCCTTAAACTAGGCAGTACTGTAATGTCATTTATACAAAATGTTGCAGCTACATATAAAATACTATGTGGAGTTCTACTTAGCATAGCTCAAAGCAATCAAAGATGGAAAACATTAAAACATTACATATTTAGAACACAACACACAGGATCCCACAGCAATGCTAGTTGTTGTACGCCAAAACAGCAAGTTTCCAATCTTTGGAAAGATTCTAGCAAATTCTGAAAAAGCACAGAGAAAAGTAACTGAAATAAAAAAAGGAGACAGACTACCTTCCAAAGAGATCAAGGTTATAGCATTTCAGCCTTTCAGTTGTACAGTATCTAGAGGGCACATGACATAGATCTATAAAACAATGCATGCATTTCAGAAAACAGATATCCTTCCTTTGTGATTTGTGATTGTAGTGTATAACTGTCTGGCAACAGATTCATGACAGGCAGAAGAAAGTGCATCTTCACATTATAATTTATTTTAATGAATTTGCTGCCATCAAGATGTGGTGACAGCCATTTCCAAGTTTCAGCTTATAAGGGGTCTTGAGAAATGGAGGGCAGATCTCTCAACAGCTGTTAGCCACGATAGTGCAATGGAACCTCAAGGTCAGCAATGGCAAACGTATGGTACATGTGCCACAGCTGGCATGCAGAGCCTGCTCTGTGGGCATGTAAGCCATAAGTTGCCATCAAGAAATACCTGTCCTCCAATCCCAGATTTCGGGAAGGGAGGGAGAGCCAAGAGACGGCAATGGTCGCCACCGCCAGAAACACACACATACGTACACACCTGCCCAGACGCCAGGCATGGAAACACTGGCTCCTGCTGCCTGCACCGTTAAGGATTGTAGTTGGAGGCAGAGCGGGAAGTATCCCAGGCAGGCACTGGGGGTTGTGTGGCTGGAGGAGTGGGACTCTTCATAACAGTCGTGGTTGATTTTGTGTTGCAGTTTGGGCACTTGGGCTCAAAAAGGTTTGTAATCAATGATCTAGGTTTAGAGACAAATGATCTCAGAGTATCAGTTGCTGAGGAGCTAAGACTTCAAGCAAGCTTCCTTTCTTTAAGCCCTGCTTCTGAGCTTTCCGGAGGAACTGAGTGGCAACTTTTGAAACAGAATGCCACAGCATATCTGATCCGATCCAATCTGATCCACTGCGGTCTATGCAATGCACAGAATATAAGCACAAGAGACTACAGGACCATAAATTTCAACTCACCATTCCTTGGCAAGAGCGTACAATCCAAGGCTTACTTTCATCGTTCTTGTACACAAACAGCTTCCCACTGGTATCTCCAACCACCAGCTCATTCAGCTGGAGAAGAAAGGGAAAGCACAGCAAGAGTAATTTTTAAAATTTTCTCTGTAGTTTCACCTCATCTCACTTACACTCAAGCAAACACAAACACACACAATGTCAGTGAAGACTGTACCTATGGGCAGTATAAGGACAAGCAAAAAAAGTGAAACAGGTAGTGCCCTGTTAAGCCATTGGTAAGACACCTGCATGTGCTCAGAAACTTTGCTAGGCAATTCAGTGTTACGGTAGGCTATGATACTTCCGTATTTTCTTGTGCAGATTATCTTTGTACCAATTGTTTTACCTGAATTGGATTATAATTCCTTTTATGCTTTTCTAACCTGATTTATTATCTTTGTTTCTTTTTTTAAGAAATACTAAATCACCACCTGGTATGTGTAACAGCCACCTTATACCTCACAAAGGGGCAGTTACGTCACACTCAATCACTCTTCGTTTCCACTGCCATCAACCATTCCCTCAAATAAAGCTTCAGGCCAAAGTATGATTTCAAAATAAAAACTTAGGTTTATTGTATACAAACAAAAGGAATGGTAAATCACTTGAATATAAATAATAAATCAATCACTATAATAATATAGCAATCACACACACTCTCTCACAGACCCTCACTATATAGCACAGTTCTTATCTCACAGTATCTCCAAGCCCTATCTCCCTATCTCAACCCTATCTCAAAGCCCTAACTGGCCCTATCTCCAAGCCCTATCTGAAACCCTCACACCATTCACTCCCCTTATATACAACAGCTCCACCCCTTATGTCCCACCCTCCGTCACGCCATTGGTAGATGACACACAGCTTCAGCAGTGACAGGCAGGTGATGTCATAGCTGTATGTAACAATACCTCCCCCCTTTAAAAGTTGTTTTGTGGGGGAAAGCTAAGGTGCTTTTCACCCAAAACAACTGGAAACAAAATCAAACATTATATTTTCCCCACATTTCAACACTTACCATTAACATATTAGGCACATTCTGACATAACTATATTATTCAAAATATACTTACACTTAAACAATCAATTGCATATATATATACAGCACAATATTCCAATAACCACAATTTTTCATAACTTATTAAACACAGTTATTAATTTCAAGAGTCCAATTTTTTCATCTGTCGTCGTCTGGTCTTCGGGATAAGGCGTCAGCAACACAGTTCATAGTCCCTTTGATTACCTTAACCTCGAAGTCATAGTCCTGTAAAATTAAAGCCCACCTCATTAGCTTGCTGTTTTGGGCCTTCATAGTCTTTAACCACATCAGAGGTGAGTGGTCTGTACACAAAATGAAGTGTCTCCCCCAGATGTAAGGCTTCAACTTCTGGACTGCGTACACGATGGCCCAACATTCTTTCTCTATGGTCGACAGGTGTTTCTCGCCTTTCTGAAGTTTCTTGCTCAAGTAGGACACAGGATGCTGGTCTCCGTTGTCATCACACTGGCACAGCACGGCTCCTACCCCGGCGTTGGATGCATTGGTGTATATGATGAATTCTCTATTAAAGTTTGGAGCACACAACACAGGGTGGTTGGTTAACGCCTCCTTCAGCTTCCCGAACACCTCCTCGCAGTCACTGGACCATGGGATGCAATCATCACTCCTTTTCCTCGTCAGCTCGGTCAACGGTGCAGCAATTTCGCTGAACATGGGGATAAATTTTCTATAGTATCCCACTAAACCAAGAAAGGAACTAATTTTTTTCTTGGTATTGGGTCTAGGCCAATTACATATTGCCTCTACCTTTGCTTCTAGGGGTTTGATTACACCTCCCCCTACCATATGACCCAAATATTTCATCTCGGGGCTACCTAGCTGACATTTACTTGCTTTTACTGTTAACCCCACTGCTTTCAACCGCTGCAGTACTAACTCTAGGTGACACAGGTGATCCTGCCAGGTGTTGCTAAAGATCCCTATATCGTCAATGTAGGCAACTGTAAATGCACTGAGCCCTTGCAGAGTTTTGTCCATCAGCCTTTGGAATGTAGCTGGGGAATTCCTAAGGCCAAAACTGAGGACACGAAACTCAAATAAGCCGAAAGGGCTACAAAGAGCAGTTTTTTTCTTGATCTCTAGGGTCTATCCGCACTTGCCAGAACCCTTTAGTCAAGTCTAAACAGGAAATCTATCGACAACCCCCAATGGTTTCAATCAGGTTGTCAAGTCTGGGCATAGGGTAAGCATCTGGTTTGGTTACTAGATTTAATTTTCTGTAATCCACACAGAACCTAATGCTTCCATCCGGTTTGTCCACCAAAACTATTGGAGCTGACCAAGGGCTAGACGATGGCACAATAATATTTTCTTTTAGCATCTCATCTAGCTCCTTGCGCACCTTGTTCACATAAGGTCCGGTTACTCTGCATGGGGTTACTGCCTGTGGGGGTGCATTTCCAGTATCTATTCTATGCATCACTCCCTTGGCTAAACCAGGCTTGCTTGAGAAGACCTGTTGATACTTAGTAACCAACATCTTTAGTTCCCTCTGCTGTTCTAGGGTGAGTGCAGGGCTGATCTTCACCTCCTCTGGGTTGAACTTTATTTCACCCCTTCCTTCCCAGTATGGCAAATCATGTTCTTCTTTATCAGCTGCTTTCATTGCAAAAAGCACTCTTTTTTCCTCTCTATAACATGGCTTGGTGACATTTACATGAACTACCCTCCTGCCTAGGTGTTCATCTCCTTCAATAATGTAATTAAGATCACTCATTTTGGAAATGATCCTATAAGGTCCTGCCCAGTTCAATTATAGTTTGTTCCCCTTGATGGGCGAAAAGGGAGATCGGGAAAGGGCTCTTTGATCTCCGTTTGCCTTTTAAAGCTCTTCCCGATCTCCCTTTTCGCTCCTGTAAAAGTGTCTTACAATGTTTGGAAGCCGTTTTAAACGGTTGCAATGGTTAGCCCACCTCCTGAAACCTATGCAAACTGATTTTGGTGTTGTTCTGACACTTCGTTAATTTATGGTAATTTTTTGTTTTCCCCCCTCATTGAACTCCATGCATTTCAATGAGGGGGAAAAACAAAAAATTACCATAAATTAACGAAGTGTCAGAACAACACCAAAATCAGTTTGCATAGGTTTCAGGAGGTGGGCTAACCATTGCAACCATTTAAAATGGCTTCAAAACATTGTAAGACACTTTTACAGGAACTAAAAAGAGACATCGTTGTGTGAAAATCCCCCATAGGAAACATCGCTGTGTGAAAGGCATCGTTGTGTGAATTCATCGTTGTGTGAGGCACCACTGTAGTTCAAAAGGACTGAACCCGGTACTTTCTTGTGGGACTGATCTGTAGGCATATAGTAATAATTGCAATTTCTGGTCCCAGTTATTTGGGTTTTCTGCTAAATAAGCTTTAATTATTCTCATAAGGGTTCCATTAAATTTCTCTGTTAACCCATTACTCTGCGGATGATACGGGGAAGTTTCTAAATGTTTAATACCACAAATCTGCCACAGTCTCTTCATAAGTTTGGAAGTAAACGATGGTCCTAAATCAGTTATAATCTCTGAAGCAAAACCCATTCTACTCATATAGCTTAAAAGTGCATCAGCCACTGTATGGGTCTCAATGTTATTCAAAGGAATCGCCTCAGGGTATCTTGTGGCATGGTCAACAATGGTGAGAATAAATCTGTTTCCCCTTTTTGTGACCTTAGGCAATGGTCCTATAATGTCCACGCCAATGCATTTAAAAGGTGTAGAGATTACGGGTAATGGACACAGCTTAGCCTTAGTCCTGTCACGGTTATTACCCTGTCTCTGGCACACATCACATCTTTGACAGAAATTTTTAATTTGTTTTCCTATTTCTGGCCAATAGAAGTTTTGAGTTATTCTTTGCTTGGTCTTATTTATCCCTAAATGTGCAGCAAATATATCAGAGTGTCCCCTTTCTAAAATCATTTGGCGATATTTATCAGGCACTACCAACTGGCTTCGAATCTCTTGTCCCTGTTTTGAAATGTTCATCAGTGTTTCTCTATACAGTGGGGTCTTGACTTGAGAACTTAATCCGTATTGGAAGGCGGTTCTCAAGTCAAAAAGTTCTCAGGTCAAATCTGCATTTCCCATAGGAATGCATTGAAAACCATTTGATCCGTATCTGCTCTTTTCCGTCCATAGAAACTAATGGGAAGCTGCTATTCTGCCTTCGACCACTAGAGGGGGATATTTTGTTTCTTTTTTTCTTAGGTCAAGAAAGGTTCAGGGAAAGCAGGGAAAATACAGTCCAGGCAGTACCAGGCAGTCTGAAGACTGTCTCCCAATCCACTCTCTAAACGCTGGGAGGAGTGAGGAAGCAGACAGGCACCTTTTTCAGTGGCCAACAGTTAACTGAAAGTTCACATTTTGCACTTTCCCTGCCTCCTACGTAGTTTTTTTCAGTTCTTAACTCAAATCTAAGTATGTAAGTCAAGTCAATATTTTCCTATGAGAGCGGTTCTTAAGTCAAAATGTTCTTAA
Source organism: Pogona vitticeps (assembly GCF_051106095.1). Classification (NCBI taxonomy): domain Eukaryota; kingdom Metazoa; phylum Chordata; class Lepidosauria; order Squamata; family Agamidae; genus Pogona; species Pogona vitticeps. Next base: position 96,349,364 of record NC_135787.1, on the reverse strand, counting down.
CTCAAGCCGTTCTTAAGACAAGACCCCACTGTACAGCAAACCCTGCTTAATAAGGAACCTTTCAGGGGATTCAGGGGATAATTCCATGCTTGACACTTTCTCAAAACAACATTTTAAAGTGGGATCTGCTTGCTGCTCCTGGGAAAATACACTGCTTTGGGGTATTTCAAGTGAGAATGCCTCAGCTTGTATATTTTCATTTTCTCCCTCATGAATGTCAGTAACTTTTTCAGCTGCCTCTGTTTGATCTTGTTTTGAATGTGTAAGAACTAACACCCTCTTAACATGCTCAGAGAGGTCTGTCCCAATAAGTACAGCTGAAGGCAGTTGCGAGGAAATTCCTACGCGCCAATTTCCTTGCCAGCCCTTATAACGAACTAACACTTCTGCTACAGGCAAAACAACTATTTCTTCCCCTGTTCCTTTAATTGTTATACTTTCATTTGGTATAATATGATTTTGTGGTATGATATCAGGGTGACACAGTGTAACCTGAGAGCACGTGTCTCTTAATGCTAAATAGGTGTGTTAAAAAATTCCTATATTATCACCAGCTGCTTCAAATAATTGGGGATCAGTTCTTATAAGTAGACAATGTCTTATTTCAGCCACAGGAATATTATCTTCATTAAACTCATCTGTTGTAGAGACCTCTGTTGGCGTTGCTGTGACAACAGACTCCTCCTCCCTTGGTGGAGTTATCTGTCCCTTCTGAATACAGTAAACAGATTTAGTCTTGTTTAAAATCATTTTCTGAGGTAAAATTTCTTTATTTTTTTTAGCTTTATAACATTGGGAAGCAATATGGCCTTTTTCATGGCAAATGAAGCAAATTCTATCACTCCATGGACCCTTTCCAGCCCCTTTTTCTTTTCCCTCTAAAATCTGGCTTCTGGCTTGACCCTGTTCTGAAGGCTTTCCCACAAAATGGCCGCCCACTTTCTGCTGGCTTTTAACTTGTCCCTTGGGATATCTATTGTAGTCCTCCCATGTTTTTCTCATACTCTTTCCCTCAGAATACATGGGTTTTCTGATTTGTGAGATGAAATCTGCAATTTCCCCTACCTGTTTCAAATCTAGAGGTTTCTTGTCTTTTACCAAATATTTAATTTCACCATGTAGAAGGGAATAAAACTGTTCCAATCCTATAATATTTTTAAATTGCTGAATTGTCTCCACTTTCTCCTGCGTTAACCACTTATCCAAACATCTAGCTAAATTGGCCCCTAACTGTGAGTAAGACTCATCAGGTTTCTTGGTTAGTGTTCTGAACTTTTGCCTCAGATGTTCTGCATTGATGCCATACCTGGCAAACACCAACTTTTTAAATTCAGAATAATCTTTAATCATTTCAATAGGCATCTCGGCGTAAACCTCAGAGAGGCTTCCACTAATTAGAGATCTCAGAATAATCATTTTGTCTGAGTCTCTGACTGAAAAATCAGCACACGCTCTTTCAAAAAGAGTTAAAAATGCTTCTGGACAGTCTCCCTGTTTGAAAGTAGGGAATTTCTTTAGATCTGCTTTTGACAACTGCCCTTCTTCAGAGTTGGAATTTCTATTATTGTTATTGTTCTGGTTCATTAATTCCATTCTCCTGATTTCAAAAGCCATCCTCTCTTTCTCTACCTCAAGTTCTCTGTCTCATTCTTTCCTCCTTTTCCATTTTTTCTAATTCTAGCTGTTTCATTCTTTCCTCCTTCTCTAATTCTAGCTGTCTCCTTTTTTCCTCCATCTCTAGCTGTTTCATTCTGTATTCATGTGCTTGCGCTAACTCAAATTTTCTGAGGTCTGTTAAATCTCCTCTAGAGGACCTTTCCTCTTGAGCTGAGGAAAATCTTTCCTGTCCCCCACTAATTTCTTCATCTGAACTAGCTGCCATTTCAGATGGTCTTATTTCAGTTTTTCTACTTCATGGGTTGAGGGCATTTTATTTCACCAAAGGCTCCTATATTAACTTTCAAGCCTTGGTTTAAAGTCACTTTTTTCCTGTGCTATTGGTCTGTTTTATAAAGTTGCAGCCTTCTCCAGCACTGTAATTATGCTTCTGCCCCTTAAGCTGGGCCTCTTGCCAAACAAAGTTTACTTTATTATTCTGCCTCTGGCACCAATCTTGAATTCACACAGCTACCTTGACCTAGGTTTAGCTGTACAAATGGAGATCCCTCAGCTTTGCTGCCCTTGGCCTTCGCTATGTCCCCTCAGAGTTTCCCTAAACTCAGGACACGCTGGCCAAAACACCACAGCTTTTGCTTTGGGCCACTCTCCCCACACAAAATGGACTCCACAGAGCTTCCCTGTCTCAGTTTTTCACTCTGAAGCTTCAGCGCCCCTCTACTAGGCTTTGCTCCCCTTGAGCCAAGCCCTAGAAGGTGACCCACGCTCTCCACTTCAGATGACCCTAACTGAAGACCCTTGCTCTGGGCACGATTTTGCCAAGGCTTTACTGGAATACTCGTATCCCACCGCTGGACACCAATTTTATTGTAACAGCCACCTTATACCTCACAAAGGGGCAGTTACATCACACTCAATCACTCTTCGTTTCCACTGCCATCAACCATTCCCTCAAATAAAGCTTCAGGCCAAAGTATGATTTCAAAATAAAAACTTAGGTTTATTGTATACAAACAAAAGGAATGGTAAATCACTTGAATATAAATAATAAATCAATCACTATAATAATATAACAATCACACACACCCTCTCACAGACCCTCACTATATAGCACAGTTCTTATCTCACAGTATCTCCAAGCCCTATCTCCCTATCTCAACCCTATCTCAAAGCCCTAACTGGCCCTATCTCCAAGCCCTATCTGAAACCCTTACACCATTCACTCCCCTTATATACAACAGCTCCACCCCTTATGTCCCACCCTCCGTCACGTCATTGGTAGATGACACACAGCTTCAGCAGTGATGGGCAGGTGATGTCATAGCTGTATGTAACAGTGTGCATTTTGATTAACTGAGTTAAGCTTGATTCTGAGTCTCAGTGGGCTGAGAGCAAATGGAGAGACTCAAGAAAATGGGGATTTTACACATCTTGAGTTCCCTCCTTGTGGCAGCATGCCGTATTCTGGGAACACTCAAAGGATTTATGTCTCAGTCCTTTGGCCCCCCGTTATAACAATCACTGTATTAAAAAAGAAAAAAAAACTAGATAGCATTACAGAAGAAACACTCACAAGTATTAAAGACAGGTGAGAAGCAAAAGTAAAAGGTGACAGAACTAGAGTCAGAATCCTAAATTATAGAATCATGAAGTTGGAAGGCGCCTATAAGACCACCGAGTCCAACCGCTGTTCAGTGCAAGAATACATACAAACAAACAAACAAACATGTCATTGACCAGCATAAGGAAGACGGGATACAGTCAGTTGGTATGCCCATTACACACTCGAACTAAACCATAACCCAAAATTAGACATCAATCTAAAATTTAAAAAATAACCTCACATTCATTCTAATATAACCAGAATATTAAAATCCAGGAGGCAGTGAATAGAAGGAAAAGGATTCTGAGGATTAAATAAATATTGTGACGCTTACCCAGCTATCCTACATCTTGTAATTGTGTTTGGTTTCTTTTTCCAAGGTAGAGCACTTTGCATTTGTTCCTGTTGAATTTCATTCTGTTGTTTTCAGCCCAGTGCTCCAGCCTATCTAGATCATTTTCAATTTTGCTTCTGTCTTCCAGGGTATTAGTTAGTCCACACAATTTTGTGTCATGTGCAAAAATCTAATTAGCATCCCCTGAACCCACTGATCCAGGCCATTAATAAAAATGTTGAAGAGCACTGCGCCAGGACTGAAACCTTGGGATACCTTATTTGTTACCTCCTCCCAGTTGAAGGAGGAGCCATTAATCATCACCCTCTGAGTAAGATTCTGTAGCCAACTGTGTATCCACACACATGATCTAGTGAGCCCACACCTAATTAGCTTACTAATCAGAATATCATGGGGCACTTTGTCAAAAGCTTTGCTGAAGTCAAGATATATTAAGTCTATAACATTCCTTCTGGCCTTCAGAGAGGTTACCTGATCAAAAACATAGATCAGATTAGTCTGGTAGGATTTGTTTTTGATAAATCTGTGTTGGCTTAAGAGTTATTACTGCATTTTGCTAGGTGCTTGCATAGTGACCGCATTATAAACTCTTCCAGAATTTTCCATGGGATTGATGTCAGGCTGACTGGTCTGTAGTTCCCACGTTCCTCTTTTTTTGCCCTTTCTGAAGATAGGGACAACATTAGCCCTCCCCCAATCATCTGGTACATCATCGGTTTCCCATGATTTCAAGAAAATAATGAATAGTGGTTCTGAGAGTTCTTCAGCCAGTTCCTTTAACGCTCTTGAATATTAGCCCTGGAGATCTGAAATCATTCACGGTAATAAGATATTTGTGCCGTTCACCCTTATTATGTTAAATAGTCATGCATTATTCATGTTGTAGGCTAATGTTGTTGAGAGGTGGAGCCGAGAGAAAGAGATAACAAGGCAGACCCTGAGACTGAAGGGGGAGTCAGAGAGTTAAGAGTGAAGAAGAGAGATGAGAGTGGGGTGAGAGATAGAGTGATATTTGGGAGATCTGAGGTGTGATTAGTCAGAAGAGTGTATAGTAACTGTAAGATCAAATAGAAGATTGTTATTTATGATTGATAAACCTGAAGATACGTACTGTATGAATTATTACCAACACATCTGCAATCAGCAAACCTGTTTGATTTAAAATACAGTGATGAATAGACCGTCATCTTTCTTTAGAAAAGTATGTTGATTCAGTGATCAACTGGTGGCAGCGTGTGAAGAGGAGTTTGGTTTGCCTTCAAATGCTCTGTGGTAAGAAGATAACAAGGGTAACTAGGGGCAAACGCCACAGTATTCCTTAAGAATTTGTTTATCAATCTCATTTCAATCCTGTCCCCTCCACTTGCACTTTACATTTCTCCAGAGGGTCAGTCTGTCCTTTGAGAAAAGACTGAGCTAAAATAGGAATTGAACACTTCTGCCTTTTCGTAGTCTTCTGTAATCATTTTTCCATCTCCACTGAGCATCTGAGCCACTGTTTCTTTTCTTTGTCTTTTGCTACACACAAACCTGAAGAATGCTTTTTTGTTGCTTTTAGTGTCTCTAGCTAACCTCAGCTTTTGCCTTCCTAATGCCACATCTGCAATTCCTTGCTATTTGTCTGTACTCTTCCTCGGTGACTTGCCTGCTTTTCCACTTCCTATATGTGTCCTTTTTATTTTCAGGTCCTCTCTGAACTTTTTGTGAAGCCACAATGGACTTCTTTTTGCTGCTTCCCGCCATTTTGTCTTGTTGGAATTGTTTATAATTGTGTTTTTGTTTTTATTTTTTTAAGTAACTCCCACCTTTCTTGGACTTCTTTTCTTGTTAGGATCTTCTGCCATTGGACCCTTACTTATCCTTGTCCAGAGTTCATTAAAATTGCCTTTTTAAAAATCCAGCATATATGTATGACTATAGGTACTTTGCTTTGATTTCCTTTGAAATCAAGAATTCTAGTAGAACACAGTCACTCTCATCCAGAGGTCCCCTTACTGCCACTTCTCCTGCCAAGCCATCCCTGTTGATTAGAATGAAGTCAAAGATAGCTAATTCTCTAGTTTCTTTCTCCACTTTTTGTAGGAGAAAATTATCAGCTATGCTAGCCAGGAATTTGTTGGAAGGGCCATACTTGGCAAAATTAGCCTCCCAACAGATATCAGAATAACTGAAATCTCCCATCACTATTACAGCATGTCTCTCTGAAAGAATGTTATGAAGAAATATGGAAGGGCTAAAAAGATGGTTGAGTCCTTTGACAAAGAACCTGAAATTTTAGAAAGAGAAGCTTCCTCTGAAAGCACTTTGAAAAAATAAATAAATCACCAGGGGTAGGACAGAATAACAGTAAAACTTCCAACCTACAGATAATAAATCTGTCAAAATCCTGACAATAATATGCCAACAAAGAAAATGAAACAATGGCTCACAGACTGGAATTAGTGTATATTCCAATCTCTAAGAAAGAACATACTAAATAGCTATACAGTGGTGCCTCGCTTGACGATGTTAATTCATTCTAGCGAAATCACTGTAGAGCGAAAACATCATAAAGCGAAATAAAAAAGCCCACTGAACTGCATTGAAACCCGTTCAATGCGTTCCAATGGGCTGAAAACTCACCATCCAGTGAAAATCCTCCATAGGGGCGGCCATTTTTGGGTTCCTGTATAGCAAAAAAATGACTCTTAAAAACAGCAGAAAGCCATTTTGTACACCCAGCAGCCATTCTGAAACCCGACGATCAACTGTTTTTAGATCGTCGTAATGCGAAAATCGGTTCCCGAGGCAGGGAACTGATCATCGTGAAGTGGATTTTTCCCATTTAAACCATCATTTTGCGATCGCAAAAACCTAATCAAGTGATTTCCTCGTTAAGCGAGGCAATCGTTAAGCAAGGCACCACTGTAAAGTCATTGCATTAGTTTCCCATACAAGCAAAGTAATTTTCAAGCTGTTGCAACACTTTTACCCTACAGGAAGGAGCATCAGAGATCATATTACAAATACACACTGGCTACAAGAACACACCAAAATATTTTTCTATGCTTTATAGACTACAGTAAAGCCTTTAACTATGTGGCTCATGTGAAGCTATGAAGCTATGGATTGTTCTGAAAGAAATGGGTGTGCCTCAACCAGGGTGGATTTAAATCAAGTCAATTTAATTCATGATTTAAATCACTAGTAAGACTTGATTTAAATCATGATTTTTTAAAATGTAAAGACTCATTTTTGCTGGTCGTTAGAATCTTTAATATTTGTAACCAGATGAAGATTTCATATTTAGAATAACCTGTCAGATTAGTAAAACAGTTACCGTGTTTCCCTGAAAATATGACAGGGTCTTATATTAATATTTGCTCCAAAAATGCATTAGGGCTTATTTTCAGGGGATTTTTTTTTGCAGTCATGTCATCTTCATCATCTTCTTGCTGCATAATGTTGCACAGTGGTGGATGGCAGGGCTTCACTTAACTAGGGCTTATTTTGGGGTAGGACTTATTTTACGAGCATCCTGAAAAATCATACTAGGTCTTATTTTCAGGTTAGGTCTTATTTTCGGGGAAACAGGGTATGTCAGAACTGATTTTAGTTTAATAGGTTAATCACTCATATTTGGAGAACTAACTACCGTAAGTAGCTTTATTTAACTAAAACAATAAAATTATATATCACACATATTCTTATATTTGCTTAAACATCAATGTTTATTAACTGAAGTGGTTAAACAAAATACCTTAATGAAACAAAAAACAAATGGGTACACATGAAAAACGTAAAACACTGTCTTCTGCTGCTCACTCATCTTCATTTTCACTCTGGAAAAGAAAAACAAGCTTTTCTGCGTTGTCGGGTCCCAAATAATTTCTCAATTTAGAATGAACAAGTCCAAAGGAAGAGAATATTCTTTCAACGCCAGCAGAAGATGCTGTTAAAAGTGTTGATTCATCAATTTCTGAATCCAAGTGCTTAAGTAACTTCCATCAGGTCACTGGTATGACTTTCTTTAAGACATCATCAGCAAGCATATGTTCCTTGAATGGTTCCCCCTTAGCTCTGAAATTTATATAGTTGGCAGGAGAGATGGATGATTGCTGGATATGCTATAACTCCTCTTCAGCACTTAAGTTATGCTGGTACTGGATACTGACAATGTTTCTGAGAAAATGAGCTGGAGGCAGTGTTTGTTCCATGTTTTTTCAAAGCTTGCAATTTAATTTTGTCAGTGTGTAGTTCTGTTATTAAGTGCTCACTCAAAACAATGCTGTTTCATTTGTGCCACAAGGTCTTGCATCCCTCTGTTGCACTGCTTACATTTCGCAGGCATACCTGCTTTCCCATAGGTAGAGGAACTTCATTAAAATACAGTGGTGCCTCGTTTAACGTACAACGACGAAATTGCATAGCGATCCCTTTTTTGGGGTCGCTAATACGATCGTTCAACAACGTTTAGATAGGGCGAAACTCGCTTTGCGAAGATCGGCAAGCGTTTTGCTTACTGATCTTCGCAAAATGAAGCCCCGACGATCAGCTGTTTGGCAGACAAAATGGCCGCCAGAAGCCCCAAAATGGCCACGTGCAGCGTTTCCGCGCCCTCCCCTCGCTTAACGAGGGTGCGAAAATGGCTGCCAGCCATAGGAAACTTCGCTGAATGGTGAGTAAAGGAGCCTTTTGGAACGCATTAAACGATGTTTAATGCATTCCAATGGCTTTCCCTGTCCCGTTCAGCGATGTTTCGCTATAGCGAAGGTTAATCCGTTCCGGATTAACCTCGCTATACGAGGCACCACTGCATTCCCAAACTAAGTCTCCTTTACAGCCTACTGCCATTTTGTTCCCAAAAAGAATAATTAACTTCAAGCACAAAGATCCCAAGGTTTATAAGCTGCACAGGTTTCACTTTCATTTTATTACTTGCCCCTTCCAAATTTCCACAGCATCAACAATAAAACAGCTATTTTTCTGTATTCTGTTTAAAGCTTCAGAAATGGGTTTCAGGATGCTCAGCATATGTTCAACATTTCTCTTAAGCCCAACGTCAAAGATTTTGGCTATGACAGTGCTATCTACTTTTCCTCAGTTTTGCTCACAAACTGTCATCATTCCTGATATATTGTTCAAAACAGTCCACTACAGAGTTCCATCGAACAGTCTATGGACATCAGCTTGGTTCCACACATTCTTTTCAGAGCTGCTGCAGCAAAATAACTGTTCTGGAAGTATTTGGCAACTTCAACAACGTTGCTCTTAATTTCTGGAACACAGAGGTCTTTCTTTGTTGCATTCCCTGCATTTTGCACGGATACCTGCTTTTCCCATAGGTAAAGAAACTTTATTAAAACATTTCCGAACTGGATCGCTTTTACCGCCTGCTGCCATTTTGCTCCTCAAGGGAGGGAATAATAAACTCCAAACTATGTGCACAAAAGATCCCAAGGTTTGTAAGCTGCTCAGGTTTCACTTTCATTTTTACTGCTTTCCCCTACCTCCTGACAGAGCCTGCTACAGATGTATTTCACTCCAAACAATCTTCAACCTAGCATTTAAGGTAATGTGTTCATTTTTTGTACATAGATTTGCAAAACAACAATGGGATGAAAGTCTTTTCCTAAACTTTTTTATACCATTATCTCTCTGAAAATGTGCATGTTATCTCAGCTAGGATAGGATTAATTTAATTAGTTGACCAAAAATGTAAATACTGCATGAACATAGAGCCTCATGCTACCTAACTAAGCTCTATTTCATGCTGAATAACTTTTGAATTATAATGTATATTAAATAGAAAACTATATTTAGATAGATTTTTCCTCCAAAAGCATTTCATTAAAATAAATTTGATTAAAATCACAAAAATCCAATTTAAATTTTAAAATCAGATTTTTTAAAATCTTCATCGATTTTAATCCACCCTGGCCTCAACACTTCATTGTGCTGATGCATAATCTGTACTCTGGACAAGAAGCTACTACTAGGGCAGAACATGCAGAAACAGAATGCTTTTCCATAGACTAAGGTGTCAGGTAATGGTATATTTTATCTCCTTATCTGTTCAGTCTGTAAGAAGAACATATATAGAAACTGGTACAAGAAACATCTATAATTTAAAATATCTGGATGACACCATATTAACAAAGAGAAATGACTTGAAACAACATCTGATGAAAGTGAAAGAGGAAAGTGCAAAAACAACTGCACCTAATTTTTTTTAGTACTTATATACTTACTGCTTTTAGCTTTAAATATTGTCTTTTAACGATGTAAGCTGATTTAGATCATTTTAAGGAGAAAGCGTGCTGCTTATATACCACCCCATAGCGCTTCAAGCGCTCTCTGGGCAGTTTACAAGTTAATTATGCAGGTTACACATTGCCCCCCCCCCCCAGCGAGCTGGGTACTCATTTTACCAACCTCGGAAGGATGGAAGGCTGAGTCAACCTTGAGCCGGCTACCTGGGATTTGAACCCCAGGTCGTGAGCACAGTTTTGGATGCAGAACAGCGGTTTAACCACTGCGCCACGAGGCTGGGGTAAAAGTATTTTAAATAAATAATTTAAATAATAACCATGTGCCATCAAGTCAGGTCAGATTTACTGTGAACCTCTTCATTGTTTTTTGAGGTAGATAATACTCAGAAGTGGTTTACCATTCCCTTCTTCTGGATGCCCCCTGGGACTGTGCAGTTTGCCCAAGATCACACAGGCTGCCTCTGTCTAAATACTCATGAGATAAATATCACAATTACAGAACTACAAAACTATAACATTGACAATGAATGCGCCAACAAAGATTTTGTACAACTTTGTTCAATTAGTCCAAATGGAGATAGCAGCCAACAAACTGGACCAAGACTTGAGGCCTGGAAGAGCAGCAATGAAAGAACTGGGGGAAAAAATTATGAAATGGAAGGGCATGCCACGGAGGACAAGGCCACACCACTATATTCTCTATCACTAGGTACCGGTGTGAAAGCTGGGCAGTGAAAAAGGCCAATAAGAAACTGATTCATTTGAAATATGGTACTGGAAGACAGCTTTGTGAATACCTACCTTGGACTGCGAAAAGGACCAACAAAAAGATTCTAGATCAAATCAAGCATTAATCATTTTTTTCCTCTAAAAACTGAGGCTGTTGTACTTTGGGCGCATCTTGAGAAGACCAGACTTGCTGGAAAATACAGTAAAGTAACACTAGAAACAGAAGAAGGCAGCAGGAAAAGATAAGAGGCCAAATACGAGATGAACTGACTTCCTAAAGGAGGCCACAGCCTTGACTTTGCAAGAACTGAGTAAGCAGGGATGCTTATTACAAAAATATTTTGAAGATCGCTCATTCACAGGGTCGCCATAGGTCGGAGGCGACTTGAAAGCACACAACAAGGGGTGGGCAGGAAACACTCCCTTCACAGACCATCGCCCCTCGAAGTTCCAGGGATAAAAGCAAAGGAATTCCATGGGAGACAAACGCGCACGCGCACACATGGCGAAGTAACGCCCGTCGTCCGGGGGGAGGGGGAAGGAAAAACGTTGCTCACAAACGCACCGCGTCATTGTCCGCATCCCCGAGGCAGATGGCGTGGGGGAACAGGCTCCCGCTGAACTCCAGCGCCACGCGCTGCACGTAACTGACAGAGCGCATGATACGCTTTCCTACCATGGAGATTCTGTGGAAAGGTCGCGCGGACTCCCCTTAGAAGATCGCTATGGCCCCGTGCGGCGATAAGGAAGCTCTGCTGGGTCAAAAGCCGTGTGGAAGCAAAGCGCATAGAGATACTATTAGTAGAGTCATACGTACGCATCTCGAGAGGGGAATTCCTGGTTGCTTTAAACGCCATTTTCTCTCCTCGAATGGAAGGGAACGTTATTGCCAAAGCGGACCATTGGCTGGGTAGCGACGTGGATGTTTCCCAAGGGCGGAGCTGGTTTCCTTTTTATTACAAAAGGTTGTTTCATTGACGAAGTATGGTACTTGAACTAAAGATTTTCTTGCCAATGCCAATACAATTATTATATCTCCACATTGTATGTTGTCTTAATTGTTACGTGCCGCCGACTTATGGTGAATGGCGATCCTATGAATGAGAAGTCTCAAAATGTCCTGTCTCCCAAGAGCTCCGCTCAGCTTTTTTAAACTCAAGACAGGGAATCAAGCCATCTCATATTTTGTCCTTTTTTGCCTGCTGCCCAAAACTTTGCCCAGCATTTTCTTTTCCAGAGAATCTTGTCATGATATACGCCAAGTACTACAGCTTCAGTTTCATCATGTTTGCCTCCAGAGATCGTTCAGGCTTTTAATACTGCAGAACAGAAGTGAAAACGCGATTTGCATAACAATTCGAAGAACTGTGGGTAGCTGATATAACAGGAAGGGAACTTCCTCACCACCAAATTTCCTAGCTGGGAAGGGACATCTCCCCCTGAGCCACCAACTGTCTTGGCAAGAACCATCTTCTGCTGATTCTTTTAAATATTTTAATTTCTCAAGGGGACTATTTACTTTTCCATCATCCCATCCTTCCTCTCAAATTCTTCAGACAAAATAGCAATTAACACCAAAACTGGATGCTGGAGACCCAGTTAAAAGGACTGAATATTAATTGGGAGCGAGTAGACGCTGTCTGGGGGGGGCGGGGTATAAATCGAACAAATAAATAAATAACATAGTTCACAGCCTGGTAGCCTATTTCATTACGAAGGAACCATTGTCACTTTGTTCATTACCTATATGTTCACCCAGTCATGGAAGGAACCAAGTATGAATTCTTGATTTCAAAGGAAACAACAGTAGAGTGTAACAGCATACATATGCTGGATTATTAAAAGGCAATTTTAATAATCTCAGAATAGCTATGAGTAAGGTCCCATGGCAGGAGATCCTAAAAAGAAAAGGAGTCTAAAAAAGTTGGGAGTTTATTTAAAAAATAAATTCTAAAAGCACAACTATAAACAGTTCCAACAAGAAAAAAGAGATGGGAGGCTAACCTGGTGCAGTGAACACCCTAAGACAGTGGTCCTCAACCTTGGGCCTCCAGATGTTCTTGGACTACAACTCCCAGAAGCCTTCACCACCACCTCTGCTGGCCAGGATTTCTGGGAGTTGAAGTCCAAGAACATCTGGAGGCCCAAGGTTGGGGACCACTGCCCTAAGATATGCATTGTAAATTATGAATTATTCATAGTATATGTTAATGTCATTAAGGAGCCGGGCCAAGAGAGATGTTAAAAGGCAGAGCCTGAGAGGAGGAAAAGTCAGTTAAGTTGATTCTGGGTCAGAGTCTGTCTTAGGAATGAGAGAGAGAAGGAGGGGTCTGAGGAGTGATTAGTCTGAATGAGAACTGTGGTAATTAATATAGATTAAAATTGATGCCTGATGAAACTTAAAGAATGTGCTTATGAATTGTTCCAGAAACCAACTGTAATCAATAAACCTGTTCTATTAAAAAATCAGTACTGAATGGACCTTCATCTTTTCTGAGTAAAGTAAATTGATAAGGAAATCAGCTGGTGACAGCGTGTCAAGAAGTTTTTACAGTAGTTTGCCTTTGTGAGCTCTGTGTTTGGAGAGACAAACAGGGGCCATGAAGGGCGAACGCCACACGTGGCTTCACAAAAAGCTCAGGAAGGACCTACAAACAAAATTAATGCATAGGAAGTGGAAAGAAGGCCAGATCACTAAGGAACAGTATAAAAAAGTAAGAAGGAAATGCAGGGATGGCATTAGGAGAGTAAAAGCTGAGAATGAGCTGAGATTAGCTAAAAGCACTAAAAGCAACAAAAAAGCATTCTTCAGATATGTGCAAAGCAAAAGACAAAAAAAAAATAGTAGCACAGCTACTCAGTGGAGTTGGAAAAATGATAACAAATGACAAAGAAAGGGCAGAGGTACTCAATTCCTATTTTAGCTCAGAATTCCAGCTGGAGATTGCTAAACAAATACTCAAGGAATACCTTAGCACCTTGAACAACTTCAGATCTCTTTGGCTGGATGAAATGCATCTGAGAGTACTGAACAAACTGGCTGAAGAACTCTCAGAATCACTGTCCTTTTTCTTTTTTTTTTTTTTTTTGAAATCATGGGAAGTGGGTGAGGTGCCAGATGATTGGAGGAGTGCTAATGTTGTTCTTTTCTTTAAAAAGGACAGAAAGGAGGAACCTGGGAACTACAGACCAGTCAGCTTGACCTCAATACCAGGGAAAATTCTGGAACAAATTATAAAACAGTCATTATGCAAGCACTTAGAAAACAATGCAGTAAAAACAAATCCTGCCAGATTAATCTGATCCCATTTTTTAATCAGGTAACCTCCCTGACAGACAGAGGGAATGCTGTAGATGTACAATGGTACCTCGCTTTACGAAAGCCTCAGTTTACATAATTTTCGGTTTACGAACCAAAATCCATAGAAAATTATGCCCTGGTTTACGTTCTTTTTCTCCCCCCACCTCCGTACGAAAGGGTTTCCCACAGGATGCATTGCACCTGGAGGTTTCTGGCGCCGTCCCTGTTCCTAGTGCAATCTGTGCATCGGGTTATGAAATTTCTACATGACATAATGTTCCGGAGGACACATTAATTTCGTAAACCAAGGTATGCCTGTAGTATAGATTTCAGCAAAGCTTTAGACATTTTCATTAATATCTTGGATGAGGGCGTGCAGGGAATGCTTGTCAAATTGGCGCATGACATAAAATTGGGTAGAATAGAAGACAGAAGGCAGAAACAAAATTGAAAATGATCTAGATAGGCTTGAGCACTGGGCTGAAAACAACAGAATGAAATTCAACAGGGGTAAGTGCAAAGTACTGCACCCAGGAAGGAGGAACCAAATACACAGTTACAAGATGGGGGGATACCTGGCCCAGAATACTACAAGTGAGAAGGTTCTTGGAATTGTCATAGATCATAAGCTGAATATGAGCCAACAGTGTGATGTGGCTACAAAAAAAGCAAATGCTAATTTAGGCTGCGTTAACAGAAATATCGTCTCCAAATCCCGTGAGGTGCTAGTCCCCCTCTATTCAGCACTGGTTAGGCCTCAACATAAGTATTGTGTTCAGTTCTGGACACCACACTTCAAGAACGATGCTAACAAATTGGAACAAGATCAGAAGACAACAAAGATGATCAGGGGGCTGGAAAGGACAGGTTACTTACCTGTAAACATGGTTCTTCAAGTGGATCTCTATGTATGCACACCAATGGGTTAAACAGCGCCTGCGCTGGTCCTCTCGGAATCTTCCAGAGCTATAAGGGAAAAGTAACAAAGTTTAGGTTGCCCTGTATAGTGCATGCTCTGCCCGCCAAAGCCCCAGTTCCGTATGTCCGCCACATAGAGAGAGTTGGACCTCACTCAACAGTGATGGACAAGTGGGGAGGCTGGGCGGGATGTGTGTATTCATAGAGATCCACTTGAAGAACCATGTTTACAGGTAAGTAACCTGTCCTTCTTTAACGTGGTCTCTATGAATCCATACCAGTTGGTGACTAGCAAGCTAACTTACAGGCAGGTGGGCCGTCACTGCAGGATTGATGTCAGTACCGCTCTCCCAAATTTAGTCTCATTCTTGGCCCACAGGTCCAGCCTATAATGTGTGATGAAAGTAGACACATTGGACCAGGTAGCTGCTCTGCAAATGTCAGTGATGTCAACTCCTCGCAGCAGGGCCGTAGAGGTGGCAACAGCTCTGGTGGAATGAGCTCTAAGACCCTCAGGGAGAGGCTTGTTCTGCAATTCATAGGCCAAAGAAATGGTGGAAACCAACCATCTGGACAGAGTAGATGATGAGGCAGCAGAACCTTTACGCTGACCGTAGAAGCATATGAAAAGTCTTTGAACTTTTCTAAAGTCCTTGGTTCTTAAAACATAAAAAGACAGTGCACGCCGAACATCCAAACAGTGGAGCATGCGCTCAACATCAGAAACTGGATTTGGAAACAGTGTAGGCAACAACAAGGGTTGATTAACATGAAAATCTGAAATCACTTTAGGAAGGAATGAAATATCTGGGTGCAACAGAACTTTATCCTTGGAAAAACTGAAGGTAGGGAGAATCCGCACAAAGCGCTGCCAGCTCTATGTGCCGAAGTGATGGCCACCAGAAACAAGGTCTTAAATGACAAGAGTCTCAGGTCACAATTAACCATAGGCTCAAAGGGAGGCCAGGTAAGGGAATGAAGCACAAGCTGCAGTGACCACTGTGGTAAGGGTCTCTTCATAGGAGGTCTCATATTTGAAAGTCCCCTGAAAAAGGCCTTCAATGTAGGGTGGGAAAACCACCTGGATGATTCAGAGCCCTGAGGTTGGAATGCTACAATGGCTGAAGTATATACTTGGAGGGTAGATTTTGAAAGTCCTAAATCAAAGAGATGCTGGAGGTAAAGTAGTAGGGTAGACCACTGGTTCTTAACCTTGGGTTACTCAGGAGTTTTGGACTGCAACTCCCAGAAGCCTTCACCACCAACTGTGCTGGCTGGGGTTTCTGGGAGTTGCAGTTCAAAAGCATCCGAGTAACAAAGGTTAAGAACCACTGGGGTAGACAAAGCTACTGGGGAAGACTGTAAACCACATTCCTCAGTGAACTTGAGGAAACTTTGCCATTTGTGTTTGTAAAGACGGCTAGTTGCTGGTTTTCTAGCCTTGTCAATTACTTCCTTTATTGAAGGGATATCCTCCACGCTGTCAAGTGGAGGGACTCCAGGTCTGGATGAAGAACATTCTCCGAGTCCTGAGTTATCAGATGTGGAATGAGAGGCAGCCTCATTTTGTCCATCACTGACTGTAGAAGCATGGAGAACCATGGTTGCCGTGGCTACCAGGGAGCAATCAAAATTACTTCTGCTGATTAGGACTCTTTGTATGATGGGTATCGGCGGAAAGAGGTACAGGAGGCCCTTGTTCCAAGGAATCATGAAGGCATCCCCCAAAGACCCCTCGCTTCTTCCCGCCCGTGACGCATACTTGTGACACTTCCTGTTGTTCACAGTGGCAAACATGTCTATAGAGGGTGTTCCCCATCTGCGGCACAGTGAGTGGAACATGACTGGATCCAGCTCCCTCTCATGAGTTTGAAACGAGCGACGACTCAACTCGTCTGCCACCTGGTTTTCTGTTGTGGAGACATGAGTGGTCACCGGAAAGATGTGCTGCTGGTAACACCACTCCCATAGGTGGACTGCCAGAAACAGGAGTGATTTTGACCTTGTTCCTCCTTGCTTGTTCACGTAGAACATGGTCGTGGTGTTGTCTGTCACTAACTGTATTGCTCTGCCTTGTACCAGAGGGAGAAAGGCCCTGAGTGCCTTTATGACAGCCAGAAGCTCCAAGTGGTTGATGTGGAGCACTGCTTCTTGAGGGGACCACAATGCATGAATTTGGTGACCCTCACAGTGGGCTCCCCATCCCAGGGGACTGGCGTCCGTTGTGATCTGTCGTGTGAGCTGTAGAGGACGGAATGGACGTCCGACCAGGAGATGTGGGAGGAATGTCCACCACTGCAGCTGTAGAGCAAGTTCTGGAGTGACTGTTAGTCGCTTGTGCTGACTGTCTTGATGAAGGCCGAAGAGAGTGAGCATCCAAGACTGAAGAGAGCGCATCTTGAGGCGAGCATGAGATAGGGTAGATGTCGTTGATGCCATCAGACCTAGAAGATGTTGTGCAAGTTTTGATGACACTCTCACATGAGGCCTGAACTTTCTTATTGCTTTTTTCAACTTGTGTATACGTTCTGGTGGTAAGAACATACGAGCATGGACTGAATCCAGTCTTGCTCCGATGTAATCCATCACCTGAGCAGGTTGGAGATTGGACTTCTCGTAATTTATGGAGAGGCCCAACACTTCCAAGGTGTGGATAACAAACTGTGTGTCTTTCAGTGTTTGTATCTTTGACCTGGAGACGATCAGCCAGTCGTCGATATAAGGGTAGATCTCTATCCCTTGTAGATGGAGGTATGCTGCTACCGGGGCCATGCATTTGGTGAAGGTCCTCGGAGCTGTTGAGAGGCCAAATGGAAGAGCCACATATCGGTAGATGGTGTCCATGAAAATTAGACGGAGGTATTTCCTGTACTTCTGATGGATGGTGATGTGGAAATACGCATCTTTTAGATCCACAACCACAAACCAGTCTCCTCTCTTCAACAGGTGTATGATTGCTTCTAAGGTGACCATCCTGAAACGGCATGGTTTGGGGTAGGTATTCAAGTCCCTCAGATCCAGAATTGGTCTTAGTCCTTCTTGAGTACCGTGAAGTACCGGGAGTAGAACCAGTTTAAGATGTCCTGAGTTGGCACCTTCTGGATGGCTTGCTTTTCAAGAAGAGTGAGAATCCCTTCTTCTAGGACAGGATTGAAGGATGTAGGCTTGACCTGTCCTAGAGGAGGCACTGGAAGGACAGATCCTGAAGCTGAGGCTCCAGTACTTTGGCCATCTCATGAGAAGAAAAGACTCCTTGGAAAAAACCTTGATGTTAGGAAGGTGTGACGGCAAGAGGAGAAGGGGACGACCGAGGATGAGATGGCTGGACAGTGTCTGCGAAGCAACCAACATGAACCTGACACAACTCCGGGAGGCAGTAGAAGACAGGAGGGCCTGGCCAATCAATGTGACAACCCCAGACCTACTGGGATATGCCACAGTTTCACTAAGCTGCCACCAACCATTCCCTGTAAGGAGTCACACAGACCAGGGATGGATTTTTAACAAATAAAGGAATAAGGTTTATTTAAATCACACACAGGGAAAATAAAATGATCAAGTGAATAAGATACAGTAACGTGGCTTAGTCTCAATCATACATACACCAGTTTGGTTCACACAGAACACCTTTAAATAAAGCACAGACCCTGAACCTATCAGTTCTGGCTACCCATAAAGACACCTGAACCTATCAGGTTGGTACTGACTGACACACAGTAGTACCCTGTCTGACACACAGACTCCCACACCAGCTTCTTCTTCTCAGCTTCTCTCCCAGCTTCTCCTAAGCTTCTCCACACAAACTCCACATATATATACAGTACAGCCCCTCCTCCTGATGTCCCGCCTTCCACTCCCCATAGGATGGAACTTTCCCTCCAAACCCATGACAGACAGGTAACATCAGTGCTGTATGTAACACCTCCCCTCTTTATAAGTTGTTTTGTAGGGGGAAAGCTAAGGTGCTTTTCTCCAAAAAACAACCTGGATCCAAAACATACAAAAACAGTTATACATTAACATACAATACCATACTTACTCTAGGATAAACATATCAATTAGGCATTTAAACATATACCCTTTACAATACATCAAGTTACCTTTATTCATACAAATCAAGCATGTTTAATAAACAAGTACATTTAACCTTTGGTCACCAAAATATATACATAGTCCATGTTCCTTCGCCGTCTTCATTCTTCGGGTCTTCTTGACAAGGCGTCAGCAACACAGTTCACTGACCCTCTGACCACCTTCACTTCAAAGTCATAGTCTTGCAGGTTTAAAGCCCACCTCATAAGTTTACTATTGTGGGTTTTCATTGTCTTTAACCATTGCAGTGGTGAATGGTCAGTGCACAGAATAAAATGTCTTCCCCAGATGTAAGGCTTGGCCTTCTGGATCGCGTAGACTATGGCCAGGCACTCCTTTTCCACGGTTGCCAAATGTCTCTCACCTTTCTGGAGTTTCCTACTCAGGTAGGACATTGGATGCTGGTCACCATTCTCATCCTCCTGGCAAAGAACTGCTCCTACCCCGCTGTTAGACGCATCGGTGTAGATGATGAACTCCCGGTCGAAGTCTGGAGCACGCAGCACTGGATAGTTGATGAGGGCCTCCTTCAACCTCTGGAACGCCTCCTCACAGTCGCTGGTCCACGGGATGCGGTCATCAGTCTTCTTCCTCGTCAGATCGGTCAGCGGAGCCGCAATCTCGCTAAACCTTGGGATGAACTTTCTGTAGTAGCCCACCAACCCAAGAAATGATTTGACTTTTTTCTTGGTGTTGGGTCTAGGCCAATCACGAACGGCTTCTATCTTGGCCTCTAGGGGTTTTATCACTCCTCCCCCTACTATGTGACCCAAGTCTTTTATTTCTGGGCTACCCAGCTGCAGTTTGTTCTCTTTGCAGAGCCTAGGCCAAAGCACTTCCTTCCCTGGGTTAAAGTGCCTCTCCCTGCCTTCCTGGTCATCCCAAGCTTTCTTTCTGACCTTTTGAGCTTGCAGGGTCTCTGCTGCTAGCTCTAGGTTTCTCTTTAGGTCATTCCTTAAAGAGTCTATATATGTTACAACGTCTTGTGGGTCATCCTGGGTGATCTGCTCCCAATTTTGCTTGATTAAATCAAGGGGCCCTTTCACCCTTCTCCCAAACAAGAGTTCAAACGGACTGAACCCGGTACTGGCTTGTGGCACTGATCGATAAGCAAACAAAAGGGATTGCAGCTTCTGGTCCCAATTGTTTGGATTCTCTGCCAAGTAAGCCCTAATCATGCGCATCAGAGTCCCATTGAACTTCTCCGTTAACCCATTACTTTCAGGGTGATAGGCAGTGGTTTCCTTGTGTTTAATTCCACAGATTTGCCATAACCGTTTCATGAGCTTCGATGTGAACGATGCGCCCAAATCTGTGATTATTTCTGAGGCAAATCCCATCCTGGACATATACCCCACCAAGGCATCTGCCACTGTGTTAGTTTCAATGTTAGTTAGGGGAATGGCTTCAGGGTACCTCGTGGCATGGTCCACAATGGTGAGAATGAACCGGTTCCCCCTCTTTGTGGCCTTGGGCAAAGGTCCCACAATATCCACCCCTATGCATTTGAACGGAGTGTCAATCACAGGCAAAGGGCACAACTTTGCTTTGGTCCTGTCACGGTTATTCCCCTGCCTCTGACACACATCACATTGTTTACAGAACTCCTTGATCTGCTTCCCTATTTCAGGCCAGTAAAAATTCTGTGTGATTCTCTGCTGTGTTTTGTTCACCCCTAAGTGCGCAGCAAACATGTCAGAGTGCCCCCTTTGTAAGATCATGGGGCGATACTTTTCAGGTACCACTAGCTGACTTCTGATCCCATCTCCCCCTTTTGAGATATTCCTCAGGGTTTCTCTATATAAAATTCCCTTTTTCTCACAAAATCTCACTGGGGTTTCAGGTGTTAGCTGGGCGTCTGTCACCTGTTCAAAACACTTTTGGAGAGTGGCGTCTGCCTTTTGCTCTTGGCCAAATCGGCTGTCTGTGGTTAAGTTTTCCACCACAGCTTCTGAACTCCCCCCACCTGCTTCCGTCTCGGGCTCGACAGTACCCCCCTGAACTGTCCCCGTGGTAGCTTGTGAGCGTGTAATCACTAGCACCCGTTTCACATGTTCAGCCAGGTCATTTCCCACGAGCACGGCTGCTGGCAGAGTCGATGAAATCGCTAGCCGCCAAACTCCCCTCCAGCCTTGAAAGTTCACAGGTACCTCCGCTACTGGCAGCGAGATCACCTGTCCCTCAATCCCTGCCACCTTTAGGCTCTCATTCGGGATTATATACTCCCTAGGAATAATATCTGGATGGCACAGGGTCACCTGGGAACAAGTATCCCTTAGCCCCCTATACTGATGGTCAAGTATTCCTACGTCCACCCCTGCTGTTTCAAACAACTGAGAATCTGTTCTCACTAGTAAGCAGCGCTTGACCTCCACAAGAGGACCATTTTCCCCAGCCTGACCAGCAGATGTAACTGTTCCAGATTGAGTCGCCATGGCAACAGGCTCCCTCTGTGGCAAGGAGCTTTGCTCTTTCTGGACACAGAACACAGCTTTTGGCTTGGTTCCACTTAAGTCATGAGGCACATTTCCTTTTAGCTGCTTTAATTTCTCACACTCTGAGATTAGATGGCCCTTTCCTTGACAGAAATAACATTTTCTGCTGTATTTTGAGTCTTTCTCATCTGGTTTTGGTTTTCCCTCCAAAATCTGAGGTCTTTGTTTCATGTCTGAGGGCTTCCCTTCACTATGGGCCCCTCCCACTTGCTGGTTTTTTCCTGGTCCCTGAGAGTACTTGCTGTAGGTTTCTTTGGGTTTACCTACAGATTTCCCCTCACCTAAGGGCTTTCTTATTTGGGAAATAAAATCTGCGATCTCGGCCGCCTCTGCCACAGATTTCGGTTTCCTTTCCCTCACCTGGAACTTCAGTTCCCCATGCAGGACTGAATAAAACTGTTCCAGCGCTATCAAGTCTTTGAGCTGCTGGAAGGTCTCTGTTCCCTCCTGAGATAGCCATTTCTCTAGCAGCCTCACCAGTTGGGCCCCCACTTGGGTAAAAGTCTGCTCTGGTTTCTTGGTGAGTGACCTGAATCTTTGCCTCAGCTGTTCCGCATTTATCCCATGTCTGGCAAACACCAGTTTTTTAAACTCTGCAAAATCTTTTAACAGCTCCTCTGGCATCTCTGCATAGACTTCTGCCAGGCTGCCACTGATTAAAGATCGCATGATGGTCATCTTCTCAGTTTCCCTCACTGAGAAGTCCACAAACGCTCTTTCCACGAGGGAAAAGAACACCTCAGGGCAATCTCCCTTGTGGTACACAGGGAATTTCTTCAGGTCAGTTTTAGACAATTGGCCCCCCTCAGAATCTCTATTGTTATTATTGTTCTGATTCATCAGTTCCAATTTTCTTAACTCAAACGCCATTTTCTCTCTCTCCAATCTTTCTTCTCTTTCCATTCTCTCTCTCTCTAATGCAAATTGCCTTTGTTTCTCTCTTTCCCTTTCCTCCATTCTTTCTCTCTCTAATCTTTCCTCCATTTCCCTCACCCTCAGTTCATGCTGTTGGGCTATGAGCATTTTCCTGAGTTCTGGGTTCTGTTCTCCCGTGCTCTCATCCTGCACTGAGCCAAATTCATCCTCAGAACCTTGGTCCACCTGTGGGTCTTTCACTTCACCCATTTCTGCCATTTGGCTTCGAGTCAAGGGCATAATCCCCCCCCAGAACAGGCTGCTTTCAAAAGTCAAGCCTCAAAATAAAGCGACCACTTTTTTTTCCTCTTTTGCCTCAGAACCAGCCTTCTATAGATTGCTGCTGTTCTTCAGCACTAACTTGCAACTGTTGCCAGCCAGAGTCCACCCCCCTCTGCTAGGCCTCTCAGCAGACAGGCTAGATCACTGCTACTTCACTCAGTTTTGCCTCAGCTTTTTCCCGCCAAAACAGGTTGCCTCAGAGCTCCCTAATCTAGTCCCACCAATCTGAGGTCACACGTTCTTCCACTAGCGTACCTCCCCGTGAGGTAAGCCTAGAAGATTACCTACGCGCTCTCAGATTGTCCCTGACTAGACCCCCCTTGCTCTGGGCACACTTGCCAAGGCTTTGCTGGACCACTGGACAACTGGACCAGTCGTATCCCACACGCTGGACACCAATCAATGTGACAACCCCAGACCTACTGGGATATGCCACAGTTTCACTAAGCTGCCACCAACCATTCCCTGTAAGGAGTCACACAGACCAGGGATGGATTTTTAACAAATAAAGGAATAAGGTTTATTTAAATCACACACAGGGAAAATAAAATGATCAAGTGAATAAGATACAGTAACGTGGCTTAGTCTCAATCATACATACACCAGTTTGGTTCACACAGAACACCTTTAAATAAAGCACAGACCCTGAACCTATCAGTTCTGGCTACCCATAAAGACACCTGAACCTATCAGGTTGGTACTGACTGACACACAGTAGTACCCTGTCTGACACACAGACTCCCACACCAGCTTCTTCTCTCAGCTCTCCTCCAGCTTCTTCTTCCTCTCCTAAGCTTCTCCACACAAACTCCACATATATATACAGTACAGCCCCTCCTCCTGATGTCCCGCCTTCCACTCCCCATAGGATGGAACTTTCCCTCCAAACCCATGACAGACAGGTAACATCAGTGCTGTATGTAACAGAGATGGCTGGACAGTGTCTGCGAAGCAACCAACATGAACCTGACACAACTCCGGGAGGCAGTAGAAGACAGGAGGGCCTGGCGTGCTCTGGTCCATGGGGTCACAAAGAGTCGGACACGACTAAACGACTAAACACACACACAGAGGAGGCAATTCTGTAAACTCCAGACGGTAACCTGAGTTTATAATGCTTAAGACCCAGGAGTCTTGTGTTATGATCTTCCAGTTGTGAAGGTAAGGATACAGGCGGGTGGAGTGGTCGGTGAGTGAAATGATTTTGGGTGAGTCAAAGATATTGCTTTGATTTCTTGCCAGGTGTCTTGTATGATTGTCGTTTTGAAGCAGATTGAGGCTTGAAGGCAGTAGCCGATGAAGAAGGCTGGGAAGACCATTGGTGACTTTGAGAGGTAAAAGAACGGTAAGTGTTGGTAGGTAGTTGCTGATAAGGTTGATTTGAATACTTAGAACGCCATTGAAATTTAGTCGGTCTAGGATGTTGTTGGATCGAGTAAGACTTCGCTGTCTTTTTACTTTTATGTAGGTTTTCAAGATTTTCATCAGTTTTCTGATTGAAAAGTCCAGAGGCATCGAAAGGTAGGTTCTCTACCCTTGTCTTGATGTCTTCCATAATGTTGGCCAAACGCAACCAAGCATGCCTTCTGAGTGTTATAAGGGAAGCAAGATTTTTAGCATTAGCATCTGCAATGTGAAGAGATGCCAAGCGTATATGCTTGGACACAGTCAGGGCCTCAGCGTGCGTATTAAGACAAAGCTGTCTGATATCATCTGGAGCCACCTGTAATGCAGGTAGGATTCTGATCCAAATCTGTTTCTGATAGGTTGCCATTGCCACTAGGTAGTTGACTGCTCTCAAAACAAATGTGGTCATAGAATATATCCGGCGAGCCAAGACCTCGAGTTTCCTCCCTTCTTTGTTAGAAGGGGTGGCATGGCCCTTAGCTGGAGTCTTAGAAGCACTAGACTCAACTACTAAAGAATTTGGTGCAGGATGCTTTAAGAGGAAGGAGGTGTCAGAACCATGTATACGGTACATGTTCTCAGTCCTTCTTGACATGGAGGTCGAATTAGCTGGATGCTCCCAGTATTCCTTGATTAAATCCAACAATTCAGAAACATAGGAGAGCCTGACTGGGTGAGATCTCTCTGAGTTGATATCTCCAAAGATCAAGTCATCTTCCCGTGGAGGTGACTGTTCAGTCTCTAGTTTTAGAATTTTAGCCATGCGTGACACCATCTGAGTGTAGGAAGAGAAATTTTCAGATGGAGAGGAGGGATGTATATCCCCAGCATCAGAACCCAGAGGTTCCTCTGGTAGAGGGGTGTCAAGAGATGCTTCAGAGGATTCGTCTTCCTCATGTTCAGAAGAGCACTCAAGAACAGGTTGTTCTTCGTCAGAATGAGAGAGGATACGAGGTCGTTGTCCTCTGCCAGGTACAACACCTATTTGCTTAGGTGGAGACAAGACCGATGTAGTGCCTTGGTTAGAACCATTAATAGCTGGTACAGGGTTGTCTATAGTCTTCGATGTCGAAGGTTTGTTGGGTTCGATGTCGAGCGGTCTTCAGTGTTGACCATGTCGCGGTGGGGAGAGAGAAGAAGAGGAAGAAGAATATGTGTAGCGAGCCCTCTTCTTTCATCTCCTGCGATCTCTCGACGTTGAGGAAGATTCTGTAGAGTAATCTCTCCTATGGCATCGATGATGCGACCCCTTGTGTTGCACGCTATAGTCAGAATCAGAATCAGATGAGTCCCTTCGACGTCGATGTTTCTTATGTTTCTCAGCATTGGAGTCATATCCATGCTGACGCTTGTGTCGATGCCAACGCTTTTTAGATGGAGGTTCATCGTCGTCTCGATCTCCTACAGGACGTCGAGGGGAAGTAACCTCAGTAAGCTTCTCAGGTCTCCCTTGAGGTGGAGGGGGAGACTTGGAAGGAAGTGATCCCGAAACTGAAGAAGGGGATCGAGATGCCGGCCCTGCCAAAACCGGGTTCGAAGGGGCATTTGCTAAGCCAGCAACCACTTGACCGAGCTGGCTAGCAGTAGGCAACCTCTCGGTGTCGACAGGAGGTCCTTGTCGAGGTGGAAGAGAGGCGCCGAGATCCAACGTGGAGTCTCGGTCTCGAGAGGAGTCTTCCAATATTGGAGAAGGTAGAGAGGCGGAAACAGGAGGAACGGCCAAAGTCAGTTCCTTTGCCTTAGCCTTAGGCTTCGTTGGTGCCTTTTTCTGCTTGGGTTCCGACGATGTCGAAGGAGCCGAAGAAATTGATTGAGGCTTCTTAGATGCAGCCTTTTTCTTGGATTTCTCCTTAGCTGGTTGAGGAGGTGGTGAAGAAACTAGTTTAACCTCAGAACGAACTGAGGAAACAGATTCCATGTCTGAAGGCTGTGAAGCTGACAGGGTTTGGCTCCACAGAAAATATTTCAAATGCTGTTGGCGAGCCTTCAAAGTGGCTTTTGTAAACTCCTTGCAGTGTTTACAATGACTGGTAGAATGAGTCTCTCCTAAACAAAAAACACAAAGAGAGTGTCCGTCTTGGAAAGGTAGTTTCCTTGAACACGAAGAGCAGCGGCTAAATGGCCCTCTTTTAGGTGACATAAGCCAAACAGCGTGGGAAAAAGGGTAAATAGGCTGTAATTGAAAGAGTCCGGGAGGCGCGTGGAATAGGCCACAATAAAGAGTAATTAAGGGCAATTGAGGTACTTGCAGAATCGCCAGAGGCAAGAGAGTAGTCAGACGGTCCGCGATCAGGGCAACGGTGATCAGAGAAATGAAAATATCAAATCCAAGTCCGAAATGTGAAGAAAAATGGACGATTTTGAAGAGCTCTGAGCGAGAGGTTCCAACTCCGTGGGCGGAAAAATGGAACTGGGGCTTTAGCGGGCAGAGCGTGCGCTATAAAGGGCAACCTAAACTTTGTTACTTTTCCCCTATAGCTCTGGAAGATTCCGAGGACCAGCGCAGGCGCTGTTTAACCCACTGGTGTGGATTCATAGAGACCACCTTGAAGAACCAAGCCCTGTGAGGAAATATTGAAAGGATTGGGTATGTTTAGCCTTGAGAAAAGAAGACAGAGGGGTGATATAATGATAACACAGTTCAAATATTTGAAAGCCTTTCATACAGAGGAGGGGCAGGATCTGTTCTCAATCATTCCAGAGCACAAGACACATAACAATGAGCTCAAGTTACAGGAAACTAGATTTCATTTTTGCCTTTCTAACTGTTTGAGCAGTAAGACAGTGGAATTTATCACCTCAAGAGGTGGGGAGTGCTCCAACACTGGCGGCACTAAAGAGACCGCTAGACAACCACCTGGTACATATAATTAGATTTGTATTCTTGCACTGAGCATGGGGTTGGACTTTATGGCCTCATAGGCCCCTTCCAACTTATCTATTCTATGATTATGTAGTATCATTCTAATGTCTGAGGCAATGGAATTGATCCATGAAAGCTCACATTAAAATATAGCAGGAAAAATCAAGAAAAGGCTGCATGGTTTTGGAAACAATACAAATGCAGGAGCAGGTGAAATCTTTAATCAACCATTAATATAAAAAAAACAGTGAGCTTAAGATGATAAACTATCTTCTTCAAGGTTGTGCATCAAGTTCTTGTGGATGTTCTAAACTTATGGGCTGTTATTAATGTCTGAAATTCACATGGTTAGCTTCTTAAATAGAAATCGCTGCAGTATGCATGTGTATTTTAAACTAGCAGCTTAGAATGTATGGCCCATCTCTCGAAACAGAGGGCAGTCACAGGCCATCTGGGCCCCCCTCTTTCTACCTTTTTGAAACTCAAGAGTTTCTCTTTAGCTGGGGAAGGAAAGACTGCCTAGTGGCATGGCCTGCCTCTTAACAGAGTTGGGATTAGGAATTTGGTTAAACCACCAGGAACAGTAAATTTAAGCCAAATTAAAGCCAAATAAATAGTTTTACCTCGTGGATATTTCCTTTAGCATGCAGTCAAATAACAATATCACCTGCTTCTGCATTAAAATGTAGCAGTTAGTCTGTAATGTGTAACAATATTTTTCCCAATTTTTTTGTTTTCCTTTTTGTTTGGCAAACCAGACAAAAAATAAAAATCAGAATTAAAAGATCACAGATTTATAATTACGTACAACAAAGCAATCAGCAAAGATTAGCAACCAAATATATGTGGAACTTGCCTTCCCCCCCCCCCCCCCAAGTTTTACAAAAATAAAATCAACTGTCTCCTCCATGGACCACAACACAGGAGCCATTGGTTTCTCATTTGCTACTTAAAGGCTGCTACCACAGGTTTGGCTTCCTTTTAATTATTTTTTAACTTTCCTCACGATGTACCATTATCTTCAACTTTATTAACATCAATATTCTTGTTTCTCGTGGTTCTGTTTTCCAGTCACAAAAGTAGGTTTCACTAAGGAATGAAGACCATTCCTATTAACAGCTGGATTTTATACTTTCAAAAATGGGGAATTTAACATTGTTTATTTCTTCTTTCACAATAGTCTGAGTAGGGATGGGAATTATTATTTTAAGACAATAGCTGATTATTTTTTCTGGTTGTATACATACTGGCTGAGAACTGATTTCCTTCTGTTTTGATAAGTCTTCCTGTGAAAGTCTGTCCTGTCCTTTGTCATATTAATTTTACATTTGTGTGCTTGTCATGTTTGGAAAGACTATAACAGTAAACATCGCAGGCAGTTTATTGCATCTAAACAAAAAAAAAAAGCAATTTGGGCATAGGTAAATGAACCAATTTGGTTCCTCAAAAAAAAAGTTAATAGGCAGCAAAATGTTTTTAAAGCATTTGAAAGGAAAAATATGTGTAACACAGAATCATAACATTAATGTTGGCCTATAGTGCCTGAAGTGGATTTTGTGATACCCTATAACTAGACTTCATGCCTCTGAATTTCATAAATTTATGTCATCTCATGCAAGGTTTTTCTTTCATGGGGCAATCTTTCTCAAATGAAAAAATAATGAGAAATGCATGAATAAAGAAGCAGATGATCAAGTGGGGGCCAGGTATATGAAAATCTGTTTGGTGGAAGAATGTAAGGTACATTATAATTATTGTGTTTACAGAGTCAAAGGTAGGGATGAATACTTTAGCTGGAGACCATTGTGTCAGCATTTGAAATTCTGAGTTTTTAAGTTGTTAAAAGGATTATGAAGAAGGTAGGAAAGGAAATTCTTTGAAAACAAAACTGTGCAACTTGGATTTCATTATTTTAAAATCAATACAATGTTTCCAGCCTCCCTGGGAACAGGTAATTGAAATGATACTTCTGAGTTGAAAAATTTCATTGTTCGCCAGCTTTCAGGTGAAAGTAAAAATGATGATGGAAGGATGGAATGAGATGAGGGGAACTGTAGATATTCAAAATAAGAATGGCAGTTGTAAAGTTGTAACTCATTACTATAATGTTATTTTTTAGCGACTTACAGTTCTAGAGACCCCTGTTTTATATATGTGGTATTTGTCTTTTATTGTATTTAGGATTTATTTTAGTTTGTTTCTCTCTGGATGTAAATCTCCAAGAGTAGTTTTTATCACTAATTGATGCAGATGGATGGACAGATGGACTCTTAAGCTCTGCAAAACATGTCACAACAATTCTACTTATCATGTCCGTTAGCCAAATATGTGTGTGCAGACCCCTGAAGTCACAAAAATATAGTCCGCTGGAGATTGCTTCTCCAGAGGCACCGATTGGCGCTGAGGGGGACTTCTGGAGAGCTTCCAGGGCTTCTCCGCCACCATGGGATACATCTTGGAGGTCATCCACCGCCGGCCTTCACAGGGATAGCTGGGTAGACCGGGCCTACCAGGGGAAGCCCTCCCCTGGCAGACCCGGTGTATCCTGGGAAAGCTGGTGGCAGTGGACCACCTCCAAGAGTCCTCCCATGGCGGCGAAGCCCTCAGAGGGTTTCAGCAGTGGCGACGGTGGCAGCCGGGGACCCCTATGAGGCACCCAGCAGCAGCGGAGAAGCACTTGGAGGGCTTTGGCAGCAGCGATGGCATCAGCCCTGGACCCCCGTGGGGCCCCCGGTAGCGGCGGAGAAGCCCTCGGAGGGCTTCAGCAGCGGCGATGGCGGCAGCTAGCGACCCCTTCGGACCATTAAGGTGCTGCTTTTTGCATTTATTATTATTTTTTGGTGGGGGGTGTGTGTTTTTTTCTTCAGCCAGTTATGGATTAATGGGTTTTCAATGCATTCCTATGGGAAATGGACCCTTGACCTACAGACTTTTTGACCTGCTGCCACCGTTCCAATACAGATTAATTCCGCAAGTCGAGGGGCCACCCTCAAATGGCCAGTTCTAGTAATGCATGTGAATTTTCCTTTTACCGATACAACACACACACACACACACACACACACACACAGAGCGTTCACTATTATCTGCTGTTTTCAGTATCCATGGAGGGCTTGGAACCGATCCCCAACGGATATGGGGGCCCTACTGTAGTTTGTTTAGGTCCCTCATTGGTGCCATGTAAAAATAACTCTCTTCATTGCTAAGAGTCAAACTTCCAGGAAATTCTTCTACTCTGTGTAGGCTGCTGTCCTGGAATATGACAGTGCATATGTACAAGGAAAATGTGCAGGTGTCTTGTAGGAGGACTTCACTCAGGTGCACACTTTTGGCAGATTAATGTGGTAAAATTACATCCAAATATTAAAATGGAATGTTGATACACAGAAAGCATTTCCCTTGCATGTTGCCAGTTATGGACTGTGGGCAAAATTCTTCCCCAGCTTCATCAGCAAGGTGACAAGTGCAGCAATACAAGGGCAGTATGTGACTGCTGCACTAGCACCTGGCCTTGGATTCTAAAATACAGGATCCAAGAGAGGATCAGAATTTCTGCCTAAGTCTAACCAAACCAGCACAACCAACTGACACCAAGTGGTGGGGCTGGGACTATACAGTGGTGCCTCGCATAACGAGCACGCCGTTTAACGACGAATTCACATAGCGATCTAATTTTTTAGCTCGCTAATGCGATCGCATTGCGATGTTCTGTACAGGCAAAACATCGCATTGCGATGATCGGTAAGCGTTTCATTTATCTTCGCATTGCGATGTTTTTTAAACAGCTGATTGGCAGTTCCAAAATGGCCGCCGCAAGTGTTTTCACGCCCTGCCGCTTACCAAGGGCGCGAAAATGGCGGCGCTATGGAGGAACATTGCTGAACAGTGAGTTTTGGAGCCATAGGAAAAGCTATGGCTTTTAATGTTCCGTTTAGCGATGTTTTTGCATAGCGACGATTAATCCGGAACGGATTAACATCGCTATGCGGGGCACCACTGTAGTCAGGAGATATCTCCTTCGATTGCTAACTGCATCATATAATTAGTATAGAAACATGTAACTGAGATAATAATGTATAAATACAGTATATTAATATTTAAAACCCATTTTAGCAAAGCTTTTTTCCCCTCAGGCTATATTCTCACATGATTCTCAAGACTCAGGCTGTATTCTCACATGACTCTCAGGACATGCAGATACACGTAGGAAGAACTGAGCACCTCTTCCCTCTTTTGAGTCCTGCGGCCAAAACCCATTTATTATTATTTTACAATGTCATAAAAATAATAAAATATATATTTTTCAAAAACAGAATATAATAATTTTGAGTTTAATTATCTTTAGAAGTACACCAGAAAGAAATAAAAATCATCTACACGTCTTATTTTCCTGCTGAGACCAAAAATGAACTTTCAGAATTACAAACATTTGGAATGTGGTTCTCCCCCCATGGCAAAAATGCTAACTCTGGATGTAAACCAAATTCCAGCACTAGTGGACTACGTTTTGCACAAAAACTCTTCTGCAAGTTTTTCATAAAGTGCCAACATGTGAAAAATGAATTAAAATTTTGAACAACGGAAAAACTTTTTTGAGTTTTTTTTAAAATTTTCACCTTCAAGAACTAAGAGAGCTATGATTTACAACCCTACTTCTGTCTCATGGCCCAAAACTCTGCTTGTGGGAATCTGCGGGTTCTCTATGGTGCTGAATAAGAATATCAGTGCTAACACATATTTTTGGTCTGTTCTCTTTGGTTTTTCCGATGTTACAGGACACATACATGTACATGATAGAAGAGATTCAAGCTCCTCATAGAACAGTCACTCAAATAAGAGTCTAAAGGAGCATGGGCTAGGTAGCTCTTTGAGAGGCTCCCTCTATAGAGGCTAATAGGCTGTGAGATTACCCATCGCTGGGACAGATGACTTCATGAATATGATCTGCTTTGCTGCATAAGGGTTCACTCCTTCAATATATGCTCTGCATGAGTGTGTTGACACAACAGTGATCTGCAACTGGACTGTAGCAGCAATGCTTTTACAAATGCTAATGAAGTGCCTGATGGTGTTACTGTATTACTGCCATTTCAAAGTAATCCTTCTGAAGTTATTGCTGGGAGTGCAGAATTCCCAGTACATTAAAAGAAAAAATTCCGGAAAAAAGCTATTTTCACATATATTACCAGAAACTGCCACTGGAGGTAGTCACAGACCATGATATGAATACTTGTTAGCTAAGAATATACAGTGGACCCTCGACTTGCAGATGGCTCCACTGTCGGATGGCGGACTTTTCAACTTAGACTTCTCCGGCCGCAAAATTTCACTTTGACTTGCAGCCAGAAAACAGTCCTACGGACCGGAGGGGGAACGCGGGGAAAGCGCCAAATTCAAATTTGGTGCTTTCCCCGCCTCCCATTTCCGGTCCGTAGGCTGCCCATTGTGCCTCCGGATGCCTTCCAGGGCTTCTCCGCTGCCATTGGGGGCATCTCGGAGGTCCCCCCCCCCGGTCAATCGTGTTTCAGAGGCAATGTTAGTAGGTAGTGATAACCAGCATGTCAGGGACCACCAATGTCCTTTATAGCATTTTATAGGTGCCACCTAAGTCTTTAGTTTGTTTAATCATGTATGCCAAGTGATTATGAATTTGCACTAGCAAGTGTTATACATAGGTCTATTCTCAGGGCCGCAGACCACCAAGTAGACTTGTGAGTGACAGCTGAATCTAATATTCATCACTTAAAAGTTTTGCTATACATTGAATACACACAACATACACACACAACAGGGTGTTTTTTTTTCTGGTGCTTTATTGCTCAAGCTTTGGACTTCAGTCTTCATCTTCAGCAATATGCAAAAGAGGAGGCATTACAAGAAAGGTGACAACACTTGCCCATGGGAGCAGCATGCCTGCATTGACATGAACAAGACATGACTAGGCTGTAATAGGAGAAGGGACACACGGCTTTTGTTTGTTCATAAGTCTTCCTTACAATGACTTTTTTTTTGTAGATAAGCTTATTCTTTGACTCTTCTCTTTTTTTGATTAACAGTAAACAGTGAAGAGTGAGATCTGAGACTACACTGTGCAGGAATCTGAGAGGGATGCCAGTGAGAGAAGAACATGGAACTAAGGAGGAAGGGATCCTGACAGAACCCCCAAGATTAACAAACAAGCCCGAACTCATGATTGAATAAATAAAGTCCCTAAGATTACTCAGATCTGTTCTGCCACCAATGTTTCCTACACAGACAGATACAAAGCAGCACCATAGCCCCAGCCTCTTCCCCTTATTTAATCAGATAGAAAAATAAAGGTCTAGTTCACTGGAAATTCTTGAGTTTTACAAAATGGATCAGCATTTCAGCCTCAAGCTTCTACATCAACTTCTGTTTTCTCTTCAACTCCATTCTGTTTGTCGTCTTTCATTTCCGTCTCATCTTTGTGAATTGAATCAGCTTCCTGCTACAAGATACAAGATAAAAACAAGGTGAGAGTAATTCCTGCCTCTGTGAAGCATTTAAGATAGAGATTCTGAGTTGTTGAGAGAGTTGTCTTCTAGCTAAGTGAAACAGGGTTCAAATGAAACAGCTATACAACAATTAACAAAAAGTTTAAACTTTGACATTAAATTTTCCCAGGGTTCAAAAATAGGTGTTACATATCTATAGAGGACTTGAATGTATTATTATTATTATTATTATTATTATTATTATTATTATTATTATTATTATTATTATTATTATTATTATTATTATTATTATTATTTAATTTATATCCCGCCTATCTGGTCGTGTGAGGACCACTCTAGGTGGCTAACAACGCATGATACAATAAATATACATATAAAACAATTTTACATTACCATTACATTACCATTACATGTACTCCAAGGGGCCAAAAAATGGGAAACTGTTAAGCCCTGAGAAATAACACAACACAATGAATTCCATTCATTGTGCTATCTACTACTCTGAAAGAGGAAAAGTGGGTTCTGCCCTTTGGCCAAAACAGAAATAAGATTACCTTTGTTTCCTTGTCTGCAAGCCTCTGAAACATGTTGGCATACATCTTTTTCTCTCTTTCATGCTGCTCACGGATCTTTTGCTGACAGATGATTAGCTGTGTTTTAGCTGCTTTGTTGCTTGGATAGAGCTGTAGCACTTTCTGGAAATCAGCCCTGGCCAGCTCAAAGTCATTGATGGCCAGTCGGGCCTCCCCACGCCGAAAAAGGCCTTTCTCATTATTGTTGTCCAGTTCCAGGGCCTGGTCGTTAAGTGAAACCAGTGGAAAAGAAACACTTAGAAAAATGTTGGTTCTGAGGAAATCAGCAGTTAGAGGCACCCTATCTGGATAGGTCTATCCTGAAACTAGTTGGCGCAGGGACTGTTTTATGGGGCTCAACCAAATTACAGAAAGCTTTTTGGATGTTGCAGCAACAGGTGTTTTTTTTACATCCACTGTGACAGCTGTGATGATGTCACCTGCCTGTCTCTGCTATGGCTGGAGTTTATCTACCTATGGCAGGACAGGAGGTGGGACTTCAGTGGGTGGAGTTAATGTATATATGGGGGGAGTGAATGTGGTGAGGAGAGAATTGAGAGGATTGAGAGAATTAAGAGAATTGAGAATTGGGATGAGATAGGGTTCGGTTAGGAACTTGGTTAGGGTGTTAGGGCCTGTTTATTCATGTTATGAGGTACTGTGCTAGTGTAGGTCTGAAAAAGTGAGTGATTGAGGGGGATACTTTATCACATTGATTGCCTTATTAAGTTTCCACAGTGATTTACTATTAATGTTTTCTCAATAAACAATCCTTTTTATTTTGAAATCCATACCATTGCCTGATGAGTCAGATCAATAAGTGTGGTTGGTGGCAGTGTGTAAAGTGTGAATGAGAGTGACGTGACCATTGTGACGTGAAAGGAGGATGTCACAATAAAATTGGTGTCGAGCGTGTGGGATGCGACTTGTCCAGTAAAGCCTTGGCCAAAGTGACCAGAGCAAGAGGATTTCAGTTAGGGTCACCTGAAGTGTAAAGCGTGGGTAACTCTCTAGAATTTGACTCAAGGGGAGCAAATTTAGTGGAGAGGCGCTTAAGCTTCAGAGTGGAAGAACTGATATATGAGCTCCGTGGTGTCCATTTTGTGAGGGAGAGTGGCCCAAAAGCGAAAGCTGTGGTGACTTGGTCAGAGTGTCCTGAGTTAGGTGAACTCTGAGGGGACAGACCAAGAGCAGCAAAGCTGAGGGATCTCCATGGTAAACAGCACCTGAGAGAGGGTAGAGCTGTGGTGAAATTGGAGTCAGCCAAAGGCAGTAATATAAGATAAAGTATCCTTAGTGGGCAAGAGGCCCAGGGAAAAGGATAGAAGGACACGCCAGGGGAGCGTAGTTACAGTTACAGGCCTAGCCAGATCAGCTGGTGTACACTGCTAATACATATCAGACCTGAGCACAGAAAAGAAAAATAGTATTTTTACACAGAGGCTTGAAAATAGTAAGGAGCCTTTTGTGAAAGTAACATGCCTTTAACGCGCAGTAAAATGGCTGAAAGTGAGCCAAAATCTCCAGAGATGCCTGAAAGTTCTGGAGATAAGTTAAATGGTGAACATATATACAGAATGAAACAAATAGAAATAGAAACGGAGAACTCAAAGGGGAAGGACTCTATTGAGTTTAGCAAATGGGATCAACAAATAGATCCAACCTTGCAGCAGTGCTTTAAGATGGTTAGCAATTGTCCAGTAACCCCTGAGAACCGTGAGAGATATTATTGTGAAGAAGAAGGCCTTTTATGTAGGGAGATCTTAATAAACTCCAAGAAGGAAAAATTGCTTGTAGTTCCTTCTAAATATAGAAAGAAAGTAATGGAAAAAATGTCACACAGACACCCTATCGGGACATTTAGGGATGGCAAAGACTAAGCAGAAAATATCCCAGAAGTACTACTGGCCAAAAATGGGAAAAGAAATAAAAGAATTTTGTCAAAGCTGCACCACTTGCCAAATGAAAATAAATAGTGAGGAAGAATCCAATAGGGATGATGACTAGGATAGGTATATGGAAGAGATGAAAAATATTGACAATATATTTAAGCAAATGGAAAATAGATATATTAAACAACTGAAAGAGAAACAGAGGTCTGGGTTTACTCTATTAAGGCAAGTTTTTAAGGATGCATACGGCATAGATGAGTTTTCTGAGGGAAAAGATTTACAATCCAAAGTGGAAGTGGATGAGGCTTATGAGTGTGAAAGAAAGATAAAGCCACAAACTATTCCGAAACCAAAAGAAGGCACACAGGTTAAGGCACAACTTCAAAACCTGAATTATTCTGAAGAAAACATGAGGGAAACATGGGAAGACTACCCTAAGTATTCCAAAGGGCTAGTTCAGAGCCAGCAGAAAGTGGGCGGCCATTTTGTTGAAAAGCCTTCAGGACAGAGCCAGGCCAAGAGCCAGGTTTTGGAGGGAAAAGAAAAATCAGAAAGATTTGCTGGCAAAAGCTCATGGGGAGAGAAAATTTGCTTCGCTTGTCAGGGGAGGGGACACATTGCTTCCCAGTGTTTTAATACAAAACAAAATAAAGAAATTTCTCCTCAGAAAGTGAATTTAAAAGAGACCAAGTCTGTATATTGCATACAGAACAGTCAGATGACTCCCTCTAGAGGTAGCTCTGTAGCCGTAGAAACGAAAGCAGAGGCAGCTAAGCTCTCTAAAATTGATACATTTAGAGGGGAGCTCTCAAGTTATGATGAAAATATTCCCATTGCTGCTGCATCAGTTCTTATAGGCACTGATCTCTCAAAACATGTCAAGAGTGCCTTTGTGATTACACAATCACTACCAGAACAAAATGAGGCAGCAGGAAAGATTACTGATTCTCAAGAGGAAGATAGAAATCTACCCCAAGCTGAGGCAATTTCTCTGGAAATACCTCAGGAAAATATTTTTGTCCAAGAGCAGCTAACAGATCCTATTTTAAAAGGCTGTTTTGGAAAAGTGGCTGGCAAAGGATTATCCCCTAAACAAGGGTTGCTATACAGAGAAAAACAGATAAATATTTCAAAACGGGAACTTGAGATTAGAAGCCAGTTAATGGTACCAGATAAATATGATTCAATAATTTTGGAAAAGGGACATTCAGTCTTAGTTAATGCACATTTGGGTATAATTGAAACCAACCAGAGAATAACCCAGAAGTTTCATTGGCCTGAAATAGAAAAACAGGTTAGAAATTTCTGTCAGAAAGTTGATATGTGCCAGAAACAGAGTTATAACAGTGACCAGACTGAGGTTAAGATGTGCCCTTTACCAGAAATCTCTACACCTGTTAAAAGTATTGAAGCAGACCTTATAAAAACATCAGTTACTTCCAAACTTATGAAGAGATTGTGGCAGATTTGTGGAGTAAAACAATTAGAGAATTCTCCCTATCATCCGGAAAGTGATGGGTTGGCAGAGAGATTCAATGGAACCCTCATGAGGATGATTAAAGCCTATTTAGCTGAGAACCATAAGAACTGGGGCCAAAACTCACAGTTACTTTTATATGCCTACAGATCAGTCCCACAAGAGAGTACTTGTTTCAGCCCTTTTAAGCTATTATTTGAGAGACATGTGAGGGGTCCGCTTGATCTAATTAAGCAAAATTGGGATCAGATTGTTAAAGAAGGCCCCCAAAATGTGATCACATGTGTAAACTCTGTGGTAAACAGCCTCGAAAGAAATCTAGATTTGGCTGCTGAGAATCTAAAACCACAAAAAGTCAAACAAAAACTGTGGTATGACAAAAAGGCTAGGGAACTTCAGTTTATTCCTGGAGATGAGGTCTTTCTAGTGAGGCCCATCAAGGGGAACAATCTACAACTGAGATGGTACGGTCCATATGGAGTTATTCATGAAATGAGTAACTTCAATGACATTCTTGAGGGAGCTGAACACCTAGACAAAAGGGTTGTTCATGTAAATGCCCTTAACCCTTCTTATAGTGAAGAAAAAAATGTGCTGTTTGAAATGAAAGCAGCTGATAAAAGAGAACATGAGTTACCTTTCTGGAAAGGGAAGGGTCAGCAAAAGTTCATCTCAGAGGAGGTGCAGATCAGCCCTGCTCTATTCATAGAACAGCAGAGTGATCTAACATTGGTTAATAAGTATCAGCCGGTTTTCTCCAGCAAACCTGATGTAGCCAAAGGAGTGTTACAACGAAATGATCCAGAGCTGATGAAAAAAAGGACCAGTGACCTTGTTCCATGGTCCTGACTGCAAGGTGGCTTTTGGAAAGCTAAAAGAAGCATCAACCAACCGCCCTGTGTTGCATGCTCCAGACTTAAATAAAGAATTCATCGTCCACATCGATACTTCGAAGGCCGGGGTAGGAACTGATCTGTACCAGTGTGATGACAACGGAGACCAGCATCCTGTGTCCTACCTGATCCAGATACTTCGAAAGGAAGAAAAGCACGTGTCGACCATCGGAAAAGAGTGTTGGGCCATCGTTTACGCGATCCAGAAAGTGAAGGCCTACGTCTGGAAGAGACATTTCATTTGGTGCATGGACTACTCACCTTTTATATGGCTAAAGACTATGAAGGCCCAGAACTGTGAACTAATGAGGTGGGCTCGCATTTTGCAGGACTATGACTTAGAGGGTAAGGTTGTCAAATGGACAATGAACTGTGTTACTGACGCCTTATCCCGAAGACGACGGATGAGTAAACATCGACTCTTAAAATTTTTTTTAACTAAGTGTAAAAAGTTGCAAATTAATACTGTGACTGTATTATTACCTATGTGTATATTTTTGCAGATGGGTATTTGGAAAGTAAGTATATTTAAGAAGATATGTTCATGCTTAAAAATGTTATGTGGTTATATGGGGGTATGTATTCGTATATTTCATGTGCAGTTGTTTTGGAATGAAAAGCACTTTAGCTTTTCATCGCAAAACAACTTTATAAGGGGGGAGATATGTGATGGCTGTGATGATGTCACCTGCCTGTCTCTGCTATGGCTGGAGTTTATCTACCTATGGCAGGACAGGAGGTGGGACTTCAGTGGGTGGAGTTAATGTATATAAGGGGGGGAGTGAATGCGGTGAGGAGAGAATTGAGAGGATTGAGAGAATTAAGAGAATTGAGAATTGGGAGATGGGAAGATTGGGATGAGATAGGGTTCGGTTAGGAACTTGGTTAGGGTGTTAGGGCCTGTTTATTCATGTTATGAGGTACTGTGCTAGTGTAGGTCTGAAAAAGAGAGTGATTGAGGGGGATACTTTATCACATTGATTGCCTTATTTAGTTTCCACAGTGATTTACTATTATTTATGTTTTCTCAATAAACAATCCTTTTTATTTTGAAATCCATACCATTGCCTGATGAGTCAGATCAATAAGTGTGGTTGGTGGCAGTGTGTAAAGTGTGAATGAGAGTGACGTGACCATTGTGACGTGAAAGGAGGACGTCACATCCACTTATATTTTAATAGTGAAACCTTTGCTTTTACTTGCATATTGGGCCAAGAGGAAGAAAGATGCCACTAAGATTCGTTCTTAGACCCTCCTATTCTGCAGTCCATGTATAAGAAATTCATATGTGTATTCTTAATTTTTTCTGTTCTACCTCCATTCATTTTCTCATTCCACATCGATGAATAGTCAGCCACCGTGTTAGCTCAAGAATCATCTAATCTAGGAAGAGCTTTGCAAATGAATGTGTAGAGTTAAATTTTAGAGTCAGAGGCATGTTCCATCAACTAGGGCAAGGGAAACAATCACAGATAAAATGTATTATTCGGGCAATATATCTTTCCTCTGATCTACAGATAAACATCTTTTTGGTATTTCAAATGCCATTTACCTTGTCGCAATTCTCCAAGACTTGGGAATATTCCTTCAGCTTCAGATGACACATGGCCAGGTTAAGATGGGCAGCAAGCCGCAAGTTTCTGGCCTTTGCCTCCTCCTCATCAGAGAGTCCTGTTTCATGCTCCAGCCACAATACAATCTTCTTATACTGTAAAGTTGCACGTTTATATCTTCCCTCCTGGAAGGCAACAGATTATAGTAGTGTTTCAAAATCAAATGGGTGAAAAGGCAAAATTCCCTACCCTTGAGATGCCCAGGGCCAAAGTTGTAATTTTCAAGAAAAGAAGATAACTGCACATGAACCTGTTCCAAGCTATCAACTCCATCACCCACACCAGAAATATGAAAATATAGAAATAGTTTCTTAAACTACAACAAATCAATTAATCTCAAACATTTTTAACTTGGTGTGATAACAGATTAATAAAAATAATACACTGTTAAGTCAAATCTGCCTAATATATAAATAACATACCACTGTGTCGTGCAATAAGTCAACAAAAGGTTCATAAAAATCACTGTTCTGTTTTGTCACACAACTATGTATACAAGGGATACAACTGCCCTTGCATCTCTGGGCAATTTTTGGTTCAGTCTATTTGACAAATATGAAAAAACTTCTACTCTTTCAAGGCTTTCAAGAGTATAAAATCAGCTATTGGCAGAGGTGCTCAGGGTGTTTGGGCTCAAAAACACCCTGGATGCATGTGGCCCACAGGCTGCGCTTTGCCCACCTTTGTAATAAATCAATCTTATGAGGTAATCTCAGTCTGGAAACTGAAAATCTGTCCTTATTGTTGAAGAACTGGACAGAGAAAGCTTACATCTCCCACAGCTTCAATGCCTCTCTTCCTCCATTGTTTATATGTGCTAACTTCAGACTGTTTGCCTTATCACACCTGTTCTTTTTAAACTACCATGTCAAAGGATGGCACTACATAATTAAGAGCAACTCTCAATGGCTCCTATTGTCTAGGTAGTTATTCTAATGTTTGCAACACTTTCATGTTCTTTCTGCTGCATGATGGATCCCTTCCTCCCTCCAAATCTAGAGTGGTCTCCTGTAATTGTTTTCCTTTGAAATCCAAGAAGTTTCTTCTTTTTGATACAAAGTATTATCTGTGTACAGCAGGACCATGCCTTCCCTCTTAATATCAGAGAGTTTTAACCCCTTACGTGTGGGCATACAGTGGGGTCTCGATTTACGAACTTAATCCGTATTGGAAGGTGGTTCTTAGGTCAAAAAGTTCTTAGGTTGAATCTGCATTTCCCATAGGAATGCATTGAAAACCATTTAATCTGTATCTGCTCTTTTCCGTCCATAGAAACTAATGGGAAGCTGCTATTCCGCCTTCTGCCACTAGAGGGGGATATTTTTTTCTTTTTTCCCCCTCAGGTTCAGGAAACGAGGAGGAAGGCATGGAACAGTTTGCAAAGCACTTTAGAAATCTTTTTTTTCAACCAAGCCAATTTTAAATCATCTTTTAAAGCATGTTGTGCTGATTTTTTCAGCACAAAGACACACAGGCAGGCTTTTTAGGTGCTGAGCAAGCCTCCCAAAGCCTCTTCAGAGCCAGCACATCAGCTGATAGGCGGGGAGAGGAGGGTGCAGGAGGGGGGGGAAATCACAAAATGGCTGCCAGGCTCCCTTCTGGGTGTCGGCTTTTAGCTGTTTCCTGCTCTTTTTCCTGCTGTTTGGGGGCTATCAAGGCCTGGTAAGTGACTTTCTTTTATTTATTTTTAAGTTTCTGACCCTTTTCCCCCTCCAGAAGCCTCTAAAGGGAGGGAGGGGGCACTTTTTTCCTGTACGTAACTCGAGGGAAGTTTGTATGTCGAGTCCTTATTTCCCCTATAGGGCGGGTTCGTAAGTTGAATTGTTCGCAAGTAGGGTCGTTCGTAAGTCGAGACCCCACTGTATAGTTATTTCCTTCAATATTTAAAATATTTACAAATGTTCTGTGCTATCGCTTACCTGCTCATACACCTGATCACAAAAGCTCAAGTACCACAAGCACAATCTAATATGCCAAAATGTTCACAATAGTACAGTGAAGTATATATTGAAGATGCTGCATGGCACATTTAGTTTGATTTCCTGGTTTTGCAAGATCCTAGTAAAACCATGCACCTAAAAGCCAGCTCCAATGATTTAGAGCACTTGTTCTCCAGTACAGAAGGAAATTAAGCCAAGGGATCCGTATTCTAGCTTCAGCAGAACATAACAAGAGTACAGTACACCCAACCAAGCACATGCTCCACTACAAAAACCTGCCAGAGGAAAATATAAAATTCTATACTGTATTATACTTACTTTGAAATACTGGGTACCCTTTTCCTTTGCAATAGAACCTTGCTCCAGCTTCTCTTCAGTGTTCATTTCCCAGGACTCCTTAGCCTGTGAAAACATAGATAAACTAATTAACAGGAAAGCCCACAGATGAATGGCATGGTACTGTATGGCATCTCTTAATTATATATACCCTGTACATCTAATATCAAGAGCGAAAAGGCCCTAATTAATATGGAAGGATTTGGAACAATCCATTTGGATAACTTAGAATGACTTACCATAAAGACGACAACTGGCAGTGAAAAGAAGAGATTTGTTTTATTTATTTATTCATTTATTTAATTATAGTCCTCCTTTCTTCCAATAAAGGAACACAAGGCAATGTACAACAATTTCAAAAATTCAACTGAAACCTTATCATTACAATAGAAATAAACCAAAAGAATGATAAAAACATAATTTAAAAGGTAACTTTAAAAAATGTTGACTAAAATATACTGAACACCCTTCTAAAAATACAATTTTGCAAGGACATTTAGAGGTTAAACACCAATTTGGGAAGGGAGGGAGGAGAACTGTATGTTTAAAAGACAACCTTTCTTATTTTCAAAGAAGTAGCCTTATTAGGCTGTGTAAGGATGAAACCAAAAAAAAAGGGGGGGGGGGGGAGAAGAAAAATAGCAAAAGAAAAGGAAAATAGGAGGGACAGACACACATAAATTTGTGGCACCTTAAAGATTAACTGCTATGCTTTAATGTGAGCTTTCATGGCCTGAGAAAGTGGAGTTGATCACAAAAGCTTACATTCAAATACAGCAGTCATTTGCTTCTTTTTTCCTCATATGCTTTAGTACTGTCAACATTTTATTCCCTTCTATTTTCTCTTTATTGTTGAAGAGTGGCCAGTCAATCAGTTGTATCAGGTTGGGTCTAAACATGGATGGGTGACTATATTTGGGCATTATCTGCTATAGGTTACCTACAATGGTAGTAGTTGTTATATCCTGTCAATACATCTTTGACTTATGGTGATCCTACAAGAGTGACAGCTACCTACAAAGATTAAGAAAGAGAATGAAACCTACCTTGCATAAGGTGGAACCTGCTATGTCAAGTTGATCCTAAAAGGTTGCAGATTCCATTTTGGAAGATACTTTAAAAAAGAAAGCCAAGTCTCAACAACTGGCCGTTATGACTTTTAGGACTCTTCCATTTCTTCTGCCCAACCCCATCTAGAGCGCTGCAATGCCCAGCCTACTGAAGAGTCTTGGATTCAAAATCTAGTCTGTTTCTTAAACTTTAGTAGCCTGACCAACCTTGTTATCCTCTCTTGTTTTCAGACCGAGGACAAATATTACACAGCCTTTTTCTTATCTGTTGAACATGGTCTATTTCAATAAGGTTAATTATTCTGTAATTTTGGGCATACTTTAACATATTACAATTACTGCTACAAGAGTTAATATATGTATTTTCAATGAAACAAGAGTATACATTTGAAAACACGTATATTGTCAGTATCACTTAAATACCATAATTTTATTTCTGTAAAGCATAAAATATCTACCCCATGACAGATCCCAAATTTTTATCAAGCATCTTCCATCGATTCTATCTTTTCTCTTGCTAATTGGTACGCAGGAAACCCTGACTTTAGAATCTGATTACTTATCACAAAGAAGAAATCAGGTATCACTGCACAGTAAAGAAAGGCAGATTCTCTTCAGAACAATGCTTAAACACTTATCAGAGTTTAAAAATAAAATATTTTAAAGGCACTTAAATACCATATTCCTTGCATATATTTATATTTTAAATGCATTGAAATACTGGGTTCTCTCCTGATTCAGATGCTACTGAGAAATAAAGCTATGGTTGACTAGGTCAACCATAATGGCACCAGACTAGGTCTGACAATGACTCCCTGCAACAGGGCAAGGGGTTAATTTTCAATGTATATATCCTTTATCAAGAAAATAAAATGGAGATAGATGGGACTATGTGTGAACCAAACTGATCTGATTATTCTTAACTTCGTCACTTAATTTCACATTCTGCCACTATACTACTATTTTCCAATGAGGAACAAGCAACACTTTTAATCAACAGGTAACCATCAAGTTAAAGTCTATTGCAACTTCACTTCAATTATTTCCTCTTCCACACATATGCAATGACCTGATAAAAACAAACCCTCTGCCAATCCCCTTTTCACCAGAAGAAAAACTTTCTTTACATACCTTTTCAAAACTTTTGAGTTTGACTTCATACCGTAGTTCTGCATCTGGAGGGATCTGAAACTTCGGTTTCCCAGCACTTCCAAAGCCATAGCTAAATGAGAAATGTGAAACTTCAAAGTCAGCCTTTTCTTTTGTCTTTGAAAGATTTCTAACTTTGAATGTTCATGTAGTGAGGAATTATTACTTACTACCCCATCCCAAAAGCAGAGGTGTTAATATCAAAAGGGTCATTATCCCTTCATTGTCACAAAACATAACATGTCAAAAACATAATCATCAGCTGGCACATTACTTCCAAGACTTTGCAAAGAATCTCAGTGAGGTATGAAAGGGTGGGAGAATCCTAAGAATACATCCAATTCCTAAAATGAAGTCTATGACAAGAATGCGCTCTGCCCATTCACTCAAAGGTGTGGCAGGACCACGTTATGGGAAAGAATATACTTTACCTGGGTTTGAGATAGATCACAGACTCTTCTGTCTTCTCCATTTTTTGCAGTGCTTTGTCTAGGCCTGGAGGAAGGTCATAGTTTTCTCCCTCTCCTACTTC
The DNA here is from genome assembly GCF_051106095.1 of Pogona vitticeps. Lineage (NCBI taxonomy): Eukaryota > Metazoa > Chordata > Lepidosauria > Squamata > Agamidae > Pogona > Pogona vitticeps. Next base: position 96,304,586 of record NC_135787.1, on the reverse strand, counting down.
AAACCGCAGCTCTCGTTTGTCAAATACTCTGTTTTCATGCCAACCCTCTATCTCAACTGGTACAAAACAAAGGGGAACATATATAGATGGAATTATTGAGGAGGTATACAATGAACTACTCATAACACTCTTAAATATCTTCAGAACAAAAAATCATAATCATCTAGCATTCTGAAAGTGCAGCTAGGGATGAAACACACTTACCATTAGGCTAATAATACTCTAAACAAAAGTTACAAAACAATTAGTTTTTTAGCAGTAGTTCCCAAGGTTAGGTAACCCAGGTGTTCTTGGACTGCACCTCCCAGAAACCCCAGCCAGACAGCTATTGGTGAAGGCTTCTGGGAACTGCAGTCCAAGAACACAAGTTGTCCCAGGTTGGGAGCCACTGTTCTAGGACAACACACAACACTGTGAGTGATGCTTCAAAGTTACATAGACCACTGGCAATTATTTTTTTATTTCTAAAGTCTTCCTTTACCTATCCTGAGGCTCTCAAAGGCTTCCGCCAGACAAACAGAGCCCTAGAACCTCAGAAGCTGAAGCAGGGGGATAAGAAGCTTCAAATCCATTTAAATTAATTATTTCCCAGATCTGCCTCCAGTTTACAATGGCATAACTGCATCAACAGGATTTTGCCCAATAAGTGACAGAGAGAAAAGAGAATTAGAATTAGAGGAATGTTACTGCAGACATTAAGACAAATTTTTAAAAACCTTTAAATACACTAGAACCAAGAAACTAACTAGGACAACAGTTGGACAAAAGAGTTAAAAACATTTTAAAGGAGGATAAAGGGGAGAGTAGCTGAATAAATTATCTGCATCTGTTGTCACTATGGATGGCATAAAGAACAATAAGTTAACTGACATTTTCAGGAAGGCACTCTGAAAACTGAGATAAACAGTGGTGACATGGAAACAGATTCAAGACATTAGCTAAAAAAAGAATATAAATATAAACTCCTCTTATCTTCTAACAAAAATTTCACCATGTCTCTAAGATTGCCGTGTGTTCCACAGAAGTGGAAAGCACCTCTTTTCCTCAAGGGATCTATGGAGATGTTGGAAATTACAGGCACATTCATTTAACTTCCTTCCAGATAAATGTATGAAAAACAATAATACAGTAAAAATAAAATTATCAAGCATACAGAAGGGCAAGTACTACTGAAAATCAACCAAAATGGTTTATGCAAAACTAAATCCGATCTCATTAACCATTAGGAGTTGCTCAAAACTGTCAGCAAGCATGCTGGCAGTGGGTGATCTCCTAAGTACTGTTAGGTTCAGATTATTAAACTCCTTTCCCTGCCCCTTGTAGTAACAGTGGATAGAATTTCGTTTCCCTTCTTGCCCCCCACCCCAGCGTTTCTGTATAACATCTGAAATCTAGGTCTGGAGCATTTCCCAGCTCTGATTCCAAAGAAACACAGGATGCTTCAGAGGGAAAGGGGAATCTCTCAAAAACATAACAAAGTGGAAGGCGTGTGCTTAGTACTGCCCTAAAATCCCTTTACCAAAGTGTCCTTAGCAAACTCAGTGGTCATACAATAATAGATCTTCATCAATTAATAACTGGTTAAAGAACAAAGAAGCAGAGACTACATCAAAATGGGAGAATGTGAAAAGGTTGTTCTGGGTTTTTCGGGCTCTTTGGCCGTGTTCTGAAGGTTATTCTTCCTGACATTTCGCCAGTCTCTGTGGCCGACATCTTCAGTGGACAGCAACCTGTACTCTGGTTGCTGTCCTCTGAAGATGCCGGCCACAGAGACTGGTGAAACGTCAGGAAGAACAACCTTCAGAATACGGCCAAAGAGCCTGAAAAACCCAGAACAACCATTAGATGCCGGCCGTGAAAGCCTTCGTGAATATAATGTGAAAAGGATCCAGTAATTTTGAAATGTGTTCATAAATGAACTGAAATTAGAAATAGGTACTGGGAGTTTGTGGGTGAAACCAAATTATTCAGAGTGAGAGAAAAAAGAGGGGCATAAAGAGCTCACAGTACGTTCCAAAATTAATACAGTATTAATAAGGGTAAAGTGATGGATAACAAAGCAGGAAATCTTGAGTTCATTATACACAAACACTGACGATATTTGAACTCCCACTAGGAAAGAGATCCTGTGGATTTCTTTGTTATGTGACTTCCAAAATGTCCTATCATTAAAAGCACTGCTCAGTTGTTGCAAATTCAACACTGTTGGCTTTCTTTATTGAGTTAATCATTCTCATATTTGGTTTTCTTTTTTTCCTGTTGCCCTCAACCTTTCCTAGCATTAGTGTGTTTTCCAGCTGGTCTTCTCTTCTCATAATGTGTCCAAAGTACAATACCTTCAGTTTAGTCATAGTATCATCATCATCATCATCATCATCATCATCATCATCATTATTATTATTAGTAGTAGTAGTAGTAGTAGCAGTAGCAGCAGCAGCAACAGCAGCAGCAGGAGTAATCGTCGTCTCATCTAAAATTGCAGTTTGAAGTAACCAATTATTTTTCCCCCTGCCACCTTTCTTTACTGTGCAATTAGATAGGCACGAATCACCAAAGCAGTGGTCCGTGGTGTTTGTTTTTTTTTTTTTTTTTTTTTTGCCAAGCAGGTGTTCAGCACTTCCCATCTCCATCTCCTCTGGTGGGTGTCCACTCAGAGACAGAGCTCTAGCTTCCCTGCCCCGACTCCTCCAGGTGCTACCTCTGAGCAAGTGCCTGTTGGAGAAGGCAGGGCTGGGAAGTGACTAACACCAGTTCAGTTAAAAAACGAACCAGCATAAACAAATCATACCCATCAGGCATGTAACCAGGTACACAATGGAGACACACCACAGCACTTTGTCAAAATACCTGGATTAGTCATGGCAAGTTACACAAACCTTAAGCAAACACCAATAGGATTCTGTCCAGCACACAGTTAAACTACCGAATTTGTTATTCCAAGATGTGAAGATGGCCATCAGATCAGGTGGCTTTTAATGAGGATTAAGACAAAATCAGGGAGGATGGTATTACCAAATACTACTAGTTCTGAATCAAAGGCAGTGTGCTCCTGAATATGAGTCAATGAGAAAACCCCTGTAAGAAACAGTGTTTGGCTTCATCCTCTACTTGCTGGCTGCAGTGGGAAACAGGATGATGGATTAGACAGGCCTTTCATCTGATCCAACCGGGCTCTTCTTATGTTTTTTACATTCTTAAGGGAAACAGGTGCTTTCTCCAGGAGGAGCTGTGGTCAGTGAATACAGATCCCTGAACTGCATCCAGAAATCAAGAGTTGGATCAGCACTATTCACCAAGGTTCAGATTCAAAAATATCTCAATCTAATATTGTCCAACTACAAACACTCACTCTCCACTAGGGCTCCCTCATTGGGTTTGGAGTAGCCTTCTCCTTTTTTACGGATTCTTCGGATTATTCCCCCATCTTCTTCATCTGTGAGATCCTTCCCCTTGAACTCAAACAGTTCTATCTAAAGAAAAGAAGAGAACAATGGAAACGGAGCTGTAATCTTTTTACAAAACTGTGGTAAACCCCTTGAAGGCTGACCTAGTCCCAAAACAGGAGGGAGAGCATAATTAACAGAAGTGTGACTTTGCAAGCCAAATCATATTAGCAGCTTAGAACATCACAGCTGAAAGCTTTTATAAGGTGCATATAGAATTCAGAGCAACATGGTAACTCTGCTATGGAGAGATGTTTTATAAACAGTCTAAAATGTTTTCAGTGCTACATGGTTTATTAAACTAAGATGCTGACTGCTAAAAATTCATAAACTCATGTATAGTTTAATTTCTGCTTAAAGCAAAACACTCAGACATTACTGTAATTTAGTAGCATATGGCTGATACTTTTGATGACCTGAGGAAACAAAATACACTTAAAAGGAACAAGTTTATTGGATACAATATTTCAAGGATTGTAACACATGAATGAACACTTATTGCAAACAACATTTTCGAGCCTTTCAGTCCCACAAAACTTTATTATTTTTGCTGCAATGAACTAATATGACTGTGCACCTTGGAGTTTTTAAATACCTGATGCGTCTCAAGTCAAAAGGAAACCAAAGAGGGAAAGGAAGATTACAGGAGACTACTTCCCGTCAAAACTTCTAATCTCAGTGAAGACAGGGTAGGCACAGCAATTTTGCTGCCGGTTGGAAAGAACCACTTTCTTTTCCTTTTTAAGAACAAAAGTTCTATTCTTTTATAATGTACCCCTTTGTTTTTGTTTTTGTGTTAATACATACCAGAAATGTAGACTAATCAAATCTCTTTTTTTATGAAGACATTTCAAAATCCGTTATTAACTTTATCTCTTGTTCAAACTTTAAATGCATCTGTTGGACACCAAGAGCATATCAGTGTTGTAAAAAAGTATGCAAAGGATTAAATAAATGTTATTTACCAGCAACAACTCCCGCTGTACAGAAACAAAAAGTGCTTTGTATCATTTCTGCCTATTTCCTTCATCTCTGAAACCAGCAATGGGCATCATTCATCCTGAAGGCCACACGTAGTCCTAGCACCCCTGACCTCCCCAAAAGAGACTTATTTTGATGGGCCTCAACATCTCTGTGCTCTCCAAATCCTTGTTCTAGGGAGAAAATGTATTTCTGGTCACTAGGTGGCACAAATGAACTTTTTCAGTTAACACATTTTAGTTAAACCATTTAAAGAGTTACTGTACATAACTATTTTAAGCTAGAAAAATAATAATAATTAATTAAAAAACAGTTGTAACCATCACAGTATATAGCCTTGCTTTAAGTTTTTCAAATGTGCAAATCAGCTCATTTGGATCTATCCTCTTGGGAGTGCAGCTATCAGGCTGTTGGCAGATTGGCAAAATGGCCTTGGCCTGTGGAAATCACCCATTCCTGTCTTGTGCTATCAGTCAGCAAACAATTTTTGCTACAAATTGGATACCATGTTCCTAGGATTCAACCACTGGACTTCTTTAGACTGAAGGGGTGGCTAAAGGGGCTGTGGCTAGAAGACGATAAACGACTTCACAACACAGTTACTGTAGGAACTGGATTTGTTGAGACTGGATCAAGACAGCAAACAACTTCTAGGGCCTCTTTGGGAGAGAAAACATAATACCTAGGAATTAAATAAAGAAAAGGGAGGTTATTCCATTTGTACAGATGTAAGATCCTGTAGATCTGATCCAGGAAGCCACTGATTTTCCCTTCATGGTCTGTAAAAGAAATATGCACATTCTGTAGTCTCAGAATCCAGTTCTTTCTTGACAAGTCACATTTCTGCACAAAATGGCTCATCACCTTTAGAGACTATATACTGGTGGTGTGATTTAGTAACATAATTTTCTTTACCCTTCCTTCTTTCATCACACTTCAGTTAAATCTGATACAGCTGACAAGTTGCACAGAAATTTATTTTGGAGGCAGACTTATGTTTTGTCAATTGTTCTTCTCTCATAGTCTTAAGTCTGAAGGGCTATAACTGTACAGTACCTATCCTGGCCTAAGGAGTAGCTGAACAAATAATGTACATAATCCCAATCTTCTATAACTTCAAAACCATTTAAACATTGTTCTTCTCACACCTGTATCAATGGGTGACCACACTAAGATACATCTCTGCCTCACATATTATATACCAGGGCTTCTGAAACATCTTGAATGCAGTCCTCCATCAAGAACAGACTACTGTATGTTAGAACCCCACTTCCCAAGCCCCATAGCAGTCATTTCTCCAGCGGGCAGGTTCACTCATAGCTACAAATCAGAGTGCCGAAAGAGCCATGGACTGGAGCACTACGGCAATAAAGCCATTAGAAGATGACAAGAAGAAACAAACTCACTCTTAAAATCAAGCCACCACAGGAGGCAGAAAGGACAAGAAATACTCAGTGCATCAAAAGCTACCTGATATTCATTCCATTTGTGCCATATTCCTGCACCTTCAGTAGTCTAAACCACAATGGTGGTGCAAAGCTAAACAACTGCTGCAAGCAGAAAAGTTTTTTTTCTCTTGACCTGCCATTCCTTCTATGCCATCTGCATTCACTTTCTGGGAATGGAAGCAAGGCCAGGTCACAAAGGAAGAGTACAGATAACAAAATAATTGCAAGGATAGTATTAGGAAGGCAAAGGCTGAGAACAAGCTGAAGTTAGGAACAAATGTTAAAAGCAACAAACCAGTCTTCAGGTACAAGCACAGCAAAAGACGGAGAAAAGAAACAGTGATTCAGCTATTAGCTGGGAATGGAAAAAAGGTAATAGATGGCAAAGAAAAGGCAGAGATGCTCAATTCTGACTTTAGCTTGGCTTTCTCACAAAAGAGAGTATATGTCCCTCTTGGCAAATGTGGAGGGGACAGGACTGCAGTGTGAGAAAGACAAGACAAATTGTCAAGGAATACCTTCTCACTTTGAATGAATTCAAATCTCCAGGGCTGGATAAGCTGCATCCAAGAGTACTGAAGGACCTGCCTGAAGAAGTCCCAGAACCACTGTCTATCCTTTTCTTTAAATCATGGAGGATGGGTGAAGTGGCAGATGACTGAAGGACAGCTAATATTGTCTCTATATACAAAAAGGGGGAAAGGAGGAATCTGGGAACTACAGACCAGACAGCCTGTTATCAAGCTCAGAGAAAATTCTGGAACAGATTATAAAGCGGTTACTCTGAAAGCAATTTGAGAACAATGCAGTAATAATTAAAATTTAAGACAAATCTGTCGGCATACATCCACCCAACCACCCCAATTAGCGGCGCAGTCACTACTCAGGGCAGCAAATACATCAGAATAATACAAACAACCTCAATAACAGCCACATAATTGATAAATGTGAGATGTAATAACAAAACATAACTACCGTATTTGCCGGCGTACAAGACGACTTTTTGGGGCCAAAAAACATGCCTCCAAGTGGGGGGGGGTCATCTTGTACGCCGGGTGCACTGAATGACGCGGGGCCACGCTGGCCGGGGAGGAAGGCAGGCGGGAAGGCAGGCGGGAAGGCAGGCAGTCGGTTTGGATGGAGGGAAGTACAGCCTGCCATGCCTGAGCGGCCAGAAGCCACCGCCGGGCTGCCTGCCGCCCCACTGAGCCAGCCATGCGCTCGCTCGCCTGCCACCCGCCCGTTTTCCTTTTCCTCTCTTCCTCCTCCTCCTCCTGTCGCCGCCCACTCAGCCTCTTCCGCTCTTCCTCGCTCTCTTGCTGCCATGCCTGAGCCGCCGCGGGGCTGCCCGCCGCCCCACCCCGCTGAGCCAGCCGCGCGCTCGCCCGCCCACCACCTGCCCGTTTCCCCTCTTCCTCCTCCTCCTGTTGGGGGGGGGGTCGTCTTATACGGCCGGTTGCCTTGTGCACCAGCAAATACAGTTGATAAAAAATTAAAAATACTAAATATATTAAAGTTGGCTAAAACAGGGCAAATACATAAACAAGAAGGGGCTAATCATACCTCCAGTGGTAGCAAGTTCCAAAGTGACGGAGCAACCACTAAGAAGGCACAATTTCAAGTGACAGATTTTCAGGCCTCCCTCGTGGTCACTATCCACAACATCCCAGTGTATGAGGTACAGGTGGGATGAGTAGACGTTTCGAGGGAGAGGCGTTCAGACAGGTAGCAAGGCCCTAAACCATTAAAGGCTTTATATGTTAACATAAGCACTCTGAACTTGGCCCAGAAGCATGTGGGCAGGCCGTGTAAACATGTCACAATAGGTGAAAGATGATCAAATTATGATGCTCCAGAAACCAGCCTGGCCACTGCGTTCTGCACTTGCTGCAGCTTTTGAACTGCCTTCAAAGGCAGTTCAATGCAGTGTTTTGCAACAGTCTATTCTCAAAATTACATGCGCATGGACCAGTGTTGTTAGGGACTTCCCCTCAAGATAGATAGTGGGAATGTTGTAGATGTAATCAATCTTAACTTCAGTAAAGCCTTAGACAAAGTGCCCCATAATATTTTTATTAACAAGCTAGCTAAGTGTGGGCTGGATAGAACAACTGTCATGTGGATACAGTTGGTTACAGAATTGTACTCAGAAAGTGTTTATCAATGACTCCTTCTCAAAATGGGAGGAGGTAGCAAGTAGGGTACCCACTAGGCTCAGTCCTGGGCCCAGTGCTCTTCAACATTTTTATTAACGACCTTGAGTGCAGGGAATACTTGCAGATGATATAAAAACGATGGTATAGCTAACACCTTGGAAGAAAGAAACAAAATTCAAGAAGGTCTTGATAGGCTTGGCTTGAGCACTGGACTGTAAACAACAGAATGAAATTTAACAGGGATATGTGCAAAGTTCAACACCTAGAGAGAGAAAAAAAATAGTTATAAGATGGGGGATACTTGGCTCAGCAATACTATGTGTGAGAAGCATTTTGGCATTCTTATAAGTGGCGCCTCGACTTACGAACGTCCCTACTTACGACCATTTCGAGTTACGATCAGCTCTGGCCGCAAAATATTGCTTCAACTTGTGACCGAAGCTTCAAGTCCCCACCGGAAAAAAGGCAGGGAAAAAGGTGGGGAATTCAAAGTGCTAACCATTGGTGGCGAAGAGGCTGCTTCTTTGTAGCTCTTTCGTCCCAATGGTTAGATAGTGTGCATTTGTAGGGAGGTTTTGTACTGCCTGGTTTCTGCTTCTGAGTGAGGATGTACATTTGGAGGGAGGCTTTGGACTGCCTGGCTTCGGCTTCTGAGTGGGTACATACAAGATTTTTTTGTAGCATGGATTTGGGCTGGGGGAGGTTATGTTTCTGTGCAGTGATTTGTGTGTGTGTGTGTTGTTGTTGTTGTTGTTGTTTTCCGGCCCCAGTGCATTCCAATGGGGCTTGAGGGTTGTTTTGGATATTTTTTCCTTCAGTCCCAGCGTATTCCAATGGGGCTTGCAATGTTGTTTTGGTGATTTTTTCGGCTGGAAGGGATTAACAGGGTTTCAATGCATTCCTATGGGAAATGGTGCTTTGACTTATGACCAATTCGAGTTACGTTCCATCTTCTAGAACCGATTAAGTTCGTAAATCGAGGCATCACTGTAGATGAATGTGAGCCAATAGTGCAATGTGTTTACAAAAAAAGGCAAAAAGCAAATAGCATTTTAGGCTGCATTGACAGAAGTAGTTACTCAGCATTTGGCACTGGGTACTCATCTTGAATACTGCGTTAAGTACTAGACACTATACTTCAAGAAGGATGATGATGAAGTGGAACAAATTCAGAGGAAGGCAACAAGGATGATCAGGGAACTGGAAACCAAACCCTATGAGGAAAGACAACTGGGCATGTTTAGCGTTGAGAAAAGAAAACGGAGGGAAGAAATGATAATGCCCTTCAAATACTTGAAAGGTAGTCATGGAGAGGAGAGGCAGGGTCTGTTCTCAATCATCCCAGAGTGCAGGACATGTAATAATGGGCTGAAGTTATAGGAAGCCAGATTTTGCCTGAATATCAAGAAAAACATCTTCATTGTAAGGGGGCGGACTCAATAGGCTTATAGGTCTCTATTATTCTATGATTCTTCTATTTGAATCTTATGCCCAGTTTGAGACTGCTGCTCTACACCAAATCTTATGAAGCTAAATTTATATAGGGAGTGGTCCAACTGGGCAAGGCTGCTGGGGCAAGGAAATACTGTTTTGTGGAAGGAGAGCGAATGAGGAATGGAAAAACAAAACATGGGTAAATGAAATAAGAGGCACCATGACAAAGAAAAGATGTCTGAGCAAAAGAAGAAAACATAGCTTGACTGGAAGGAGAAACACTAGAACTCGGGCAGGTAAATTGTGAAGGAATTACTTCTCAGCACTTAAGATCACAAGCACAGAAGAAAGTGTCCCAGAATAGAACACTGTCAGAAGCTGTTGTCCAAGGCCAACTGAAGCTCAGAATAAGCCACAATGGCACTGACTTCCCATTGGGAATATAAATTGCTCAGGTGATGGAAAACAGAATAGATGCAGCATGGTAAAGGATCGTCCATTTTATTGCCTTGTTGACCACTACTTAATGGAGGGCATGAATGTTTATATTCCATAAGCTCATCCTATTAACCAAATCCATTGACATATGTTTATTTCCTAACATTAATGCTTCCTTTAAAATGCAAGCAAGCAAGCAAGCAAACAAACAAACAAACAAAAAACCTCTTGAGAACAAATATTTTAGCTGTGTATTGAAGAACAACAAAACCTACAGTTAGGGTTTATACACCCTCTCAAAGAAAGAAATTTTAGAAATCCCAGAATAAAATCATACACCCTCCTCTTTCTCTCATTTCCTGGGAAAAGGGAGCCAGAAGACAACAAATGAGTCACTGCATCAACTTTTATGGAAAAGATATAAAGTTAATGATATTTTGAAATGATTCCACTTTTACTTTAAAAAAGAGATTTGATTAGATTTCTGGAATGTATTGTCAGCATAAAAACTGCATATGCACAGTGTTAATCTGAGTATTTATTTCAAAATACACTGTAACTACTTTCAGGCAGCTGCAGTTAGTGTGAGCAATTTCTCCCTCTGTTTCATTGATGTCTAAAATTATGTTTATATGAATTTTCTGCAAATGACAAAAGCAGTTTCAGAATCTCCTTTCTTTCTTTCAATGTCTGCAAAGACAGATTGAAAACAGTGATGTCTCTGAGGCAAGAGTGATCAGAAGCCTCCATAATTTCAGGCAAAAGGATCCACTCATTGTTATTACAGGTTTCCATTTGTAACGCTGATTATTTAACTCTCTTCTATGCAAATCATGTCCTGCTTTCACCAGACAAGCATCATACTATCCGCATGCACACTTTTCAAATGCAAAAGTTCCCAGAGTCAGCCGGTTTAGCACACTCTTTAGCTTCAACTAAATACAAACACTATCAAATAGATTTACAGTGGTGCCCCGCTTAACAATTACTCTGTTTAACAATGAAACTGCTTCATGATGTGTGTTTTGCAATCGCTATTGCGATCGCAAAATGATGATTGAATTGTTGTTTTTTCGTTTCACGATGATCGGTTCCCTGCTTTGTGATCCGATTTTTCGCTTTATGACAATCAGAAGACAGCTGATTGTCAGGTTTCAAAATGGCCGCCCGCTGTGCTTAGGACGGATTCCTCGCATTACAGGCACCAGAAAATGGCTGCCCTATGGAGGATCTTTGCTGGACGCTGAGGTATTTTGCCCATTGGAATGCATTGAGCGGTTTTCAATGCGTTTCAATGGGCTTTTTATTTTCGCTTGACGATTTCGCTCTACAGCGATTTCGCTGGAACGGATTAACGTCAAGCGAGGCACCACAGTACTTGTGCTGTAAATGTAAGAATATTATCTTCAACTTACCTCAAAAATTAGTGTGGCATTGGGAGGTATCTTTGGGGGGCTGCCAGCAGAGCCATAGGCGTATTCTGGTTTGCAGGTAATTTGACAAACCTCTCCAATTTTCATCGTTCCTACAGCAATGTCCCATGCTTTGATAACTTCACCTAAACATAAAGAGGGAGAATGTGTCCTAATTAGTTACATGTGCTTATGTTGTCATCAGTATGAATTTTTCAGTACTACTTTATTCATATGTTCTTTCAATACAATACAGAAAAATGCTGGAGGTTTAAGCCCAAACTGTGCCACACGTTTTAACACCTAGGACATCTTACCCCAGACCTGCCTCAATCTAACCAGGGGTCCTTTTCAAAGAAGCAAAACAACAACATAAAAATAACTTCACTAGACTCACTCCTAAATGGGAATTTTGAGGATTTTCTGGACTCCCACATCCAAAATTCTGCAGGCAGAATTCTGGGAGTGGGAGCCTAAAAACAATAGGTTTTGGAGTAGCTGTCTCTACCTCCATGGTACTCCCCCTTCACACATTTTTGGGCTCGTCTGAATAACAATGGACCTGTTCTAGAGCCCCCTGGGAGTCACAATGCAATCTGGGATTTGCAACAGTTCATGAAAGCAATAAGGCTCTTTAGAAGGCGCTACCTTTGGAACTACTCCTCCCATGAACCCTTGCACATCCCACGTAGCACTGCAATCTCCCAGCATGTCCCAGGGCAGTTCAGATCCCACTCCCCGCAGAACTGAACAGCACATAGATGAGAGATCCATGGAGACAGGAAGAGCTGCTCTGAAATCTGCTTTTTTTGGGTTCCCACTCCCAAAATTCTGTCTGGGGGATTCTGGGAGACTTCTGGGAGTGTGAGTACAATAATTCAGGAAGTCTCATTCCTACTCACTCCTTTGAAATAACAGAACAATTAAATACCAACATGTATTTATAAGAAATATTTCACAGAACAGAAATTATTAAGCTCAGATGTGTTTTTACAGTTATATAAACAATAACAGAACACTGGTTTCAAAGTGAAACCCTGGTACTGAAAAACTATGCAGGGTTTTCTACATGTGAGGTGAAGAAAAGGACTGAGGATGAATATGGCATCCACTACATCCTCATCACCTTTTATCAGCAGAAAGTAACAGTGTGAGCCTTTTCTATCTACAGAAACTCTCTGAAGTAAGAATGTAGTTAATATAGTCTCTTTCAGTGCCAGAAGACAGCTGAAATCTGTGCAAAGAGGACAACATGCACATGGCTAATATTCAACTTTCCTGCATACCATTTGGAGAAGCCCTTTAATGACAGGGGGTGAATGTGACAGCAAATTCCCAGCTTCACACAAGATGCTTTTAATCTTATACGGTTCTTGTCATGTTAAAGGTTTTAAGTGAACTTGGCTATGGGAAAGGTGGCTGTAAAGAAATTATGAGGCACAAAAAAACAGATGTGAAGGTGAAATCGAACCATACAATTACAGTACTTGTTCACTTATTCTGTCTACCCTCCTTTTGTGTACTCACAACCAACAGAAACAATCCCCAGTCAATTTTGGATGAGTGACCCCTAAGCTCTCCTCCCTGTGATGATCCATTCCTTAAATATCTCTTTCCTTGAAAGCTCTATTGGGGTCACCATTGGTCACTTCTGACTTGATGGCACAGAACACTCACAAAGTTTTTTATTTTTAACCAGTTCCACTCCCCCAGTGAGTTTCCATGGCCAAGTGGGGATGTTCTCCAGCATCCTGTTCTCCAGCACCCTAGTCTGCTGCTCTGTCCACTACACTACACTGGGAATAAGAGCTTTAAATAATTGTAAAACAGCAACACATGAAAAAAAAAAGAACAATGGGGGAAGTCCAGACACAAGACAACAAGACCAAAAAGATAATTCATGGCTGAGTTAGTTTATCTAAAAACATACCCTGAGATATAGATTGCACTCTTTATTTGGCAGCCCACAGATCATACTCATGTGCATACAGTGGTGCCTCGCATAACGTTTTTAATTGGTTCCAAAAAAAAAAACCTTATGCGAAAAAAACTTTATGCGAAACACCATTTCCCATAGGAATGCATTGGAAATCGGTTAATCCGTTCCAATAGGCACGGATTGGCGTCCTTAAGCGAAAAAACCCATAGGAAACATTGTTAAACGATACAATGTTTCCTCCATTGGAATGTATTGAAGCCGACTCAATACATTTCAATGGCTTTGCGAAGTCAATTTTTGCAAATTTAAGTGTGTCATAAAAGGGTAAAAAATGGTTTTAAATGATTGGATTAGCTTCTGCACCCTCTAAAACGGATGCAAAAGTTAATTTGGCTTTGATCTGACTTTTCGTTAATTTATGGTGAATTTCCCCCCCCAAAACTTTTGACAGCTGTCAAAATCTGACAGCTCCATTGTTTCCTATGGGGGAGAAAAAAATTCACAAAAAATTAACGAAAAGTCAGATCAACGCCAAATTAAGTATGCACACATTTTAGAAGGTGCACTAACGATTCCAAGCATTTAAAACCGTTTTTCAACATGTTAAGACACTTTTGTAATTGAAAAAATGAACATCGTTAAGTGAAGCAGGGGACCTAAAACCAAAAACTTTAAGCGAAGCATGGTCCCAAAATCGCTATGTGAAAATCGCCCATAGGGAAAAACGTTATACGAAGCACAATCTGACTCTGAAAAAATAAACGTTAAGCGAAAAAAAACATTAAACGAAGCAAACGTTATGCGAGGCACCACTGTATTTGTAATCTCCCAGTATTAGCTACTGCCTCACTAACCACTTCAGCTAAGGGTTCAGAAACCGGGGTTACTTCATGGATGTATTATTCCTGGATTACTTGTTTAGTCCTAATAATATTCAGAGTATAAAAATCTAGACTGGGGACTGTACACACTATTGCTGGGCAAATGAGTAATGAGAATTGTATAATCTCTGAGTAGAATTTGGATGCTGAAATCTGATGGAAAGTGCATTGGATTGGGTGCAAATTTTGCTAAAAATAAAGTGCACAGGATAAAATCCTATTTGAAAACACATGCATGTAAGGGTAATAACGCAAGTCTTTTCTTTCCCTGTGTTTGTCCTGGCCATTGTGTAACTGGGCAAGCAGGGAAGGACTGGACAACATGATAGACAGCCCACAAAACATGTTCCATCACTTGCACAACTTTTCTTGCACAATCACTTCTATCAGCAGAACTCTAGTTCTGTAGTCAAAGCACAAAATATTAATGGCAATACACAAATACATGCATGAGAACACAAATATGTCTATCTTCAAGGAAAAAATGGAACTATTAGGAACTAGGTAAAGGTAAAGGTCCCCCTTGACATTTAGTCCAGTCGTGTCCGACTCTAGGGCGCGATGCTCATCCCCGCCTCCAAGCAGTAGAGCCGGCGTTTGTCCGTAGACAGTTTCCGTGGTCACGTGGTCAGTGCAACTAGACACAGAACGCCGTTACCTTTCCACTGTGGTGGTACCTATTTATCTACTCACATTTACATGCTTTCGAACTGCTAGGTTGGCAGTAGCTGGGACAAGCGACAGGAGCTCACTTCGTGGCGTGGATTCAATCTTACGACTGCTGGTCTTCCAACCTTGCAGCACAGAGGCTTCTGCAGTTTAACCCGCAGTGCCACATAAAATAATTCAAGCTCAATATAAGAGTTGTTAAGGGCAATGAAAGGACACGGGGACTCACTTTCCACTGACCCTGAAAGTATGTTTTCAATCTTTGCTTATCTTTATGTCAGATAAACTGTATCAAGAAATAATATTATTCTTTTTAATAACTCATATGCATAAGACCATGTTAAAAGAACATGAAGTCTGTCTTTCTAAACCATCAAGGAGTTTGAGACTATGGAGGCTATTAAAATCATTATGCACAACATGATGAAATGGCTTTCTATAGGAATTTGATATGATTTGGGCTTCTTGTCAATTGTTTTTGATGAATCTCTCTGAAAAGATTTAAACAAATGCACATGGCAAAAAGCATGAATAGTACCAGTTTGTACAAAACTGGTATCTAAACCTAGTTAGAATACTAGTTACAGGAATTCTATTATGCATTCTCTCTCCTTAATCAAACGGGTAGGATGTTTACTACATAATGCAACAATTTAATCAAATGATATATAATTATCTTATGACTGACCAAAATATATTTATTCCAGAGAGAATTGCTATATGCAACATTGACTATTTCACTAAAAGTAATGTCCATCAGTGCAAAAAGAGATTTATTAAGCATTCTATCTTTTTTGTTCCTATTTTCTGTGTAAAAATATCATTAAAGTTTTATTACGTGTTTATGTGCATCATGCAAATTATCCATATTGATCATGCTACTTTATTGTATTTCTATCAAGCAGAAATACAGTGAAATAGATCAGTCTTAACAAAATTTAGCAACTGCATTTGTGAAAACTATTCTTGATTCTGCTCAAGTATACAGTAGCTGGACAGCACAAAACAACAATTAAACTCTGTTTCTATGATGAGAATAAATTTTTATGAAAATGTGTGACACAAAGAGCATCAGTACTACAAGTGAAGAAAGGAACCATTGTTAAGTATAGAGTATACAACGCATTGTTTTCAGAGATACTATTAACAGACATGCTATTGCGTACCAAGCACAGAATACAATACCTTTCCCAAAGTCAAATGAGAATTTGTCCTTTCTGTCCCGGCTTGAGTCAAACTTTGTGCCATCTAGAAGCCACCCAGTATAATGAACAGTCACTTTATCACCTATCATGGGACATTCTGTCCCTGTCCCTTCTTTCTTGATAATCTGTAGGAGGAAACAAAGCAATATTTAGTGGAACAATATTTATCTGAATATTCCAAGAGGCAAAACTAGATGTATTAGAAAGAGAA
Organism: Pogona vitticeps; assembly: GCF_051106095.1. NCBI lineage: Eukaryota > Metazoa > Chordata > Lepidosauria > Squamata > Agamidae > Pogona > Pogona vitticeps. The sequence continues at coordinate 96,288,369 of NC_135787.1, read as the reverse complement.
ATTAATTTTCACAGCTTCCCATCAAAACGTCACTCAATAACTATCACCAGTTTGCGCTCTGCAGTTCTTGGATGTAAAAGACACTGCAAAAGTGCAAAGTACCTTGGCAGAATTTTTCTACATTATTATACCTGTCACAGTCTTCCCAGCCATGCCCTGTCTTGGGATCAAATCACCATAAACCCAAGGCCGGTATGACTGTGAGAGTTTGCTCTGGATTCCCTTACTCTCTGTAACACTGACACCATTCCTTTCAGGGGAAAAAGAGAGGTTACTTACCTATAACCATGGTTCTTCGAGCGGTCCTCTGTGAATCCAGAGGATTGGAATATTCTAGAGCTTGGAATATTCTAGAGCTTAAAACATGTGATTAATAGTACAATGCCCCATGGTGTGCATGCTCTGCCCGTCTGTAATACCTCAGTTCCGAATGTCCGCCGCTAACAAGGCTCTGACTGTAAAAAGATTCAAGAACCAACTGACAGACAACGGGGAGGATGGGCGGGATGTGTGGATTCACAGAGGACCACTCGAAGAACCATTGTTACAGGTAAGTAACCTCTCTTTCTTCTTCGTGGCCTCTGTGAATGCACACAAATGGGTGACTAGCAAGCTCACTTACTGGAAGGCGGGCCGTCACGCCAATAACGAAGTCAGCATAGCCCTTCCAAAACTTGCTTCCTTGTTGGACCTGGGGTCCAGACAGTAGTGTGTCACAAAGGTGGACGGTGTGGACCAGGTAGCTGCTCGGCAAATGTCTGAAATGTCAACACCACACAATGCCAGTCTCTGCTGCTTCACCAATGTCATTGCCTCTTGGTGGGCATTGAGGACTGTAGCTCGAGTTTCTTCAGGGGCAGTTTGGAGAATGGGCAGAACCTTGCTCCACAACTGCCTCTGATACGCCCCCATTGCTGCCTGATAATTTGATACCCGCAAAATGAATGAGGCTAGAGAATAGTCTACAACCTAAAATGTCCACTTTCTGACCTTCCCTATTAGTAGAAGTAACCTTGGAACGGTTCCCAGCCCGAAATTGTTGGATTGAACGATTATGGAATTGGGTGCAGGATGCTTGATGAGGAAAGCAGTGTCATTTCCGTGTGTTCTGTAATGGTTTTCTATGCATCTAGGAATTTACAAAGATGTAAATGGCTGACTCCACGATTCCTTAATGAGATCCAGCATTGCTGGAATGAATGCTAGGCTTAATGGGGTAAGTCATGCTCCGAAATTGATGACACAGAAGAGCCCCTCACAAGAGAAAGAGGAGGAGGTGGTGATAAACAGTTCTCAATGCCTGGGCGGGGGCTCAAAGAGATGCCACTGGAGTGCCCGCTTTAGGCTGATGATAGGCCTGTGAAAGAGCCGGTTGATGAGCAGGTGGAGTGTGGGAACTGCTGTATTGAGAGACAGAGGAGGTTGGTACCAAAGTAGTGTGGGACCTCTTTGCTGTATGGATTACTTGCTGAAGAATGTCCTTGTGCAAGGAGTGACGTTTAGCAGTCAGCTTCGAAGACTGAGGCTCGAACTGATAACAAGTTCGATGCCAACGTCAAGGGGGAGAGGGCAACCGGCAGGAAGAAGACGCGTAGTTGTACTGCACTCTCTTGGTCCTCACATCGTCTCTGGTATCATAATAAGGGTCAAGGCCGAAATCATCATCCCAGTACTGACTCTGCTCCCCCTATGATCGACCTTCACATAAAAAGACTGCTTGTACTCAGAATAAACTCAGTGCCGGGAAGGGTGAGGAAGAGTCACAACCTCTCAATGCTGAGGGTATTGTCAAGCTGGAGAGGTGTGCCAATGTTTGGTCACTCGCTTCCTTGGAGGAGACTGTTGTGGCGATACCTCTGCATTTGACAGACAAACTACTGTTGCCCGTCCGATACACATAGGGCTCTAATGGGCCGAGGTTGGGCTGGAGAAAACATCAGCCTCAACATGGCCATGGCTCGGAGACTGATTCAGTGTTGAAACCAAAGCCTGAGCCTGTGGAGGTGGCATGGAGCTGATCCCCTCTGAAAGGGAGTCCGGATCTGGTAGGTCTTGAGATGATTCCTCAAGCATGGGCGATGGTAGTGAAGTTGGCACTGGAGGAACCTCTCGCAGTGGACAGATTTTGAGGAATGCTCATCATTCTTCTGTTTACTGACTATCTTCTTTTTCTTATGGCCCTCTCCAGATGGTAGCGTATTTTTCGCTCCATAAGACGCACCTCTCCATAAGACGCACCAAATTTTTAGGAGAAGAAAACAGGAAAAAATCTGTTTTCTTCTCCTAAAAATTGGTGAGCCTTATGGAGAGGTCCGTCTTATGGAACACAACCTAGGACCCTTTGGAGGCTCACCCAGACCCCCTGAAGGCCAGAGGGGGCAAAATCACCACCTTCTGGGGCTCTTTTGAGGTTTGGAAAGCTTTAGAAGAGCCCCAGAAGGTGGCAATTTCGCCCCCTCTAGCCTGGTGGGGGGGCAGGGTGAGCCTCCAAAGGGTCCTAGAGTGTGTTCCAGGACCCTTTAGAGACTCACCCTGCCCCCCCGAGGGTCAGAGGGGGCAAAATCACCACCTTCTGGGCTCTTTTAAGGCTTGGGAAGCTTCAAAAGAGCCCCAGAAGGTGGCGATTTTGCCCCCCTGGCCCCGTGGGGGGGTGGGGGTAGCGTGGCAAGGGTCCGAGGGGGCCTTCCAGACCCTTGCCACGCTACCACCCCACGGGGCCAGCATGGGCGAAATAGCAACCTTCCAGGACCTTTTGAGAAGCTTTCCAGCCTCTCAAAAGGTCCTGGGAGCTGGAGATTTCGCCAGGGCTGGCCCCGTGGGGGGGGGGGACAGCCTGGCAAGGGTCCTGGGAGGCTCCCTTGGACCCTTGCCACGCTCCCTCCCACCCCCCCACGGGGCCATGGGGGGTAAAATCGCCAGCTTCTGGGAGTGTTTGGAGGCACCCCAAGCCTCCAAACACTCCCAGAACCTGGCGATTTCGCCAGGGCTGGCCCCGTGGGGAGGTGGGGGCAGCCTGGCAAGGGTCCTGGGAGGCTCCCTTGGACCCTTGCCACGCTACCCCCACCACCCCCCACGGGGCCAGGGGGGGTAAAATCGCCAGCTTCTCGGAGTGTTTTGAGGCTCCCCAAGCCTCCAAACACTCCCAGAACCTGGCGATTTCGCTAGGGCTGGCCCCGTGGGGAGGTGGGGGCAGCCTGGCAAGGGTCCTGGGAGGCTCCCTTGGACCCTTGCCATGCTACCCCCCCCACGGGGCCAGGGGGGTAAAATCGCCAGGTTCTCGGAGTGTTTGGAGGCTCCCCAAGCCTCCAAACACTCCCAGAACCTGGCGATTTCGCCAGGGCTGGCCCCGTAGGGAGGTGGGGGCAGCCTGGCAAGGGTCCTGGGAGGCTCCCTTGGACCCTTGCCACGCTACCCCCACCCCCCACGGGGCCAGGGGGGTAAAATCGCCAGCTTCTCGGAGTGTTTTGAGGCTTGGGAAGCCTCAAAACACTCCCAGAAACTGGCGATTTTGCCGGTGGGAGGAGCGTCGCAAGGGTCTGAGTGAGCTTCCAGGACCCTTGCAACGTTCCCCCCACCAGGAAGCTGGCGATTTCGCCTGTGCTGGCCCCGTGGGGGGGGTGCGGGAGCATCGCAAGGGTCCTGGAAGGCTCCCTCGGACCCTTGCGACGCTCCCCCCCACAGGGCCAGTGGGGGCGAAGTCACCACCTTCGCACCATAAGACGCACAGACTTTCTACCCCCCTTTTGGAGGGGGAAAACGTGCGTCTTATGGTGCAAAAAATACGGTAATTTCAACATTGACAACGATGCCGAAACCTTCTTTGATGTTGATGCTGAATACTTCTGCTTAGAAGACTTGGAAGATGACCTTGCGGATGAGGTAGCTGGAACCGAAGGTACCTCAGACTCGGGACGAGGAGTAGGAGGTGGCACTGGGGCTGACTCCATGGTTGTCCAGTTTGACGGAGGAAGCTATTTTTCCCCAAAGGTACGATTTTAGGCCTCTGTAAGCAAAGTTTAAGGGCCAGTTTCGTCAATTTCTTGCACTTTTGATAAGAGTGAGTCTGGTGCCTCTCCCCCAAGCAAAAAAAGCAGTGGTCGTGGCCATCTGTAAAGGGGATTTTGTTGGTGCACAAAGTACACCTCTTGAATGGGCCTGAGGAGGCCATAACATTCTCAGAATTGCGTGAGAGGTAGGTAGGGGAAAGGGAAGGCAGACTCATGGGGAAACATTGATGATTGTCCTATATCCAAGTCGAAAGGAGAGAATCCGAATAATAACAACCACAATCACGTCCGTAACCCAAAAACATTAACCGGTATTAGTCCGATGTCAAAAACCGAGGGAACGTATAAATCAGAATCCAAAAATCGTAACCGTAGACAGTCCAAGATCAAAACTTTACCATAGAAACAGCGATAATCAGTAAGCCAGACCAGAATCAATACAAGGTAAGGAAGAAAACACAGCACTAGCACAGAAAAGTCCAATCGCAGCAGTGGTAAAAAGGAACAAAGGTATTAAGGGCGGCTGGAGCATGCGCACCACGGGGCAACGTTCTATTAATCACATGTTTTAAACTCTAGAATATTTTGAGGAGTCCTGCGCAGACACAGCCTTAACTCATTCGTGTGCATTCACAGAGGCCGCAAAGAAGAGCCAAAAACATTTCCCAATCTGTAGAATGACTAAGTGGAAGGACTAGATGGTTAATATTACTCCATCTCATTCACCTTTCATACAAGGCTTGAAAGATTCATCAAGTTCATTTTTTTTTAAAAAAGGAAATAAGAGTACAAAAGGATACTGCAAGAAGAGTCAAACAGTTCCAAAATCACACAAATGTGGGTATAGCTTACAACATATGAGGCAGAAACATGCTAAGAAACATACTCTAAGATTAGCTCACTTACAAAAGATCTACTTGAGAGTAGCAGGAAAACTTTTACATGAAAGCAAAGCGTGCTGTTTATATACCACCCCACAGTGCTTCAAGCACTCTCTGGGCAGTTTACAAGTTAATTATGCAGGCTACACATTGCCCCCCCCCAGCAAGCTGGGTACTCATTTTACCAACCTCAGAAGGACAGAAGGCTGAGTCAACCTTGAGCCGGCTACCTGGGATTGAACCCCAGGTCGTGAGCACAGTTTTGGCTGCAGTACAGCGGTTTAACCACTTCCTGAAGTGACTCTGGAATCACGAGTGCCCCCTTCACCACCCTTTCTCTGCAATGACACTTTGGAGTGAGACAATATGCCATGCCATGTCCCTCCATTCCCTATATACTACTGGGCAAGCCCCTATTGACTTGTAAATCCTCTTTGAACTCAGCAGAGACTAAAGAAGGAAAATTGACAATAGGCAGAGTTTTAAACCTGCACAGAGGGAGGTGGAGTCATGTGTGCCCTCACACATGACCGGCTTAGAGAAAACCTTGGCAGAAGCACTACTGTGCAAGTGTCCCCCTGCTGCACGAATAAATACTTTGTACTTACTACCTCTTACTGCTTTTCAATTTAAAAATAAATCTAGGACTAATCAGAAAATGGCATAATGCTTGAAACACTCCCATAAAATGCCTCTAAAATGTAAATGAAATTAGCTAGAAATTTTATTTTAAACAAGTTATTTTGCTCCTCCTTATCAATGCTGCAATGTTACTACATGACACCTTCATTACTCCCCAAATAGCAACTAACTAAAAGTAACTATTACCTTTAACTTCAGGTTCTGCTAACAACCTCTCCACTTATAACTTTCTCATAAGAAATGTATCTTTCTATTATTTACACCCCACTGAAAATTTCCAGCTAATCTTTGAATCCAATTTTATTCTATTCAGGAATTAAATCAATCTTCATTAAGTAACAAGAAATGTAGTAGAATTCTTTTCTGTACAGGAACCCTACTGCCTACTGGTCTTGTGCTTACATTTCCCCCCCACCCTGGTTAAGAGCAGACTCTCCACTCAAAATATGGCTTGGAAACAAAAGGCATCAGCCACAGTGATATCTACAACTTTGATGGCATTTTCTTGCAATGTTTGTTTTCAAAGTCAACAAAGTAAAAAATGTCAAGAATCAATTAACACAGGAGACAATTGAGAGCTCAATTTCCCCCTTAAAATCACTTTTTAGGTAAGGAAGTTAATAAAAAGGCTCCCGGGGGGGGGGAGCTAATAGTATCCAGAATCAGGATGACAATATCTTCTCTTGCAATGGAACTTTATGTTAACATATTTATATCAATTTTCAATCTTTGCATAAATGTTTTTCCACCTGCCATGTTTTATGTTACTCTATGATACCTTTCGTGAGCTGAAGCATCTGATGACAAAGCATTGAAGACAATGTTGATTTTCAGTCTAGTCCAATGTTCTCTCTAAAATGGGTGCATGGCACACACAACTACACCTCCCTCTGCACAGCTCTCTTCCTCCTCCATACAACGATCACATTTGGTTCTGTCGTGATGGAACCCTGCGTGTGAGGGGGGTGGAGGTATGGGCATGCCCAGGGGTGAAGGTGTGTGCCTGCAAGGCGGAGCCCCGCCCAGTGGAGCTGAAAATTAAAGGGTATGTTGGTCTACTCACTGCGCACAGTAACAGGGGGCAGTTTGCTTAGTTATGTTACATAATGTCTCTGTTAAATTTACATATATGAATGAACTAATTTTCTCAATGGAGCCAGAACAGCACCATCCACAAATGAGGGAGATATGATCAAGTTTTGAGAAACCTCAAGGATTACATAAATATAATTGTTATAAAAATAGATTTAAGGGGAGGGGTAAGAGTACTGATAAAGGGACGTGGTGGCGCTGCGGGTTAAACCACCGAAGCCTCTGTGCTGCAAGTTCAGAAGAGCAGCAGTCGTAAAATCAAATCCATGTGATGGAGTGAGCTCCCGTTGCTCGTCCCAGCTCCCGCCAACCTACCAGTTCGAAAGCATGTAAAAACGCGAGAAGATAAATAGGTACCACCATGGTGGGAAGGTAACGGCGTTCCGTGTCTAGTCGCGCTGGCCACATGACCACGGAAACTGTCTACGGGCAAACACCAGCTCTACGACTTGTCGACGGGGATGAGCACTGCACCCTAGAGTCGGACACGACTGGACTAAATGTCAAGGGGAATCTTGACCTCTACCTAAGAGAACTGAGCATGCTCTGTCATCAGAGGATGCCGGTGATGGGGAAATAAAAAATACAGCGGTGCCTCGCATAGCGATTGCTTCGTATAACGATGAAATCGCTTTGTGATGAAGATTTTGTGATCGCTTTTGCGATGTTCCCTATGGGGGAATTTCGTTTTGCGATGATCAGTTCCCTGCTTGGGAAACCAATCATGGCAAAGCAATGCTTTTTAAACAGCTGATTGGCACCGCACGCTACCCCCCCAGAACTCCTGCATAAATAGGGGATGGCGGGGGGGCACTCTGGATTGGCGCCTCGGGAGGAGGGGCGAAGGGCCTGGCCCCGATCCCTGCGCACACCTCTGGGGCGCCGAGCCAGAGAGCCATCGCAGCGGGAGGCGCTGCAAAGGAGGAGGCGCCCGCCCCTCACTGGCTGAAGAAAGCTGTGCTTCCTCCTCCTCGCTCTCGGACCCTCCCTCGGGACCGGGATCAGGGTGGCAGCGGCTGGACGGGGGGGCGCACCAGAGACCCCCTCCTCGCCCTGGGAGACCCCCTCCAAGGAGACCAGGCGTCCAGGGTTGGCTGGCTGGCTGGCAGTGGGTGGTGCGCCCCTTCCCGGCTGCCTGCCTCCGAGCCCTCGCTGGCTGGAGAAAACGGCACTCCCTCCCCCTCGCTCTCGGTCCCCTCTCTCGGGACCGGGATCAGGACGGCAGCGGCTGGACCGGGGGGGGCGGTGTGCCAGAGACCCCCTCCTCGCCCCGTCTGCGCCCTGTCAAGGAGACCGGGCATCCAGGGTTGGCTGGCTGTGGGTGGCGCGCCCCTTGCTGCCCCGGGCGTCTGCATGCCTCCGAGCCCTCCTCCCACCGCTCGCAGTCCAAGGAGGCCGGGCATCTCCCAGGCTGGCTGGCAGTCGGTGGGTGGGTAGCACGCCCCTTCCCGCCCCGGGCGGCTGCCTCGGAGCCCTCGCTCACCAGAGAAAGACCCTCCAGCCCGCCCGTCTGCACTCCGGGACAGCCCCGCCAAGGAGGGTGGGCGTCGTCCCGGGCTGGCTGGCTGGCTGGCTGTGCTTTGACACGATCGGTTCCCTGCTTGGGAAACTGATCATCGCAAAGCAATGCTTTTTTAAACAGCTGATTGGTGGTTTCATAATGGCCGCCGGCTGTTTTCTGGGATGGATTCCTCGCTTAACAGGCAGCGAAAATGGCCGTGCTATGGAGGATCTTTGCTGAACTGTGAGTTTGAAGCCCCTAGGAACGCATTAATCGTGTTTTAATGCGTTTCTATGGGCTTTTTATTTTTGCAAACGTTTTCGTTTAGCAGCGATTTCGCTGGAACGAATTAATGTCGCAATGCGAGGCACCACTGTAAATGGAGCATTCTGGAAAAGGATATGACTTCCTGGCATCCTTAATAACTTAGCATGACAAATACTAGAACATAAACAGCAGCAGCATGGCTACACATATTTTGCAACATCTTGGTACTATACATACACTTGCTGGCAATGCTGTGACATACACCATTCCACCCATCCCCTTTACACCTTAATCCATATTTATCCCACAAAACAAATTCCTTCTAAAACCTAAATCTTATTTTTCTTCTATCTTCTGCTTCTCATCCCCCCCCCCACATTTTGGCAGATTACCACCTTTATAAACTCAGGAATTAATTTTGCAAAATTCAGTTGCTTCCATATTAGCCATGTCATGTAGAATGATGTCCTTCACCCATTCTGCATTTTACATCAAATCCTGATAGCAATATCACTGCTCTGCTAAATTCTAGCTTTATGGCACCATCCTATATTTTTTTCAAACATGATTTTGTGTAAGCTTAAAACTCAGAGTACAGAGAAAATGAGCCAATATCAAGTGCAGCATTCATATTAATTTAAAATCACTGCAACAGAAGAAGTCACAGCTCATATTTCCAAAGAACAGTTACATGGGAGACTACATTCAAAAACACATGGTCCAATTAGCAGTTTTAGTATCTTTGCTGCCTGAAATTGCAATTCTTACGCTCACACCAGTTTCTATTATGCAGAGCAAAGACAAACAACAAGGTTCTTCTCTCTCCAATATTCCCTTCTCAACAGAAAAGCTAATGTTTAACTACTATGAAGAGGCAAACTTCTTGTGGAGGAAGTAACCTGGTAACTGCCTACCTTTCTGGAAAAGAGCTACTATAGAAAACCTGCACTGGATCATCATACAACATAGTCCTGGTTTCATGAATGTTTTTCTTTTGCCCTCTCTGCATCATGTCTCACACCAACACAAGCAATTGTTTCTTCCAATTATGCTCTTTACTCTTCTACAAGCAATGTCTTCCTGCACCAATTTATGTAGGTTTCAGATATCTCTACAAATGAAATATCTCTGTCCTCTATGTTCACTGTTCTCAAGATCTCCATGAGCTGCTGGAGGAAAGGGGAAAAAGGACGCAGCACAAGCAGAAATCTCAAGAAAATTTGTTCGAGCAGGCAAATTTTAAAAACAGTGACCCGGCCCCGAAAACAAGAGGGTCTAGATTCGATCATATGTGAAGTCACCATGCTTATGTGATCTTGTTCTCTATAGAAAAAGTGTGACAGAGCTAGTTAATTCTGCTAACCATGGGGTTATTTATGCGTGCTAAACTATCTGTTCCCTTATGTTGGGTACAGTCAGCTCAACATACTGAAACTAACAGGCAGCTTGCAACACTCAATGCTTACCAATTTGCTATTCAAGGCACAGAAGTCCAGTGTTGAGAAGTGGTACTGATGGGGAGGAGAAACATTCTACACATACTCAGACGTACTGTATGGTTACTGTATACATGCTTGGCTTGCAACCTGCCAATATCACACATTATTATTAACCCCCAACTCAAACCGACCTGTCTCTCTTTCCTCCTCAGTCATAACCGGAGGATATCCAGTACCACAAACGTGCCTCGGCTGCTCTCTAATGATAGCATATCAGTATCCTTATTGGATTCCCTCAAAACTTCAAACACCTCCCTGTAGGGGAGCACTGATTAAAGAGGAATGCATCTGGGAAGACCAAGACGAACTCCGTGGTAGTGTTGAGGAGGAGAGGGGTAAAACAGAAACCCACGTGGCCTTAAAGGCACCGTCTTCTCAACTTGGCCCTCATTTGTGCAACAGGGGAATGTCAGCGCTAAACTCTTTCATCTAGTTTGTTTGGGGATCTCGAAGAGATCGCATACAAAACACTTAAAAAAAACACACATTCCAATGGCACTCTTTTCTTTCATGAGTAGCAAGACTTGCCAGAAGTCCGTGGTTTCCGATCGTTCCCTCTGCAAGGCATTCACTAAATCGCCTTCAGTAAGGTCATGTCTCGTCCACCCTGTGGGCGTGCAAATAATATTGCGCTACCTTGCGAGACCGTTGTGTGGATTATTAAACTACCTAGCCCATGGGACGACCTGAGTGTTTTGATACCCCGCTACCCGCGTCAGCTCAAACCCCCATCTTGCCCATGAGCGTCGCCTCCTCCTCGCAATCGCTCCGTCCAGTCGGCGGCGGTACCTTGAGGACTCCACCGTCGCTCTTGGGCGAAATGTCTACTCCTCCCTCTCCCTCCGGCGCCGCGCTCATCTCCTCGGCCTTCCCTTCTTCGGCGGTCATGATGACCTCCTTTCTTCGCCCCTCTTGAGGCACTGGACCGGACCCGAGACCGCAGCTGGGGGGGGGGTGGCGGGAGCGGGCGGGCGGGCGGGGACTCTCCTTCTCCTTCTTCCTCCCCTCCACCCGAGCCCAGAAGCTCCGCCGGGGTAACGGAGCTAAACAGGCGGCCCTTGGCAGCGGCCACTCCTCAGGCGGCGAGCGGGGCCTGTTTCCTCTCCGGCGGGAAGGAAGCAAAGAGGCGGCTCTTCCTCGGTCTCCCAACCGACCTCTTTCCCGCCTCTACAGCGCCACCAACCGTCAGACGGACTGAAGGAGGGAGAGCGAGAAGCTTCTAGAAAGGAGGAAGAGGAAGAGGAGGAGGCGGCGGTCTGGTGGGGCGGGAGGAGGAGGAGGGGATGACGAGGCTTTGAAACGGTGGTTGCGGTCGTCGTTCGGGGCTGCGCGCTTGCAGGGCGAACGCCCAGGGCCGGAAATGGCTCTCCGCTAAGGAAGTGGTCTCTGGATCCGTCTCCTCCGCGCTGCCTTCCGCGGACGCCCCGCCCTCCTAAGCAGCCCATTGGCCAAGGTGGCCACGCACAGCGCTCATTTGCTACGTTTATTGTCTCCTTTTCCCTCCGCGGACCTCCCTGGAGTCGGCTCCATTTTGTTCACACCACCCTGCCCCCCCTCAGGGCGGGCTGCACATCCCCCGACGAGCTTTGCGGCCGAGGCTGGATTTGAAGCCCGGCAGCCGCACATGCCCCCCGCCCCCCCCGGAGAGAAGCCGGAGCGCCCGGCCTCGCCGCCTCCTTGCCCCCGGGACAGGGTGGGGGGTGGGGTGGGCGCCACAGACACAGGTCGGGGAGGTTCGGGCTCGGCCGATCAGTCGCGTCTTACTCCCTTCTTGCGTGCTCGTCACTTCATACGACAGGCAAAACGGCCCGCGGTTTACGTGTTTGTTGCTTCAGGAGCACAAACCAGCTGCTAGGTCCCCGACAGACCGTCGGAATGATGGCATTCTGGTCCCGGGGAGGGGGGCGGATGGGGGGGCGGCACAGGAGCCGGCCTGCCTGCCTGCCTGCGGTCGGGCCGGGAGGGATCAAGGGGAAAAAGAGCACGTCTGCACCTGCAGATGCCCCGCAGGAAAAGGAGGCAGACCCCGCACGAGGGCTGTCAGGTTGTGTGGGTCTACGTCCCTGTTTTACTAAAACGGCGGGAGATGGGGCTCCGACCACAACTAGGGGCAAAGGATTTTTTTAAAATAATATTTCCATATTTTTATTTCTGCCTTTTCACCCAAGTAGGGTTAAAACGAGTGCCTTTGTGTCTGTTACCTTCGTAATTGGCCTTACCTTCCTTTTACCGATTCTCCCCATCTAATTAGACTTGTAAGTCCATTCTTGATGCTCATTTTTAAATTAACGTTTCTGTAATTGTGAACCATTTTGTATATATTTTGTAGTCTATACGTTTATTTTTCAGCATTCTCCTGTTTTTTTTTTCATTGCTAGTTCCCAATAATTACTAGTAATTGCTAACTTGGTGTTGCACATGGACCCCAAAACGTCAGAGGTCAGTTATCAAACCAGAAAACATTGCACTTAGTAACGACATCCATGTATGATAATTGAGTCTTGGTCTGTTTACACTTCAATTAGCAAAATCTTTTATGTGGCATAAGTAAAATGAATCTCAGCAGCAAATCGCTGCTACTTAACAAGTCACCACTTCAACGTTCTTCATTGCATGCAATGTTCGGGCAGCTCTTCGGGGCGAGTTGGCGGAGGGGAGGAGAGGCCGCTCGGCTCGCTTGATCCTGCGCGGCGGAGCTTCGTCGCGAGGTTCTACTGGCGCCTGCTTTTCGCGTTGCAGGGGCTTGGAGGAGCCTGGCTCCCCGGGAATCCGTCGGGGTTGGTGGGCCTGGCGCTGGGGCTTCGATGGACGAAGCCCAGTGCAGAGTGACTTGGAGTTGCTCGCCGGCTCGGATAATTCCCCGGAGAAACACCCCCCCCCCGGAAAGATCGGAGACGTCTGCGGGAAAGCTTGGAGGAGGTCTCTGCGAGGCTTGGTGAGCCTGACGTGGAGGGACTGCGGAGGGCCGAGAGGCTTGCCGAGGAGTTCGCTGAAGTTTGGCACTGGCTCGCTGTGGAATTCTACTGGGAACCCGTTGCGGGGACCCATTCGGAACTGGGAGGCTCCACTGATGTCAATTGCCAGGGGAATCCCTTTCCCGCCTTATCTCCCGGCATGCCCAGCAAGGATTCTCCATCTGTCCTCTTGTCGCGGAGAATGGCAACGCTGGTGGCATTTTTACCAGCTATTCTCCTGTTATTTCCACCCCTCCTTCCAATATTGGACAATGCTTTGTCCTTGACTGCTTGCTTTACAAACTCTGCTCCCATACACTTGAACCTATCTCCAATAGCCTCCTTGAGAAAAATAAGACCTACAGCCAGAGTGCAGTTCCACAGACTAACAACATGCTGAGTAAAGAAATATTTTGTCTGTTCTCATTCTCCCAAAACTCCATTGGAGTGGGTGTCCTCTGGTTCTGGTATTGAGTGACAGGGAAAAGAGCTTCCCTCTATCCACTTTATCCATCCCCTGCATAAATTTAGACGTCTCAATAATGTCTCCCCTCAGGCACCTTTTCTCTAGAGTCTAGACCAGTGGTCAGGGAACAGGGGTAAATTACCCCAAATGGGGTAAAAATGAAAATCTTGGGGGTAAGGAGGACAGTCGCGGCAGGCATTTTACCCCCAGACATTTTTTTTCCGACGATGCTGTGTGTAGGCGGGCATTCCGTTGCGGTGAGAGCCAGCCCCGGCAAGGAACTGCACAGGGCACCCGCCTGCCCTCCTCGCCTCTAAAGTGTGTGGGGGAGGGCGGCATACTGGGCCAGCTGGACTCTTTGTCTGGCGGAGCCCTGGCCAGGGCTCTCCTTCCTGCCCCGCCTCACATGAGCTCATGGCCAGTGGACCTGCTGGTCCTGTGGCACCCGCCTCCCCTCACCAAGGATGCGCTTTCCCAGTGGTGTGGTGGCTCCAGACTTGCTGCCCGGGCGGTGGTGGCAGGTCCTGGGTGAGCGCAGAGGCGCGGCGAGTGCGAAGGGGGGGTAATGTATATACGTATATAAATTTTTTGAGGGGTAAAAGGTAAAAAAGTTCCCTGCCCCCTGGTCTAGACTAAAGAGCCTCAAACGCTGTAGCCTTTCCTCATAAGGGAGGTGCCCCAGCCCAGTACTGTAATAATTTTAGTTGCTCTCTTCTGCACTTTCTCCAGTTCCACCATGTCTTTCCTGAGGTGCAGCAACCAGGGGTCACAGATTACCTGGCTATTATAAAAGCAGATTGCCACTTTAAAAAGGTTGGGAAACACTGGTCTAGTAGGAGAACTGGGAAACCAGCTGCAAAGGCTTGGCAGACCAAAGGCTCCATCCACTGGAATAGGTGTGACTATTATGTCCAACATGACAAGTTCTCAACATAAGGCACACATATCTGTTGGTGATATTCCACAAAGCTGTCTCCTGGTTCTGCCTGCCTCCGCTTCTGCTCACTTTGCTGCTTTCAGTGCTGTGTCTCAGCTCTGAACATAACTTTTCCACCCAACTCAGTGTTCCTCAACTGGTTCCGAGATCCAGAGCAAGTGTCTTTTTGGTGTCTCTGTCCACCTGCTTGGTGCCAGAATGAAGCTGGAGATAAGTCAAGGTGGATGTGGGTGGATGAGCTAAACATGCATGTGTCTGGCATGCATATTCCATGCTGTCTCTGTCAACAACTACTACCAATATCCATCTCTGCTGCTTTCCTGTTTTTCAATGCAATATATTAACTCTGAATTTGCATCTTATATCCAACTTCTTTCACTTCAGTATCTCAACTATATTTCTTGCTCCTTCAAGCAAGTTGAACAAACAACATATGACTACTCCAGCATAGTGTCCCACACTGATTCAGGGACTTGGCCTGCCACGAATTTTAGCTGCCTGGCCTGCCTGTTTTGTCAGGACAATGTAATGGGATCTAGTGATTGCTATGTAACTTGGTCCAAAAGATCCATGTATCTGGGACTCGCATATGATGCTGACACACTATCTGGTGTCATTGCCAATAGATACTTTATCTCACCTGTCTTTTTGTATAGTAGTTGAACACTCACCATGTTTTGTTGTTGTTGTTTCAGTACAGAACTATAGAACTGAATGTACAGTATAATTCTTTCCTGCTGCAGCTTGATGTCTTTGCAACAATACGAGGACTGTGCCCAATGGTTTTATAGATAAAATCGGCCCAAGACTTACCAGAGGGCTACATTGTGGAAGAGGCAGTGGCCAGGCTTCCGCGCTCCCTAGCTGATCTCAGAATAGTGGCTGGCCATGTGGCGCTGCCACACAGCTCTCTGGGAGCTGCCCAACTGGCAGGGATCAGACAAGCACCCCCTGATTGGTCAGTGTGGGCAGTGGGCGGGGCCAGCAGCTGGAGGTGGACCTGGAGGGAGGAGTTTTCAATTTGGTCTGCCAGCCTAGCATTTAATAGGAGCTGGCCTGCCAGTAGCCTCAGTTGCTTTTGGGCAGCGTTCCTGGCAGGATCTCCTGGTGAAGAGAAGCAGGGAGGGACAGCGGCAATGAGGCAAAGAAGAAAGCCAGGGAGGAAGAGGCAGCAAAGAAGAAAGGCAGTTGTGAAGAGCAGCAAGGGCGTGGGGAGGCAGCGGAGAAAGACAGGACTATATCGGATCAAGAAGACAACAGAGGGCATTGCCTGCTGGAGAAAGGGGGCACCAGGGGTTGGGAGGCCTGCATAGCAGCTCCCCCAACAAAAAAGGGAGAGGGAGAAGAAGAAAAAATCAGGGGAAAGACCTGAAAGGGCATGCCTATACCACAGCTGATATCACAACCCCCCCGGGAAAGGATCACAAACCCCCCACAACTTTTTTCCTTTCCTTGGGTGGCTTCATATAGGATGCCTCCCAAAAGAAAGGCACCTGCTGCTGGGGTGGGGGGAAGCTGGGCCCCTCCCTCGTATAGGTAATACAGAATGCGGGCAGTCCACTGCAGGTGGAGCTGTGCCCTAGTTTCCAGGGCCGAGAACAAAATGCCCAGCCAGCAGCAAGATAGTGCACCTGGACTGAGATGCTCCAGAACATCACTGCATGCAGGTACAAGCAGCGCAGGCAACAGCAATGGTGAGTAGCAGGCAAAGCCAGGAAGAATGATCCAATATAGATACAACAGCTCTTCACTTGCCTCAGGTCCTGAGAGGCCACATACTAGGAGGAACTGGGGGGCGGGGGGAGATGTTCAGAGGAATGGGCCCATACAAAGACTGGAGATACAAGCCCTTCCTCTTCAGAGAGGTCAAAGCCCAGGAGGCATAGAAAAGGGAAGCATTTAGTAGAAAGGGCCAACACAGAGACAATGGAATACAACTCTTCCACAGCTTCAAGACCAGAGAGGCCACACTCCAAGAGGCACAAGAAGAGAAGGTGTATGGAGACAGTTCGCCACAGGCGCACTACCCATCACTTACAGACTCCTCCATGTCAGAGACATTCTCAGATGAGTCCTCAGATGGGGATCTGCATGAGTCACTGGGGACTACTGGAGGGAGGTGGCAAGGGTTCCAGGGCTCCCCCAGTGGGAAGTCTGGAGGAGAGAGAGGGAAATGAGGGGATGGATGTTGTCCATGTAGTGGTTTATTTTTCCAGCTGTTAATTTCTTTTCACATTATTGTTTCTTATATTGAGCCTTTGTTTCTGTTGTTTTCAAAATATTCTCCATTTTCACTGCCTCAAGTAATTTTTCCCTACTTGTACTTATGTTTGTTTCTTTTTTCCTCCTCTACTACCTGCCGTATTTGCAGTCATCCACAGCCTCCATTGAACCTGCCCATGTGTTTATGGCTTTGATTTATATTTCCACCATTTAATTTCGATTTTAAGATTTGCCACAGTCTTTTGATATATTCCCTTTCTGTCATTTCTTTAATTTCTTCTGCTTCTGCACTTTCTACTGAAATCCAAATGAAAGACATTGAATAATAACAGTGTTCTTTATGAGCAATCAAAATGAAGAAAAATATTTCATTTCAGTTCATTTTATTTCACAAGCTTTCAATTTAAAAAAAAAGAACATCTAGTAGATCTGATACATAAGTAAAAGTGAATGTGATTTATAAAAGAAAAGAAAAAAATCTGTACAAAGACCTTAAAAATCCAACAGCAATTTGATTTGTTTGGTAGTATTAAAATTTCATGCAAAGGGTGAAAGCTACTGCCAAAATGTGGAAATCCTCTTAAAAAGACAGCAACCGTGTCAGTGTATAGTTATGGCTCTTCCTAAAAACATACAAACACACAGACTTGGAATGTTCTAAGTGGCCTACAGCCACCAGGCGTGCCTCTAGTGCAGCTTTTATTTGATAACTCTTCTTGTCTGGGTCTATAATAAATTAAAAATTTGCATTAACAAAAAGCTGCCTGATCTATTTATTCTACAGCATATATTTTTAAGATGTTTATGCGTTTTCTTCATTAGCAGAACTGCTTACTTTGGCATCATGTCTAATTAATTGTTGGCAACGTGTCTAAAATGCACTCACTCACAAAATGTAACTTGCATCAGTAACTTATTAACATGCACCAACTACTCTATCACAGCTAAGGGTGAAAGGTGTGGGAGGAGGTCCAAAGAACCACCAGGTAATTACAAGACAAAACTAAAAAAGCAGAGTCACTAATGGGGCAATGGAAGCACCATGCTTTAAGGTGACACAGGTATGAAAGCACAATTGTGAGGCAATCAATTCGAAACAAACACACTACACTATGGTGACCTCTTTCTAGGTGAAACTTTTTTTTTAAAAAAATGGAGACAATTATTTTCTCCTCACATTAATACCAAATAAAAGTGTGGAGTCAACAACACAGATATGAAAGAGAAATAAGATGGTTCCCATGAGCCTTCTTTCATTCGTGGTTTCCAGGTTTCCATCTCAGCTTATCCAAGACTAGTAATATTGGAACGGCCACCAGGAGGTGCAACAATGCGATGTCCAGTACGGCGTGGGTTGTTATCATCTACCTGAGCACCTGTGCAACAGTAATCCCGAAGTGAATGTTCATGAATAGCTTCTCAGCTTTAGCTTTTTTCAGCGTTCAATGGGAACACTAAAGCATCTTTTCATAATTTTACTGATTGCTTTTAGAAGAAAATTCAAATCCAATTGTCGCCTACTGCACCACTTTTGGCGACAACTGCTTTGAAACAACATATCCACATCCCTCACACTCTCATTTAATACTGATTCCTAAATCCCTACCCTAATTTCAAGGAGCCTAATGCATATGCTGGTCCACTACAAATGGAATCACTGGACCACCAAAGAAGCAATGTGAACTTCTGTTGGAACTGGGCAGCCAACCCTAAGTGAGTGTATGGAGCAGACACTCCAAATACAGGGAGCCGTATAGGTTTCTTCACAAGATATACAGAGCAAGGCCTTCAACTCTGAAAGCTGTCCAAAAGCAGTACATCTGTTATGTGTCTGTTATGCATCAGTGAACTGCTGAGGGTTTGCAGAAATCTATTACCTGTAAGAGGACATACTTTCAAAATGATTTTTGATAGTTGCACTGTCTTACCTGATAAGCTAAAATTAGACTGGTGGAGGTTCCTGATTGGTGGAGGCTGGGTTTTAGCAGGAGAGGATTTAGTGGAAGGGGCAGGAGTTGCATATTTTGGCGTTGCTGGTACTTCATAAACTGGCCCATCATACATTCCTCTGGAAACACCTTGTAATTCTGTTACCTGCACATCACAAATAGAAATATTTATTCACCCTCAGTAGTGTGGCATTTTAGTCATGGTTGCCATCCTCACCCTCCACTCTTCATAGAGTTGAATGGAGGATCTCTACCTTCTGTGGCAGACCAAAGGACTGCTTGTAGAAGGTGCCTCTTTCCCATTTTCAGGGATCTTCCTGTTACTGCACCACAGCTTAGCCCGTTCAGCAGGGTTTCCCAACTCCCAGGGAGCTGTACAGGATATTTGTGGAAAGGAAGGAAGCCCTAGTTTCATTAACTTAACTACACATGCTTTAAAGTGGATCTCTTTCACTTTCTGTGGAGAAATAAATGCTTGCTCTGGTTGATTGTAGAGCAGGGATGTCTGTGCCCAAGGGCATTTTGATGCCCCCAAGTCAGCCAGGGAGAAAAAAAAGGGGGGGGGGACAGGGAGAGTCACAATGTATTTTTTGCCACTGGAAGCCTAGAGCATTGCCTTTGTTTAAGGTTAGCAGGTTGTGTTTGGAAGACCCCCACCCCCAAAACCAAAAATTCCAATCAGAAATAAATGTCTAATCCCCCTCACCTTTGAATAGAACATTCAGAACTTTCCAAGCTTGTGGAAGATGTGAGAGCAAAGATTTGGCCTGCCAAAGTTACCCTACCCTTCTTTAGATAATCACCCGAAGATGCAACAGAGCACATGTAAGTGAGTCAGGCTTTTTAAACTGCCACTTCCTCATCTACATAAGTACATTTTATAAAAACATTTACTTTTAATCACCCAAAAATCAAGTGCAGTACAAAAAGGCCATGGTCTCTAACTCTTTTGGGTCCATTAAGTGTTTTTTTGGCATATTCTGAGAATTGTCACAAAAAGTGTAGTGAGCCTGAGCAGTCAAAAATGCGAATTTCACAAAAGACAAGAGTTGGGCATCACTTTTGAAAGGCTGCTACTCATCTGCATTTCCCTTGAAAGAGTGTTGTTGTGGATTATGTTAGGAGCTGCTGGTGGAACATATTTAAACTACCTTCAAGCAGTGCAACTAGCTGGCCATTCTCTGTTGTGAATCTTCCCTCAGGAATACTGAGTATGATAGGATTGTTAAAAGCCACACCTAGAAGATACTTTGAACACCTTTCAGTGACTGTGCAGAGGAACTCTCTAGAAATACTTGAAAAGAGGGTATTCCTTGACTACTTGTTTATCAATCTCAAGCAGAAATCTGATTGCCTCCCTTTCTACTTCACACTTGTTTGGAGGGTTGCAGAGACTTTTCGGAAAAGACCGAGCTGAAATAGGAATTGAGCAATTCTGCCTTTTCTTTGTAAATTGTTATCATTTTCCTATCCACAGTGAGTAGCTTTGCCATTGTCTCTTTTCTCTCTTTTTTTCTACACACATATCCAAAGAATGCTCTTTTTTTTTTTTTTTTTTTTGCTTTTAGTATCTCTTGCTAACTTCAACTCATTTTCATCCTAATGCCATCCCTGCAGTTCTTTGCTACTTGTCTTTACTCTTCCTTTGTAGGCTGGCCTTCTTTCCACTTCCTATGTGTCCTTTTTAATTTTCAGATAATCTCTGATCTTTTCATGAAGCCATATTGGTCTTTTTTTGCTGTCTTTGATTTTTTTTCTTGTTGGAATTGTTTGTTTTGCACCTTTAGAATATCTTCTTTTAGAAATTCCCACTCATCTTGAACTCATTTTCCTTTTAGGATCTCCTGCAATAGGACCTTTCCTATAACTGATCAGAGTTTATTAAAACTGGCTTTCCTGAAATCCAGTATACACTGCTTTTGTTTCATTTGAAATCAATAACTGAAGTAGAACATAGTCCCTTTCTTCCAGAATTCCTCTTGCTGCAATTTCTTCCACCAAGTCATCTCTATTGGTTAAGATCAAGTCCAGGATATTTACTCCTCTAGTTTCTTCCTCCACTTCGTGCAGGAGAAAATAATCAGCCACACAAGCCACAAATTTCTTGGAAGGGCCATATTTGACAGAATTTATCTCCCAATAGATATCAAGATAATTGAATTTGTTTTTCAAAGGTTTCATCTGCCTCTTCGTCTTGATTGGGTAGTCAGTAGTAGACTCCCAACTATCATGATCCTTTTGTTTTTCGCCCCAGTTATATTAATCCAGATGATCGTGATTGGACAACCAAGCTCATCCGCCTGTATTTCTATGCAGGAATATGTGCTTTTGACATATACTGTTACTCCCTTTCTGTTCTTTTTTGAACAACTGCTATCCTACAATTGCTATATTCCAGTTATGGGAGTTATCCCACCAAGTTTCAAGTTATCCCCATCAAGTCATATTTACCCTCCTGAACTAGGATTTCCAGTTCTTCTATTTGTTTCGCATATTCCTGGCCAGAGGTTATGTGATTTGTGGCCTGCTTCTCTTCCTACATTTTTTACAATGATTATTGGCCTCCAGTAGAGGTACTTGATTTCTTCCTCTTACTGTACATATACTTACATCTACTTTATCTCTGAGTTTGAATCTCCCTCCCCCTTCCAATTCGGTTTAAAGTTCTTCTGATGAAATTCTTCACGCTGCGGCCAAATATTCTTCCCAGTTCTTATGAGGTGCAACTCATCACTTGGCAGCAGACCATTCCCCAGGAAGCTTAGCCCATGGTCCCCAAACCCAAATCCCTCTCATTGACACCATCTTTGTTGCCAGTTGTTCGAAGGAGTATTTCCCTTTCCTTTTAGTTCCTCTTTTGAGTACTGGTAGGATGGACTATCTGGGCCCCAAAATCGTTGAGTTTCCTTCCTAGAGCTTCCAAGTCGGATGTGATTTCTTCACAGTTCCTCTTGGCTTTGCCATTTGTTCCCAAATGGATGAGAAAAAAACGGATATGCATTTGTGGGTTTTATGAGTAGAGATGGGGATATTCGTATATGAATATCCCCACACAGGTGGAAATAACGAGGGATTTCACCTCTGCCACCGTCTCATGATTTTGCCGCTGCCACTGGCTCTGTGGAGGCTTCCTATTGCACTGTTCTTCGCAATGGATTAGCCACTCTCCAACCTAGCAGAGAGGTTTGTCATCCTGCCTCCTGCCAGGACTGGGTAACCGATTGAGGACAACGATGCAATAGGAAGGTCCGATGAGCTTGCGTCAGCAGTGGAATAATGAGTGGACAGTCCAGCCCCATGGGACCGGACCCTCGTTATTTCCACCTGTGCGGGGATATTCATATATGAATACTCCCATCTTTATTTATGAGTGAGCGATGGCAATCCTTCCATCACATTTCATACCTGTTCTCCAGGGAGACAGTACACTAGGTGGGTCCATGCATGGGTCTTCCCAGCGTATTTCTGTTCCATTCTCACGCAGTAGGGAGTCTCCTACTACAACTACCCTTCTCTTCCTCTTTTTGTAGGGTGTGGGTTTGATGACTCTGCTTGGCTGAGCTTCAGCCTTTCTCATGTCCTCTTGTGTGGTCCCCTGCATATCATCTTCTGCATACTGTCTGATTGCTCTTCAAGAATCTGAAAGTGTTTTTGCATTTCCAGTAAAGAGTGTCTTCTTCTTTTGCTCCTAAGTGTGACCTTTTCTGTGGTGGTTCCTCCACTATGTTTGTTCTTTCCTTAGCATTTTCCTCCTCTGCTTCATCTTGCTCTTCCTCCAGTGCCTTCTTTGACTGCTGCTGCAGGTAAAGATTGAAGACCCTTCTAATCCAGTAAAGTAATATTGTAGCTTGACTCCAAGATATTTGGAGAGAGTCAAAAGCACAGGTGGGGAAGGTTAAAGCATCAATATCTCACACAACCTATCTTTTCCAACATAGGAATTGGACTCTTTGCAAGAAATACAGCATAGTAGCTCAACTTCCTGCTGTTCTTTTCTGTGTGGTGGGAAAGGATGTGCAAAAGTAAGTGTTTCCTATTAATGTAGGAGTATACAACATTTCTGTGGACAGCATGCATAATTCTCAGCTTTCTTTTTTATTTGCCATCATCTTTGGTACTAAAGAAGTCTCATGTTTTTCAGTAAAGCAAAGCATGTGGTGAATGCCTGCTCTGTCTGAGAGCAGAACCATGCTCCTGAAAGCCTCTAGGAAGTACAGTTTCACTCTAATGGAACATCGAGTTCTCTTTGCAGCTTGTTTTACAGAGAAAATACCACTTTGGGGAAAATAACTGTTTCCTTACCCTCATTTCCTGCCCAGACCCAAAGAAGGGCAATGCCAAAGAATGCTCCAGCTACCATACTATTGCACTCATTTCACATGCTAGTAAGGTTATGCTCAAAATCCTACAAGGCAGGCTTCAGCAGTATGTGGACTGAGAACTCCCAGAAGTACAAGCTGGATTTTGAAGGGGCAAAGGAACTAGAGACCAAATGGCTAACATGCGCTGGATTATGGAGAAAGCCAGAAAGTTCCAGAAAAACATCTACTTCTGCTTCATTGACTACATAAAAGCCTTTGACTATGTCAACCACAACAAACTATGGCAAGTCCTTAAAGAAATGGGAATGCCAGATCACCTTATCTATTTCCTGAGAAATCTATATGTGGGACAGGAAGCAACAGTTAGAACTGGATATGGAACAACTGATTGGTTCAAAATTGGAAAAGGAATTCGACAAGGCTGTATATTGTCCCCCTGCTTATTGAACTTATATGCAGAATACATCATGCAAAAGCCTGGACTGGGGAATCCCAAACTGGAATTAAGATTGCTGGAAAAATATCAACAACCTCAGATATGCAGATGATACCACTCTGGTGGAAGAAAGTGAGGAGGAATTAAAGAACCTCTTAAGAGGAGAGCACAAAAAGTGGTCTGAAGCTCATCATCAAAAAAACTAAGATCATGGCCACTGGTCCTTTCACCTCCTGGCAAATAGAAGGGGAAAATATGGAGGCAGTGACAGATTTTACTTTATTGGCCTCCATGATCACTGCAGATGGTGACAGCAGCCACAAAATTAAAAGAAGCCTGCTTCTTGGGAGGAAAGTGATGACAAACCTAGACAACATCTTAAAAAGCAGAGACATTACTTTCCCGACAAAGGTCTGCATAGTCAAAGCTATGGTTATTCCAGTAGTGATGTATGGAAATGAGAGCTGGACCATACAGAAGACTGACCGCCAAAGAATTGATGCTTTTGAATTGTGGTGCTGGAGGAGACTCTTGAGAGTTCCCCTGGACTGCAAGAAGATCAAACCTATTCATTCTGAAGGAAATCAAGTATGAGTGCTCACTGGAAGGACAGATCCCGAAGCTGAGGCTCCAGTACTTTGGCCATCTAATGAGAAGAAAAGACTCCCTGGAAAAGACCCTGATGTTGGGAAAGTGTGATGGCAAGAGGAGAAGGGGACGACCGAGGATGAGATGGCTGGACAGTGTCTGCGAAGCAACCAACATGAATTTGACCCAACTCTGGGAGGCAGTGGAAGACAGGAGGACCTGGTGTGCTCTGGACCATGGGGTCACAAAGAGTTGGACACAACGTAACAACTAAACAACAAGACCCTCGTTTCTGGAGAAATTTTGTGTTCCCAGATTTTAAGTTATGACTTGCAAAGAAGGTGAGAAGGACAGAAGTTGGTCCCAGATGAGCAAATATGTCCCTACTTGCACAAGGGATACTTACAAATTGGAATGATGGTGCACTCATACTCTATGTATATTCATTAAGAGGTGTGTGATGAAAACCCCTATTCCATCATTCTCCTCATATGTGAGCTCTATACACGAGGAGGGGAAATGGAAATGAGTCAGTCTGTTCTACCACCTCCTCATTGGCCTTCCAAACCCCTGCCTGAAGAGGAGACTCTCTTTCTGTGTACACCTCGTCCTGGGCTTTTAGAATCTAAATTTCTCAAGACTATAAATTATTCCGTATGTGATGTGCCATCGAGTTGCAACTGACATATGGCAACTTTAATAGAGCTTTCAGGATAAGTGAGATACTTCAGGAGTGGTTTTACCAGTGCTACCACCCCCTTACCCCCATGATTTTCCATGGTTAAGCAGGTGTCCTGGGTCCTAGTCCATCATTGTATCCACTACACCACCCTGACAATTCATAATTTAACACTACCCACAGAGTAACAGTGTTCGATTCTGAAAGTGTGCACAAACCTACCTTATTCCTAATTTTGATCCGTTGATAAAGGTATTCAGGGAAAGGCTTCCGCGGAATGAAACGACCCATTCCTTTACTTACATGAAGATTTCCATCCTCATACACAATTTTCCCTTGGCTAATTACTATGAGTGGAGCGCCATGGCATTCCATGCCTTCAAAGATATTATATTCAACAGCCTGAACAACAAAAATGCATGGGTTATTCTAATTATTTATAGGCATGCTTTGCACTACACTAATTCAATCACAGATGGCATAAAGAATGGCAGCATAATATTTAATCACGAGTGAGTTAAATACATTTTTTGTTTTATTTATTTATTAAAGAGAATACAAAGAGAGAGGGGGAAAAGAATAAATACAAATATTTTAAACTCAAGATACACAATATATTTAACACCAAGTGCACCCTTCCACACCGGGATAGTCTTTTTTTTCTTTTTCTTTTTTTTTAGTTTTATGCCCTCAGTCTCTCAAAAAATAAAGTGAAGCAAGCACTGGTTATACACTTTTTAAATTGCATTTTGTATATTTTAGCCATATAATATGTTTTATGAGCTGGTCACCCAACCATAACAAATAAATTCAATTGAATTGAAGCCCTGGAGTTTAGCTTTATAACAATTTGCCTTAATTCCTATGGCCAAATTCTTCATTATTCTTTTATTCTACATCACCTTCCAATCTTTCACACTGGTTTCTTCCTTTAAGTCCCCTTTCCAAACCTCCTTCCAAACCTCCTATGTATATTACATTTATTATCCCTCTTCTACTTTTTATTGCTTTCTACATTTTTGCATTTTCCCCTAATTTCTTCAAATCTAGTTAAATCTCTATATACTCCTACCTTTTTCTCCATTCATTAGCCCAATTTTCCAATTGAATACTATTCAACTATGAAATTCTTCCTTTGCTTAATATCACTCTAGTTTGTTCTCTATCATTCATCTTTTTTAACACTAAAAAAAAATATTACTTTAAAATATATTTTTTTATACTTTAACCACTACCTTTAATGTTTTATTTTAAAAAAATAACTTTCCAAGCCTCATTCCATATTATATAGCTTGAATTTATATGAAATAGTTTCTTTTCTACCTTTAATTTGATTACTGACTCTTCTATCTCTTTTTCAGTGATGTGCTGTTCCATCCTTTCCCTATTCATATTTTGTAAAAAAAAATTAGTTGTTCCTCAATAATTAAACTCTACCTAGCGAACATATTATTACTAGTATATATATCTTTTTTGAAAAATCTTGAAACGTCTCTATTTTGTTTTTCATTTTGTTACATCTTTTACCATTTTCATCCATAATCATTCCTGTATTATTTTTAGCTTTCTTTAATTGAACAGATCTTCGTAATAATTTAGAATTTCCATTACCTAATTCAAAATATTGTCTTTTTATATCTATTAATTTCTGCTGGACTTTTTATATTTGAATACCTGTTAATTCTTTCCTCTTTGCTTGTAACTCAAACATTATTCTAGGATCTCCGGATATTATAAATACTCTTTGTAATTTCTTAATATTTTCTTCTAATAATCACACCCTTTTATCCTGCTGTTTTTGAAAATTATATTATATTATACTTAATTCTTTTATAATTACATTCATTGTATTACACAACATTATTTGTTTTTGCGCCTCCCTCATTAATTTTCCATATCTCTTCTATATTTTTCTGCATATTTTCAAGTACATATTTATGACAAAATATATTAGTGTCAATTCTCCATCTTTTCACCTCCTTATAGTCACATGTAACATTAAATTCCATATTAAGTTTAGCATGTTCAGATACTTGTATAATGTCTATTTCTATATCATTCTGAATTAACAAAATCACCTGATACAAATATATAATCTGTTCTTGATAGATTTTATATACTGTACTGGAGAGTAAAAAGTTTATTTTCTTTCTTATCCCTTAAATTACCTCTAAACATCTTTTAAATCAGTTTTCTAAATTATTTAATATTGTAATTCGACTTTCCTCTTCATTTAAAAATATTTTTGTCTTGTTTTTCACTGTATCCATTGTCATATTACAATCTCCTGCCATTATCATAAATCCTTTTCTAGTTTTATCTAATCCATCTAACACGGTCTTTAAAAATTCTCCTTGATGCTCATTCAGAGCATAAAATTAACTAGAGTACATTCTTCGCCTCTAAGTTGTCCCTAAATCATTAAATATCTTCCTTTAGTATTTTTTTCTAACTTAACTTTAAATTAACACTCTTTAGATATCAATATAGCAATACATCTAGATTTTGAAAAACCAAATGATTTTTCATAGATATCTACCAACCTAAATTTAAGCTCATTTACTCTTTTTTTAATGAGATTCTTGTAAAAAAAAAAACATGACGTCAGCTTTCTCCTTCTTTAGCAGATTGTGGATTCTGGCTTTCTTTAAATTATATGGTCTACAGCAGGGGTCCCTCCCTGGTCTGTGGCCTTGGAAGGACTGGGTTGCTGAGACAGATGAGAAGCAAGAAGGAGGTGAGCGGTGAGCAAAGCTCCGCCTCTTATCAGCGTGCTCCTATTAGGTTCTAATGCTGCTGCTGATCTGACAGGAGGCGGAACTTCATTCCCTGCTCCCCTCCTGCTGCTGTTAGAGCAGTTGCGCCTGTGGCATTAGAATCTAATAGGAGCCCGCGCTCCTAGTAGGTTATAAGCTGCTGCTGATCTAAAAGGAGGCGGAGCTTCAATTGTCACTCACCTCCTGCTCACTGCTCATCTGTCCTGGCACAACAAGCTTGATTGAAAGCTATCCTCAAACAACCTACTGCATAACAACTACCCCCTTCCCTGGTCCTTGGGAGAATGGTCTTCAACTAAACTGGTGTCAAAAAGGCAGGGGACCACTGGTCTACAGGACACCCTCTTGTGATTACTACCATTCACACTTGCTGAAAAACAGTCCTAACAACTGCTTTGGGTTTGGGTGAGAAGTGGTTAACTGATGAAAAAAGGAGTCAAGGTCTGCAATTTTTCCCTGCTTGATGTATCTTTGTGAATGGTAGTGAGCAGAAGAGGATATCCTGTAGACTATCTTGACTGCTGCCATTAGTGTTGACATCATTCAGGTTGCCCTTTGCTATGTAAAGCTTGGCATCCTTTTTCTTGCTGGTAATACAGGCACAGCATTATGCAGTAATATCAGGTCATTTCCTGGTGTTTTGAATTGTAGATACAGAAGCATAATATCTCACATACATAAACCAGAGATCTTTTTTAAAGTATTGAATATATAGAGTGGTATTGACCTACCAGATGGGCGGGATACAAATCAAATAAATAAATAAATGCTCCTCTAAATGAGGCCCTCTGCTGTGTGTCCACGTAGGATGGACAACTGTAGACAGCTGTGCCTGGAAATATTAGTGTCTGCCTAGTCATAGCAGCACTGCCGTCCATACGTATTCTGAACACAACTGGATGAGATGTACAGAAAAGAGCATTTCTGTGCATTTTGTGCTTCCACATGTAGGGCTTTTTAGCAGTTTGTGTCTTTAACAGCAATAATATTGTGAAAGTGACTCCCCCCCCCCAACCGCAAAACACTGATGAGCATTTCCTCTTACCGATTTATGGCTTTTGGCTGTAATTGTTTTCCCCTTCTCTGGATCCCAGATCACAATATCAGCATCAGAACCCACGGCAATCCTGCCCTTCCGTGGATAGAGATTAAAGATTTTGGCTGCATTTGTACTCGTAACTGCAACAAATTGATTTTCATCCATTTTACCTGTAGACTAAGATAATTTTTCCATGAGTAACATATCATAATAATAGCAGTGATGTACTAATACTATGTTTCCCTGAAACTAAGACAGGTTCTTATATTAATTATTGCTCCAAAAACACATTAGGGCTTATTTTCAGGGGATGTTTTATTTTTTTCATGTATGGTCATCTAAATTTATTCAAATACAGTCCTGTCATCTTCTTCTGGTTGCTGTACAATGGTGGAGGGTGGGGTTCACTTTACTGGGGCTTATTTGGGGAGGGGTAGGACTTATATTACGGACATCCTGAAAAATCATACTAGGGCTTATTTTCAGGTTAGGTCTTATTTTTGGGGAAACAGGGTAAGTACATAGAGATGAGATTAGGGATTGTAGCAAGGTGAAAATGCTGGAGTGATATAGCCTATGGGCACCTATATAACTCCAAATGGATTATCTGTTGGAATCATTTGAAGTTATAATTCTGATAACTGATTACACTAGCTCATATTTTCCTGTAGGGTCTTAGTGTGCCCAGGGGGTGGAGTTACAGATGAACATTTTAACTGCAGCTCCTTCCTGTACATCATTTGAATCCAATGATGTAACACAGCTCAGAAAGTACTTGAAAATGGAGTGTTTTAAAAGAGCCTGTAGACAGCAACTGAAATGAGTCACTGAGACCATAGGGCACAGGGGAGGGGAAAGGTGGAAGAATTCTATGACTCTGGAAGAAGCCTGCTGAAGTTCAGGTACAGTCTAAGTGTCTGTCATGGGTAACAGGACTGTTTTGGTTTGCCACTGCAGCTAAAGGAAAGCCAAGCCAATGCAGCACCTGGAGATGTTAAGGCTTGGAGGGGCTGCCAGCAGAATTTACTGGAGAAAGTAAAGATGGGGTGAAGGGATGAGGAATGGGGAGACAATTGTGCTTATGGATATGAGTGCAAGGAGGTGGAAATGCTGACAGGAAATGGAGGTTTTGTTTGCAGTGGTTCTTCTCTTGCTTATTTTTGTGCTTTTAAACTTTTGGTTTGATGCTCTACTCTTTTCAACAACACAGATAACTTTAATTGGCCTTTTCTTCTACTATTTACTATTGTGCCACTGTATGGTGGTTTAAAATTTGTTGACTGAATGCCCCCTTGAGAGCCATCTCTTGCTCCTGAAAAGTGGCATAGACATCATTAATAAAATAAAACTTCCCAATGTGAGAACTATGTCAATATGTAGTTACCAAAAGCTGAAACAATAGTCATGGGACACACAAGAGTTTAGAAGGAGCATCAAAGGGACCACGAAATCGGTATAGCTTACATACTATTTCAGTGGGAAAGGGAATAATATGATAAAACTAGTGTACTGTCAATTATGACTCTTGGCAGCCATATCCAGGGTTTTCTAGGTAGCGTGTACTCAAAAATGGTTTACTATTCCCTTCTTGCGGGGGATCTCTAGGACTGTGCAGCTTGTCCAAGGCTACATAGTTTGGCTCTATTCTCTGGAGGTACAGTGGGAAATTAAGATTCCCAGCCTTTGGCCCTGCAGTCAGACATCTAACACATGAGCTATCCAGCCTGGGAAAATTACAAAGGCATTCAGAATTCAGCAGCACCACCAGGGTATGTAAGTCTGGTTCTGCCAGGTGGAATTTTCATAAAGTCTCTGGTACGAAGGATTTGAGGGTAGGGGTTCCTAGAAGGCCCTAAAGACCTAGTCCTAATTTTTGCCTGTCAAGCAACTCCTAAGAACAGTAAGGCTAAAGACACATAGTGAGGAAACTGTCACTTCAGAAGCTATACTACCTCATCATTATGTCACTGCAAAGTTTTGGGAATTTGAATTTGTTTTCCATGATGATTCCCCTCTCCTCTTGTGTCTTCTGGACACAATACAGGAATTATGTCATTTTGTGTATTTATTCTATTATTCTGTGAATTCAAGCTAAATTTCTGTAAACACTTAAGTGAGAGTCAGTCTCATAGAATACAATGAGACTTACACCTGAATGAACATACAGGGGTGCCTCGCTTAGTGACGATAATCGGTGCAGCAAAAATTGCTGCTATGCGATATTAAAAAGCCCATAGGAATGCATTGAAACCCCTTCAATACATTCATATGGGCTTCAGACTCACCTTTAAGTGAAAATCCTAATACGGCAGCCATTTTTGCTGACCGGTAAGCGAGGAATTCGTCCCAGAAAACAGTGGGCGGCCATTTTTTTTACCCGGCAGCCATTTTGGAACTGCCGATCAGCTGTTAAAAAATCATCGCTTTGCGATGATCGATAAGCGAAACAGGGTGCCGATCGTTGCAAAGCGATTTTCCCCATTTAAAACATCGCAATGTGGTCGCAAAAGCGATCACAAAAAGTTCGTCAGTATGCAATTTCATCGTTAAACGGGGCGCCCGTTAAGTGAGGCGCCACTGTATTTAGAATTGTACTGTGAAGGCTTTAACTCACTGGCCAAAATCCTATTGGGATTTGATGCTAGCATAATGCAAAGAGAGCAACTTGGGGAAGCACATTATCTTGAATTAAGTAATCACCATAGACATTATCTGTTGTGCAAGATTTCTTAACTTGAGCCGTCTCTCCTCCAATTGTTACAAAATTTGCAGTACACTTGCGGGTGCAACTAACAGGATTTGACCAGTGTGGGAATAAGAGTTCTTGAATTCTGGTCATTCAGCTAGCTTCTTTTGGCTTTTCATTATCCAGCTATATAAGCTAGATTTAAAATGTATCAGTTGAACAGAACAGCTGCTACTGCTCCGGCAAACAAAGAACAGTGATTGTATTGACTTACCACACACTTATCCCAGGTAACAGTCATTCTTTCTTCAATTCCATTAACTCCTTCTGGAATCAGAGTAAAGTTGTCTTTCCCAACAGCTTTTTGTGCTGTGCTGTAGGTACAGTGTGCACTTCCAGTCACCTGCAGGTCGCCACTAAAGGAATTTACAGATGAGATATATAAATTAATGATTTAAAATGGATGGAGGACAGGTTGCTTATACTTTTCATTTTTCACTACTGGTGCTGCTCATACTGTATATTCACAGAATATATATTCTTAAAACTAATATTTCCAGTTCCAAAGGTCATTGCTGCACTATCAAACTATCAACAGTTGTACCCAGGAAATAATCAGTGTCTTTATTTTGGGGGCATTTTAACCGTATATATATTTGCCATGTAGTCTCACTCTTATGCCTGAGGAAGACGACTTGTCCACGAAAGCTGACATTAAAATATAGCAATTAGTCTTTAAGGTGCCACAATGTTTTTGTCTTCTTTATTTTTTTCATTTTTCTTCTGTTATTTCCAATTCTGTTAACTAATATATTGTCTTCCACTTCCACATCAATGATAGCTGCTCCTCAAATCCTTGTTTCTTAAAAACCTTCTAAGTGATTTTATTTTCTTTTAGGTTTATATGAAAGTATGAATAAATGAAACCAAAATTAAAGTAAGCAAGCAGAGTTTTTACATATTATTTTAAAACTGATTTCATAACCTTGTCTTATAGAGGGCAAAACTATATATCATGTGGGAAACAAGTGAGCCATCAACATGGTTTCTATTTTTAATTTAAAAAAAAAAAACCTGAAAAGTACCCTTTTTTGCCCAGTTTGAATGAAGGAACCAGAAAGATCAGGATTGTTTAATCTTTTCCCTCTCTGCTGCTCAAAACCACCCCTCTCAAGCTTCGTTTCCTATTAAACATGAAAAGTTACAGAATATCCATGTCTTTATCCCCATAAGGGTGAAACAGTTGTGAGTGATTGGGGGTAGAAAATGTTAGAGCAGTCCTTCTTTTTCTCTTCCTGATCAGAGGTTTTGCAATTGTTTTTCAAATTCTAAAAAAGTACAATGCTGCCTTATTCCAATAGATAACAGTAATCCCAAGATTTGCTGTTCTTTTCAGAAGAAGAGAGCTTAGGCATCAATCAACTTTCACTTAGTCTCTTGTTTATTGTTACTTATTCAGTTTTAATTCATATCCAGGATGCTTAAGGACTTCCCTTAATTTGGGACCAGTGATGGCTAAGTATTTGCAAATAAATACCATGCTAAAAGTGAGGTCAAATGATCAGATGTTGTCGGATCCAGGCTCAGAGGTGGTGAAGTCACAAATGCTGCAGCCTTCGCCCAGTTTTTGCTCCAATAATGTGTCCCATCTGTTCCCAAACTGGCTGTGATTGGCTCCCCTAAAACAAGAGCACCTTGGGAGAAAGAATATAGAACAACTGAATCATAGACATTAATTTCCTGACTTTTGTCACAGCCCTGTAACCTCTGGCTCAGACATTTCAACTATGTACAAGAAATCAAACTACATGGATCTGTTATTAAAAAATAACTCAATTAATATGGTTAATAAAAACTATTTTCTGACATTACTATTCAAAGTAACTCAAGAAACAGGCACAAAAAGCCGTTGTGACTCTAACAATAGTTAACTAATGCTGAAGGGTGTGTATCAAGGTTTAATATGCCCTTTCAGTCCTGCTTCTTAAGTAACAACTTGCAGAAGGAAACCATATTATTCTGTCCTAGGAAAAACCATGAAGAGACTAACAATTGACTAACTATGGACCACTGTTTGGTTCATTAGGTGCCAACTGAGAATAATATTTCATCAGGGCCAATTCACCTCTCTGGTGGGCCCTGGACAAAAAATATAATAGCGCCCCCTCCCTCCTCCCTCTCCCTAAATAGGTCACACAACATGAACAATGTAATATAACATAAATAAGACTGATTTGCTAAGGTAGTGTTGGTAGCAGTAAACACATGAACAATGCTTAAGTAAACAAACAACAGAGCAATGAAAAGAAAGTCTGGCTGATGACCCTAAGCAAGCCTTCAGTATTAGAAAACAAAAAGTGTATCCAAAGAAAAACCTTCAATAAAAATAGGAGTCTTGGTGCCAAAGGGCTAAAGTGCTACTTCTTATTACAGTGCCATCTTTGGAGATGTCAATTTGCTGCTCAAAAGGTAATTGGGGATCCAACAGGGATAAGAAAGTACAGTGGTGCCTCGCATTACGATGTTAATTCATTCCAGCGAAATCGCTGTAGAACGAAAACGTAAAGCGAAATTAAAAAGCCCATAGAAACGCATTAAAACCCGATTAATGCATTCCTACGGGCTTAAAACTCACTGTCCAGCGAAGATCCTCCATAGCGCGGCCATTTTCGCTGCCCGTGCAGCGAGGAATCCATCCCAGAAAACAGCGGGCAGCCATTTTTTTTACCCAGTGGGAATTTTGAAACCGCCGATCAGCTGTAGTAAAATCGTCGTTTTGCGAGAATCAGTTCCCAAAGCAGGGAACCGATCATCGCAAAGCGAAATTCCCCCATAGGAAACATCGTTTTGCAATCGCTTTTGCGTCGTTATGTGATTTCGTCGTAAAACGGAGCGCTCGTCTTGCGAGACACTACTGTATACAGAGTCCAGGCAATCTGCAGAGAAATGCACTGCACAAGGTGCAGAGAGGACTGTTGTTACCACAGATAGATTAAAGGCGATATTATGAGGTTTCAAATAGAAAATGTTTACATTTTTCTTGCTTTTTGTTATGCAAATTGAGTAATGACATCTTCAAGATCATTTTAGTTTAAAATGTCACTCTCAATTGATATTATTGTTAATCTGTTAAGGTGTTGTCCTTGCACCGAAATAATACTTTGTAAGGTTTAGTTTGAAAAGGAACTCTCTCCCTTCAACAACGGAGACATTTAATGTCAGGTAGAGACAAAAGGCTATATAGACATTTGGGTAGATTTTCCCACGAAGTGAGTATCACAAAATGGACTCAATTCAGTGGTGTGGCTTATCACATCACTGATTTTTAACTCAAAATTTTCTGTCACAGTCTATAATATTGAACGAGATACATTAACTCACACTATTGAATGGAGTCCACTGAGTGCAACATTTCAGCATGAGGCAAAAATGTGTGTGTGTGTGTGTGTGTGTGTGTGTGTGTGTATGTATGTGTAGAATAACACCCACAATTCAGGCTCCAAGAATTAATATTGGCAGGTAAGATATTCTCTTTTGATAGAGTGAGAATTTTACAAACACACCATTTTAATGCATAGACTTGGTATTTCATGCCAATGAGCAGTAAATACAGTGGTGCCTCGCTTAGCGATGTAAATTCATGCTGAAAAAATTGCTGCCAAGCGATAACATCACTAAGCGAAATAAAAAGCCCATAGAAATGCATTAAAACACGATTAATGTGTTCCTATGGGCTTAAAACTCACTGCTAGCGAAGATCCTCTATAGCGCCGCCATTTTCGGTGCCTCTAAAGTGAGGAATCCGTGCCTGAAAACAGAGGGTGGCCATTTTGTTTACCTGGCGGCCATTTTGAAACCGCCGATCAGCTGTGCGAAAATGGGGGCTTTGCAATGATCGCTTCCCTGCAATCATCGCAAAGTGAAAATACCCCATAGGGACCATCACAAAGCGATTGCTTTTGCGATCGCAAAAACTGTTGCAAAGCGATTTCATCGCTATACGGAGCGATTGCTATGCGAGGCACCACTGTACATAGATTTGGTGAAGTGAAACCAACATGGAGGATATATCAGAGACCTCCTACCAACTCTCCTCAGACTGAAGAAGCTACTTGGATGAGTAGCAAAACGTTTCAGACTAACAAGAAAAGTCCAGTTACCATGACTCAACTTCCAGACAACCTCACCTGGATGACTGAGAATCTTCACAGATATATAGACTTGGTATACCATGCCAACTAGCAGTAAATAAATAAACCTGCCAGTGCCCCACTGTGCCTCCAAACAGCCTGGTTGTGCCATCTATGCCCTCCAACTACATAACCATTTTAGCCCCCTAATAGGCTCTCTCTGCCATCTTTGCCCTCCAAACAGCCTCTCAATGCTGCGCCTGCCACTGCCAGCTCTGCCGAGCCGGGTTCCTCAAAGACCCAGGCGGTGGGAGAAAAGGCTGTGTACGCCACTGGTGCTCAAACAGTGCAAGGTCATACAGCATGGTCCCAACATGTGACCTCAGTGAACATAAAACTTCAAAGGCCCAGTGAGCAGCGGGCAGCACAGGCTGTACAGCACCATAATTTGAAGGCGGGGAATCTGCCTCTTCATGTGGACCCCTGCAGACAGTGCGCCCTAGATAAATGCCCACTTTGCCCTCTGAATAAAGCAGCCCTATGTTTCATGCATGCAATTACATGAACTTCAATCCAAGCTAGTATTACAGTAAAGTTGGCAGTCTTTAAGGTGCCACAATTCTCCTTTGTCATTTTTACTTTAAAGCAAACTAGATCTCCAGTTCAATAGCTGCAAAGGGACATGTTTAAGCAGAAGAAAATTTTTCAACAAGATGTTTGACTAACTCTGCTCTGAAGGATTATCATGGAAATTAATACCAATCCAAGCCCTCTTCATCTTTTCTACTGCTTTGTGAGATCCACTGGGGCTCTCAGACCAGCTAACTGCAACTCCTAGCAGTCCTTTATCTTTCCAGAAAGATAACAAATATTTATCAAACTTTCATGCTTGGACATCAACACATAACAAGTTAGATGAAATTAAACATATAGCAAATGGTGTACTGTTTAATCAATTTTGATACAGTGGGCAAAGAAGGTCTTAATGGGCTACTCAGGACTAAGTAATGCTCCAGTTCACTCTCAAGTGCCACTCAAGAGGTGTGGTTATGTAACTGATTAGATTGACTAATTAGATGCAGACTCAATGGGGATCTTTTAGAAAGGGTTGATACAAAAAGAAACGAACACTGGAATCCGACCACCAAATTAAGGTCTAAATCCAATTATTATTCCCAGCTAGAGTAGACCCACTGAATCAATAAGAACTTAATGTCAACATTTAGATTAATAAATAAGTAAACATTGTTAATTGTTAATTAATAAGTCAACATTGAGGCAAGGAATCTACTTAGTTGAGACTAATAACTGGATTTAGATCAGCTACTTACAGTAGGAACACTTGAAAGAAAGAATTCACTGTCATACAGTCATACCGGCACAATTTATAAAGTTCAGGTCCTCCCCTTCAACATCATTTCACTGCCTCAATGACTGCTCCAACAAGGACTACTTCACACATACTACTTGATGACTGCAGCATCAAATGGCGTTTTATATGTCAGAATAAGGTGTGCCTTATAAAATTTCACACACAAAATTTTCATATGCTTTTCCCTTGACACTGGTTTTCATTCAGTGGAATCATTTTCTTTTTAGCTACATGGAGTGAGAAAACCATGGATAGGAACCAGACCTTTGTGCTTCAACAGGAATTCCAAACTGAAAGAGTTTCACTTACAGTGGGCCCTCGACTTACAAATGGCCCTAGTTGCGAACGTTTCGGGTTACAAACCCGATCTCATCGCAAGTAGCAGACCCTACTTGCGAACAGAGATCGAGTTACGAACCCAAAAGGCAGGGAGAAAGGGCGGGAAATTCGGATTTCCTTCCCTTCCTCCCTGCCTTTGGGGCTTTCAAAAGGCTTCCTCTGATGTTGAAGGAAGACCTTTGAAACCTCCGAAGCCAACAAGGCAGGGAGAAAGGGCAGGAAGTTCAAATTTCCTTCCCTTCCTCCCTGCCTTTGGAACTTCCAGAAGGCTTCCTCCGACATTGGAGGAACCCCTTTGAAACCTCCGAAGCCAAAAAGGAGGCAGCCCCGGCAGCATTGGGTGAAAGGAGGGAGCCGATTTCTCCCCGGCCACCCGGCTTGCTTTTCCAAATTAGAAGCAAACCGGGGGGCCGGGGAGAAATCGGCTCTCTCCTTTCACCCGATGCTGAGTCCCCTTCGCACTGAGCTAAGCCGGCGCGAAGGGGACTCAGCATTGGGTGAAAGGAGGGAGCCGATTTCTCCCTGGCCGCCCGGCTTGCTTTTCCATTGGAGGACTTCAGCCGGGACGGATTAATTGGTTTCCAATGCATTTCTATGAGAAATGCTGGCTCGATTTACAAACTTTCCAATTTACGAACTGACTTCCGGAATGGATTAAATTTCATAAATCGAGGGTTGACTGTGTTTTCAAGCATGTTGGATTAGCATTATAGCATTATTTGCTATATGTTTAACATTAGTTCTATAAAGTGACAAAAAAGATTATTTTTGTCTGTATTGTGATGATAATAATAGCCTGTTTTCTGTGCATCCTTTTATGGAATGACTACTGAACCAGGTCAGCAGTTTCAGATCTCATCTCCCTTTCCTCTGAAGAAATCAGATTTTGGTTTTCGCAGCCATCCTTTTGTACCCAGAAGTCCAATGACAAATCAGAGACATGTGTTTTGAAGGTCTGCATTCTGTACCTTTTTTTCTAGCCAATGAAATGATGTCAGCAGCGCTTTTACTCATGACCTTGGTGATGTACAGTGGACAGTTGATTCGACTAGCTATGGTGATGGCCCGGAAAACAGCTTCGGCTTCAAGCTGAAACAAGATAACATATTAAATTTAAAGTAAACGAATCAAAACTACTGAAAGCACAAAAGAAAAAATGGAGGAGTAATCAACGATTGTGCTGCACTTGTATGCATGATTACCAGAAGTAAACATATATTTGAACTACAATTGTTGACAGCTCTTCTTTTCTGCAGAATGTAAGCTTGTTATTAAAAATATGATAGGTTTCTGTTTTTGCTGCTAAAAGCTAACAGAAGAGCAACCTCAAAGTCTGCATTGACATTTAGAGCAGAGCCATGCAAATTATTCCAACTTACATACTCCTCTGCTTTCTACTTGTGCTGCAAATACAAACTGTAAAAGCATTTCTTGCACTACCTTATTCCTGGGAAACCAAAAGCTTTCAGTTGTATGGATGCCCCCTACAAGTGGTGGATGTAGCAGTAACTTGTCATTGTGACCTATATAATCTCCAAGTGTAAAACTGGAAGGAACATTTAACAATATTTTCCAGCAATATTGTTGGAATATTCTTTACAAGAAACACTAAAAGAAGCCAAAGAGAGAGGAACCATTAGAAAGGGAGACTCAGGTTTTGAGATGCAAGAGGGTTTATTATATCATATAGGTAAAAAAGGGGGCAGACAACTGGTAGTTCCTCAAAATGGAAGAAAACTGTGTTGCAGTTAGCTCATGATATACCTATGGATGGCCACCTATCGACACAAAAGATGATAGCACGAATAACACAATGGTTTTGGGGGCCAGATGTAAATAAAGAGGTAGAAGAATATTGTAAGACTTGCAGAGAATGCCAAGTGACATAGATGAAATCAAGACCCGGTGCCCTTTAATTCCTATGCCATTAGTAGATCATCCCTTTGAAAGGATAGGGCTAGACATTGTAGGTCTTTTGATTAGGTCAGCTGGAGGACACACTCATATTCTTATTTTAATAGATTATGCTACCCGATACCCTGAAGCAATCCCTTTAAGATCTACCACAGCTGAAGTTTTGGCTAGAGAATTAATACAGTGGTGCCTCGCATTGCGGCATTAATTCGTTCCACAAAAATCGTTGCAGAAAATGTCGCAATGTGAAATAAAAAAGCCCATAGAAACACTTTGAAAACCCTTCAATGCATTCCTATGGGCTGGAAACTCACTGTTCAGCGAAGATCCTCCATAGCGCGGCCATTTTCACTGCCTTGCAAACGAGGAATCCGTCCCAGAAAACAGCGGGCAGCCATTTTGAAACCGCTGATCAGCTCTTTTAAAAATCGTCGCTTTGCGATGCTCGGTTCCCGAAGCAGGGAACCGATCATCGCAAAGCGAAATTCCCCCATAAGGAACATTGCAAAATGCATCGCAAAGCAATTTCATCGCTAAACGGAGCGATCAAAATGCAAGGCACCACTGTATAAGTATTCTCCAGGTTAGGTTTTCCCAAAGAAGATTTAACCAATCAGGCTCCAACTTTATGAGCCAAACAGTCAAAGAATTCTGGATTGCTGGATGTGAAACCCATGCATACCTTGGTATATCACCTACAAACTAATGGACTAATAGAGAGATTTAATAAAACACTGAAAGAAATGTTAAGAAAGTTAGTGCTAGAAAAACCACGTAGATGGCACTTATTGGTAGCTCCTTTGATGTTTGCAATTAGAGAAGTTCCACAAGCCTCAAAAGGGATTCTCACCTTTTGAGATGATGTATGGGTGGAATCCTAGAGGGATATTAGATTTGATAAAAGAGAAATGGGAGAAAAGCTCAGATAGTGGTTCAACAAGTAACAGAAATGAGGAATCACTTGAACAAGGTAGCCGAAATAGCTAAAACTGAATTACAAAAGATACAACAAGGGCAGAAAAGGAGATATGACTTAAAGGTGAATCCAAGGCAATTTAGTGCAGGACAAAAAGTTTTACTTTTGCTACTGGTGGAAAATGCCAAATTTTTCGTGAAATGGCAAGGTCCCTACAAAGGGATTAGATGTATAGATCAAGCAGATTATGAAATAAGTATGCCAGATAAAAAGAACAAAGTAGGAATATTTCATATGAATTTATTGAAACAATGGAGAGAACGAGAAGTATTTATTGGAGAAGTAGAAGAAGAGGATTTAGGTTCGGAGGCCTTAATCTACCTCCAAGAGTCTCAAGAACTCTGTCTAGGAGAAAAACTAAACAGAGTCCAAGCTAAACAAGTCAGGAGTATTGAAGAAGAATTTAGAGATTTTTCTCTAACAGGCCTGGCTTAACAACAAATGTTGAACACCAAATCAACACACACCCTCAAATTGTCTGGAGGAAGAAATTGGCCTCATCATCTCAAACAATCAGGAAGTTGAAGAGATGTTAGGATTAGGGGTGATAGAACCATCTCATAGCCCTTGGAGAAGTTACCCAGTGGTAGTCCCCAAACCAGATGGAAGTGTAAGATTGTGTACTGATATTAGGAAACTAAATGAAATTTCTAAGTTTTATGGTTATCCTATGCCTAAAGTGGAAGATTTGCTAGAAAGGCTTGGAAGGGCTGAATTCTTATCATTTCTAGATTTAACAAAGGGTTACTGGCAAATTCCTTTGCAGCCCAGTGATAAAGAAAAATTGCTTTTGTTACTCCTTAAGGATTATTTCAATTTACATGCATGCCATTTGAGTTGTATGAAGCAGCAGCTACCTTCCAGAGATTAATGGATAAGATTTTAGAACCAGTAAACACGTTGATTGCTGCTTATATTGATATTTTAATTTATAGTGACAATTGGGAAGAACATGTAGGACATCTGAGAAAGGTATTAACAGAGTTAAGGGAAGCAGGACTTAAGGTGAATCCTTCCAAATGTAAGATAGCAAAAAGAAGAGTGAAATTCCTAGGATTCCAAGTAAAACAGGGAAGAATTCAACAGGTACAAGATAAAGTAGAAAAAATAGCAGATTGGCCTAGACTAAGGGATAAAAAAGTTCAACTGTTTTTAGGTTTGGCAGACTATTATTGTCAATTTGTACCTAATTTTGCAGAAATTTCGGCATCCCTTACTGATAAACTAAGAAACAGATAACCAGGGGAATAAGATGGGGATTTCCAGAACAAAAAGCATTTAATCATTTGAAGGGAGTGTTAAATACCTTACCGAGTAGAAATGCTCCTGACTTCAGCATTCCTTTTATAGTACAAACCGATGCCTCTGACAGAGGGATAGGGGCAGTGTTGACCCAAATTAGAAGAGGTATAGAATATCCCCTCATGTATTTGAGTAAGAAATTGTCTTCCAGAGAACAAAGATATGCTACCATAGAAAAAGAAGCCCTAGCGGAAAAATGGGCCATACAGTCATTAAGATATTAGTTATTAGGAGCTCCATTTACCTTGGTCACTGACCATGCTCCTTTACAGTGGTTGAATCGGATGAAAGATACTAACCCCCGATTGACTTGATGGTATCTAAGTTTGCAACCCTTTGCTATCGCCTGAGAAACCTATACATGGGACAGGAAGCAACAGTTAGAACTGGATATGGAACAACTGATTGGTTCAAAATTGGGAAAGGAGTACGACAAGGCTGTATATTGTTCCCTGGCTTATTTAACTTACATGCAGAATACATCATGCGAAAGGCCAGACTGGAGAAATCCCAAGACAGAATTAAGACTGCCAGAAGAAATATCAACAACCTCCGATATGCAGATCATACCACTCTGATGGCAGAAAGTGAGGAATTAAAGAACCTCGTAATGAGGGTGAAAGAGGAGAGTGCAAAAAATGGTCTGAAGCTCAACATTAAAAAACCAAGGTCATGGCCACTGGTCCCATCACCTCCTGGCAAATAGAAGGGACAGATATGGAGGCAATGATAGATTTCACTTTCTTAGGATCCATGATCACTGCAGATGGTGACAGCAGCCACAGAATTAAAAGACGCCTGCTTCTTGGGAGGAAAGCGATGTCAAACCTCGACAGCATCTTAAAAAGCAGAGACATCACGTTGCCAACAAAAGTCCGCATAATCAAAGCTATGGTTTTTCCTGTAGTGATGTACGGAAGTGAGAGCTGGACCATAAATAAAGCTGACCACTGAAGAATTGATACCTTTGAATTGTGGTGCTGGAGGAGGCTCTTGAGAGTCTCCTGAACTGCAAAGAGAACAAACCTATCTATTCTAAAGGAAATCAACCCTGAGTGCTCACTGGAAGGACAGATCCTGAAGCTGAGAGTGAAAGGGGTATTAGAAAACAAAAGATTGAAGGAAGAGGAAGAAACAAAGAGAGAGAGAGAAAGGAAAGAAAGGAATAGATTGAGGTTTGTTTAGTAGAGGAGAAAGCAAGAGAGAGAGGAGGAGGAGTTGATTTTGCCCATATGGGAGGAAGATATAAAAGATCAGAGTGGGAGGAGACAATTTAGAATACCGGGAACATCAGAGAGGAGAGAGGGAAAAGGAGAGAAACAGAAGGATGTTGAATATAACAGAATGATAGCTGGAGGATTTTCCCAATCTAAAGACCGGAGGATTGTTACCGGAACCGGACACCTTCAAAGGAAATGAGACACGTAAAGACTCTCTAGAATGGACAGTAGTGGTGTATCCATGGGATGGTTTGAAGAAGGTGGTCCGGCTGGACTCCTCATTCAATAGTCCACCTCCAGAAGGCGACGCATCCCTGCTGTGGGACCATCTGCACGATGAGGAGTGCACCCCTGAGGAAACCCAACGATTGAGAAAAGTTTGGACCAGCCCCTTCTTAAATCATGTTGATTCAAGGACAAATTTATTGACCCCCTCATTATGGACAGTGCCAGATATTAGTTCATCAGAACTGGTTGAGGTGATAGTTCATTCACCTAATATCTATGATGGACCCAAACACACTGTGCCTTACAGATACAAATAAGTTTTTCCGGCAACACAAAAGCAAGTGCCAGGACCAGAATTACACCTTTCTTCATTATCACAAAAATCAGTGGTTTACTGGCAGACTATCACTTTCAAAGCTGCAGCTTTATATTTTTAGCAAAATGTTCTATACTGAGGCATTTTTAGTCAGTGAATATAGAATCTGTAAAGTACTGGTTTTGATAGCCAGGCTTTGTCTAGTTTATTACACAATTGTGGAAGCAGAAGCAGATCATGTTCCTTTGAACACAGAGCCACTGGACGTAGAAAAGAATGTAGCTCTTACCTCCTCAGGTCTGCTCAAGGCATGCCCCTCAGGGCCAGTAATTCCCATCTCCAGCATACGCTTCTGTTCCTACAAATTAAACAAACACATCACAGTTTTCTATAGGTTGCAAAATAGCCTGGTTTGGAAAAGGCATAGGAGCAGCCTCCCTTGTAACTGTGAAGGTGAAATGCCCCCCAAGTAGAATTGTACAAAAATCTTCTACAGCATTGTTTTGGTTATGATGCCATTGTCTTCTTATTTCTTCATCTCATCTGATGTCAAAATGGGGTAAAGTACAACTCCCAGGGGCTTTTTTGAGCCCCCTCCCACTCTCCCCAAGACCCTGTGTGGAACTTTTTGGGCTAAAGAAAGAAACAAAGAAAGCTAATCTAAGCTAAACAAAGGTCATTTTCCATTCCAGGGAGTCTCAAAGAGTAGTAGCTTAGGTACTACTCTTAGGTACCTCCCCCCCCAAAAAAAATCCTTAAAAAACATAGAAGTGGACATCCAGACACATCTGTTGATTTCTTTTTTTCTGCCTCCCTTTTTTTTTCCGTTTTGCTTGTGGTGGTACAGTCTTTGGTGGGCCCTGATCACTAGGCATAGAAAGTGGGTCTCTGGAACTTGCTCATCTCTGCTCTACATGTACATTAGTAACTCGGTTTGCAAAACGGATCTGTTCTATGCGACATTACGTAGTACAGTGGTGCCTCGTTTAGCGACGTTAATCAGTTCCAGGAAAAATGTCGTTAAGGGATTTCGTCACTAAGCGATTTTTAAAAGCCCATAGAAACGCATTAAAACGTGTTTAATGCGTTCCTATGGGCTTAAAAACTGACCTTAAGCGAAGATCCTCCATAGGGGCGGCCATTTTCGATGCCTCTAAAGCGAGGCAAAACAGTGGTGGCCATTTTGGAACCGCCGATCAGCTGTGCGAAAATGGGGGCGTTGCAGTGATCGCTTCCGCGCGATCATCGCAAACCCCCGTTTTCGCACAGCTGATCGGCAGGGCTTCAGGATGATGGGGGGAAGCACTTCCCCCGCATCATTTTCACCCAGCTGATAGGCAGGGCTTCAGGATGATGGGGGGAGCACTTCCCCCCATCATCCCAAAGGCCGCATTTTCGCTCAGCTGATCGGCAGGGCTTCGGGATGATGGGGGGGGCATTTGCGATGATCGCTTCCCCGCGATCATCGCAAAGCGATTTTTCCCCATAGGGAACATCGCATTGCGATCGCAAAATCTTAATCGTTATGCAGATTCGTCGTTAAACGGGGCGCCCATTAAGTGAGGCACCACTGTACGGAAATTTCACAAACTGAAACGCCAATTGCGCTATGAAGGGCAGTGCTATAGGTGCAATGTCCCCTCGGAAAACCCTTTTGTAGCGTGAAAAAAAGAGAAAACAATGTAAACTGGGCCTTTATTTCTTATGGATTTCAGTTATATAAACTGAGGCGTTCAGAAACCGATGTACTACTGTACCATTTTAATGGTGATCCAACCACTGAAAACCAATTTGTCCACTCCCCTCACTCAGGAGGTTTCAGCACACATTGCTCACATACCTCCTGGCAGCTAAGGGATAAAAATGTTTCTTAAAAAAAAAAAACCACAGAGATTTATTCTATAACCAGTACTAAACTTTGTGCATACAACAATTTCTGCATT
The DNA here is from genome assembly GCF_051106095.1 of Pogona vitticeps. Lineage (NCBI taxonomy): Eukaryota > Metazoa > Chordata > Lepidosauria > Squamata > Agamidae > Pogona > Pogona vitticeps. The sequence continues at coordinate 96,243,684 of NC_135787.1, read as the reverse complement.
TTTCTATGGTTTTGTAGGACAATGGCATAAGATGAGTTCTGGAAATACAGTTCAATTGACAGAAATAGTAGCATTCTTAAGTCCTCCTGAAACACGTTAACTATTCACTATAGATTTCAATAACGTTTTTCTTCATCTCTCATGACAGTGTTACATCTAACACCTCTGAACAGCATGTAAATGTACATATCTACCACCAGAATGTTGTTCCATTTTTATTTATGTTTTTTTAAATTTTATTTATTTATTAAATTACACAACATAAACTGACCACCACAATAAAACACAATTACATATTACATTAGTGCCATCATCACCCTCAGGGCTAGCATTAATGATTTCATTCAATCCATTTTCTCTCCAAAACTTCATTGTTTCTTCCCTCGGTGTATACCCCTTCCCTCTCCGAAATACATATTCCAAGAATACACTGCATATTTTCTTAAAATCAGAGTGTTGTTCCATTTTTAGATATCACACTGCAGTCATAACCTGCAACCAAGAACCACTGAGGTAAATGGGTACTACAGCATGTTTCCATGTCAAACCACCATTTCAGGTGATGTTGGGTCCAAATGTATTTAGCATATATGTAACATAAAATGTTCTTCTCACCTGAGCTATTAAATCTCCATTTTCAGCATGGACCATGACTACCGCCCCCAGACTTTTCAGGAAAGTAAAGGCTTCATAAAGCTACAGAAGCAAGAGAGAGAGAGAGAGAGAGAGAGAGAGAGAGAGAGAGAATCAATAATGGAACTTATTTTCATTTTAATTAATTCATGTCAATTTTTAAAAACTTATTCTTTCCCCTTAGAGCAGAGTATGACACATTATTATTACAAAACAATGTCTGTAATAATGATGGTTTTTTTAATGTTAGTCACAGGTTCCTAATTTGTAGGCTGTGACCCTGTGAGGGGCCTGGGATCCGAGCCATGGATGCCATAGCAAAAGGAACAGAACATAGAACTATGAATGCTGTAGAGGAGCTGTTCGTAGCTCTATGTAGAGGAATTGTTTCTAGCAGTGCCCCCCAACCTTTTCCCAACCACGGACCGGTTGGGGAAGCGAACTCGTTGCATGGGAGCTGCGCACCCCCAGGCTTGTGTGTGGGTTGGTTGCACGCTCGCTGGGGTAGGGGCTCATGGGGGTGGGGTGCACATGCATGGGGCAAGCCGTGCTCACAGGTAGGCGGAACGTACTCATGAGATGGGGCACACTCGCATGTGCAGTGTGCACACATGGGAGCAGGGGAGTGTGTGCAAGGGTGGTAGATTTGTCTCCACGGCCCAATCCCGCCAGGGCCACAGCCCTCTACCGAGCAGCGGACTGGGGGATGGGGACCCTTGGTTTGTAGCACTGTAGAGGCTCTTTTCATAGCTCTATATAAGGGTCTCCAAACTACAGCCCATGAGCCACATCCGGCCCACTGTGCCATTTTATCCAACCCATTCCCTTCAGCTCATGTGCACCCGTGAGGCTGTGTGTCTGTGCATCCATGCATCCATGCATGTGGCCGTGTGTGGGGCAAGGAGTGTGTCTGCATGTGGGAGGCGTGTGTGTGTGTATGTGTGGGGGTATGGGTGGGGTGCATGCATGTGGGCAGGGGTGGGTGGGTGGGTGGACATCTGTGTGTGCAAGCATGTGGGGGGATGGCCGTATGTACGGCCATGCGCACACATGCTCCTTTGGCCCTCAGAATTTTTGGAAATACAGTAGTGCCTCGCATAGCGACATTAATCCACGCAGCAAAAATTGCTGCAAAACGATTTCGTCGCTATGCAATTTTAAAAAGCCCATAGAAACGCATTAAAACTGTTTAATGCATTCCTGTGGGCTAAAAACTCACCTTAAAGCGAAGATCCTCCATACGGCGGCCATTTTGGGTGCCTCTTAAGCGAGGAATTGGTGTGAAAACACAACGGGCGGCCATTTTTTTACCTGGTGGCCATTTTGGAGCCGCCGATCAGCTGTTAAAAAATCATCGTTATGCGATAATCGGTAAGCGAAACAGCGAACCGATAATCGCAAAGTGATAAAACCCCATAGGAAACATCGCAATGCGATCGCAAAAAGTTAATTGCTTTGCGGTTTCATCGCTAAATGGAGCACCCATTAAGCGAGGCACCACTGTATCCGGTGTGGTTCTCATGGCTAAAAGTCTGGAAACTCCAGCCCTATATCAAATAGGAACCAGACATGAAGCTATCTGCCTGTCTTTTCTGGCCCCATCTCTATAGTCCCTGGTGGATGTGTTTGCCAAGTGGCTGCATGGGTTTCCTGAGTCAGGGCCTGGAAGGAAGTGGACCCTTAGGAATATTCATGGAGAAAAAGATGGGATAGCTGGGGAAGGGTGTCATGATCCTTCCTCATGGGGGCAGTGAGACCCTGATGGCCTCTCCAAGCAAGGGGAACTGCAGCCAGTGGTCAGTAAATCAAGGGAACCACTAATCTAAACCACTGGTGTTTATCCTTCAGTCTCAAGAGACTATGGTAACGTGCTCTGAATAGAGGTCTTAGAACAGCATCTAGTGTGGTTGAGAAGGCCAATACGAGAGTAACAATCCCTTCCACACTGAAGACAAATACAGTCTGTCCCCTATCCAGCTCCCTGATTTTGCTGGTTTTGGGACTTCCTCTTTGCCTCGGCCTGCTGAACAAGTGTCTCTTCAAACCAGAAGAGGCGATGATGCATTTCCTGTCTCCCTGCTGAATGGTCAGATGTCACGGTTCCCCATCTGTTGAGGTCCAGTCCTAAGGCCTTCAGATCCCACTTGCAGATATCCTTGTATCACAGCTGTGGTCTCCCTCTGGGGTGATTTCTCTGCACTAATTCTCCATACAGGAGATCTTTTGGAATCCGACCATCAGCCATTCTCATGACATGCCCGAGCCAACGTAGACGTCACTGTTTCAGTCGTGTATGCATGCAAAAAATTCCAGTTCATTCTAGAACTACTCTATTTGGAACTTTGTCCTGCCAGGTGATACCAAAAATGCATCGGAGACAACGCATATGGAAGGTGTTCAACTTCCTCTACTGCCATGCACAAAGGGTCCAGGACTCACTGCAGTACAGGAGTGTGCTCAGGACACAGGCTCTATAGACCTGGATCTTGGTATATGCCCTCAGCTTCTTATTAAGCCATACTCTCTTTGTGAGTCTAGAGAACATGGTAGCTGCTTTGCCAATGCATTTATCGAGCTCGACATCTAGAGAAAGTGTGTCAGAGATCGTTGAGCCAAGGTACACAAAGTAATGAATAACCTCCAATTCTTGTGTAGAGATGGTAATGGAAGGAGGTGAGTCCATGCCCTGGCCTTGAGGACAAGCACTATCAAAAATAATCCAAAAAAGAAACGCACCAAAAGAACAACAAACAAATAAAGAGGGGTAAATCCCTCAAAAATTTAGACAGATTTTTTAAATTATTATTACAACAGCAATAATAATACAAAGAAATGGAGGGGGGCATATCCCAAAAATTAAGAAAACAAGAGAGAGAGAGAGGCACAAGGAAGAAAGCAATAATCCAAGATGGGGAACACCAAGAGTGCAGCACGCAGTAATCCCACAAGGAATGACTGAAGCAAAGAGCACTCTTCTTTGCAGGGTTGCAGGCCATTTTAAGATTCAGAATTCCTACGCACCCCTGGATATTCTGATTCGCAAATGACAGCCCTCACAATGATATTTCATTAAAAAAATATCCAGTTTAAGAGACAAAGGTGAAAGAAATGCAAACAAACACAAAACTTTTATGCACCCCTTTTTCATAAACACAAATGATTTGTATTTAAGAAATGCTCTTTCTTCAATTGCAAAAAAAAATCAATTACATGGGTCTTTATGTTAAAATTTAAAGACCCATTCCAATTCAGTGCCACTTTTTCCTTCAAAGATGGCAATGGAATCTGTTCCATCTCCAGTTAAGCTGAATATAGAAATATTTATCTTGACTGGAAGAGATACAGGAATGCAGAAATTTCACAAGTTAATGAAGCAGAATACCTGGCTATCAGTCATTTGGTAGAGATCCTTGTAGCACATATAGACTTGGAAAGAATTAACACCTGTTTATGGGAGAAGAGGAAAGGAAAAGGTTAATCATGACCCTAAGCCAATCAAAAGTTAGTAAAAGTATAAAACAGGATATTGTTAATATTCTGAACCAAAACATTACCTTGACATAGTTACTCTGATACAGTGGACAAAGATACAGTGGTGCCTCGCATAACGTTTTTAATTGGTTCCAAAAAAATAAACCTTATGCGAAAAAAACTTTATGTGAAACACCATTTCCCATAGGAATGCATTAGAAACCGGTTAATCCGTTCCAATAGGCACGGATTGGCGTCCTTAAGCGAAAAAACCCATAGGAAACATTGTTAAACGATACAATGTTTCCTCCATTGGAATGTATTGAAGCCGACTCAATACATTTCAATGGCTTTGCAAAGTCAATTTTTGCAAATTTAAGTGTGTCATAAAAGGGTCAAAAATGGTTTTAAATGCTTGGATTAGCTTCTGCACCCTCTAAAACGGATGCAAAAGTTAATTTGGCTTTGATCTGACTTTTCGTTAATTTATGGTGAATTTTTTTCCCCCAACTTTTGACAGCTGTCAAAATCTGACAGCTCCATTGTTTCCTATGGGGGAGAAAAAATTCACAAAAAATTAACGAAAAGTCAGATCAACGCCAAATTAAGTATGCACACATTTTAGAAGGTGCAATAACGATTCCAAGCATTTAAAACCATTTTTCAACATGTTAAGACACTTTTGTAATTGAAAAAATGAACATTGTTAAGTGAAGCAGGGGACCTAAAACCAAAAACGTTAAGCGAAGCATGGTCCCAAAATCGCTATGTGAAAATCGCCCATAGGGAAAAACGTTATACGAAGCACAATCTGACTCTGAAAAAATAAACGTTAAGCGAAAAAAACGTTAAACGAAGCAAACGTTATGCGAGGCACCACTGTATTCATTTAACACTGCTGTTGTTTAGAAATATGTCAGTCATTTATGCATAGATGGATACCTCTACTAAGACTTAGCAGTCCAGTGTTATGAATGTGTGCCATGTTAATTTGCCCTCAGAAATCAGGACCATATTCTGAAGGTGAGGTAAATTTAAAAATTAGTCTACTAACCATATGCAGTTGTCTCTAAGGATGTTTTCCTAGGGTTGATTTCCCCAGTTACCTAGCGGTGCCCTCCAGATGCTTCAGACTACAGTTCCCCTCAGCCTCACCCAGCATGGCTAAGACTAAGGGCAATGGTAGCTGTAGTCTAGCTTGCTCACATTATCTCATTATTTCTTTTCTTTTATTCTACATAAAATGACTGAACAAAAGGATATCCCAACTTTTTGAAAATGACTGAAAAGAGGAATATTCTCTCTGTGCTATCATGGCCTTTTTCATAATGACAAAAAATATAGTTCCATAATGAAAAGAAAATATCAAGTGACATTTACGATTAGAAGCAAAGTCAACACTTGTAATTCGAACTGAGCATCCGACAAGAAAAAATGCAATACAAAAACAATCCATTGCAATCTAACTATAATAATGCTGTATCATTTAAATATTGAAGGATTGAATCCAATAAATCCATGTCTACCTTAATTTTTATTAGGGATAGGTAAGCATTTTATATGATTTACTTTTCGGTAAAAACTTCACAAAATCTGCAAATTTCTTTATGCATTCAGATGTAGAAAAAGAGCAAAATAATGCAATATTTAATTAAAATATATCTATATCTTTGTAAGGGGTTCTTCCCATTGGTGTGCCCTAGTTTTTACTAACCTTTATCTTGCACCAGTATATCCAGCTCTTCCCTGATCCCATTATACCAGTTGGTGATATCCACATGGAGAGAGTAATCACAACAGGATTTGGTGTCTGCTGCCTCATGCCACTTTTCAAATGAGGTTAATAAATTGGAGCTAGGTTCGGGAAGGACATGGTCAACTGCAATGAAGATAGAGCACCCATTATTTAGCATTTATTGCAAACCATTATTTTGTCTTGGAACAAAGCAATCTGGCAATTTTGGCAGCTAGGTCTGATGAGTTTTCTCTCATGGGGCAGGCCCTGCCTTCGTGACAGAAAGGGGAGTAGGAACAACATAGTCTCAATAAATGTTGAATCTTGTCAACTGGGACCTGTCAGGTAGGAGTGAGCAGTTATCTAGACTCTAGAGAGAGAGAGAGTGAAAGAGAAGTTGATGGAATTGATCCAAGCCTTCCCATCTCCCACATATATCAAGTTATACCACCTTTTGAATGGCCCTAACATTGAGAGATTAAAGATATTTTGAGTTTATGAACAGCTTTGAAACTTTAGTGATCCCCTATGGTTTTAACCTAGCAGTTTGAAAGCATGTAAAAATGCGAGTAGATGAATAGGTACCACCTTGGTGGGAAGGTAACGCTGTTCCATGTCTAGTCACGCTGGCCACGTGACCACGGAAACTGTCTTCAGACGAATGCTGGCTCTGTGGCTTGGAAATGGGGATGAGCACCACGCCCTAGAGTTGGACACAACTGGACTAAATTTCAAGGGGAACTTTTACCTTTACCTAATGGTTTCAAAGATTCCTTCCCTACAGATCTCCCCCACAATATCTTATTATTCCAAATTACTGTCTTTGGAGTTACAAAAATCAAAGGGGGTTTGGTCCGGATGGCAAACAAAGAATGCCAGTAATGATGCCACTTGATGAGCAGACCTTGGGTGTACTGTTAATACTGGAGAATGTTTTAGAGCTATATATTATCTACAGGCTTCAGCACAGTTAAAACTAGTGCGCCAGCTGCACCCATTTCTTGAAAGATCTGATCTGGACACGGTAACATATGCCTTAGTTACATCTCAACTAGATTACTGTAATGGACTCTACGAAGGGTTGCCGATGGACAGTGTTCAAAAACTTCAAAGGGTCCATGATGCTGCAGCCAGATTGTTAACTGGGGCTGGTTACAGGGAACATACAACTCCCCTGTTACAGGAGCACCACTGGCTGCTGATCTGTTTCTGGGCACAATTTAGAGGGCTGTTTTTGACCTATAAAGCCCTAAACGGCTTGAATCCAAGCTATCTCAAAGACTACACCTCCCTCTATGAGCCTGCCCGGGCATTAAGATCATCAGAGCAGACCTTTCTCTCGGTCCTGCCCCCCTCACAAGTGCACTTGGTGCTGCTTCTCTGTTGCTGCTCCCAGACTCTGGAACTGCCTCCCACAGGAGGCCAGGCTGGCCCCATCTTTGCTGTCCTTCCACAGGCAGGCTTTTCCTTAGTGACTGGTGGTCTGAGAGGAGTTTTAAATGGATTGTTGTGCTTTGTTGTTTTAAATATGTTTTAATATTGATCTTAGTTACCATTTTAATATAATTCTTGTTTAGATCTTTTTAAATATTTGTATGCTTACTGTTTTTCGCTTTTAAATATTGTTTTAATGATGTAAGCTGCCTTGGGTCCTTTTGGGAGAAAGGTAGGACAGAAATATTTTAAATAATAAATAATAGTAGCAAAATTACAAGTAGGATTTCTGTTTAGAGCCAGTGTGATGTACTGGATAGAGCATGAGATGACGGTCCAGGAGACTAGGGTTCAAATCACAGCTTGGCCAGGAAAACTCACTGGGGCAGATGGCAATGGCAAATGATTCCTTGAACATTTCACATACCTGGAAAACCCCAGTAGGGTCACCATAAATTTTAAGCAACTTAATGGCCCATAACAACAGGATTTCTGCAGAGGAAGAGTCTTAGTGGGACTGGAAAATTCTGTACATTGTGGAGGTCTGTTATTTGGACTGAAAAACAACTATCGTTTTGCTTTTTTTTTTTCCATAGGAATAAATGCTTGCTGTTTATTTTTGTGGTCTGCCTTTGTTCAGTGCCTGAATGAGAAGTCAATTGGATACCTCATATAAACCACCAGGATTTCTAATATAAAAGAAAGCTGGGATAAAAATGCATTTAAAAGATCACAAAGGAGAATTGCAGCTATCCATTTAAATATATGCAGGGACACAATTCAACTTGGGCTAAAATAGCTCCTGACCCTGGGGTAAATGTGTGAGATAAAGGGCAGGCCTTCCCTACTTTCCACTCATTCCAGATGGGAAACTCTTTCCCTCCACCCCTCATTAAATGCAAGGTCTCCTTCTGACAACTGAGCCCACATCCATCAGTATAGCCATACCGTGCTTCTATTTATTGGTATGACAGATACCTATCATACTTATTATAATCTCTTCCTACTACGGCAGTATTATACCTGTACTATTCACAAGAAAATTTCCCTTATAAATACAGACTGAAATCTGTTGATGTTGGTATGTAGTAAACCTGCATCTGCAGAATTGTGCAAGACGTTATGCACACAATCTAATTGAATCACATGATTCATGGCATGGCTGTTGTACAACACACACAAATGGCAGCCGTTCAAGCATATCACTCCCTCTTTGGTGTGATCTTCCCTACTTTTTGTGTAACTTTGAGTTACACATATGGAACCGTGCAAAAGGATTTCAGCTGATGTATTCAGTATTTTTTTTGGGGGGGGGGAGAGAAGGTGAATCAGTGATTGTGACAAAACAAGGCCAAACTGTAAACAAAAATTGCAAAAAATAGGGCAGACTGGAAATTCCAAGTATTTTGTCCCTGTTCCCAGTATTAGAAGATGCATTGGGATTTAGTTCATATTTAAACACCAGCAATTATGTGATACAAAGAAGTGATAAACATGGAATTCAAACTCATGTGCAAGCTCTCTGTTTGTTATATATTTAATAGTGGCCCAGTCCAGATCCAATGCTAAATCATGGTTTCTCCATAGAGTTCTGCCTAATTTTTAGACTACAACCAAACAATGCTGATAAGCCACAGTTTGAAGCTGGTTTGTGAGACAGCTCACCTCAATTGTTGTTTAGCACACCCACACTCAGAAACCCAGTTCAATTCTTCAGTGTTCTATTTGCTCTGCCCTTCAATGCCTGCCTGCCTACTTAGATGAAACAGGAATGTTGCCTGAAAATGAAACAACTTACATGTATGAGTAGTGCCAAGTTAGCCCCACTGTCTCTCTGCTTTAGGTTATCACCAAGATTTCCTCAAGTTAATTCAATAAAAAGGCACTCATATTTCTTTACTGAAATTGTGAAACATAGTAATGATACTGAAAAATGTTACGTTCTAGAGAAAAAAGTGTTTCCATTGACCACCAGCTTATGTTCCTTCTTTAGCCTAGACAATCAGTTGCTAAGTCACTGTCTTCTCATGGAACAGGTGAGCAAACTCTTATTATTGTGGATGGGTGTATTCTTAACCTGTCCATTTTACAGGCTGGTACATTTGTGCTACTTACTGATCATGGTAGTGCCTCCAGCTAGAGCTGCCTTTGTGCCCTGATAGAAATCGTCAAGGGCTGACATGCCTTGATAGGGCTTCTGCAGATAAGTATTCACATCAATACCTCCAGGAATAATCATTAGCCCATTAGCCTCAATGGTTTTCACTCCACCAGGAACAATCAAATTCTCTCCTATTTGTCTAACAAGAAGATGAAAAAAAAGAGATATGTCTTATTTTGCATAGAAAAATGAACAGCTATACTGAAGATTATCTCACATATAATTTCAGTCAGTCATCTGTAGTGTTTAGCATTATGTACCAGATTTTTCCGTCTTTAAGACGCTACTTTTTCCTAAAATCATTACCCTAAAAATTAAGGGGCGTCTTTTAAACAGAAGTAAGCTGAGATAGCTGAGGAGAGAACAAAGTGGCACATATCTTGCCTCTGTAAACAGGCTTCCTTCAGCCACGAGGCTTAGTTTTCTACAGTCAAGAGACTTAGCTTCCTCCAGTCAGGAGCCTTATGGAACTGACATCAGCTGATCCTGAACAAACCAATTGGAACACACCTCTTTGGAGGTGGAGCCTGTAGGCTCAAGATTCAATAGAGGTGAAATGTCCGAGGTTCTGAGTCCAGAGGCTGAATCCTCAAAGCTAAGTTTTCTTAATTTGGGGGTTAGAAAATTGGGGGGAGGGCATCTTATAAATGGGGGTGTGTTATAAACGTAAAAATACGGGATATATACTGCATATACAATTCCAAAACTCTACTGCTTAATTCCACCTGTGGAAAGCAAATACAGTGGACCCTCGACTTACAGACTTTTTGAGTTACAGACTTCTCTGGCTGCAAAATTTAGATTCGACTTGCAGCCGGAGAATCGACTTACAAACCAGAAAAAAACCAAAATGGAACAAAAATAGAATAAAAGCTGCCAGTTATGGGATTAATCGGTTTTCAATGCATTGTAGGTCAATGGAGACTTGACCTACAGACTTTTCGACTTGCAGCCACCGTTCCAATACGGATTAATTCCGTAAGTAGAGGGTCTACTGTAGCATAACTTGCAGCAGATCTTTGCTGAGAAGTAATTAATTTGTGCTTGGATTTTTGAGCACATACCAAACCAGCAAGTGAGCATGTACCTCAAAATTCAAGGAAGAATTTGCTAACTGCCAGTGAAAGCTGCTACAAGTTACACTGTTTGCCTTCCATAGGTGAAATTATATGACACAGTTCTGGCCACTATATAGCTGCAATTTTAAAGAACAGAATGATATCAACTGAGATTCATGTACATGTGTAGTAACACAGTTTCTTTAACCACAGTTAACCACATTGCATTCTACAATCACGGGTGCTAAAAATGAAATTCTAGGTAAAGTACTTCATTGCCTAGCCATCATGGTTTTTTTAAAAAATCAAGGATGGGCAGAAGATACGTTGGGATCTATTAGAAAAACTTCACACAAGGGCTATAGACTTCAGAAGAGGCCCTGTGTTGTTATGGTAAAAAGTGGATAAAGGGCAAACAGACTTATAATAGGGAAAATGACCTAGAATTAGGGTGATAAATAAACGGCAATCCTACAGTGCAACTTACTGCAAAGTAAACATGAATAAGATGTTTCTGCAAAGAAAGGAGGGCAGAGAATTCCTTAGCAAGTGGTTACAAACTTTCATGCAGGATGTATTATGGAAAATAACTGAATTTCTTTATTATCTTTTCTACAGACTGTATGACCTACAGTCCACTGCTCTCAGTAATGAATATAGTTCAGTGTTCAAGAATTCATTAATTGGTATCTTTGGACCAAGAATACGATACTGAGATAGCAATGACCATGCTGCGATCCTGCACATCCATGGCAGTAATAAAGAAATAGTGCAACTTTTAAATACTATAGCTACAATAAATGTCTAAGTCAAACCACTGCCCCCTCTAAGTACTGTAGCATCAACACTTACTGATAGTAGTTCTCACTTAACATAGATATCAAGCACATATGCATGGATTGAAACTACAGAGGTTTCTTTCATTAGAAAAAAGCACTTTGGGGTGTATGCATAGAAGGTGTGCTTAGGCTTTCTCTTTTCAGCTGGTTTTCTAGTTCAAATTGTCCTCCACAGTAGTTTCCAGGCCCCACCCCCAAATGTTGACGTTTTTATGTAGGCCAAGCATAACTTGGGAGAGAGGGAGATTTTAAATTCATAATATTTGTCAGAGAAATTTTCCCCAACCTCTTCCACCTCTCTACTCAAAACTGATGCTTGAATATGTATTTAATGTGCGGTTAAGGCCGAAGACAAAGATACTCAAGATTCTTTGACCACTGAGGTCAGCAGAGATTTATCAGAGTCCAAGCCATGATGGTAATATATTACCTAAAGCATTAAAGTAAGGTACTGTATGCTACATACAAAGAAAAGTGAACTAGTGAACCTCTTGGTTTACTCCCAGCCAGTGCTCCCAAGAGTTTCTGGATACACTAGCTAAGAATTGTTCCCCTTTTCCTGCACAAGGCAAATGGAGGGGATTATTTGCCCTCAGCCAGTTGCCAGGAGCTAGCTATGTTCTGGAATATTGGCCAAAAGCACTGATGTAGACTTCCACCTATCTCTAACTGGAGATAATAGCAACTCCTCTGTAACGATGACTCACTTTTGCATAGTAAGTTGTAGTTAGAGTGGGCCCATTTGAATTAATGGAACTTACAAAGGAGCTGATTCACCAAATCCCTGCTAATTCAATGTGCCATTTACTATAATAAACAACAGGATTTTGGATATTCTGTTCCATGTACAGAAGAATTCTCATTGTTTTCTTTTATCTCCAAACATAAGTGGGGATAGTGACTGCAGAAGTATATTGCTCAGCCACTGAACATAATTCTGCAAATATATAAGCCCTATCCAGTTGTTAACATTCATTTAAATTAAACAACTGAAGAAGGAAACTCTCGAGCTCTTCTTCTTCTTCTTCTTCTTCTTCTTCTTCTTCTTCTTCTTCTTCTTCTTCTTCTTCTTCTTCTTCTTCTTCTTCTTCTTCTTCTTCTTCTTCTTCTTCTCTTGCACATTTAGTAACCATGGAAGCAGTTGACTAAATAGCACTAACAAATATTCCCTAGTGCATCTTAGGAGTTAATACCAAGAGAATACACAAAATCCTGCTCAGATATGCACATATTATGTTGGTGATATGCATCCTGCTTGACGTATAGACAAAATTCTGTCAAGAATGAGAAGGAAGATCTATAACAGCAGTGAGCTGCAGAGTTTTGGCCAAGATTAGATGAACTTTGGAGGGGCCCAATATCTTGTCAACACAACATTAAAAAAAAATTTTTTTTAAAGAAGTGCCTAGATGGGCACTTCTGAGGTTTGATTTTTGTTATTGGGAGCTTAGGGAACCACTGCAAAGTGTCTAAATTTTTTTAAAAAGGCACTCCTGGAGAAGAAAAAATAATGAATACTGGGGTACTGGGTGCTATATGGCACACTGCAAAAATGTTCCTGGTGGCACACATGCAGCTCTTGGGCCACAGTTTACCAACCCTGATTTAGGGCAATGGATTTGTAATATTGCCCTTCCATTCTATCAGATACTCTTTCTATATTCCTAAAGAGAGGTATCAGAATCTTGACTTCATTCCATTTAGTGGACCGGATCAATCAATTTCTCTATACAGTGGTGCCTCGCATTACAATCACTTCGTTTGACGATGAAATCGCATTACGATGAACTTTTTGCGATCGCTTTTGCGATCGCAAAACAATGTTTCCTATGGGGGAATTTTGCTTTGTGATGATCGGTTCCCTGCTTCGGGAACCAATTCTTCGCAAAACAATGATTTTCCAACAGCTGTGTTTAGGGACGGATTCCTCACAAGACAGGCAGAGAAAATGGCTGCCCTATGGAGGATCTACACTGGACGGTGAGTTTTAAGCGCATCGGAATGCATTAAACAGGTTTTTATGCGTTTCTATGGGCTTTTAAATTTCGCTTTACGATGTTTTCGTTCTACAGCGATTTTGCTGGAACAAATTAACATCGTAATGCGAGGCACCACTGTACTATATGCATGATTTCATCGTTCTGCAAACCTTAATCAATCATTTTCTTTGTATTTCTCCAACAACTTAGTTAATAATTTCATAGATGTACAGAGTTTGAAGGGACACTGTGGCTCATCGAGTCAGGGAGTCACAGTGGAGAATCAAACCCCCAACATCTGGCTCCACAGCAAGATTCCTAAATCACTGAACTATTCAGCAGTATTAGCCACCAAATTTGTTGATAACTTAAAAGTTTTAGTTCAGTTGAGACATTGTGCATGATTAATAAATGAACCGAATACAGTGCATATCATCGGAGATTATCTACTTGGCAATCTTGATAGCAGAAGTGAAATACAAGAATTTACTTCTACGTAGAGATGGAGATATTCATATTCATATATGAATACAAATATTTATTTTTTATTTTTTTCAAGAAAACTGGGAACTGATATGGAAAATGAGGATATTACTGTACGATGTATGTCAGTGAGAATAAAAGAACATTTCTATAAAATAATTTTAAGATGGTACTTAACAATGGTTAAACTGAGTAAATATTAAATATTTGAATGTTGGAAATGTGATAACAAAATTGGTACATATTTTAGTGTGAGAGGGTACAAAAATTTTGGAAACTAATTACTTAGGAATTAAGAGATATTTTTGATAGAGATATAAAGTTAAATCCAGAAATGGCTTTGTTATAAATATTTGTTACTGAAGATTATGAGTTTACAAGTAGAGAACTGCTTACTAATTTATTTAATGCGAAATTATTTATAGCTAGGAATTGGAAATCTAAACTTGAATCTCAACTGGAAGAATGGCACAATGAAATTTGGAATCTTGCTGTAAATGATAAATTGATTTGTATTCTAAAAGTTAAGAAAGGGGAGATAAAAAAAAAGATACTTTTATGATATATGGGTAGATATATTGAATTTGTGTTAATAAGAGGTAAAGTCCCAATACAAGGATCAATGCAGTTCTGGAAACAAGGACAATGAGAAGAAGAGCTCTCCAGAAGGTCCCGATGGTGGTGGGCAGCACGATTATTTTAGTTTGTCTCTTGTACAGTGGTGCCTTGACTTACAAACATAATCCATTCCAGAAGATGGTAGTAATTTGAAATGGCCATAAGTCGAAGCACCATTTCCCATAGGAAAACATTGACACGAGATTAATTCCGCCCGGAAAAAAAAATCACCAAAAAAACTCCCACAAAACACTGCAAGACCCATCGGAAATGTGATTAATCTGTTCCAGCCGAAGGGGAAAAAAAACCAAAAAGCAAACAGAGACTACAAGACCCATCGGAAATGCAAAAAAAAAAAACCAACCAAAAAGCAAACAGAGACTGCAAGACCCTTTGGAAATGCAAAACAAACATACAAACACACACACACAACCAAAAAGCAAAGAAACTCTACAAGACCCATCGGAAATGCGAAAAAACCTTGCAAGACCCATCACAGCATAGAAACATAACCCCACCACCCAGCCCAAGCCCATGCTGCAAAACCCACCCAGAACAGCCAGTTTTTAAAAAGCAAGAAGCAGCACCTTACCAGGCAGTCCAAAACTTCCTCCAAACACACACTCTCTAACCACTGGGGCAAAAAAGCTACAAAGCCTCTTTGCTACCAACGATTAGCAGTTTGAATTCCCCTCCTTTTTCCCTGCCTTTTTTCTGGTTGTAACTTAAAGCTCCGGTCACAAGTCGAAGCAAAAATTTGCGGCCAGAGCTGGTCGTAACTTGAAATGGTCGTACACCGGGATGTTCATACGTCAAGGCACCACTGAATTTTGTATCTTGTGTCAAATTTAAAAAAAGTTTTAAAAATGAATAGAAATATTCCTGATGCAGCTGAACCTAATGAGGGTCCAGGCCTCAGGACAGAACCATCCATTCATGCGACTTGACGCAGCATTGGTCCTGTTTGTCCTTCCAATGGTGCCCAGAGCCCTGTTCTCTTCCTGCTCAGCTGGCCACTCTAGGCAGGGGGCAGGAGAATGAGTGAGTGAATGGTCCGGTCCCTGGGGCTGCACCCTCGTTAAGTCCAACAGCATCGGAGATACTCATATACTAATACGAATATCCCCATCTCTACTTCTCCAAGTTCAGATTGCTATGAAGAGATGGTCAAGCTGGAGCTACCATGTATTCGCGAAGGCTTTCACAGCCGGGAGCTAATGGCTGTTGTGGGTTTTTCGGGCTCTTTGGCTGTGTTCTGAAGGTTGTTCTTCCTAATGTTTTGCCAGTCTCTGTGGCCGGCATCTTCAGAGGACAGAAGAGCACAGAGAACCCACAACAACCATGAAGCTACCATATTTTGGAAAGATTTTAAAAACATAATTATTTAATTTACAACTCGCCTTTTCCCCTTATAGGATTCATGGTAGCTTAAAATATGCATTTAAAAACAACTAAAGATAACCTCCCAATAAATTACCATATTAAAACACTATTAATAGATAACCCACATTAAAACAAGTACTGAATTATTGCAGTTTAAAAGCTTTAAAAAAAAACACAGAAAACAAATGCATCACTCCACATTAAAAGGCTCTTCCTTATCAGTCAATCAGATTATTTAAATAAAATGCCTTTGTCTCTTGGGAGAAGGACATCAAGTTGAGTGTTAGCTTATCTTCTCATAGCCTAGGAGAAGTTAATGAAAGGCCTTCTCTCTTGTCTTCGTCAAACATACCTGTGATGGGGGTGGTACTGAAACAAACGTTCTCCTAAGTATCCTAGGATCTGGCAGGCTTATATGGGGAGATACAGTTCTTCAACAGGCTAATAAAAATGTGAACTGTTCTTGTCCATCCTTGTCTGGATGGGGAAAGTTGCAACACGACTACTATTTGTACTAATCCCCTTCTCTTGGCAAGTGCTGGTAGAAAGGGAGTGAGCAAAGCACTGTGTGGGCTGCTGACTTTAGAGGACATAAGAGCAATATGGCAGCAATGATGACAACACCACCTTCTTATCAACTTTTTGACTGAGGAAACTACCCTCTACTTCCAACCTGACAGAGTACTGAGGACAAGAGTTTGCCTTTCACCATTCTCCCAAATCCTGTTCACCTGAGCAGCCTACTTGGAGCTGGGAAAATTGGCAGATATGGGAAGATACCCCTTCCTGGATTGCTGTCTTGTCATGGCGAGGGGGCTTGAGTAACTCAGAGAAGCTATGGGCTATGCCGTGCAGGGCCACCCAAGACGGACAGGTCATAGTGGAGAGTTCTGACTAAATGCAATCCACCTGGGGTATGAACCGGCAATTCCACTCCAGTATCTTTGCCAAGAATGCCCCATGATCAGAAACAAAAGGCTAAAAGATATGACGCTGGAAGATGGGACCCTCAGGTCAAAAGGCGTCCAACATGCTACTGAGGAAGAGCGGAGGACAAAGGAAAAACCAGAGATCTGTTCAGGAAAATTGGAGATATTAGAGGAAAATTTTGTGCAAAGATGGACATGATAAAAGACAAAAATGGAAGGGACCTCACAGAGGCAGAAGACATCAAGAAGAGGTGGCAAGAATACACAGAGGAATTATATCAGAAAGTTTTGGATATCCCGGACAACCCAGACAATATAGTTGCTGACCTAGAGCCAGACATCCTGGAGAGTGAGGTCAAGTGGGCCTTAGAAAGCCTGGCTAACAACAAGGCCAGTGGAGGTGATGGCATTCCAGTTGAACTATTTAAAATCTTAAAGGATGATGCTGTTAAGGTGCTACATTCAATATGCCAACAAGTTTGGAAAACTCAACAGTGGCCAGAGGACTGGAAAAGATCAGTCTACATCCCAATACCATAGAAGGGCAGTGCCAAAGAATGCTCCAACTACGGACAATTGCACTCATCTCACACGCCAGCAAGGTTATGCTCAAAATCATACAAGGTAGGCTTCAGCAGTATGTGGACCGAGAACTCCCAGAAGTACAAGCGGGATTCCGAAGGGGCAGAGGAACTAGAGACCAAATTGCCAACATGCGCTGGATTATGGAGAAAGCCAGAGAGTTCCAGAAAAACATCTACTTCTGCTTCATTGACTATGCAAAAGCCTTTGACTGTGTGGACCACAGCAAACTATGGCAAGTCCTAAAAGAAATGGGCGTGCCTGACCACCTTATCCATCTCCTGAGAAACCTATATGTGGGACAGGAAGCAACAGTTAGAACTGGATATGGAACAACGGATTGGTTCAAAATTGGGAAAGGAGTACGACAAGGCTGTATATTGTCACCCGGCTTATTTAACTTATATGCAGAATACATCATGCGGAAGGCTGGACTGGAGGAATCCCAAGTTGGAATTAAGATTGTAGGAAGAAATATCAACAACCTCAGATATGCAGATGATACCACTCTGATGGCGGAAAGTGAGGAGGAACTAAAGAACCTTGTAATGAGGGTGAAAGAGGAGAGTGCAAAAAACGGTCTGAAACTCAACATCAAAAAAACTAAGATCATGGCCACTGGTCCCATCACCTCCTGGGAAATAGAAGGGGAAGATATGGAGGCAGTGACAGATTTTACTTTCTTGGGCTCCATGATCACTGCAGATGGAGACAGCAGCCCCGAAATTAAAAGACGCCTGCTTCTTGGGAGGAAAGCAGTGACAAACCTTGACAGCATCTTAAAAAGCAGAGACATCACCTTGCCAACAAAAGTCCGAATAGTCAAAGCTATGGTTTTTCCTGTTGTGATGTATGGAAGTGAGAGCTGGACCATAAAGAAAGCAGACCGCCGAAGAATGGATGCCTTTGAATTGTGGTGCTGGAGGAGGCTCTTGAGAATCCCCTGGACTGCAAGGAGAAGAAACCTATCAATTCTAAAGGAAATCAACCCTGAGTCCTCACTGGAAGGACAGATCCTGAAGCTGAGGCTCCAGTACTTTGGCCATCTCATGAGAAGAAAAGACTCCTTGGAAAAGACTTTGATGTTGGGAAAGTGTGAAGGCAAGAGGAGAAGGGGACGACCGAGGATGAGATGGTTGGACAGTGTCATCGAAGCAACCAACATGAATTTGACACAACTCCGGGAGGCGGTGGAAGATAGGAGGGCCTGGCGTGCTCTGGTCCATGGGGTCACGAAGAGTCGGACACGACTAAACGACTGAACAAACAAATGGGAAGATACCCCCTGAACTATACTATGCCTCTGGGTATGTGCACACATCAAACATATATACTAGAAAAACATGTTGTGGATTTCTTGGAGAATCTGTTGCTCAGTAATATAACAGAGGACTTCTACCAATGCTCAGGTATCCCATTGTCTGTTCCTCCCTCCCTGAGCCCCAATAATGAAGATACTGGAGTAGAGATGGGGAATTCATATATGAAAACGAATACCCTGCACAGGTGGACATAATGAGGGTCCAGCCCCCTCAGGCTGGACCGTCCACTCATTTTCCGCTGTTGCCATGAGCTCCGTGATCCTTTCCTATTGCTCTGGAGCTCGTGGTCTGCAAGCCAATCTTCAACCTTGCAGTGAGGCTCGTCCTCCCACCTCCTGCCAGGAGTGGCTTGCAGACCGCGAGCTCCAGAGTGAAAGGAAAGGATTGTGGAGCCTGCAGCAACAGTGGAAGGTGAGTGGATGGTCCGGCCCCAGGGGGGCTAGAGACCCTCGTTACGTCCACCTGTGAGGGAGTATTCGTATTTGTATATAAATACAAATACAGTACCCCCATCTCTACACTGGAGTTAAAGCATGATAATTCTAATCCCAACCTTCAGTAGCCATTTAAATATGGCTT
Organism: Pogona vitticeps; assembly: GCF_051106095.1. Classification (NCBI taxonomy): domain Eukaryota; kingdom Metazoa; phylum Chordata; class Lepidosauria; order Squamata; family Agamidae; genus Pogona; species Pogona vitticeps. The sequence continues at coordinate 96,224,478 of NC_135787.1, read as the reverse complement.
TATTACTTGGTGCCTGCTGTTTTGAATTTGAAAATACCTTGGGGAAAAATGCAGGAGATTTCCAGCAGCATGGCTTCCCTAGTTTTTATGGTGGATCTAACCACTTCATAGTTATAGTTGATGAGTGGTTTCTATGTTTTCCCCTCATGAGTGAAGGGTGGAGGCAGTGTTTTGCACTCTGTCTTTTTGGCAATCTTTTTTTATTAAAGCTGTTATTCACTGACCCTGCAGTTCTACCTTTCAATCCTGCCACTCCTGAGAGCTTGAAATCTGCATTATTGCCCACTTCTGAGGTGCAGGCCCCTTGGAGACCGGAACAGCCCATGACTACAAGGTTCAAGCTGGCTAGAACCCTGAATAAAAGCATCTCGTTTAGGGAGCAGGGATATATAGCACTGTTGTTTGACTAGTCTTAAGACCACAGTAAACATAGTGCACTCTTCTCTCACAATCACATCCATTAAATATCAAAGTGCACACCATATGGAGAGACAGTGCCATGTATTGTGACTTCCAGTGAAATTCATAAAAAAAAAACATAAAGACAGGCTTCCAGATTTACCTCATGTTTAGTGGAAATTCTTTGACTTAAAGTATCTGACTGACTGCCTCTTTCTGTGTTTCTACACTAGGTACAAACTTTATGCTCTACTTCTAAATATCCAGGCACCTCACATCACTAAAGACTAAAAGCCCAACTCTAATACAGTGGGGTCTTGACTTGAGAACTTAAGGCGGTTCTCAAGTCAAAACGTTCTCAGGTCAAATCTGCATTTCCCATAGGAATGCATTGAAAACCATTTGATCCGTATCTGCTCTTTTCCGTCCACAGAAACTAATGGGAAGCTGCTATTCCGCCTTTGACCACTGGAGGGGGATATTTTGTTTCTTTTTTTCTTAGGTCAAGAAAGGTTCAGGGAAGGCAGGGAAAATACAGTCCAGGCAGTACAGTACCAGGCAGTCTGAAGACTGTCTCCCAATCCACTCTCTAAACGCTGGGAGGAGTGAGGAAGCAGACAGGCACCCTTTTCACTGGCCAACAGTTAACTGAAAGTTCAAATTTTGCACTTTGCCTGCCTCCAACATGGCTTTTTTTCAGTTCTTAACTCAAATCTAAGTATGTAAGTCAAGTCAATATTTTCCTACGAGACTGGTTCTTAAGTCAAAATGTTCTTAACTCAAGCCGTTCTTAAGTCAAGACCCCACTGTATTCATTACACACAGCTGTTAACAGACAGCTGCAGTCTAGATACAGGCTAGAATACTGTAGTGTGTTCTCTTGCATCAGTAGACATGCAAAGAAACTTCAGCATTTTAGAACTAACTTTATAAGCCCATCTTCCAGGTAGACATCTGCATAGAAGGAGTGGTCATCATTGATAATTCGTCCACCTTTAATGAGTAGGCGATCACTCTGAAGGGAGGAGAAAACAGAAACAGTGGAAGGAAAGGAAAAAAGAACAAGAACAAGAATTAGGTCATATAACTTAGATAAAACTACTATATAATCTTCAGAAGAAGAAACTAAATTAGCCACAAGATATAAGCATGACCACTGGCAAGCGGTGTTGGCAGCTGCTTTTCAGCAACATCAGGAAGCATCATCTTACCATTGCTCAGGTAGGGATAGCTTCAGTGACTGAAATCCTGCTTATGGTGTTTGCCAACTCCTTCCATTTCTCCCTGATAAACAAAGTGATAAACAAAGCTGCAGTTCTCTGCCAGTCTGCACCTGCACCACTGAGAACTGTGGCAGGGGTGCTTTGTTTACCAAGGAGAAATAGATGGGAAACTACACTTGGGCTTATACTATGAACAGGATTTCTGTCAGTGCATCATTATAGACATTCTTCTAACTATTAACTTTCTATGCCCTGCCTGGAAGGTCATGGGTTCCTCTCCTGACTGACAAGTACCAACATCAATCCACGTACAGATGATCACAAATAGTGATGCCAGCTAAGAGGAGTGTCACCTGCTTCCACATCCGGAGAAGGAGGCGGCCTTTTGTGAGGTCTCTGTCCCTCACACACACTGATCTTTTAGTTCATGTTTTCCAACAATTTGGTTTTCAGTGTTTCCTTTAAATTTAGATCAGATGTACTGTTACTTGCTGATGAGAATCCAGTAGGAAGGAACCATGTACAGAAGGGCAATCCTGGAGGATGTTTTACCCCTTTGACAGGGTGTCTGGTCACACAACTTAATAGTGCATGATTGAGTGCATGATAGAATCATGCACAAAAAAGAGGAACTTATTCGCACTAATTACTGTTCTAAATGCAATTTCTCCCAGCAGAATTTCTGGCCACCATATTTTTCTAGTATGTTCTTGATTGTCATGTTCAGTGGTTATATCTTATACTGTAGCACTGTTTTGTTTTGTTTTCTACCGTGTTATTGGAATTTGTGTAGAAAGGAATCAAACCTGTTAATACATGAATAAATGTTCAAGATGTGTGACAACTACAGCCATAACTAATAATTTTAGAGCAAGGGACAAGCACCACTGCTATTGCTTTTTCAGTACAACCAGCTGCTTCTCTGGAACTGACAGACAGGCCTTCAAAGAATATACACAGGAATGACTTTTGCATGCCCTCTCCCCCCATTGCATGTTGCTTCCAAAAGAGAAGGGGGAAAAAAGGTAAGCATGCTGCTTATATATCACCCCATAGTGCTTCAAGCACTCTCTGTGGGGTTTACAAGTTAATTATGCAAGCTACACATTGCCTCCCCAGAGAGCTGGGTACTCATTTTACCGACCTCGGAAGGATAGAAGGCTGAGTCAACCTTGAGCCGGCTACCTGGGATTGAACCCCAGGTCGTGAGCACAGTTTTGGCTGCAATACAGCAGTTTAACCACTGCGCCATGAGGCTCCATGACCACCTCTGCCAGGACCATCCAGGTGCAGAATTTAGTAGAAGGAGCAGCAGTAGTGTCCCCGCCTCACTCCTATGAGACAAATTAAAATGGACCACAGTAGGTAGCTTCCTTGCAGAAAAAAACTGAGTGAATCCAGCAGCAGTGAAGAATAATGACAGGGCATCCCCACACCCTGAAAAATGAAAAGGGAAGCTGCCTAACCAGTTTTCTTTGTTGGGGGATGAGTAGTGATGGTGACAGCAGTAGTGGTGGTGGTGAGGACTGAGAGCAGGCAGTGACAGCCAAAGCTACTGGATTGTGTTGCTAGCTCCTGCCGTTGAAGCGGAAAAAGCAGCCACACGCACAGATATCTAGCTTTTTCTTCAATCCTGAGCTCTGTGGGGTGTCTCTTACATAGAGAGTAGCCTGGAAAATCACAGGTTTGGTGGGGGGGGGGAGGGGGAATGGCCAGTGCAAAGCTGCCTCCTTCTCCATTTAGATAAAAGCAAGAACTCTTTAGAAAAAGCAACAATAGTCTAATAACCCCCCCCCCCAATCCCTCTCCTCCCTCTGGCTTCACACACTGTTTAATAAAATTGCTTCCTGGGTATTATTATTATTATTATTATTATTATTATTATTATTATTATTATTATTATTATTATTATTATTATTATTATTATTATTATTATTATTATTATTATTATTATTATTAGTTCTCATCAGCAAGGTAAAAGTTGTGAGAGTTGACCTGCCAAATCAAAGCTTAGTTGTCTGGGGAAGAAAGGCAATTCTACACCTTAATTTTAAATATATTGCTTATAAATAAGAAACAGCAAAATCTACAACCTACTTTTAAACTCAAGCTACACCTTAATGGCATAGCTTTTTCAAATTTGATCTGAATAAATTCACATATCAGGATCCCTAATACTGAGGCAAACATATTCATTTGTTTTCAGCACCGGACAGCACAACAAGCCCATTCTACCAAATCCCTTCTGGATTCTTGCATGTACTAGATTGCTGCTAATTAAAGAGTTCCTACTTTGATTTTGAGCCATGTGAAAAGCCACCCAAGCATGTGCAATGAGATTATGTTTCAGCAATAAGGAACTGAAGTTGCTAATTTTGTAATCTTTAATTAGCAGCACTCTGCCGCTGCAAGTGATCTAATTTTCTTTGGAAAAAACTTGTGGGAAAAATTGTGACCAGAGGTTTATAACTCCAACCAACATAAGAAAACTGTGCAGTTGAATTACCGTATTTTTTGCTCCATAAGACGCACCTCTCCATAGGACGCACCAAATTTTTAGGAGAAGAAAACAGGAAAAAAATCTGTTTTCTTCTCCTAAAAATTGGTGAGCCTTATGGAGAGGTCCGTCTTATGGAACACAACCTAGGACCCTTTGGAGGCTCACCCAGACCCCCTGAAGGCCAGAGGGGGCAAAATCACCACCTTCTGGGGCTCTTTTGAGGTTTGGAAAGCTTTAGAAGAGCCCCAGAAGGTGGCAATTTCGCCCCCTCTAGCCTGGTGGGGGGGCAGGGTGAGCCTCCAAAGGGTCCTAGAGTGTGTTCCAGGACCCTTTAGAGACTCACCCTGCCCCCCCGGGGGTCAGAGGGGCAAAATCGCCACCTTCTGGGCTCTTTTAAGGCTTGGGAAGCTTCAAAAGAGCCCCAGAAGGTGGCGATTTTGGTCCCTGGACCCGTGGGGGGTGAGGGTAGCGTGGCAAGGGTCCGAGGGGGCCTTCCAGACCCTTGCCACGCTATCCCCCCCACGGGGCCAGCATGGGCGAAATAGCGACCTTCCAGGACCTTTTGAGAAGCTTTCCAGCCTCTCAAAAGGTCCTGGGAGCTGGCGATTTCGCCTGCGCTGGCCCCGTGGGGGGGTAGCATGGCAAGAGTCTGAGGGGGCCTTCCAGACCCTTGCCACGCTACTCCCACGCCCCCACCCCCCACGGGACCAGCATGGGTGAAATAGCGACTTTCCAGGACCTTTTGAGAAGCTTTCCAGCCTCTCAAAAGGTCCTGGGAGCTGGCGATTTCGCCTGCGCTGGCCCCGTGGGGGGGGTAGCATGGCAAGAGTCTGAGGGGGCCTTCCAGACCCTTGCCACGCTACTCCCACGCCCCACCCCCCACGGGACCAGCATGGGCGAAATAGCGACCTTCCAGGACCTTTTGAGAAGCTTTCCAGCTTCTCAAAAGGTCCTGGGAGCTGGCGATTTCGCCAGGGCTGGCCCCGTGGGAGGGCATCCTGGCAAGGGTCCTGGGAGGCTCCCTTGGACCCTTGCCACGCTACCCCCACCCCCCATGGGGCCAGGGGGGGTAAAATTGCCAGCTTCTGGGAGTGTTTGGAGGCTCCCCAAGCCTCCAAACACTCCCAGAACCTGGCGATTTCGCCAGGGCTGGCCCCGTGGGGAGGTGGGGGCAGCCTGGCAAGGGTCCTGGGAGGCTCCCTTGGACCCTTGCCACCCTACCCCCACCCCCCCACGGGGCCAGGGGGGATAAAATCGCCAGCTTCTGGGAGTGTTTGGAGGCTCCCCAAGCCTCCAAACACTCCCAGAACCTGGCGATTTCGCCAGGGCTGGCCCCGTGGGGAGGTGGGGGTAGCGTGGCAAGGGTCCTGGGAGGCTCCCTCAGACCCTTGCGACGCTCCCCCCCCCATGGGGCCAGTGGGGGCGAAGTCACCACCTTCGGACCATAAGACGCATAGACTTTCTACCCCCCTTTTGGAGGGGGAAAAAGTGCGTCTTATGGTGCAAAAAATACGGTACTACTATTTCAAAAACTTTAATGAAAACAATTAGTTCCCCCCCCCCCCCATATGTTGGTTATCTTCCCACCCTCTTCCATCACCACACTTTGTGATGAACCCATCTAACCATCTATCCATCTGGGCTAAATAGCTGCAACCAGCAGGGAGGCTGAAAAGGAAGCAAAATTTTAATGAAAACGTTTTACACTAGCAAAGTACAGTCTGTATGACTCTGGCATTGGTCATGTGAATAAATGGATGGGTCATGTCCACAAAGCCACTAAAAACTCAGAAAAGCAGTGGTAACACTACAGTTTTACTGAACTATGTAACATCTCTGATGAGTGCAGCAAGAGATATTGAGCAACAAACCAAATCAGTATTTCATAAGGCAACTCAAAAATAGAGATGACGCAAACAAAAAAAATATAACTTTGAAACTGGACCTCAGATCAGCACCAAATGTGGCATACACATAGCAGCCAGTCTGCTCTTGCTCTTTGCCAGATTAGGGTGTATTTGACCAAATGGTTTTGAGGTTGTGAGTTTTCAAAAGAAACTGCCCCCCATCTGCAGACACCAGTGACCTTTTTGTTTGCAGATGTATTTATTTAACTTATATGCCGCCCGCACTACCCAAAGGTCTCTGGGTGGCTTACAACAATTAAAATATTTAAAATTAAAGATTTAAAACAGATGAAATATATTGAAAATACCAAACTTACTTATCTTCAAAGAGACTGGTTAGTCCCAGGCCCCTTCTTTATTTAGAAAGAATTCAAGATTCAGGGAGTGTTATACTGAATCTGAGAAAAGGGGTTTCAAAGGGAGAAAAAATATCTGACTTTCTTATCAACACAAATATTTTAAACATAAACAATGTTCAACGTTTGAGAACTCTGAAGAGAGATCTGAGCTTTTTACCCTGCCATTCAGGACCAAACTAAATGACTTTCAGGATGACTTTCAGGAGGAGAACTGTTTAACTTGTTCCTGGCCAGATATTAAAAAGAATTTCTATTTCTGGTGTAAAAATATTTTAGAATATATTTTTAAGATAGAGAATAAATATTTAAAAGCTCACTCATTTAAGCTGTAAAATTACTGTTTTTTAGGTCTGTGGCTGAGGATGGTCTTACAGAGCTTTGATACCTCTTCCACCCATCTTGTCATTACACCATTATTCAGCAATTAAGAAAAACTGCAAAGATGATGTGTGTTATCAAATCACTTCTATTGTGTGGTGACTGTATGAATTATGGACTTGCAAAATGTCCTATCATTAAGAGCTCTGCTCAGATCTTGCAAATCAACATCTCATGCTAGATTGTTCTGTTCTCTCTTCCCACTGTCCCACCTTCCTAGAAATATTGTCTTTTCCAATAAATTCTGCACAGATCTTGCAAACCAGCAGCTGTGGTTCCACTACTGAGTCATCACATCTCATGTTAGGTTTTCCTCTTTCCCTACTTCTCCACCCCACTTTTGCTAGCAATATAGTCTCTTCTGGTCACTTCTATATTTCCATTATATGTACATGGTAGGATAGACTTAGGTTACTCATTTTAGTTCTAGTGAGAGTTCAGGCTTGACTTGATTGAGCGTCCAATTTTCTGGCTGTCTTTCATATCTGTACAGCTCTCCTCTCCTCCAACACACTTAAAATGAGTTCATTTTTGCCCCTGTCTTTCCTCAGTCTTTCTTTCACATAGCATGGATAATTTTGACCTTGGTTTCCAGTGACACTCTTTGCTAACTACAACCTCTCCCTTTTTTATTTCAGAAGGCAAAAGAACAACTTTTGGAAAACATGGTACTGAGACAGCTTTGCTTGCACTGCTTGATCATCTTGTTCAGGAGGCCAACATGCGGAGTGTGACCTTGTCTGTTCTCCTGCATCTCTCAGCGGCCTTTGATACCACTGACACCAGTATCCTCCTAGGCCAGTTGTCGGGGTTGGGGATTGGAAGTTCAACCCTACACGGGTTGCGTTCCTTCCTCGAGGGTTGGTCTCAGAAGGTCCAGGTGAGGGAGGTTGTTTCATCCCCGTAGATGTTGCAATGTGTTGTCCTACAAGGTCAATCATCTCCCCTGTGCTGTTCAACATCTATATGAAACTGCTGCAAGAGATCATCTGGGATTTAGAGTTCGCTGTCACCATTACAATAATGACATGCACCTCTATCTCTTCTTTTCTTCTTCAGCCATGGAAGCTGTGCAGACCCTGGAGCACTGCCTGGCTGCTGCCATGGACTGGATGAGGCCTAAGAGGTTGAAACTGAATCCTGATAAGACAGAGGTCATTTTGCTAGTCGGGAACCTGGACTAATTAGATGGTTTAGATGGATCAGGTGTGAAATCTGGATGTGCTTCTGGACCTGGCTCTCTCAATGGAAAATCAGATCTCAGCTGTGGGTTGGTCTGCCTTTTATCATCTGAGGCAAATTGCACACATTCAGCCCTGTCCTGATGAGAAGTCTCTAATAACACTGGTCCATGCACCTATAATCTCAAGAACAGACTACTGCAGTGCTCTCTACGTAGGGCTGCCTTTGATGGCAGTTCGGAAGGTGCAGCAGGTGTAGAACGCAGCTGTCAGGCAGGTTTCTGGAGCAGCACAGTTCAATCACATATCACCTGTCCTGGCAAATCTGCACTGGCTGCCTGTACGCTTCTGAGCGCCTCTCCTTCAAAATGCTTACTTATCCCATCCATATACTGGGATGTTGTGGGAGACAACCCAGAGGGAGGCCTGCAAATCTGCCACTTGAAACCAGGCCTTCTATGTGGTTACCACATCACTTTGGAACTCACTTCCACCTGAGGTATCATTAGCCCCATCCCTCCTTTACTTCAGGAGACACTCTAACTCTTCTCACAAGTCTTACCTCAAAGTAATCTTGCCAACTGATTATTTGGTTGGGGTTTTCTGCTCATCAACCTGCCCTGTTTTTGCCTAATACTGCTATATTTAATATTTTAAAATAATTTATAGTCTTTATTTGTTATTTTATTTTCATATATTATGTTTCTTATTTGTTATTTATGTAGTTGTTATTGGGATTGTTTGTATTTTATGTTATTGTGATTTGTCACCCAGATTAATGGCTCTGGCACTAGTTGGGTGAAAGGAAGGAAGGAAAGGAAAGAAAGAAAAGAACGCAACATGTTCATAGAGCTTTTGGTCTGGTATAGCTTTTCTTCCTCAGGTTGGCTAACCCAAGGACAGGGTTTGGAAATTGGAAGACAGCTTTCTAGTCTGCATTCTGTGGAGAGGGCATGGAAACATTAGTTTGTTTACTCAAGAGGTTAAAGGGTGTGTAAGTTTCTCCATTATATGTGTTGGACCTATTCACACTTTTGCTTCACCGTTTCATTATTGCCGAAAGAGCTATTCAATGTATTTTGGTACAGGGGGGACTACAGCCACATGTAATCTGTTCTTGCTTCTGTCTTCTTCCAGTAACCATTGTACATATATGCTCATCTTCTGGAATCCTCTAGCACTGGGTAATTCTAGATGACGGAAGTTTCTGTTGCAATTTGTGTGTAACGCTTATATGTAAAACTCTTGTTTTAAGAAGCCTGTAAATTCAATTCTTTAAAAAAAAAACACCCTCCAGTTTATGAATATGGGATAGTGTGCTTCTGTGCCCATGAATCAAAAAGACAGGAAATGGCTCAATATTGCTGCATTATATCATTCCAGTGTTGCCAGCAGGAAAAAGGATGCCATGCTTTACAGAGCAAAGGACAGCCTGAATATTGACAACACCAGTGGCAGCAGTCCAGATGGTCTAGGATACCCTCTTCTGCTTACACTTGTTGAAAAACAGCCCTGACAACTGGTTAGGTGTTCAGGTGAGAAGTGGTGAACTGATGAAAGAAGGAGTTGGCTTCTGGGATTTTCCCTTGCGTGGTGTCACTTTGTGATTGGCTCTCAAGGAAAAAAGATGACTACGCCCTCCTCCCCCCACCCCAGGAAAAAAGCTTACATTTAAAAAAAATAAAGGAGAGTTGAACAAGGCAAGGTGGCACTGCCATTTATTTTACTAACACTCATCAGCAGATGTAGCTGCAGATGCTGATTGATGCTCTCTACGTTTTGGTGCCTTAGGCTAGCCATTCTCAAGCTTTTTCTTGGCCATGGCCATAAACACAATGTGAAAGACATGCAGGCCAAATCAGGATTGTGTAAGTTGCACAAGGTACCTTAGAAGGTGGCATGTGAAGAATTGTTTCCTGTCTGTGGCCCTCTTCAAAGGTGCCAGGACACACACACACACACACACCAGGCCATACAGCCCCCCCCCCCCTCAGAATGGCTGCCTTAGGGCAAAGTCCTCATTATTTCACCCTGGCTGCCACCCCTGCTGCCCACCACCACTGGCTGCTGGGCTGACAGCTGCTCTTGGGCATCAGCAGCTACTAGGTGGGGAGAGCTCTCAACCCCTCCTCTCCCCTGTTGGAAGGGCTTGCCCTTTGGCCCTCCCCAACCCAGGGCACCTCTCCCTCCCGGTCCTCTCTCATCCACTGGGGCCAGGAGCTGCTGGTGCGGCTGCTGCGCCCATCCTTCCACCGCAGCCTTTTGCCAGTTCGCACTCCTGCTCGAGCCCCCGCCCCGCCCCTGGCCACCCCTTCCCTCCTGGGGCCAGGCTTCCTTTCAGACACGTTTCTAGCGGGCAGAGCAGGTGCTCGGGCGGGCGCGCGGACCTTCCCCCGGCAGCTCCCTGCCTTTTTTCAGGCGCCGCGCGCGCTCCCGCCGCAGCCCCGCCGGTCCCCTCCCTCTTTTGTTCTGGTTCGCACGCTTCGTGCCCTGGCTTTCAGGGCAACACCTTCCTCCGGCAAGGGCTGGCGCGTGTCCCCGCCTGCCCGTCCGTCCGGCTTTTTGAAGGCAAGGCTCACGCAACCCGCTTTGGGATGCCAGAGAAAGCCCGCGGCGACTCTCCGGGAGGCGCCTTGCCTCGGTCCCCTCCCGTCCCACGCCCCGCACTGGCTCCAGCAGCGCGCGGCAAAGGCGGCGTGCGGTTGCGCCCCGCTTCCGTCGTGACCCCCCCCCCGGGAGAAGCGCGCCTTGCGAGGCGGCCGCCCCAGCCCAGCGCCTTCCCCCGCCAGCCCGCCTTCGTCGCCCGTCCCTCGGGGTCGCCGGTCGCACGGCCGCTCGGGTTTAATCCTCGCCCCGCCCGAGTCCTCCGCGCCAGCGCCGCCCCGCCCCGCCTCTGCCGCTGCTCACCGTAATGTGCGGGATGCTCTTCTTGCCCTGGTAGCCCGACATCATCATCCCTGCTGCCAGAGGGGAGCGCGGCGGCGGCGGCGGCGGCGGCGGCGGCAACAAAGAGGCGGCGCTCTCCGGCCCCGGTCGGGGGATCTTGCCGGGCGCGGGGGCGGGGCGAGAGGAGGGCGCTGCCGATTTCTGGCCGCCCGTTCCGTGGGTTGCGCTGGATCAGGGGCAGGGATCTCCCCGCCCCGTGGGACGAAGCGCGACGGCGAGCTCCGCGTAAAAGTGGCGGTGGCGGCGGCGGGGGCGGCAGCGCCTGCGAGAGCGTGGCGCCCGATTTGTTCGCTGAGCGCAACCCAGGAAGCGGTTCCTCGGCTCCCGGCTCCCCCCTCCCTATCTCAGGCCTCCAATACCGGCGGGGCCGGAAAACGCCCCCTCTCCTCCCCCCCCCCACGCCACGCCACGCCGGCAAAGAAGGCTCCGGGCTTGGCAGCGGGAGGAGGTGCCGGGCCTTTTGGCGCCTCTCCGCTGACGGGCACGAGCGCCCTCGGGTTGGCGAAGCACGTTGACCCCCGAAGGGTCGGTTGCCGGCACCGGCGCCGTCCTCAGGCCAGCCAAGCGAGGGCAAGGAGGGCGGCGGCAGGGGGTCCTCTGGGCCTTCGCGGGGCGTCGAAAAGGAAAGGCGGGCAGGGCGCCCTTGGGGTCCACTTCCCGGCTGCCCGGTGTGGCTGAAGCCCAAGGGCCAGGGCCCCTCCTCGGTCACGGAGAGGGGAGAAGGGAAACATCCCGTGCCAGAGCTCCCTCTTCCGCGTGGAGATGCGCGGAGATGCGGGAAAGAGCGCCGGATACCGGCAGGCAACATTTGGCATCGTGCCCGCGCACGGTCCGGGGAGCTAGCCAAACCAATTTGATCGGACAGAGCAGCAGCTGGAGCAGCTGCAGAGGATACAAACCAGTGCACACTCTGGGAAGCTTTGCCTCTTCTGCCCCATCCTCCCATCCTTAACCTCTCTTCTTCTGCAAAGGGCAGGAAACTGGGCCTTCCTTTGCAGTCTCTGCCTTTTGCATCAGCAGAACAAGACCAAGTGAACTAGCTGGTCTAGTAAGTTGTGGCCCATCACCAGGGACTTGCTTTGTACCCAAACACAGTCACTTCAGTATGTCTGTTCCAAGCTCTGACTCAAGATCATGATTAAGAAACTGGTCCTTGAGCCTCTGAGGCAATTCAAAACAGATTTTGTTAGAATTTTTTTAATTGGGTGGCATGGCATCTCAAACAGAGATGATGCACCTAGGATGAGAAGAAGCATGGGATATTGAGGTGGGAAAACCCATAGAAATGGCTTTAGTGAGGTTCCAAAGGGCTTGCCTTCCATTGTAAATTATGCAGACAGCAAAGGAAAAAGATAATAATTTGTATCAATGGTTTTTGTAGGTCTTTCAGGCTCTTTGGCCGTGTTCTGAAGGTTGTTCTTCCTAACGTTTTGCCAGTCTCTGTGGCCGGCATCTTCAGGTGATTATGGGTGATTATGGCCTTGTGGCTGGCTCTACCCAGCCACAAAGACCAGTGATTACTACACACAAAAGACCAGCTAATGACACCCATCAATCACAGTGGCAGATAATCTTTCCTCCTTATCACAACAATACACCCACAACAAAAACACACTGATCACCACAATCACCCATCTCCTGAAAAGCACAAAAGCTGATCTCACAGTCTTAAATACTCAACTCCCAAACAAACTACACCAGAGCACAGAGTGCTGTCCTCTGAAGATGCCGGCCACAGAGACTGGTGAAAGGTTAGGAAGAACACGGCCAAAGAGCCCGAAAAACCCACAAACAACCATTAGATCCTGGCCGTGAAAGCCTTCACAAATACAATTTGTATCAACATTGATGCAGTGAATGTGCCTATAGCACTTGGAAAGTGATGCTCCATTACTGCTAGAGGGTACCCTCTCTTTACAGATTACCTTGTCCATTCTGTGAAGACAGGAGACAGACATCCTATCTGCACATGGAAGATATCAAATGGAGGCTATTGTGCTTTGGGCATATCTTGAAAAGAGAACTTGCTGGGGAGGAAATACAGTACCCCAATAACACTAGGAAAAGACCTGAGCACGGCTGTTAATGACATGATCTTCTAGAGGTTGTTAATTTGTAGAACTGCCATAAATCAGAATAGATTTGATGGCATATAATAACACAACTGTCTCCCATGCCAATGGGGTCTTAAAGCAGAGTACTATGCAATTGCTGGTGGCCACATACAAAGATAAGATTTATGGGTAACAAAGTCAAACACATTTTTACAAGATAGTAATATACTGTATAATATTAACTCAGTTCATTTTAATAGCACTGCCCTGCGGACACCGCCTTAAATTGCTCGTGTAAGCTGACCATGATCAGCCATTTTTATTTATTTACTTTATCAGTGTATGTTTTGCCTCTATGCTGCAGCAGCAATTTTGCCAGTGCTGGCAAGATGAAATTGGGGCACAGTAAGAGCTTGTTGAATGAAGTAGTCAAGGAAGGAGCACAACTTCCTGTTGCCTGCATTTGATGGCCCTTAACCATTTTGATCAAATATATCCTCAGGCTTGCGCCATATTCCTCATGGATGCTTTATAAAGGGACACGTTTCTTTGTGTCTTTATGCCAAACACATGGATCGGAGAAGCAAATATATATAAAAACTCAGTCACTACTCCCAGGTGTGTACTTGCCTTGTTTTTAGTCATATACGTACAGTGATGCCTCGCTTAACGGGCGCCCCATTTAATGATGAAATCGCATAGCGATGAAATCGCTTTGCAGCAATTTTTGCTGCACGGATTATCGTCGCTATGCGAGGCATCACTGTACTCTATTTGGCAATTACTGGACTAGGTGAAAAGGGATTTGTCTTGTAACATGTGAAGTAACCTTGGGAACCAATGAAGCTGACCTTCTGAGAGAACAATTTATAGTGTAAATGAGTTTTCCATAATCTCAATCAATCAATCAATCAATCAATCAATCATTCAATCAATCAATCAATCAATCAATCAATCAATCAATCAATCAATCAATAGTGTGTCACTCTTAAATTTCAAAACTTATGTGAAATGCCTCAACAGGAAGCACCAACAGCTCTGTATGCAAACAAAAGCCCTGAGAATGGCTGACACATTAAGGGGATATTAATCCTAAGTGGTTTGGAAGTAGAAGGGGTGGGGCAATAGTTCAGACACAGTCATTTGGGGAGTAGATTCTGCGAGACTAGATTTCATCTTCTTTCAGTTTTAAGTTTCACTAACTGGAGCAGGCTTGGGCTATAACAGGATACTAGGAGGCACTAACTAATATTTTGCCTGAATATGAAGTTCCACTTCCAGAATAGTCACCCCAGAATAGGAAAATATCTAAGATCCTAGATTTATGTCCCAAGAACTCACAGCTGTGACCTTGAAAAATGCTTTGGTTTTCTAAAGACTTCAACACAGGGAACAACTACATAAAGTTACGTGATCTTCCTTTTGCCAAGAACTATTTGGAATTAAAGTGGAGCCTCACATATGTACATCAGCAAGCCATACACCATTAGCATATCGTCCTGCACTGTAATTATATGTTGTTATTTATTTCAGTGGCACATGGGAAAACCTTCAGTTCTCGTCAAATATCTTAAAAGTCTGTTGATTTTAAATAGATTCAAAGCATATTTCTCTGGGGTGATGTGGAGGTACAATTGTAAATATACCAAAGTGCCAGAGGTGAGGGACTGAGTGCCCTGGATATGCTATGATACCAAAGGGTGACTTGTCTACACTAGGTGGCCAAACAAGATGGGTTCCTTGTCCAGCTCATTAAGCCCTCCTCTCAGCCCTGACCAAAATTCACTGGGTCTTTGTGCTGCTCCAGTGCCTTTCTTTTGGAAAAGCTGTACAGCTTGCCAGTGACACTAGTAAACTGCTGAGCTTTTGATTATTATTATTATTTGTTTGAAGGAAAGGTCAAGTAGAACAGAGGGTTGGTATTGCTTGCTTAGCAAAACTGCACAGGGATACTTCTGGAAAAAAACTTGGCAGATTTTACAGGCCTCATAACTTTTCTGATTTACAGAACTGGCCACCTTTGAGCTAGTACCCGCACCCTCTCATTTCTTCATCCCCTTCCCGGATCCCTGAGGTCAGTGCCTATGGTGGCCTGATATTTGCTCCCACGCTGGAGGCACTGAGAACCAAGGCATCTTCTTTCTGGGTTTTTCATTTCTTGGCTCTGCGAGGTGTTTCAGCAAAGGGGTGGGAGGGCTCTGATTTTAGGCACATCGCAGGTCCCACGGACTTCACCGTCCTAGGGTGAAGTGAGATGCTGTGGGCGTATGATCTGCGACGCTTTGGACTGAATAGACAGGTGCTGCTAGACAGGTGCTGCTGCCATGCCTCTCGTAAGTCCCCTCCCCGATTTTGCTGGCAAGAAAGCTGCAGTGAGCCCTGCAGCGGGGAACCATGGCTAGGGCGTCGGATCGCCTTCAGAGTGGGTGGGAATGGGGGCAGGTGGGGTGGACTCCTCCCTCCACCCCACCCCCACCCACCCCCGTGCCGTGCCGTGCGGCGGCAGCCCTTCCCCCTCCCGCGGTCCCAGCTCCCACCCCCCCACCCCTCCGCCCCCACGACAACCGAGCGCCTTCCTTTCTTTACCTTCCCATTGTCCGGGCTCTGCAGCAGCTCCTTCCCGAGGGGGTACCTGATCTCGACGCCCGGCGCCTTGTAGTCCCTCTCCCCGCTGGGAGAACTGATCACCGAGCCGGAGATCTCGCTGACGTCGCTGGCCGTCTCGCTGTAGTTGTCCCCGCCGGCTCCGTCCAGCAGGTCGTGGCGGCTGCCGCTGCGCGGGGTGCGGGAGCCCTTCTTGCCCACGCTGTAGGCGTCGAAGTCGATGGTCTTGTTCTCGTAGGCGCCCTCCACCGAGGCGAACATGCCGCCGTATTTTTGCCGGGGCGTCTGCGCCGTGGTGCCCGGCCGGGCCAAGTACACCGGCAGGTCGTTCTCCGTGTTCCAAGTCCTTTTCCGCTCAGCCATGCTCGCTCGCGGTCTGGTGCGCGCCCTTACCGGGTGCCGGTGCCGCGCCCGCCTCGGAGGGGAAGCATGCACCTCGGTGGGCCGGACGGGGGCGGCGGCGGCGGCGGCGGCGAGGGCCCTTGGCTGGCTCCTCCCGGGCGGGGGTGGCGGAGCCGCTCGGAGCTCCCACGCGCTTCGCCTCCCTGGCCCTTCCGAGGAGCGAAACTAGCTCGTTAGCAGCGGCCCACGTGAGATCAAATACAAAGGGACGCGGTGGCGGGGAGGGGAGGGGAGGGGACTGGAGCAGCCGCGGACGAATCGGAAGAGCGGCGGCGGCGGCAGCAGCGAGGGGGAATGGCGACGCACCAGGAAAGGCCGCGTTCTCTCGCTCGCTCGCTCGCTCTCTCTCTCTCTCTCTCACACACACACACACACACAAAAGCAGAGGTGCGCAGGCACAGGCCCAGACACACAGGCTCCTCCCCCTCCACTTCACTCCACCCCGTCCCTCCACAGG
Source organism: Pogona vitticeps (assembly GCF_051106095.1). Lineage (NCBI taxonomy): Eukaryota > Metazoa > Chordata > Lepidosauria > Squamata > Agamidae > Pogona > Pogona vitticeps. Next base: position 96,208,068 of record NC_135787.1, on the reverse strand, counting down.
CCTCGCTGCCGGGGGAGCGCCCTGCCGACGGCTGCGCAGCTGGGTTGCAGACCCCCCCCTTTCCCGCCTTCTGGAAGAGGGGGGGCAGCAAGGTGAGAGAAGGCCCCCCCGGGGGGGCAGCCCCCACGGCAGAGCTCGGCCTTCTCTTGCTAGGGAGAAGAGGCTGCCGCAGAGACCGCGGGGCTTCAACGCCTGCGGGCGCGGGGGGGGGGGTGGCGGCGGCGGGCCGAGGCTGTGCAGGGAACCGACGAGCGGGGGCGCCCGGGTGAAGGTAGGGGCGGGCGAGAGAAAGGCAGCGGGGCGCCTGGTGTCTCCTCGGCGGGAGGCTCCGGTGGCGTGGGAAGCTGACACGGAAGTGCTCGCCCCTCACACGGCCTAACGCTGCACGGCCTTCCACCTCCTTTGAAAGAGGCCCCCTTCCTCGGCCGCTCCCCGCCGGCTGGCCCTCTCCGCTTCTCCCCCCGCCGGGACAGGGCGCCCAGACCTCAGACGCGGCGGGGCCGGGAGTGGGGAGTTTCCAGGGAGCTCCCAGGGGTTGTTCCTCTTCCCTGGCCTTTCCCAGGCTGCTGAAGGACGGGCGAAAAGAGGGCCAGCCTGGCTGCCCCTTGGCATCAAGCACGGGCGTGTTCCTTCAAGAGGAAGGCGGCATTGCTAGACGGGTTTGTTGCGCGAAGCCCGGTTCTGGCAAGAGAGGAAGGCGCGGCGGACTGGAGAGGGGAGAGAAAGGCTGGCCTCCGTCCCGCTCTCGCTCACTCGGTGAAGGGAGCTGTCCGTTCAGCACCAGCCAGGGGCGGGGCTGCCTCCCCTCTCTGCAGCCCAGGGAAGTGCTGTGTACGGAGATCCGCAGCGACTGAAGCAGCCTCCGGGCCCCGCAAGAGCCGAAAGCTTCGGAGTGGCCCAAAGGAGAACTGCCAGGGCCTTGCACAGCTGAAAGCTGCACCGTCTGGCTTAGAGGATCTTGCCCTGTTCCTAGTGTTTGAAGACCATTTACGGACAATTAAGGCACGGCATACAAGTTGGTTGGCTTTTCTTCTTTCCTCTGTTAAAGGACAGTAAACTCTGGCACTAAAAACAGGTCCTGTGACTCCAGTCCCTGAGGAGCGCACTGAGACTACAGTTTATATTATAGTTGCTTTATGCCATGTAACAACAGCTCACAGAAACAGTTTAAATAAACTATCTAAGTAATAAAGCTCTACTCCTTACTCCATTATCTTTCAGCACTAAAAACAAACAAGCACCGAGCAGGCAGGTCTGATTTCAACTCATCACTCAGATAAGAAATAGAGCAGTTCAAGAGATGAACTATCAGCTTATCCCATCCTCAAAACCACGTCACTGTCCCCACTTTCTATTTAAACCAGTCTGGGCCTGTGATAGCTATACTATAAACATAATATTCATTTATTTAGAATATTTTACCCCACGTTTTTCCTTTAAAAAATCCTTGAAAGACAATATTTGAAGTTTCGAACAATGAGTATAATGAGGCATCTTACATAATTAAAAAGCAATATTAAAGCTAGAAGCAATAAGTATACAAATATTTTAAAAAAGGGGGGGAGTCACTCTGAGATATGGAAACCCCAAAAATGGAAAACACAGCCTCCCCTCAATAATCTAGCTACCTGTGTGTGATTTTTTGATGGATTGTTAGGTGGCAAGTAGAGATAGATTTGGGTGTCATCCGCATACTGGTGACACTGAACCCCAAAACTCTGGATAATCACTCCCAGTGGTTTCATGTTGATGTTAAATAACATAGGAGACAAAACAGAACCCTGAGGGACCCCACAGGTCAGTGGCCAGAGTGTCAAACAAGAATCCTCCAACACCACCTTCTGAGTTCTTTCCTCCAGGAAGATGAGAGCCATTGTAAAACAGTGCCCCAAGTCCCATTCTGGAGAGATGGGTCAGGAGTATTGATGACCAATATTACTGAAAGCCACTGAGAAGTCCAGTAAAACCAACAGGGACACAGATCCCCTATCCAGTTCCCGGTGTAGGTCGTCCACCAAGGTGACCAAAGCCGTCTCTGTCCCATGACCAATCCTGAAGCCAGATTGAAATGGATCTAGATAATCCATCTCATCCAGAAACTTCTGGAGCTGAGAAAACACAAACCACTCTAGCATCTTCCCCAAGAATGGGATATTAGATACTGGTTGGTAATTATTCAGTATTGTGGGGTCAAAAGAGGGCTTTTTAACCAATGGTCTTACTATCGTCTCCTTTAAGCATGAAGGGATCCTACCGTATTGCAAGGAGCTATTCATCACTCTTCCTACCCAATTGACCAGTTTCTTTCTGGCAGCTTTTTTGAACCAGGAAGGGCAGGAATCCAGCCTGCATGTGGTAGCCCTCACCTCCCCAAGGGTCCTGACATCAGGCTGCAGAAGCTGAAACCCACTCATTAACACTGGGAAAGCAGGGGCTACAGTTACATTCACAGGACTTGAATCAACTACATGATTCGGGGAAATGGAAGTCTTCCTGCTGAGAAAAGTGGGAGTTTAGTAATCATCTCTGTTAGGAGCAGCAGTTCCGAGGTGCTCCTGTCACTGTGCTAGTCACCTGTAACGAAGGGTCCTGTGGCACTCTGAACAAGCATTTGTGGACTTTTGCCCACTTCAACAGCTGCATGAAATGTCATATGAAATTTCAGATATTCTTTAATTAACAAAACCATTTTCAGTTGAACGTTTTGTTTTACATGCTTTCACTTGTTCACTTGGATCCCAAACTGAACAGTTGAACTGTTAAGGACCATGTGCTATTTAGATGTGTGTTCTCTCCACAGGCATGTGTAACATACACATTTTCTGGGAATATGCATGTGAAAGTACCTTTGAACTTTGGCAGAACAGTGTCCAGGAAATTGGTCCCAGTAAGCCACATTCGCACCGAGCTATTTCACAGGACAAAGTGTTATTAGCAGGCAAGCATCCAGATATACAAATAATTGCAACGTGGAACAGCAAGATGTCACAGCAGAGCACAACAGGGAATAAATTAGCTTATGCCTGGTAAAGAATCATATACACACTACACTAGTAAAGCATACAATGAAATGACGTTCTATACATCCCATTTTATTAACAAAGAAAATCCAGCTTTTATACATTAGAACTATGGATAATCTAGATAAATAATATGTTAATATCATAGTGGAGCTCAAAGGTTGTACTAGAATTCAAGAGATAAATGCAAGGAGCCTCAGTTCCAAAATCTATACCATTTTTTTTCTTAATTATTTTTACATTCATATCTAATGAAACCGAAGGGGGGGGATCTCATGTTTATAAGATGTCATGTGAATGTTCCAAATGCCACAATTTCACATAATGAGCCAACATTAAATATTGCCCTCTATTAAATGGAGACATTACTGGCTTTTAAAGTCCATGGCCAGCACAATGTTATTGTTCTAGAGATGGCAAATATTACATTTTGAGATGGAAACTATGGAATGCCCCAGGCATCATGGCCATCTTTGGATCTTTATAAATCTGTTCATCGGTCATTATTTGTGCCTGGCAGGGCACACATTCATAAACCAGAGGCCTTTTCAAGAATTGAATTTCCTGGTTTTTTAAAGAGGGAGTTTAAATATACATATGCTACCCACAAATCCAATCAGAAATTTCCTTCATATAGAATTACCCAGTGGTAAAAGATTCCAGAAGATGAGCATATGAACTGTACAGTACTATGATTCCTGGAGAAGAAAGGAGTGAGAACTGCTTGGATGTGCCTTATAGTCCTTGGGTGCCAAAATATTTTGAAGGGCTGTTTTGGACTTAATGAAATGGTGAAGCAAAGATGTGAGTACATACAACCCATACAATGGAGAAACACACACATACAGTGGGGTCTTGACTTAAGAACGGCTTGAGTTAAGAACATTTTGACTTAAGAACCGCTCTCACAGGAAAATATTGACTTGACTTAAGTACTTAGATTTGAGTTAAGAACTGAAAAAAACCATGTGGGAGGCAGGGAAAGTGCAAAATTTGAACTTTCAGTTAACTGTTGGCCAGTGAAAAGGGTGCCTGTCTGCTTCCTCACTCCTCCCAGTGTTTAGAGAGTGGATTGGGAGACAGTCTTCGGACTGCCTGGTACTGTACTGCCTGGACTGTATTTTCCCTGCCTTCCCTGAACCTTTCTTGACCTAAGAAAAAAAAGAAACAAAATATCCCCTCTCTAGTGGTCGAAGGCAGAATAGCAGCTTCCCATTAGTTTCTATGGATGGAAAAGAGCACATACGGATCAAATGGTTTTCAATGCATTCCTATGGGAAATGCAGATTTGACTTGAGAACTTTTTGACTTGAGAACCGCCTTCCAATACGAATTAAGTTCTCAAGTCAAGACCCCACTGTACTCTGCCCTCTCGTTTAAACTAATGTTGCCACACCTACTCCATGAAATGTAGACAGGAAAGCTATCATCCAATTTCATATCCCTTTCTTTGAGTTAGACAAGCTGAAAAAAAATAAAAAGCTGTATTGGACTGAAACCTCTACAGACACGTGTGCATGTTTTCCAAAAGATGTCCCTTTGCTTTTTGAAATTAAAAAAGGGAAGAGGCTGGAGTTACCAAAGAATGTCACTGAAAACCAAGGTCAAAATCATCCATACTATGTGAAAGAAGAATAGTGAAGAAAGATAGGAGCAAAAATCATGTCACTTAACATGTGGTATTGGTACAGATACAAAAGTGAACAAGAAAAGCAGAAAAGTGGGTGCTCAATTATGTCAAGCCTGAAATCTCAGCTGAGCAAAAATGGGTAATCTGAGCCTATCCTATCATTGCACATACAATATAAAAGAAATTCAGAAGTGACCAGAATAGACTATATTGCTTGGAAATGTACGGTGAAGCAGAAAGAAAAGAGGAAGATCTAACATGAGACAGGAGCACTTGGTAAAGGCAACCACAGGTGTTAGTTTCCAAGATCTGAGCAGAACTTAAAGGAAAAGACAATATTGCTACAAAAGGATAGGGGCAGCAGGAGGAGAGGAGAACCTAACATGAGATGCTGTTGGTTTGCAAGATCCGAACAGATCTCTTAATGATTGGACATTTTGGAAGCCAGTAATTCATATACAATGAGAAAGGTGGGGAGAAAGTGGGTTTATTTCCCTTCTGTCTCCCTAACCTTCCCTCATGCTGCAGCTGTCCATGCTGTTGCTGCTGTAAACTGTGTAAAATTTGCTTTGAGATCATCAACAGTGACAAAGCAAAAAAAGTAGTTCATTCATTTAATTATTTATTTAAAATATTTTTAATTCATCTTTCTCCTTTAAAAAGACCCACCGCGGCTTACAACAATTAAAATATAGTATTTAAGTTTGAGTTTATAATATTAAAAAGATCAATTAATACAATACAAAAAAAAAACCACATAAACAGCCTGCTTACAGAAAGACAGGAAAGATGGAGCCAGTCTAGCCTGCTGTGGGAGAGACTTCCAGAATCTGGAGGAAGCAGCAGAGAGACCGGCAGGGCAGCAAATCTGGGGACATGGTTCTCTCCCTACTCTATAGTAGATCCACTAAATCAGTTTCTGAATGGATCAGCCAAACCTTATAAAAATCCCAAATTGGAATCAACTTAAAGTGATCCCAATAAGGCTTTCCAGGTAAGTGAAATGTATAAGAAGTGGTTTTATCAGTCTCCCCCCCCCCCAATGAGTTTCCGTCATGGAATGGGGATTCAAACCCAGGCCTCTTGAGTCTATTCTGCCCACTACACCACACTATCCAAAAACTATATATTTCTCAGTAAAAGCCTAAGATTAACTATGGCAGAGGGAGAGTTCTGGGAGTTTTAGGTCAAAGAAGAAATTTTCTTCAAGCTTTCTTCAGAGATTTAGAAGGCAGCATAATAGCTCCTGTGACGTGTAGATTTTATTGGATTTACTTTCATCAGCAAAGCCATGAGAACAATTTGGTAATTTTAGCACATAGCAAGTACGGGAGGATTTGCTAAGCAGCTTAGGAGACTCAGCTTGAAGACGATTGAAAGGTTCTGTTTGATTTACAAGACGTGTCCTCCAGAAAAACTGTTGCAAACAGTATTGTCCAGCAACTAATACTTGGTCCATGATACGAAAAGGTAAGGAATTCAAAATCTCTTGAAACTCACTATGGTACTTCTAATACAGTGGATGCCACTTGCCACTTCTATTAGAAATGCCAAAACCTAAATAAGCAAATATAGGAATGTGATGTTATACATAGAATAGTGTGGAGTAAAACTAAGGTTACTAATTTTAAAAGCGGAATTACTTCGTTGAATATTTTGTAAGCTTCAGTATCATTAAGTCTTTAAATGATCTGATATAATTTACTTGAAATTCTATCCAGGTCTGATCAGATGTTCTTCTAAATCCTGTTATAATGTTTTCCACTTCTTGGAACACTTTTATTATCTTTATGTCCTATATCTATTTTATGGCTATGTGCTGGATTATAATATATATATATATATATATAGTTTAACTTCAAAATAGGCATATAGTATACTTAATTTTCTTAGGTTCATTCAAATATGTGTATCCCACATTTTTTAGAGTTGAATTTAACTCCTTCTTTCAGTTTTGTCTGACTCTGGCAAGATGGCCATGATTATTTCACCTTCTATCAAGGTAATGTCTTTATGACACTGAATAACACATTTTTTCCCCACTGGGCCTCTTTGATAGGGGCCGGACAGTTTGTTGAAATTGTCTGAAGGAAGGAAGGTCATTCCAATGATACCTCTCCTGTGCTCAGACCATGGACATCTGGCACCCATAAGGACATAAGGTAACATTTCTTTGATGTATATTATCTATCTCTTAACATCCATTGATAACAAATTATCCAACCCATTACATTTCTAATCCACCAGGTTTCATATGATTTTTATTTGAGGCATAAATGTTTTAACCCCTGACCAAGTATACTGTTTAAACTCAAGCTAATACAGTGGTGCCTCACTTAACGGGTGCCCCATTAAACGAAGAAATTGCATAGCGATGAAGATTTTGCGATTGCAAAAGTGATCGCATTGTGATGTTTTAAATGGGGAAAATTGCTTTGCAATGATCGATACCCTGTTTCGCTTACCAATCATCGCAAAGCAATGATTTTTTTAACAGCTGATCGGTGGTTCCAAAATGGCCGCCGGGTAAAAAAATGGCCGCCTGCTGTTTTCTGGGATGGATTTTTGCTGCAGCGATTTTTGCTGCACCGATTATCGTCGCTATGTGAGGCACCACTGTATAATCTTTCCTATTTATTTATTTATTTATTTATTTATTTATTTATTTATTTATTTATTTATTTATTTATTTATTTATTTATTTATTTATTTATTTATTTATTTATTTGTATGCTGCCCACACTAGCCAAAGGTCTCTGGGCAGCTTACAACATTTAAAATACAATAAAAAGACAAAACAATTAAAATGCAATTAATATATATACTCTAAAAATTGCCATCGGATCCACAGCTGATATTATTTCCATTAAAACTCTTCTGGAACAGGGAGGTTTTAACCTGGCACCGAAATGTCATCAGCGTCGGCGCCAGACGAATCTCAGTCAGGAGGGCATTCCACAGTCTGGAGGCAACTCCTTCTATCCATATGTCCCCTCGTGTCATTAGTTCATTATAAAATTGCATTTCCTTCTAATTTTATGGCTGAAGCCCAGTAGTAAGTAACAACTAGTGTAGGATCTGCTCTTTTTTTCTATTTCGCAGCCCTTCAGATACGTGTTTTGAATGGTTACGATGCATCTTCTTTCCCTTCTCCAGGCTTAACATATCCTTCTCTTTCAACAAGTAGGGCTTCATTTCCAGACCATTTGGTCATTCTTCTTTAGATATATTCTAAATGCCCTTCTCAAAATACAGCACCCAGAATGGGTTATGGAATCTCAAATCCAGTCTGACCAACTCACAATCAAGCAGAACAATGACTTTTCATGACCTAGACACTGTCGTTCTGTGAATGTAGCCCAAGGTTGCGTTAGTTTTACTGGCAGCTACATCACATTGCTGGCTCATATTTAGCTTCTGACATTAGGACATTTACTTTTCACAGATATCACTGCCAGACCATGACTCATTGTATACATAATCCTATTTAATCTAAATGTAAGACATATTACTATGTGGACAGAAAATTTTATATCTCATATAATGTATCTTTATATGTTATATGTTTAAGACATATATAATGAAAACAAACTGATGTGAAATTTAATGTTGTAGAATAGAAGGCTTTGTGGATGATTTGTACCAATTCTAAGGTAGAAAGGGTAAGAAATTGCTTAGTTGTAGGAATCTGAAGTCAAGTGAGTGATCTCTTGCAGTTTGACAAGTATTGTCATTTTAATCTGAGTTACATTTGATAGAACTTCATCTTCCTCATAAAACTGCAGAGCAGGAAGGAACCCTATACAGTAGATCACCGAGTCCAGCCCTTGTCAGTGAGGCGCAGTGGGGAATCAAGCTCCCAACGTTTGGCTCTGCAACCAGTTTCCTAAACCACTGAGCTCTCAAGACTTCCTTTATTTATTCTGCGTAGATCCCCATTTTCCATTGTAAAGGGGCAAACTTTAAACCCTGTTGACCAAACAGTTTAACAGTATTATGTGTTCTTTTCCTCCCAGATTTTGCTGGGATTGGTTTAGTCTGAGTTCTTCATTTGTACATTGCATTTTGGGAAACAGCTTGTCACATCAGGCTGCAAGGAGGTTCTAGCTCACAGTTTGCCCTAGTAGTATTGTGACATATTTGTACTTCATTTTCAACACGAGTTATAATTTTGGGAACATTTTGGCTGATATCCAATAGTAAGTCACAATTAGAGCAGGCCTATTGCATTAGTAAGGATTTGGCAAGTCAGCTCCTATGTAAGTTCAATGGGCCTAAGTTAGCTGCAAGTCAGTTAGTTGCTGGATTTCAAGCACTTTGAATATTCAGTACAAACCTTTGGATTATCAGAAAGTTATAGAATGTGAATGACCCTGACTGGCTCTAGTGGGGGAGAAGAGAGAGAATGCTAGGGAAGAGAAAGCAGTCACATCAGCAAAACTGGCCCACTGGGAAAGAGCATAGGGAAAGGATGGGAGGGTTGTTAGGGGAGGGGGCTATGAGTTGTAGCATTATTTATTGTGTTATCTTACATGGTTGGGTAGGCAATTTTGGGAGACTGAGTGCCAGACTGTGGGTAACCATGCTGGGGTGACATGTGGCCGCCATTATGAGTACTAAGACCTCCCCCAGAAATGCAGAAACATGTAGAAACAGAAACACACCACCCATGCATAGACACCCACACCCACAGATACCTACATGCATACTTACACACATGCATACAAAGGTAGACATACCTACCAAGACACCTAGAAATATCACATACAAATCCGTGTAACAAAGAAATTGGGAATTTCCAAATAGAGATTGCATGTCATTGTAAACTTATACTTTTATCTCTCCAGCTGATAATAGCAAACTCTGCCTCCACCTGTTGTCATTTTGTGACTGGTGGGTCTTAGTCATTTTCAACTCTCCCCAGAAGACCCTGATGGTAATTTGAAAACCCTTGGTTTAGATTTTGGTTGTAGTCATGCCTATTTGCTTTTTGTACTTTTATAGCTCAATGGGCTGTTAGATTGTTATGAAATCCTTATGGGTCTTTGCAGCTGGTAGCTGAAGCAGTACACAGAGAAAAAGAATGCCACCAAGACAATTGCTAACTAGTTTGTGTACTCAGTAAGTCAGTAAATCATGTCACCTCACTCACGTTTCCCCAGCTGTTTGATTATTCTTGCAGGATGCTTCTCTCTAACACAGACTTGGTCTCTTCCTCTTTCATAATGCTAGCAGTTTCAGGGAGACGCCACCTGAAAACTTCCTTGTTATCCCCTCCTTTCCTAAATGCTTTCCTGTGTCATTCCTTTTAGTCACTGTGAGTTCAGTGAACAGTTTGTATGGCATTCTGATCCTGTATGGGATATTTTGCTCTTCAGAAACATCTCTTCCATTTTGTTACTTCTGCATCTCAAAAAACCCTTTGGTCAATTTTCTGGCCAAACTTTTAATTCCTTACTGACTTCATTCTCATAACCTATTTATATATTTGTTTTGTTGTTGTTGTTTTGTTTGTTTATGCTCATTTACCTCAATTCTAATTAAAAGTACTGTATACAGATAGAGGGACGTGGTGGTGTTGCGGGTTAAACCTCAGAAGCCTTTGTGCTGCAAGGTCAGAAGACCTGCAGTCGTAAGATCAAATCCAGGCAACGGACTGAGCGCCCATCGCTTGTCCCAGCTCCTGCCAACCTAGTGGTTCAAAAGCATGCAATATGCGAGTAGATAAATAGGTACCACCTTGGTGGGAAGGTAACGGTGTTCCGTGTCTAGTCGCGCTGGCCACGTTACCACAGAAGATTGCCTTCAGATAAACGTTAGCTCTATGGGTTGTAAATCAGGATGAGCACTGCCCCCTAGAGTCGGACAGGACTGGACAAATAGTCAAGGGGAACCTTTACCTTTACCTATACAGATAGAGAAAAGGTTAAGTTTATCATCATTCTATGTGAACTGTATATATTTTCCCTAAATATTTTGTTTAGAGAATTATGAAAATTTCAGCCCAAAGGATACCTCTCATCCCTCCCACAGCAATATTCAAATCAAGTTTACCTGGGGACAAAAACAATTGGATACAGACTGATTGTATTAGTAAATATTGCCAGTCTGTCTATGAGAAACCCCATTGACCCTTTTTAATCAACAGCTTACTGTTATCAGCCATATCCTGCTCAGACTGAGATTTCACAAGTTGTAAGAGAGAAGTTTTGTGTCCCTACAGATGCAGGAGATAGATTAGGAAGCATGAATACTTTTGTACATCTCTGGAAGTTTACAGCATGAGGACTCCAAATCTAGGCTGGACTTTTAGAGATTGTAATGATTTAGCTGTGAAAGTGATGGCGTTCCCCAGAATGGATCAGTTAGCTTATAGACAGAAGGATAATATCCAGAGGTGCAAAGGGACAAGTTACATGCTGTGCTTGCTATAACAATTCCATGTGCTCTGACAGAACTTGGCTGCCAAAAGGATGGTTTCGCTTCAGGATTTCTCTCCATACCTTCTCCACTGCAGGCATGAAAGTCCTACCTCTAGGATTCATTCCAGCTCTGTCTGTAAGGAGTTACATAATGTTTGGCTTCCCACTCATGGGTTTGCCAAGGCATTCCAAATTATATACAAAATAAGTCCCATGAGGATAACAAAAACCAACACAACATATATAGTTACAGTAGTAATGCCAGTTGGAGAAAATATTGCAGGGTACAAAGATCGTCAAATTGCACAGAAGACGTGCTTTGTTTTTTGTGGGGAGAGGGAGTCTTGTAAAGTTTGGTTGTGGGAATAACCACTGCTTCTTGTTTTTCTTTCAGAGTAGATTTTGCTGCAGTTACAATTGGAAATTGAATACTTCTCAGCAACTACCTTACAAAGGCTGTCATTTGTCTACTTTCCACACATAATGCCTTCCCCAGAATGATGCAACATTCATTGCTCCAGGAGGATAGTGGAAGGAAACTTCATAAATCCAAGGCACTTGGACCAGTGCTCTGTCTTGTCCTGGCACCTTTCCAGTGGGGCACTGTGGAGCATTGGGGTTGGCAATCACTTAGAAGCAAAATGCAGTGGAAAAGTCAACCATCTTCTAAAATGGATGTCAGCTCAGTAGATACAGTATTAACTGTCTACACTGCCGGGTAGGTGGGGGGAGGGTGTGACCTCAGGGGTGCAGGCAGCGCCAAAGCCTGTTTTCAGAACTTACAGTATCATTTAGCGCTTGCCAGAATATTGGAAGCACAATTTAGTTCTTTATGTTAAGAATTTTTATTCTAATAAAATATAAAAGAGAACAAGTGCACACACACACACACACACACACACACACACAGAGAGAGAGAGAGAATAGGATGGAAAATAATTGGCCAAGTGTCCTCTCTTTCCCTTAGGCCACATACCTACTGAGCATTCAGCCCAGCAAAAATGGCCCTGACCTTGTGGAAATTGTTCAGCTCAGTGCAGAGTGAGGACCTCTAGTTTGTGTGGAGAACGTAACGCCTGAATGAAGCCTCCTTTCCCCAGAAACACATAGAAATGCAACTGTCCTACAAATAATGTGGCAAAGCAGTAAGAAAAAGACTCTTCCTCAGCAGCCTGTCAGTTGCCCAAAGCCTGACAGGATAAAATAATAATAATAAATGACAACAGTGAGGGGGCCAACCAAGTCTTTCCTGAAAGCAAGTTCTACAGTCTAGGAACAGTCACTCAGAACCCTTTAGCTTTGGACACAGGGAGCCGTATACTAGGAAAACACTTAACTGCAGAAGGTTGCACACTGTATTAAGCAGGAAAAAAATCTGGATGTTTGTGACATTTTGAAATCAGAACAAAAGGTAGAGAAAGAGTAAGTTCTCTTACCTTTTCATTTTCCACATTAAGGCAAGACAATACGGAAACATTATTATATCCTCCTCCTCCTCCTCCCTCTAATAATTTCAGCAACTAGAGTGATAATATCCAGGAGAGACTACAGACCTGGAGCCAGTGAGACAGGGATCAGACAGAGTAGGGATGGCTACGTTAAGAGAGGCTGAGGCCACCCACCCACCCATGTCAGAGCCTACTAAACAGAAAGCAAACAAAGTACAAATGGCTGGAGCCCAAAGCTGCCTGTGGTAGGTCAAGCTCTCCATTTTTCTACAGTCCAGCTATAGTTCTAATGCATCATTAATTACAGTTGGCTGAATGTCAGCTTCAGGCACGCAAAGCCATGGACTGAGCTGGAGAGGAAAATAACTATAGATTCCAATGAGGGCAAGTTTCAGCTACCCCAGATCGTCGACACACCCAAAGCCTGTTCATACATTATTGGACTTAGTTGGGTAAAGAGAAAGAGTGCTTAGTTCCATGGAAGATCAGGAGCACTAAGGATGAGAATCAAAGAAGACTGACTGTGGAAAGGGAGAGAATACGGCTGCTACTGATGCATTTCTAATATGTGGAGGGCTGTGCACTTCTTTTAGTGTTTTATCTGAGATGAGAAATATATATTGGAAAGAAATCTAGATTATTTGAGAACAACCACTGTACTTGTGGTATTAACTGCAAAATATTACTTCTACATTGATTTACCAAGGAAATTCAAGGCTGCAAACCCAGAGAGTAAGCCACAATGAACACAGTATCAACTACTTCTGGGAAATATGCATAGGATTGTGCTCCACACATCATCACTGGTACAGTTGTCTCCGTATTTGTCCTTCTGTGAATTTTGTTGTGAAAATTCTTCTACCGTTTAAGCTGTGACATAGGATAAAGTGGTTACTAGGAATTTCTTAATCTTTGGGGGAAAATATTGAATATCCAGTTGTGACATGCAGTGAAAAAAACCCCCATATATTTAACTGAAGATGTTTAACTGTTACATTGTAAACTGTCCTGCTTCTAGGGTAGGGAAGTCATATAAATAAATAAGTATATAACCATATTACTACATATAACCATATAAAACCATATGTATGTATGTATGTATGTATGTATGTATGTATGTATGTATGTATGTATGTATGTATGTATGTATGTATGTATGTATGTATGTATGTATGTATGTATGTATGTATGTATGGTATATTACTTGTTATTTACCTATAAACTAGTATAACTTGATTTGGAAGTGGCTTGTGCTTGGCCCCAATAGTAAAAATCATTACTAGGGATGGAGGCAAAAATATTCTTTAATATTTCAATGGTTTCCCTACATTCCAAAAATTAAATTCTTAGCTGTCCATGTTAGCCCCAGATAGAAATAAGGACAATTCAAATTATTCAAGCATTTCTTGCTTTCAAATTATGAGATCAAACTTTAAACCTATTATGACGAGACAATCAAATGCCACCCAAATTGAAGAAAATTACTGTGTGACGTCATACAGAATTTTTTTCAATAAATGTTTTCTGTCATATTAGCCATTCATGAAGTCTTCTTCATATTACAGACACTACACACAAAATATCTTTGGGGGGAAAAGTTAATTTAAAAAGCTCACATTTCTCTAAATTGCTGAGGGCAAGCGGGGAAACCACTGCATTATTGCCAGTTTTCTGTTGGATTTCGGCATCAGAGCCACAGGTCAAAATGACTTTATACTAAAATGTATATTGTATATACAGTAATAGTACTATTCAAGTGACATGGTGGAAATAGGTGGGAAAAACACTGATTGGTTTTCTTTTGTCTGTAAACATTACCTGTGTTTTTCATCTACCGCAGCTGCAGATTTCAGAGTTTGCAATACTGCATGGTGTTCTGATCTGAACTTTTATTCTGTAAAAAAGGACTGGAAACTTAGAATAAGTTGGTCCCAATTGCTAAATCATCCACTGCTCCCACAAGAACTATGGCTTCTCAAATGTTCCAACAGTAGGACCTATGGAAAGTGAAATCAAACTCTTGCATAATATGCGGACTGTCTTTTTTGGGTGAAATTAATGACCATTTAGGTCCTTAATCTCCCCATCCCCATCCCGCCCATATAGGCTGCTGCTATGGGCCTACCACTGTTATTCGTAATTAGGGTGGTCCAGCCAGCATCTGTTCCAATTACTTCTAGAGGTATAACTTCTGACATTGCTGCCATTTGCTGGAGATGCCAGTACAACAGCTCGGCTTCTCTTGTTGCTTGGGAAGTTTAAGATGATATCCTGGAAATCCTCAGAACTGTGCACATACAGTGGACCCTCTACTTACAGAATTAATCCGTATTGGAACGGTGGGTGCGGGTTGAAAAGTCTGTAGGTCGAGTCTCCATTGACCTCACAATGCATTGAAAACTGATTAATCCTGTAACTGGCCATTTTTGTTCCATTTTGGCTTTTTTTCTGGTCTGTAGGTCGATTCTCTGGCTGCAAGTCAAACCTAAATTTTGCAGCCAGAGAAGTCTGTAACTCGAAGTCTGTAAGTCGAGGGTCCACTGTATGATTTGTTTGCTGCCACATTTCCCCCGAAGTGCTGTCTGTAGTAGAGGGGACGGCCTCTTGAAATCAGCATGGCAAACGTGGAGCTCCAACTTGCTGGGCTGGTTGAAGCCTGGATCTCCAAGGTACAGAAGAGAAATCGATTTATAATCTGCTCCCTGCTCAAAAACAACAACAACAACCCCACCCACCCATTCTTCTGCTACTCTTCAGGCACTGGAGAACAGAAGCACAGTGGCAATGGGGACTCGTTTCATTTAACAAGGCTATTACTACATCTATTTTGTTTAGAGCTTGACTTCCAAGAAGAAAGCAGGCATTAATTTTAGCTGTGATGGGAACCTGTGGCACTGCTTTACATTGATTCAACTAATTGGCCTCTTGAAGCCCAATACAATCTTCTTGGACTGACAGTGGTTCTCCAAGCACTCAGATTAAGGTACTGTATGTCTATATTCTTTTTACTGTGAGATGGGAACTAAACTCAAGAAATTATAGTTATAAAACTTGTGTTGACATGTTTTTCACTTGAGTCACTTTCGTTGACTTGTGTATGTGTGTGTGTTTCTGTTTTTACACAACATTGCTTTGGCAATTAGATTATAATGGACCAATATCAAATTGCCAGATGATACTGAAATATATATGTATACATACATACACACACATATGTATATGTATATGTATATACATATATATTCACAGTATATATAACTGTGAAACCAGAGGAATTGTTTAGGGTTTTACTATGGCCTCGTGAAAATTTTAATGATTTGGATGATTTATATATACATAGATAAATATATATAAAAATCTAATTTTCAAGAGGCCATAGTAACACTCTAAACAATTCCTCTGGTTTCACAGTTAATTTTGTGCACATGATAATAATGGTAAATACTTTACCTGTTACATTAAATAGTCTACTGAGCTTGTTTCTGCCATGAAGCCAGAGTTATATCAGGTCCTTTTTTTATAGATACCAGTTGGAGCCACAATGGAAATAAAACAAAACACTGAAAAAGTTTTATTGGCTGTAAAGCAAGCTATAAACTATGTACATATTCACTATGTTACATTTTCATAAAATTAGTGAACGTTCTCTTTAATATTGGTGGTGGCATTACGCGTTGAAAACAGTGCACCCCAAAACCATCACAGTACATGTTCAGTAAATATGATTTTTCTATTATATACAGACTAATACTAGAGAACATTATAAGAATTTCAGCTTCGGTTCAAAGACAAATTCTGTTCCATTTGAGAGTTTACAGTTCAGCGAATCTCTTACTTCCAGTTCTAAGATACGGAATTCCAGCAGTTCATTCTGGTCTCCAGCATCTTGAATCTCACTTTTCAGTCGGTTTTCTTCCAGTTCCATTTTGTAAATCTAAGAGAGAGAGAGATAAACATCACCTAACTGAGAGAATTCAGTGCACAGATACTTGCAGCATACAAGAGAAAGGAACAATTGGTAAAACAGAACAATGTTGAACTTCTGTACCAATTAGGTGATGACATGGAGATAGCAGATTGTTTCCACTCTGGCCTCTCAATCTGATGTGGTTTGATTTGCATCACAGCCCCCTGCCCCTGTTCCTTTGATCTTGCCCTCTGCTGATCCCTGGCTTTCCTTTTATGATTAATTGTTAAGCCAGGGACTATTTAAAGTCTTGCTCCACACTAAGCAAAAAAGAGACTTTTTCCAAAGTTCTCCATAGCATAGGAACACATACACACATATCACAGAAACAGAGTAGTCTGCTGTGGTTTGTTGGAGTTGTTTCTGTTTCTTATTTATTTTTATCTCTTTTTTGTTACAAGCAGAGATTATCTAGTGATGAGTAATATACCAATGCAGTGAGAAGGTGATCTTGCACTAAACTCGATAGTTTAACAAAAATAATTTTAAAAATTTCCAGGCGACTAGGGAGAAAAATTCAGGGGTGGGTGGTCCCGCTGTCCAAAACATCCTGCCCAGCATAGTACATCACCAGAATATGACTCACAGTCATGACCCCCATTCTTTTGGAGAACAAAACAACCGGTCACACTGGGAAAACATTGTTCAAATTGCTCCAGCATGAAAAAAGTAGAAGCCACCAGTGGCAGGCAAAAATATCCACTTCAGAGACAAAAAAGGCTATGATTATTCATATTAGCTTTTGTGGGGCATGGTTTGTTGCTGTGAAAGATGGCAGTGTAAGTGTTCTGCTCCTCTCAAAGCCTGCTAATGTAAACTAATAGAGTGGGAATACTGGCGTGCAGAAAATAAAATAATTGCAAAAAAATACAAGGCTGGGGAAACCTAAAAAGTTGCCAAGAGAAAATAGACTGGGTGCCTCTTTAGAAGAAGAAAGAATAACTGATTCATCCGAGATGACAGAGAGATCAAATAACAAGGTGACTGCTGGTAAAAGGTAAGGGGCGAAGCAAAGCTAATTAGCCTAATTAAGAAAAGATACACAAAGTGATATGAGAACTAAGATTGCTCCAGTCAAAGAGGCATTGAAAGAAGTCAAAGCTAGCATTAAATAGAAAAGAACTGCAAATGAAACTTTTGAACTTACTCAACAGCAACAAATAAAAATGATGAACTTGAGAAGGAGTTAACAGTGTTAACCATCTCTCAGAGTGGTATTTGTTCCTTTTTAGTATTTGCATATTGTTTTAGCTTTAATACTGTGTTTTAAAGATGTCAGCTGTTTATACTCATTGTTCTTAGCTTTAAATATTGTCTTTTAATGATGTAAACCACTATTGTATACTCATGGTTTTCAGCTTTAAATATTGTCTTTCAAGGATGTAAGCTGCCTTGGGTCATTTTTAAGGAGATTCAGAAGGGGCAACAATGAAGGTAGTAGAAAAGATTATAAAGCATAAAGGCGTGTTACTGAAGACCTAGGCCAGAATTATCCATCCCACTGTATTTCTGATCACAATGTATGGCTGTCAAAGCAGAACAGTGAAGAAAGCTGATAGAACAAAACAATTCATTTGAAATATGGTACTGGAGGTGCCTGGTGAGTGGACCAGGCTGGTCCTGGGGGGTGGGAATGGACCACCACGGCATCTATAATGCAGAGCTTTCTATTTACATCCCCTGGAATACGAATATGAAGCTCCCATGTCTAATGGCCATCTGTGCCTACTTTGTTATAGAGACTTTGGAAATCACAATCATGTACACAAAAAGTCACAGTCAGTACTAAGAAATCTCCATCTCCATCCCATGCTATCAAGAGTGGCTGTATCAGGAAGTTTTTAATACCATTTCAGACAAGGTTCTGTGTTGTGTTTTCTTGTATTGCACTTACATTGAATTGTGATTTATTAATATAACTAGAATGAATTGCTAACATGCGCTGGATTATGGAGAAAGCCAGAGAGTTCCAGAAAAACATCTACTTCTGCTTCATTGGCTAAGCAAAAGCTTTTGACTGCGTGGACCACAACAAACTATGGCACGTTCTTAAAGAAATGGGAGTGCCTGACCACCTTATCTATCTCCTGAGAAATCTATACGTGGACAGGAAGCAACAGTTAGAACTGGATATGGAACAACTGATTGGTTCAGAATTGGGAAAGGAGTACGACAAGGCTGTATATTCTCTCCCTGCTTATTTAACTTATATGCAGAATACATCATGTGAAGGGCAGGACTGGAAGAATCCCAAGCCGGAATTAAGATTGCTGGAAGAAATATCAACCTCAGATATGCAGATGATACCACTCTGATGGCAGAAAGTGAGGAGGAATTAAAGAACCTCTTAATGAGGGTGAAAGAGGAGAGTGCAAAAAATGGTCTGAAGCTCAACATCAAAAAACTAAGATCATAGAAGGGGAAGATATGGAGGCAGTGAAAGATTTTACTTTCTTGGGCTCCATGATTACTGCAGACGGTGACAGCAACCATGCAATTAAAAGACACCTGCTTCTTGGGAGGAAAGCGATGACAAACCTCGACAACATCTTAAAAAGCAGAGACATCACCTTGCCAACAAAGGTCCGCATAGTTAAAGCTATGGTTTTTCCTTTAGCAATATATGGAAGTGAGAGCTGGACCATAAAGAAAGCTGACCACCAAAGAACTGATGCTTTTGAACTGTGGTGCTGGAGGAGACTCTTGAGAGTCCCCTGGACTGCAAGGAAAACAAACCTATCTGTTCTGAAGGAAATCATCCCGGAGTGCTCACTGGAAGGACAGATCCTGAAGCTGAGACTCCAATACTTTGGCCATCTCATGAGAAAACTCCCTGGAAAAGACCCTGATGTTAGCAAAGTGTGAGGGCAAGAGGAGAAGGCGATAACAGAGGACAAAATGGTTGGACAGTGTCATCGAAGCTACCAACATGAATTTGACGAAGGTCTGGGAGGCAGTGGAAGACAGGAGGGCCTGGCGTGCTCTGGTCTATGGGGTCACAAAGAGTTGGACATGACTTAACGACTAAACAACAACCAAGAATGAATATTTTGATGCATTATGATTGGGAGGAAAAATATCCTTTCCTTCTATCTACTCCCATGCACTGCTGCGAGATTTTTTTAAATTTTTTTAATACTTAACTTCTACTGTTTTTATTCATCTCTCTCTCTCATGCATACAAAGTAGGCACTACAAAACCACCTTAATGTCTCTCACTCAAAGATGAACAGTGTTTTTTCTTCCATAGTCAGCTACATGGTTAGGTTGTAGTCCAAAAAAGAAACATCTCTGGTCTCAGTGTATTTGATGTTGTAGAAATGAGGACCAGAAATACTGACAGTGTCGTTACTTCACCTACCCTTTCTAGCAATTCTTGGTTTGTCCTCAAAAGTACTTGATTCTCCTCTATTAATTTAGAAACCTGAAAAAGAGAGTTTTCAGAATTAAAATGTATTTTGTTTTGAAAACATTAACATATACTGCCTTTAACCAAGAATATTATGGCAGTTTGCAAATATTAAAAGATATAAAATAATAAATATATACAAAACAGCAAACACACAAAAGATATAAAATAATAAATATATACAAAATAACAAACATAAAATACTGTTAAATGTCAAAAGATTTAAAATACTTGAAGTTGCAATGTTTTAAGATATCTGGATAAATGAATTCTATGGGTGAAGTGCCACTATGAAAAGCGTCTTCTTCCCCCCTGGAACAAATCTCCTTTATGCTAAAAGAAGTTTCAGAGAAGGACAGCAGCTATGATTGTAGCATGCAGGCAGGCTGATATGAGAAGAAGTTAGCTTTCAAATACATTACTGCTGAAGCGCTCACATCTTTAAAGGCAAGCACAAGAACTCTGAAGTCGACCTAGAAGTCTAGAAGGAACCAATGAAGTTCTTCTATGGCTGGTGAGATGGCAGCACCAGCATTGGAAGTACTGCTAATTAAATACCTGGCCCCTTAATTCTACCATAAATGGTATTTGCAAAAGGGTGCTCTATATAAACCACAGTGCAATAATCTAGCCAAAATGCCACAAAAGCATGGATAAACATGGCTATATTATCCTTGTGCAGAAGAGGTCACTGCTGAAGCACCAGACAAACCAGGTCATAAGTACTTTATGTTAAGACGATGACTTGATCCTCTAAAAACAAGGAGTACTTCTATACTGTTAATTATTTCAATAGGAATGCAATTCCATCTATAACTGATTGAATACCAGTGTCTGTGAAGGAGAGAACCATCTACCCATAGAATCTCTGTCCTGTCAGGAGTAACTTCCTGTTTACTGTCCCTCATCCTATGTATTACTGAGACAACAATTCAGCATTTCCATAGCCTCATAAAGACTCAAGAATTGCTTCACTGAGAAATTTAAAAAAAAAAAAAGATTACCACCCACAAAGCAAAGAAATTCAGACCACAGATGAAATCCTCCTCACTCAAAACATGAGCATACAGATCCGCTCTTCTTGTACCTTAACTTCCAACCTAAGGAAATGCTACAGTAGAATCTCACTAGCCATTTCACTTTCCATATAGTATATCACTTGTAGAGTGGGAAAAGCTTTGATATGCCAATACAGTGGTGCCTCGCTTAGCGATCACTCCGCATAGTGAAGAAATTGCTTAGCGACGGGGTTTAAGTGATCTCAAAAGCGATCGCTTAGTGATGGTCCCTATGGGGAAAATTCGCTTTGGGATGATCGCGGAGAAGCGATCATCACAAAGCCCCCATTTTTGGCCAGCTGATCGGTGGTTTCAAAATGGCCACCGGAAAAAACAAAATGGCCACCCGCTGTGTTGCCTCGCTTTAGAGGCACTGAAAATGGCCGCCCCTATGGAGGATTTTCGCTTAAGGTTAGTTTTTAAGGCCATAGGAACACATTAATGTTGTTTTACTGTGTTTCTATGGGCTTTTTAAATCCGTTTAGTGATGAAATCGCTTAGCAACGTTTTTTCCTGCACGGATTAATGTCACTAAGCAAGGCACCACTGTATTTACAAACATCCAATTTGCAGCACAGTCCTACCCCCAGTTGCACAATCTGTACGAGCCTAGGTGAGCATATCTGTATTTGGGGGGAAATATCATTGTATTTAATAGACTCAGTCTAAGGTAAGCAGTTTTTTTCTTTTTCTTTAGAGAATCAAAGAGTAGAGCTCAGCTCTTGAGTTTGCCAGTGCTTGTAGTCAAAGTATGAAAAAGGTACATCAGTGTGACAATATACTGACTTGTGGGGGATGTTGATCTGTGGTCTGAACATCTTTGCTTTGAGAGGAATTAGATTCAGATTTTGAGGACACAAGTACCCTGCAGTGTACCCCAGAGCAATTTACATTAACTTGCTATAATTAATCCTTAACAGACATAAATTTGGTACAAATCTGAAAAGTAGAAAGATGTAGTGTTGGGAAAATCTGTCTTTACTGAATAATGTAAGGCAACTGAGGTAAATGAATTATTCAGGTAAGCTACTGAATGAATTAAAAATAAACAAGACAAACAGTCAATAACAACACAAAACCTTGGACTTCTTGGGCAAAATAAATTAACTCTTCCCTATCTCTTCCATCTCAGTCTCTAAGGAAACCACTTCCACACACAAGCTAGTTAAAGATATACTGTAAGTCGTGAATCCAAAGTGTCTTCTGGGAAACACATTCCATGATCAGATTTGTTTCACCAGTTAGTCCTACGTCTTTACCATTTATTTCTGTTGGGGGGGGGGATAAGATGGAAACCAGTACTCAAACATAAGTACATGGTAGCTGGAGCCATTGTATAATACCAGTTCTCAATTGTTCCATAAATGCAGTTATATAATTGCCAAGACTATTAAACATGTTTAGATAGTTTTAATTTTTTTTCAGAAAAGTTTAATGATATATCTCATATATGTAGCTTGAGCACTTTGTCAAGTATGTCACTGATTCAACTTCTATAAGCCATCTTGCAATTTTAGCCTCCCATCTGCCATAATATTGGCCTAATTCGTAGTGTAAATATTACACAAATAACATCTCCTGCCAAGCCATTCATTCGTTCAGTACTGAATGCTTCAACAGATTTTACTTTTAAGGAACATAATAGATCTTTTTCTGATATTTGTTTTCCCATATACTGTACATATGAAGAGAGAGGGAGAGAGGGAGAAAGAGAAAGAGAGAGATGGATGGATGGGATAAGCAGAAAACAAAGATTAGCGTCCAGAAACATAAAAGAAAATGAATATATCTAGTTTTGCCTCCCTCTTCCCCCCCCCAATTTTTTTTTAACCACAATAATCTTTGTAAAAAATACTGGCCCAAACCCCTTCTATTTTCAAGACAAAATGAGTGTTGAAGAACAACTGTTAACAGTTTCCATCTGTTGCAGAGTGGGAGTTCCAAAATGGAGACTCTGGAAGCTAGAGAGTACCTCTGAAGGCTGGATTAGGTCCACAGGCTAGAGACTCCCTATCCTTAGTTTATACATTTAATTCTTACTGCATAGTATCTAGGATTACTTCCACAGGGGAAACTGCAACTACAGTATCTCTTTTCAGATTAATGCCAGTTTTATGTCAGCCAGGGCTAGTACCTACACTGTCAAGGAGACCGAGAAATGGTGCTGCACATTCCTGCGGAGCGATGCATTCCTTCAGTACTGAGCAGATTCTGTTTTTAAGGAAAATAATGCATTTTGCACTAAGCATTAAGAACAAAATGGAAACATCTGTTTATTGATTGATTGATAAATATTTTTATTTACATCCCACCTTTCCTCACAAAGTGTCCAGAGCAACCATTAATTTATATGAAATACATTACAACACAATTAAAACCATAAGTCTAAGATTACATATATAAAATGAAATACAATGAAAACATCACATATGCAAATAAAACAAAGAGAAGAAGGAGTATGTGTGCTGCACTGCTCTGGAGACTGTGGGGGGGGTATGTGGGCTAGGGCTGGGAATCCTGGTAACACTGGAGAGGCCACCCAATTGTACTATGCATGGCTGGCTCCTATTCCAAGTTTGCAGAAGAAGCTTTTTCTCTCAGTTCACCACCATGGAGAGGTAAGATATTTTTTGACAAAACGTAATGAAGCTAATCCCAAAGAAATCATTGCTCATAGTGGTCTTTACCCAAAGCCAACAACTTCCAAATCAAAATTAAAAGATTTTTTAAAAATTAGAGAAAAGACATGGTGGGAAAGCCCACCCAAAGCCTATAAGTACTGAGCATGTCGTCACTGAGTGCTGAATCTCTAGTGTATGGAATCTGACCTGTAATGGGGTATCTGATAGAGAATTGGGAAAGAAGGCATGGCTGGCTAGCCAGCCAATTCACTGAGCAGGAATCCTCTGCACTGTACGACGTTTCTAACAGGACATACTCATACTGAGTACTGTAGTCATAAAGAGCTTCCTCTGAGAAGTAATTTCACAGGTACATACACATGTGAGTCTGCTACGAAAGTTCTGTAAACCAAATAGCTAAATTCTTTTTGGAGGTAATGTTATGCACCATTTTCATAATGTTCTTTAACACTGATAAATAATACCATTGCTATGATCTAAGAAATGTTAAGTTTTTGGTTCCTTTTTGACCCAAATATGTGCTGCAGGATTTCAGATGATGATTAGGTTCTGTAAAGGGTACATGAAATTGGATCTCTTTAGGTACAGAGTAATCAAAGCTGTTTTAAGAAAATGTTTCTTCTAAGACACCTTTCTTTCAGTAGAATATCCTTCCCAATGGTTGCCAAAATGGTGTGAGAAAGAAAAAAAATAACAAAACGTTTGAGCTAGAATGCCAAATTGCAACAGTAAGTATGCTTGGGATTGCAGCTGACGCTGCTCAGTATTCATGTATTTTAACATTAAAAAAAACAATTAGGAGCATTTTTCTTGTGGAAGAACAGCAGTTAGTGCATATCAGCTACAGAAATGTACCAGTAAACGATGTAGATGATAAGAGCAGCAGTGCATGCAGAAGAGAGAATGAAGTGACAGAAGCCACGAAGAAAGCCTTTTACCTGTCCTTTTGCAACAAGAGCTTTCTCCAAATCTTCAATTTTTGCTTGGCACTTAAGTAAATCAGCTTGCAGCTTTTCTCGTGTCTGAAAAAAGAGATTTTAAAAAGGATTTACTGTTATTACAGTGACAATTTAATAACAGATGATACTTCTTACATTTTGTTTGTTTAGAATCCACTTTTTCAGAATGCAAAAGATCAGATCCTTTTTACTCAATACTCTGATATGGCAACAGCAGGTAAGCCAGTAACTGTTGCCACTACTCTTTTTCAGGACAAAAGGTACCAGAATTCTTGAGTTATGTTTCCTCAGAAGTAGATGGCAACTAAATTATAATGAAGAGTATTAAGATACTGGAGAAACGCAAGGAGACATGGCCTTGGTCTGTGAGGACTAACTGAATCCAGACCTCAAAGCAAGGTTGTAGAGCAGGCAGTATCATAATAATAAACATATCTTACGCAAACCCAGAAAATAGGTGCTGGAACTAGAAAAAAAAAGCCCAGACTGTTGCAGCTAGTATTGGAAACAAGAAGATTATCTCTCAGTTAAGACATTTGATCTGGCACTGAAAAGGTAATGAAAGTAGGGTGGGAAAACAACTTTGAAGATCATAAATTCATATGTCCTAATTCAATCTGAAAGGCAGAAGGAGCAAAGACTTCAACTAAAATGTCTGGGTTTAGCTGGAAAGATTGCAAGAAGCCATGAAGGTGTGAGAGGTGAACTGGTAAGCAAATACCACTGCGCATTACAATTTGGCCGAAGTTTTTAAAGATAAATATATGCTGCATATCAAGCAAGAAAGACCAAATCAGATAAATAAATGTCATAAGTGTATTATAGAAGTCTTAAAAATTCTGTGGAATGGAAAAGGGGTGTCAAGGTTGTGAAAATGGACAAAAAACAAAGCAACAGAAGCATGACTATAAGCAAGACCTCCCCACGCTCACCTGACTGGAGAGGACTGTCAAAGTTTGATATTTTGTATAAGTAAAGAAATGATTAAGAAATAACAAATGTAACCCTAGGAATGTCAAGTGTGATTATAACAGAGAGACAATGAACCTGCCTGTTAGAGATTACTCTGGTGCAAGGAGATGTGATCTTGAAGTAGCAATGTACTGAATGTCTGTTAGAGGTCACCGCAGAATAATTACAAACCTCCCACACAATCTCATGCATTCTTCTACAGTAGAAAAATCTATGTAAAAGTCAGGTGGTTCTGCAGCTGTAGCATCTTCCATAGAGAAACCTTAGAGTTTGCTACCAAAGCAGACCCAGTGAGAACATACATTGAGTCTGCTAAGTTAGGAGAAAAAGAAAGTAAGAGAGAATGTTACTGTTTCCTACTATCAGCAAACATTCACTTTCGTAGCAAATTCTGTGGGATTCTGCATTAGCTTGCTTGCACTGGAATCTACACCTGGGTTAATATGTGTAACAAAGATAAGGATATATAAACATCATTAACTGCTAGATAGTTTGGTGGTTTTGGTTTCTTGCTGTCGAGCCAGAGATTGGGAGACTGATTCCCAATGTGCCTCCTTGACAGGAGCCGGACTTGACGATCCATAGGGTCCCTTCCAGCTCTGCAGTTCTAAGATTATTATTATATTTTTATTTGCCTCTAAAAGGGCTGGTGTAACATAAGCAAAATGCCAGCCAGCAGAGTCAGCTAAGCCACAACGGAGCCAAGCCATGCTGAACTGAGATGCTGGGGAGGAAAAAGATGATAAAACAGCAGAATCTGGAAACAGCAACACAAAGGCAACATACAGAAAGCATGGGTTTTCCTCCATAGATTCAAACTGGGAGATGGATGGGTGAACATATAGAAAACTTACTATTTTTCAGGTGCGTTCAAATATGTTAAAAGGCTAAGGAATCTATTCCTATTTTGATAAATTTTTACTTTTTTACACAATGTGCCTTTTGAAGATACAAGCTCTTGTATTTTTGGATTGAAATATGATTTAAATTCTTGACTGTAACTTTTTTAGCCAAAAGCTTATAATTACAAATATACTTATCTGACTTAAGTTCAGTCTTCATACATTTCCTACAGTTTTGCTCATAGCTGTAAAAATGATATTTAGAGGTCACATATTTGTGACTTCTCAAAAAATTACATATTTTCAATAATGTGGATTTTTATACATAGAAGCAATGAGGATGAATAAAGCTGGTAGAATTAGATAAGCTAATGTTGCCTGGATTCATTTTTCTCTGTTCAACTATGAGTGAAAACAGTGGTTTATTCTCATCCTCTGAAGAGAGACAGACCAAGTTTGGAAGCTACATTCCTAGCCAGGCAAGATCAGGTAAATGACTTATATCCGAATGCCCAGGTGAACTTTGATATGATCGTCATACTTATCTGGTTCACACTGGAACTAACCCTTTCAGGGAGAAATATTCGGCTGCAACAGACCATCACAGACTCAAAGGGGTGTTATAGTGTCATACTTTTGATCTCGACAGGGGCCAGATTACCGAGGAATGGTGTTAACTGCCAACATTAGATTTATCGAAGTCCTGGTGGTAGATGAGGTGCTCCATCAAGGAGAAACTCCAGCAGATCAGAATCAGGACTCAGCAGAACATCGCCAAATAGCACATAGACAAGAAGAGTATTACAGATTATATAATTTAAACGTATGCTCACATTTAGTTCTAATTTTTTGTTTTTGTTAGAATGCTAGAAATAGAATGCTGAATGGGAAGGAGTTGAAGACTGCACTTTTATTCAGTGAGAGGAACAGATGTTTGAAAATTTTCTTTACATTTTAATATTTTATTTTAGTCTCTGAGGAAGGCCCTAAAAGTACTGAAACAAGTTATACTCCACAAAATAGTAAAAGGAAAAAGATAATTACTGTCATCCTGAAGTTTTTCTCCTTGGTTTATACACTTTGGTGAATGTCTGCCAATTTTGTTTTATTACTATAAGTAACACAATTGAACAAAGATACAATTTTAGATTTCTGGGAGGTCACTCTGTAGCATTCTACATACTGTTCTGGGTTCCACTGAGAATGGATATGAGAACTGAGAATAGCTACTCCAGAATTCAGTAAATTCCAGATTCATTGTAAAATTCCAACAGAATCTATATATGGCAGGGTCTACCAAAATGTTTCCCCTTCACCAACTAATTTGCCCCTTCACCAACTAATAGGCACTATAAGGAAGAAAAAAGGTAAAAGAGTGCAAAAAAAACACACCCCCAAACAGTTTGCATGCATTTGGATACAATCACAATATGTTAGCTAGACAAATAATTGCATCTTTTTGTAAAACCACAGAAGGAAAATTACCCTAGCTTCTCTTTCTGCATCCAAAGTTCCCCCGACCTGTTCCTGGAGCAAGGCATATGCCCTTTGCAAAGCTTGATATTCTCTGGTCAGCTGACAGAACCTCAAATCAGCTTCCTCTTTAGGTGTGTTCTTTAAATAAATAAAATAACATTCACAATAAATAAAATAGCATTCACAATATGGTTTCTTCTAATGATGCAAATGTTGTCAATAGAATATTGTGGTTATTTTCTATTTTAGAAGAAAACGAATTATATTAGGAAACAAAAACATGACATTCTAAGTGAATCTCCTTACAATGTGTATTAAAGTAGCAAGTTGTAGGGGTATGCCCTTTTGTTTTTCGGAATGGAACTCCCAGAGTTCTCCAACAATTCTCCAAGAAAACTCATGAAAATTTCACCCCACAAACACACACCTACATGTCACTCACCTGGAGCAAAGCCTACCTCTGAAGCTCCATGGCCTTCTATGGCTTCTTGGGAGTCATGGTCTTGCTGACCATAGGCTCTATAGAAGGTACCTTGCAAAGAACTATGACTTCCAGAGAGAACTGTGTCTGTAGGTTTGTCTTTGTGAATGGAAACTCTCAGAATTCTGCCTGGGGTATTCTTGGGGAATTCTGGGAGATGGAGTTTTAAAAAAGATACACCCCTAATAGGTGGTTATCAAGTCTAGTGTTGCAGATATAAAGATATTTATGATGATGACCTAAATACAAACTGTCTATTCTATTCAGGCAAAAAGGGGAACATTCTAGACCGATTATTGTCATCATTTTTATCATCCCTCATACACATGAAAGATGGAGTGTCTAAAGAGAGCGAGAGAGCTCTGCTATCTACAGGGGCTCCCCACATTAGCCCTGATTTTCTTTGGGTTTCATCAACTGAACAAGAATAAAGTGAGCAGTCATTTCAGCAATAATGCTAGAGATATTTTTAAATGCATAATTTCCCTAAGAATGAAAGCCACGAAACCCCAAATATTTCGTAAAACTGACTGATATAGGGGCTCTGATCTTGCTGTAATACTAAGATATTATTTGTTTTATTACATTTATACCCCACATTTCCTTTAAGGACGTCAGAAAAATTTGTAAATTTCCCCCATGATCCTCACAATAACTTTGTGTGTAGCATGTTTGGTTAAGAAAGAGTGATCGGCTCATGATCATCTAGTGAACGTCAGGTACTCCACTCCAGCTTTAACTGCTGCTGTCCAAATATTCATGGCAGGTTCACAACTTATTGACGGAACTGAGAATTCTCCCGATAGAGAGAGTTCTACTGGAACGTTCTACATGGATAGTCAAGTATTGTCCCAAGTACTAACACCTTCTTCCCAAAAGGATAGCTCGCTGAATGATATTTATTTAATATTTAATTTTTAGGGCAAAATCCCTGAGAAAGTGCAATACAACTAATTAAAAATACAAAACCAAACACATACACAAAGTATCGAGTATATCCATCACTGAAATAACAAAGATATAATGAAATTGTATCAGTAACAATTTTCGTTATAAGCATATTAAAATCAAATGCAAACTGGAATAAAGAAATCCTTAAAGGCCTCCTGAGGAAGAACAAAGTGTGTGTGTGTGTGTGTGTGTGTGTGTGTGTGTGTGTGTCCCAGAAAGGGGTTTCAAAGGATGATGAACTGTAAGAGAAAAGGCCCAGATTCTCACAATCAGCTTTGTGAAAAAGAGAACTTCAGATGTTAATTATATCTTAGGAACATCATGGGTACCATGACAGTCTGGAGTCTATGCAAGCAACAGTCTTTCTAAATCATTTACCAAATACAGAACATCTAGACTCAAGCATTACTGTTTCTTGTATACCTGACCTGGTGGTTCCATCAAGAATCATATCACATATTTGCTTGAAAGACGTTTGAAAGGGTATGAGAAATTAGTGGAAAGCTTATCAAAATGTGTTCTAAGAGGCATTATGTCACATTACATGCTCAGGAACTTACATATTCCACATCTTCTTCTGGTGTGGCTGGAGTCCTGTCAGTTTTATCTGTGTTATAGGATGTCACTGATGATGTTTCTGAATCAACAGATGCTTCATCAAATCCAAAAAATGTCTCCACAACATGCATCTGAAACCACAATAACATTCTTTGTTATAGAGAGATCCCAAAGGACTGCAACATTTACAAACACAAATGCACACGTGTTCCTGTGCACTTCAGTCTCTTTCTCTTAAGCTAAGATACAATAAAAAGGCTTGTTAAAGATATCTCCTACAATGGACCATTGACAAGCAAGAAAGGTGCTATCGAAGATCTTCTTTTATGCAGCAATGCTGTGAAGTCATGTGCACTAATTAAGATATACACAAACATGTGGGAAGAGAGCTAAAATAGAAAAAGAAAACACTGTGAGGAGCAGTTGTTAAATATCTCTTTGCACAAGCATCCATGAGCATGCCAGTGCTGCTAACCTAGCTCTAAATTTCAAGCTTGGCCCATTATTAATAATGAGTTGCCAACCAATCTGGTATCCTTAACAGTTTAGAATTTCCAATTCATCTGAGGAGTCCTATTCATTGCAGGGCTCTCATCTGAAACTATAAAAGTGACAGCAGGCATATGTGACTGCGAAGACATGTACCCTTTCAAATATCAAGGTCCTTAATTTATATTGACATGCATAACCCAAAAAGATGGCTAATACTTAGATATAAAAACAATAAACAAAATAAAGATGCAGAACAGCAGGCAAAACAGTGTAAGAATAAATGACCTGACAAATAAAACAGGTGGAGAAAAAACTTGCTAAAATGATGCTAAAATATCACTGTTTTTTATCTGATGCCAGCAGGGAGAAAGCAGGATGTGTCCTCTAAGTACAGTTGAAAGATTCATAGCTTGGGCACCACAGCCAAGCAAGCCCTATCCTATGTAACACCACCACAACTCACACGGCTGAAGATATGGAGCAGGACCTCTGTTGAAGATGCAGCAAGCAAGTGTAATACCATATGGGACCAAACAGCATTTTAGAAGGTAAAAACCAGCACTTTGAACTGGACTCGGAAGCAAATGAAAGGCCACCTAAAATGTTCCCTAATTCCAAATCCAGCTGCAGCATTCATTCTACACTAACTAAAGCTTTTGGACAACTGAAGGGAGTCTGAAGTAGTACATCATGTTGCAATCCAATCTGGATGGGACCAAGGCATGTGTGGAAATGGTTAAGTATGATTCCACGAGGAAAGGCTGCCACTGATCCTCTTACTGATCCACACTGTCATCCACAGCCAGGCCCAATGAAGTTGGCAAGACTGAATAGTCTGGATCAGGGAGACTCTTTCGTCTTATCTGCTGCACTACATGCAACTTCTGTAAGAACGACCAGACAGTTGTGAGATTTATTTTGACATGGACTCCCAAGCTTCCTAGAGTCTGGTGCTCCTACAGCTTGGGTAGGCGGTGTGAAATGCCATGAGGAGTGTAATCAAAGGGTTACCAGAGCCAGGAACCCATACCAAGGAAAGCTAGAAACCAAGACCCGTGAACTGTAAAGTCACAAGTCCAACATGTTGTGGGTGGGGTCCACACTGAAGGTATGTAGGGCTCGCATCCTCCTGTTCCAGCAACAACCCATCTCACACAGTGAGCTAAGTGACTTCAAGAGTATGAGGCAAAATGGATGTGGAGTCTACACAAAATCCTCTTCCTTCACCTCCACAACACTCAATTGCAAACAAGATAGGGCTACTGCTCATTAGAAAGAAGTCTGGTTTGGGGACTAGGATTTAATCTGTTCTGCAAGGGGTTATACTGCTCTGAAAGATCAAATTCTCTGGGTCAAAGAGAATTATGCCATTAGCACTTATTAGAATGATAGCTCCTCTAACAGGTTAAGTTAATCCGTTTATCCTAATAAAACTTTTTTATGTTCCACAAGGGAAAAATTAGCTTGCCATTTTTGTTTTGTAATCAGTCATCAGGAACAAAACATAGACTTTATTTGCCATCATCATTACTCAGTCATGAAAACATAAAGAAATATATGCCTGTAGGGAAAACATTTTATCACCTAATTCCAAATATCATGTCTAGTCTGCTTCTGTTGGTTGTCTCCTAGGACTTCCTGGATGCCCATGTGGCAAAGAATGTTTTGGCACAACTCTATTTAACCTGCCAGCTGTGACTCTTCCTGAGTTGACCAAACTTGTCAACACTCATCTATGGCTCAGTTATATCATGTCTAAATTACTAATTAATGTCCAGATTTCTAAATTATTTTGGGGTCCCACTGAACAACATCTGGAAGCTTCCGTTAGCACAAATGCAGCAGCTAGGCTACTAAGTGATTGATGTGGAAAATCAGTATCCATTTGGTTTATGCATGTTGGTTTTAAACTTCTAAAGTTCTAAAGTTTTGTGGCCTATCTCCTGAAGGAATTATCCCTCCTGTTATTTGTCCTAAGACTACAGGCCCTATTTTAGAACACTGTTGCCTGCCTGATGGGCATATAGGAGAAGGCCATCTGTTGTCTTGGTTTCCGGACTGCACACCCCTTGAAAGTGTTTTTAGTTCCTCTCTTGTTGCTTTTAGGAAGGGGGTGAAGATGAATTTTTCAATAAGTGTCAATAATAGGTTTTGGGAAAATTATATGGCACAAAAAATAAATATGGAGTTTGATTGAGAAATATAGAATACATAAAACGCAGGAACATGGCATTCAAAATATAATTATACTGTCCAAATATGGTATTAATGAAGTTACTCCAAGGAGGCATTTTCCCGGACAAGCTATCTCAGCTGGTAGCTGAGTTGGCTTATAGCTATCTGGACAAGCTGACATTGCTTGCCCAAGGGAAAGTCAAAGTTCGGCATCCAAATTGTTTTTTGTTTAAGAAAAATTGAGTGCATAAAAGCAGAGATTTTCATCATGTTTAGAAGGGACATCTCCAAACACAGACATCTCTGCTGGGGAAATATTGGGTGAGAAATATCTAATGCAGTGTGACATGTTTGCAAATGTTCTTGCTTATGCTTTGATAGAATTGTTTTAATAACAATTTGTATTGCAATAGAGTTTGTTTTTAAGTAACTGAGTGAGAGTTATCTAAGAAAATAGCCTTTTACCATAGAGAATATGTTTGCTTTGTATTTTGAATCACTGAGCTTCACCTATGAAATGCCTAAACAGAAGCTCTTATTTTAATAGAACCAAAGTTTCTTTTCTATCATAAAGTATTATTTACACATATGAACTAGGGAAATATGTAATGGAAGGTTGCAATTTTGAAAGTATATACTCATGTGATTTTTACATACATTGCAAAACTAATACATGGTGTCCAGGAATGAAGATTTAAAACAAACATAATAAGGTACAATATCTTCTGAGACCATAAATAAAATCCCTGTCAGATGTTTAAAGGACACAAATCTATGGGTCATCCATCCATAAGGAGTCTATTGATCAGGAGCTTTATAGAAGACATTCAGATCCCCCCCATCAAAATTGAGTTTTATTCCTCAGATTGTTTAACTCAAAGAAAGGGTACATACAGTAGCTTTCCAGTCTGCATTCTGCAGACCTTTCACATTTGTGGAAAAACTGTCCCAAGAATTGCTTTGTGTTTGGATGAGAAGTTAACTTAAGGGGGGAAAAAGAAATCAGCTTCTGGGATTTTCCCCTGTGTGGTGTCACTTTGTAAATGATAGTGAGCAGAAGAGGGTATCCTGTAGACCAGTGTTCGTCAACCCCCAGTCCATGGCCTGGTTCCGGTCCATGGGCTTGCTAGAACTGGGCCGCAGATACGGATCTCCACATGGTGGGTATGTCATGTGCCCGTAGGCATGTCATGCCCACGTGGGGGGTGTCACACTTGTGCAGGGGCCTTGCTTGCATGCCTCCCACATGGCACTGCTCCCCCCAGCCGGTCTGCAGCCTCAAGAAGGTTGGGGACCACTTCGTGTAGACCATCTTGACTGCTGCCATTGCCATTGTCATCATTCAGGCTGCCCTTTGCTATGTGAAGACTGACATCTTTTTCCTGCTGGCAATGTGGGTGCAATATTGTGCAACAGTATTGGGCCATTTCCTGGATTTTTGAATCAAGGTTACAAAAACACACTATCCCATATTTATAAATCATAGGGGTTTTTTTTGAATAATTGAATAAATAATGTAGGTAGGTCTATCAAATGCTATGTTTGCGTGCCTATGAGAGAAAGGAGGTTCAAGATGCTTTCCCTTTCTTCTCTGTTACCTGGCCTCTGTTCTACACTTAAGAGTATTAGGGACAAGGTCTATATTGGTATGGAATGGGATGGGCCTTGGGGTTGCTTACAGATAAGCATCCATGCAGAGTGAAACAGGACACGTTCAAGCATGTGTTTAACTTTCTCACTAAAGACTGTAAGACTCCAGGGGTTAATTTTGGCTGAATGATTTTACATCTGAATAATAACATTTTCATCACAACAGGTTCAAAATTTCAGCTCTCCCTCCTCCCAAAGCTTGAAAGAATCCTTACATTTACAGTGTTGGTGTGGATAAGAAAACCAAGAAGTTTTTTGCCTCTCAAAAGGGTATTTTCATTGTCGGTTTCAGACCAATGGATGCCTGGATTCCTTCCAAATAAAAAAGGGGGGCTGGCTGTGACTATTCTCTTTTAAGATAAGGAATTTTGATTTTTTTCCAATGTATTTGATCACTTTTAAATTTCCAACCACTGGATGGGTGGATAAAACAGCTTTACTTTTTAAAAATGAGATGTCTGCTACATCTATGTCAAATCCGGTGCTCATCTGAGGTCCAGTTTCATAGTTATACTGTAATTTTTTTGTTTCAGGGACTGCTATTTTTTCAGTTGGTTTACAGAATGTTGAATGCTGCTATCAGCACAATATACTGGTGCCCACCCAGTGCCTCATTGAATCAGTGGGTTTTATTTGGAAAAGATGTGCAGAGTCATTAAAATGAAAATTGGCACTACGCAATGTTTATAAGCTCAGGTTGTCATTGGATTTATGCAGTACCTACTGTATACTTACAGTGTTAATTGAGAGTTATTCAAGCAGCTAAATGGTTGAACTGGGAAGAGTAAAGTTTACATTTTTTTCTACAATACTAAAAGTTATTAAAGCATAGTAAAAAGACTACTCAAGTTGAGTTTTAGAAAGATAGTAAACTCTTGTCAGTTACGCATTTGTTTGAAGTACATGGATGTGGTGGCACTGCGGGTTAAACTGCAAAGCCTCTGGGCTGCAAGGTCGAAAGATCAGCAATTAACATCCACGTGACGGAGTGAGCTCCCATTGCTTGTCTCAGCTCCTGCCAACCTAGCAGTTCGAAAGCATGTAAAAATGCAGAAAGATAAATCGGTACCACCGCAATGGGAAGGTAATGGCTTTCCGTGTCTAGTCGCGCTGTCCACGTGACCATGGAAACTGTCTATGGACAAACGTAGGCTCTATGGCTTGGAAACAGGGATGAGCACCGTCTCCTAGAGTCAGATATGACTGGACTAAATGTCAAGGGGAAACTTTACCTTGAACTATCACTCTATCACAAGTCAATTCAATTTTTTTCATTAGTGGTTATGGGGCAAAAGATGCAAAGTTCAAGTGAATTTAAAGGTATCTTAACTGATACAACAGGACTAAGTTTAGCAGGTCAACACAGAGACAATAATTCATTCTGACTACATTTGTCATTCTCAGTTTAAAACAAAGTGTGTCTTGTGGCACTGAAAAAATAAAAAAGCAATGAAGCTGTTTTGTCTTTAAGGGCTCTTTATGTTAATCCCTTTAAGGGTGCACAAGGTTCTGCTGTTTCTGCCTCAACAGAGAAGTAATAGAACTACCTCTCTGGAATTTGCACAAAACAAATGATAAAAAAAAGAGCTGGCAGAAAAACAATGTATAAACCCGATTACATTGTTAGAGTCCTAATGAATGTTTTTAATGACATCTTATCAGGATCACAACTCACCCATGAGAACCTATGTCAGAAACTGACAGAATAGTTTCTATCCACTTCTAAAAATTGTTTAAATTTCCTATCAGCATTAGTTTTTGTTTGTGTGTCTGCATCTCCTTTGTATTTCATACATAGGGAATATCAGCTATTAATATGCCCTCGTTTAAAAGCTGCAGAAGAGCTTTTATAAACATCTCCACCTGTGATTAATATATTCCAGCAGGGGGTCCCCAATCATTTCTGAACACCACCAGTAAGTGGAAGAGTTCATTATCATTTGCAGCACTGCTTTAGATCTTTAACAACAGTTGTTCAGGAGCTAAAAGTTAAACTGCATAAAAGACAATTAGCCAAAAGAGTGTAAAAGGGGAAACCCCAGACTAATTTCAGTATTACAGCAACATGAACAAATAGCTAAGAGCTGCTTACCTTCATGCTTATACGTCATTTCTTGGCAGCCAGAAAAATATAAGCATACCAGAGCACATAGGCAGATGAAAAATGAGAAGCACAAGGCAAGAAATATGTACTCCATCTTAACAATGTAGTAACTAAGCACGTTATTTTTGCATCTGGAAGAATACTGTAATAAAATTTTCCAAGCAGCAAATAATCCCTCAGATGCTATACATTACAAATAGCTCCATTAATCCACTAAAAGATAGAAATGGTGGGAAGAGTTTTTACCAGTTTCACTCATAAAAATTCACAAAGTTTAAATAACTTATGAATTAAAAGGTAAAGCATAAAATTAAATACAATTATTGAGTCTCAAAAGAACTGTGTTTTCTTCCACGGCTACAGTCTACACAAAGACCATCATATTCTGTTGTCTTCCTGGAGATCTATGCTAACTGGGAGAGGTGTGGTACTATCAATAATCCCATGACAATTAAGAGAGACTGAGGAAATCCAGCATAGCAACAGTTACCTGGTGCTCTTAAATACCAGTGAGGATATAATTTCATTGCATCATGCCATCTTTCCACTGACAAGACCTTGTATTTTAAGCTACACAGCCAAAACCACATTATGCCATAAGAAGAGAAATGCAGCAACAGAAAAGGTGTTGGTGAATAAATATGCCTGATGACTCAACTGCACATTGCAAAGGTTTTTAAAAATAAATGATTAGTGCTAAATCCAGATGGCTCAGAGAGAAAACTTCTTGCCAGACACATATAAACCTATCCACCAAAGCTGTGCCGTCACACTCCTGCAAAGCCACCCACAAAGACACAGCTCTTTTTTTGTCATAAAACATTTTGCTTCGAACATTAGCCACCTCTAAAATACCAAAGAAAGTGATATTCTTAAAACCTGATTGTGCTCAAAGAACACCATTTAAATCCATCCTACCATATCAGTTTAACCGTTAAAATAAAATATGGTAAAAGAAATTTACAGTACTCTGGTCTTAGTGGAAAGTGCTATACTGAAAGCATCTAATAATACTGTCCCTTAACCCAATTTTTTAAATCCCTAAATTAGGGCATCTTGTCTTCTTTCAAGGCTCCACAAAAAACAAACAAACAAACAACCCCCCCCCACACACTGACAGATAAACATGGTGCAGATAAAGAGATTTACAATAGATGTATAAAGTGTCTAAATTCCACTCCCGTCTTACTGTA
Source organism: Pogona vitticeps (assembly GCF_051106095.1). NCBI lineage: Eukaryota > Metazoa > Chordata > Lepidosauria > Squamata > Agamidae > Pogona > Pogona vitticeps. The sequence goes on along the minus strand of NC_135787.1, from coordinate 96,170,619 downwards.
GCATGCCTCAGAAACTCTTAGTCTCCCATTAGCCCACACTAGCTGACTGTGAATGATAATGAAAGTCGTCATTTATCTAAATCTGGAGGGCCAGAGATATTGTCCAGTATCTCAGTCCTAGTGACAAAGGTTCAGTGTGACAACTCCAATGAGGGTAAAAAGGCTAAGGTATTCAATACTTTATTATTTCTCCAACTAAATATCTTAGCCAAGTTTTAGAAAACAGAAGGGAAAAATATGAAAAGCAGGACTGGGGGAAGGGACTATCCATTGTTTTACACAGAATGCCATACATGTGACATTTTGTTGCAGGCCAGAGGTTGCCCAAGACAATTAGCTCCTGGTTTTTACCAGCTGATCTGAAGATGCTGTGAGGAGCAGAAGCATTGGTAGGTGGAACTCTGGCAACTTGTTAGAGGCATCTCATTCCAAGGGGGAAAGACAATGAAGGTCACAAGGAAAGAGGGCATGGCTCTGATGACAAGGAAACTTATTAAGGTGCAGCTGAACATTTTCTTTGTTATGTTTTCAACTTATTTTTTTTTATTTCTAAAAGTATCTCAGCTTCTCATGGAAACAGCCTTCAAGTCCCCTTCACAGTTGTTGTTGTTGATGAATGTGTCAATTTATCAGACTTTTTTCTTTTCAACCCCCTCAGAGTGCCTTATGATATCCAAGTATACAAAAGTTTAAAACAAGAATAAATCCAATGTATCTGTAGAGCAGAGCTACATCTCTTCCAAAGAGTGAATGTCTCAACTTAAAGGTCTACTCTTTACAGGACAAAATCCTAAAAATAAATTTCATTCCCAAAAAAATCATTAACAGTTCTCACCTTCTAGAAATGTTTGAGGACAGCTAAAATGGCTCTCTGCCCTTGATAGAAGCAAGTTTTTGCTCCATTAACAAATGGATTTGGTCTACTTTTTAATAAAATTCACCAGAATCCTATTGGGTATTTATGCTGACATAACTGTAATTACATAAATAACAGCAGTCAAATGTGACTAATTAAAAACTTACTGCTCCTATTCCTGGTCATGCACCAAACTGCACAACTGGTTATACAATCAGAATTGGGAACAGCAAGCCATTAATTAGTGGCAATTCACTGCCACAATTTACAAAACTCTGCTAACACTGGTGTACATCACTATAATGTAAACCACTATATGGTTCATACTTGATAAAAATACCTGCCAGTTTAAGACCAAGGTTAAAGCTATTTCCTGTTTATTCATGCTGACCTAGGCAATCAGAAGATATGTTTGATATATGAACAGACATGCACCAGGAACATCCTGGCCCTGTGCTCCATGAGCAGTGTCACAAATTATTTATTTAAAAATTTTTTACTCTCCCTCTCTCCTTAAAAGGACCCAAAAATAGGTTACATCTTTAAAAATACAATATTTAAAAGCTAAAAACCGTAAGTATACAAATATTTTAAAAATAACTAAACAAGTATTATATACAAATGTTAAATATAATCAATACTAAAAACACATTTAAAAGCAACACAGCAGAACAATCCACTTTAAAAGACCCTCTCAGACCACCAGTCACTAAGGAAAAGCCTCCTTGAAGAGAAAGAGCCTGCTTAAAATTAACCTTACACATTTTACCTTGGACTTTCTGACTCAAGCCCGGATTGGGGGGGGGAAGGGATACTGGGGAACAACATTCAATCCCCTCTTCTCAATTTGGGGCCTGAAAGACCCACTAATTGTCTGGTCTTATACTGCCTTATGAAACAGCAGAGCCTTACTGTTTTTTTTCCAGAGGAATCCTCCTGTGAACTCAGCTATTTTCCAAAGTTATTCTGCACCTAAGTATCCACTATAATAGACCTAGATGGAGGAAGGGGCATTTCCAACAAGACAATCGTTTTAAAATTGTTAGCTGCACTGACAGCGCTCTGACTTTTCTTACATAAATAATTAAACAGATCCTTACCAAGGACAGGCAATACCAAATACACAGGGATACTTCAGCTTATTTATAGCACAGTTGTGGGCATGTCCACACAGAAGTTGAGTAGGGCCTATTCCTGGTAAGCAGATATGGTATTTCTGCATTAGTTGTGTAAAACAGAATATAACAACACAGTACCACCATGTCATCAATAATATTTTTAAGGTTCCATTGCAAACCATATATCCAACATCTACATGTTTAAAATGGTAGTGGCAAACAACTGAGAAGAAATCTGTCTTTTTACAAACATCACTCACCTTTGGGGGTTTCAAACTTTTCCTTCTCTGTTTCTTGGAGTGTAACCATTGTTCCCGTTCCTGTAGCAAATATATACATATATTAAGTCTATATACTACAGATTTGTCTTTTTGTGTATACCTAAAATTACTGTACACACACATAAGTTTTTTTGGATAGTATACAAGAGGCAATGCAAAGAACAATCATTGTGTACACTTGAGTCACACCATGCCACTGAGGAAAAATGAAGTTCCTTTATTTCCCTTTTAGATGATGCATTCTTTTGTAATACTTTACATGTTTGAATATCTGAGGGAGGGGAAACATTATGTCTACAATGCACACACAAGATGTCTGTTGACACATAAAATGTTTGAATGATTTTCAGGGTACCTTCCCCTACACACACACACACACACACACACACACACACACACACACACACACACACACACACACACACACACACACACACACACACACACACACACACACACACACACACACACACACACACACACACACACACACCAGCAAGAGGCTTACGGTAGGTATCTTGGGAATGCCTTCTTTTTCAAGGGAAGGACATTGCACTGTTGACTAGAGTCAAGATCCTGCCAGCTAAAGGCCAACAGCCATCCTATGGTGTTTGCTGGTCCCACCAAGGCCTTCACTGAAGTCCAGCAGACGCAGGAGGGGTTAATGAGATAGGCCACACAACTCAAACCAATCTTCTGTAGCAGTCCAGCAACTTCCACACTAAGCACCTTCATAGCTGCCAACAGTGGCCAAGCAGGCCGATGCCAGTAACCTCATGGACTCACCCTCATCATGGCCCCAAAGGGTGTGGCAGTTTGGGGCAAAGCCCAAGTGAATTCCAAGATGCTACCAAAGAGAGGTCACTCAGCCAAGACAAGAGACAAAGAAAGAGCAAAACTCCTCAAACCGAAAGCCCAGCACCAGTTATACCCCTTTCCCTATGATTAAGTTGGGCAGGATCTTCTCAAAGAAGTACCATAATGGCCAGATGGGATGCATCAAGACCAAAAAGGCATGTCCATAGGCAAAAAATAAAACTGCCAATATCATTATGGATTGGTACAGCATTTGGTCCAAGCGTTCCCTTTACAACATCCTCGTGTCACCACCTTTTTCTCCTTGGAAATATGCCTGATTTGGGCAACTGCATTTTGAATACACTATCCTGTGGAGAAGGGATGGTTCTGCATGCTGACACCTGCGACCAAAGCAAAGGTTGCAGCAACAAAGACTCTTCCCTCAGTCTGCTGGCTCTTCTCCCATGCTGCTGCTTCTTCAACTAGAGACAACAGATTTCTCTTTAAGAGCAAGAGGAAGGGAGGAAAGGCAGAGAGAATCTCCGTGCAACTACAGAGGGGAGAGACAGGCTTTGCCAAAGCAAGGTATCCTTTATTTGGAGCAACTGACCACATGCCACTACAAACATATACCCAATGGAACAAGGAGAGTTTGAATCTGAAAAACTCAAGTAGCGTTACCAATGTGAGATCATCAATAAGATGCTGTTGTTCTATGATTTTCAGCTTAAGAAATTCAACTTCTTTTCCTTCATGTGTGCTCCTGAGGTCATTCAGTGAAGTGTGTCTTTTCAAAGTTGGCTGAGCAGACAACTTTTCTTTCTAAAAAAAAGAATTTTATTAATACAACTAGATATGACATGTATATAGTATGCATGCATGGTGGCAGCCTATATAGTGTTTGCTATTATCTGTGGTGAGAGAGAGAGAGAGTTGTTGTTGTTGTTTAGTTGTTAAGTCGTGTCCGACTCTTCGTGACCCCATGGACCAGAGCATGCCACACCCTCCTGTCTTCCACTGCCTCCCGGAGTTGTGTCAGATTCATGTTGGTTGCTTCGATGACATTGTCCAACCATCTCATCCTCTGTTGTCCCCTTCTCCTCTTGCCTTCACACTTTCCTAACATCAGGGTCTTGAGAGAGAGAGAGAGAGAGAGAGAGAGAGCATGGTAAAATGGGGAAAAATTATTTTTCACATGGTTGTGACCAGCTCAATCTGGCTAATCACTTTTTGCCTCTTCTTTTCACTGGGCTAACCGTAAGTCCCAAATTATTTGGGCCAAAGCAGTTTTAAATTGAAAGGAGAAAAACGAGTTCTTTATTTAAAAAGCTTAATGGTTACAAGGAACATTCTAAAATTTAAAGATAATAGAAGTGAACCTTCTAAAGCTAGACATCTATCTTTCTCTGATACAAAGTTAATTACATTGTGCATGTTCCTGGAAACCTTTATCTCTTGTCTATACTGTAGTTACAATTTACAGTAACTACTTTTCTCAGTTCTTTAACAATTTCTGTAAATGTAAATCTTTCTCTCTCAACCTCTTTTTTCTAACTGCTCTCATCTCATCTCTAACCACCCATCTCTAACTGCCATCTGGCCAGCTCTTCTTTTTGTTATAGGCCCTCCTGGCCTTGATTGACTCTCCTCCACATTATTTGGGCCACTCTCTCTCTCTCCCTCAGCTTGATGTTACCTCAGAATTGTTCATGGCAATAAAATTGAGAGAAGGGGGTCATCCATGTATGTTGCATTAAACTCAATATAAGAATGGTACAATAGATATGAAACAAATTAAAATAACCCATGTGATTCAGATTATTGTGCTTGCCACTGTATTTTCTAAATATGACACATTTTAAACAAATATCTTCAAGGGTTTAGGGGACATATCGAGACTCAGCATAGGAGATCTGGGTTGTCATTTTTTGTTGTAAATTCTATGAGTGTTACTACTATTGTTGCTGTCAACAGTAAGTAAACATACTGTTTATTTCACTGCTCTTGTTGTCTGCATGGTTTTGAGGAACTGCCCTGTGTTAGTGTTGGCTAATACGAAGGCTACAATTTAAGGAAATGGGCTGCCACAGGATCCATATGTGAAAAAAGGTTGTGAATCACTGCTATAAACAAACACCATTTTAGCTCAGTTTGCAAAAAAAAACAAGATGGGGGTTAATATAAATATGTTTTCAGACAAGGTCCTGCTGCAGGTGTCTATAGGTATGGGTTTATGAGTCCAAAAAGTCCAAATGACGCATCCCTATTGATGCCTGTTCCAACCCAACCAATAGGTCATCAGCTACCTGAATGGAATAGCTGGCTAACTGCCCAAGTAATGACTTTAAAATTGTATAGAGAATGAGCATACTAGCGTTGTTGTTTACTATATTCTACATATGGGCAAAGTATGAAACACACTTTCAATAACAGTGATGTGATTACTGGGTAGTAATAGGGAAGCAGAAAAAAAAGCTTTGTGGGAATAGGCATCAGAACTGATAAATGAAATGTATTCACTATTATTACTGAATTTTTAAAATTACTAATGGGAAAGCATACAATGCAAACAAGATTACTGGTCTATGTTCTGGTGCAGCCATTTTGGGCTGGAAAGAAGTGTAGATGTTAAATATTTCAATCAAACATGCTTTTAAAAACTTGTAACTATTACCTGAATCGGCCCTTAAGCATTAAGAATTATTGATCAGAATCTGGGATGAGAATACAGCTCACCAATTCCACATTTTCTCTGCAAAGGTTCTTAATCTTTTCTTCCATTTGTTGAATACTCTGCAGCAGGTTTTCATTCTTTTTATTCATTCTTTTATTTTTTTCCACAAGAGGCTTAATTTGTATTTCTGTCTCCCGTAACCGTTTTAACTACCAGGAAAAAAAAAGGGTGGGGAGGAAAAAAATTAAGCAGACTGAATAAATTCTTCTTGGATCATTGCAGTCTATTATTTAGGGATGTGCACTAGCACCACAATTTGAATTCAGCATTTGAAATTACAACTATTCTGATTTGGAATTTTTGAAATTTGAAAAGCGCTTTCTGGGAATCTACAAGAGATGGTACTTGTCCTTACATTCTGCTTTTTGGTATCTTAAAGGTATCAAGTTAGTCACTTCCAGAAAAAAAATGCAGAGGCAAGGACGTTCCTATTGGAGAAACTGGACAAACAGATATATGATGCCCATAATCAGTAATCTGAGAGTCTTGTTCTGTTTTTTTTTTAAAAAAACTTAACACTAACAGCTAAGAGCTTCTCTGGGTGCTAGAGGATGTGGTTTTGCGGGTAAGCTTCAAATGGAAATCCCCATGCTTAACAATAGCTAGAGATATGAAATATGTAGTTCATTACCAGAATTCAGGACAAACTCAAGTATACATATTTATTTCTTTTCTTCACATGCTTCACTTTGATAACCGACAATTCCCCCAATATATTTAATGTTAGATAGGGTTAATCACAGTTCTGACTGGAGCACGTTATACTACAGTTTTTATGAAATGGTACAAAAGATTGAAAGACAGACCAGGAAGTGTGCTTCTTGGGGACTTTTTTTATTCCATACTCTGTGATTGCACCTATTGGTGACCAAGTAAAAATTAAACTGTCTTCTTTTTCAAAAAGCTGGCTCAGCTTTTTTTTTTTTGCAACAGTCTCACCTTCACCAGAGAAAGTACTCAAGTGTGGTCATTTTGGCCAGAACAGTTCCCCATTCACGGTGCAACTGATTATAGCAGCTAAGAGTGAGGCCATAGGTAGCAGCATTGCTTCTACGAGGGGGTGCTGATAATTATTGAACCTTTCCCAGAAAAAATTGAGCTAGGAAGCTATGCATTGCAGGGTGTATTGGCCAATTTGTCTGTATTCAATAGTGCAAAAATCAACTACCTATGATTTTAACTTATCTTTCATGTTCAGGTCCAAAGTGATCATGGCGGCACCTCCAGAAAAGTTCAATGTGGAAGAGCATAGGATCATAATCAAGTTCCTGTTTCTCCAAGGGAAAGGTGCAAAGCAGATCCATGATGAAATGTCACAAACTACGGGTGACAGTGGCCCTTCATATGCAACAGTTAAACGTTGGGTTGTCAATTTTAAAACTGGCCATTACAGTGTTGAAAGTGAGTAACCCAGTGGAAGGCCTGTTTCTGTCTCCGTGCCTGCAAATGTGAAAGCCATCCATGACATGATCATGGAGGACCGCCGAACATCAGCCAAAAGTATTGCTATATATCTGAGAATATCACGTGAGAGAGTTGGTGCCATTATCCACAACAATTTGGAAATGAGAAAGCTGGCAGCAAAGTGGATCCCTAACCTTTTGACAATTGAACAAAAGAGGAAATGTGTGGAGTCATCGGTGGCTGTTTTGGAACATTTTGCAAGAAATGAGTCAGATTTCCTGGGCAAACTGGTAACTGGTGATGAGACATGGATCTACTGTTATGATCCTGAGACAAAGGAACAGTTTAAGGAATGGAGGCACAGTGGTTCCCCCAGGCCAAAGAAGTTCCGAGTGCAAAAGTCGGTGCAGAAGCAAATGGCAACAGTTTTTTGGGATAAGAAGGGAGTTCTGCCGGTGGACGACCTCCAACAGGGTTCAACCATCAATGCAAAATATTACTGTGCTTTATTGACAAGTTTGAGGCAGAACATCAAGGAAAAACGTAGAGGAAAGCTCTCCAAAGGTGTCATCCTGTTGCATGACAGCACCTCGTCACACACTGCAGGTGAAACAATGACAAAACTGACCTCCTTAGGCTTTCAAGTGACACCCCATCCAGCCTATTCTCCCGACCTGGCTCCTTCTGACTATGATGTTCCCCAAACTCAAAAAAAACACCTAAAGGGACAACGATTTGGAAGTGTTCTGGAGGCAACTAATGTTGCAAATAAGTGGTTACACCAGCAGTCGGAGGAATTTTATTTGCAGGGACTTAAGAAGATGCAGGACAGATGTCACAAGTGCATAGACTTCCTGGGGGAATATGTAGAATGGTGTGGCAGTTACAGCTTCCCAGCTCAATTGTTTTCTGGGAAAGGCTCAATACTTATCAGCACCCCCTTGTAGTTGGGGTGAGAAAATGAGGTAAGGGAAGCATGGGTCATTTCAGGCATATCTACAGAATCTAGTTGGAGTTTTTAAGAGTCTTTCTCAGCATTGCTCAATAGAGTTCTTGCTTAACGAACGCCTGTGATACTTAAAAGGTAATACAGTGTCTACTTCTGGTAGCCTTTTCTCAGACCTAATAATCCTCCCTAATGGGTTAAAGGAATATCTGAGCCCTGATCGGAGACTTCTCTTCACCCCTCCCAAGACCAAGGGGTTGCAGAGGCCAGGTTAAGTAGCTGAGACTGCCACTCTAGAAGCCTCTCTATATCAGTGCCTTGAAAACAAATGCAGACACACACTACTTGTGTTTTGCCTTGATTCTTGATCTTGGAATGGTGAATTCTAGTGCAATTCCAATTCCTGTGCTTTTGCCATGCCTACTCAACAGCTGGGAAAAAGAAACTGGAAATGACTCCTCTGAGGATTGGTGGTGGTGGTGGGAGCTGGTATGAGACGACAGTGCTTGGATAGGAGAGACCACCAGGAAATAATAAATGCAGCTCTACGTGGGACAAGGAAAGAAGCCTGTCCAAAACCCTGGACATTTGCTGCTTGTCAAAGTTGATAATACAGTACTAGCCTAGATGGACAAAGGGTCTGAATCAATCTAAGGCAGCTTCCTATTTTCTTATGTTTGCTCTGCACTTCTCTGACCAAGAATCTAATGCTACTTTTAACACCCAAACTGTAATTCTTTTTTTCCAAAAGAAACACATTTTATTATGGTATGTGTCAGGATAAATTTGTATTCAGCTTCACCCATGCTGCTGAGGGATCTGAATCTCCCTGCTTAAAAAGGGTCTTTTGCTCAAGAATTTGGACTTTCCTAAATCAACAGTGCCCCATTCACCTCCAAAACAGAAGAATCTATCAGCATTTTCATTCAGTACCTAATTGCTTCTGAAATATTGTGGTAGCTGATAATGGCCAAAGTTAATGTGTCTTTTACTGTTGCTTTGTTAATTACTTTACCATTTCATTCCTTTCATCCACTAAAAGTGCATTTCTGTCTTCTAATTTCCGAATTACAGCACTGAGTTCTGTTATTTTAAGCTGAAATCTCCGCACGTCTCGCTCATCTGGATGTTGCTCCTTTAAAGTAAGAGTTGGATTAAATCATAAAACAGTTAAGAATTTAATTATATAGAAAAGTGTGCTCTAGTATGTAAAACTGCATCAAAGAGTGAACTTTGTGAAAATTCACAAACTCTACTAAATATTTCGAAAAGTATCATAAAACTACCTAAAACAGAATATGACAGTAGAACAAAAACATGTTGCACAAACTTAAAACTAAAGTTAATTAGACAACAATTTAAATCCTCTTGCACAGGTATAATAATTATGTCATCAACCTGCAGTGTTACTCTTTAGTTTAGTTTAAAGCTATTTTAGTCATTCAGCAATAGGAGCCTACAAGGAGGAACACCTAGAGGATGCAAAACATGGACTTGATTCTTTAAGGATTCATTCTTCCAACTACTGAGTAAAGTAGCCCAATTTTTGTGGGCTAGAGCTGAGTATGCCTGGGTCCTGGACCTGTGAATAACAGCACACTGACACAACTCTGGAAAAAAAGAACACAACTTCATTTGTTACAGCATCAGCTTTTCTGGAGCCAGCATTCTGAGTGAATCCAGTGCATCGAGAGACCCAACTCCCTCTAGATACCATCACTATCCTTCAGTAGTTGACCGAGGTTCCACATGAGGGATGACATACACCACTCTGTGGCCCCTGCCACGTGGTGACGGAGGTGGGCCCCTGGCCCCTGAGCTAGGCCAGCCCACTGTTGGATGGTCAAGCAATCTAGATGTAAATTTCAAAGGGGAAGGGCCTGCAACACAAACTAACTTGCTGCTTGTTTGTTTACATGGTGACCAATTAGAGAGTTTGTTGTTCCCGGGTAGGGAGGCTCCACCCCTGTTTCCGGCCCTCCTGGCCATGAGGTGTTTGAACCACCATTGTTGGTCAGCATTCCTGCACACGCTCTTCACCTGGAAAGATGTAAAGGTTCCATGCCGGCCCACTGAGCCTGGAGACCTCTCCAGCCACGTGGGGCCAGACCAGAAGAACATTGTATTCGCTATTTTTATTCCTGTATCTACCTGAAACCTTCTAAATGCTTATCTTCGTGAGTACAATATAGATTTCTTTCTTTTATATAAAAAGACCTCCTGAGTGTTATTCTTGAGTGCTAGTGTTTGGTGAGGGGCGGGTACAAAGGGAAACTTCTAGCTAAATTCTGCCTGAACCGGCTGGCACTTCCGCTGTGCATTTGTACTGGAATTCAGTACAGTACCAGAACTCTCAACAGGTTATGGGCCCAGAGTGACTAAACAGCCAGCAAAAAGGAAAAGATTAGCTAAGAAGTATTTTTCGGGCGTTTGTTGTTTTCCAAGTGTATATTGCGTTTCTTTTTTTTTCTCCCCCCCCCCTCAATATACCAAACTAGCTGAAGAGAGTTTGCTATTGTTTGCTTGTTGATTTTGTGCTGAAAAGGAGGCAGGAATGGCAGAAAAGAAGGAAGTTAAATTGCCAGCCTTAACCTCAGTTAATTTTGTGAGATGGAAACAAAGACTATTACTGGAATTTAAGGGCATGGAGCTCAATGATTGCTTAAATTCAGACAAACCAGAAGAAAGCAAAGCTAAAGTAGAATGGGAAAGATATAACTGCACAAACAATAATTTTTCGCAAGCTAACTGATGAACAATTGGCCTATGTTGCAAATTGTGAAACAGCAAAAGAAATGCTTAAAAATCTGGAGGAATCTTTTGGGATTGCAAGCCATCAAACTGAGGCAGCATTAATTAAGGATTTAACCAGGATCCGCTTAAATAATAAGAAGGATTGTGAAAAACACATATCTGAATTTTTAAATATTACAGATAATCTGATTGCATCTGGTCATCAAATGCCTGATAGGATGAAAAGGGGATTTCTGCTAGCATCCCTAGGAGAACGTTTTGATGCTTTTGCCTCAGTTGTAAATGCACAACAGTTGTCTTTTGATGCCAGTGTTAAGGCTCTGAGAGATGAATGCAGAAACCAGGCAGGAGGCTATTTCAGTTCCCAAGAGGCAAGTGGATCAAATTACCTGATTCAAAACAGGAGCCATAGAAAGGCTCCGCCCCACGACCAATCACGTATCAGCCGCTGGTCTTGTGGGAGGAGAGGAGATAAATTAAGGGACTGTGACGCCCACAAGGAGGCTCCAGCCAATGGGAGCTCTCACCAAGTTGAACAAAGAGCTAGCAAAGGCAAGAATGCAGCTTCTGGTCACAAGAGGGACAGAGCTACAGAAAGGCCAAAGAAAGAAACTAAACAGAGTGCATTTATAGCTTATGAAGTTACACCGAGCTACCAGAGAAATAGAGGCTCATGGATTATTGACAGTGGATGTTCACAGCATGCTACTCATGACAAAACATTTTTTAAAACTTTTGATTCATCAGCCAATGGGCAAATTAAGGTGGCTGATGGGAACTGTGTGGAGGTGCAAGGCAAGGGGTCTGGAACTTTGATGTGTCTAACACCAAATGCAGTCTATGAAACGACTGTAAGTGACGTGGTCTATGTTCCCAACCTTGACTGCAATATGCTCAGCGTGTCAAGTCTCGCGAAAAAGGGTTTTGATGTACATTTTTATGGTGAAAAATGCACAGTTGAAAAGGACAATGAAATATATTTGGAAGCTTATGAATCTAATGGCATATATAAAGTCAGTCTCTTAGATGAACAGGTGCAGATCAACACAGCGCAGACGGTGCAAGAAGAAGTGAGCAGCCTGGACCTGTGGCATCGCAGATTTGCTCATAGAGACACAAGTGCAATCCTGGAACTGCACAAAAGGAACCTGGTCAAAGGACTTGAGGTAAAGCCACATGACACAAACAAGACATCCAGGTGTGTAAGTTGCCTTACAGAAAAAGGGGTCAGACCCTCATTTCATTCAAGTACTGAACAAAGAAGCACAAAAGTGTTAGACTTGATTCACACTGACTTATGTGGACCAATTAATGTACCATCGATGGGAGGCAACAGATATATTCTAATTTTTCTGGATGATTTTTCAAGGTACTGTGTCACCTACCTACTGAAGGACAAGAGTGAAACCCACAACCTTCTGAGGAAATACGTGGCCATGGTGAGCAACAAATTTGAAAGAAAACCTAAGGCTTTTGAGTCAGATAATGCTGGTGAGTACATTTCAAACCACACACAGACATTCTTTGAGGAACAAGGTATCCTACACAGAAGGACTGTTCCATACACACCAGAACAAAATGGAGTAGCTGAGAGAAAACTAAGGTCTCTTCTGGAGATGACTAGATGCATGCTTGCAGATGCAGAGCTACCCACCAGGCTGTGGGATGAAGGTATTATTACTGCTACGTACCTTCAGAACAGACTACCAACAAAAGCTACCACAAAAACACCCTTTGAACTTTGGCATGGTAGAGTCCCAAACATCTCACACATTAGAGTTTTTGGAAGCATTGCATACTCTTACATTCCAAAGAGAAAAGGCATAAGTTGGACTCTAGAACTGAACAAACAATTCTTATTGGGTATGCTTCAGGTGTCAAGGGTTACAGAGTCATGAATCTGAGAACTGGTGAGGTCAGTACAAGGCACGTGGTTCACTTTGATGAACAAAGGAAGGCTGACAAGAGAGGGACTGTGCTAGACAACTCTGATGAACAGAATCAATACAGCCAACCTCTCCTAGACATACCTATCCCAGTGCCCTCACAAAACGAACCAGAGGAAGAGGAAGATGAGGATGAGATGAAGAATGAGAGCAGTACACCAACAGAAGGGGATACAGATGAAGCAGTCGACAACACTGTGGAACTGGAAGATGGCACCACGCTACCAGAGGTTCCAGAACCAGAGGTCAGACGCTCATCACGATCCAACAGAGGTGTGCCGCCGCTTCGCCTGTCCTACCTTGCAAGGTCGTCGCAGACAGACGAGCCAGCGACCTGGGAAGAAGTTGAACAAATGCCAGCACAAGAGGGCGCCAAATGGAAACAAGCTGTGAAAGAAGAGATAGAAGCCCTACACAAGAATGAAACATGGACATTGACAAAGTTACCAGCAGGAAAGAAAGCAATTGGATGCAAATGGGTATTCAAAGAGAAAAAGGGAGCAGATGGACAAGTGGAACTCTACAAAGCAAGATTAGTTGCCAAAGGATTTCTACAAAAGTATGGAGAAGACTTTGATGAAACCTTTGCTCCAGTTGTGAAACACAGCACTATAAGAATGCTCCTGAGTATTGCAGCATCCAGACAGATGCTAGTCAAGCATCTAGATGTCAAAACTGCATTTCTTCATGGTGAAATTGAAGAAGACCTCTACATGCAACAACCACCAGGCTTCATTGACAAGAAGCACCCTGACCTTGTCTGAAAACTGAAGAAAGGCCTTTATGGACTGAAACAGGCAGCCAGAGCCTGGAATGAGAAGTTGAACAAAATACTACTTCAGCAAGGCTTCACGCAAGGAAGAGCAGATCAGTGCCTGTATACTAGGAACAGGAATGGACACTACACATATATTCTAGCCTATGTTGATGACCTCATAGTAGCAACCCATGAAGAAGGGGAGTACAGAGGTATAGTACAGAATCTGAGCAAAGAGGTAGAAATAAAGGAGTTGGGAAATGCGACATATTATTTGGGTATTCAAATTGAGAAAGCAGCAGATGGCTCATATTTATTGAGTCAGAAACAAAAGATACTTGAACTGTTAGATATGCTAGGTATGCAGGATGCCCATGGTGCTGCTACACCAATGACTACAGATTTTTACAAAAGTAAAGAGAAAGGAGAACCTTTGCCCGACAATAACCAGTATAGAGCAGCTATAGGGAAGCTCTTATACTTGACAACTACTGCAAGACCTGATATTGCCACTGCAGTAGGAATATTGAGCAGAAAAGTCAGCTCACCGACACAGAGTGATTGGACAGCAGTAAAAAGAGTAGTTAGATACTTGAAAGGGACCATGGACTTTAAGCTAAGACTGCCAGCTAGTGACACTCCAAAACTTGTGGGAATGGTAGATTCGGACTGGGCTGAGGATCCAGAAGATCGTAAATCCACTAGTGGTTTCCTCTTTATGTATGGGGATGGTCCTATCTCATGGGGCAGTCGTAAACAGGATGTTGTAGCTTTGTCTTCCACAGAAGCAGAGTTCATTGCAGCGGCAGAAGCATGCAGAGAACTGCTATGGCTGGAGAAGCTGCTGACGGACTTCGAGATAGAAGGAGGAACACCGTTCCAGATGATGGAGGACAATCAAAGCTGCATTAAATTGGCGCACGGAGAGAAGGCGAATGCTCGCACCAAGCACATTAGTGTGAGACATGAGTTAGCGCGAGACCTGGTCCAGAGGGGTACCATTCAGATGACCTACTGTCCATCCACGGAGATGACAGCAGACATCCTGACCAAACCTCTACCAAGAGATCGCTTCCAGAACCTGCGAAGCTTGATGGGACTTGCTGAAATTTAGCATGCTAGATTGAGAAGGGGTGTTGGATGGTCAAGCAATCTAGATGTAAATTTCAAAGGGGAAGGGCCTGCAACACAAACTAACTTGTTTGCTTGTTTGTTTACATGGTGACCAATTAGAGAGTTTGTTGTTCCCGGGTAGGGAGGCTCCACCCCTGTTTCCGGCCCTCCTGGCCATGAGGTGTTTGAACCACCATTGTTGGTCAGCATTCCTGCACACGCTCTTCACCTGGAAAGATGTAAAGGTTCCATGCCGGCCCACTGAGCCTGGAGACCTCTCCAGCCACGTGGGGCCAGACCAGAAGAACATTGTATTCACTATTTTTATTCCTGTATCTACCTGAAACCTTCTAAATGCTTATCTTCGTGAGTACAATATAGATTTCTTTCTTTTATATAAAAAGACCTCCTGAGTGTTATTCTTGAGTGCTAGTGTTTGGTGAGGGGCGGGTACAAAGGGAAACTTCTAGCTAAATTCTGCCTGAACCGGCTGGCACTTCCGCTGTGCATTTGTACTGGAATTCAGTACAGTACCAGAACTCTCAACAGGTTATGGGCCCAGAGTGACTAAACAGCCAGCAAAAAGGAAAAGATTAGCTAAGAAGTATTTTTCGGGCGTTTGTTGTTTTCCAAGTGTATATTGCGTTTCTTTTTTTTTCTCCCCCCCCCCTCAATATACCAAACTAGCTGAAGAGAGTTTGCTATTGTTTGCTTGTTGATTTTGTGCTGAAAAGGAGGCAGGAATGGCAGAAAAGAAGGAAGTTAAATTGCCAGCCTTAACCTCAGTTAATTTTGTGAGATGGAAACAAAGACTATTACTGGAATTTAAGGGCATGGAGCTCAATGATTGCTTAAATTCAGACAAACCAGAAGAAAGCAAAGCTAAAGTAGAATGGGAAAGATATAACTGCACAAACAATAATTTTTCGCAAGCTAACTGATGAACAATTGGCCTATGTTGCAAATTGTGAAACAGCAAAAGAAATGCTTAAAAATCTGGAGGAATCTTTTGGGATTGCAAGCCATCAAACTGAGGCAGCATTAATTAAGGATTTAACCAGGATCCGCTTAAATAATAAGAAGGATTGTGAAAAACACATATCTGAATTTTTAAATATTACAGATAATCTGATTGCATCTGGTCATCAAATGCCTGATAGGATGAAAAGGGGATTTCTTCTAGCATCCCTAGGAGAACGTTTTGATGCTTTTGCCTCAGTTGTAAATGCACAACAGTTGTCTTTTGATGCCAGTGTTAAGGCTCTGAGAGATGAATGCAGAAACCAGGTAGGAGGCTATTTCAGTTCCCAAGAGGCAAGTGGATCAAATTACCTGATTCAAAACAGGAGCCATAGAAAGGCTCCGCCCCACGACCAATCACGTATCAGCCGCTGGTCTTGTGGGAGGAGAGGAGATAAATTAAGGGACTGTGACGCCCACAAGGAGGCTCCAGCCAATGGGAGCTCTCACCAAGTTGAACAAAGAGCTAGCAAAGGCAAGAATGCAGCTTCTGGTCACAAGAGGGACAGAGCTACAGAAAGGCCAAAGAAAGAAACTAAACAGAGTGCATTTATAGCTTATGAAGTTACACCGAGCTACCAGAGAAATAGAGGCTCATGGATTATTGACAGTGGATGTTCACAGCATGCTACTCATGACAAAACATTTTTTAAAACTTTTGATTCATCAGCCAATGGGCAAATTAAGGTGGCTGATGGGAACTGTGTGGAGGTGCAAGGCAAGGGGTCTGGAACTTTGATGTGTCTAACACCAAATGCAGTCTATGAAACGACTGTAAGTGACGTGGTCTATGTTCCCAACCTTGACTGCAATATGCTCAGCGTGTCAAGTCTCGCGAAAAAGGGTTTTGATGTACATTTTTATGGTGAAAAATGCACAGTTGAAAAGGACAATGAAATATATTTGGAAGCTTATGAATCTAATGGCATATATAAAGTCAGTCTCTTAGATGAACAGGTGCAGATCAACACAGCGCAGACGGTGCAAGAAGAAGTGAGCAGCCTGGACCTGTGGCATCGCAGATTTGCTCATAGAGACACAAGTGCAATCCTGGAACTGCACAAAAGGAACCTGGTCAAAGGACTTGAGGTAAAGCCACATGACACAAACAAGACATCCAGGTGTGTAAGTTGCCTTACAGAAAAAGGGGTCAGACCCTCATTTCATTCAAGTACTGAACAAAGAAGCACAAAAGTGTTAGACTTGATTCACACTGACTTATGTGGACCAATTAATGTACCATCGATGGGAGGCAACAGATATATTCTAATTTTTCTGGATGATTTTTCAAGGTACTGTGTCACCTACCTACTGAAGGACAAGAGTGAAACCCACAACCTTCTGAGGAAATACGTGGCCATGGTGAGCAACAAATTTGAAAGAAAACCTAAGGCTTTTGAGTCAGATAATGCTGGTGAGTACATTTCAAACCACACACAGACATTCTTTGAGGAACAAGGTATCCTACACAGAAGGACTGTTCCATACACACCAGAACAAAATGGAGTAGCTGAGAGAAAACTAAGGTCTCTTCTGGAGATGACTAGATGCATGCTTGCAGATGCAGAGCTACCCACCAGGCTGTGGGATGAAGGTATTATTACTGCTACGTACCTTCAGAACAGACTACCAACAAAAGCTACCACAAAAACACCCTTTGAACTTTGGCATGGTAGAGTCCCAAACATCTCACACATTAGAGTTTTTGGAAGCATTGCATACTCTTACATTCCCAAAGAGAAAAGGCATAAGTTGGACTCTAGAACTGAACAAACAATTCTTATTGGGTATGCTTCAGGTGTCAAGGGTTACAGAGTCATGAATCTGAGAACTGGTGAGGTCAGTACAAGGCACGTGGTTCACTTTGATGAACAAAGGAAGGCTGACAAGAGAGGGACTGTGCTAGACAACTCTGATGAACAGAATCAATACAGCCAACCTCTCCTAGACATACCTATCCCAGTGCCCTCACAAAACGAACCAGAGGAAGAGGAAGATGAGGATGAGATGAAGAATGAGAGCAGTACACCAACAGAAGGGGATACAGATGAAGCAGTCGACAACACTGTGGAACTGGAAGATGGCACCACGCTACCAGAGGTTCCAGAACCAGAGGTCAGACGCTCATCACGATCCAACAGAGGTGTGCCGCCGCTTCGCCTGTCCTACCTTGCAAGGTCGTCGCAGACAGACGAGCCAGCGACCTGGGAAGAAGTTGAACAAATGCCAGCACAAGAGGGCGCCAAATGGAAACAAGCTGTGAAAGAAGAGATAGAAGCCCTACACAAGAATGAAACATGGACATTGACAAAGTTACCAGCAGGAAAGAAAGCAATTGGATGCAAATGGGTATTCAAAGAGAAAAAGGGAGCAGATGGACAAGTGGAACTCTACAAAGCAAGATTAGTTGCCAAAGGATTTCTACAAAAGTATGGAGAAGACTTTGATGAAACCTTTGCTCCAGTTGTGAAACACAGCACTATAAGAATGCTCCTGAGTATTGCAGCATCCAGACAGATGCTAGTCAAGCATCTAGATGTCAAAACTGCATTTCTTCATGGTGAAATTGAAGAAGACCTCTACATGCAACAACCACCAGGCTTCATTGACAAGAAGCACCCTGACCTTGTCTGAAAACTGAAGAAAGGCCTTTATGGACTGAAACAGGCAGCCAGAGCCTGGAATGAGAAGTTGAACAAAATACTACTTCAGCAAGGCTTCACGCAAGGAAGAGCAGATCAGTGCCTGTATACTAGGAACAGGAATGGACACTACACATATATTCTAGCCTATGTTGATGACCTCATAGTAGCAACCCATGAAGAAGGGGAGTACAGAGGTATAGTACAGAATCTGAGCAAAGAGGTAGAAATAAAGGAGTTGGGAAATGCGACATATTATTTGGGTATTCAAATTGAGAAAGCAGCAGATGGCTCATATTTATTGAGTCAGAAACAAAAGATACTTGAACTGTTAGATATGCTAGGTATGCAGGATGCCCATGGTGCTGCTACACCAATGACTACAGATTTTTACAAAAGTAAAGAGAAAGGAGAACCTTTGCCCGACAATAACCAGTATAGAGCAGCTATAGGGAAGCTCTTATACTTGACAACTACTGCAAGACCTGATATTGCCACTGCAGTAGGAATATTGAGCAGAAAAGTCAGCTCACCGACACAGAGTGATTGGACAGCAGTAAAAAGAGTAGTTAGATACTTGAAAGGGACCATGGACTTTAAGCTAAGACTGCCAGCTAGTGACACTCCAAAACTTGTGGGAATGATAGATTCGGACTGGGCTGAGGATCCAGAAGATCGTAAATCCACTAGTGGTTTCCTCTTTATGTATGGGGATGGTCCTATCTCATGGGGCAGTCGTAAACAGGATGTTGTAGCTTTGTCTTCCACAGAAGCAGAGTTCATTGCAGCGGCAGAAGCATGCAGAGAACTGCTATGGCTGGAGAAGCTGCTGACGGACTTCGAGATAGAAGGAGGAACACCGTTCCAGATGATGGAGGACAATCAAAGCTGCATTAAATTGGCGCACGGAGAGAAGGCGAATGCTCGCACCAAGCACATTAGTGTGAGACATGAGTTAGCGCGAGACCTGGTCCAGAGGGGTACCATTCAGATGACCTACTGTCCATCCACGGAGATGACAGCAGACATCCTGACCAAACCTCTACCAAGAGATCGCTTCCAGAACCTGCGAAGCTTGATGGGACTTGCTGAAATTTAGCATGCTAGATTGAGAAGGGGTGTTGGATGGTCAAGCAATCTAGATGTAAATTTCAAAGGGGAAGGGCCTGCAACACAAACTAACTTGTTTGCTTGTTTGTTTACATGGTGACCAATTAGAGAGTTTGTTGTTCCCGGGTAGGGAGGCTCCACCCCTGTTTCCGGCCCTCCTGGCCATGAGGTGTTTGAACCACCATTGTTGGTCAGCATTCCTGCACACGCTCTTCACCTGGAAAGATGTAAAGGTTCCATGCCGGCCCACTGAGCCTGGAGACCTCTCCAGCCACGTGGGGCCAGACCAGAAGAACATTGTATTCGCTATTTTTATTCCTGTATCTACCTGAAACCTTCTAAATGCTTATCTTCGTGAGTACAATATAGATTTCTTTCTTTTATATAAAAAGACCTCCTGAGTGTTATTCTTGAGTGCTAGTGTTTGGTGAGGGGCGGGTACAAAGGGAAACTTCTAGCTAAATTCTGCCTGAACCGGCTGGCACTTCCGCTGTGCATTTGTACTGGAATTCAGTACAGTACCAGAACTCTCAACAGGTTATGGGCCCAGAGTGACTAAACAGCCAGCAAAAAGGAAAAGATTAGCTAAGAAGTATTTTTCGGGCGTTTGTTGTTTTCCAAGTGTATATTGCGTTTCTTTTTTTTTCTCCCCCCCCCCCCTCAATATACCAAACTAGCTGAAGAGAGTTTGCTATTGTTTGCTTGTTGATTTTGTGCTGAAAAGGAGGCAGGAATGGCAGAAAAGAAGGAAGTTAAATTGCCAGCCTTAACCTCAGTTAATTTTGTGAGATGGAAACAAAGACTATTACTGGAATTTAAGGGCATGGAGCTCAATGATTGCTTAAATTCAGACAAACCAGAAGAAAGCAAAGCTAAAGTAGAATGGGAAAGATATAACTGCACAAACAATAATTTTTCGCAAGCTAACTGATGAACAATTGGCCTATGTTGCAAATTGTGAAACAGCAAAAGAAATGCTTAAAAATCTGGAGGAATCTTTTGGGATTGCAAGCCATCAAACTGAGGCAGCATTAATTAAGGATTTAACCAGGATCCGCTTAAATAATAAGAAGGATTGTGAAAAACACATATCTGAATTTTTAAATATTACAGATAATCTGATTGCATCTGGTCATCAAATGCCTGATAGGATGAAAAGGGGATTTCTGCTAGCATCCCTAGGAGAACGTTTTGATGCTTTTGCCTCAGTTGTAAATGCACAACAGTTGTCTTTTGATGCCAGTGTTAAGGCTCTGAGAGATGAATGCAGAAACCAGGCAGGAGGCTATTTCAGTTCCCAAGAGGCAAGTGGATCAAATTACCTGATTCAAAACAGGAGCCATAGAAAGGCTCCGCCCCACGACCAATCACGTATCAGCCGCTGGTCTTGTGGGAGGAGAGGAGATAAATTAAGGGACTGTGACGCCCACAAGGAGGCTCCAGCCAATGGGAGCTCTCACCAAGTTGAACAAAGAGCTAGCAAAGGCAAGAATGCAGCTTCTGGTCACAAGAGGGACAGAGCTACAGAAAGGCCAAAGAAAGAAACTAAACAGAGTGCATTTATAGCTTATGAAGTTACACCGAGCTACCAGAGAAATAGAGGCTCATGGATTATTGACAGTGGATGTTCACAGCATGCTACTCATGACAAAACATTTTTTAAAACTTTTGATTCATCAGCCAATGGGCAAATTAAGGTGGCTGATGGGAACTGTGTGGAGGTGCAAGGCAAGGGGTCTGGAACTTTGATGTGTCTAACACCAAATGCAGTCTATGAAACGACTGTAAGTGACGTGGTCTATGTTCCCAACCTTGACTGCAATATGCTCAGCGTGTCAAGTCTCGCGAAAAAGGGTTTTGATGTACATTTTTATGGTGAAAAATGCACAGTTGAAAAGGACAATGAAATATATTTGGAAGCTTATGAATCTAATGGCATATATAAAGTCAGTCTCTTAGATGAACAGGTGCAGATCAACACAGCGCAGACGGTGCAAGAAGAAGTGAGCAGCCTGGACCTGTGGCATCGCAGATTTGCTCATAGAGACACAAGTGCAATCCTGGAACTGCACAAAAGGAACCTGGTCAAAGGACTTGAGGTAAAGCCACATGACACAAACAAGACATCCAGGTGTGTAAGTTGCCTTACAGAAAAAGGGGTCAGACCCTCATTTCATTCAAGTACTGAACAAAGAAGCACAAAAGTGTTAGACTTGATTCACACTGACTTATGTGGACCAATTAATGTACCATCGATGGGAGGCAACAGATATATTCTAATTTTTCTGGATGATTTTTCAAGGTACTGTGTCACCTACCTACTGAAGGACAAGAGTGAAACCCACAACCTTCTGAGGAAATACGTGGCCATGGTGAGCAACAAATTTGAAAGAAAACCTAAGGCTTTTGAGTCAGATAATGCTGGTGAGTACATTTCAAACCACACACAGACATTCTTTGAGGAACAAGGTATCCTACACAGAAGGACTGTTCCATACACACCAGAACAAAATGGAGTAGCTGAGAGAAAACTAAGGTCTCTTCTGGAGATGACTAGATGCATGCTTGCAGATGCAGAGCTACCCACCAGGCTGTGGGATGAAGGTATTATTACTGCTACGTACCTTCAGAACAGACTACCAACAAAAGCTACCACAAAAACACCCTTTGAACTTTGGCATGGTAGAGTCCCAAACATCTCACACATTAGAGTTTTTGGAAGCATTGCATACTCTTACATTCCCAAAGAGAAAAGGCATAAGTTGGACTCTAGAACTGAACAAACAATTCTTATTGGGTATGCTTCAGGTGTCAAGGGTTACAGAGTCATGAATCTGAGAACTGGTGAGGTCAGTACAAGGCACGTGGTTCACTTTGATGAACAAAGGAAGGCTGACAAGAGAGGGACTGTGCTAGACAACTCTGATGAACAGAATCAATACAGCCAACCTCTCCTAGACATACCTATCCCAGTGCCCTCACAAAACGAACCAGAGGAAGAGGAAGATGAGGATGAGATGAAGAATGAGAGCAGTACACCAACAGAAGGGGATACAGATGAAGCAGTCGACAACACTGTGGAACTGGAAGATGGCACCACGCTACCAGAGGTTCCAGAACCAGAGGTCAGACGCTCATCACGATCCAACAGAGGTGTGCCGCCGCTTCGCCTGTCCTACCTTGCAAGGTCGTCGCAGACAGACGAGCCAGCGACCTGGGAAGAAGTTGAACAAATGCCAGCACAAGAGGGCGCCAAATGGAAACAAGCTGTGAAAGAAGAGATAGAAGCCCTACACAAGAATGAAACATGGACATTGACAAAGTTACCAGCAGGAAAGAAAGCAATTGGATGCAAATGGGTATTCAAAGAGAAAAAGGGAGCAGATGGACAAGTGGAACTCTACAAAGCAAGATTAGTTGCCAAAGGATTTCTACAAAAGTATGGAGAAGACTTTGATGAAACCTTTGCTCCAGTTGTGAAACACAGCACTATAAGAATGCTCCTGAGTATTGCAGCATCCAGACAGATGCTAGTCAAGCATCTAGATGTCAAAACTGCATTTCTTCATGGTGAAATTGAAGAAGACCTCTACATGCAACAACCACCAGGCTTCATTGACAAGAAGCACCCTGACCTTGTCTGAAAACTGAAGAAAGGCCTTTATGGACTGAAACAGGCAGCCAGAGCCTGGAATGAGAAGTTGAACAAAATACTACTTCAGCAAGGCTTCACGCAAGGAAGAGCAGATCAGTGCCTGTATACTAGGAACAGGAATGGACACTACACATATATTCTAGCCTATGTTGATGACCTCATAGTAGCAACCCATGAAGAAGGGGAGTACAGAGGTATAGTACAGAATCTGAGCAAAGAGGTAGAAATAAAGGAGTTGGGAAATGCGACATATTATTTGGGTATTCAAATTGAGAAAGCAGCAGATGGCTCATATTTATTGAGTCAGAAACAAAAGATACTTGAACTGTTAGATATGCTAGGTATGCAGGATGCCCATGGTGCTGCTACACCAATGACTACAGATTTTTACAAAAGTAAAGAGAAAGGAGAACCTTTGCCCGACAATAACCAGTATAGAGCAGCTATAGGGAAGCTCTTATACTTGACAACTACTGCAAGACCTGATATTGCCACTGCAGTAGGAATATTGAGCAGAAAAGTCAGCTCACCGACACAGAGTGATTGGACAGCAGTAAAAAGAGTAGTTAGATACTTGAAAGGGACCATGGACTTTAAGCTAAGACTGCCAGCTAGTGACACTCCAAAACTTGTGGGAATGGTAGATTCGGACTGGGCTGAGGATCCAGAAGATCGTAAATCCACTAGTGGTTTCCTCTTTATGTATGGGGATGGTCCTATCTCATGGGGCAGTCGTAAACAGGATGTTGTAGCTTTGTCTTCCACAGAAGCAGAGTTCATTGCAGCGGCAGAAGCATGCAGAGAACTGCTATGGCTGGAGAAGCTGCTGACGGACTTCGAGATAGAAGGAGGAACACCGTTCCAGATGATGGAGGACAATCAAAGCTGCATTAAATTGGCGCACGGAGAGAAGGCGAATGCTCGCACCAAGCACATTAGTGTGAGACATGAGTTAGCGCGAGACCTGGTCCAGAGGGGTACCATTCAGATGACCTACTGTCCATCCACGGAGATGACAGCAGACATCCTGACCAAACCTCTACCAAGAGATCGCTTCCAGAACCTGCGAAGCTTGAT
This sequence comes from Pogona vitticeps, assembly GCF_051106095.1. Lineage (NCBI taxonomy): Eukaryota > Metazoa > Chordata > Lepidosauria > Squamata > Agamidae > Pogona > Pogona vitticeps. The sequence goes on along the minus strand of NC_135787.1, from coordinate 96,146,408 downwards.
GGGACTTGCTGAAATTTAGCATGCTAGATTGAGAAGGGGTGTTGGATGGTCAAGCAATCTAGATGTAAATTTCAAAGGGGAAGGGCCTGCAACACAAACTAACTTGTTTGCTTGTTTGTTTACATGGTGACCAATTAGAGAGTTTGTTGTTCCCGGGTAGGGAGGCTCCACCCCTGTTTCCGGCCCTCCTGGCCATGAGGTGTTTGAACCACCATTGTTGGTCAGCATTCCTGCACACGCTCTTCACCTGGAAAGATGTAAAGGTTCCATGCCGGCCCACTGAGCCTGGAGACCTCTCCAGCCACGTGGGGCCAGACCAGAAGAACATTGTATTCGCTATTTTTATTCCTGTATCTACCTGAAACCTTCTAAATGCTTATCTTCGTGAGTACAATATAGATTTCTTTCTTTTATATAAAAAGACCTCCTGAGTGTTATTCTTGAGTGCTAGTGTTTGGTGAGGGGCGGGTACAAAGGGAAACTTCTAGCTAAATTCTGCCTGAACCGGCTGGCACTTCCGCTGTGCATTTGTACTGGAATTCAGTACAGTACCAGAACTCTCAACAGGTTATGGGCCCAGAGTGACTAAACAGCCAGCAAAAAGGAAAAGATTAGCTAAGAAGTATTTTTCGGGCGTTTGTTGTTTTCCAAGTGTATATTGCGTTTCTTTTTTTTTCTCCCCCCCCCCCCCTCAATATACCAAACTAGCTGAAGAGAGTTTGCTATTGTTTGCTTGTTGATTTTGTGCTGAAAAGGAGGCAGGAATGGCAGAAAAGAAGGAAGTTAAATTGCCAGCCTTAACCTCAGTTAATTTTGTGAGATGGAAACAAAGACTATTACTGGAATTTAAGGGCATGGAGCTCAATGATTGCTTAAATTCAGACAAACCAGAAGAAAGCAAAGCTAAAGTAGAATGGGAAAGATATAACTGCACAAACAATAATTTTTCGCAAGCTAACTGATGAACAATTGGCCTATGTTGCAAATTGTGAAACAGCAAAAGAAATGCTTAAAAATCTGGAGGAATCTTTTGGGATTGCAAGCCATCAAACTGAGGCAGCATTAATTAAGGATTTAACCAGGATCCGCTTAAATAATAAGAAGGATTGTGAAAAACACATATCTGAATTTTTAAATATTACAGATAATCTGATTGCATCTGGTCATCAAATGCCTGATAGGATGAAAAGGGGATTTCTGCTAGCATCCCTGGGAGAACGTTTTGATGCTTTTGCCTCAGTTGTAAATGCACAACAGTTGTCTTTTGATGCCAGTGTTAAGGCTCTGAGAGATGAATGCAGAAACCAGGCAGGAGGCTATTTCAGTTCCCAAGAGGCAAGTGGATCAAATTACCTGATTCAAAACAGGAGCCATAGAAAGGCTCCGCCCCACGACCAATCACGTATCAGCCGCTGGTCTTGTGGGAGGAGAGGAGATAAATTAAGGGACTGTGACGCCCACAAGGAGGCTCCAGCCAATGGGAGCTCTCACCAAGTTGAACAAAGAGCTAGCAAAGGCAAGAATGCAGCTTCTGGTCACAAGAGGGACAGAGCTACAGAAAGGCCAAAGAAAGAAACTAAACAGAGTGCATTTATAGCTTATGAAGTTACACCGAGCTACCAGAGAAATAGAGGCTCATGGATTATTGACAGTGGATGTTCACAGCATGCTACTCATGACAAAACATTTTTTAAAACTTTTGATTCATCAGCCAATGGGCAAATTAAGGTGGCTGATGGGAACTGTGTGGAGGTGCAAGGCAAGGGGTCTGGAACTTTGATGTGTCTAACACCAAATGCAGTCTATGAAACGACTGTAAGTGACGTGGTCTATGTTCCCAACCTTGACTGCAATATGCTCAGCGTGTCAAGTCTCGCGAAAAAGGGTTTTGATGTACATTTTTATGGTGAAAAATGCACAGTTGAAAAGGACAATGAAATATATTTGGAAGCTTATGAATCTAATGGCATATATAAAGTCAGTCTCTTAGATGAACAGGTGCAGATCAACACAGCGCAGACGGTGCAAGAAGAAGTGAGCAGCCTGGACCTGTGGCATCGCAGATTTGCTCATAGAGACACAAGTGCAATCCTGGAACTGCACAAAAGGAACCTGGTCAAAGGACTTGAGGTAAAGCCACATGACACAAACAAGACATCCAGGTGTGTAAGTTGCCTTACAGAAAAAGGGGTCAGACCCTCATTTCATTCAAGTACTGAACAAAGAAGCACAAAAGTGTTAGACTTGATTCACACTGACTTATGTGGACCAATTAATGTACCATCGATGGGAGGCAACAGATATATTCTAATTTTTCTGGATGATTTTTCAAGGTACTGTGTCACCTACCTACTGAAGGACAAGAGTGAAACCCACAACCTTCTGAGGAAATACGTGGCCATGGTGAGCAACAAATTTGAAAGAAAACCTAAGGCTTTTGAGTCAGATAATGCTGGTGAGTACATTTCAAACCACACACAGACATTCTTTGAGGAACAAGGTATCCTACACAGAAGGACTGTTCCATACACACCAGAACAAAATGGAGTAGCTGAGAGAAAACTAAGGTCTCTTCTGGAGATGACTAGATGCATGCTTGCAGATGCAGAGCTACCCACCAGGCTGTGGGATGAAGGTATTATTACTGCTACGTACCTTCAGAACAGACTACCAACAAAAGCTACCACAAAAACACCCTTTGAACTTTGGCATGGTAGAGTCCCAAACATCTCACACATTAGAGTTTTTGGAAGCATTGCATACTCTTACATTCCAAAGAGAAAAGGCATAAGTTGGACTCTAGAACTGAACAAACAATTCTTATTGGGTATGCTTCAGGTGTCAAGGGTTACAGAGTCATGAATCTGAGAACTGGTGAGGTCAGTACAAGGCACGTGGTTCACTTTGATGAACAAAGGAAGGCTGACAAGAGAGGGACTGTGCTAGACAACTCTGATGAACAGAATCAATACAGCCAACCTCTCCTAGACATACCTATCCCAGTGCCCTCACAAAACGAACCAGAGGAAGAGGAAGATGAGGATGAGATGAAGAATGAGAGCAGTACACCAACAGAAGGGGATACAGATGAAGCAGTCGACAACACTGTGGAACTGGAAGATGGCACCACGCTACCAGAGGTTCCAGAACCAGAGGTCAGACGCTCATCACGATCCAACAGAGGTGTGCCGCCGCTTCGCCTGTCCTACCTTGCAAGGTCGTCGCAGACAGACGAGCCAGCGACCTGGGAAGAAGTTGAACAAATGCCAGCACAAGAGGGCGCCAAATGGAAACAAGCTGTGAAAGAAGAGATAGAAGCCCTACACAAGAATGAAACATGGACATTGACAAAGTTACCAGCAGGAAAGAAAGCAATTGGATGCAAATGGGTATTCAAAGAGAAAAAGGGAGCAGATGGACAAGTGGAACTCTACAAAGCAAGATTAGTTGCCAAAGGATTTCTACAAAAGTATGGAGAAGACTTTGATGAAACCTTTGCTCCAGTTGTGAAACACAGCACTATAAGAATGCTCCTGAGTATTGCAGCATCCAGACAGATGCTAGTCAAGCATCTAGATGTCAAAACTGCATTTCTTCATGGTGAAATTGAAGAAGACCTCTACATGCAACAACCACCAGGCTTCATTGACAAGAAGCACCCTGACCTTGTCTGAAAACTGAAGAAAGGCCTTTATGGACTGAAACAGGCAGCCAGAGCCTGGAATGAGAAGTTGAACAAAATACTACTTCAGCAAGGCTTCACGCAAGGAAGAGCAGATCAGTGCCTGTATACTAGGAACAGGAATGGACACTACACATATATTCTAGCCTATGTTGATGACCTCATAGTAGCAACCCATGAAGAAGGGGAGTACAGAGGTATAGTACAGAATCTGAGCAAAGAGGTAGAAATAAAGGAGTTGGGAAATGCGACATATTATTTGGGTATTCAAATTGAGAAAGCAGCAGATGGCTCATATTTATTGAGTCAGAAACAAAAGATACTTGAACTGTTAGATATGCTAGGTATGCAGGATGCCCATGGTGCTGCTACACCAATGACTACAGATTTTTACAAAAGTAAAGAGAAAGGAGAACCTTTGCCCGACAATAACCAGTATAGAGCAGCTATAGGGAAGCTCTTATACTTGACAACTACTGCAAGACCTGATATTGCCACTGCAGTAGGAATATTGAGCAGAAAAGTCAGCTCACCGACACAGAGTGATTGGACAGCAGTAAAAAGAGTAGTTAGATACTTGAAAGGGACCATGGACTTTAAGCTAAGACTGCCAGCTAGTGACACTCCAAAACTTGTGGGAATGATAGATTCGGACTGGGCTGAGGATCCAGAAGATCGTAAATCCACTAGTGGTTTCCTCTTTATGTATGGGGATGGTCCTATCTCATGGGGCAGTCGTAAACAGGATGTTGTAGCTTTGTCTTCCACAGAAGCAGAGTTCATTGCAGCGGCAGAAGCATGCAGAGAACTGCTATGGCTGGAGAAGCTGCTGACGGACTTCGAGATAGAAGGAGGAACACCGTTCCAGATGATGGAGGACAATCAAAGCTGCATTAAATTGGCGCACGGAGAGAAGGCGAATGCTCGCACCAAGCACATTAGTGTGAGACATGAGTTAGCGCGAGACCTGGTCCAGAGGGGTACCATTCAGATGACCTACTGTCCATCCACGGAGATGACAGCAGACATCCTGACCAAACCTCTACCAAGAGATCGCTTCCAGAACCTGCGAAGCTTGATGGGACTTGCTGAAATTTAGCATGCTAGATTGAGAAGGGGTGTTGGATGGTCAAGCAATCTAGATGTAAATTTCAAAGGGGAAGGGCCTGCAACACAAACTAACTTGTTTGCTTGTTTGTTTACATGGTGACCAATTAGAGAGTTTGTTGTTCCCGGGTAGGGAGGCTCCACCCCTGTTTCCGGCCCTCCTGGCCATGAGGTGTTTGAACCACCATTGTTGGTCAGCATTCCTGCACACGCTCTTCACCTGGAAAGATGTAAAGGTTCCATGCCGGCCCACTGAGCCTGGAGACCTCTCCAGCCACGTGGGGCCAGACCAGAAGAACATTGTATTCGCTATTTTTATTCCTGTATCTACCTGAAACCTTCTAAATGCTTATCTTCGTGAGTACAATATAGATTTCTTTCTTTTATATAAAAAGACCTCCTGAGTGTTATTCTTGAGTGCTAGTGTTTGGTGAGGGGCGGGTACAAAGGGAAACTTCTAGCTAAATTCTGCCTGAACCGGCTGGCACTTCCGCTGTGCATTTGTACTGGAATTCAGTACAGTACCAGAACTCTCAACAGGTTATGGGCCCAGAGTGACTAAACAGCCAGCAAAAAGGAAAAGATTAGCTAAGAAGTATTTTTCGGGCGTTTGTTGTTTTCCAAGTGTATATTGCGTTTCTTTTTTTTTCTCCCCCCCCCCCTCAATATACCAAACTAGCTGAAGAGAGTTTGCTATTGTTTGCTTGTTGATTTTGTGCTGAAAAGGAGGCAGGAATGGCAGAAAAGAAGGAAGTTAAATTGCCAGCCTTAACCTCAGTTAATTTTGTGAGATGGAAACAAAGACTATTACTGGAATTTAAGGGCATGGAGCTCAATGATTGCTTAAATTCAGACAAACCAGAAGAAAGCAAAGCTAAAGTAGAATGGGAAAGATATAACTGCACAAACAATAATTTTTCGCAAGCTAACTGATGAACAATTGGCCTATGTTGCAAATTGTGAAACAGCAAAAGAAATGCTTAAAAATCTGGAGGAATCTTTTGGGATTGCAAGCCATCAAACTGAGGCAGCATTAATTAAGGATTTAACCAGGATCCGCTTAAATAATAAGAAGGATTGTGAAAAACACATATCTGAATTTTTAAATATTACAGATAATCTGATTGCATCTGGTCATCAAATGCCTGATAGGATGAAAAGGGGATTTCTGGTAGCATCCCTAGGAGAACGTTTTGATGCTTTTGCCTCAGTTGTAAATGCACAACAGTTGTCTTTTGATGCCAGTGTTAAGGCTCTGAGAGATGAATGCAGAAACCAGGCAGGAGGCTATTTCAGTTCCCAAGAGGCAAGTGGATCAAATTACCTGATTCAAAACAGGAGCCATAGAAAGGCTCCGCCCCACGACCAATCACGTATCAGCCGCTGGTCTTGTGGGAGGAGAGGAGATAAATTAAGGGACTGTGACGCCCACAAGGAGGCTCCAGCCAATGGGAGCTCTCACCAAGTTGAACAAAGAGCTAGCAAAGGCAAGAATGCAGCTTCTGGTCACAAGAGGGACAGAGCTACAGAAAGGCCAAAGAAAGAAACTAAACAGAGTGCATTTATAGCTTATGAAGTTACACCGAGCTACCAGAGAAATAGAGGCTCATGGATTATTGACAGTGGATGTTCACAGCATGCTACTCATGACAAAACATTTTTTAAAACTTTTGATTCATCAGCCAATGGGCAAATTAAGGTGGCTGATGGGAACTGTGTGGAGGTGCAAGGCAAGGGGTCTGGAACTTTGATGTGTCTAACACCAAATGCAGTCTATGAAACGACTGTAAGTGACGTGGTCTATGTTCCCAACCTTGACTGCAATATGCTCAGCGTGTCAAGTCTCGCGAAAAAGGGTTTTGATGTACATTTTTATGGTGAAAAATGCACAGTTGAAAAGGACAATGAAATATATTTGGAAGCTTATGAATCTAATGGCATATATAAAGTCAGTCTCTTAGATGAACAGGTGCAGATCAACACAGCGCAGACGGTGCAAGAAGAAGTGAGCAGCCTGGACCTGTGGCATCGCAGATTTGCTCATAGAGACACAAGTGCAATCCTGGAACTGCACAAAAGGAACCTGGTCAAAGGACTTGAGGTAAAGCCACATGACACAAACAAGACATCCAGGTGTGTAAGTTGCCTTACAGAAAAAGGGGTCAGACCCTCATTTCATTCAAGTACTGAACAAAGAAGCACAAAAGTGTTAGACTTGATTCACACTGACTTATGTGGACCAATTAATGTACCATCGATGGGAGGCAACAGATATATTCTAATTTTTCTGGATGATTTTTCAAGGTACTGTGTCACCTACCTACTGAAGGACAAGAGTGAAACCCACAACCTTCTGAGGAAATACGTGGCCATGGTGAGCAACAAATTTGAAAGAAAACCTAAGGCTTTTGAGTCAGATAATGCTGGTGAGTACATTTCAAACCACACACAGACATTCTTTGAGGAACAAGGTATCCTACACAGAAGGACTGTTCCATACACACCAGAACAAAATGGAGTAGCTGAGAGAAAACTAAGGTCTCTTCTGGAGATGACTAGATGCATGCTTGCAGATGCAGAGCTACCCACCAGGCTGTGGGATGAAGGTATTATTACTGCTACGTACCTTCAGAACAGACTACCAACAAAAGCTACCACAAAAACACCCTTTGAACTTTGGCATGGTAGAGTCCCAAACATCTCACACATTAGAGTTTTTGGAAGCATTGCATACTCTTACATTCCCAAAGAGAAAAGGCATAAGTTGGACTCTAGAACTGAACAAACAATTCTTATTGGGTATGCTTCAGGTGTCAAGGGTTACAGAGTCATGAATCTGAGAACTGGTGAGGTCAGTACAAGGCACGTGGTTCACTTTGATGAACAAAGGAAGGCTGACAAGAGAGGGACTGTGCTAGACAACTCTGATGAACAGAATCAATACAGCCAACCTCTCCTAGACATACCTATCCCAGTGCCCTCACAAAACGAACCAGAGGAAGAGGAAGATGAGGATGAGATGAAGAATGAGAGCAGTACACCAACAGAAGGGGATACAGATGAAGCAGTCGACAACACTGTGGAACTGGAAGATGGCACCACGCTACCAGAGGTTCCAGAACCAGAGGTCAGACGCTCATCACGATCCAACAGAGGTGTGCCGCCGCTTCGCCTGTCCTACCTTGCAAGGTCGTCGCAGACAGACGAGCCAGCGACCTGGGAAGAAGTTGAACAAATGCCAGCACAAGAGGGCGCCAAATGGAAACAAGCTGTGAAAGAAGAGATAGAAGCCCTACACAAGAATGAAACATGGACATTGACAAAGTTACCAGCAGGAAAGAAAGCAATTGGATGCAAATGGGTATTCAAAGAGAAAAAGGGAGCAGATGGACAAGTGGAACTCTACAAAGCAAGATTAGTTGCCAAAGGATTTCTACAAAAGTATGGAGAAGACTTTGATGAAACCTTTGCTCCAGTTGTGAAACACAGCACTATAAGAATGCTCCTGAGTATTGCAGCATCCAGACAGATGCTAGTCAAGCATCTAGATGTCAAAACTGCATTTCTTCATGGTGAAATTGAAGAAGACCTCTACATGCAACAACCACCAGGCTTCATTGACAAGAAGCACCCTGACCTTGTCTGAAAACTGAAGAAAGGCCTTTATGGACTGAAACAGGCAGCCAGAGCCTGGAATGAGAAGTTGAACAAAATACTACTTCAGCAAGGCTTCACGCAAGGAAGAGCAGATCAGTGCCTGTATACTAGGAACAGGAATGGACACTACACATATATTCTAGCCTATGTTGATGACCTCATAGTAGCAACCCATGAAGAAGGGGAGTACAGAGGTATAGTACAGAATCTGAGCAAAGAGGTAGAAATAAAGGAGTTGGGAAATGCGACATATTATTTGGGTATTCAAATTGAGAAAGCAGCAGATGGCTCATATTTATTGAGTCAGAAACAAAAGATACTTGAACTGTTAGATATGCTAGGTATGCAGGATGCCCATGGTGCTGCTACACCAATGACTACAGATTTTTACAAAAGTAAAGAGAAAGGAGAACCTTTGCCCGACAATAACCAGTATAGAGCAGCTATAGGGAAGCTCTTATACTTGACAACTACTGCAAGACCTGATATTGCCACTGCAGTAGGAATATTGAGCAGAAAAGTCAGCTCACCGACACAGAGTGATTGGACAGCAGTAAAAAGAGTAGTTAGATACTTGAAAGGGACCATGGACTTTAAGCTAAGACTGCCAGCTAGTGACACTCCAAAACTTGTGGGAATGGTAGATTCGGACTGGGCTGAGGATCCAGAAGATCGTAAATCCACTAGTGGTTTCCTCTTTATGTATGGGGATGGTCCTATCTCATGGGGCAGTCGTAAACAGGATGTTGTAGCTTTGTCTTCCACAGAAGCAGAGTTCATTGCAGCGGCAGAAGCATGCAGAGAACTGCTATGGCTGGAGAAGCTGCTGACGGACTTCGAGATAGAAGGAGGAACACCGTTCCAGATGATGGAGGACAATCAAAGCTGCATTAAATTGGCGCACGGAGAGAAGGCGAATGCTCGCACCAAGCACATTAGTGTGAGACATGAGTTAGCGCGAGACCTGGTCCAGAGGGGTACCATTCAGATGACCTACTGTCCATCCACGGAGATGACAGCAGACATCCTGACCAAACCTCTACCAAGAGATCGCTTCCAGAACCTGCGAAGCTTGATGGGACTTGCTGAAATTTAGCATGCTAGATTGAGAAGGGGTGTTGGATGGTCAAGCAATCTAGATGTAAATTTCAAAGGGGAAGGGCCTGCAACACAAACTAACTTGTTTGCTTGTTTGTTTACATGGTGACCAATTAGAGAGTTTGTTGTTCCCGGGTAGGGAGGCTCCACCCCTGTTTCCGGCCCTCCTGGCCATGAGGTGTTTGAACCACCATTGTTGGTCAGCATTCCTGCACACGCTCTTCACCTGGAAAGATGTAAAGGTTCCATGCCGGCCCACTGAGCCTGGAGACCTCTCCAGCCACGTGGGGCCAGACCAGAAGAACATTGTATTCACTATTTTTATTCCTGTATCTACCTGAAACCTTCTAAATGCTTATCTTCGTGAGTACAATATAGATTTCTTTCTTTTATATAAAAAGACCTCCTGAGTGTTATTCTTGAGTGCTAGTGTTTGGTGAGGGGTGGGTACAAAGGGAAACTTCTAGCTAAATTCTGCCTGAACCGGCTGGCACTTCCGCTGTGCATTTGTACTGGAATTCAGTACAGTACCAGAACTCTCAACACCCACACCCTCCCCCAGCCCTCCTTTGGGGGAATCCCTTAATTTCCAGAGGTGACAGATCCTGCCTGCCACCCCAAACACTGCCTGGATCCACCCCAATGCTTTAAGCTGGAGGGGCAGAAAAAGTACGCTCTGGCCAACAGAGCAGCTCGGAATTACGTGGCCAGCCAATAGGAGGCCACCCAAGCTCTCCTGTCAGCCCCTGCACGGGCACGCAGTGTGGCCAGCACCATTGTCTCCTTTTCCCAGGCAGCAACAGTGGCCACAAATTGGGCACCCTGGTAAATCAAGGCCCCTATTACTGACCTTTTTCACATAATCCATTGCCTAAAATTCTCTCCATGAAAACAAAGACTGCCTAGATAATCTGTTTTCCATGGATAAAAGAGCCTGTGCACTTCCTTCTGAATAGAAAGTAGTGAGATTAAAGAGGATTTTACATTTACAAAAATAAGGGGGAAACTCTTCCATATATCTTGTTCCTAATATGGCAGAAGTTATTACAGATAAAAACTAATTACACTGCACTGCAGGATTATAGAAACAAGACAGCATCTCACAGTATTTGTTCTGGGAGCCTAGGGGGGTCCTCTAAGGCAGAGGTCCCCAACCCCTGGCCCTGGCCCGTGGCCTGAGCCGGACAGGGCCGCGGAGACAGGGTTCCTACCCCACCCCCACACGCACTCACCCCCACACAACTGATTCATGCATGCGTGCGCACTCCAGCATGCTCGTGTGAGCACTGCGCCGCTGTTTGCACATGCACATGAGCGCGGGGGCTGCCCCACCTTCCCCAGCCGGTCCGTGGGGTGAAAAATGTTGGGGACCCCTGCTATAAGGAGATGCAGGCCAAAGCAATCAACATGCTATGACAATCTGCAGGGTTTTGCTGCATCGTTTCACTTGGAAAACCAATTGCAACTGCTGCAGTTCTTGGGTATTTAACCTTTTTCAGTGAGAGATCCGTGTAGACATGGAATTTGTGAGAATTAGGTTTCGTTCATTTGACTGATGACAAATTTTCAAAATTCATGCTTGTATTCATAAATTATGTTGAAAGATTTCAGAAATGCTAAAAGGGGAGAAAGAGACTCGACAGGCTTATCACCTAAAGGTCTGCCTTTGGGTTTCCATCTGTATTCAAACCATCTCTTCCTCTTATATTTCCTACTTGTTTTTCCTGGTGGTTTCTCCGCTCATTAATTGCCAGGGAAAAAGGGACTGGATATGTTATAAACTATAAAATAAAAGCACAAATAAATTAGAATTAAGCTATAAGGCAGGTAGGCAAACACAATCTTTTCCATCTTGTGTATAGTTATACCTGTTGAATTTGATTTGTACAGAGGGTTCAGCTTCTTAAATTAAAAAGTAGTCATTGTTGATGAATTACTTCATAAATCTTATGAAAATAACTTGAGATATTTTTAAAATTAAGCAAAACCATTCATACACTTTCTGTTAAATAATTTATAATTGAAAACCCCATAAAAAGAATGTTTCTAGCAAAGTAAAAAGCAAAAGAAAAGCAAAAAAGCAAAGCAAAGTATGCTGCTTATATACCGCCCCATAGTGCATAAAGCACTCTCTGGAGGGTTTACAATTTTCTATTTAGTTATATTAGCTGCACATTCCTCCCCCCACCCCCCATGAGATGGCTACTCATTTTCCCAACCTCAGAAAGATGGAAGGCTGAATCAACCTTGTATTGGCTGTCAGATCCGCTGGTATCAAACACTGACTCATGAGCAGAGTTTTGGTTGCAATACTAACCACTGTGCCATGAGGCTCTTCAAACCTTAATTCTTTTTACCAGAATATTTGTTCAAACTTTTTTGTACTTTTATGTTGTGGTTTGTAACATGTCCAGTTCCTGTGTTCATTCCAGTAAATTGCCAAAATCCTGTTGCTTAGTTGAGTCTGTGGAAGACATATTGTATAATTCACAGTGGCTTCTCATTGGCAATTAACTAGCCACTCTTTGCATTTTCAGTTGCATACCAATCCACCAGACTAGTGTGCACCTGAAAATCCAAGCAGGGACTTGTTAATTGCCAATAAAAAAGCTGTTGCAAGTTAAGCCATTTACCTTCCATGGGCATAACTGCACAACAGGATTTTCATCCACTGGCATAATCACACTGTTCAAATAACTAATGTAGGAATGGGGAACTTGGGAGGTCAGGGACTCTTCCCATCCAAGATGCCCCTTGAAGGAATATAGCCCCTATTCCGGATGAGGTCAGATGCTGCGTTCTTTCCAGTGCCATCAGATCCCTAACTATGCCAGAGCATCTATGGGGCTGGCTTCATTCCCTCTTCACTTCTCCATATGGTCCTCAGGTGCTAGCTGCAATGCACAGCTGGCCTCCCTCCATGGTGCCCATTCCCAAAAGCAGAAAGTGAGGAAAGAGAGAAGCAAGAGAATAAAAGATCAGCTGCTCTTCTATCACTATCCCTTCATGGGTGAGAGAGACCCTGTTTTGAGGCACGAAGGCCCAAATCTTGATGTTCCAAATTTGACCTGAGAACTGAAGTTTCCTGAACTAACATCATCATCATCATCATCAACAACAACAACAACAACAACATCACCACCACCACCACCACCTTGAAACTGCAGAGCTGGAAGGGACCCTATGGATCACCAAGTCCAACCCTTGTCAAGGAGCCACAACAGGGAATCGAGCTCCTAACCTCTGGCTCCACAGCCAGATACCTAAATCATTGATGTAACTGGCAGTTCAGCAATATGATAAGCCTCTAGAGAGAGAAAAAAAAACACTTGGTTTTCTTACCAGGCTTTCTGTGAGTTCAGTGACCTCTCCTGCTCCAACAGGAAGTTCCTTCTTCGGGCTGCCATGATATCGTTCTGCTTCTTTAACCTGAACAAGTTGTTCATCCAGAGCTTCTTTCTGGAGTAGCAGCTTCCGTGTATGGCCTGCCTGGGCACCAAGGTCCTTTTCCAAAGCCAGAATCACTCTATCTTTGCTTTTTATCTCATCCATCTTAAAGAGAGATAAAACAACCAACTACAATAACAACACATTAATTCATCCAAATACTCCCCAAAATCCCAATTGTTCTTTTTACTGTTGGAACAAATTTCTAATGCTAATTAGTATTTGTGCATTGCTGACTTTTTTTGTCCTGATATTCAGATGTGAATTCCTTCAAGAACCATTCATTCCCTCCCATAAAAGTTGACAATACACAACATACAGCAATTGTGAACAGCTCTACATAGCATCTGAAAATACTTAGTGTAACTGATGATATGAAAACTCTCTGCAACATGCCATTGGCACTGACAAAGTAACTGTAGAAGGTCTTGATCGCATGCATTTCTAAAGTTCCTTGAAGTGGTTTGTTTAAAGATCTCATCCTTCATAGGTAAAGGTTCCACACTTGGATTATATGATTAATAGCTAATCATCTGATATGTTTAATTTTTTAACTGATTCAGAAAACATTTCAGTCAATGATCCTTAAACATGGTTGAAATGGAAATATTCACATATAAAGGCATAAAGTTCATGAGATAATCTCAAATATTGTTACACATAAAGGAAAGTAGTTAGCATGCAGTTGCATAAGATCAGATTGAACATTTCTGTCAATAGTTTTAAATAAAGTTGGGCAGTGATTAGAATATAACTCATAAAAGCAAATAGCTCAAAAATGTTTTTGAGATGCTTTGCTTTTATTTTTTGAATTTTGAATACATAATTATTTTTTAAAAACAAAGTAAACTCTAAGAGTCAAATACAATAACAAGATACCTCAACTTAACAATTCTCAGGATTTCATACGTCACTCAAACACCCTTCCTATGACTACATATTTTTGTACATGCCCAATTCATATAAACATTGAAATTATATCAGGTACTGGAAACAAAAATACAAGTTGCATTCTATGCACACTTTACTTAGAAGCAAGCACTATTAAATTAAGTGGGACTCCTGGGTGAATGGGACCAGATTTTACTGTTAAATAATAAATGACTTGTTATTGTTAAAGGGAAATATTTCCATCTTGTCATATATTTGAAGCTTTTCTTTAATGCTTCATCCCTTTTGCCTTATTAGCTTTTCCACACTCTTTAGTTGTGCAAATACTGATTCCTATCTACTGGATGAAATTGGTTGTGTGTGAAATATATCACAACTGGATGATAGAATCTAAAATAACATTGTAATGACATTGCTGTTCAGATCTGAGCTGGATTGTTTATGATAGAACATTTTGGTGGTAATTCATTCATAGGGTCACCATAAAGACAAATCAAGTAATAATAATAGGGATGTAGCTTGTGGTGGATGGGGTTATACTCTCTCTGAAAACACAGGTGTGCAGCTTAGGGGTGCTGCTGGATTCATCTCTAAGTGGAGATGCCCAGGTTTCAGCAGTGGTCAAGAATGCCTTTGCATAGTTAAAATTAGTGTGCCAGCTGCGCCCATTCCTGAAGAGATCTGATTTAGCCGTGGCAACACTAGCCTTAGTTACATCCTGGCTGGATTACTGTTACACACTTTACCCATGTCTGCCTCTGGAAAGTATTAGGAAGCTTCAGCAGGTCCAAAACACAGCAGCCAGATTGCTGACTGAGGATGGTTACAGGGATCACATAACCTCTGGCAGATCCACTGGTTGCCAATCCGGCCAGAATTCGAAGTGTTGGTTCTAACCTATAAAGCCCAAGATGGTGTGAGCTCAAGCTATCTCAGGGACCACCTCTTCATTTATGAGCCTGCTCAAGTGTTCTCATCATCAAGAGAGGTCCTGCCACCTTCACAGGTGCATTCTGTGGTGACATGGGACAGGGACATGGGACAGAGACATATCTGCTGCTGCTCCCAGACTCTGGAACTCCCTCCCACATGAGGCCATGTTGGCCCCATCTTTGCTGTCCTTCCACAAGCAGATGAAGACATTTCTCCTCAGGCAAACTTCCCTGACTAACTGATTGCCTGAGTGGGGTTTTTTAATGGATTGTTGCACCTTACTGCTTTGAGTGTGGTTGTTGTGGGTTTTTCGGGCTTCTTGGCCATGTTCTGAAGGTGGTTCTTCCTAACGTTTCGCCAGTCTCTGTGGCCGGCATCTTCAGAGGACAGCAAACTGAGTTTGCTGTCCTCTGAAGATGCCGGCCACAGAGACTGGCGAAACGTTAGGAAGAACCACCTTCAGAACATGGCCAAGAAGCCCGAAAAACCCACAACAACCATTAGATCCCGGCCGTGAAAGCCTTCGCGAATACATTGCTTTGAGTGTGTTTTGTTGTTGCTTTTGTTTACCATTTTAAAGCATGGTATTTGTTTGATCCTTTTTAATATTTGTATACTCACTGTTGTTAGCTTTAACTACTGTCTTCTAATGATGTAAGCTGCCTTGGGTCCTTTTTAAAGGGAAAGGCAGGGTAACAATATTTTAAATAAATAAATCAGAAATGACTTGACAGCATGTAAGATAAAGTAGTCCAAGAAGCAATAATAGCTGCAGACACTGACTGGAGTACTGCAAAGAACCAAAATACCAAGTAAAGATGAAAGAAGGTTTCCAATAATTCCTGTGCTAGGGATTTGTCATAATGAAAGAATACCAATCTCCTTCTTTGCTGGACAGCTTAAAGTGCCTTGGAATCAACACAGGCAAATGGTAGTTGTCATTGACGTTGAGACTTCTCAGCTGAAGACTTGCTGTGAAATGAGTCGTCCCCTCCATTCCCTCAGAATGGCAAGGCTTACTGAAATCTTATCCATCTCTGAGATAGAGATCTCTCAATTTGGGGCTCAGAACACTTTGTTTGGACACAGGAAGTAAAAGAAAATATTAAGGTGGCTCTCAGCGCACACACATCGAAGGGGATCCCAGGCAGAGCTTGGAAACATGTTGATTTTAATGTGTTAGTATCAAATTTGTTACTTTTTGGTCAAAAAGGTGGAAAGTTTCATAGAAGAGTCATGAGACATTTTGAAAATACACCGGATCATACATATGTATGCCCAATCCTCTCCCTAGAACAGTGTTTCCCATGGGGGTCATGAAGTGTTTTCGGGGGGGAGGACTTTTCTTAGACATCTTTCAGTCTCGAGAGACTATGGTAACGTGCTCTGAGCTGGAGTGTCCTCTCCAGAGCATGAAGCCTGGGTAAAATCATATGGAGGATAGGCTGTTACCCAAGCAGCAAATCCCCCCTCTCCACATTGCTGAAATAGTCCAATGGAAAGGCAAGAGCCAATACAACTGGTTCCAACGACTTCGCAGGAGTTGACAGAAGAAGAAAGAAGAAGCCCTTAACTTAATCATTTCTTCTTTGACCTTTTGGAGCAGGATCTTAAAGTTTGTTTGTAAGTGTATTGTTTGAGAAACAGGGCCTTTGGGGGCGGGGAAAAGAAGCCTCTGCTTTTTTGAGAAGGGATGACTTTGTCCCATTAAAAATGCCTTTTTAATGAAAACGTGGCGGAGGGAATCACAGGTTACTTGGCTATTATAAAAAAGGTCATGGCTCTTTTTATAATAGCCAAGTGCTCAAATGCCATAAGGGTATCACAGGAGAGCAAAGCCAGAGCTTTGTTGGCAGAGAACGAAGAACATTTCAACAAGCCATGCCTTTGGGAAAGGATGGGAGGTGTTGCCTAACCTAGGAGGCCCTTCTCTAATGGAATGTGTGTGGCTGGAATCAAAGAGTTACACTGGAACACCTTAGTAATGCTATGGCAATTAAAACATACACTTCTGACAGTGCAAGAGTTAGGCATAGAAAAGAGGCTCGGCAATACTGGGAGAACTTACCAGCTTGCGGATCTCTTTTTCACATTCACGCTTGATCCTACTAATCTCTTCTTGGTGGGACTGGTAGGCTACACGTAGGTCAGCGGCCTTCATCCTATCGGCCTGCATGATGTTACTCAAGGCTTCCTCCAGCTGCTTTCTCCCTGATTTTAGTTCTGTTATCTCCTGCTGCATCTTGATACGCTCACCATCAAACAATTTCCGGGCTTCTTCTCTGGCTTCATGTAACAAGGCTGTTTTCACTTTGTCACCTGCCCCATCCCGTAATACATTGACTGCGGACAGTAGTCGCTGGATTTCACTGTCTTTTACTTTTACCAAACGAGCCAGTTCTTGCTCATGTTGGCGAATCAGGACTTCCCTGAGAGCTTGGAGTTCCTTCATTTTCTCTTCATGGAGTTTAGCCTTCAGTTCCGATATGAAGGCGGTATGCTTATACTGATCCTGTTCTCGCTCTTGTTTTACTTCCTGGAGCTTCTCTCTCAGTTTATTCAGCTAGAATACAAACACATATAAAAATCCAATAGGCTGATATACTCTAACACACACATATACATAGAACTGTTGAAATATCTGTTATACAAGTGAACCACTACAAATGTATTTAAAGTATTTCTGAATATACCGCACCTAAAGTTCAACTACTAGCCAAGTTGAGTGGACCATACAGAATAGGAAAGATAACAGCTCAGCAATAGAGTTCAAGCTTTTAATGCAGAAGATTGCAGGTTCAACCCAGTATCTCCAACCAGGGATATGGTTACATATTAAAATACTTCTGAATTTGTGTCAGGTTTAGCACGCTTGAATTTGATTTTTTAGAATATCTGTTTAAACCATGTACAGCTAAGCGCACATTTCTTTGGTTGGGACGTGTGGGGTTTTTTTGTTGGAAAGGAAGTTTTCTTAAACCCCCACTCGAGGCTTTTCATTTTAACTTGATTATGAACACAATTTATTTTGAATAATTTTTGAATGTGTGCTCACCTGTATCAGAGTAAATTGTGTCTATGGGGTTTGTCAAATAATGGACAAAGGGGATCACAGTTTTGGGGCTGCAGGGTAACCTTGCAGTCCAATCTGTTATTTTTTCTTCTTCCTGTAACACTGCTCTAGAGCTATTTACTTCAGGTGGAAGTTAAGGTACAAGACACTTGCATCAATATGCCCATGTTTTGAGTGGGGAGGAAGATGATCTGTGGTCTGAATTTCTTTAATATTGGAGGTACAACTTCAGCTTTTTGTTTCGAACTGAATCTGTTTCTCAGTTTTGGAACTAAGGGCCTATCCAGATGGGAATATAGGCTGCTATATGTATCACATTTGATGTGAACCAAATTATGGCATCCACATGTGTTTCTACCTAGATTGATCCATCCTCCACTTTTAAGAGCTGTCCTGCTTCTTTCTGGCACAGTGTTTGGAGCTTCTGGGTATTTTGTACGATTCAGCATGCTCCTGATTATCTCTTTGTTTAGCTGTGTGAATGGGTAGTTCACACCCAAATGGAGCCATGGGCGGTGTTATCTGAAGTGACAACCCTGTGACATATTAGGTGGGTTGTGACATTAAAAGGAAAACCCCTCCTCTATTTTTGTTGTCTTCTTTAATTCCTAACTGACCTAGTGAAATTCTAATACTACATTAGGTTAATGAATTTTTGAATATCCCACTGATTATTATTTAATTATGGAAAGTCACCGTGGCCTGCTGAATGATGGCCACAGGAAACAGTGGAGAAGGGGGCTAATTGACTCCATGGGCTCCACCCCCATAAGAGCCCTGGATAAGAAGAAAGTCAGAAAAAGAGGGGTCACCTCCCTTTCATCTACTCAAACTTCACCGCAACATTTTCCCATCACACCACTGCTGTGCTCTGCTGCTGCCTCCTTAACTTGTGACTAAACCTGATATACCTGGCTCATGAATAAACTGGCACTCCAAAGACTTTTGTGGATCCTTCTCATGGGAGAATAAACATCTCGAGTGTGAATGGAAGGATTGATCATGTGAGATATAAACTAGATAGCATTGAAGAACCTTTTAAGCGTGAACCAGAGTGATCCAAATTCCCTGTCTGGACAGGCCCTAAGCCACCTTTCTAACCTATGAACTGGGATATTACTCAGAAAAACAAAATAATTATTGGTAATGCCTTGTTTGTATCCCTAAAACATACCCCAAAGGTGAGCTTTTGAATTCTAAGGAAATCTAAGGAGTGTTCATCAGATTGAAATTTACTTGTGGTGAGGGAGGAAGAGAAATGGAAAAGTCCCAAAATAATTCTGACTATCCATCGAAGCTACAGCATCTGGGTTAAAGTTAAATTACAGGATTACAGATGTGAAGTGTCAGTACTGTAGTTCCAGGTTTCACCTCTGAAAGTGTAAGATTAGACATCTTTAGACAAAGGGCCACCAGTCATTCCATTTGTCAACCCACACAAATCCTGTTTGGGGGAATTATTTGAGAGAAACACCCCAAAACATGGCACTCCCCATATCAGAAAAGCTGCAGTTCAAATTTATGCAAACTAGGCAAAAACAGCTAGTAAGAACCTAGTTTGATGGGAGATACTGGCCATGGGCACCTAATCCTAAATTAGATATGGATGAAGAGAGGCTGTTTGTGTGCATATTAATGCTTCAATGTGCCCTGGGGAACGAAAAGTGTTTCTCCCTGGATAAGGAGACTAATTCTGTACAGTGGTGCCTCGCATTACGACGTTAATTTGTTCCAGCGAAATCGCTGTAGAACGAAAATGTCGTAATGCGAAAATAAAAAGCCCATTGAAACGCACTGAAACCCGTTCAATGCATTCCAATGGGCTCGAAACTCACCGTCCAGCAAAGATCCTCCATAGGGCGGCCATTTTCGGTGCTTGTGCAGTGAGAAATCCATCCCAGAAAACAGTGGGGAGCCATTTTATTTACACGGTGGCCATTTTGAAACCGCCGATCAGCGTCCAAAAATCGTTGTTTTGCGAAGAATCGGTTCCCGAAGCAGGGAACCGATCATCGCAAAGCGAAAAACCCCTATTCAGACCATCGTTTTGCGATCACAATTGCGATTGCAAAAAGATCGTCATAATGCGGGGCAATAGTAAAGTGAGACATGACTGTACCTGGAAGCAGTGCACCTTTGGGAAGAAAAGACTGTCTGCTTATTCTATCAGAGGCTTGCCTCAACTTGCATTTGGTAAACCAACTTACTCTTATTTTGCAGTCGGTCAACCAGGAATATGGCTTCCTTTGCCTGGAGGGATAAGTACGTATTTTAAGTATAAGAGAAGGAAATATGTTTTTGCTTTAATATGTGATCTGACCCACAGAAGACTGCAAAGGGTGGGTGAATGAGTGAAGTGACTATGTGAAAGAGAAAAAAAATGAGAGGAGACTGTTTCCTGGTTTTTCTGAAACAGTGGAATATTTTAGGCTGGCAACATCAGTGACAGCAGCTCACCTTGCAGAAGCTGGTAGCCAATGTGTCCCCATTCTTCTCCACCCACTTTCTCATCTGCAAAGTGATATTATATATATATTATATATAACACTAGAGGAATGTAAAAGAATGTGAAGGGTTCGGTCCATTTTTAATGTTTGAGATTGCCACTAATTATTACCTAAAGCAGCTCCTGTACAAATATAATACATATAAAGTTAAATGGATTGATGCTCTCTGTTGTTTTAGATGTGATTTAGTATTGATTTATTTACCATTTTAATGCAATACTTGTTTAATTCTTTTAAAATATTTATATACATAGTGTTTTTTAGCTTTTAAATATTTTCTTTTTAATTGTATAAGCCACCTTGGGTCCTTTTTAAGGCAGAAAGGCAGGATAATAATATTTTAAATTAATAAAAAAAAGTTACAGTTGACCTCTTTACAGTATAAGCAATACATGGTGGGCAATATCAATGTCAACGATCTTTCTTTTCAAGCATGCTTTCTTTTAAATGACAGGTTGACAAAGGGGATTTTTAGAAAGGAATTATTGTATTATGTTGTTTTATTTATAGCTTTTAATATTGTTCTTATTTATTTGTTTTCATATATTTGTTTAATACTTTTTAAAATACTGTAATAATGTACAGATTTTTACTTTGTTTCTTTGAATATCATAATTAAGTAAGTAAGTAAGTAAGTAAGTAAGTAAGTAAGTAAGTAAGTAAGTAAGTAAGTAAGTAAGTAAGTAAGTAAGTAAGTAAGTAAGTAAGTAAGTAAGTAAGTAAGTAAATATGCCTGTTAATATTTTGGAGTTTTGGTTCAGTTTGGTAATTGGCCAAGCTTCTTTAAGATCTTTATCTGCTTCAGACTTGTAGGGACAAGCATAATTTTTGATGTTAACCAGGACTGTGGAACAGCATGCTCATTCATAATACAGTACCATTGAACAAGTGAAGTCAACATGATTACAGGGTATTCTAAATAAATTTTGAGTTACCTCAAAATCCCTGTTCTCAGGGCTTTAACAAATTTTTTTTGCTTTAGATTTATTCTGGCAAAATTAGCTTTTGGTTGTGATCTACTGATTTTTAATATGAATGTCATTTAAATGTTTATTAATTTATCTCTTGGATTTGTGGAAGAGTAAAAGAACTTTCAAAGAATGTAAACTGTGAATGCATTGTTTGAATATTGTATATTTTCTCCCTTTTGTATTCCTGACACAACCAAGCCACACTACTTGGCTATTGCACTCAGAAAGCCCATAGATTTTGATGTAGTTGCAACTGCATTTTTTAAATGTCCTTGTGATTTAATATATCCTGCACTGATCCTTTATGGTGTGAATATTGCATGGGAATAAGATCTAGGTGGATTGAGGCTGAACCCGGACAAG
Source organism: Pogona vitticeps (assembly GCF_051106095.1). Lineage (NCBI taxonomy): Eukaryota > Metazoa > Chordata > Lepidosauria > Squamata > Agamidae > Pogona > Pogona vitticeps. Next base: position 96,124,679 of record NC_135787.1, on the reverse strand, counting down.
ACGGAGATCTTGAGGGTGGGTGGCCCTTCCGTCAGCGGCATAGGTGATTCCCTCACTTTTGGAGGGACAACCCTTGCCACAAAGAGCGAGGTCCGCAGCTTGGGGATACATCTGGACCCGGCGCTTACCATGGAAACCCAGGTGGCGTCCGTGGTACGCGCCGCCTATTTTCATCTATGGCGGATTGCCCAGCTGCGGCCGTATCTTGATGGGGGGCCCCTCACTACTCTAGTCCATGCGCTCGTAATCTCAAGATTAGACCATTGTAATGCACTCTACGTGGGGCTGCCTTTGAGGCTATTGCGGAAACTTCAGATGGTCCAGAATGCAGCAGCCAGGCTTTTTAGTGGGGTGAGAAAATATCAGCACATCTCCCCCACTCTGGCTGCACTGCATTGGTTACCTATTCGTTTCCACATTGACTTCAAAGTATTAATGATTACATATAAAGCCCTAAATGGTTTGGGACCTCAATATTTGGCAGATCGCCTCCTCCCGCCCAGATCTACCCGAATCACCCGACATAGCCAGCAGGGACGGCTGAGGGGACTGATGCCAAGGGAGGCCCGGAAGGAGAAAACAAGAAACTGGGCCTTCTCGGTGGCCGCCCCCCTGGCTGTGGAACACACTCCCCACTGAAATCCGGCTGGCACCCTCGCTGGGTGTTTTCAAAAGGCAATTAAAAACTTGGTTGTTTAAACAGGCCTACCCCCCCAGTCAATTAAGTGATTTTATTTTTATTTTTCTCTATCTTTTTCTTTTCTCTCTTTCTTTTGTATATCAACATCTTGGAAATCTATTGCTTAGAACTAATTAGTATAAATGTATTTTATATGTTTTTTAACTTGTTTTAACTGATGTAAGCCGCCCCGAGTAGACGTTGTCTAGAGGGGCGGGGTAAAAATCGAATAAATAAATAAATAAATAAATACTGTGCTTAGTATTTCAAAAAGCTTAAAACTGAGTCACTGCACCTAGGCTATGAACACTGAATGAAAGAAACATTTACATCAGACATAATGTTTTAGCCTAAGCCATCTCTCATTAGGGAGACCTAACCTTTATGCCCATATTTATGTACTCTACATTTCCACTTAAATTGTATTTTTCTCTTCAAGTAAAACAGAATAAAACACTGAAAATTCAACAAACAAACCAAGTAGTACAAACCCATAACTTTTCCTCTTTGAGGGATTACCCATAGTATACAATTTTCACAGGCAGCAACCTTGGAATAAAAAATTAGAGGTATGTAGGCAAAATGCCTATCCATCAAACCGCTACCCACACCAGAGCCACAGTTATTCAGACTAAAGTTAGAATCATTCAGGCAATAATTTTTTTTAAAAATGCTTGAACCATTCCCATGTGCACAGGTGTTGCCTATTTATAAAGAATTAAAATGCACTAGTTCCAAGGTACTTGCTAACTGCTCCACTTCACAGGAAGTGGGATGCAAATCTGGAAGTAAGGGGAAGATTTGATGGGTGAATTCATCTCTCGCTCTCAGATTTCTTTGTCTAATCCTTCAGTGGCCAAATCCTGTTAGTTAGCCTAGTTAGTCACATTTGTGTAGGCCCACCGAATCAATGGAGATTTAGTGTCACAACTAAAGTCGGCTCATTTGAATAAATGAAATTTATGGAGGTCTTGACTCACCAAATCCCCACTGATTCAGTAGGCCTACTTTAGTGCAACACCCTACACAAGATTTCAGTGACTGCCTACCTCCTATCTCATTTCCACCTTCATTTTCACTGTGAGCCTGTTTTTCCCATAGTGCAATATTTTGTAGGGTTGTACTTATTGTATCACTGTTTAGGCCTAGTAAGAAAGAGTACTGCCCAGAGAGCTTTGGGTAGAGTGGGCGGCATATAAGTCAAATAAATAAATAAATAAACCATCAAGTACAGTGGTGGTGGGCTGATAATTTGGGCTTGTTTTGCAGCCACCTGGGCACCTTGCAGTTATTGAGTCAACTATGAACTCTTCTGTATACCAAAGTATTCTAGAGTCATTTGTCTCTAGAGGCCATTTGTCCACCAGCTAAAGCTTGGCCAAAATTGGGTCATGCAACAGGGTTAGGGTTAGGGTTAATCTACAACAGAATGGCTGAAAAAGAAAAGAATCAACATTTAGCGATGGCCCAGTCGAAGTCCAGATCTCAACCCACCTGACATGCTGCGACAGGACCTTCAGAGTGCTGTGTCCATAAACAAAAGGCAGCAAGCCTTAATGAACTGAAGCAACACTGTAAAGAAGAATGGGCCAAAACTCCTCCACAATGATGTGAGAGACTGATAAAGTCATACAGAAAACAATTACTTCAAGTTACTGCTGTGGTTTTAAAAGCTGTTGAATCATGAAGTGTACTTAGTTTTTCACACATGGCTTCTCCATTTTGGCTTCATTTTTATAAATACAGTGGTGCCTCGCATAACGTTTGCTTCGTTTAACGTTTTTTTCGCTTAACGTTTATTTTTTCAGAGTCAGATTGTGCTTCGTATAACGTTTTTCCCTATGGGCGATTTTCACATAGTGATTTTGGGACCATGCTTCGCTTAACATTTTTGGTTTTAGGTCCCCTGCTTCACTTAACGATGTTCATTTTTTCAATTACAAAAGTGTCTTAACATGTTGAAAAATGGTTTTAAATGCTTGGAATCGTTAGTGCACCTTCTAAAATGTGTGCATACTTAATTTGGCGTTGATCTGACTTTTCGTTAATTTTTTGTGAATTTTTTTCTCCCCCATAGGAAACAATGGAGCTGTCAGATTTTGACAGCTGTCAAAAGTTGGGGGGAAAAAAATCACCATAAATTAACGAAAAGTCAGATCAAAGCCAAATTAACTTTTGCATCCGTTTTAGAGGGTGCAGAAGCTAATCCAAGCATTTAAAACCATTTTTGACCCTTTTATGACACACTTAAATTTGCAAAAATTGACTTCGCAAAGCCATTGAAATGTATTGAGTCGGCTTCAATACATTCCAATGGAGGAAACATTGTATCGTTTAACAATGTTTCCTATGGGTTTTTTCGCTTAAGGACGCCAATCCGTGCCTATTGGAACGGATTAACCGGTTTCCAATGCATTCCTATGGGAAATGGTGTTTCGCATAAAGTTTTTTTCGCATAAGGTTTTTTTTTTGGAACCAATTAAAAACGTTATGCGAGGCACCACTGTATCATGACACAGTGGAATATACCATGTGTTGTTCATCTGAAGTTGTATTTACCTAATTTTCAGACTTGCTAAAGGCCAGATGATTTTTATTATGTCCTGATAGGTAATACCATAGAATTCAAAGAGGGTGTACTTTCTTTTTCACATGACTGTACAAAAGGAAGAGATGAAGGGGTCCCCAAAAATACATTTTAAAATTTACTAGGTCATTAAAAAGTTCCTCTAGTAAGATATGATATCAGAATAAAACTTGCTGTTTCATTACTTCTTTCATCATGATATCTGTGCAATTTATAAAAAGTTGACATATATATTTAAATTTCCAGTTGGATCAGACAGAATTATTGCTGTGCTTGTTCTAACTCCAAGGAGGTAAAGAAATCTAATCACTGTCATCTGTGCCTAAGCTATGCACTTGTAAGCTCATTACTACAAGTCCTTGCCAAGTGCTACTTCTCCTCTTTTCTGCAAAGCAATAAAATTCAAATCCTAAACTCAAAGGCTTACCTTTGCGAAAACTTCAAACATTCACCTCAGTAGGTGCACTAAATGAAAGACATCCACTAATTTATTTTAGGCAAATATGAAGCAGATTTCATTGCCTTGCATTCTTCAGCTGCTTTCTAAAAAGAACTGTATGTCTCCATGGTGAAATAAAACAAAAATATGAACATTTCATATTAACTGAGAGAGTAAATTTCCAGTACCTACTGGCTGAAATCCAGAATTAAATACCAACTACAGTGGGCCCAGGGACGTGATGGCACTGCGGGTTAAACCACAGAAGCCTCTGTGCTGCAAGGTCAGAAGACCAGCAGTCATAAGATCGAATCCATGCGGCAGAGTGAGCTCCTGTCACTTGTCCCAGCTCCTGCCAACGTAGCAGTTTGAAAGCATGCAAATGCGAGTAGATAAACAGGTACCACCTCGGTGGGAAAGTAACTGTGTTCCGTGCCTAGTCGTGCTGGCCATGTGACCATGGAAACCATCTATGGACAAACGCTAGCTCTACGGCTTGGAAATGGGGATGAGCACCACCCCCTAGAGTCAGACACGACTGGACAATTTGTCATGGGGAACCTTTACCTTACAGTAGGCCCATTAAATAAGTGGAACTTACACTGGGGTTGGCTCACCAAGTCATCACTGATTTAATAGGTCTATCTAGCTGTGGTTTGGCACTGGATTCCAGCCAATGCATTCATTTACTGAGCACCTCAGAGTGCCAAAAATTCTCTTACATACTATCCACCCAGACATGGACATATTAATACTGTATATGTGTACCCCGGGTACTTTTTTCAGCTGATCCATTCAGATCAAATGTCCGTCTGGGGCACACTCCTCACTCAGCTTTGTGGAAGTCAATCTCCACCTCAGTACCAAGCCGTGAAAAGCTCTCATCTCTGATTAGCAGCTGAAAATAAGAGTTTCCCCCTGTATTTAAAGGGGAAACAAGGACTGGGAGAAGAACCTGATGTGCTAGAAGAGAACACCATAAACTACATCAAGCCCATGGGATAGAGATTCACCTTGTCTGTACTATACTGCTATTTCACCAGCAATATACCCTATGCCAGTGTAATACGGTCATGAGCTTATGATGTTCAACTCTATACCTCCTTTCCATCATAATATGGAGAAATAACGAAGTTCTAGAACAGCTGTGATGATAGCTCTAGTGTCCAGCTTCTCTTTGACAGCTAATCAGCATGAATAAATGCACAAAGCTATTAGGGTCTGCAGTTCTGAAATGAGAGAGGGGCAAGTGTAAGCTTGGTATGTTGTAATTTGTTGTTTAGTCGTTAAGTCATGTTGGACTCTTCATGACCCCATGGACCAGAGCACGCCAGGCCCTCCTGTCTTCCACTGCCTCCTGGAGTTGGGTCAAATTCATGTTGGTTGCTTTGCTGACACCGTCCATCCATCTCGTCTTCTGATGTCCCCTTCTCCTCTTGCCCTCACACTTTCCCAACATCAGGGTCTTTTCCAGGGAGTCTCCTCTTCTCATGAGATGGCCAAAGTATTGGAGCCTCACCTTCAGGATCTGTCCTTCCAGTGAGCACTCAGGGTTTCCTACAGAACGGATAGGTTTGATCTCCTTGCAGTCCAGGGGACTCTCAAGAGTCTCCTCCAGTACCACAATTCAAAAGCATTAATTCTTTGATGGTCAGCCTTCTTTATGGTCCAGCTCTCTCTTCCATACATCGCTACTGGAAAAACCATAGCTTTGACTATGTGAACCTGTTTTGGCAAAGTGATGTCTCTGCTTTTTAAGATGCTGTCTAGGTTTGTCATCACTTTCCTCCCAAGAAGCAGGTGTCTTTTAATTTCGTGGCTGCTGTCACCATCTGCAGTGATCATGGAGCCCAGGAAAGTAAAACATGTCAATGTCTCCATATCTTCCCCTTTGATTTGCCAGGAGGTGATGGGACCAGTGGCCATGATCTTAGTTTTTTTTTTTTATGTTGAGCTTCAGACCATTTTTTTTGCACTCTCCTCTTTCACCCTCATTACAAGGTTCCTTAATTCCTCCTCACTTTCTGCCATCAGAGTGGTATCATCTGCATATCTGAGGTTATTGATACAGTATTTCTTCCGGCCATCTTAATTCTGACTTGGGATTCATCCACTCCAGCCTTTCGCATGATGTATTCTTCATATAAGTTAAATAAGCAGGGAGACAATATACAGCCTTGTCGTACTCCATTCCTGATTTTGAACCAAACAGTTGTTCCATATCCAGTTCTAACTGTTGCTTCCTGTCCCACATATAGATTTCTCAGGAAATAGATAAGGTGATCTGGCATTCCCATTTCTTTAAGGACTTGCCATAGTTTGTTGTGGTCGACACAGTCAAAGGCTTTTGCATAGTCAATGAAGCAGAAGTAGATGTTTTTCTGGAACTCTCTGGCTTTCTCCATAATCCAGAGCATGTTAACAATTTGGTCTCTAGTTCCTCTGTGTCATGGAATCTGAGGGGTTAATTACAGCTGAGGAGAATGCTGGGCAATCAGATTGCAGACAGCTGAATCACCACCAGATTCTCCTCCCCCAATAGCCAGAGTGAGGGAGAAGCTTCGGCAAGGACTCATGACACAAAGATCCAAGGCTTGTATGAGTACTTCCCACAGGAACATCAGGTCGACAAGCCCTGGATTTTAGCAGGATTAAGTGTTTAGATGACTGCTGTTGCTATAAAATCTGCACCCAGAGGCTTGCAAGCTTGTGGAAGCAACAAGCTCACATCCACGCTCCTGCTTATCCTGGACCCTGTTCTTTGGACCCTTGGCTTTGGACTCTGAGTGCTGACTACGATTTGTGTTTTGGCTTTGGCATTTTGGTATCTGCTTTGCGTCTTCTGGACTTCTGATATTGGACGGGCTTATTGAACTTTTGCCTGTTGAAACCCCCAGGAATGTGACACTGCCCCTTCGAAATCCAACTTGTACTTCTGGGAGTTCTCCGTCCACATACTGCTGAAGCCTGCCTTGAAGGATTTTGAGCATAACCTTGCTAGTGTGTGAAATGAGTCCGTGAAATGAGTGAAATGTTGTAATGTACAAAATGTAATTTGAAAAATGCTGTATCACCTGGCAAATGTAACATGTATGTTAAAATAATTACGTAATTTAGTAACTATTTAAAAATAAAAAGCCCTTTATTGCTCCACATTGAGACCTGTTTGAAACCTCACACTCTGGGAATGGAGGGGGAAGCACCAGCCTGTCCCAGCTGTGTCCATTACTGGCTGCTGCTCCTTGCACCCCATCAACTCATACAGTGGGCACCAGCCACTGCTGCAGAACAGGTGAGTTGCTGGATGAAATAAATGCTCTTCTGGGGCTTTTGGTAGAGAGTTACTTAACTTTTTTAAAAAAACTTTCTTCCTGTAAACATTAAATTTTCAGTTTGGATACCTTGCCATTATCAGGTGCAATGGTCCTTGGATCCCTAACATTGGGAGACTCCATTAAAGTTGTTATCTGTCCTGCTTTCCAGTGAGCAGTTTCATTAGCCTTTTACTTTAGTGCCAGGCTCCACAGTATGGCTGACAAGCTTGCCATTTAAGTATAAGAGGAAGTAGTCCATAGTAAAGCATCAAGGCATTTGACCTGTTTCATTTGGGTACTGCATCTTTCTCCCTCCTTTTATTAAAATGCATTTTATTTCCTGAGGCATGCTGTGAGCAAAATGGGAATTCACAATCATTAGATATTTGATACTCTATCCATATGAAACATCCATGGCTGAAGAATACCAGCTAAACAGTGTTCAGTGCAGTCTATAATTTTATATTTTTACATTTGCTAGTTTGTGATATTATGCTGTATTCATATTACTAATTTAGCTTCTGTCAGAATTCTACATTAAATACTTTATAGTGAACACTTTCCTTGCTGTCTTGTTCTTTTATTAATTACTTTGGAGGAAGGAGAGTTCCTAGGTGGAGGACTAGAAAGATAACTTCAAATGCCAGATTAAGAGACTGAAATATGGACAACTAACCAGACCCAATGCTTTATGCCCAGAGTGCATAGATACCCTATATGTTAGAATATCAAGGGCCTTGCCAGGCTCCCTCTCCTCCTTCAGTGTCTAGCATGGCTGAAAAGGAAAGGAACTTCATTCAAGTTGTCCAATACTTCAATTACAACAATGTTTTGTTATGTCTAAACTGGGCCATTAGGTTTGTCCATAACAGTGAACTTTGTATAACAGTAAGGTACTATCCATAAGAGTGAACAAATTAAATATTGGCATGGACAAAAGCTGTACTGTGGGACCCGCTTCAGGAAATTGGCAATTTCACCAACCCATTTGTTTCCCATAGTTTCTCAGTGTTCATGCCAGGAAAACCCAGAGGGGAACATAATAATACAAGTGGCTGGTCTAATCACCCACAAATTCTGCTGACTAATTAATGCTGGGAAATATTTCATTGTTGGCTATTTGCTCAGCCATCTAGAAATCTCTAGAAAGGAGCATACAAAGATGGATAGTTTCATTAGAAGAAGAAAAAACCAAATACTGGCCAAAGCCAAACAACTCTAAAACCGTATAACTAATAAGCACTACTGGATGATGAACAAGCCACTTTTATGCTCTGCATTACATTTGGTTGCCTTAGCTTTCACAAACTGATGTCCCCATGCAAATAAGCAAACTAGAGATAGATCCTCAATATTGGCTAAGATCCTTCAACATATTCAAGCCTTACTACACCACTGAAACACTGCAATGACCATGTAATGAGGATGATATCAGGCTCTACCTCAGTCAATGTTTATATTGAGATACAGTGGACCCTTGACTTACAGACGGCTTGACTTACAGACTTTTTGAGTTACAGACTTCTCTGGCCGCAAAGTTTAGATTTGACTTGCAGACTGAGATTTGACTTACAGACCAGAAAAAAACCAAAATGGAACAAAAACAGCCTGTTACGGGATTAATCGGTTTTCAATGCACTGTAGCTCAATGGAGACTTGACCTACAGACTTTTTGACCTGCAGCCACCGTTCCAATACAGATTAATTCTGGAAGTCAAGGGTCCACTGTACTGCCTGGAGTGTATTTTCCCTGCCTTCCCTGAACCTTTCTTGACCTAAGAAAAAAAGAAACAAAATATCCCCCTCTAGTGGTTGAAGGAGGAATAGCAGCTTCCCATTAATTTCTATGGACGGAAAAGAGCAGATACGGATCAAATGGTTTTCAATGCATTCCTATGGGAAATGCAGATTTGACCTGAGAACTTTTTGACTTGAGAACTGCCTTCCAATATGGATTAAGTTCTCAAGTCAAGACCCCACTGTAATAACAATCTTGCATGCTTTGTAACACTGTGTATCAGTGGAAGGGAGGCTTTTAGGAGTTAAAGGGATTCTCTTCTTTCCCATTAACCTATTGCAAAAATTATTTTTCCTGTCTTTGGATTGCTCCTCCTCTCTTCCTGTTTGTTTCCTTTGCGTCCTGTTATTGTGTTAGCTTCTCTCTTCTTCTAACCATGTGGCCAGCATGGAGGATCTGTCAACCACATGGTTGAAACTCATTTTCCCCTGTATTTTTCTTTTTATCCTTCTGACTGTAACTATAGATCACAACTGTAAGTAAACAAACATTCTTTTTTAACTTTAAATGCTTCTAGAGCAATTTTTAATATATACTGTAAAGTGCTGGTCACTGTGAGAAGGGTGGTGATGGTGAAGCTAGTCTTTCCACATTTATTACTCTGCTAACTAAAAGGAAATAATCTTAATTCCACAACAGTTTAATCATATGAACACTTTTGAGGCCTCTTATATACAAGCCTATGTTTAGAGGACTCTTGCTGCATGATCAGAAACTGTGGACAGGAATATGACGCAACATGGCATATGGCAGAGTTTCAAAAACCTAACTTTAAGATAAATATAACAATATGAAATAATATAACAATATGAATTAATATTATAATATATCCATCTATAACTGAGTGGTGGTTGGATGGTGCTGTAGGTCCCAGTGAAGAAGCAACGGGCATCTGTAAAAAGCTAACAGCTGTAGCATACGAATGAAGAACTTCTCTCCACCCCAGGGCTACATTCCCTAGATATAAAGTAATGGAGCCATATGTTAGTAATGGGTCAACTAGCCCAAAGCAAAAGTGAACTTAGCCACTCCACTTTCTCATATGTATACACAAAGATGGATTTCCATTTATCCAAGAAATTCATGGAAAGCAATGACAGGGTTTTATCAGGGCCTGACTTTCTTTTAAGCTTAAGGAGACCAAATGACTATTAAACGGTCCTGGTAAGCAGCTAAGACTGCTCCACCCCAACCCAATAGTGTTATTGCCATGTTGTGAGCGCAATCCAGGCACAATCCTATGAAGTCACACCCATTGCTGGAAGCAATACCTTTAGCAGTTTATCTATTTAACACGAAAGTAGTGTGGACTACCTGTAAGACTTATTGTATTCTATGCTTCCACTGAATTCTCTGCCCAAATCTTCTCTTAATTCCTGATTCAGACCAACTTAATTCCTCCCTCCTTGAGTTTGCACTAAGTGAGAGCTCCCACCCCTTCTAATAGGAGTCTTGCCCAGCACAAATATCAAGGGGAGGGCAATCTGGATGGGGTACCTGGTGTAGCAGAATGCTGGGCTTCCACCCCCTGTTGCCTCTGCTGCCTCTTTTGTGGCTCTGATCTTTTGCTGATCAAGAGACCTGTAACCTGTTATGCACATCTGGAAAAAAAACTCCTGTTGGAGCCAATGGGAATTCTCTGCCTCATCCAATCTAACAATTAGAATGCGAAGAATGAAGAAGCTCACTCACCAACCTGCAGTTTGTAAATGACCTTTGCTTAAAGCTCATCATTAAAGTATTTCAGCTGGATACATACGGGCATCCTCTTCAACACCTCATGAAGTTTCTTCACTTGCATTTTAACATTATGCATCAATATTACCCTCCTGCTCCACTTGCTAGAAATGGAAAGAGGCATTGAAAGTCGTATCTTGCTGTGAAGGAGGTCAGAAGGAGAGTGTGCCGTCCCAAGAGAGAGAGAGAGGGAAGAGGGAGTAAGAAAACCCGAAGGTGCCAATGTGAAAACGGACTCAAAGGAGAGCATGATTAAGGAGGGGGAAAGAGCAGAACGAAGTGGGAAATTTGAAGTATGTCTGGTAGACAAGCACGGAAGCAGGAAGGGGGCGGAGCAGGAACTGCCACTTTGGGAAAAGAGAGTATAAGTAGCCAGGAAGAGCGCCAGTTTGAGGTAGAACTGGAGTTGTGGAAGCGCAAGAGAAAGTTGGAGAGGCTGAGAGAGTGTGAGAGGCTGAAGACCCAAGAGTTACTGCGTGATTTCCCTAACCTCAAGTTAGGAGGGCTGTTGCCCGACCCCGTCTCAAAGGAGGTGGGAGAGGTGCGACAAGAGACCTTAGAATGGTCAGTGATAGTCTTCCCCAAGAACAAGGGTAGAGGACGTCAGGTGATCTGCCCAGATTCCCAGTATAACACTCCTCCGCTCGAGGGGGACTGGGCTCGGCATCCATGCTGCGGCACCATTTGCACAGTGAGGAACGCGCCTCTTCGGAAGCCTCCTGATGTGGAGATGTTTGGCCCAGCACCCCTGTGAGTTCGGCTGATGTGGGACGAGAACTTGTATTAGACAGTTATGGCACGTTGCCGGAGTTAAGTTTATTTGACCCGATTATGAGTGGAATGGCCCAAGATGTACTTGTTAAAGTAAAGAAAACATCTCCTGTGATATTTCCCGCGCAAAATGAGGAGTTGCCAACATTCGAAGCTGAACCCAATCATACTTGCCAAATCAACCTGCAGAAATTCCAGTTCTGTTAACAGCTTAGTTCTTGCATAATTCCAAGTCACAGTTTGGAATCATATGAGTGAGTCTCAGATTTCTGGATTGTTTCCCCCAATGGCACACTGTCTAATACCTTTCATGACTTCTTGTCTCTAGGCAAGTCTTAGTTTATACGAAAGCAAATACTACTAACTCTTCTACAGTTGGGCACTACAACTTACCTATGCCAATAAGTTTCTGACACAGCTGCCTGCCATATAGGTATCAAATATGGCATAGTTGCCTTCAGCCTTTTATAAAATAAGCTGCAGCCTGGTACTTCTGCAATATTCTGTAATGAACCAAAGTACAGCTCGGAAATAGTATGCTATATAATAATGATAATAACACTGCTTGTAATATACTGCTTTTGAGGGTAATGAGGGAATAATAGCTTTATTTTTATGAAAAAAGTTAACACTTCACAACAATTATTTCTTGGTGCACTGAGCAATGTTTTCCCCATTATTTCTTAGTATTTGAGGGGATTTTTCTACTTTTACACTTTTTTCTTTTCAAATTAAAAAGTGATGCATTACTAACATGTTAATAACCCCTTATTCATAAAGGAATAATCAATGTAGCATATCTTTTTTAAAGTAATGCTATTACCTTTTGAAAATAATATTCTAAGTGCTTGGTCTATCAGATAAACATGAAGAGAATTTGGAGTAATTACAGTGGTGCCTCGCTAGACAGTTACGCCGCATGACAGTTTTTTCGCTAGACATTGACTTTTTGCGATTGCTATAGCGATTCACAAAACAGTGATTCCTATGGGGGAATTTTGCTAGACAACAATTTTGACAGCTCCCTCTGCACTCGCAAAACGAGTGTTTTCAGGACCTAAGTTTCACAAGACAGCTATTTAAACAGCTGATCGGCGGTTTGCAAAGCGGCTTTCCTATGGCCGATCTTCGCTAGACAACAGCGATTCTTCCCCATTGGAATGCATTAAACAGGTTTCAGTGTATTCCAATAGGGAAATGCTTTTTGCTAGACAATGATTTCACTAAACAGCTATTTCAGTGGAACGGATTATCATCGTCTAGTGAGGCACCACTGTAGTTATAAAGAATGTACTTACCTGTAACTATTCTTTTGAATAATATAATTAATAATTACACTACTTTTCTGTACAACAAGTTACACCTGAGTTATTTGGCTGTAACAAGTAACACACATTTTACTTTCAAATGTTATTTCTAAAGGGCATTTTATGGCATTTTTGTCAGGAAATTTTTCAGTTTTTATCCCATTCTCTTATCAATCTCTTGGCAGCATTCTTTTGTATATTGGTAATATTTCTAAGGTTTGTTGTTGTTATATGCTGTTAGGTCGCCTCCAACTTATGGCAACTCTATGAATGAGTAATCTTCAAAATGTTCTGTTGTCAACTGCCCTGCTCAGCTTTTGTAAACTCAAGCCTGTGGCTTCCTTTACAGAGTCAATCTATCTTACAATTGGTCTTCCTCTTTTCCTGCTGCTTTCAACCTTTCCCAGCATTATTGTTTTTTCCAGAGCCATCAAACTGAGCAAACAACACCAAACTGAAGAGACAAAAGAGCCCCCCACAAAGCATTTCTGCCATACATCAAAGGGGTCACGGAGAAATTGTTGAAAAAAAACACAGCCTACAAACAGTATTCAGGCCCACCAGAAAAATACAACAAATGTAACGGTCAGCAAAGGACAAAAGGGATCCCCTCACCACTGCAGGAGTATACCGGATATCTTGCAGCTGTAGCCAGGTATATATTGGGACCACAAAATGAACCATCTAGACCAGAATCAAAGAACATGAAAGACACTACAGACTAAAACAATCGAAAAAATTGGCAGTAGCTGAACATACCCTGAAACAAGCTGGACATGAAATCCTATTTCAAGACACAGAAGTACTGGAAGACACCAGCAATTATTATGTTTGACTACACAGGGAAGCCACTGAAATCCACAAACACGAGCACAGCTTCAACAAAAAAGAAGAAAGTCTAAAACAAAGCCTAGCTCCCAGCACTGAAAAATACAGCCTGCAAAAAGGTCAATGAACTCTAACCAGCCACAAGGACCGGTGATCACTGCACACAAAAGATTAGCCAATTGCACCAATCACAGTGACAGATCATCTCCCCACCTCTTATCACAGCAAAATATCCATAACAAAAAACACTCTGATCACAGGAAACACCCAATCTCCTGAAAAGAACAAAAAACCTGATCTGACAGCTACAAATATTCAACAATCCCACACACTACACCAGAACACAGACAGAGTTCGAGCTCCTGATCACTGAAGATGCCGGCCACAGAGACTGGTGAAACATTAGGAAGAAAAACCTTCAGAACACAGCCAAACAGCCCCCCAAAAAACCACAATAAGCATCAGATTCTGACCATGAAAGCCTTCAAGAACTCGTTCCTCCTAGATACTTGCATAAAAGCTTTAAATTTCATCTCCTTCAGCATCTGTACCTCGAACATAACTTGAATATAGCCCCTAACTTGCCTATGTTATATCTCTCCTCAATATTAGAACCACTGCATTTCATCTGAGCTTGTCTTTTGCATGGTAGATCACTTTGCAGTTGTCTGTCTAAGAATATCGCATTCTGGTCCACTTTAGTTCACTGACACCAAGGACTGCAATGTTTATACGTTCCGTTGTTTGCTTTATGGTTCCCAGTTTACCTTGATTTATACTTCTCACGTTCCATGTTTCAATTGTGTGTTGTGCAGCACTGGATTTTATTTCACTTCTGTGCACATCAGCCACTAGACCACCTTTCAGATTTAATCTAGTTGCATCATTAACAACAGAGCTATTAGTATCCTTTGCTCTTTCCCAGTAGCTGACCCAGTGCTTTGTGACTTGGGAATCTCACCTGCCAGTGCCATCTTATTTCATTTTGGACTGTCCCATCATACGATTTTCATGATATCAGTAGTGGTTTATGATTACCACCTTCTGCACATTACTAACAGTTAGCTTGAGTGTTACTGCCTTTGCCTTCTCTGCTAGTGTCACCATCAGATATTGCTGCCACCTAGTAGCTGCCACCCCATCATCATTGGAACTATCCATTCTCTTCTGCTGAATCAGCTGCTACTTCTGAAGAGGGCAGATTCATCTTCGTCTGATGCCTCAGCTGTGACTATTCCTATCCCTGCTAGGAGTCCATGCTCATAATGGAGACTAACCTCTTGACAGCATTGCTCTTGGCTTCTCTGACTCACTCAAATCCCTCACCATGTTAAAAGATGCATCGAATAAAGTGATGAATTATTTCCATAACTGGAATTAGAGAAGTAATGAGCATTGTAGTGCAATGAGTTCCTTTCAAAATCTAACACTCCAGGCTCTAAAAGGAATTGCTCTTCAACTCACCAGCCATTTCAACTGAAAATTTAAACTATCCTACTACTTTGTCTTAATTTATCCAGGAATCGACACCACACCACACCACCATATGAAGAATTTGCTTTGTATAATACCGAAGTGTGTAATTGGGTGCAAAAGTACAATTTACTGATCTGATAAATACTTCATTTCTTTAAGTCCCACTGAGGACCCCCTAGTTGAGATGCTGATTTTGCAACTACAAGCAGTCCACTTCTTATTCACTCCTCATTCAGTATATGACCTGACTCTGAACCTCAGTTTGGTGCCACAAAACGGACCATTGTTCAGTTGTGCCTAATCTACATAGCGTTGCATACCTTGCCCTTCTCCTGCTGATATTCCACCTGGATGTTGGTCAATTTAATCCGCAGTTCTTCATGAGTAGCTTGGACAGCTTCAACTTCCATATCACTTTTTTCTCCCTTTGTATGGCTCTTCTTCAACATAGCTCAAATGTACATTATATCAATTGCCAAGCAGTTTGGCACACTGAACATTAAGATAGCCCTCAGTGCTGTCACGATCAATATATTTCATGCTCTAGAAGAAACAAAAATCAGAAATTGCTGTTAACTATTTGGCTAAAGAATAGATCAAATATATATTCTGCTTCAGAATATCCTATGGCAGAGCAGAACTAGAATCCATTCCCATCCATGCTCAGAGCTTTAGAGTGCACCATAAATGAGATTAATTTTAAGGAAAAGTTAGAAGGTTTCAATTTACTCCATGGTCATAAATGACTGTTTAGTTTGGGTGAGTTATCTCCATTGTGTATGTGTGTGTGTGTGTGTGCGCGCGTGCGTGCGCATGCGTGCGTGTGCACGGACATGCACACATAATGGAGATAACTCACCCAAATTGAACAGACATTTATGACCATGGCGTAAATTGAAATTGAGCATGGATGGGAATGGATTCTAGTTCTGCTTTGCCATAGGATATTCTGAAGCAGTCAAAGGTTTCTGTAACTGTTATGGAAGCAGACAATTTGAAGCACTGCTCGGAACTTCACCAAATAAGTGAAATATTGCCTTTCTTGAAAAATCTGGAATTTTCACCATTATTTGAAATACATATCATTGTTGAAAAATTGGGGTATATTGGTAAATATGTCAAGTTTATGCACTTCATGGTTAAAATCTTGTTGTGCAGTTTATGCAAATAGCATACAGTAACTCTGAAATGTGAACTGTGATACGAAAACTCTGTAGCCATTATCTGTATGCAACAGATAATGTCTAGAGATATATTAGCTTATGGCAATTTCCTTCTGTTGCATAACTGCAACAGGACTTCAGCAATTCATTTCCTTCCAGTTTTACCAGCTCAATTTGAAATTTGACACAATTATAGATCTCATTAAGTAGAGCCTGAGCCCTAGTATGAGAACTGAACTGAACTCAGTTCTTTCACATAAAGTCTACTCCTATGACTTCAAACTCTTTTGTTTGGTATCCTAATTTAGATAGAACAGGGTTTGTTTTTTTGTTGCAATTGTTAAATACTGTAATGGGAAACCAAAAAGACTTGCTGATCTCCTGCACATCAACCAGAGATCTACTGGTAGGTCCTGACCTATCTTCAGCCCACTCTTAGACTACAGTAGTTTGATATTATTTACACTGACAGACAATAGTTTTCTATATTTTCACGCAACCTTTATTTCCTTAGTCCTCCATAGAAATGCTAGAACTTGATCTTGGAACTTGTTGCATGGAATATGTTAATCAGGCTATCTATACAGGTTTGTTCACATAGTCACAACTGTTGTATTTTTTATGACTACTGTATTGTTTCGACAGTTTTCTGTATCAGTCCCTCTAATTTCAATCTGCACTGGCTGTGTACATTCCCCCCCCCCAGGTTTGGCTTAGACAAAAGCTTTCCTCCAATGCATAAGTGCTAATCTGTCTGTCTATGCTGATATGTCCTTGTCACCCACAAGTGACCTTTCAGTAACTCTTCACTAGGCACAGTCAAAAATTATAAAAACATTGACTGGTATTATATAATAGATACAAGTTTTAACCAAAAACCTAAGTATCTGCTAAATATCAACACAATGTGAATGCTGTTCCTAATATTGCCATTTTCTGTAGATCTGATGGTGTGATTTCTGAGAATCTGCAACTGCTTATAGTACTGTGTGAAATTTCTTGATATTGTTCCCAAAGCCCCAATGACTACGGGGACCACTGAAGTGTGTTTCTTCCAGAGGCGAAATGTTTCAATTGCCAGGTCTCTGTACTCTGTTTTCCCAATTCTGTATTTTCAACTCTGGCATCCCCTGGAATTGCAATGTCAATGATCCAGACATTTCTTCATTCTATTACTACTATGTCTGATGTGTTATGTTCAACTTGTCTATCAGTTTGGATCTGGAAATCCCACAAGATCTTGACTTCCTCATTTTCTGACACCTTCTCTACCTGGTGTTCCCACGGGTTTTTGGAGGCTGGCAAGTTATATTTTTTGCACAATAACCAGTGCACTAACTTTGCCCCTCCATGACCACAGGCCTTGTGAGGTGGAGGGGCTTGCGTGCTTCAGTGAGGTTGAGAGCTATGCTGAAGGGTCTCCCAAGTCAGACAGGTGAGAAGCCAGACCAATGGTGTCCACCAACCATCAATTACGATGAAAGGAAATAAACAGAAACCCATACCAGATCGGTCATCGTCCAGATCAAAAAGGACCATGTCAGATGCTATAGCCCCTGGGCATCTGGTGACAAATGGGTTACAGGGCTCAGGAGAACCTGTTGTGGAGCCAGGACAGGCTGCTGCAAAGCTACTAGAACAACATAAACACAAAACTTGGACACTCGCCAAAAACTGAGACATATTATTATTATTATTATTATTATTATTATTATTATTATTATTATTATTATTATTATTATTATTATTATTATTATTGTTATTGTTGTTGTTGTTGTTGTTGTTGTTGTTGTTATTATTGTTGTTATTATTATTATTATTATTATTATTATTATTATCTCTATATATGTTATATTATGAAATCATTATATATTATGAAGTAAATGTTCAAATAGAAACATTTTGGCTGTTTTGCATTAGTTACCTTTAGCAGATCACTTAATGAAATTCTAATAGGATCATATTCAGATTACAATTACAGCACATAATTTGGAGTAAGTGCCATTATTTTATATTATATGTTAACTAAGAAGTATGCTAGAAACACATTGTAGTTCTTTTAAAAAAAACAGGGCGGAGGTTCCAGAAAAAGCAAACATAATATACTGGACTTCAACTTAGAAAAGGTCTCAAGATGAACAAACTGTCCTTACTTACCAAGAAGCTTAGCATATGCTTAACATCTAAAAATAGAGGGGATATCTGGACTGCAAACTACAGATGACAAATCCACTACCTGTAGAGCACATACCACTTCTTACTCTGTCCCAGCTGATCAACGTCACCATTTCTTTCTTTGAGGTCACTGAGTGAGCTCTCTTAGGTGTACTTCACACTCCATAATATTAATGTGTACATTCAGAGCATACAAAGGAGCATATGGGTACACACACCAAAGAGCCAGTGACTCATTGCCATGGATTGTCATGCAATGCATGGAAACATCTATAGATTGAGTCTTCAAGAATTATAAGCAGAACAATATTTACTCATAAAAGGCTCTCTGATGAAAGAACTTTTCCCACAAAGAACCAGACTTTGCTACCTTCTTCAATAACATATTTATAAATGTAATCAGTGGTTCTCAGGTATATCTGGTATCTCATGCCCATCAATCACTATGTCAAAGAATCTGAGTCCACCCATTGTAGACACTGAAAGCCCACTTTTTTCAAGGACATTTAAAAGTTTACAGGCATCGTGTTTATTATTTATGGTAAGGAACAGAGGATTTGGGGGGGCGCAAGTACCTAAAGTTACAACTAGCAAGCCAAAAGGTACAGATAACTAAGATAAGGAGGAGATGACACATGTAGGGACTGAGGGAAGAGTGAATTTTTAGCAATTGTTCTAAAACCGCTGTGTATCAACCTAGATTACTTCTCTATCACGTCAGTAGTATTTGTACCACTGGTCTTTGGAACCTATAGGAAGGAAACAGCGTTTTAGGTTTTTTTAAAAAACAGGTTATTGTCCAGTTCTAGTAATAATGAGCCCAGCAGGCAGTACAGTACTCTAGTCTTGAAGGGTGTAGATGCAAAACTGACACAAATAAGGAGCATGTCTCCACTCAGAGGTTAATAATGTGTCAAAAGATAAGAAAGGGGTGATTAGTCAGATAAGCCCTTCTGTACTCGAGACAAATTCAACTGAAGCCATACCTCGTATCAATAAAACCGGGCCCCTCTATAGTTACAAAATCTTATCACTTCTCTCAGGCCTTTCTCAAGTATTGCTCCCTTCCTGGAGAAGGAAGGTTCTTCTCACTGTTCATAATCTGGCTCAGGATAATTATTAAACCCACAGGCCAACATAGCTAAACTCAGATAATTCAGTAAAAGAGTATGGCACAGTGGTTAAACTGCAGTACTGCTGTCAAGCCTCTGCTCATGACCTGAATTCAATCCCAAACGGTTCAAGTGGCCGGCTCATGGTTGACACAGTCTTCCATCTTTCTGAGGACAGTAAAATGAGTTTCCAGTCTGCTGGGGGGTAAAGTATTCCTTGTATAATTATGTTGTAAACTGCCTAGAGAATGTTCTAGCACTATGCGGCAGTACATATATAAAACAACAACAACAACAATAATAATAGCATGCATACATCTCAGTGATTCTCCACAACATTTGTATTTGTTGTTCTGAATAATTTCCAGTTCTTTGTGATTAATGAAAATAGAGATTTGTTTTTGCCATATTTCCAGCATACATCCACAGGGATGGAAATTTAGCAAAGTATGTATGAATTAGGATGGATAAATAGCTTCAGGACCTTTTTATATCTGTCACGTAAAACATTATGGCTACTAACCTAAATTGAAACAGAGAATAAATGAGACAATCTTCTTTTGAATATTCACTAAATCTAAACAATTCCCTTTTTAGTCCAAAAAGTGTATGAGACAGAAAACCCAAACCAATTAAGTATGAAAAAAAAATCTTACAGTATCCAATTAAAGAAGGAAAGAATTCTGGGTCAAACAGCCGTAGAATAACATTATTAGATAAAACAAAAACAAAACAACTGAAAAGCCAGGTAATCTTATTTGAACTTCTTGTTTCATTAAAATTACACTAGTCCAGGAACCAGAGCTCTCACTCTAGAAATAATAATGGTGCAATGCTTTTGGAACAAAAATTTTAAAAAGCATTTTCCTCTTTGTATTGTCTAATTCATACTGTAAACAGTTTCTATCAACTGAATTGAGCCCTTGCAGGTGGGCAATGCGGGTGGGTGAGGTGGCAGTCTGGTGTGGGGAGTGTTAGGGTTTGTGGGGGTGATGGGGGCAGGTGAAGTGGCAGGCTGGCAGGAGTGTTCTGATTTGTGGGAGAGTGATGAGGTGGTTGGGCAAGGTGGTAGGCTAGTAGGGGAGTGTTCTGGCTTACAGGGGAGTGATCGGATGTGTGGATGAGGTAGAAGGCTGGCAGGGGGCAGGGGGCTGGGGCAAGCTTTTCTGGCAGGTTCTTCTGTTCCTATGGGGGCATTCACATATGTGGAATCAATTCCGATGAATTAATTGCACATCTACTTCACAATATACACCTGGTAGAGAAGCAGGAAAAACTCACTTCCCTGTTACACTATTCCACACATGCATATACCTTGCCTGTACACCTAAATTTGAGTCAGCTTTTTTTCTATTTAGCAGAACCTGATACAAGAGCAGGTTTTTTTTATTGTCAGTGGGATCTGTCAGTGGGATAAATAAATAAATAAATAAATAAATAAATAAATAAATAAATAAATAAATAAATAAATAAATAAATAAATAAATAAAAGATCTGGCACTAACTCCACAAATCCCTCTTTAAGAGGTAAGGAACTCAGCACTTTGTTGGCAAAAACTATGGAAAACCGTACAATGGTTAGTTGTACCTTTCTTTTGCAGATGCAACTTGTCCAGGTTTGATAGTATTTGTTCCCTACATTCTCCCAGTGTGTTCCAATGACATACATCATAGGATCTGTAGGAAACATCTGAAGGACTTCCTGGATGATAATTTCCTACCTCTTGCTCATGGCTCTTTTAGAAAGACTACTCACCTTCTCTAAGCACAACTGTAGTGAGAATTGGCCCCACCATTCTAGAAAGAGTGCAAGAAGAACTCACCCTCTTTCTCCCGCCCCCAGCAGTGCAACACAGAAGGGATGGCTGAGAGAGCAGTGACCTCATCCTCCCACCCCCTCTGCAATCTCCCTCCAAGTGACAGGATGGCTGGGCCTGGGCCCAACTAGTCTAATCTGCCACACCACCTAGGGAGAGGGCAATGGGCAGGCAGGGGGCACGAAGCAGGTCACTGTCTCCTTTTGGTCACAGTAAGCCTAATTCTTCCTGCTGTATCATTCAGGGAGAAAGAGGATGAGCTAGCAAGTACAGATTTTTAAAAGGAGAGAGGAGGTGAAAAATCAGAGATAGAGCAATCACTACTTGCCCAGAGAGAGAGAGAGAGAGAGAGAGAGAGAGAGAGAGAGAGAGAGAGAGAGAGAGAGAGAGAAGGGAGTGGCTGTTGTTACAAAGCAGCAACTGCTACCTGGGTCTGCCCACCCTCCATATGCAACTGGAGGGAAGATATGGCTCAGGCCCCTTACCCCCAAGCTACTCATGGAGAGGACAGATGTTGTACCTGCTCTATCCACAACTAAACTTGTGTGCTGCACTGTTCAGAGAGAAGAAGTGAATGAGAGGGCAGAGGCAGATCTTCATGTTGTTTTTCTGGGCCATACTACTACCCCATAAAAGATCGGCAAGAGAGAGAGACGGGAGGTCGTTAGCAGCCACTGCCTTCTGCCTGTGGGTTCACCCTCTCAGAGCAGCAGGTGCAGCCTTTGGCATCTTGCTCTCTCCGCCCCCCCCCCGCTCACTCTGAAAATATACAGTCCAGATCAACAGGAGTAGCCAAAGGGCAGATTCAGCATGCAAGCAGGTGCTCGAGAAAGGAACAGCTGCTACCTTCTTGTCTCTCCCTGCTTCTCCCAGAACAGTCAGGAGTTAGACAAGGTGGCATGTGAGAGGGCAAGAAAGCTCCAGAGGGCTTCCTGGCTTGCGGGACAAGGGAAGGTCCCTCCATGCTGCTCTTTTCAGCCGCTGCTGAAGGGTGGAGGAAAGGAAGAGAGCCCACTGTTTACCATTTACTTGCCACCAACAATCTGTTTTCTGATGGTTGTTGTGGGTTTTTCGGGCTCTTTGGCCGTGTTCTGAAGTTTGTTCTTCCTAACGTTTTGCCAGTCTCTGTGGCCGGCAGCTTCAGAGGAACAGGAATCAGAACTCTACCTGTGCTCTGGCAGACAGAGTTCTCACTCCTGTCCTCTGAAGAGGCCGGCCACAGAGACTGGCAAAACAGTAGGAAGAACAACCTTCAGAACACGGCCAAAGAGCCCGAAAAACCCACAACAACCATCAGATCCCAGCTATAAAACCCTTCAAGAATACAAACCTGTTTTTTGTTTCAAAACAAAAGTTACAGTGTTAAGCACTCTTTTTCCAGTCTATATTTTAACAGTCATGGGTAGTTAGGCACTGAAGTGCAAAGGTGCTGCTGTCTCGAGGAGAAAATGAAAATTTCACCCAACCTGTAGTTTAGCCCTCAAGAATGATCTTTGGACTCTAGAACAGCAGAGATTTTGAATCTGAGCATAAGATTCCCACCTTATTTAAGAAAATGAAAACGTCTTTCCATAAACACAGAATGTTCAAAGGCAGCATTTAAAGGTGCAGAGGGTCAGCCTACGGAGCACCAGCTATTGTCCTACCAAGCGGATGGCCATTGAAAGGGCTTCCTTAAAAGAATTACAAAGCAAGGCATCAGTAGACACAATACAGTTGTGAAAAAACTAAACCTATACTGTACCCCTATTCACAATTTCCCAACAAGTCCAACCAAACACATTGGGACCTTTTACCACTAAATAAATATGTTTAAGGCACAAGAATGCCTTTACAGCTTAACCTTGCACATGTTAACTAGGATGAATAGAGACGGGCACCCTTGTTCGGTTTCATTACAATTATAGTCTCGGGACATCACCCCTTCTTTTGTTCCTGTAGAAGCCTGCCGGCTCCCCTTATGAAAGAGGGCTAAGAGCAGCAACCAATAAAGAGCGTGTTTCAAAATGGGGAGCGCAGGATCCACACCTTCTTTTCAGGGAGCTCCTTCCATGGCCTATCTGGTGGCCTCTTCAGTGAGGGCGGCGGAGGGGGGGGGAGGCATAGGCATGGTTTTGGAAAGGAGGGCAGCAGTGACACTCTCTGGGCAGGGATGACACCGGGTGGGGTCTCAAAAGAAGGCTCGAAAACTGCAAGGACCGCCGTCCGGCAGCGCATTCTTTCCTCTTGTTCTGCCAGGTGGGGGGGGGGGATGCACGTCCAGGAAGAGCCTCCGCCTGCTTGGCAAGTATCCACAGCGGCAAGGGATCCAGAGCATCTCAGAGCATGACTCGTCTTGCTTCCCGCAAGGGGCTTTTCACTCCTTCCTCCCAAGTACCTACCGATCCCGCCCGAGCCCCGAACCCGCCCTCTTGTCTCCCGGCAGCCTGGAGAGCCCGGCATACACTTGCCTTCAGAGGGAAAGAGAAGGGAAGGATGTCCAGTTAGCCGGAGAGCCAGCAGAGGTCTCTTTCTCTCGGGTCGTGAAAGCAGCCCGCCTCTGAGCTTCTTGAGAAGCGCCGCTTAGCCGGCCGATTGGCACCGGGCCCGGCCAGCCCTACAGGCAGCGCGCCGCCTCCTTTCTTCGGCCTCGGGCGAGACTGGAGGTGGAGGTTTTGGCGCCGCCGCAAAGGGATCTCGGAGCGCCCCCTGGAGCTTCCAGGGCGTCAGAGGTGCTCTGTACGTGCATGGGGTCTCTGGAGGCTGCCCATCAAGAGAAGCTTTCCCACATCCCTTTATTTTATTTTATTTTATTTTATTTTATTTTATTTATTAGATTTTTACCCCGCCCCTTTAGACAATGTCTACTCGGGGCGGCTTACATAGATAAAAGCACATCAATATAACAAAAATAAAATCACAAAAAATACAATTATAACAATTAATTCCAAGCGACACATTTTAAGTCATGCCATCTTGATAAAGAAAGAAAAAAGAAAAAAATATAGAAATAGAAATCACTTACTTGACTGGAGGGAAAGCCTGCTGGAATAGCCAAGTTTTTAACTGGCTTTTGAAGACTCCCAGCGAGGGTGCCAGCTGAATTTCGGTAGAGAGAGTGTTCCACAGCCGAGGGGCCACCGCCGAGAAGGCCCGGTTTCTTGTTTTTTCCTTCCAGGCCTCCCTCACTCCCCATTTTTCATGTGGTTTTATATATTTCTCACATCTCTGGATGGAAGAATTGATTTTTAAAACCCTTCCAAAAATACAAATACTTCGACAAATCATACATACTTTAAATTCCTGTAGTTAAGATGTTGCCCTAAATGTGTTGAGATCTGGTTTTAAAGTATTAGAAATAAATATTTGACAAATAATGTTTGTTATTGCATCCAATTTTATTATATATAAAACAGAACTACTGTGTTTCTTTTTTATTCATTTTTGATTGGGTAAGGGAAGATCATAGGGAAGGGGATTTGGATCAGAGTATTGCAGTAAATAAAAAAATACAGAATGTGATAGAGAACAATATATATTACTGCATTTGTTGATATGTTTCTTATTAAGCTTACGTCACACTTATCATTTTTTCTAAGTCTTTAAATTCTAAAATTGTGTCTTATATTTTCTTTCTCATAATTTTAGCCCATTCATGTTCTCATCTCTCATCCAATTATACAAAAGTTCCCACTTTTTTCTAGACTCAGCAATGTCTTTGTCTTTTAATACTTCAGTTAAAATAGCCATCTCTGCTGCTTCAATAATTTTTTCTATTAACTCCTGGGTTGTTGGAGTCTCCTCTTTTTTCCAGTATTTGGCATATAAAATTCTTGCTGCTGTAGTTACATATATGATCTTTTTTTTCCTATCGAGCCTGGTATTATATTCAGTTATCCTGTAGATCTTTGTAGACTTCGCATTATTGGTAAATTGTTGTGCTAGCATGGAGAAGAGAGCATTATGGGAGATGGCCACCTGTTTTCCATTACAAAGGTCCTCCTTGCTTCTGCTGAATCTGCCACTTCAGTCCCTTTTCCCCACTCACAGATAAGGAGGAGGAATGGAATAATAAAGGACCTGTCCACACTGTAAAATTTAGTGCAATCTGGCTGGTGCTTAAAAGGTCCTTATCTCCAGTGCAATCTGTTTTAACTCTAGATGCCCATCTGCAAAGGTGTAACAAAGAGCGATTTTGCATCTCAATGAATCATCCCAAAGGACTGCATGCCTTATCTCTGTGCCAGAAAGATAGGGACCAGCTCTTAAAGGAGAAGGATAGATTTTCGTAAACAGAAACACAAGCAGACACCTGTGTCTCTGTGTGTGTGACTATGCCAGTGTAGACAGGTTCTAAGCTGCAAAGCAATGCTTCTTCACCCCTTTTTCATTTATCTTTAACTATGGGTGGAACTACACTGGAAAGCCAAATCAGAGTGATTTGATTTTCTGCTTGTATTATGTTTGAAGTTGCCATCAACACTCCTCTGATCTTGCCTTTGACAATCTGATGGGGAAGTGGCAGGGGTGTAAATACAGGAAATAATAATAATGATGATCCAACTATAATGTGATAAGGTGATCTAGCACTAATCTCATATATCTAAGAAATATTATTTAAAAAAATTAAAGGATTATTGGGGGAGAGGAAATAATGCTGAATTCTGACCATCACACTCCTACTGCCTATATCACCAAAACACCATCTACAAACACAGACACACCCTGACTTTACAAGAACATATCACAAGTAACCACATTGGAGAAGAGCTTGTCCAAATTGTTCCAGCTTGAAACAGTAGAATCCCCTCAGGAAAAGAAAAAAAATATCTGCTTTGGGAGCAGAAAGGTTTGGATCAATTTGAATCAGTCTTTGCAGCATGTGGTCAGTAAAAATTAAGTCAAATTCAACCATTTTATAAGCAGAACAAATCACACAATATTTTATCATGTAGTTGCAGCCTATGTGGGAAATCAGCCGTATAAGTCACTTTGTATAAACTCTTCCAAACAGCAAAACACTGGGACAAGAAAAGGATAAACTGCAGTTTGGGGTGGCTGCCTCCCAAGGCTTGCAGCAAATGGGTGGTCACCACTAATAGTCCTCTCCCTTCTCCTCAGTTAGTTAAGTACCTGATCTCTAATCCCTGTGCCATTCGTGTTAATGGGACAAAGCTGAAAGTACGTTTCTGTCTATAGTTTCTGATTTACTTACTATAAGGAAGGCCTGCCACCTAAAATGCATTTTTAGTGTAGCACAGAACTGTATAGTAAAATCTGTGAGCCAGGAAAGGCCATATTTCTGTAAGGAGCTTGTGGAAGTGGAAGCCACTGTGTTTTGGAGCACACCTGGTGACGCAGTGTGTTGGTTGCACAGGCACTATACTAGTTCACTTTCATCACACAATATGCAGCATGATTGTTTCACCAAACACAGGGCACAAACTATAGTAGGTGTCTTTCAGCTGCCACCAGTTGATTACATCAACATTATGTACCATTCATAATAGAGGTCCAGGCCAGGTGTCATTTTAAATAGAACCAAATAGAAATTGTTTATTAATACAGTGGTGCCTTGCTTGACAATGTTAATTCATTCCAGCGAAATCGCTGTAGAGTGAAAACATCATCAAACAAAACAAAAAAAATCCCATTGAAACACATTGAAAACCCATTCAATGAGTTCCAATGGGCTGGAAAACTGACCATCCAGTGAAGATCCTCCATACGGTAGCCATTTTTGGTGCCTGTAAAGCGAGGAATCCCTCCTAGAAAACAGGGAAAGCCTGGCGGAAGAGCCAAGTCTTCAATGCTCATTTAAACCCATCCAGTGAGGGTGCCAGGCGGATCTCCATGGCAGATTGTTCCACAAGTGGGGGGCAACCACCGAGAAGGCCCAGTTTCTTGTTCTTTCCCTCTGGGTCTCCTTCGGGGTCAAGGCCCTCAACCTCCCTGCCTGTGAAGAATGGGTATTACCAACAGATCTGGCTGGAAGTAGCTGTTCATTAGGTACTGAGGTCCAAAACCGGTAACGCCATGGCTGGCACACAGAGCCCTTTCTGCAGGCATGCAAGCCATAAGTCACTGGATCACTACTCTCCCCCCCCCCCCCGAAGACAAACTTCAGGAGGTGGCTGCAGCTGTGGTGCTAGCACTTCTACAGCCAGCGGGCCAGGGTCCAGAGCAGCTGGCGCTGGCGGCAGATCCGGAGTGGGGTCTCAAGTTACCTCCATGCCTGTGATTCTGCTGCCACTTCTGGTTCCACTTCTGGTTCTGCTGCCACAGCCCGCCGCATGCTGGTTTTTTCTTTTTCCTGTTTGGGCACTCAGGCCCAAAAAGGTTTGCCAACATTGTCCTAAACCGTTTAGGGTTTTGAATGTTATCATCATAAGCTTGAAATCGATGCGGAAACCAATCAGTAGCCAATGAAGGGTGGCCAGAATGGGGGAGATGTGCTGAAATTTCTTCACCTCAGTTATTAATCTGGCCACTGAATTCTGGACCAATTCTAGTCTCCACATCAACCTCAAGGATAGCCCCACATAGAAAGCACTGCAGTAGTCTATTCTTGAGATTACAAATGCATGAATAAAAGTCATGAGTGCCCCCACTTCTAGATAGCACTGCAGCTCCAATGGAAATGGGCTGCCTGGACCACAGATGCCACCTGGGTTTCCATGGTGAGCTCTGGGTCCAGACAGATGCCCAAACTGCAAACCTCATTCTTTGTGGGAAGAGTCACTCCCCCAAAGGGAGCTTTTTTGACGTTAAGTGTAAGATTATTTTCTTTACACCACAGTATCAACCCTTGTACAGTGGTGCCCCGCATAGCGACGATAATCCGTGCAGCCAAAATCATCGCTATACAGATTTGTTGCTATGCAAAATAAACAAGCCCATAGGAATGCATTAAATCCTGTTTAATGCGTTCCTAAGGGCAAAAAACTCACCTTTATGCGAAAATCCTCCACATGGCCACCATTTTCGCTGCCAAGTAAGTGAGGAATCTGGGCGAAAACACAGCGGGCAGCCACCTTTTTACCTGGTGGCCATTTTGGAACCGCCAATCAGCTGTTGGGAAATCATCATTATGCGAAAATCGGTAAGCGAAACAGCTTACCGATCATCGCAAAGCGAATTTTTCCCATTAGAAACATCGCAATGCGATCGCAAAAACGATCACAAAAAATCCGTCACTATGTGAATTCGACGTTAAACAGGGTGCCCATTAAGCGAGGCACCACTGTACTTCCTTTCTGTAAGCAGACTCATTGTTCTTATTTATGAGACCCACCACTGTTGTATTGTCTTCAAATTTAATAATTGTGTTGGTGTCATACAGTGGGGTGCAATCATGTGTGCACAGGGGATAGAGGAAGGGATTTAGCACACAGCCCTGGGGAGCTCCTGTACTTAGTACAAAGGTAGAAGAATGGTGAGATCCCATCCTTACTGACTGTGGCCTCTCTGTCAGAAAGTCCTTTACATTTGTGTAAATGTTGGAAATTGTTATTTCATATTAATTTTTTTTATTCTGTGTTTTGTGAGCCACCCAGAGTAGACTATGTCTAAATGGGCTGCATA
Organism: Pogona vitticeps; assembly: GCF_051106095.1. Lineage (NCBI taxonomy): Eukaryota > Metazoa > Chordata > Lepidosauria > Squamata > Agamidae > Pogona > Pogona vitticeps. The sequence continues at coordinate 96,095,913 of NC_135787.1, read as the reverse complement.
TAAATTCAATAAATAAATAAATAAATAAATAAATAAATAAATAAATAAATAAATAAATAAATAAATAATCCACACACAAATCTTCTGCGGTGATCCCAGGTTGATCATTTTAAAAAACAACCTATTTAGAATGGTATTAAAAGCAGAGCTATAATCCACAAACAACAGCCTCACATAAGTTCCCTGTTGTTCTAAGTGGCTCAATACAGTATGGAGTACAATGGACACAGCATCATCTATTTCTCCTGTATGCAAATTGCCATGGGGCCAAAGAAGGTGGAAGACTAGCCTTAATGTAATCCAGCACCAATCTCTCAAAACACTTCATGATAACAGATGTTAAAGCTACTGGTCTATAATCATTGAGAGATACCACAGCTGACTGCTTGGGGACTGGCACTACAATAGATGTCTTCAGGCAAGTGGGGACAGAACACTGCGACAAGGATAGATTGAAAATACTGTATCCGTGAAAACTCCAGCTAATTCTGCAGCGCAGCCCCTAACGACTCGTCCCGTGATTCCATCTGGTCCAGATGCCTTTCGAACGTTAATATTCTGGAAAGCATGACTCACATCTGAAGTCAGCAGTAGTGGAGCAAGATTTCAGTTTAAGTCCTTTAGTGTGATAAACAAAGGACAAGATTCCAAACTGTTTAAAAGAAAACAAGTCAGGGATTCTCGGGCTTCTTCTTCTAATCAGACGTTGGCTGGTCAGGGCCCTTCTTCCGTTTCCCTCTGGCTTAACTCCCACTTTGGGGGAAGGGAAGGGTCGAGACAGAGAAAGAAGATACGAGAATGAAGCTGAGTGAATAAATCATCTGCCCAGCTTGGGAAGGGGTCACAGAGAGAAACAACACCAGGTAGAAAGAAGCTTCATAATCGGGGTGGGGGTGGTGGTGTCCCCCCCTCCTCCTTAGGTGACGTGAATGAAGAGGGTGCCGGTGGGATCTCAAAAAGAGTCTGTCAGGAGAGGGAGATAGAAATATAAATTTGCTCCTTGACCCGCCGCTGTTGCCAAGTATGTTTTCCTGGGAAAGGCGGGGAAGACCCAGACAACACACAAGGTATGTGTTCATTACAACACACAGGGCATACTCGAGATTTATATTCAAATGACACGCGGTGGAGGTGGAACGCTGGGCATCTCTTTTCACGCACCGAGGGCCTCCTTAGGCCTTTCCTCCGGGCTGCCCCCTCGGAGGTGTGTCTACGGGCATCTGGTGTCCTCTAGGCTCCCGCCCGGACTGGGCACCCGCCCACTCTCCCCACCGCCGCCCCCGCCCCAGGACGGCTCTTCCCTGGGCGTCCTGCCCAAGAAAGGAGCACGAACCAGTGTCCGCAGTGGAATTCGCCGCGGAAACAATCCTTCCTCCGGATGGGGTCCGGCGGGCGGGAAAGGGGGCTGCGCCTGACCGCAGCAGCAGCAGCAGCAGAAGGCGGGCCCGGCAGGAAGCAGCTGGTCGGGCGAGCTCCGCCCCGGGAGAGGCTGTTCCTCTGCTTCACGCGTCAAGAGGGAGCGAAAAGTGGAGCCCGGGCGAAACTTTGTCAGGCTTTCTCGGGAGGCCCCTCGAGCGGCCGGGCGCGTCCTTGCTGCCGAAGGCGGATGAGTCAGGTGAGGTCCCTTCCGGCGGCCGGGAAGGAGGAAGGAAGGGAGGGAGGGCGCGGGCTCCCCTCCAGGGTCCGAGTCTCGGCCCCCGCGCCCCTCGTCCCCCATAGCTGGGAGCGGCGTGAAAACAGCGGACTGCCCGCTGGCCTCCTCCTCGCCCGGGCGCGCCCATCCCTGGGCGCAAGGATTCCCTAGAAGGCGCGCAGAGATTGTCAGTGCCGCTTCTAAGCTTCCGTCGGGTTACTGGGTCCACTTTACAAGGACGCCTGCGAAGAACTGCAACTTAAATTAAATACCGCTCCTCTTGGAGGCTGAGATGGGTTGGGTCGGCGCTCTTCAGCGAAGGGCAATTCAAGTGGCTGCTGTTTTTTTTCCGTCCCACTGCCCCCCACTAATATTTTTGTGTTAAAGTCTGCCCTCATACATGTTGAGGATATTCTTTTTTTTTAAGATTTGCGGTTATCAAATCTTTGCACGCTTCATTCTTGTCTTTCTAGTGTCCCCTTGTGCTGACCTTTTGTTTTGTTTTTCGTTCTGGATACTATTACAGCAGCTGTGCTTGCCCTGGAAGCAGGAGTCAAAAAGGAGTATGCAGGGCTTTCTGCGTACACAAGCCCTACGAAATCCAGGAGCTGAATTGGATAGCTGTATGGGCCACCTTAGAACTGGTTTAACTCAGTGGGTTGGAGTGCCCGCAGCCAGGGATTCTGTTCATATTTCAAAGCTTGTACAAGTTTATGCTGTTAAAAAAAGGGTGGGGGTAATGACATGTTATGCAGTCTTTACCTTTGAGAGTCACTCTCTTGTACAGAGGATTGACCGAGCACTGGCAGGAGAGTTGCATCAGAATGCTGGCATTCATCCCTTTCAACATCCAAATGTAGGCTGAGAATGTTATGCTTTCAGGACCCACAAAATATTCAGCAAATTGGTCTCCTTAAGCAGTTTGTGTCATGTAGTATTTCAAAGGAAGGGCATGGCTGGCTGGCAGGCAGTCTTGTGAAGTTAAAATGTAACATTATTTTCTATGCCCCACTTGTTTTTCTTGTTCATCCTCATAACAAGGGCGAGGCATTTGACCAATAAAAAAAACCTTGATCACATATTGGTCAGGAATTGGAAATTGAAACATTTTAATCAACTGATTTGATAATTCTCTTTAACTGCTGGAGATTGTCTATTATTAAACAAAGTAACTTTTGTGTAGTTCCAATCAAATGTTGTGTTTTTCTACAATGTTAACTTCGGTTTCTATAAACAACTAATAATTGATTGGAGGACTTCTTCTCCTGGGCTATTATCCTGAAATACCAGGTTCAGTCTGCAGTTTCCTCCAAAATAAAAAATAACAACAAAAGTGGAGCAATTTTTAAAATTCAGTTGCGCTAAGCAGGCAACAGGCTAGATGTTCCAACAGCATCAGAATCATGACATCATGGTATGTTTGAGAGCAGGTAGCCAACTGGCATGTTTGACCAATCAATTGATTTACATTCTTATCCTGCTTACAACAAGGGAGAAAGGCTATTGGGTTCATCTCGTTGCATGCATGTAGTAATTGATGTGGATGACTCCCCATGTGCTAGGTGTAACATGTAAGCTTAACCTTATTCCACTTCTTGATAGGACAAACAGTTAAGGTCATATAAATGATGGAGAGTTTTTTTGTGTAGTAAACAAACAAGTCTTCAATGAAATTCAATAATTTTCTGGAAAAATCTATCATTTTTATTGAAGGAAATCAATGTTTTTTGCAGTTGTGGTTTATGTTGGGCGATGACAATTCTATTGCAATTCCACATATATATTGCCATTCCCTTTACGGGTTGCATAGCACAGTAATATCCACTGTATCCTGTGGCTACACAGTTACTCCAACCTGTCTGTTATATCCTTTCTAATCTGCAGGAGAAATGGACTCAAAACAAGACCCTGCTTCAGTCTCCTCTCACAGTCAACTTGGACGGTCCCAGCTAAATGCAGCAGCTGATGTAGAAAGCCCAGGTGAGGGAAACAGAAGCCTCTATCCACCTCAGACGTTTCCGTTGGCTTCTCCACTTTTTCTTTTTTGTTAGAGAGACCCAGGAAGAACAGTAATTATAAATGTATACTTGATATAAGGACTTTGTCAACATAAATGTGTCTGTTAAACTGTGTTCGTTTCGTTTAGTCATTCAGTCATGTCCGACTCTTCGTGACCCCATGGACCAGAGCACGCCAGGCCCTCCTATCTTCCACTGCCTCCCGGAGTTGTGTCAAATTCATGTTGGTAGCTTCGCAGACACTGTCCAGCCATCTCATCCTCTGTCGTCCCCTTCTCCTCTTGCCTTCACACTTTCCTAACATCAAGGTTTTTTCCAAGGAGTCTTTTCTTCTCATGAGATGGCCAAAGTACTGGAGCCTCAGCTTCAGGATCTGTCCTTCCAGTGAGGACTCAGGGTTGATTTCCTTTAGAATTGATAGGTTTCTTCTCCTTGCAGTCCAGGGGATTCTCAAGAGCCTCCTCCAGCACCACAATTCAAAGGCATCCATTCTTCGGCGGTCTGCTTTCTTTATGGTCCAGCTCTCACTTCCATACATCACAACAGGAAAAACCATAGCTTTGACTATTCTGACTTTTGTTGGCAAGGTGATGTCTCTACTTTTTAAGATGTTGTCAAGATTTGTCATCGCTTTCCTCCCAAGAAGCAGGCGTCTTTTAATTTCGTGGCCACTGTCTCCATCTGCAGTGATCATGGAGCCCAGGAAAATAAAATCTGTCACTGCCTCCATGTCTTCCCCTTCTATTTCCCAGGACGTGATGGGACCAGTGGCCATGATTTTAGTTTTTTTGATGTCGAGTTTCAGACCATTTTTTGCACTCCCCTCTTTCACCCTCATTACAAGGTTCTTTAATTCCTCCTCACTTTCTGCCATCAGAGTGGTATCATCTGCATATCGGAGGTTGTTGATATTTCTTCTGGCAATCTTAATTCCGGTTTGGGATTCCTCCAGTCCAGCCTTCCGCATGATGTATTCTGCATATAGGTTAAATAAGCTGGGGGACAATATACAGCCTTGTCGTACTCCTTTCCCAATTTTGAACCAATCAGTTCTTCCATAGCCAGTTCTAACTGTTGCTTCCTGTCTCACATATAGGTTTCTCAGGAGATAGATAAAGTGGTCAGGCACTCCCATTTCTTTAAGAACTTGCCATAGTTTGCTGTGGTCCACACATTCAAAGGCTTTTGCATAGTCAATGAAGCAGAAGTAGATATTTTTCTGGAACTCTCTGGCTTTCTCCATAATCCAGTGCAAGTTAGCAATTTGGTCTCGAGTGCCTCTGCCTCTTCGGAATCCAGCTTGTACTTCTGGGAGTTCTCGGTCCACATACTGCTGAAGCCTACCTTGGAGGATTTTGAGCATAACCTTGCTAGCGTGTGAAATGAGTGCAATTGTACGGTAGTTGGAGCATTCTTTGGCACTGCCTTTCTTTGGGATTGGGATGTAGACTGATCTTTTCCAATCCTCTGGCCACTGTTGGGTTTTTCAAACTTGCTGGCATATTGAATGTAGCACCTTAACACCATCATCTTTCAAGATTTTAAATAGTTCAACTGGAATGCCATCACCTCCACTGGCCTTGTTGTTAGCCAGGCTTTCTAAGGCCCACTTGACTTCACTCTCCAGGATGTCTGGCTCAGGGTTAGCAACTACATTGTCTGGGTTGTCCGGGATATCCAAATCTTTCTGATATAATTCCTCTGTGTATTCTTGCCACCTCTTCTTGGCGTCTTCTGCTTCTGTTAGGTCCCTCCCATTTTTGTCCTTTATCATGTCCATCTTTGCACAAAATGTTCCTCTAATATCTCCAATTTTCCTGAACAGATCTCTGGTTTTTAATTTTCTGTTATTTTCCTCTATTTTTTTGCATTGTTCATTTGAGAAGGCCCTCTTGTCTCTCCTTGGTATTCTTTGGAAGTCTGCATTCAATTTTCTGTAACTTTCCCTATCTCCCTTGCATTTTGTTTCCCTTCTCTTCTCTGCTATTTCTAAGGCCTCATTGGACAGCCACTTTGCTTTCTTGCCTTTCCTTTTCTTTGGGATGGTTTTTGTTGCTGCCTCCTGTACAATGTTACGAGCCTCTGTCCAAAGTTCTTCAGGCACTCTGTCCACCAAATCGAGTTCCTTAAATCTGTTCTTTAGTTCCACTGTGTATTCATAAGGGATTTGGTTTAGATTATACCTGAGTGGCCCAGTGGTTTTTCCTACTCTTAAATTGTGTAGAGACTTATATTTATGGTTTCAGTAATCTGTAGGGTTAAGGACTCCATTAGGATTGTCAAGCCACAGAAGCTGAGAGATCTAAATAGTTTTCTCATGACTTTGAGAGGGATTCCTGCCACTGTCGCCAATGATTGTGTCAGTTCCCCAGTTGCCCTCTGGTACTGGGAGACAACTTAGGTGGCAGGTATTATCTAATCAGGTGGCCTTTCCTAGTTGTTGTGTTGGTTTTCTGAAATGTTGAGGGCAATGAAATCATCTCCACAGAAATGGTGGAGGAAGGCTTAGGAACTCTCTAGTGGGAGATGGGCCAGATCCTCTTTGAGGGCCAACTGACATGTACAAGCGGGTGCTGATAAGTTTTGAGCCTTTCCCAGAAAAAAAACGAGCTAAGAAGCTATATATTGCAGGGTGTATTGGCCAAAAATCAACTACCTATGATTTTAACTTTATCTTTCATGTTCAAGTCCAAAGTGAACATGGCAGCACCTCCAGAAATGTTCAGTGTGGAATAGCATAGGACCATAATCAAGTTCCTGTTTCTCCAAGGGAAAGGTGCAAAGCAGATCCATGATGAAATGTCACAAACTATGGATGACAGTGGCCCTTCATATACAACATTAAATGTTGAGTTGTCAGTTTTAAAACTTGTAAACTGACTGCCCAGCTGCAGGTTTTCCTGAAGAAAACTGATTATCATGATTGATTTCAATGGGGATCTTCCATCCTTGTTTCAGAACTTGCCTTTGTAGTCTAATTTGTAGTCTAACTTACTCAACCTCTAGCACTCACAGACCAGGCTGTGTGTGGGGTTTCAACTGGCACACAGCTTTGATTAGGGTTGCATAGCTGCCTTCATGCTTAAAATATTTTATGTAAATGACTGTCATTGTTCTCTGAATAATTTAAATCACATAGAAAGGAAACCAAATTATCCTTCCAACACAATGTACTTAAAAAAAACTTGTAAAGTCTCAGTAATTTGAACATTTCGTTTCTCTCCTACACATCTTCAATGTACTTTCTTTCCTGTCACATGTGGGAGTAGAAATGTCATCCCCTTGGATGCTTCAATACACTTGATATCTTGCAATTGAGATGTAACTTATTCTCCAGAGATCATAGAAGCTTTTTGTTGCAATAAATTGTGTTGCTTTTAATGGCACTTCCATGCAACATGTTAAAGACTGGATTGAGGAATGCCAGAACACCTACAATTTTTTTTTCTTTTGATAGAAACAGAACTAAATCCTTGTTGCTACAGCAGATTGGTGTGCATGTGTCGCCATCATTGTTGTGGCCTAACCCTCTTAAGGCTATTTGTTTAGTCAAACAGTTAACTCACATCCCTCTGCCCTCTGAAGGAAATAAAATCTTCAGTGCTGTCGAAAAATGTAGACAGCAACTGAAAAAAAGGAGGCCAGTGCTCAACAGAAAAAAAAGTAGAAAGTTGAAACTAAACTGAGATATGGAAACAGGAGGTCAAAAGGAAATGGGAAGACCAAGACCTACAGACTGCAGTCAGGATGACTGCAAAAAATCAAGCAAGAACCATAACCAATCAAAACTTGATCACAAAAAGTTAAGCTAGATCAGTTGCTGGATCAATTTAGAGAAGAAACATGAGACAGTTATAATTACAGTGTATAAAACGATCCCTATGCACGTAAGGTGTTAACACCATGTAGGTTTTCTTCCCACTTCCCTTAGTGCTGATAGCTAATGGGTGCATTGTTTGTGACTGTATTCTGTTAAGTGTTGTTTTTAAAAAATAACATTTTCACTGAGGAGAATCCTGTGTTTTGTGGTTTAGTCCATATGGGGAAGAAATTGATGAAGTGCAGCAATTACTTTTTTTTGGATTCTTGGAATGAGAAAAGGTTGCTGCTCTTTCCAGGCATTTCTCAAAATGAAAAATGGCCTTAGAAGCAACATCCCATTGTTTAGTGGGAAAGTTTGGCACCAGCAATCGAATGAGGTTGAGGAATACTGTAAACCATTGCTAAAAATAGTGTGAAGAAGTCAGTTTCACAATTGAGCAAAATGCACCTTGGAGGCTACATCTTTCAGCTCCTTGTCCCCTGAAAGATTACTACAACATTGCAGATTAAACCCTGAGGGGTCTGTGAGATGCAATATGTCATTTCAATGTAATTTTGCCCCCAGGCCTGCTTTAGGCATTAAAAGGCCAACTGGAAATGGATGGCCAGAATCTGTTCTTTCTAGCAAATGACCAACCACACAGTAACTTTTGGGCAAATACACTATTTCTTGGTAGAGAGGTCAGTGACTAGAGGAGCAAAAGCAGGAGGTTATTCTCTTGCACTATTTTACTGTTATTATGTGCTGTCAAGCCACCTCTGACTTATGGTGACTCTATGAATAACTTCCAAAATATCCTTTAATTAATAGCCCTGCACAGCTCTTGTAGACTCAAGGTTGTGGGTTCCTTTATGGAGGCAAGGCATTTCATACTTGGTCTTCCTCTTTTCTTGCTGCCAGACATTTGCTCTACCAAAATGGGTTAACTGGTCCAGCCTCTCAGATTAGCATCTCCTTTGTATACCATGCCAGGCACCCAACTGTACTCCTCCTTGATCTTGATAGTGATATTCATGAAGTTATGAGTAACAAAATCAAATAAAAATGATTCTGATCATAAGTGTTCAAAACTATTGGAGTAATTTGAAAATGATTGCTGAAATGGAGTAGAATTATCTTGTAGTTTCCATCCAAAATGTGACCCAATATCTCGCCATATATTTGAAGGATGTATCAGCAGCAATTTCTATGATAATAAAAGGTCATTTCTGCAACAGAACATGTTTTTGGGTGAGTATAACAATACAGGAATCGGCTTCGTACTGTGTTAGATAACTGGTCAGTCTACCACAGGATTGTCAACTCTTGAATGTCAGTGGCTCTCAAGGTTTGATGCGTGATTCTTTCCCATTCTTACTTGAAGATGCTAAATGCTGTACCACTGTGTGACAGTCTCTCCTCAATCTGTTGGCCGAAGTAGGAAGGGAAAAATAGGGGAGAAAAAAAAGGCAAAATATTGTGGCACTTTAAAGTCTAATAGATTTATCTCAGTGTGAGCTGAATCTGTTTTAGATGCAGGAGTGCAAATGCTACATTCTTATATACATATGTATCATCCATCCATCCATCCATCCATCCATCCATCCATCCATCCATCCATCCATCCATCCATCCATCCATCCATCCATCCATCCATCCATCCATCCATCCATCCATCCATCCATCCATCCATCCATCCATCCATCCATACCACTTGCACATATATTATTTATACTACCAATATTCCTTAGTAGTCTCCCATGCAAGTACTAAAATGAGTACTTAGCTTCCAAAATACAGTCTGTTCAGGTATAGCAGGCTATGTCAATGGAAAGAGTGGGCTGTGGGTTTATTCATATGTCCACCAAGATAAGGGACCTATTACTCAGAAAATGTATTCAATGTTTATATTCCTGTGGGTGTTGTAGGTTTTTCAGGCTGTTTGGCTGTGTTCTGGAGGTTTTCCTTCCTATACCATCAGTATATCATATACCACCAGTCTCTGTGTCTGAACTACTATCCTCTGAAGATGCTGGCCACTGAGACTGACAAAATGTTAGGAAGAAAAACCTCCAGAACATGGCCAAAGAGCCTGAAAAACCTACAACAACCATCGGATCCCAGCCATGAAAGCCTTCGAGAATACATTCATAATCCTACATTACATTATGATAAATGGGTAGTTGTACGATTGGGCATTTTCTCTTCATTATGGTATTTTAGTACTTCCCTTCCATGCAGAAGGTAGGTATTGATGTTTTCTTAGAGAATAAACTTTTATGGTCATTGTATCCATCTGAAGTTTCAGAATAGATTCTGGAGTAGCTAGTACGTATTCTATTTTTCTTAAGTGATAATATGTATCCTCTTGTAAGCTACTACAAAAGCAGATACAGTAATTCTGTTTAAGTGATCATGTAATGATCACAGCCCTACAAAGTATATTGAATAATATATGGCCTTCAAAGAAAATTTAAAAAAAAGTTATGTACTTACCTTCTTGCTCCCCTTTTAAAATGCCTATTGAAATACAACTTCTCATGTTCTGTGGTGCCATGTCAGCTGCCGCTAGTGGAGGCTTATGAAATGCTTCTTTCTAACGTATTCTCCTTTCTAACTCTCTTTTCTGCAAAAGCAGACTGTGAATTATAATAAAGAACCTAAGTCTGGTGTAGGTATTTAAATTATGCCAAAAAAACCTCTGGAATCAGCATTGTTTATCATGAAGTACTCCAAAAAAACTAAATTGTTAGCAGTATGGATTGTCATGGAGCAAGATTTAGTGTCTTAAACCCTCCATGAAAGTGCAGGAAAATGTACAGCTTTCAAATTGTTATGAAGAGATAACTGATGTTAGTTTCCTTCCAAGAACTAAGGAGGCAACCTTTTAAAGTATGCATTTGTTTTGAAAATTGTCTATTCATTTGGATGAGTCAGAATGCTTTAAAAGGAGCAGTTTCGTGCTGAAAATAAATGTCTTCTGAATGAGAATTAATTGATTTCTGGAGGAAATGAGAAAAGAAAGCAGTAAACAAACAGTATGTTAGTATCATTGCATGCAAACATACGCACACACACTCACACGGACATGCACGCATGCACACACACACACACACACACACAGACCCCTCAACAGAAACAAAATCCCTTTTTAATCTTCAGAGTGCCTGTGACTCACTCACTGCAGTTCCAGTGCAGGATAGCTAATAGTGTGAGGGCTGATTTGGTGTGGTAAACGTGTCTTACTAAGATTCAAGAGACCTGCATTCAAATGCCTGCTTAGCCATGGAAACTGACTAGGGAGTGGCAATGGTAAACCACTCCTTGAATGTATCAAAAACTGTCTTAGGGTCATTATAAGTGTGGTGTTTACCCTCGTGGCCCCTGCTTGTTTTTCCCTCACAAAGGCTCACGTCGCATTTTCTGCTCACTGCCACCAGTGGATTACTTCAGTCCACAATTTAAATGACATATGCCAGAACACTTGTCTTGTGGACAGAAACAGAACTTATTTATTGAAGTGAAGCAGATTGAATAATAACAGACTTTTCTCAGATACACATTATATATAAGCAATTCATCAACAGTTCTCTCAGTACATCTTTCTTTTCTCTTGGAATATCATTACCACCTTCTCTACCTATTTTCCTAATCATCTCTATCTTTCTGATTAACCCTATCTATCTCAGTATCTGTTCTCTCTCTCTCTGACTAACCAGCCCTCCCTCTCTCTATGTATATCTCCCAACCTCCTCCTACCACCAAGCCTCATGTAGCTGCTGACTCCACCTCTCCAACCCTCTAATAGGTTAATGCAAATTAGTTCATGAATATTAGTGGCATAAGTGACATGGGGGGGTGCCACAGTAAGTAACAGTTACCTGACTCTGCACAAAAACAATAGAGCTAATATTATCGCCATAATATATCAAGGTACCGTTAACTTTTTATTACAGATTTAAAAGATGGCCTTTGTAAACATTCATTATTGTTGCAGCCTTGATTTTTGTTCCTGAAAGTATTCGTTTATTGAGACTCCTTCTTAGTAAAAAAGTCAAGTCTTTTTTTTCTCTTGTTGATTTTTGTAGAGGCCATGGTGGAAGAACCAGACATTGTCTTTAAAGAACTGCTAGAAAGAGCAAAAGCTGGGGACCCTAAATCACAGACAGAGGTAATCTTTTTCCTTCCCTATTTTTTTGCATAACTTGTTTTGGTGATTCTCCCTAATTATAGTATACATTGTATGCTGTAGGTGTTACTTCAAAAGATTATAAACACTGAGCAAAATCCTGTTGCCTAGATTTGCACCAGCACAACCTAGATTGGGCACTGGAAACAATTCATTTTAACATATTAAAAGATTATTACAATCACAGAATAATTGAGTTGGAAGGGGCCTATAAGGCCATCAGGTCGAACCCCCTGCTCAGTTTATGAATCCAAGTCAAAGCAAATCTGATAGATGGTTGTCCAATTTTCTCTTCACCATCACCCTAGGAAATTGGTTCCATTGTTGTACTGCTCTAATTGTTAAGAACTTTTTCCTGATATTCAGCCTAGATCTGGCTTCCTATAACTTGACCTTATTATTACTTGTCCTGCACTCTGTGATGATCAAGATCGGCCCCTCCTCTTTATAACTACCTTTCAAGTATTTGAAAAGTGCTATTAGATCGCCCCTCAGTCTTCTTTTCTTAAGGCTAAATATGCTCAGTTCTTTCAGTCTCTCCTCATAGGGCTTGGTTTTCACTCCCCTGATCTTTCTTGTTGCCCTCCTCTGAACTTGCTCCAGTTTGTTGGCATCCTTCTTGAAGTGTGCTGTCCAGAATTAGACATAGTACTCTAGATGGGGGCTCACCAGTGCTGAATACAGGAGGACCAGTATCTCATGGAATATGGAGACTATTCTTATATTCTTCTCTCCCCAACACACCCTTTTCAGGTTCTGAGTCTTGCCATGAGAAAGCCTTTAGGAGTCTTGGGGTGAGTGAGTGGGGGAGACTTTAATAGTAAAACATTGACACTGGATCACTGCCACCAGGATTGGGACCACCAGCAACAGTTTATAGGCTGAACTTTGCCTACTCTTGTTTAGTGGTAGCTGAAAATCTAACAGATTTTATTTGGCATACACATTTCATGGATTGTTGTCTACTTTGTTGGCTGCATTCACAAGCTAACATGGAGAGTGATGTGGGGGAGTAGAAATGCAGAAGGTAAAAACATGAATAATTATCTGAATGGGAGTAATTTAAGAAATAGTCTTTGGAAGATGCCAAGAACATCTTAATGTAGATATGCTAATCAATCCATATGTGAAATCACAATCTTCCACTAAGAGCAACATATCTGCATAGAGAGGAATGTTTACTAATTTCTGCCCAGCTGTATTATACTGAATTTATGAAGCATGTGTGATTCTGTTTGCTTTGCTTTTGTTGATTAAAAGAAAAAGACCTTTGTTGCATTGATAGGTTCCCTTAGAGATACAGCATGGTGTGGAGTATGGCTAGCTTGGATTTTTGGAACCTTCTTTGTAAATTGTACCTTTTAGTACACTGGAATGAAGTTGCATGACCCAAAAACAAACACAGAACCAACCCAAAATCTTACAGCTGCCCATCCCCCTTTTCTTGATTTACAGGCGGAAACAGACTAAGATGGCTCTGAAAACTACAGGAATGATGTTAAAAGCAATCTAATGAAGCAGAAGCTTGTTTTCATATCTCTGTAGGTGGGGAAACATTACTTGAAGCTAGCAGAAGGCCAAGATGAGGAACTGAACAGTTGCAGTGCTGTGGAGTGGTTGATCCTTGCTGCCAAGCAGGGACGGAAAGAAGCCGTGAAACTGCTGCGGAGATGCTTAGCAGAAAGAAAAGGTATTCCTTCCTTCCTTCCTTCTTTCACCATTTCTGTCCATGCTGTAAATTTTGAAGGACTTAAAACAAACTGCCTCTTGAAAGAAAAGCATCTTAGAAAAGCCCAATATTTAATGTTACATTTATTTACCTTTAAATTGTACATCATGCAATTCTTCCTTAACCAGTTAGCATATCCAGAACAGCTTATCAGAGAGATAACAAACATTATAAGCCAATAAAGCAGCACCACGAGATAAAAAATTAAAGTTACTTAAAACCTCACAGTAACTTAAATTAATTAAAAATATTTAATATTGTTTTTTTTTTTTTTTTTTTTTTTTGTTCATCTGATGTCCACTTTATAGCTGATTTGATGCTTGGTGAACTTCCCAAGGGAGGGCATCCCACAGTCAGAGTTTGAACCACACACACACACACCCAGGTGCCTACATGTATTAGCTTAAAACCTTTATGGTGAGTAATCAATTCTTAGGAGGTAACATTTTACAATGTATAAGAACCACTGTATAAAAGCTGGGAAGCCAGCAAATTATGGTATTATGGGGAAGTGGGCATGGCCATCCTATAGGGCCAGATAGGGATCAAATTTGGCCCTGGGGCTTGGACTTCCTACACCTGTTTTAAAACCTTAATATGTTAAGGCAATAGAAAGACAAACCTAACTTTTAAAATGTTTTATAAGTACTTTACAAATCTTCCTGTAACAAATTGTGAACAGTTTTCATCGGAAAGGGGGGATAATAATAGCTAACACTTTTCTTTTCCCTTGAGGCATCACTTCAGAGAATGAACAAGAAGTCAAGCAATTATCATCAGAGACTGATTTGGAAAGGGCTGTGAGAAAGGCAGCCTTAGTCATGTATTGGAAATTAAACCCAAAGAAGGAGAAACAGTTGGCGGTCTCAGAACTATTAGAAAATGTTGGCCAAGTTGACAGTGAAGGTTTGTATTCTCTAAAGATTAAAAGATGTACTAAGCATAAAAGCCTTTGAAAAATTATGAGTGGAATGCCATAAAATGAGAAAAATAAAACAAAACAGTAGAACCACCATATCTGCAGGATTAATACCCACAGTTTCATATGTGTTTCAAGGATATATTTCCAGAACTGGCCACTAAAAGGACCCAGAGACCACACTATATATAGGGTTTCTGTATTTGTGCTTTCTAGCATCCACAAGGAGACACTTAGAACCGATCCCCCACAGATATCATGGTCCTACTGTGATTGTTCGTAACTTGCTCAATTGACATCATAGTGACATCCATTATTTCATTAACATGCAGAAATGAAAGAATCTGTATTCAATATGCATCCTTTGATTGCAAAAACAGTGTTATATGCTTGTCTCAGGGGCTCCCATATCTGTTTCCACTCATTCTTTTTTTTAAAAAAATTGATGTTATTGCTAGTGTGGTTGGGTTGGTACGGACAATATTCCTGTTGCCCTTTGCACCTCCACCAGTTTTAATTCACATATCTTCTTGGTCTATATCAATCAGAAGTTCCTCTGCCTCCGAGAGGCCAAAGATCTCCACCATAGAAAACTGCTGGATAGCTCAGTGATTGTGGCTTTATTCTTCTATCTGGACATTTAAGTGCTAAGGTTAAAAGCTTGAAAAATCTATTAGTTGGGGATCTCCCACTTGAAACAGAGAACATTTCAGTGGGTTGTAAACCTTCAGAAAGGACCTTCTGCTCAGACATGGGTGCATATCTGTACATCTGCTATGGCGAAATGTTTTCATCTTTTCTCTTCCATTGCTGCTTTCTCAATAAGCCTGTTATCTATTGGGATTGTTCAAAACTTCTGTCTGAATTTAGCTGGCTGCCCTATCTATTGGTGCAATAAGATGAGAATAGAAAGATCATGCTGGAAAGGATTGCTTCCAGAATGCAGTCTTAAAAGGGACCTTTCAAAATGACTCTTCTGTCTGGTCCCTGTTACACTAGCCCACTTAAAAAAATTGCAGTCCTGCTGCATGACCAAAAAAGTCAAGGGAACAGAGCATGTTTTCTCTCTTCTGGGGGACTGTTATGGTCAGCAGTGGTGAAACAAAAAGGTAGCTCAGGATCACTGGAATGAGAAAGCCTTAGCTGTGTCTCTTTTCTGGAGCTGTCTGGATGCCCTGACCTGTTCATCATCTGTCCTGTTCACCTGTGCAGCCCCTCAAAGGGTTCTGCAGCCACCAATACCGTTCTTGATCCAAAAGGGGTCACCTGCTTATCTGTTAGAAGTTCTTTTTACTTATGCCATTACTGAACACTACCTGAGCATCATTCTACCCATATCCAGGTTAGCTAACTTGCTTTTTCCTATATGTGAGGTTGTATAAAGAGCAAGTTCATTGTAGCTGTAGTACCTTGAGTGGTCCTCTGTGCAGTTGCACATCTCATCTGCCTTTTCTTTTTGGAGTACTGTATTTCACTGGTCAGATTTCTGCTAGGTTGTGGTAGCAGTACACTGGAAATGAGGAAGAAAAAAAAAGGTTCTGTCCTTGGGATATGTGCCATGGGCCTTCCATGTTTTTGTAATAACTAAAATCTAACTCCAGAGCAGTGGTCTCCAAACTATGGCCTGCGGGCCACATCCGGCCCTCCTTGCCATTTTATCCAGCTCGTTCCCTTCAGCCCACGCATGCACATGGGGGGTACATGTGTGTGTGCAGGTGAGCAGGCATCCATGCATGCATGCGGTGTGTGTGTGTGTGTGGCTGTGTGTGTGTGTGTCCATGTGGGCAGGCAGTGGTGTGGGCTGGGTGTGTGCATACAGGGGCAGGTGGGGAGCATGCATGTGTGCAGGCATACGGGCGGGTGGCGATATGGACGGGGTGTGTGCATGCGTGCAAGGAGTGGGCAGGGGATCATGTGGGTGGGCAGATGGGTGTGTGCATGCATACATCTACGTGTGCATGCGTTCCTGTTCCTTCAGTCCTCAAAGATGTTGAAAATATCTGTTGTGGCCCTCAAAAGTTTGGAGAGCCCTGCTCTAGAGGTTTCCAGGTGTTGCTCTGTGCAGTTCAGTATGACAGCACAGATTGTCTATAGAACTGATCATGACAATGGCACCAAAAAAAAAAAATTAGTTGCATGCTCCTGTAAAAAGGTATCCAGTACACTGATTATTGGAGCACAGTGGCAGATTCATCTCCATGAATTTTCCTACTGATACTAAGAAACTTGTCTTTCTGAGAACAGGTGCTGAGAAGCCACCTGGACCACTTCCAAAGTCTGTACAAAAACAGAGAAGAATATTGGAACGCCTGGTGAGCAGTGAATGTAAGGAAGCATTTATCATGTTCATCTTTGGTATTTGTATTATGATTTGGGGATGAACTTTCATTGTTTGTCTGTTCGGGGATGTATTGACTAGAATATTTCCTTAAATTGTAGACTGTAAGCTGCTGTTAGGACTAGCACAAGGAACTATTCCACTTGGTTCTGAAATCTGGAGTGTGGAGCCATGAATGGTTCCACTTATCAATCAGAGAGTGAGTGAGGCCAATTGATTTATATATGGGCATGTGCCCTAGTAGAAACCCATTGGTTCCCCAGACCCCACCCTAGTGCTTCATCTGTCTTCTTCCTCTATCCTAACTTTTTTCAGGTTGAAGGATGTGTTTTTTTAAACTCTTTCAACTTTCACTCAAGCCAGTTTATAAAAATATTGATTAGAGTATATTTTGTGTGTTTAAAGAAAGAAAGAAAATTGACTGACTCCTGGTGGGCAACACCTGAACATGATAGAGAGAAAGAAACGTACAGTTGCAACCTTTATGGCATGCTTAGTGGAAGAGTCCATCAAATGTCTACAATCAAATAATTAGATTTAGTGGGCCTAATTGCTGCTTTAGAGGAATTGATCTCAAGATATGACCAACCAGATATTTATGTTGGACAATCAATAATGTCTATGTAAATCAATGTGCTTCTGGTTGTTACAGTTTCCAAGAGTTTTGGTGATAACAAACTTACAAAAATATTTGTAAGATGGCTTAGTTCATTGCTAGGGAAAAGAGTCACAGTTAAGAGCAAAAGAAGAAGACACTCTTCACCAGTGGAACTCCAAAGCCACTTTCAGATTCTTGAAGAGAAGTTTGACAAACAGCATGCAGAGGAAGACATACAGGAAACCCTGCAGAAGGACACGGGAGAAGCTTAACTTCATCCAAGCAGATTTGCTGAATCCACACCCTACAAAAAGAAGATAAGAGTAGTTGTAGTAGGGGACTCCCTACTGCATTGGATTGAAATCAAAATATGATGGGAAGATCTATGGATGTGCTAGGTATGATGTGTACTTGGAGGATGAGTCAGGGATGTGAGAGAAGGATTGCTGTCACTCATAAAACCCAAATATGGGTTTATCCCTTCTCACCCACAGCAAAGAGGAACTATAAAGAAATCACATAAGATGCTGGCTCTCTGGGAAGGAAACCCAAGTACTTTTGAGGTCCAAATAGTCCTCCTGTCCATCCTACCAGTACTCAGAAGAGAACAGAAAGGGAAAGAAAAGAAATACTCCAGGTGAAAGCTGCTTATGAAGGTCATGCTAATGTGAAGAATTTGGATTTGGGAACCTTGGGCTTTGCTTCATAGAAGATGGATTGCTGGCAAATGATGGGCTGCCCCTCACAAGGACTAGGAAGAATATGTTTGGCCAGAGCATGAATAATTTGATTAGGAGAGCCTTAAAATGAAGTGGAAGGGAGAGGGAGATGCCGGCTCAGAGGTAAATATAGATGGAGCCTTATGTACAATAAGAGGAACAGACCAAGCAGCTCTAATGAGACACAGTAATAATCTTCATAAAAATGTACAGTGGAAATCAGGCCACAGAGCAGACAATCTCTGGTGTCTATACATGAATGCCAAGGGTATGGGGCGGGGGAGGGAAGAACTGGTAATCTTAGTTCAGGAGGGTAAATATGACTTGATAGGGATGCCTGAAACTTGGGATGATTCCCATGACTGTACTATAGCAATTGAGGGATATACAGTGGTGCCTCGCACAACAATGTTAATTGGTTCCAAAAAAAAAACCCGTTCTGTGAAATATCGTTCTGTGAAACACCATTTCCCATAGGAATGCATTGAAAACCAGTTAATCCATTCCAATTGGAATGGATTGCTGTCCTTAAGCGAAAATCCCCATAGGAAACATCGTTGAGGGAAACGCGGTTCCCCAATTGAAATGCGTTGAAGCCGACTCAGTGCATTTGAATGGGTTTGCGAAGTCCATTTTTGCTCCTGTAAAAGTGCCTTAAACTGTTTGAAAAGTGTTTTAAATGCTTGCTATCGTTATCCCACCTCCTGAAACCTATGCAAACTTAATTTGGAGTTGTTCTGAGGCGTCCTTAATTTTTGGTGATTTTTTTGTTTTTTCTCTCATTGAAATGCATTGGACAGACAGTTCAATAGAGTTCAATGAGAGAAAAAACAAAAAATCACCAAAAATTAAGGACGCCTCAGAACAACACCAAATTAAGTTTGCATAGGTCTCAGGAGGTGGGCTAACGATAGCAAGCATTTAAAACACTTTTCAAACAGTTTAAGGCACTTTTACAGGAGCGAAAATGGACATCGGAAAGGGCTCTTTGATCTCCCTTTCCCTGCTTTTGAAGCGCTTTCCGATGTCCCTTTTCGCTCCTGTAAAAGTGCCTTAAACTGTTTGAAACCTGTTTTAAATGCTTGGCATCGATAGCCCACCTCCTGAAACCTATGCAAACTTAATTTGGTGTTGTTCTGAGGCGTCCTTAATTTTTGGTGATTTTTTGTTTTCTCCATTGAAAGCCGTTGGACGGTCTGTCCAATGGCTTTCAATGGAGAAAACAAAAAATCACCAAAAATTAACGAAGACTCAGAACAACACCAAATTAAGTTTGCATAGGTTTCAGGAGGTGGGCTAACGATAGCAAGCATTTAAAACACTTTTCAAACAGTTTAAGGCACTTTTACAGGAGCGAAAAGGGACATTGTTGTGTGAAAATTCTCCATAGGAAACATCGTTGTGTAAGGCGGCAAATTTTTCAGGAAAAGCCATCGTTGTGTGAATTTATCGTTGTGTGAGGCACTCGTTGTGTGAGGCACCACTGTAAAATATTAAGAAAGAACAAAAAGAGAGGTGGAGTTGCAGCGGTGCATATAAAAATGCATATTTCTGCACAGAAATACAGGAGGAAGAGCTTGGTTGTCCCATGGAAACCATCTGGATTAATATAATTGGTGTGAAAAACAAAAAAAATGTAGTTCTTGGGAGTCTACTACTGATAGCCAATGAAAAGATCCAGACAAAACCTTTGAAAAACAAATTGCAAGAATTTCAAAGAGACATAATGTAGTAGTAATGGGAGATTTCAGTTAACCTGATATCTATTGGGAGGCAAATTCTACTAGATATGGCCCTTTGAAAAAATTCCTGGCATGTGTGGCTGATCATTTTCTTGTACAAAAGTGGAGGAATAAACTAGAGGAGTAGCTATCCTTGACTTGATTCTAACCAATAGACATGACTTGATGCACAAAGTGGCCATAAGGTGAACTCTGGAGGAAAGTGACCATCTTCTAAAGACTTAAAGTCTTAATTTCAAAGGAAACAGAAGCAGAGTGTAGCCACATGTGTATGCTGGGGTTTAGGAAAGCTAATTTTAGTAAACATAGAAGCATGATAAGTAAAGTCCCATGGCAGGAAATCCTAACAAGAAAATGAGTTCAAGATGAGTCGGAATTTCTTTTAAAAAATCTTAAGGCACAACTATAAAGAATTCCAACAAGAATAAAACATGGAAAACAACAAAAAGGGCCAGTGTGGCTTCATGAAAATCTTGGAGGGGACCTGAAGATAAAAAAGAGATACATATAGGAACTAGGAGGAAGACCAGGCCACAAAAGAAGAGTGCAGACAAGTAGCAAGTGGATTGTTTTAGTTACATGGATAGCAAAAGATAGAGAAAAGGAATAATGGCTCAGCTAATCAATAAGAATGAAAAGATGATGACAACAAAGAAAAGGCAGAAGTGCTCAGTTCTTGCTTTAGCTCAGTCTTTTCCCAAAAGACATTCTACAACTCTCCAGGCAAATGTGAAGTACAATTGGAGGGGACAGGATTGCAGCTTGAGACTGATAGACAGATAGTCAAGGAGTGCCTTATTATTCTGAATGAGTTCACATCTCCAGGGCCTGATGACCTGCATCCAGAAGTACTGAAGGAACTGGCCAAAGAACTCTCAGAACCATTGTCTACCATTTTCTTGAAATCATGGAGGATGGGTGAAGTGCCAGATGTTTGGGGAAGGGTTATTCTTGTTCCTGTTTTCAGGAAAGGCAGAAGGAGGAACCTGGGAACTACAGACCTGCCAGCTTGACCTAAAACCCAGGGCGAGTTCTAGAGAAGACTATAAAGCAGTCATTCTTCAAGCACCTCAAAAACAATGCAGTAATAACTAGAATCCAATATGGATTTGTCAAGAACAAAATCTTGCCAGACTAATCTTATCTCAGTTTTTGATTGAGTAACCTCTCTGGTATGCTGTAGAATGTAGGAATGCAAACCTTGACTTCAGCAAAGCCTTTGACAAAATGGCCCATGATATTCTGATTAGCAAGCTTACTAGGTGTGGGCTGGATAGCATAAGGGTCATGTGGATAGACAATTAGATAGAATCGTGCTCAGAAAGTGCCTATTAACGACTCCTTCAGAAACTGGGAGGAGGTAACGGGGTGTACCAGAGGGCTCAGTCTTAGGCCTAGTGCTCTTCAACATTTTTTTTAAAGACTTGGATGAGGTGATGCAGGGAATGCTTATCAAATTTGAATTGGGTGGAATAGCTAATTCTCTGGAAGACAGAAACAAAATTCAAAAATATAGGCTTAAGCACCAGGCTAAAAACAACAGAATTAAATTTAACAGGGATAAATGCAAAGTTCTACAATGGGAGGGGGGAACCACAGTCACAAGATTGGGGATATATGGCTCAGTAATACTATGAGTGAGAAGGATCTTGGAATTGTGTTAGATCACAAGCTGAATATGAGCCAATATATTTAGCTTTGAGAAAAGAAGACTGAGGGGAGATATCACTTTTCAAATACTTAAAAGGTAGTCATACAAAGGATCTGTTCTTGATCATCCCAGAGTGCTGTACACGTAATGATAGGCTCAAGTTCCATGAAGTCAGATTTCAGTTGAATATTAAGAAAAACTTCCTAACTGTTAGAGCAGTTCAACAATGGAACCAATTACACTGGGAGGTGGTGAGCACTGCAACACTGCGGCATTCAAGAGAATGTTAGACAACTGCCTGTCAGATATAGTTTGATTTGGATTCCTGCAGTGAGCAGGGAATTGGGCTCAATGGTCTTACAAG
The DNA here is from genome assembly GCF_051106095.1 of Pogona vitticeps. Classification (NCBI taxonomy): domain Eukaryota; kingdom Metazoa; phylum Chordata; class Lepidosauria; order Squamata; family Agamidae; genus Pogona; species Pogona vitticeps. The sequence goes on along the minus strand of NC_135787.1, from coordinate 96,074,211 downwards.
CCTCTTCCAGCTGCATTATTTCTATGATTCTATTATCTTGTAGTAATGATGTTCTTAATTTTTTTAAAAAAGCCAATCAGGATGCAAGTGTTTATGAGCTGATATCTTGTTGCATAATTTGTGTCCGAGTTCAATCCCTCCCCCCTCGGCAGCCATGGAAACTCACTGGGAAAGTGAAACTAGTAAAACCACTCCTTAAGTATCTCACTTACCTTGAAAACCCTGTTAGGGTTGCTATAAGGTGGTTCTGACCTGAGGTCACATAATAGCAACACAGAGACCATGGGAGATGTGGGATTCTGCTGCATGATTTTACCATGGAGGATAAAGAGTTCCTCCCATGCAATGAAAGGGATTACACAAAAAGCTGTTGGATGAAAGAAAGACATTTGACTACCAAAAAGAGCCCTCTGTCAAAAATCTCATCACATTACATTGTACCTGTAAATTATGCAACAGGATTTTACCCATCGTATCAGAAAAATTGATACTGCAACCAACCATACGCTTCTCTTTCCACTTCACAGTTCAATAAACTTTGTCCATTTTCTCCATAGAACCAGACTAACATGACATTTTGTTAATGTGTTTTGTATTTCAGCAAAGAATTATATTGCCCTGGATGATTTTGTTGAAATAACCAAAAAGTATGCAAAGGGTATCATCCCACCTAATCTACTTGTGCAGGATGATGATGAAGAAGATGATGAACTGGCAGGAAAGAGTCCAGAGGAGCTTCCACTCCGACTCAAGGTGAAAACTAGAGGTTGCAGCCATGTATGCTCAAATGTGGCCTTCACTTCTTAAATGCAGCCTGGTGATATATCATCCCCTTCTTAGAAGGGAAGCCTCTGCAACCAAGAATGGCATAAAGCCATTTGTGTAAAAGGGTTGCATTTTATTGCCTTCCTCACCTTCAGGTGAAAATTCTACCCACCCTCCCTATTCCTGAACAAAATATTGTTCTTACACTTTCAGAACTTTCATGATTCTTCCCAAATCTATGTTACTATATTCCTGTCTGAATCCTGTTTTCTCCTCTATTCACCCTTATGGCTTTTTGACAGATTGGATTGCATCAGTGAGGTAATGAAGGCATATCAGGAGTGGGGGACATTGGAATTCGTGGCTAAAGATTGCCTAACTAACAGATCTTCTTTATGCTAGTATGTAAGGGTGAGATCTGTTACTATTTAATACATGAGTCACAATATGAAGAAATAAAGATTTGATATTGTCCAAATCTGCAAACTTAAAAATGGCCAAATCTGAGTTCTATACTGCTCATCTGGCTACCAGACCACTCTGGGCAGTTTACATATTTATTTATTTATTTATTTATTTATTTATTTATTTATTTATTTATTTATTTATTTATTTATTTATTTATTTATTTAACTTATATGCTGCCAACACCACCCGAAGGTCTCTGTGCAGCTTACAACATTTAAAATACAATAAAAAGGCAAAATAATTAAAATGTAATAAAAATATCAATCACACAGAATTCAAAACAATAAACATAACGGTATATAATCAAACTAACAGTAAACAACCAACATTTTAAATAATGGGAATTAGTTTCCCCCTCCCCAGTGACCTTATTTCATTTTCATTTCTGAGATGGGCACTCAATCACCTGACTCTGCTATTAGAAAGAGTGATAACGTGGAATGATAACACCGTCTGTAATACTAATGGACACTACTTAAGAGAAGGTAACTCATTTGTCATTATTATTGACCTGTTAATTGTAGAGAAGCAAAACAAAAACTGTTTTGGAATAAGAACTCAGGTCTGATTTGCTTGTCCATTCTGTGTAGGAAGCATATGGTGACGTTTGGTGCAGCAGAAATGTTGAATGACTGGTATTTTTCTTTTCCAGGTCATAAAGTATCCACTTCATGCCATTATGGAAATCAAAGAGTACTTGATAGATGTCGCATCGAAAGCAGGAATGCATTGGCTTTCCACTATTATTCCAACACATCACATCAATGCTCTCATATTCTTCTTCATCATCAGTAACTTGACAATTGACTTCTTTGCATTTTTTATTCCATTAATTATCTTCTATCTCTCTTTCATTTCCATGGTGATTTGCACTCTCAAAGTATTCCAGGATAGTAAGGCTTGGGAAAATTTCCGTAGCCTGACTGACTTGCTGCTCCGTTTTGAACCAAACCTAGATGTTGAGGAAGCACGAGTGAACTTTGGCTGGAATCATTTAGAGCCATACCTTTACTTCTTACTTTCTGTATTCTTTGTCATTTTTTCCTTCCCTATAGCAGACAAGGAATGGGTGCCGTGTTCAGAGCTAGCTACCATCTCTGTTTTCTTCATGGTGACAAGTTACATGAGTTTGGGCACAAGTGCTGAACCCTACACACGAAGGGCATTGATGACAGAGGTTGCTGCAGGTTCCCTTTTCTTATTGCAGGTTGTACCTCTGAATCTGGGTTACTTGAAGCTATTGGGAAAAACATTTTACAGCATCCCCATTGGCCACCTCTTTGTGTTGAATGTGAGCATTCCTTGCCTTTTGTTCATGTATTTATTTTATCTTTTCTTTAGAATGGCACAGATGCAGAACTTTAAAGGCACATACTTGTACCTGATTCCTTATTTAGTATGCTTCATGTGGTGTGAACTCTCAGTGGTTATTTTACAAGAATCATCTGGCATAGGTCTAATTCGTGCCTCAGTTGGCTACTCCTTATTCCTGTTTGCGCTTCCTATTCTAGGGGTTGGTGTTGCACTGGTATGTCTCATTCACTTCATAAAATGGTTCATAACACTAGAGCTTATAAAGATTGTTGCAACTGTTGTTCTCTGTGTTGTTCCTTTGCTTTTCCACTGGTGGACAAGAGCTAAATTTTCTCTGGTTGAAATTGCGAAATCACTAAGAAAGAGTTCAATTGTTAAACTTATTCTAGTATGGCTTACTGCCATAGTATTGTTCTGCTGGTTTTATGTGTACCGCTCAGAAGGAATGAAAGTGTACAACTCCACCTTGACATGGAATCAATATGGGTTTGTGTGTGGGCCACGGGCTTGGAGGGCAACTAACATGGCACGCACCCAGATTCTATGTAGTCATCTAGAGGGCCACAGAGTGACATGGACAGGAAGGTTCAAATATGTTAGAGTAACTGACATAGATAATAGTGCAGAATCAGCAATAAACATGCTTCCCATTTTTATTGGTGACTGGCTGAGATGCTTGTATGGTGAAACCTATCCAGTATGTGACCCAAAAAATGTTACCATTGCTGAGGAGGAACTCTGTCAGCTAAAATACCTGACAAAACATGAGTGCCACATGAAAAGATTTGATCGCTATAAATTTGAAATAACTGTGGGGATGCCTTTCAGTAATGTGAATGGAAGTAAAACCATAGAAGATGACGATGTGACCAAAGATATTGTGCTGAAAGCAAGCAATGAATTTAAGAAAGTACTGCTGAACTTGCGGCAAGGAAGCATAATTGAATTTAGTACCATCCTGGAAGGCCGTCTTGGCAGCAAATGGCCTGTCTTTGAACTGAAAGCCATTTCATGCTTAAACTGTATGTCTAAACTTTCACCTGCTGGAAGACATGTAAAAGTAGAACATGACTGGCGAATCACTGTTCAGAAAGCTTTCAGATTTGTCTTCAATTTTTTCTTCTCTCCATTTTTGTCAGTCACAAATTAAGCTTTGCGATTCACTGCACTATCCAAAATTGGGCTGAAAATCAGCTACAACAATATTTGAAATACATGCTGATGTTTCTGAGTATTGTGCATGGTGCAAAATGCAGTCTTGCTAATCCCTGTGTTGCAAAAGCTATGTTTTAAAAATGAGTTTGCTAAAAGCATGGACAGTTTTGTTTTCTTACAAGATTTGACATTACAGTTATTAAAAGCACTTTACTCTTCAGATGATTCATCCTTCTAGTTATGTGTACATGGAATTGTACAAGATGAAGCTGACATGTGTGAGAACATTTTAGTATCGATTGTACTATTATCTTATAAAGTTATTGGAACTGTGAGGCTGCATGTGTGATTTACATAGACAAGTATGCCTGTATTAGCATACACTGGATTCATTCTTTCATTCAGTTACTGGTTCATAGTTCACTGGCAGCATCTGTTGTTTAAGAAGAGAAAAGAAACTACCTTTAGTAAGAAATTTCTATTGCTGATCTACATATATCTGTCCTGGAAATCAACAACACCTGGTTCATGGCCTATACTTGTAAATGCAAGCATAAAATTAAAGAATGAAAACCAATAGCACAAAAGCTTTGCAGTCTCATTTGCTTTCCTTACATACATATATGATTCTAGCATGCTATAACAGACTCCACAGAGTATGCAGAATGTCTGGGAAACATTTAGTTGTCATGCCAGTCCCCCATTTTCATAACATTTTGTTGCCTTCAGGTTTGAACTGACATATACTCCATGCTTTCTCTCTACAAAACCGTAATTTAAAAATAAAGAGAATGCTAGTGTTCTTAATTTGTGAAGAACTGCGGAGAGAAACTCTAAATATTTGCAATAGTGAGAGATTAAAGTTGGAACAGAATGGCATCATCTGAAACAGAGACTTCTTAATAAAAATTCATGCAAAAATAGTGGGATATATTGAACAAACAACCAAGCAATATTTTAGACCTCATGACCAATTAATATTAATTTTTCATTAACCCTCTATAGCCCCCAAATCCACCAGAAGCTAACAGAATGGCCCAGAATGATAGCATCCAACAAATTCACAACATACATGTGATTAGATGAGATGGCTGCAGCAAGCCACAAAGCATCTGCACAAACAACATTTCAGTATGAAATCTGGTTCCTGGGGATGTTTTGTGATGTAATAAGATACATCGGTCCCTTCTAGTCTGATGAGACAGGTGGATCTTGTCATGGTGTCCTACTTGGAAGTTCCTGTTCCAGGCTGTTTTGTACCATATTGATTTTCTGCTTGGATTGGTTATAGGAATGTGGTCCCTGAGGCTGGTTGCATCTGTCCTCTCTAGTCTGATGGGAAAAGGTTTTCATTGGAGTTTCAGTGTTCTGGACTATTTTTTTACAATAACGATTTTCTGCCCAGGACAGGAACTTGAATGTTCTGAGGAGCATTTTATGGCTGGTATATCATCAGCCCCCTCTATTTAGTTGGGGGGGGGGGGCTGGTGAGTTTGGTTGAACTGTTCTACTCCAAATTCTCCCTTCTGGGTTGTTTTTTTTTTTTTGCAATATCAGTTTTCTGCTCAAAATATTGTTTGTGCAAATGATTTGTGGCGTTGACATCGATCTCTAGTCACATGTTTTATAACAATTAATGTTGAACTGCAGAACTGGAAAGGACCCTATGGATGATCAATTCCAGCCCCTTCCAAGTGGGGAATTGAACTTCCAGTGGCTTGTTAGATTAGGATAGAAGTTACTGTGCTGGGCCATTGTACTGTATTCTGTTCTGGCAGATTTGGGGGCAATAAGGATTAATGAAACAGTAATATTTGTTGGGTTTGAGGCCTGAAACATTGTTTGGATGTGCGTCCAACACATCCCACTATTTTTGGCATCAATTTTTATTAAGCCCCTGTTCTGGTCTATTCTGTTCCAATATTGCCCTGCTAAATTCTTTATATTTGTTTCATGATGAGCGTGCAATAATCTGGTTGTATTTTAAATTTCTCTTTGTGAATCTCTACCAGTTTTCAAATGATACTGGACATCTCTTAGATATCTTTCTTGAGTTGCTAAGGGCCTGTCCAGACTGACTGTTTTGAGTGTGTGATGGATTGGGTTATAAAAGGATCTGTTGAGGTCGGGTGGGGGGGGAGGAGTGATGTGCCAGTTGTTCTGCTCTTCCCATCTGAATAGCAAGTGACCTCTTGTAGTCCTATCAGCTATCAATTAAGCGCTTCCCCTGATCATCTGCGGGTGAGCAGAAGGAATTTTTTAAAAAACATAATTCCTCTCTCCCTCTCTCAGTTCTGTTTCCTTTTTTCCCTTTACCCTGCTGAATCCCTTCCCTAATTCTCAACCCACTTCCTCTCACACTGTCCCTCAGAATCTGCAGCTGCAATGGCAGTTGGAAGCTGAGGCTGTTGGAGGCTGCTATCTCCCAGCTACACAGACTAAACAACCAGCCTGCCCAAAAGAATGCATGTCCTACTGCTGGGCCAGAAAAGTGCGTGGCAGGTCTTAAAGGGGAAGGACAGATCATTCTAAGTAGAAACACTTGCGGATTAGGTCTTCCCCCTCCCCCCTGATCTAAATCATGCCATCAGCAACCCATATGCCATATCTATATGCCAGTGTAGATGCACTATACCATTCCCAAACCTATTCGGGATTAACTCAGAAGTAATCAAGGGTGGTGGTGAAGGAAAACTGAGGAAAATGATATTTTCCATCCCTGTTCTCCAAAGCCCTGCTGCTGCAGCTTCATAGGCTCACAACAATAAGGCACAGTTTTCTGGGAGTGGATGATAATGGAACCGGGAAGCTGGCCATTCTTTTGGGGCATGTGCTTTACTGTCACTTGGAAAAGAGTGCAGGGGCATGAAGTGGCTACTTCCTCTTTGAAGATAAATATTTAAAGCCTGCAGATTGTAGCGTTCTGCATTTAGTGAAGTTCACTGTTACCTGCTTTTTCCAAACAGTCGATGAGAGATAAGTTGATTAAAAATCTATCTGTGGAACATGGAGTAACAGGGGTATATAAATATAAATTTTACCACATTTCAACATGTTGTAATTGAGGTAACTTTTATAAGATCAGTTTTGTGAGGTTGGGTGTAGTTGTGGGTTTCCCCAAAGAGATAATGCATGCATGCCAAATTACATTTTATTACCCAGTGGTTATTTTTAGAAGAAGTTAAATTTTGAGCTTATAATGGTGGGAGCCTTAGGAGGGAGTGACTCTGATCGAAGAAACACTCCTGCACCCTTTGCATTTCTCCAGCATCAAGTACCAGGAATTGAGATGATACAAGGAATGTCTTTTTGTCTCTTTTTTTAAAAGTCTAAATAATTTATGAAAGGGCTTCTGTGTAGTTTTGCACAAAACACTTGTCTTATTCTTGTACCTTTAAAGAGAATAATTGGTGTAGATTTTTTTTCAGATTTACATTTCAAATGTTTCTTTTGAACTAAGGCCACAAGTTCTTCAGTTCAAAGCAGTGACTGCAGAGATAAAATTAAATACCATTTTAAAAATAAAGTGTTTATTGAAAAAGCCAATATTGATGTGTGTATGTGTGTTCAGCAATCTGCGGAGCAGTCAACTAATCTGTGGAGCATAAGAATACAGCGATAAAGCTTTTCAAATATTCACATTCATCAAGTATATCATTATTTGCCATTGAAAGCTCAAAACTAAGGTGAGAAATAAACATTTTCATAATTGTGATGCAAGAGGCTGAAATATATTATCTCAGAAAACTGTATGTTAATGTGGTCTGGAAACCTGTTTAATAATTAGATAGGAACTTTTGGTGCCTACACACCACTCAGAGCAGTTATATAAAATTGATATAGTCTCTATATATTAAGTAACTGAAAAAGATAATGGAACTGAAAGTGATAGAAAGTGATATGAATATTAATTTTATCATTAGTTACTGACAGACCCTGCCCCAACCCACACACATTTTTTCAGTTTTAAATACCAGTAACACTTAACATTTTTTGCTGTGATCAATGAGTAAAGTAGAAAGGTTTTTAAAAGTCATTTTAACAAAAGTCTTTTAACAAGATTTATATACAATATGCTGCATTCTTAGAAGAATTGATTGTTAAATTTTTAATTAGAATACAATATACATCAATAGCCACCCTTGTCTTGCAAGGTATTCAGTGGCTTAAAACATTCTTTCTCATTTAAAACTATACATTTCATATTGTATGTGGAGTATTAGAAATGATGCACATGCATTCTGTTTCTATGCACAATATCCACCATTAGTTGAGAAAATGGTCAATCTAATTAGCTTCATGTGATAGCAAGACTTCCTATTAAATCATCACATTTTAGAATCGGTTTGGGTTCCCATTATCTCCTACAGTACTCTCACCCCCAAGGTAAAGGTTCCCTTTGACATTTAGTCCAGTCGCGTCCAACTCTAGGGCGCGATGCTCATCCCCGTCTCCAAGCCATAGAGCTGGTGTTTGTCCGTAGACAGTTTCCGTGGTCATGTGGCCTGCGCGACTAGTCACGGAATGCCGTTCCCTTCCCACCGAGTTGGTGCCTATTTATCTACTCCCATTTTTTCTTTTTTCTTTTTTTTTAAAAAAAATGCTTTCAAACTGCTAGGTTGACAGGAGCTGGGACAAGCAATGGGAGCTCACTCCGTCGCATGGATTCAATCTTACACTGCTGGTCTTCTGACCTTGCAGCACAGAGGCTTCTGTGGTTTAACCCGCAGTGCCACCACCAAACCAAAGTACAAAAGCATGCAAGTTTCATTAGGAGGGTTTTTTTTTTCCCTTTGGAGAGTGATGAGTCTGAAAAGTTAGTTAGCTCCTTAAATGTGATTCCAGACTTAATTTTCTAGGCTCTCAATTCACATGAAGAGCCCAAACAGATGCCAGAGACTCTCCCTCTTCAGATACATTGCCATGTGAAGGACAGTGATGGTGGAGGAATGCCTGAATAGGGCCATTTCAGAAACATTTCACAGTTGCAGCTTTATTCATATTGCACCAAACAGTAATTTTACTATACAAAGGGACAATTTAAACGAGTCAAATTTACTTAATTTATTGTACTTAGTAAAATAAGCAAATGACTAAAATTGTAACAATTGTAACTATAAGAAAATGTATTTGTGAAGGCTTTCACGGCCGGGATCTAATGGTTGTTGTGGGTTTTTCGGGCTCTTTGGCCATGTTCTGAAGGTTGTTCTTCCTAACGTTTCGCCAGTGCTGTCCTCTGAAGATGCCGGCCACAGAGACTGGCAAAACGTTAGGAAGAACAACCTTCAGAACACGGCCAAAGAGCCCGAACGATCCACAACAACTATAAGAAAATGGAACACGGTCCATTACGCATATTGCCGGAGGTGTTGCCTGTCCTCTCACACTTCGCTTTCTCAGAATAAAATTAAGCCAATTTGTAGCTAAACATGTTCATTCTTGATTATGACAATGGCAGAGGTTGAGCAGTTGGAAGGTAAACAGCCAGCCATCTTGCTTGGCTAGAGTAGACAGAAGGAACCCTAAATAATTGTTTGTTGTTCCTGCCGTAAATGTGATGGGATACGGAGGAGAACAAATTCCAGACCCAGATGAGTAATGCAGCAACAATGGGTGATGGACTATCCCTACCTTTGCCTATTCCTTTTTTTCTTTATGGTCCCACCCTAATGGCTAGTCTCTTACTGTGGATGCAAAGCTCTTGAGTCAGCCCTTGTACACTATTGTGCAGGTGGACCTCATCTGACACCAGAGGAATTTTCAATCCACCTTTGAAGACCATATTATCCATTTCTTCTTTCATGTATGCAATCATCTGCTCTGGTTCCCTGCATGGGCATTTTCCCTGTGCCCTGGGTTTGCATTTGTGACTTAAGGCATTTGTGGTGGTATACATCTGTGCTTTGATAATGGCTTGCTCTTCAGAAACACCACAAGGACAATATTCTAAAAACTTGGGTTGCTCTGTGGACATGGGATAATGAAATAGTCACATAACCTCCATGTGATCTGTTGGGAGTAGCAGCCTTGGGACCATATCCGCCTGTCTTTGTTACATCTTTGTCTCACTCTTTTGCCCAGACATTTGGAGTGGGTATCTGCTGGACCAATCTCATTGACTTTTGAAAACAATAATTATGGAGATCACACTTGGCGCAGATTAGCACTTCAAATGTAATATAGGTGGAATAGAAGCATTCAAACAACTGTGATAACTAGAGCAGTTTGAAGTATTTCTTCTTTCTTTCTTTCTTTCTTTCTTTCTTTCTTTCTTTCTTTCTTTCTTTCTTTCTTTCTTTCTTTCTTTCTTTCTTTCTTTCTTTCTTTCTTTCTTTCTTTCTTTCTATGTTGCGCATCCATGGGGATTCTTCCGGCAGCACCAAGAAGAAACAAGGTGGTCACAGCATCTCCTTCCAGGATGGTGCTGCAGCAAAAATCCCTGTGGTGCCAGAGGACAAGCAGACAATAAAGAAACGAGAATCTGCCAGAAGTACCCATATCTTAGAAACTTCTGAGCATGCTCTTCCTGTGTGGTTGTCAACCTATTTTTTGCTATTATGCCCATGGCTCATTGGACTTTTCTCCACATGGCCAATGTGAGCATAAACTCAATAAGATGTCTGGGAAATAAAATAAGATAAAATTAGTGATTAATAGGGCAGAGGCGACCTCTCCTTGATAGAGAATTTATTTGTAGCTTTTGCAGTGAATTGAGACATTTGATGGTTGTCAGAGGTATGGGTAGTGGTAGTTAGAATGGTGAATCCACCCACAGAACACATTGATTTTACAGACACTTTTTGGAGAGCATGTTCCACTAAATTCAGTGGTATTTATTTCCAAGTCAAAGGTTCTGTATCCCAGCTCAAGTAGTGATTGCACCTATTGCGTTTCCAAATGCTTGTTTATAAACAGAAATACTAGTGCATTTCAGAGTTCATTTTGTCTTGAAATATGTACAGATTGTTTGTGGCAGCAATAGCAATGATATTTTCTGTTGGATGCCATGCTGTGTGCAGGATCTTCTTAGTAAAGTCCAAGCTATCAACACTGATGTCATCTTTCCTTCTCTTGCCTCCAACACACACTCGCCGAGGTTTAAGAACTGCTCTTGGCTTGCTACTTTCTCTGGAGGCCTCTAAAGTAACATCACGTTTAGTATTCCGATCAAACATTCGAAAAAAGTTGTTATATGCCCCTGTCATAATAACACTGTGGAGAAAAGAAAAGAGAAAATGGATGTTAATGCTGCCAACCAAGACACTGAAAAATTCAGCTGCCTGCATCCCATCTAAAATACAGCACATTCTCCATTCTGCTCCCATTTATTTCAATGGGGCTTAACCAAGATAATTTAGTGATCCAGATGAACCTATGTACACAATTATATACATGAACAGGTATACAAAATAATTTTTGAGGCTCTGTAATACCTTTATTAGATCACTAAAACATTGCAAATAAGGTTTCACATTCTTCAGAATTCCTCACCAGGTTATAAAACTTGAGGTTAGGGAAATGCCCGCCACCATGGGAGACCTCCCTGGGGGTCACTGCCGCCACGATCGGCGCCTTCGGAGGTCTCAAAGGGCTTTCCCTCTGACATCGGGGGGAAAGGCAAAAGGCAGAAGGCAAAAAGGCAGGGGGAAAGGGTGGGAAATTCAAATTTCCAGCCCTTTCCACCTGCCTTTTTTGCTTTGGAGGTCTCAAACGGCTTCCTCTGATGTCAGGGGGAAAGCCCTTTGAGACCTCCAAAGGCGCCGATCGCTCCGTTAGCAAAAATGGGCATCGACTTGCGAACGGATCCTCGACCTCGTTTGTAGGTTGGGGCTCCGTTCACAAGTCGATGCCAATTTTTGCGAATGGAGCTGTTCGTAAGTAGAAAAGTTCGTAGTTAGGGACGTTCGTAATTTGAGGTCCCACTGTAGCTGGAAAATTGGGCTGGAATGATAACCATGGCTCATGAAGCCAGAGTGCCAACAAAGCAAAATAGAGTTCAGTGTCCTCACGAGATAGAGGAAAAAAGGGTATCATTTTACAGTCTCCACATATGTCTGACTTGCACACACACCCAGAGCTGCCAGTAGCAACTATCGCACATGCAAAGTGACATGCTGTTTAATTTTAGGTTGATAACACTCTTTCTTTAGCAGGCGTAGCTGGCTTGGTGGCTCCCATTAGCATTTTCATCTGTGGGAGCCCCATATCCTTCCAGGCACAGAGGAGAGTAAATTATTGCAGAATAAGAACTCAGCAATCTGACTAGCATCAAATGAGGAGGACAGGGAGGCAGACTTTTAAGATCAGCTTCAGTCTGCGCTATAGTGCAAGTTTAGGGTTTGGATTTTTCTGAAAATGCTAAGCCTAGTTGAGAAAGATTTTGTCAAAAAGATTTTTTTAAAGTGTTGATTATACTAGGTTTGGGAGGACATGGAAGTTTTTTTTAAAAAATTGTTGATTATTTATGCATTTTCAGTCATATGCTGTTCTTCTTCCACATCCTCAGGTCTCAACAATTGAAACTTATCCATTATGTTTCGATGCTCAACACCTTGGCATGGATGTTCTTTGGTCATGGAAATTCTTTGGTCAAAAGTAGGGATGGCAAAAACCAGAAAAAAATGATGAATCTGGGTGGTTTGTGGCTCCCCATGAACTAAGAACCACACCCAAACCCCAGAAAAACAAACCAATTTGCACTTTGTTTTTCCAGTTTGTGCCGGGGGGGGGGGAGGAAAATTTAATGCCTCCACCACCTCTGCTGCCGAGCCACCCACCACCTTCCGACAGCCCCTCTTGCCTCCCTACCTGGTCCTGCCACTGCCTCCTCTTCCTCCTCCACTTTCACCATCTTCAGAGACAGTGATGCAGCTTCCCTTCCAGGAGCTGGGGCTGCTGTCTCTGCACAGGGATATGCCTATCAGCTGATAGGTGTGCACATGCACAGCAGGAAAGGGCGGGGGGGGCATCCATTTTGCTGAAGCAAAATGAAGTGCCAAGTGGAAGAAAGTTCACCACTCCATTTTGTTTTGGCAAAATGGATTCCACAAAGCAAACCTTGTAGTTTGTAGTTCAGTTTGTGCCCATCTCTAGTTAAAAAGCTACTGAAATGATTGCCACCTGGTCCAAAATCCTTCAGTGCTTTAGTGTTACAAAGGATGGGTGACTTCAAAAGATTCAGTAATGTCAGATGAAGACTTAACTAGGTAATAAAAAGGGTGACATTTAACAGCAGAAGACAAAAATATTCTCTCTCCCACTTCCCCCTGTTGTCTTCAGAGAATGAGGTGCACTTTACTGGAATGAGGGTGTGACGTATTAATGAAAGAACTGAAAGAATGCTTAAATTCCTTCCATGGCAGCCTAGAAAATACTGAAGCTGTGGCTACTTTGGCAAGTATCCTGAAGGTAAGGTAAAGTTTCCCCTTGACATTTACTCCAGTCATGCCTGACTCTAGGGGGTGGTGCGCATCCCTGTTTCCAAGCCATAGAGCCAGCAAATTTTCAAAGACAGCTTCTGTGGTCACATGGACAGCATGACTAGACACAGAACGCCATTACCTTCCCACTGTGGTGGTACCTATTTAACTACTTGCATTTTTACATGCTTTCAAACTGCTAGGTTGGCAGGAGCTGGGACAAACAACAGGAGTGGATTTGATCTTATGACTGCTGGTATTCCAACCTTGCAGCACAGAGGCTTTTGCGGTTTAACCCACAGGGCCACCATGTCCCAAGTACAGTGGTGCCTTGACTTACAAACACTCTGACCTACAAAAGTACGTACAGGTCTGGCTGCAAAATTTTGCTTTGACTTGCGGCTGGAGCTTTGACCTATGATCAAATAAAAAAAAAAGCAGGGGAAAGGGGCGGGAAATTCAAAAAAACCCTAACCATTGGTGGCATATAGGTTGCTTCTTTGTAGCTCTTTCGCCCCAACGGTTCAGGAAAGGGATGTGGCAGCACCAGCGGGGGTCCAGCGGGGAGGTGAGGACACATCCCAGCTGGTCTCTTATTCCTGGTGTTGGGTCCGTCCGCGCTGCTCACTTCCCAGCCGGGCTCTACCTCCAGGAGTCTGGGCGGGAAGCAAGCAGCAATGCTGCCTGGAGGGAAGGCTGGGACTCCAGAGGAGTAGGAGGTGGCCGGCAGGTGGGTGAGCGCTTCCTGGCTGGGCGAGCGCTGCTGCCCGGAGGGAAGGCTGGGGCTCTGGAGGAGCAGGAGGTGGCCGGCAGGCTAGCGCTTCCCGGCTGGGCAAGCGCTGCTGGAGCAGGAGGCGGCGTGCAATGGAAGCCTCCTGGCAGCAGCAGTGGAAGTGCGGGAGGCCCTCCAGGAGCCAGATCCCAGCCAGGAGGCCAGGACCCATCCTGGCCGGGCAGCGGTGGAAGCCGGGGGGGCTCCCGGAGGGCTCAATTTCAGCACCAGTGGGCCTACACAGCGGCACAGAAAGGGCAAGTGGGCTCCCAGAGGCGGTTTTGGTGGCAGTGGAGCCCAGGTGGCTGAGCATGGCCGAGAGGCTTCAGAGGAGGCTTTGTGATGAGGTAAGGTGCTACTTTTGGGGTTTTTTATACTGTTTTGGGTAGCTTCTGCAGGGTGGGATTGGGCTGGTGGGGTTATGTTTATGTATAATTTATTTTGTTTTTTGCAGTCCCTGGGGCTTGCATTGTTATATCTATCTATCTATCTATCTATCTATCTATCTATCTATCTATCTATCTATCTATCTATCTATCTATCTATCTATCTATCTATCTATCTATCTATCTATCTATCTATCTATCTATCTATCTATCTATCTATCTATCTATCTATCTATCTATCTATCTATCTATCTATCTATTTTTGGTAAAACATTTTTTAATGCTGGAATGGATTAATCTCGTTCCCATGCATTGCCCATGTTGACTTATGAACATTTTGGCTCACGAACGCCATTCCAATACGGATTAAATTTGTAAGTCAAGGCACCTCTGTACCTTGAAAGGCAACCCCAAATCCCTGCTAGCAAGAGGGGATATAAAGCATGAGCTATCCTTCGGCTCAGCGGTGGAGAGCTGGCATAGGTCTGTCCTTGATATATATGTCAGTGAGCAGCTGAGAGAAGGTAAAGATCAAACAGGTCTATGTGAAGTACCCCAGGGCACTTCCACTTAGTCCAAGAGAAGCTTAGATTTGCTGTAATTTGTGGTTAGACCATTGCTGTTTATCATTAAGTGATTGGTGTTAAAAAAAAACTGAGCAAAAGCTTGCATGCCTTAATCCATTTTATTCCTTCTGAAATGTATGCTGGGGTGGGGGGATTGAAACTCCAAATTCTCTGACTAGAGGTTAAAAATATTCCTTGAAAACAGTTACTTTTAAGGTAACAAGTAATGTGACAATTACAATGGTAGTTTTCAGTTGTAACAAGTAACCTGCTTTCAAGCTAAAATTACATTTTAAGGTGGATTTCAAGTCATTCCGAAAGGAATTTTTCAAGCGTTTACACACAACAGTTCAAGCATGAATATAAAAACCACACAGATGATGAATAATATTCTCCCTTGGTACATATATGTGGGTGCCAGCAGTTGAAAGAATAATCATTAGTCATAATAAACCTAAGAACGTTTATTGTATAACATGTTGAAGAGTAAACTAACATTTGACTTGGTATAAATTTGGATTCTGCATGACTGACTTACAACAGTTCCAACATCTTTTACTACCATAGTAACAGCAGACACCTAGCAGCAGACAGTTCTAAGTCTAATTGAAAACTGAACCGAAATCAACAGAAAAGCCTCATTTTAACAGACAAGCCTCATTTTATATACTGTGTATACATGCTGAGTTGCAAAATTATATATTCTAACAATTTTGACCAGATTTTTTAAAGGTTTTATGCTATTCTCTTATCAATCCTAAGTGGAAAAAAAGTATTTGTATATTTATTAATATTTCTAAGGTACAATATCAGAATTGGCCCATAGAGGGAACCAGAGAGCATTTTTCTGAATTTTCCTGATCTCTGGGTAACAGAAATATATTATGTTAATAACGTTCAGTACCACAAATTACTGGAGTAAATGAGTCATTGATTATCAAAACAACAATAGCCATAAGGGCAACATAAAGCAATGAATAACATAATGAGTTCCCTTTACAGTGTTATTTTCTGAGCTCTATTACAAATCTGCCAACTTTTTTTAGAACAGTATTTTACTTAGGGGTGTGTGCAACAAGGAATGAAATAATTCCATTCAGCAGTGGTAGTATGGCCTCTGAACGTTTTAAACACGTATGCTTATTCTTTTCTCATTGATTTATTTAAAAGTACAGTAGTTGGAATTCCTGTTACAGGCAGTGCAGTTATGTGATCATATTTTCCTGTTTCTGATTTCTCTCTCTCTCTCTCTCTCTCTCTCTCTCTCGTTCTGTATTTCAACTTGAAGAATGGCAAGTGATTCTTCATATGTAAGCACAAATGATTGTGCACAGTCAGAACAATGCTCCCAATATTATGGCATGAGTGGCTTTATGTGAGCTGCTCTGTTTCTACCCCCCATTATAGTGTTTTGTTTTGTTTTCAATAAAAACTAAAGACAGCATGTTGAACACTCTTTCTACATTTTGATTCAAATGTAAATTTAGATTTTAAAATATATTTATGATGTTTACATTAATTAACCACAGAAGGAAAATTGCCAACATTAATTTGGAAGACATCCCTTAATTTTCACAAGAGTAATTTCTAAGTGGAACATGAACTGTTGATTATTATACAACTGAGTATGGCTCAGCTAAATTGAAAGTGACTATTAAACAGCGTATGTTACCTATCAGATCCATTCCATGCACATTCAAACTTGTCAAAGATGCAGTCATTTTCATAAAGGGAACACAGCTTGCTTCTAAGGTAGTCATGAACCTGTTGGATATGCAAAAGACAGCTTTGTTACTCCAAGATTAGATGTTTATTCTCATTTGACAGTATGGGCTATCAATTACAGCTCTTTCTGGAGATAGTTTGTTCCAGTTTACCATGTTACTTGTAAACAAGCTTCTACTGATAATTAACAATAATTATCTTCCAAAAAGTAAGTCTCTTGATGGATCATGTTACAGATGTAAATTCACTTCTCAGCATATTTTGTTCCAATAATCAGGAACAAAATACAACCTCATTCAATACTGGGTTTCTAAGGGCAGAAATATACATAAAGATTCATGATAAGAGCTACAATAAGGTTAGTGGTGGAGAGGTGTGATTCAAGCATTGAGCAGTGTTCAGTTAATAAATAAAACTTCAAATAATCCTGTACTTAAGTTCCCTAGACCAATCACAAAACAAAGCAAGGTAACTTACAATATTAAAGAAATATTAAAAACTTTTTAAATATCCACTTTAAGCAATATTTGGCACACTTTCCCCCAATTATGCAATTTCATATTATTAAGGAAAATAAAATCATAAATTTCTTGTTTAGCAATCAGGAATATTCTTCTGATACCCAAAATTTTGCATGTAGTAATTTGCCTGTGGTTTATACAACATCCTCTGGCTGTACAATTTCTACTACTTCCACAGAATTATGTAGCTGGAAGATCCCTCAGAATAAAGTTTAATTTTTGTTGCTATACTTGGCAACATGATCACTGCAGATGGTGACAGCAGCCATGAAATTAAAAGATGCCTGCTTCTTGGGAGGAAAGCAATGACAAACCTAGACAACATCTTAAAAAAGAGCCTCGCGGCGCAGTGGTTAAAATGCTGTACTGCAGCTAAAACTGTGCTCACGACCTGGGGTTCAAATCCCAGGTAGCCGGCTCAAGGTTGACTCAGCCTTCCATCCTTCCGAGGTCGGTAAAATGAGTACCCAGCTTCCTGGGGGGGCAATGTGTAGCCTGTATAATTAAAAATTGTAAACCGCCCGGAGAGTGCTTGTAGCGCTATGGGGCGGTATATAAGTCCAATAAATAAATAAATAATAAATAAAATGCAGAGACATCACCTTGTCGACAAAGCTCTGCATAGTCAAAGCTATGGTTTTTCCAGTAGTGATGTATGAAAGTGAGAGCCGGACCATAAAGAAGGCTGATCACTGAAGAATTGATGCTTTTGAATTGTGATGCTGGAGGAGACTCTTGAGAGTCCCCTGGACTGCAAAGAGAACAAACCTATCCATTATAAAGGAAATCAACCCTGAGTGCTCACTGGAAGGACAGATCCTGAAGCCGAGACTCCAATACTTTGGCCATCTCATGAGAAGAGAATACACCCTGGAAAAGACCCCGATCCTGGGAAAGTGTGAAGGCAAGAGGAGAAGGGGATTACAGAGGACGAGATGGTTGGACAGTGTCATCGAAGCTACCAACATGAATTTGACCCAACTCCGTGAGGCAGTGGAAGACAGGAGGTCCTGGCATGCTCTGGTCCATGGGGTCACGAAGAGTCAGGCACAACTTAACAACTAAACAAGAACAACAATACTTGGCAAAAAAATCTGTAATCTACAAAATCTTTTGATTCACACAGATTTTGCTCAAATGCAAATAGTTTATAACAACATTTTACAAGACAAACTCTCTTGTTTTTATAGTTAGTCAGTGGCTGGACTCCATCTACAGCAAATTCATTTTTGTTACAAATGGTACCTTTTCCCACTATTGTTACTCTATTTGCTGTTTGCCCTCAAATCTTTCTATGGACTCTCAATCCATTCAAAATGCAGCAATTTTAAAATCCATTAACAGAAGTATTGATCTCACACTTAATTATCTGCCCTCTAAATTGAACAGATGTAAATACTTTGCTTGCTTCATGGTGTAGCTAAGTTTGAATGCATTGCTAGTGACTGCCGGAAAAAAATATCTGCAGTTTCCGAGAATACGTACAATAGGAATGCTTGAAACAAAAAGAGATGATTTTTGAAGATCCACCCATGTTTTCTCAGTCCCTCCCCTCACAAAGTGATCATGGGAATTGTAGCTTTCCCTTCAGCAGGCGCATAGAGAGCTCCCTTATCCCAGGTCAGACTATTCGTCCAATATTGCTAATTTTGACCAGCAACAATTCTCTTTCAAAGGTCTTTCATATCACCTGCTTATCAAAATTAAACTTTTAGTTTTGTCGTTGTTTTGAGAGTTAGTCTTTTTTATTTTGATATTTCAGTGAATGCAGACTTCTCCAGATTGCCCTATTTGGGATCAACTAACATTTTTAAGGATATTTGCAAAGGCAATTCAGAATAACACTGAACACTGGTAAAACTGGCCATCAACGTCTGGCAACCGATATGCTGATAAATAACAACTATAGTACGCACATCTATACACTGAATTGCGCATAGATACTACTATCTGAAGAAAATAGTTAAACTGTGCAACTAAATATAATTTAGTTTATAATTTATATAGATTATAATTTTATTTCCCCCTACCCCAAGGAAAGGATGGGTTAACTGCATAGTGCTGCAAGAGTCTAGCAATTATGCCCAGTTTCTCAAAGGGACACTCCTCCCTTTTCTGTTTCTGCTTTCCTCACACAGCATACCAAATTTAAACTATATTTTGTAAAGTGGTACTAGTGGCAATTGCAGAATCTTAATGTAATGGAAACAATGCCCACATATGCTTTTAATAAATCCACATAATATAGTTTTTAAAAATAGCACTCTTGTGGACGGTCCCACAATTACTTACACCTGTCTTGTCCCAATAATGCTAACAGCATATGCAGTATTTTATTAAACTATAAAGAGTTTTCAGAATTACATTTGTAAAGGATTTGCATAGAAAGAAGAGATGAATAGATAATACCTGGTATATTTCTACAGGCCTTGTTTCCATGTTCAAATCCCAAACTTTAACAGTGAGGTAATCCCTAGCTAACATATATCGGCCACTGTGGCTGAATTTGACATCTGACACAGAAGAAATGATTTCAGAGAAAAATGAGCGGCTACTGGGGTCTTCTGGTTCTTCAAAAACTGGTAAGGTCAAAGAAAGAAAGAGAGATGACAATTAAGAAATGCTTAAAAATATTTCTACACAGTTACTCCTCATAGTTCTGTTATTCATGCTGGTATTTTCTTATTTTTTAATTTTTTTATTATTTTATTTATTTATTTATTTATTTAATTTATATGCCGCCCACTCTACCCAAAGGTCTCTGGGCGGCTTACAACAATTAAAATTCAATGGAATAAAATAAAATGATTAAAATACAATTAAAATACAATTAAAATACAATTAAAATTGCCATCATTAAGACCCACAGTTAATGTTATTTCAATTAAAAGCCTTCTGGAACAGGAAGGTTTTGACCTGGCGCCGAAATATCATCAGTGTCGGCGCCAGGCGAATTTCAGTTGGGAGGGCGTTCCATAGTCTGGGGGCAGCTGCCAAGAAGGCCCTTTGTCTACAAGCCATCCCTCTTACCTCCTTGAGGGATGGCTCTTTCAAAAGGGCCCCCTGGCTAGATCTTAACAGCCTGGTAGGCTCATATGGAAGGAGGCGGTCCTTCAAGTATCCAGGGCCCAAGCCGTTTAGGGCTTTATATGTCAAAACAAGCACTTTGAATTGGGCCCGGACAGCAACTGGTAACCAGTGTAAATTATACAGAATCGGCTTGATGTGCTCTCTGGCGGCCCCACCACTCACCAGCCGCGCAGCTCGATTCTGAACCAGTTGCAGTCGCCGGACCGTCTTCAAAGGCAGCCCCACGTAGAGCGCATTGCAATAATCAATACGAGATGTTACCAGTGCATGTGTAACTGTCATGAGACTCCACTCGTCCAGGTAGGGCCGTAGCTGGTATAATTTCCGCAGCTGAAGGAAGGCACCCCTGGCCACCGAGTCCACCTGAGCTTCCAAAGTTAGACTGGGGTCCAGGAGCACCCCCAGGCTGCGGACCCTGTCCCTTAGGGGGAGTGTAACCCCATTCAGGACAGGGAAGTGGCCCTCCAACCTGTCCGGCGAAGCACCCACTAACAGCACTTCCGTCTTGTCTGGATTGAGTTTCAATTTATTAACCCTCATCCAGTCCATTATCAGGTCCAGACACGAGTTCAGCACAGAAACCGCCTCACCTGGATTGGTGGAAAACGAGAGGTAGAGCTGAGTGTCGTCAGCATATTGCTGACTCCTCAGCCCAAACCTCCTGATGACCTCTCCCAGCGGTTTCATGTAGATGTTAAACAGCATGGGGGACAGTATTGAGCCCTGAGGAACCCCATGACATAAATGCCATGGGGCAGAGCAACTGTCCCCCAGCACCACCCTCTGGATACGGTCAGCTAGGAAGGAGCGGAACCACCGTAAAACAGTGCCCCCAACTCCTAACCCAGCCAGCCTATCCAGAAGGACACCATGGTCGATGGTGTCGAAAGCCGCTGAGAGGTCCAGGAGTATCAACAGGGTCACACTCCCCCTGTCTCTCTCCCGGCAAAGGTCATCATACAGGGCGACCAAGGCTGTCTCTGTACCAAAACCCGGCCTGAAACCCGACTGAAATGGATCCAGAAAATCCGTTTCATCCAGCAGCGCCTGGAGTTGCCCGGCCGCAACCCGCTCCAACACCTTGCCCAAATAAGGGAGGTTCGCCACTGGTCGGTAGTTGACCACCAGCCTTGGGTCCAGGTTAGGCTTTTTAAGGAGTGGTCGAATTACCGCCTCTTTCAAGGCGGTAGGGACCACTCCCTCTCTCAGAGAGGCGTTCACGGCCTCCTGGACCCAAGTGCGAACCCCCCTGGCAGATCTTCCAATTAGCCAAGATGGGCAAGGGTCGAGCGGCGTGGTGGTAGAACGGACAGATCCAAGCACCCTGTCCACATCCTCGGGTCTCAACAATTGAAACTCATCCATTAAAGTTTGACCTAAGCACGGCACACTGGACACATCTTCCGATTTTGCAGTAACAGTGGAGTCCAGCCCACTGCGAATCTGAGCGATTTTTTCCTCAAAATGAATAGCAAACTCATCACAGCGAGCTGATGAGCAGTCCGGGACCTCCACCGGGTTTCCCGGTTGAAGAAGATCCCGGACCACCCGAAACAGCTCTGCTGGACGACATTCTGAGGAAGCAATGCGGCTGGAGAAATATTGCCGTTTCGCCAGCCGTATTGCCACGAAATAGGCCCGATAATGGGCTCTAAGTCGTGTTCGATCAGATTCCCAGCGGGACTTCCTCCACCTGCGCTCTAGCCGTCTCCCCTCTTGCTTCATCGCCCGCAGTTCAGAAGTATACCAGGGAGCTGTCTGGGCTCGGCGAGCAGGGAGAGGGCGCTTAGGCGCAATCGTGTCAACCGCCCGGGTCATCTCCCTATTCCATAGGGTGACCTGAGCTTCGACAGGAGCGCCAACCATATCAGACGGATACTCCCCCAGAGCATTCAGGAATCCATCTGGATCCATAAGTCTCCGAGGGCGGATCATCTTAATAGATCCCCCACCCTTGCAGAGGGAAGAAGAAGCTAATAGACTAAACTTGACCAGGAAGTGGTCTGACCATGACAATGGGGTCACAACCAGCCCCTCCACATCCAAACCACCATCTTCCAGTCCCGTTGTGAAAACAAGGTCCAAGGTGTGGCCCTTCTCATGTGTCGGGCCGATGACACATTGAGACAGTCCCATGGTTGTCATGGCGGCCATGAAGTCCTGAGCCGCCCCGGTCAAGGCAGCCTCAGCATGGATGTTGAGGTCCCCCAGCACCAGCAGCCTGGGAGTCCTCAACACCAGGTCCGAGACTGCCTCCGTCAGCTCAGGTAGGGAGACTGTTGGTACGCAGCAGGGTGGGCGGTACACCAACAGAATCCCTAATCTGTCTCGTGAGCCCAACATACAATACAGGCCCTCAAGACCTCCTCTCAAAGGGACAGGAAGCCTGGTCAAGGAGATAGAACTCCTATAGACTATAGCAACTCCCCCTCCCCGACCCTCCGAGCGACACTGGTGCTGGACTGAGTACCCAGGAGGACACAGCTGGGAGAGGGGGACACCACCTTCCTCTCCCACCCAGGTCTCAGTAATGCACGCCAGGTCAGCACCCTCATCCAGAATTACATCATGGATGAGGGCAGTTTTATTTTGTACTGACCTGGCGTTCATCAACAGCACCGTGTGGCTCGAGGGTTTGCTGATATGGTCGCCTGATACCATTTGGTTGGAGGTAGGACTAGAAGAGGGGATAGATGTAAGATATCTAACCTCTCTTCTCCTACGCGGGCATGTTCTACCCCCACCGCCATTCCTTCCCCCAAAACAAATACATCAATACAAAACAATACAAAACACTGATTAACAATCTAAAACCCAGTGCACCCCCATGCCCACGGGCCCCTTTGGAGCAATTCTTTTATTACAAACCTCTTTTCCAAAATTGTATTGATTGTTGCTTAGAGGCTTTCCCCTTTCCTTTCACTAATACAAATTCAATAAATCTATCTCAAATAGCATTAAAAATATTCAAACTTATTTTCCCTCTTTTCATCTTTAGTTCAGTAGTCAATTTGTCATTTAACGCAATGTCCCATACTTCGTTATATACCAATCTTCTAATTTGATACCATGTTTGTCTTTCCACTATCTATTAATAATCTAGCACTAATAAAATTAGAAATCAATTCCTCTGAGTAATAATCAAGTTCTATCTTATCAAAAATTGACAGCAAAGCAATTTTTGAGTTAAATTCAACATCTTTTCCAAATATATCACATATTTCCTTAAAAATCAATTTCCAAAATTTCTGAATCAATTTACACTCCCACCACATATGATAATCCGTGCTAATTTCTCCATCACATTTCCAACAGGCCTTAGAATAGTCTGAATTTATTATGTTCAATTTCACCGGAGTCATGTACCACCTTAAACAAATTTTTTAAAATGCTCCTTTATTCTTACTGACATTAATCTTAGAACTCTCATCTTCCAAATTTTTATCCAATCCTCTGTTCTCATTACTGTCTTTAAATCATGTTCCCAAATTGATTTTAATCCTTCTATTTCAATCTCATTTTCCTCCTGATCCAAAATTAGGTTATAAATTTTACTTACTACTCCCTTCTTCAAAGCATCCTTCTGTGATGATAGAAATTGTTCATACTTAGTACATCCTCTACATTTGCCATTAATCCTCAACCATTCATTAGTCCATCTGTCTAATTGGATATAATTGTACCGTGATAATTTATTAGTTTGAAGTTTAGCTATAATCTGATCCTTCGAACTCATTTTAACCATCCAATCCTTCAATATGGCAACTTTATTATCCTTAAACAAATGAACAAAGCCCTTCAGATTTGCTAAGAAATTTTCTATTTCAGTTACTAATTTTAATGGTGAAGTAAAAGGACAAAACTTCTTTTTATATCTCTTCCACACATTTAACATGTTTCTTAAAAAGGGGTTATTCACCTGATTTATTATATTTCTTTTTACTGCATTGAACAAGTATTTTTCAATATTTCCATGTATTTCTGAGGATTCTATATCCCACCAAATTAATCTTCCTTCATTATATATATCTTCAATAAATCTTAGTTACAATTAATTATAAATAAATTTTTATATTGGGAATACCTAAACCTCCACTTTTTTGAGTCTTATACTAATATCTTTTATTTAGTCTTGATTGTTTACCTTTATTACAAAATCCATTAATTATTCCCTGCCAATACTTAAAATCATCTTCTTCTAATTGTATTGGGAGCATCCTAAATAGAAAAGTTATTCTTGGTAATATTTTTATTTTAACTATAGTGATTCTCCCAAATCACGAAAGATTCAATTTAGAGTGCTCCTGGAATTTATCTCTAATATTGCTTTTTAATTTATTAAAATTTTGCTCCTTTAATTTTTGAGTCACTTTGACTATATTTATACCTAAGTACTTAATATAACTACACATTTTAAAACCATATCTACAAACTTTTCTTGTTCACATTTGTTGTGATTAAATATCATTACTTGTGTTTTTTGCCAATTAATAGTTAATCCTGTTATTTCCCCAAATTTTTCTAAATGATTTTTTATTCTATCCATACTTTCTAATGGGTTTTTAATAGTTAATAATGAGTAATCAGCAAATAAATTAATATTAATTGTATCATTTTTGCCTAATCCTTTAATTAATTAATTATTTCTTATTGCATTAGCTAACAATTCTATAATCATACAAAACAATACTGGTGAAATGGGCAGCCTTGTCTTGTACCTTGGCCTGGAAAAATCCATTCTGTTAAACCCTCATGAACTATTATTTCTGAAGTATTATCTAAATATAACTGATCTATAACCCCAATAAATCTTCTACCAAATCCACAAAACTTTTAAAGCAGCTTTAATGTTAGCCATTCCACACAAAGGCCTTAAATACTGTATGTCTAATGATAGAACACCCGCCTTTGTTTTCCCCTTTTCTACCTCATATATAATATTCAAAACTCGCCTAGTTACATTATCCATTTGCTTCCCTTTATAAAGCCACATTGATCCTCTTTAATATAATGTGCTATAAATCTATTTGCTAATACAGCAGTAAAAATTTTTGCATCTTGATTTATTAAAGATATAGGTCTATAAGATCCCAAGTCTGTTAAATCCTTGTTGGGTTTTGGAATAAGAATCGTTAATGAGTGTGTCCAAGAAGGTGGCATTGTTTCCCCCTCCAAAATTTTATTATAAAGGATTTTTAGCTTAAGTGTCAAAATGGAACTAAAAATTTTATAATATTCTGGACCCAATCCGTCATAGCCTGGTGTTTTACTATTTCTCAATTTATTAATGACCTCATCAATTTCTTCTTCTTTAATCTCTTCTTCTAATATTCTTTTATCACATAATTTGGTTTTTAAGTTCTCATTTATATAATTTTCTATATCCTCTTTGAACACATTGTTTCCTTTAGATAATTTCTGATAAAATTCTTGAAAAATCTGCAATTTATCTTTCATTATATTAGATTTCTTACCTGTTCTATCATTAATTACCTCTACTGTATTTTTTAATCTTCTGTTTTTGCACATTCTAGCTAATAATTTTGAATTTTTATTGCTATATTCAAAAAAAAAATTCCTAATTTTCTAACTAATAGGCTGATATTTTTCATCTGTGCATTTTAAAATCTGTAATACTTTTATTGAATCTGATATCCACAATGAATTTTGAGGAAAGCTGACAGGACCAGTTTTCACATGAGCAAAGTTGATCACTCAGTCTAGAGGTGTCAGAAGAGGAGGGACAGTGAATCACACAGATACTAATACAGAAGGGCTGCACATTTACACTTCCACTGTTGGAACCATGATAGTTCATGTCAAATGCCCCTCAGACTGAAAAAAGCCAGCAGTGTCCCAAACTACTCAATGTCTTCCTCAGATGACAGCTCAAAATAGTGCATCAGGTGGGCTGCTGCTTCACAAAAACTCCTCTTCAGCAAGGCAGCTCATGCAGGTCTCACTGAAAAGCCTTTGGAAGGCCCCATAGCTCTCTCACCGAATGCCTCACTCTGCAAACACCTCACATTAAGTTAGTGGGCAACCAGTCATATGGGGAGATGCTGTGGAGACCCTGTTGTAACACTAAATAATTCAGTTTGTCCCTCTGGTGAGCATGTCCTGCTCAGATGCTTAGAAAGTATGCTTCTCATACTGCAGCACTGTGTGGCAACTATTTGTGATGCCACAGCACAAGCAGTCCTGAACAGACAATGCTTTATTCCTTGAAGGAAAAGGCTGCTGAGACCAAGGTGAGGAGAAGGAGCAAGGCCGCAAAAGCAAAATGACATTGCTTATGTCCCATTTTATCCTCACAACAATTCTATGAGATAGGTTATACATATGAGCAACTCTCTGAAAGTTAAGCAGCAGGGTTCGTGGCTGAATTAAGAGAACTTATTCTTTGTTATTATCAAGAAAACAGTTCAAAATTATTAATAACCAATCACTATGGAAACTACTGAATATTCAATTTTTTTACTCACATTTTTTTACTCATATCTAGCCAACTTTTCATTATGGATTCATTCATTTGACATAACATCAGGGTGTAGCTTCTTTAGTTGAAACATAATCTCCCACACAAATGCAGGGGTAGGTGATATCTTTATAGACTAATAAAGAAATCATACAATCTGCTAGCTTTTGCGGATCAGGGTGCCCACTTCATCAAGCTTGCATTGGTGTCTTGTTGGAAAAGACTTAAGAGTCCCAAAATTTTGTGGCAGATGGACTTTGCCAGGTGTCTTTCTTAAATGTGAGGAAAGATGCAGGCTGCACTGGCGTTGTGGCTTTAAATTTACAGCTAAGGAAGCTGTCGATTGCATATCACAGCCCAGTTCTTCAAAGAAGCACAGGCATTATGCATACACTTTCCCATTTGGCCTTCCTTTGAAACTCCATATTTCTATTTAGCAAGGAAACTTTAAAGCCACAATGCCAATACAGCCTGCATCTTTCCTAATTACACCAGGAATCTGGCAACTTATGGCTAAATCTCCTTATGATATTTTCGTCAAAATGGGCAACATTATTGATTATTATTATTTCATTTGGAAGCTCTGATGTATGGGCAGGCCATCTGTTTAGTGAATCACTGACAATACCAGGTCATGTATCTTTCCCCACCCTTCCATTACAAATTACTTACATTTCATCTGCTGTGCATCTTATATATACTATATATATAAAAACAGGTTGCCTTTGGGCCTCATCTTCTTCCAGACATCACTAATGTAGAAATATCTTTGTTAGCAATTTGTACTTGTAGTGCATACAAAACCAGGAAAAAAACCCCTCTATATACAAACCAGCAACATCCAGGAGATAGAACATTTGTGTGATTCAGTAACTTACGCTTGAAATGTTTGTCACAGAGAGCGGATGCCCTCATGTCACATAGCCTCAAAGATCCTTTGCTGCTGCTGTAGACAAAGAGATTGCAGTGATGAGGATGGAATTCAGATGCAGTAATAACCTCTGTCAAGTCCTCCATATTGGCTGGCTTTATATCTACAATGTCTGTGTGGGAGTATTTATTAAGGAACATTTCTACAAGGATGTTACAACTGAAAATGCTTATTAGAAAACCCAAAAGGGAGAATTACAGTGGTTTCATGCCCATTTCATGTGTAAAATAGATTCCAATGCTACTTTTTATTTCACCCGGAGATCTCTGTTCATTAATATATGCTCACGCACTCCTTTTTTAAATGTGGCTCCAGGAAATAAATACTGTACAGCCAAAGTCTTACTGAACTCTAACAAGACACTTGATGAAGTGCAAGGAATATAACCAGTTATTAAATACCAGGCTTGGGGCAAAAGCCAAAGAGAGTCTTGCCAGCACTAAAGCTGAAAAGCCTCTGAGGCCATAGTGAACTCACTGCTTTCTATTCCTTCTTCTTTCTGGTTGCTGTTCAGCATCTATTTCTATACTCCACATTCTCTAACAGCAAATAGAAAAGGTATCCCTGTGACCCATCCACAAAGTTCTGAAGTTTGTTTCTAGGTTTCTGTGTGCATCTTTACTTTTATCCTTGGCTTGCCAAGTACCTATGATATGCTCCAGTCTTGCATACAAATGGTGTCTCTCACCTTCTCATTCTAGTCTTCTGCTGTTTCCTAACTAAGAAAGCAGATTATCTTAAATATGTATAATCACCCACCTTTTAAACCCGAAGCTACATTTAATTATCCTTCTCACTCCTCACAGTCATTCATTAATATCTCATTCCTCTCCCTCAAAGTTGCTGTAATGTCATTAATTTCTCAAATCCTGATAATTCCAAGGATTTATCAAACCTGTCCCCCTTACACACGCATACTCAGAAACACCTATAGTATTTCAACACCCATTTTGCATCCAATACTTCCCCCATTTATTACCTAGTAACAAATGTGGGCAACTTATATACTGCACACTCCCCTTGGCTGCTTTTTGTGCAGTCAAAAGAACCGCAGAATGCTTTCATTGCTTGTTCATTAGTTGCATGATAGGCAACAAGCCACTGTCCACCATTTTTTGTTAGCAACGGTGGAATGGCAGTTTCGGAAAAGAGGTTAAACTTTCCTGCACTCAGGCAGGGTTGGCCCTAGGATAAATAATGTCCTGGGCAAAGATTGCTGCCACCATGACATCAATTTAGAGTTTTCTTGTTTAAATGATATTTATAATGGTTGTTGTGGGTTTTTCGGGCTCTTTGGCCATGTTCTGAAGGTTGTTCTTCTTAATGTTTCGCCAGTCTCTGTGGCTGGCATCTTCAGAGGACACCACTCTGTGCTTTGGTGTAGTTGGCTTGGGAGTGCAGTATTTATGACTGTGTGATAGGCTTTTGTCTTTTTCTGTAGATTGGTGATTAGTGTGTATTGTTGTGGGTGTATTGTTGTGCTAAGGAGAAGAGATTATCTGTCACTGTGGTTGATGGGTCTTTTGTGTGTAGTGATCCCCTGTCCTTGTGGCTGGGTAGAGTTGGTTGACCTTTTGCACGCTGTATTTTTGAAAGCTGGGAGCCAAGTTTTGTTGAGCTGTATTCAAGCCCACCACAAAAATACAACAAATATTACGGTCAGCAAAGGACAGAAGGAACCCCCTCACCACTGCAGGAGTACACCGGATACCTTGCAGTTGTGGCCAGGTATATATTGGAACCACAAAACGAAGCATACACACCAGAATCAAAGAACATGAGAGACACTGCAGACTAAAACAACCAGAAAAATCTGCAGTAACTGAACATGCCCTAAAACAAACTGGACATGAAATTCTATTTCAAAATCCTGAAATACTGGACAACACCAGCAATCATTACGTCAGACCGCACAGGTAACGCCATTGAAATCCACAAGCACCAGCAGAACTTCAACAAAAAAGAGGAAAGTGTGAAGCTCAACAAAACTTGGCTCCCAGCTCTCAAAAATACAGCGTGCAAAAGGTCAACAAACTCTACCCAGCCACAAGGACAGCGGATCACTACACACAAAAGACCAGCTAATGACACCCATCAACCACAGTGACAGACCTCGAACTCTTAATCAAAGTGTAGTATCATCTAGAAAAAAGTAGTGAGAAATAGTTTGATAACAAAAAGCTTTTGATATTATAGGCTTCATGAAAAGACAAGACTCACTGGAAAACACACACAATAATGCTACAAAAAATAGATGACAGGAGGAAAAGAGGATGATCATGAGGTGGATTGACTCAGTAAAGAAAGCCATGGCCTTTAGTATACATTCTACAGGCTCCCTTAATACATTTCAGAGAGAACTGTCATAGGTTTGAAGTGACTGGACAATAATAGATTTCAAGACAGCTGCTTAAACATGCAGTCCAAATGCATAATCTGAAAACATACAATTCAGCAAAAGTTTCAACACATGCCACTTGGTTTTAGTGTTCAGCATATAATTATTGTTTCTTCATACAGAATTCTCCACTTTTTACTGAACTGCTTTGTGACTTTTACTTTTGTAGTGGATTGTGTCCATGAACAAGCATTCGGTTTAAGTTAATATCAAAGTTCTGCCTTTTGTGTTTCATTTGTGATGGCCGACTAAAGTGATGACTAAGTATGTGTAAACCAACCGAAGACCTGCAAATGATAGTCCTGCCATGTTAGCCTGCTAAATTTTGATCTCAGCATTTTTGAAAGTAGTTCACCAAATAAAAGTTGACATAATATGGATCAGCTAAAAAATGCTACACATTTATAACAAGATTTCAGATGTAAAGTTGTCCTGGCTTGTGAAACATGTGGTTATAGACACACACACACACACACACACACACACAGAGAGAGAGAGAGAGAGAGAGAGAGAGAGAGAGAGAGATGACAGCATAGCATGTGGAAGTGTGAGTGGAGTGAAGCATAAGTTTGTTCAAAGATAAAGATAAGGAT
Source organism: Pogona vitticeps (assembly GCF_051106095.1). NCBI lineage: Eukaryota > Metazoa > Chordata > Lepidosauria > Squamata > Agamidae > Pogona > Pogona vitticeps. The sequence continues at coordinate 96,043,630 of NC_135787.1, read as the reverse complement.
ATTTAGTGCAGGTGTCTATAAATATTCAAGGTGGCACAAAAAAGAAAAACTGAAACTGGAAATACGTACTGAAATACCACAGTTCCTGGCCCATATAAGCAAACATTTGAAAGGATACTGAAACTTCGATCTGTGATTGCTAAATGCCAGAGGTTAATCCTGAGATCATCGGCAGACATGTATGTTTCACAATCACTGTTGACAGAAATTGAGTTGACATGATAAGTGTGGCCATTGGCAAAAATTTTTCTGGGAGTGACTTCCACCATCAGATCTGTTGGTTTCAATACTGGTACCTATGTAAATGAATAAAAGTATATATTCACATATATTGAATACATAATTTCATATTGGACAATTTGAACATTGCAAACCAGAGATTAGAAGTACTTCATTACATGTAAAAATAGTTACCTATAACTAGTTAGTTTAGGGTAATGAGTAATATAACAAGTTGTTACAATGTTACAGTAAAAGTAATATAGCTAGTTACCAATTACTCTTCAGATGCAATATTTTCTAATTAGTTTCAAAAGTTCTTTTAAAGGAGCATTTAAAGGCATTTTAGAGGCATTTTGCCATCCTCTTATCAACTGAAATTGGCTTTTTATGTTTTTATAGAGATTGCAATATCAGAATTGCTCCTAACAAAAACCAGATAGTATTTCTCTATATTCTTCCAGCTTGCTGGTAACAATGCTGCAGTGTGTTAATAAATCATAACACAATGAATCACTTGCATAACAGCAACTATTTGCTGACAAGTAAGGAGTAATGCAATTAGTTATTTTGGAAAGTTGTATCTGGACAAACCACAAAACTTCTGGAACAATGTCCTTTTGGATAGATGAAACCAAAGTGGAGATTTTTGGCCATAATGCACAGCGCCATTTTTGGTGAAAACCAAGCACAGCATATCAACACAAACACCTCATACCAGCTGTCAAGCATGGTGGTGGAAGAGTGATGATTTGGGCTTGTTTTGCAGCCACAGGACCTGGACGTCATGCAGTCATTGAGTCAACCATGAACTCCTCTGTATACTAAAGTATTCTAGAGTCAAATGTGAGGTCATCTGTCCAGCAGCTAAAGCTTGGCTGAAACTAAGTCATGCAACAGGACAATGATCCCAAGCACACCAACAAATCTACAACAGAATGGCTGAAAGAGGAATTAATCAGGATGTTGCAATGGTGCTGTCCAAGTCCAGACCTAAACCCGATTGAAATGCTATGGCGGGACCTTCAGAGAGCTGTGCATAAAACTTAATGAACTGAAGCAACGCTGTAAAGAAGAGTGGGCCAAAATTCCTCCACAATTATGTGGGAAACTGATACAGTACATTCATACATAAAAGTTATTGCTACTAAAGGCGGTGCTACGGTCTACTGAATCATAAGGTGTACTTAGCTTTTCACACATGACTTCTCCATTTTGACTTTATTTTTGTAAAATAAATCATGACACCCATAACATGTCATGTGTTGTTGTTCATCTGAGGTTGTATTTACCTAATTTTCACACCTACTAAGGACCAGATAATTTCTATTATGTCCTTATATGTAAAACCATAGAATTCAAAGAGGGTGTATTTTCTTCTTCACATGACTGTATACATCTTGGAATGAGAAGTATAAAATTGGAGCAATCCTGGGGAGAAAAATGGGGGTACCCTTGGGAGTACAATGCATCATGGGGGCAGACCCTTAAAATCTATTTTCCAACTAAACTGAAGCAATTGATCTCCCCTACGTGGTGAACTCAGTAAACAATGTAAGATGGTGTACACTGGGGTGGGTGTACACCAGCATGTCCAACAAGTAAGCTTAAACTCACTTGAAGAGAAAGGACTGCATCCAGTGACCACATTGTGCCACTGCAAGATCCATTGCAATGGCATTTTCACATTTACAGAGTTAGTAGAGGGTTGTATCTATCCAACAAAGTTTTTTGCACGCAGGTATGCTTGTATACCCCTTCACGGATTATTGCCTGATCATGGTGGAGGGGCTTGAGTAATTCAGAGAAGCTATGGGCTATGCCATGCAGGGACACCCAAGATGGACAGGTCATAGTGGAGAATTCTGACCAAACACAATCCACCTGGAGCACGAACTGGCAAACCACTCCAGTATCTGTGCCAAGAAAACTTCATGGACAGAAACAAAAGGCTAAAAGATACAACGCTGGAAAATGAGCCCCTCAGGTTGAAAGGTGTCCAACATGCTACTGAGAAAGAGTGGAGGACAACTACAAGTAGCTCCAGTGCAAATGAAGTGGTTGGTCCAAAGCTGAAAGGACGCTCAGTTGCGGACGCGTCTGAAAGTGAAAGGAAAGTCTGATGCCACAAAGAAAAATACTGCATAGGAACCTGGAATGTAAGATCTATGAACCTTGGTAAGTTGGATTTGGTCAAACAGGAGATGGTAAGAATATACATTGACCTCCTGGGCGTCAGTGAACTAAAATGGACTGGAATGGGTGGATTCAATTCATACGATTATCATGTCTACTATTATGGGCAAGAAGCCCGTAGAAGGAATGGAGTAGCCCTCATATCAACAAACGAGTGGGGAAAGCTGTACTGGGATACAATATCAAAAATGATAGAATGATTTCAATACGAATCCAAGGCAGACCTTTCAATATCACAGTAATCCAAGTTTATGCACCAACCACCAATGAGGAAGAGGCTGAAATTGACCAATTCTATGAAGACTTACAGCACCTTCTAGAACTGACACCAAAGAAAGATGTTCTTCTCATTATAGGGGATTGGAATGCTAAAGTAGGGAGTCAAGAGTTAAAAGGAACAACAGGTAAGTTTGGCCTTGGAGTTCAAAATGAAGCAGGGCAATGGCTAATAGAGTTTTGTCAAGAGAACAAGCTGGTCATCAGAAAAACTCTTTTCCAACAACACAAGAGGTGATTCTACACATGGACATCACCAGATGGGCAATACCGAAATCAGATTGATTATATTCTCTGCAGCCAAAGATGGAGAAGCTCCATGCAGTCAGCAAAACAGGACATGGAGCTGATTGTGGCTCATCAGATTCTTATAGCAAAATTCAAGCTTAAACTGAAGAAAGTAGGAAAAACCACTGGGCTAATCAGGTATAATCTAAACCAAATCCCTTATGAATACACAGTGGAAGTGAAGAACAGATTTAAGGAACTAGGTTTGTTGAATAGAGTGCCTGAAGAACTATGGATGGAGGCTGGTAACATTGTACAGGAGGCAGCAACAAAAACCATCCCCAAAAAAAGGAAATGCAAGAAAGCAAAGTGGCTATCCAACGAGGCCTTACAAATAGCAGAAAAGAGAAGGGAAACAAAATGCAAGGGAGATAGGGAAAGTTACAGAAAATTGAATGCAGACTTCCAAAGAATAGCAAGGAGAGACAAGAGAGCCTTCTTAATTGAACAGTGCAAAGAAATAGAGGAAAATAATTGAAAGAGAAAAACCAGAAGTATGTTCAAGAAAACTGGAGCTATTAAAGGAACATTTTGTGCAAAGAGGGACAGGACATAGGACAAAAATGGTAGGGACCTAACAGAAGTACAAAACATCAAGAAGAGATGGCAAGAATACACAGAGGATTTCTACCAGAAAGATCTGGATGTCCC